>NC_066585.1:183538614-184778721 GCF_024323335.1 Lathyrus oleraceus
CCAAAGTGATAGATCATAAAACAGTGTATTAACCTTCCTGTGATTCTGCACAGGATCTTGAAGATGAGATGTTCCAACATCTTTTAAAACATCAGTTATCTTGAGCTCCAAGGATAATCAATTAAATACTTGTACTTGACACAAGTAGACATTGATCTTAAATCCTTTCCCAATATTCCTTTCAGATACTTCTACCATAAGAATACTTTGAAAATACTCTTCTAGTGTCAACATCTTCTGCTTGCAAGTACCTCAACAGTTTTGACAATCTTCCCAGATTAAATTCACCCTTAGGAATGAGAGAGATGAATTCTTCCTTGCAAATGTGTCACACAACCACCAGAACCCTTGTGACCCAGGTCAACAGCCAACCAGACCCTAGGCTGACCAATACGTGAAGAGGTTAACCAAAACTCCCCCTCAAATTAACAATCATGGAAACTCCACACCAATATCCATGCATTGTACCCAACTGTCTCAACATGACATACATCACCCTTATTGGTGGCAATTAACTCTCTGAGTTAAACCTCTACATACTCCAATCACACCAATCAGACTCCAGCTGACCATAAGTACTGGTGAAGGACAACAATACTCGTCAATAGTAGATATGCATATCCAGAGCATACTATATCAACCAATCTCTGAATCTTAATATTCTCACTCCTTGAAAGAACTGCCACTTCTGAGCGTGGTGTTTGAATTACAAGATTCATGGTCCTAATCCTCTTAAATGATATAGCAATCAGGTTGCCCCATCATTGCAAACAACACAACCCTCATGATCATGCTCACAATCACTAACCAAACAAATGTCCTTATGCATCTGCACTAAGGACCTCCGGATAAAACGAACATCAAAAACCTTAAACTCGCCAGGACAACCATCCACCATATTAACAGAACAATTTCCGTGGGCGGGTAGTGGATTTGATTTTACGTTCGGTGCTCGGTCCTCAAAGGACACCATTCCACTCTTCATCAGCTTCCGAACCTCATACTTGAGTGGATAGCAATTTTCTATGTCATGTCCGGGTGCCCCTTGATGAAAAGTACAATGGAGTTCAGGCTTATACCACCAAGGAAGTGGTTCTGGAATTTGCGGTGAGTTTTTTGGTTGGATTAGGTTCTTGAGAACAATTGATGGGTAAAGCTCAACATAAGACATAGGAATTGATTCGAAGGAGACCTTCTTCCCCTCGAAGTTTTGTTGATGATGATTGTTGGTATTGTTGTTGTTGTAGGTGTTTGTTCGTTGTTGCGGTTGTTGTTGTTGTTGCTGCTGAACTGGTGTTGATTGATTATTAGAGAATACTGGAATGACTGAAGACACTTGGTGATGATGCTGACGGGGTGGCCGACTTCTCCTGATCTGAGGCCTCCTTTGCCTCCCACTGATTACTGCATTAGCTTCGTTGTCCTTCTTCTTCCCGAAGCTACTGCCATACTTCTTACTTGATGATGCTTCATCTTTTGAAAATCGTCCTTCTCGGACTCCTTCCTCAAGCCTCATCCCCATGTTTACCATTTCGGTAAAGTCACTGGGGGCACTAGCAATCATTCGTACATAATAAAATGAACTCAGGGTCTTCAAAAAGATCTTTGTCATCTCTTCTTCCTCCAAAGGAGGAGTGATCTGAGCAGCCAATTCCCTTCATCTTTGCGCATACTCTTTGAATGTCTCTTTGTCCTTCTGAGACATAGACCTCAACTGGTCTCTATCTGGCGCCATATCCACGTTATATTTGTACTGCTTGACAAAAGCCTCTCCCAAGTCGTTGAAGGTGCGAATGCTTTCACTATCCAACCCCATATACCAACGGAGCGCAGCACCAGTCAAACTGTCTTGGAAGTAGTTGATCAACAATTGATCATTGTCAGTTTGAGTAGACATCTTGCGAGCATACATCACTAGATAATTGAGCGGACATGAGTTCCCTTTATACTTTTCAAAGTCAGGCACTTTGAACTTCACCAAGATCTTCATATTTGGCACTAAACATAACTCAGCAGCACTTTTTCCAAACAAATCCTTACCCCTTAGTGTCTTCAATTCCTTGCGCAGCTCAAGAAACTGATCCTTTATTTCATCCATTTTCTCGTAAACATCCGGACCCACATACGATTCAGAGTGATAAATGGTGTCCTCCACACGAGGTAAGGTGTGCACGACGGGAGGTGGCACGGACATGACCGGGCTAGATGCCGACATGGAAGCAAAGGTAGGCGCAAATCCTTCAGGCATAAAGTTCGGCGGCATTCCCCACGGGAACTTGGCGGACATAGAAGGCGCGAAGTGAGCGGCAACGGCAGGCATGGTAGAGGTAGCCACCTCTGAAATAACCGTCCTATGAGGAGGATTTGCAGGCGTTGGAGAAGCTTGGCTCTGAGCAGCCAACACTGACTCCATCATGGTAGTCAGTCGAGCAATCTTGTCCTTCAGTTCTCTATTCTCTTGCTCCAAATGTTCCATGATTCTGATATGATTGGCGCGCGTTTTATGCCGATGAGTCAGCTTGGCTGAAGCACAGAAGAAACACCAATAAGACATCTGGCGAAAGAGAAACCTGCTTATGCAAATGATGCATGAAATGCAATGCTTGTTTATTTTTATTTTCAAGGAACTTACTATGTTATTTGCAAATATATACATATTTAAGAACAATTGCAACCATTTTATATGACCAAAAATCTCTTTTTATTTATATAATTGGAAGGATTACACTGAGTACAATTTCAGAAACCAAATAAAAATACAAGAGAAAAGGAAACTAGTCATCCTAAGGATCCCTAACAACAATGTCAGAAGATCTGGCTAAGGGCGCGTACTTCCTTCGAATGCATCGAATCTCGGTCTCAAAAGAAGCCTTCATCTGAGTCTTCTCGAGGACAAGATGATCGACAATCTTCTTTCAAGCAACGGAAGACTGAGGCATGCTAGAAGATGAAACCTCCGGCTCTCTCTGTCTCTTTGTCACCCAGTCTTCAAGTAGCTCAATAAGTGCATCTTTGTCCTTAGACTCTAACCGCAACTCCTCATGCTTTTTTCTTAAAGCACAGAAACGCTCTTCCCACATATCTTTCTCTTGCTTCATCTTGGTGAGTGCGCCTTCCAACTCCTCTACATCTTGGTTAGGGAGAGTTAATGGCTCAACCACAACCATAGACATAGGTCTTTCACAAGGATAAGGCATCTTCAACTCCAAAGCTCTCTTCTTCACCCAAAGAGTGTAAGCTTCCAAAGCTATATAATTGCACGGGCCAAGCTTGGATCTTCCTTTCCTATGCACATTATGCGAAGCATGCATAATCTTCTGCTTCAAATGTTGGGGATCTTTACCCTCTTGATAGAAAAGACCTTCTAACAAAGTGTTATTAGGTTTGCCTCTCAAGGGGAACTCAAGTTGTCGACGAGCTAAAGCAGGGTTGTAGTTAATTCCTCCTTGTGTACCAATGAGAGGCACATTAGAGAATTCACCACACCAATCAATAATCTCCAAACTGCTCAAAGAAGGGTCATACCAAACTATGTCATCATTAGTGAGAGACATAAGTCTCTGAGACCACCGTAGACATTGTTTGTTCTCCACAAAAGCAGGTTCTGAGGCAAGTGCGAAATAAACCACTTGTACAGAAGAGGAATGCAACAGACAATAGTTCCACCATCCTTAGAATTCCTTAGATGCAAAGAGAAGTACATATCACCCAACAAAGTAGGCACATGATTCCCAATAAAGTAAAGTCTAATGGCGTTAACATCAACAAAACCGTCAATGTTAGGGAACAAGGCTAATCCATAAATGAGCAACACAAAGATAGCTTCAAAAGCGTCCATAATACCGACTTGAGCAAAGGCAGTGGCTTCCTTGAGAAGGAAATCCGATGGCAACCCAAACAATCCTCCTTTCTTCACCCAATAAGCCTCTATCTCAGACTTCTTCAGATGAAGAGCTTCAGCAATAAGATTAGATCTGGGAATCTCCTCCAATCCACTAAAAGGTACTCTACTAGAAACAGGTATCCCCAAGAGATTAGAATACTCCTCCAATGTAGGCACAAGCTGATAATCTGGGAAAGTGAAACAACGGTAGAGAGGATCATAGAACTGCACTAGCACACTCAAAAGTCCTTCAACCACATCAACAGACAAGATAGACAGAAGCTTCCCATGACGTTGTTTGAAGTCCAAGGGATCTAATACCAAAGATGATAGCTTCCTTAACTCTTTCAAGTCGGGACATCTGAAACTGTACTTCTTAGTTTTCCTTCGTCCACAATCCATGGTCTGAAAATATTTGCAAATAAATCCTCAGTTCCTTGAAATTTTCGAGTGATGAATGTTATGATGCGCATGAATTCATGAATGCAACAATCACAAATAAGGGATCACACACAAGGCAAACAAACAAAGGTCAAAGGATGAATCAAGTCATTGTCAAGATCAATCATCCATTTTGGTGGATTATGGTTTACACCTTATCAACACCCAAGTTCCATTGATATTGACAAGACTTGATTGGATCAACCAAAAATCAAGGGTTTGTTGTGAGTCACGAGCATGGAGTTTGGGTAAGAACCATCCCAAAGGAGTGAACTAAGGATAAAACCTGTAGATCATGTTCTAAAAAGTTCCCAGAGTCTTAATTCCATCTATCGGATATTACAGATTAAGATGACTGACTCATCGACCCATAATATTCTCAAGAGAAACTCGTCTGAGTGTAGTATCGCTGACAACTGTTATCAAGTCTACACTTGAACAGTCTCCGCACTACGTCCTAAATAGGCCAAAAGGGGGTAAATGTTCTACGGTCCTCAGCTTCTCGGACCCAAATTAGAGATAGTAATGCCTAACCGCAAATACTTGTGTGACATTTCCAAATCCAAAAGAGTCTCCACTGAGCAGATGGATCTCAAGCCAACTTGTTAAGGACTACTCCACACAAGTCGAACATGACTATACCATCCTCCTATCTTAATTGCACTCAAGTTTGGGTTAGAACTTATCTCACCACTCAAAGATCACCAAGCACAACAAGCAGATTATATCATACAAACAAATATACAAACATCACATATGTACAATTATATTCACACAAAAAAGTAGGCTAAACCCACTGGAGACTACTCCCCAGCAGAGTCGTCACTTAGTTTCTGTAGCGGTAAATTCATGATCATCAAGCTATGGATAAGCTAGATATTAATAAAACCAGAGTCGCCACCGCGCTTTTATTGTTTCCAAGGGAAAAGGGAAAAGTACGAACAAAACCCAAAAGTAAGAAGTTTTCAAATCAAAACTAATAAAATGTCAGAGATTACAGGTAAGGGGGTTAGTTACACAGAGGAGAGATGTTAACACCCAAAGTATCCTAGGAACTCCTAGGGAGCCCTTTTTTGTGTGCATATGTAATTTGTACAAAGTGATGTTTACTAACAAATAGAATGGGGGGATGAGAAAAGAATTCATTAATTATATTTTTGTGTTTGACAAGACCTTCGGACTCGTGCCTACGTACCATCATAAAATAAGGGATCAAAACCTCGTAGTTCGTGATACAAGTTTCAAAGTGGATGCATTGCTTTTAACAAAGTTTAAGTTTGAAAGGCACAAAGTCCTAAAAATGATTTGAATGAGTTAGTTCTTTTTGGCTTTTTGAAAGTTTAGGTCAAGTATAATTAAGTTCATTTACAAGTTTGATTAAGAAAAGAAGTTTGAAAATGCAATGGCATAAGGCCAAAGTTTCTAGTTTGCAAAGTGGTCAAAGTTTAGAACAAAATAAGTTCAATCAAAGAAGATTTTAAAAAGGATGGAGAGATTTTAAAATTAAATAAATGGGGAGAATATGAAGAGACTAATCATATGCACAAAATTAAAAGTTAAGGGTTGAAAAGATCTGACCAATGGGTAGCAATCCAATAGACAAGTATGTCATATAGAAACCCAAATTCTCTTGAACATTTAAGAATCAAGCAACACACAAATGCACAATTATATTATCTTGAAGAGCAAGGCATCAAATAAAGATAGCCACATCCAAGCTTAGCCAATCCATGATCTTCTTCAAATTAGCCCATGTATCAGATGAATTCCACAAGTCACAGGTTCAAAATAACAGCTTCACAATGATCATGTTGCAGATGAACTCAAAGGGATCTTGAATGATGTATCAGATGAACTCAAAGGGATCTTGAATGATGTATCATGTTGCATTAAAGTAAATGGCTTGAAATTAAATGTTAGTTGTTAATGAGTTAGAAGTTAGTATTGTCTTGCTTTTGCCTTTCATTTTTAAGTCATTCTCTGGAGAACACTCAACCCACTTATCACAAGCATGGATCCTTGAACCAAGACATCTTCGAAAGGAAGGAAAAAAGACCAAGTTTCCACACAATACCATGAAAGAGGGGAGACTTACAATCTCACTAACTAGAATGCTATGCCTTTTGTTTCAAAATTTAGTGCTATGTTAAGCAATCATAATTGGACTTATGTAGAAGTCACAACTATTTGAGGTCGGGCAATATAATTTTGGTGTTAATGCATGTTAGCGATATACTATGATGAACTATGCTCATGAAACATACCACACATAAAAAAGAATATGCAAAAGAGGTGGCATAATCTCATCTATACTTATGTCAATTTTGCAATCAACTAGCCTTAGGATTTAGAGACATCATAGACCAAATAAGATGAATGCATAAACAAGGGAAAATAGATGAAGAGGGAGGGAAATTGATCAAAACTCAAATTAGTCAAAAGAGGACTTTTACCAAATTAATATCATTCATTCATTTTGGGAGATGGAATGTACATTCCATCAATCCCCTAAATCCAATGGTATTAACTCAACAAAGTCAAATCAACCTTGACCAAGGCCCAACAACAAGAGTCAAACTTACACAAATCATCACAAGAGGTCAACACAATTATTTGGCATTTATTCAAATTAAAAAAACACTAAAATAAGGCATTTAAATTAAATATGGTTTGTCAAATTCCTAAAATCTCATCAAAACACCAAAGAAATGGCCATGAAATTTATCATAGGTCAAACAAGGTCAAAGGACCTTGGAGAAAAGTTTTCAGAATTTTTAAAGACTTAAAAGCACTTTTAAACAATTAAAAATATTCACAAAATTAATTAAATCATGAAAAATTTAATAATGATCCAAAAAATAATTTTAATTCAAAATATGAAAGAGAAAAATATTTGAATTTTTTTGGTGAAACTCTCATATTTTTTGGATCAATATTAAAATTAATATGAATTAATGAAAATCAAAGGAATAAAAATTAAAATCAAAAAATCAAAAAAACGTGCATCACTTGATCTCCCTCATTAATTGAGGTGGCAGATCAAGTTGTCTGAAACGCGTGTTCCACCCAACCACGAGTCAGCGCGTTGTACCAATGGTAATCACAATGGGCGCTCAGGATTAAAACATTTTGAAAGGATCCTGTGGCTGGGAGACGTGCCAACGCACCGGCGGAGGCAGAGCTCCGGTCTTCTTCTCCGGTGGACCTCACCGGACTGGTCCACCCTCAATCATCACCAAAATAAAAAAGGAGGACATGATCTGAAGAAAAAATGGCGTAGAGCACGAATCTGACTTCAATTTTAACTAACTCCAAATATATAAAAAGATATGAGGAGTTGAATTTTAAGGTGTGTCAACTGAGTTTCTTCGATTTGACCTCTAAGCAACTCAATCTTCTTGCCTACATTGGTAAGACTTCAGACAACCAAAGATCCAAGAGAATTGATGAGAATTTTAGTGAGAATCGAAGAGATGAAGTTTTATGAAAATTACCTTCAATGTTGTGCAGAACTTGAGGTTGCTTGCTTCAAACACGATCTGATCACACTTGAGAAGCTTGTAGGAAGTGATTAGTAATGGTGCAAGGCTTTGGATCCTGGAGTTCTTGAATCTCCAAGAGTTGTGATTCAAACTCAATTTTCAAGTTGAAAATTATCAGGTTTTCCTTTAGAATGAGAGGGTTTGAATTGGGGGGAAAAGCTAGCGCGCAAGGTGTGTTTGAAATAAGCTCAGAGGCCTTGTATTTATAGCATTTGAGATTGATAATTGCACACTTGAAAATTTGCTAAATTTGGCAATGTGATGCACAAGCTTGCGTGGGTGTATACAGGCCCATGAAGCAATCCATTTTGATCCAATTGCAACTGTACTGAAGTTCAAATGATGTTTGATTGGCAAGGCAAAGTGAAATGGAGTTTTAGACATTTGATTTCCTCCAATGGTGCAACTCTGTTAAAGCCATGCGCAACCCTAGCAAACTTCATCCAAAATGTATGAACTTGGGTTCTTTGGAAAGCTTGGATCAAGGGAAACAAGTTTGGTGTTGAACACTTTTTCATTTGGAACTTAGATTATGGTAAATTTTGAGGTGGAAGTATGGAAATTTCAACATGTTGAAATTTTTTCTAAGTGTAAAGTCATATATCTCAATATTCCACCTTACTTAACTTTTTATGTGAGCTTCAAATGAGAAAGGTGTCTTCATCAAAGTTGTATCTCTTTCAAAGACCTTCAAAATGGTCACCAAGTTCATGTAATTTGGATTTATAATGATAGAGTTATTCATTTTTGAAGTTTGGAAAAATCACTTGTTCAATGGTATAGGTCAAAAATGACCTATAATGTATCCTCATATCACATGCTAACAAATGTTGAATTAGTTCTCACTCCAAACATAAAATTTGAAGTAGACACCTTGAATATGATTGTGAAACTTGGAAATATTTCATCTCATAAAAAATGAGCAAGTTATGGCCTTGGGAAGTTGACTTTCAAATTAGGGTTTAGACAAAATGACCTATAATGTTTCAACATAGAAAATGATTTTACAAGCAAAAATAGCTCTAGGTATCAACATGAAAGTTGTTTGTAATGTCATTTAGAGTAACGTTTATCTTGGAATCATTTTCATATGGTGAAAGTTGTAGGAGATACGGGCTAGGGAGACCCAGTTTTGATCAGATGAATTCATCTAGCCAACCACCATCAACCAACTTGCTATCCTTCAATTCCTTTGAATTTCTTGTCTCATGGTAGATCATATATGCATAAGATGTTGAATTTTGAAGTGTCCCTTGAGAAATTTGATCAATTGGTGAGATAGCTTGTTGGAGAAGTTACTCAAGATACCCAGTCAAACTAGGGTTTCCAAGGCAAATCACTCTCAAACTTTTGAAGAATACTTGATCAATATAACATGTAGAGATCATTGGGACTCATATATGATGCTTTATAACCACTCTTGGATCAATCCATGGTTGTGCTCTTTGACCTGAGGGTCTCAAACCCTAGATATGAACTTGATAAATCAATGGGATCATGCCCTACCTACAAAAGAGTTAGGCAAATAAAAAGACATATTTTTGGTATTTTGGTTAGTAAATGATAATATACAAGTATGATACAATCACATGATGCTTGGTAATCTCTCCTAAAACAAACCCAATGAAAGAGGGGTAAGGAGGATGCCAAGGTATGATCCCAATGTTAATGTATATGATGAAATTGCATGAGGGATCTTAGGGTCAAAATTGGGGTCTTACATGCATAAGCTAACGGCCAAGTAGAGGTTGCGAACAAAGTTATCATAGGTTTGATAAAAAAACACATAAGACAAAATCCAAGAAGTTGGCATACAACTTTGAATCAAGCACTTTGGGCTTCCAGAACCCTACCTAAAGAAGCCACCAATTCTACACCTTTTCGTCTAACGTTTGGTCACAATGCAGTTTTGCCTGCAGAGATATGCTTATAGACTATGGATTCAAAGACAAAATGAAATGTTGTCGGACCATTTTTGGTGCAAGATGGTGGATGAGGTGGTCGACCTAGAAGAAGAAAGGTTACTTGATTTAGATGCATTGATGAGGCAAAAGAAGAAAATAGATGAAACCTAAAACAAAAAGGTTAAGTCAAAAGTATTTTTTGTCGGAGATTATGTCTGGAAAGTTGTACTGCCTGTCGACAAAAAAGATATGTCTTTGGGAAAATGGTCACCAAATTGGGAAGGACCTTTCAAAATTAGTCAAGTGTTTTCCAATAACGCGTATGAGATTGAGGAATTAGGCCTGGATAATCGAACACTACGAATAAATGGGAAATACTTAAAAAAGTATAGACCCAAGCTTCAGGAAATCAGTATCAAAAAAGGAAAATAACACTCAAAATATCATATATTTGGCCAGAACGACAATATTACAAAAAATGTCGAAAGCGGAAAATAATACAAGGCCAAAACACAAGAATACAATCACAAAATAAAGTGAAGAATACTAAGGCGCAAAGGTCTATTGCAAGGTGTTGTACCCCAAAATTTGCCCTCCCCTTTTCACTTTTTATTCAACTTAGAACTTAAGACTCGTCTGTACCCATCCATACTTCATACATGTGCATCATGCATTCACACATAAGTCTTAAAGAGTATGCTTCAATAAACCATAAAAAAGGGAAGGTATGGGAACCCTCTCAGAGGCTCCTAACCCTAAGCCCATGTGATCTTTCACTCAGTGTGTGTTTTGCCCAACCTCATGTGCTTGGTCCGCCCATTTTGTCCCCTTGGGGCTCGAGTCTTTTGGTCATGTTCATGTATTAAATCAAGTCATTTTCATTCAATTGGCCAATTTCTTTCTTTTTTATCCCTAAAACATTCATTACATACATAAAAAGGGGCAAAAAAGGTATTACATTGGAAAAAAACTCATTTTTGGAGGTTTCTAGCCCGGTGAGTCGACTCATGACTCAACACAAAACCCCCGGGTTTGAACAGGTCGAACCACCGGTCGACTCAATCCTGGGAAACTTGAGTGAGTCGACTCACTCACCCTTCACGTCAACTCATCCACCT
Organism: Lathyrus oleraceus; assembly: GCF_024323335.1. NCBI lineage: Eukaryota > Viridiplantae > Streptophyta > Magnoliopsida > Fabales > Fabaceae > Lathyrus > Lathyrus oleraceus. Next base: position 183,549,503 of record NC_066585.1, read on the forward strand.
TTTATATTTGAACCTTGTTCCCTCGGGTCGGAACAGGTCGGCTCCCAGGTCGACTCAATTCTGGGAATTCCTGATTGAGTCGACTCACCCGTCCCTTGCGTCGACTCATTTCCAATTTTCCTTTCAATCATTTCGTCGCGGGTCTGGACAGGTCAACTCCCAAGTCGACTCAACCCTGGGAAAATCACTATTTGAGTCGACTCATAGCTTATTTTGCAGGATTTTTGCACTACTAATATGAGAAGAGAACTTTTGGGTTGAAGCATGATCCTCCATCATTGAAGCTTGCAATTCAAGGCCAATATACACCTGCATGAACACCGGGAAAACCGCGAGCATTCGACAACACTCCAAGGTTCATTATTTCATCAAGCTTCAACCACATGCATTGTGAATACAATAACTCTGCAGCAAACCAAGTGCAGCAAATTCACAAACACTTCAACTTGCACAATCATAACCAACACCAAAATCACATAATACAACCACTGTTAACCTACAGTTGCAAGTCATGATAGTTATATCTTATGCCTTGGCCAACATCAAAGCTAATTTCATTCAAATTGTCACCTGCAATAGCCAGTCATAACACATCACTTGAACATTTTTCCACTAAATTAACCAATTAACTAACTTCCAACTCAGTGAGTTAACCACCTAAACACACTGAGTTTATCCCAACTAACTTCAGACCTCTTTTAACTAACTCCAAGCCTAACTCCAAGCTATATTGATCCCAAGCCTAATCACTATAAATTTGCATCTTCACCATCATTTTAGGGGCCTCAACACTTTTTCTGCAAACATCACCTTCAACTTTTCTCACTTCATTTTCTCCATTTCTTCACCCTACACCAAAGCTCAAACCACCATTGGAGCAAGCTTCACATTGAAGTTTATTATCAATTGAGCTAAACCTCTTGCACTCAATAATCATCCCTACATTCACATGATCAACATCAACAGCAACAAGTCAATTCAGAATTTTTCAAAGTTGATTCTTGAAGAAGAGGAGTTTGTAGTAGAAGGAGAAGATTAAAGGTTCAAAGTAGCATAATCTCTGATTTTCTCTTCTTCATCTTCATCACTTCCAAATTGTGACAAATTCCAAGATAATCCTCCATCTTGTAGGTTGGTGAATGCTCATCTTTCGCCTTTGCCTGTTTGCTGAATGTTTATACCATATTGTTGCTTGTGTAGTGGAGAATCAAAACCCCAAGGTTTGATGATGTGATTTCCCTCCCCTTCCATTTAATTTTAGATATTGTGCTTAGGGTTCTTGACTTTATTGGCTCAATTTCCAGAATTAGTTAATTTACGGTTAGAATGAATGAGTGATTAGGATAGAAGAGGTTGAGAGGAGTAAGAAAATGATGCTTTTTCTTGATTCCGACCGGCTCCGCGCCTCCGGTGCGGTGGTGCCGGAACTCTAGTGGTGGTTATGTTTTGACATGAAAATTGGAAGATGATGTGTAGAGATGAGGGAGTGAGTGCTAATTTTTCCACATGTCTCTTTGAAATTTCTGTTAGGCTTAGCCATTAAGCCCAATACTCTGCTTTCTACACCCCTATTTTGCGTGGCAACATAGTTGTATTTGGGCTTATCCTGTTAGGCCCAATGCCTCTATTGCTGAATTTTGCACTCTTTATTCAGGGTCTGCACCCCCTTTGGCCCAACATGTTAATTACCATTTCAATTACCTTCAATTCTAATTTTGCTAAATGTCTTGCTAGCATTTTAATTAGGTCTAATTAGACTTTGGACTTTAATTATAATTAATTGGAGTTTTGTATAGTTTTCTAAATTTGTGTTCATGATTTGATACTTTTGGTAGACCATTTTACCCTTTAGGGGTAATTTTGGATGTTTCACCGACATAATCACATGCTCCCTTAGGAATAGAATTTGACTTAGAATTTTAATCCAAAGTCTCAATATTAACATGCCCCCTTAGGATCTTGCTAACATAGAATTTGCAATTAACCATGACATGATCCCTTATGATTAGCTTGTAATTAATTCTAACCATTAGATTAGGTTTTAACCAAAAATTCCAAATCACTTCAAACCCATGATTAAATTGATCAAAAGCAATTTTGATTGATTAAATCCTTTGAACTTGTATAATCCCACATTCTAAATTGAGTGACCAAAAGACCCTTGGTCACTTAATAAGACTTTTCTTCTATGTTGTGGAGATTGAAGCCTCAAGTAAAGATCTTCAATCAAGGCATCCTCTGTCACATCAAGCAGCGGATTATACAAGGCAAATCAAAGGTCAACACTTGGTAAATACAATTCAAATTGTACGAAACGAGCCTTAAGTAGTAAGAAATGATGAGATGGAGTCTCTCTTATCCTCGTCTAGAGCGACTTTGTGTATGGGGCGCATGCCTCAAATATTCAAAGCGTTCACCCTTATTCATAGACTTTAGTGCAATACGAATAAATTAAACTACCAAGTATTCTTCATACAAAATCAACATCAACGCAAGGATCAACAATGGAGGTTCTTCACCAGCAACTCGTCAGTCAAGAGAAGTATCATGCACTTCAAGTCTTAAGTAATAGGGAATGACGAGACAAAGTCTCTCCTATCCTCATCTAGAGCGACTTTGTGAATGGGGCGTATACCCCAAATATTCAAAGCGTTCGCCCTTACTCATAGGCTCCCATGTGATTCTTATCAATCGACTGTCAAGCCTCTCAACTCATTCTCCATTCTAATCATTTCAATTCAATCATTTCTTCTTGCCTCCAATCATCTTACTTTCAGCCCTATTGGGTTGAACTACGAAAGCTCTGATTTTCTCATTGCACAATGAGAATACATAGGCAGGAGAATCCACATTCTTCATGAGCTACCTTATCTATTCCTACCTTATCTATCAATCTGTAAGACCCCAATTTTGGGCCCTAAGATCCCTCATGGCCCATATCATTCATATCCTTGTCTCAAGGATCATTGCATGCCTTTGTCCCCTTCTAGTGGATAGTTTGCCTTGTGGGTTTGTTTCTTGATCACCAAGCATACTTTGCATTTGTATATCTTTGCTTTCATATGTTTATCATTCAAAAAGTACAAAAATATTGTCAGTCTAACCTTGTTGCTTGCAGTTGAAGCAACCATCAGCAATTAGGTCAAAGACAGTCATTGATCAGTCAAGGCAATGGATGGTGGCCATTCTTGCAGAATTTGGGCACCATGATTATTAATCAAAGGTTCATACAACTTGGGACATCATTTGAAGTCAAGTTCTCAAGGAATTAGGGTTTGGAAATCATCAGAAGAAGTTCAATCAGTCCAAAACCCTAGAAAAGTCAAACTTGGTCAACTGTTGATTTAATCAGTGGTTTGATGGATAGAATTGATTTGAAGGAGTTCATTCATGCTTGTATAAGCCTCATATATCATGTTCAACCTCATCATGGAAGAAAATCAAGCCAATCAGAAATTTTCCAGAAATAGAAAGTGGACCTGTAATTTCAACTGCCAAAAATGGAAACTTCTTGATCTTAAACTTACATCATGATACAAGCTCCAAATGAATTTTTGCCCAACATGAAAGTTGAAGATCTTGTCTTCCCATTTTCAAAAAGTCCAAGAACATCAAAATCCCATGTGTGGTTGTCAAGATATGATCAAATCATTTTCATCAATTTTTGAACTTCAACAAGCCATATCTCTCAAACCATAAGGCCAAATTTGGTGGGGTTTTTTCCTACAAACCACATTTTCCATCCTCTTTCCAAAAATATAAATTTCATGACCTAAAACCCTACCATTCAAAATGGCATTTTTGGACCTTTCTCATTTAAATTCAAAGTTTGACCAAACTTTGACTTTTTGAGTTTTTGACTTTTTCTTGATTTGGTCAATTGGGAAATGTTCCATATCACATTTGTGACTTGTTCCAATTCCAAAACCATCATCATACCACCATTTTCACATCATTTTGAATCAAAATGCAAATTTGGCATTTGTTGCAAATAGAAGTACACAAGCAAAGCAAGGTACAGCATGCTGCAGCAGACCACAAACAGCATTTTGTTTGGTCATTTGCAGTCTGTCCAAGCCCACTCAAGCAGACAAACACACCCCATTTTCCACTTGTTCCATAATTAGCAAAAATGCAAAATGCATCATTAAGCAAAAACCAACTTACCATTGGATTAAGTGATGCTAAACAGATGGTATTTAAGCTTTCATTTTCTGATTCCAACCCTAGTTTTCGGCAGCCATACAGAAAAAAAATACTCTTACTCTCTCGTCTTGCATTTTTGCTTGACTGAGATTTTCTGCAAAAAGCTGTAAACCCTCGAGCTTTCTTGGCTTTCCTCATCATCCATCATCATTATAGACTGCTTTCCAATTGAAAAATCCTAGCTGGACCAACATTTTCAAGCTCTGTTTTACAAAGGACCTTTAATGGCAAGATGAGATTTGAAGAGCTCCAAGTGTTCTCGAGCTAGAAAAGCTTCAACATCCTTCACTACAAAGCATAAGCATCACCTGTTTGCACCTTATTCCATCAATACATAACTGTTGCTACGATTTCTTCCAAACCAAGTAAGTTATCGACCTCCCTCATATGCCTTGCTATGTTATGTTTCTGAAAGGTCTTGGTATGCTAGTTTCAATGCAATTTGTTTCGAAGGAAATGGTTGTGACATGAGGGAGAAATCTGAGTTTTATTTTTGCATACAAATCTATTTTCCATCGATTTACTCATTTGTGGTGGGTTCAGTAACAATCATGGTTGGAATTTTGTTATTTAAGGTCTGCTAATGCTATTGCTGTGCTTAATTTGCTGTTCTGGGCATGTCCATTTTTTTCAAGTTCATAGTGATGATGAATATCCTGTTGTGATAAACCCTTATACTATGTTCCAGAACTCCAATTCATGTTGTGTGGTTTGCTATTTGTTACATGTTGCTTGAAACTCACTATGCCAGGCCATGTTTATTTGTTAATACTGGTTGATGTTTGGCTCATGATGTTGCTTACTGCTGTTCTAACCCTAAAACCTGCCAAGAAATCTCATGAGTATGATGTATGCTGTTGTTCATGATTGGTTTTTGAATGCAAATCGATGATGAATACATGAGTGCCATGCTGCTTGCTTGATGCTTATTTTTTTGAATGAGTTCATAATGATGGAAGTTGCTATTGACTGCTTGCTAAATCCATGCTGATGTATGCTTGTGCTAAGTCATTTTGATGTTAGTTGATGTCAGTTATTGCATGAGCATTGAGGCTGGTTAGGTTTATTTTGTTCATGGTTGATAAATGTTGCTGAATGATTTTGCCATACCATTACTATGCTGTTGTCTGTTTTGTTTGGATGCTAATGAACACATCATACCATGCTGCTAAAGTCCTGCTGCAGTTTTGACAAATATTGAATGATGCTTAACCATGCTGTTAATACCCTGCTGTCATCGCAACCTTGAACATGCTCAGAAATTCATATTGATTCATGTTCTGTTTGTGTTAGTATGCCAGTTGAATACTGTTACCTTACTTTTGAAATGTTGGTCGAATGATGATGATTGATGAACATTTATATGCCCTGCTGCTGTTATGATGATGTTGTTCTGCTGTTAATGCTCATTGCCATATGCTGGATATGTTTTTGTTCATGCCATGAATGCTGTTGCTACTTAAACGTAACTTTGTCCGGAGTTTGCTCATGATCTTGTTGGGATTGTATGCTGTATGTGAAACCTAGTATTGCATGAAACCCCCCATAAAATTCAAAGCTGATTGACTGCTGCTTGTGTGTTACATGAACCTGCTGTACCAAAGCCATGACATTAGGTGTTGGTGTTTAAAACTTGTTTGATGTTGATGAACCATAAACAATGGAATTGATGCTGCTATTGATGAATACCTTTGCTGCTGTTAAACTACTTGCTATGCCCAAAATCTTTTTGTCATGCTTGTGTTGTTTTAATGTTTATGACATGAAGCACATTGAAGTTTTCTGTTTGCTTGATGCCTACATGATGATTACATGATGTTGCTTGGTCGAATTTGGCATGATGTTGATTGCTTGAATGTTGCAAATACCATGCTGTTGTTGAAACACTAGTAACTTTCCAGCAAACTTGCCCTGTTCACATACTGCTATTGTTGCCTGCTGTTTATGTGTTGTTGTTGGTTTGCTTGCCATGAGAACATGATACCAACGCCATGCTGTTGTTTTTGATGAACATGATGATGATAAATATGCTTGCTGCAGCTTAGAGAACCCAGCCTAGAAATATTCCTGCTTGTGTTGTTTTAATGTTTATGACATGAAGCATACTGAGTTTTTCCTGCTGTTTGCTTGATGATGATAATGATGAAATACTGCTTGCTGTTTATATGCTGTCGTGTGCTGTTGTTTTGTTTGATATGATGTTGATGAGCACCTGCTGCCATGCTTGAAAATACCATGAGCAATGATGCATAAACCCTAAGGGTTTTGACCTTGAAACACAATTGGTTGTTTTGATAGAATTTCTTGCGTGTGTACTGTTGTATTGCCAGCCAACCAATCACAACATTTTATTCTGTTTGCCAAAACGCTGCAGTTTTGTTAAGTGATACCCGGAATTACACAAATGCCATCCCGTTGACTTGTTTGACCACTTGCCATGCTAGCTTGCTCATATTTCATCCAATATTTCACCCAATTTCACAAATCATTTTCTCGTTCAATTTTCATCAAAAAATTATGAAATTTTTTCCACATGTTCATACATGAGTCTAGAATTTAATTGTGAATTTTATTTAATTTTCCCATTGGTTGGTTTTTAATTGACAATTATTTTCTCAACATGTGTGCATAAATGATACCCTTGGCCATTTCAATTGTGAAATTGTCATGTTGCATCCAGTGAGCTTGAAATTTTTTGTGGTAAGACTAGACACAATGACCTTCATTTCCATATAAAGTTTGTGCATTTATCATTTGTGGATTGAGAGTTATGATTTTCTGAAGTTATGTGTTGCATTTGTTGCTATACCATGATCATGCATTTTCACAATTTTTGTTCACATGCTTCCTCTTATCCAATTGACCCAAAATTTTGCATGAACCATCTATCACTTGTCTAGTTTATGTGTGAATTTTCTTGGAATTAATCTTGCTGTTTTCCATTTATTTGAGAATTCTCTTCCATATGTGGTCATTTGTTGACTTTTTGTGCTATGCCTTGCCAAATCTTTTGTGAAATTCTCAAATCTTATTGTATGATCATGAAATTTCACATGTGATCACTAGACACCTCAAGCTTTGCATTGGTGTTAATCTCATTCATTTCTCTTCTGTTTTCAAATTGATATGATTTTTTGAAGTTGACCCATGCTTGTTGACTTTCACCATGCTTACTTGAATTTGATTTAACTTCATGAATTTCATTGACTGCCTTCCTCTCATCCAAATGCCATGAAATTTTACATGTATACCATGTTAGATGTTAGGATTGAGTGTGATTTATCTCATGATTTTTGAAAATGTTTGAGTTGACTTTTGAATGAAGTCTTTGCTGTTGACTTTTGAATGCTTCTCTTGCCATGCTTTGCATCCTTTTGCACATGAAATGACCATGATGCATGATATAATTATGAATCCAATTGAGAATGCTTCTTGAATGTTTAAACTTGGTTTGGGTTGACTTTTCATTGCTGCCTTGACTTTTCCTTTCATCTTTGACCCTAGGCTAGCCCTAGTGGTCTTCTAAGCTTATGTTGAGTTCATCTGTTTCAGGTTAAGCACCAATGCCTTGAGGATCATTCAAATATGTGCTTGAGTTTGATTGTTTAAAGTGCTAACCTTTGTTTTGTAGGTGACTCATATGCTTGAGTCTTTGTGCCTTGCACAATTGGTCCCTCTGTGGTTGACTTTTGGTTCATTTCTCTTTGTTATTAATTGTTGAACTGTTTACTAATTGGTTTGACTTTTTCAGGTACTTTAGTTGCCTAAGTTCTTTGAACTTGATTGCTTGCTTTGCTATTTAGCATTTGCTTTGAGGTATAAACCTTTCTTCTTCATGTAGTCTGGAGACCCGGTCTGTTATTTGACCGGGCAAACTGTCTGAAGTCCTCCTTAAGAGGCAATGCCTGTGTTTGTTTAAATTTGTCCTAAGCAGGAAAAGCCCTTCAAGTAAGGCAATTGGTGGAAGGTAGGGATAAGCAATCTATCCCCCACTATTCAGTGTGTCCTCTCTTCGCTCCCATTACATGGTTGAAGCAATGAGATAAATACCCAAGATCTAATCGAGTCAATAATGTGGAGAGAGTTCCTACTTTCTGAACTCCCACACTTTCTTTTATGCTCTCTCTGATATGAGATAGAAGCAATGAGGCACACCCCTCATTTCCTTTTCATCTGCTTCACCTGAGCCCCTCAATGGCCAGGTTAAGAGCGACCTTTACCCATTACAGTAGACTTTCAAAGTCGAACCCTCTTGTGTGAGCCCCCCATTGTTTGGCTATAGAGTGTGCTGTTTGCTATTCATTGATTGATTGATTGCTTCATGTGCACTTGTTTGCCTGTATGCTATGCATTTATCATCATCATCAATTGCTATTAGTGCATGATCATCTCATTTGTTTTGTGATGTTATCATTATTGTTCGCCCATTGAGGACAATTGTAAGTCCATTACTTTGGCGTTTGCTCCTGTGATATGGAAGGATAGAGTGTAAGACCTCATTGGTCACTCATATCTTCTGTTGCTTGATTTGTATGTGAGGATACAACTGTAAGTCCCTGCAAGTTGGCATTTGTATTCCTAGGATCATACTGTGTATGTTAGAGTAAGCCCAGACAGATTGGCATCTGACATCCATGTTTCGCTTTCTCTGTTTATGTGAGGTTGCAACTGTAAGTCCCTGCAAGTTGGCATTTGCATTCCTATGATCATTTGTTACTTTTGTTCTTGTATGTGAGGATCCATTGTAAGTCCCTGTAACGTGGCATTGGTATTCCTATGAGCATCTGTGGAGTTAACCTAAGTCCAGATAGATTGGCAGTTGACTTCCTTGTTTCATTCTTGTTTTCTTCTGAGGAGATTAGTGTAAGACCATTGAGTGGCATCTGATATCCATTTCTGTTTTAGGAGACTGGTGTAAATCCATCTATTGGTATCCGGTATCCGCATTTTATTTCTTTACCTGTGGAGATTAGTGTAAGACCATTGAGTGGCCTCTGATATCCCGTTTTGTTTTAGGAGATTGGTATAAGACCATTGATTGGCATCCGATATCCGCCTTTGCTTTGTTTGTTTATTATTAATTGCTATTCCAAAGGACACACTTGAATCATCTGCTATATGATCTCAAGAAGTGAACCTTCTAAGAAGTTTTACTATCCATCCTTCATTCATTCATCATTCATTACGTCTTAGAACCTTCTCACACTTTATCTTTCAAACTTGACATAAGTGTTGTGCAAACATCTTCATGTTTTCAAACTAAAAACCTGGACTCAAGTCCTTGACTTTTTTTTCAAACTCATTTCATAATACCTGTCTGAATCAATCTTAATCATACTTTGACTTCACTTTCATAATCACAATCAATTAACTTCACTCATTCACTTGTTTTGGCTTTGTCCATTAATCTTTTCATGCATTAGCCATAGGCTTCAATTATCTTTGTGGTTGGTGTAAATCTTGCCTATCCTTAGTGAGTCGACAGTAAGACTTCCGTACTGAAAACAGGGCTAACCCCTCTAGTACGTCGAAGCTATCCTCGCATGGTGGATGTTGTTTTTGGTCGAGTGTTCTCCCATTGATAATGAAGAGCCTCAGTGCTTGTGTTTAAAACTGAATCCACCAACTTTTGGAAATCTTTTAGCCGAACTACGGCGTTCTGATCCTTACCTTTGATGGAAGGTACGTAGGCAACGGGTTCATCCGTTCGAACCCAATAATAATAAAAAATGTATATTCTTTTCTCATCCTCCCAATCATGTTTGCACAATACATATGTCATAACAAATATTAATTTAGTACAACAAGTGTGAAAAGGGCTCCCTAGGAGTACCTAGGACGTAGTGGGTGCCTAACACCTTCCCATTGCGTAATTTACCCCTTACCCAGACTCTCTGATCTTTTTATTAGTTTTCTACGTGTAAAACTTCTTAGGCTTTTGTTCGCTTTTTAGCCAATCCTTTGGATAAATAAAAGTGCGGTGGCGACTCGAAATTTCAATGTATCTCTTAGCTTATGATTTAATCGATAGATCATATAGCGACGAATACACCGCTACAGAAAAGTGGCGACTCCACTGGGGAGACCTCACCAGAATCCCTGGTGGTATTGCCTACTTTTCACCCTTGTTGTGATATATTATTATTTGTTTATCTGACATATTTTTGTACAATTTGGGATGACTGTATTGATTGTAATGTGTGAATTGCTTGATATACATTTGCTGTTTGCTTTGGTGATCTGTGAGATGAGTTCTATACCCGAACTCGAGTGCTCTCTAGGATAGGAGAATGGCATAGTCTTGTTGACTGGTGTGGAGTAGTCCTTAGCCAGTTGACTTGCGAGTCCATTCACTTGGTGGAGGTCATGTTGAACTAATAATGTCACACAAGTTATTTGTGGATAGGCATTATTCTTTCAATCATGTTCCGCAGAAGCCAAGGACCTTAGTTTACCAAACCCATCTTGGCCTATTTTTAGGACCGTAGTGCGGAGGTCGTTCAGATGTCAGTTCTGATACGATTGTTACGCGATACTACACTCATAAGAGTTTCTCTTGAGAATATTCTTGGAATACGAGTATTCGTTCCTCCGATAGTATTCGAGAGATGGAACGATGATTATGGGAACCTCTGATAGAACATGTCTGGCAGGTTTAAACCCTAGTACACTCCCTTTGGGTGGTTCTTAACCGAGACTCCATGCTCGTGACTCTCAACAAACCCGTGATTCGTGGTTGAGTCGTTCAAGCATTGTTAATATCAATGGATCCCGGATCAGGTGTCAAACCTAAAATCCATCAAAGCGGCTGGTTGATATTAAGAATGTTAGAACCGGTTCATGTACCGTTAATATCAATGGAACTTGGGTGTCGATAAGGTGAAAACCTAAATCCACCAAAATGGATGATTGATATTAGGGATACATAGAGCTTTCCCACGACCTTTGTTTGGTGTGCTTTGTTTGATCCTTGAGTGTGTTTGTTGCATTCATGCATTCACGCATTCATCCACATTCATATCATCAGAAAAAAGAAAATTTTCAAGGAACTCAAAGGAGTTTATCTGCAAAAATTTCAAAACATGAAAAAACCGGGAAAATTTTTTCACCTGATATATCTGATGAGATATTTTCATGTATGATCAAAATGCTTAAAATTTCAAAGTTTGCAAATAAAACCCTCGGGTTCCTTTGATATAAAAACAAGCATATGCATAAACACTTCATGCATCATTTGCATAAGCAGGTGTTTTGTTCCGGTCTCCCATCCAGTGGTCTGACCCTGCGATCTTCATTTGTCTTTGAAGACGCACTTTGCCGGTATTATACCAGAGCCAACTCTCCCAGATTGATGGATCATCCTGAGCAAGAGAATTGTGGACTCCGAAGAGGATTTTGCCAGCCCAAGTGCTTTTGATGGATTTATGCCTGTTGATGGATTTATTCCTGTTGATGGATTTATTCCTGGTTAACCGATCCCGGGCTGGCATTGGCTATGGTTCTGGGGCATGCAATGAGCAAGGTTTGTTCGCAAGTGGAGGATTCATCCATGCCGATCAACCTGAAGAAGAAGCTGCTGCTATCTTGGAAGTATATGCAGAAGATCTGAACAGTTTCATCATTCCTGGTGGTGTCTGCCACAATTGGGTCGCTGTGGATGTTCCTACGGTCATTCATAAATCAGCATGATTTGTTCATTTTGTTTAAAACCCTTCTCCCATGCCAAAAGGAGAAGTGATGACATTGTTGGCAGCATTTAATACAATGATGTTTTCATTCAATTAATGCATTGTCAAACATTTGTTTTTCCATTTGTTTTCACTTTTTGCTTTTTGCATGAAATCAGTGATCACAAAAAACCCTGAAAAACAAAAACAACATTTTTTTTCATCTGCATAAATGATTTGCTTGTTTAAATTCAAAAGCTTTTCATTATCCAGAATCATTATGCAGGGATTTCTAAACCCATTGAACATAATGATCCAGCGCCATCTCCCAATCTTGAAGCCCTTGTATCTGAGGCAGAGGAAGATGATGTTGAAGGGGATTCCTGATGAGATTACCCGACTTCTTGAGCACAAAGAGGAGCTCATTCAGCTGTATCACGAAAATCAGCAAAACAGTCAAACTAGGGGCAATTAAAAAAAAAATCAAAAAAAAAATCAAAAAAAAATCAATCAAAAAAAAAAAAGAAAAAAAGAGGGTGAAAAAAGAATGAAAAATCAAAAACCAGGAAAATTTTTTTTTTTCAAAATTTTTCCAAGGGAAAAAAGAAAAATTATACCCTCAAGTCCCTAGTTGACTGATGCTGAATGGATTCAGAGTCGTTATGACCAATTGAATTTGATTGAAGAGAAGCGTTTGACTGCCATGTGCCATGGTCAGTTGTATCAGCAGAGAATGAAGAAAGCATTTGATAAGAAGGTCAAGCCTCGCGTGTTCCGAGAAGGTGACCTCGTGCTCAAGAAAGTTTTGTCTTTCGCGCCCGATTCCAGGGGCAAGTGGACTCCAAACAACGAGGGTCCATATGTTGTTAAGAGAGCCTTTTCAGGCGGTGCTTTGATGCTTACAACAATGGATGGGGAGGATTTCACTCGTCCTGTGAATTTAGATGCAGTTAAGAGATACTTTGCCTAAAAAAAAAAAGTATATGCAAATGAAAAAAAAAAGAATGAAAAAAAACAGAATGGCTCGCTAAGTTGAAAACCCGAAAGGGCGGCTTAGGCAAAAATGAGCGTCTCGGTGGAGAACCCGCAAGGGTAATTCAGGCAAAAATTAGAGACTTGAAAAAAAAGATATATTTGCATCCCGCTAGATTGAGTACCTCACTCTGGGGCAATCTAGGCAAAAATTAGGGATTTGGCAAGTAACTGCATCCTGACAAGACTTTCTGGTTCATCAGTTGTCATTTCGTCAGCAGATTCTCGATTCGTCGTCAACTGAAGCCTCGGATACATCGAGATTCAAATTGGTAGAGAAAGGATCATTATGTTCAATGTAGCCCTCTTCCAATATATATCACTGATTTCAAATTTGTACAGATCTATGGAGTCTTGCCATTTGCAGACTACCATTCTATCAAATCAATTTGAGCTTTTTATCCATTTATTTGCACTCTTATTTGTTTCAATTCAACAAATGTTTTGCATGTTTTAAATTGATAAAAATGTCATTGTTTTAAACAAATCAAATTTTTCAAAATTTTTGTTTTAAACAAATTGAACATTCACAAGATTGAAAGGATACTCAAGAATATCTCAGTGCTCTCCCGAGGGTGGCATGATTCCCAACAGGTAAGACATTGGTTCATATTCCTGGTTTGGTGGTATCTTCTTTCTTCAGATCTTTGTTGAGGTTGTTCCTCAAACAGAGTTGTTGTTGGGGCTGTTCCCCAGTACAGTCGCAAGTAGAGTGTTGTTGAAGACTTCGTTTTCTCCAGCAGCAGTTTTCCCTAGCATGGGTGTTTTCTTTAGAAGTTTCGGTGGTTGATGGTTTGTTTATCTTGGTGCCCCGTCACTTTCCTTCAGTGGGTCGTATGCCCCAGACTTTATGTGTCTCCTCAGCGCGGTCATAAGTATAACTGATTGATTGATATTCCCCTCGGAGTCGCGAGTAGAGCTGTCATTAATATCCCCACCAGGGTTGCAAGTGGAGTTGTTACCGCTTTTCCCCATGCAGTGTGCCAGCAGGATCTGTCTGTTTCCTCAGTGTGATCGCTTTTCTTTTTGAAGACTTGGTAAGTCAGTGGTTTGATACCCGGTACTTTACCCTTTCCCCGGCAAAGTCGTCTGCGGAATTATTGCTATCTCTCCATCAGAGTTTTGTCTCTCCAGCAGAGCAGGATTTATTTTCCTACTCAGTGGTTGATTTGGGTTGACATCCCAGTATTGCATCCATCTTTTCCTCAGCTTAGTCTGCAGGTGTTTGTTGTGGCATTTTCGCCCGTCGAATACTCTTTCAATCCCCAGTATGGTCGGATGATGGCTCTAGCCTCCAGTGAACGGATTTATTTCCTGACTGTTTGTGATCCCCAGTAGAGTGGCTTATATTGCAGAATCTACTTGTTGTGATCAGTTTGCTTTGTGTATTCTCCCCAAGTGGAGTGATTCGTTGCAGACTCTGCTTGTTTGATCTGTCCTCCCTCAGTGGTTTGTTCCCAAGAGAGTAGCCGACAGTTTTCCCCAATAGAATTGCTTATGCAGTTAGATTCTATCTGGATGATATCATTCTCCCTCAGTGGGTTGTTCCCCCAGTGGAGTTATGTGGATTTGCTTCTACAGCAGTTCGTGCTTATGCATTTGTTGTTTCTCAGTCGACACTGGGATCCCCGGCAGATATACTTTGGGACTTCTCTTGTTCCCCTACAGATTTGTCTTGGTGGCTGTCTTTTGCCCGTTGTGACTTTCTGCACCCTGATTGGGTTGTTTCCTGATATCTCCGATCCTCTGCTTCTTCAGCAGTACCTGCAGATCTTTGCTTTTCAGCATGTAGATCTCCGCAGATTGGCTCTCCAGCCGGTTTTTCCCCTGGAAGTATAATACCGGACGTTTGGTTCCTGAACCTGTTTGTGTTAGAATTGTCTGTTTTGTCAGCATTCATCAAACATAAATCACGCATATTCATGCATATTCATAAACATTCAGATATTCATGTTGCATTTGTTGCCATATATCTTTTGTTTGTCGTGTCTCCTGCTATGGTGATATAGATCTCTTTACAGATCTCCCCAAGCAGATGTTGGGTGTTATAAATCTCTCCATATAGAGTCAACCCCATAAGCAGAAAATGTTGTTTTTCCTTCTGCAGTTCCCCACTGAGATATATCCTCGTGGATGACGGTTTCTTCCGTTTCCTCCCAACACATATATTGGGATGGATTTTCCTATTTGAGTTATATCCTCATTAGGACGTGTCTTGATTCAGTCCGTCTTTTCGGATTATTCCCGAATTGGCTATTTGTCAGATATCTTGTGCTTCCCAGTGGGCTGTTCCCCAGCGGAATGTTTTTGGGCCTCTACCCTCATACCGGTAGTTGTAAGTCCTACTTTTCCTGGCTTTCTTAACAGAATTTGTGGTTATACACCTTTTTATTCTCCAGCCAGAGTTTTGGTTTTCTACCTCATCCCGGTAGTTGTAAATCCTATTTTCCTGCTCTTCAGCAGTTTGTGGTTTGTTATAAACCCTATTTTGGTTTCCCGTGCGGATTTGTGATTTGTTCTATCCCCACGCGGAGTTTTTGGTCTTCTACCCCGTATTCGGTAGATGTAAACCCTAATTTCGTGGTTATCTTCATTCAATACTTGATGATGATTTTCCTTTGCTTGTGTAAGTTGCTCAGATCAGCACTTATATCCGTAGCAAGTCTTTTGTGGATAATTGCCGTATGCTAGCAATTTTATCCCCAGTGGGTCTTTTCACCGTATGCTAGTGATTTGTTCCCCGGATCATTGGTTGTATACCAATGCATCCCCAGCTAGTCTTCTATCGATAATTGTCGGATGCTTGCAATTTATCCTCAGCAGATCGCCTTTCATTTACCCTTTTGTTGGTAATGTCTGTTGCTCCTTTTGATTGGTTATCATTATATACCTAATTTGGTATCCCGATGCCTTTCTGTTCGGTTGATTTATCCTTTGTTAACCCGGTAACCGGTTGTGGATAGTCTTCCATGCGAGTATATTATTCACGGTCTGCCGGTAATGAATGATATATCTCATGCACTCTTCAGTCGAAGCCTTTTGGGTTTCCCCAGTCGAGTAAGATTCGTTATTTCCCTTTGCGGAGTCGAATATTTTTCTTGTTGTCGGATAATTGCCGGATGCTTGCAATTTATCCCTTTGAGTTGTCTTTCGTTTACCCGTATGCTCGGTATCGATTGTCTCTCTCTTTTTGGTTAGTCACCTATTATATACCCAGTAACCGGTATCTCTGGTGTCTTTTCCTTTCGAGTGTATTATTCACGGTCTGCCGGTAATGAATAATATATCTCATGCGCTCTTTAGTTGGAATCCTTTGTTGATTTTCCCCAACTGAGCAAGATTCGTATTCTTTGTAGAATCGAATAGCCATCCTTTAACCGATTTGTGTTTAGGGTGATGAGTGTTTTGGAACACACACCAATTCACGTTTTTTGTCCATCCTTTAAACAAGTCTGCTATTCTAGCTTTCTTCAGGGTGATGAGTGTTTTGGAACACACACCAATTCACGTCTTCGGATCTTATCCTATAAACAACCCAGTAACCGGTTCAGGATAATTTTCCTTTCGAGTTTATTATTCACGTTTTGACGGCTATGAATAATATGTCTCATGCGCTCTTTGGTTGGAATCTTTTGTTGTTTTCCCCCTCGGAGTAAGATTCATTTTCCTTATGGAATTGAATATCCATCCTATAAACAAGTCTGCTATTCTAGCTTTCTTCAGGGTGATGAGTGTTTTGGAACACACACCAATTCACGTCTTCGGATCTTATCCTATAAACAACCCAGTAACCGGTTCAGGATAATTTTCCTTTCGAGTTTATTATTCACGTTTTGACGGCTATGAATAATATGTCTCATGCGCTCTTTGGTTGGAATCTTTTGTTGTTTTCCCCCTCGGAGTAAGATTCATTTTCCTTATGGAATTGAATATCCATCCTATAAACAAGTCTGCTATTCTAGCTTTCTTCAGGGTGATGAGTGTTTTGGAACACACACCAATTCACGTCTTCGGATCTTATCCTATAAACAACCTACAACCCGGTTCAGGATAATTTTCCCTTTCGAGTATATTATTCACGTTTTGACGGCTATGAATAATATGTTTCATGCGCTCTTCGGTTGGAATCCTTTGTTGATCTTCCCCAGTCGAGTAAGATTCGCATTCCTTGTGGAATCGAATGTCCATCCTATAAACAAATCTGCTGTTCTAGCTTTCTTCAGGATGATGAGTGTTTTGGAAGTGAAAACCAATTCACGATTTCGGATTTTATCCTATAAACAACCTACAACCCGGTTCAGGATAATCTTCCTTTGTGAGTATTCTATCCACGTTTTGACGGCTATGGATATTATATCTCGTTCACTCTTGGGTCAATCTTTTGTTGTTTTCCCCTCAGAGTAAGATTTGCATTCTTTACAGAATCAAATATCCATCCTATAAACAAGTTTGCTTTCGCTCACTTCAGGATGATGAGTGTTTTGGAACACACACCAACTCACGTCTTTGGTCGGTCACCTGTTACATACCTACAACCCGGTATCCTTGGTGTTCCTTCCTGAGTTTGTTACCCTTGTCCGGTAGCATATCATTTTGCTTGTTACTTCCCCAGTGGAGTTTTCTTTTGCTTTTCCCCAGAGTCAGCTTGTGTCTCTCCAATGGATTTATTTTCCATTTGGAATTCTTTTCCCAGTGTGAGTCCTTCACTCCCCAGTGAGTTCTCCAGTCTGTTTTTCTGTTTTCCTTAAATCAGAGTCGTGTCTTGTTCACGTTATGTCAGTTTTGTCTTTTCCCCAGTTTAGAGTCGTGTATTGTTCACACATTTCTTTTTCTTTTATTATCCCCATAGGGTCTTATTAGAGTCTCTGTTCCTGATGAGTGTACTACTCCGATGGATCGTCTTTTCTTCTGTGTGAATCATATTCCCCACAGAATTTGTGTCTTTTGCACGCATACATTTACATCATGAGGTCTCTTAAGGACCAAAATTTGTCTCATTACTGTTATTTAAGTCCATTCTACCGCGTCGAGATGAAGATTTCTAAACTTCACTTCTCCGGCTAGAATGACCTTAAATAGGGGCATCTGTAAGACCCCAATTTTGGGCCCTAAGATCCCTCATGGCCCATATCATTCATATCCTTGTCTCAAGGATCATTGCATGCCTTTGTCCCCTTCTAGTGGATAGTTTGCCTTGTGGGTTTGTTTCTTGATCACCAAGCATACTTTGCATTTGTATATCTTTGCTTTCATATGTTTATCATTCAAAAAGTACAAAAATATTGTCAGTCTAACCTTGTTGCTTGCAGTTGAAGCAACCATCAGCAATTAGGTCAAAGACAGTCATTGATCAGTCAAGGCAATGGATGGTGGCCATTCTTGCAGAATTTGGGCACCATGATTATTAATCAAAGGTTCATACAACTTGGGACATCATTTGAAGTCAAGTTCTCAAGGAATTAGGGTTTGGAAATCATCAGAAGAAGTTCAATCAGTCCAAAACCCTAGAAAAGTCAAACTTGGTCAACTGTTGATTTAATCAGTGGTTTGATGGATAGAATTGATTTGAAGGAGTTCATTCATGCTTGTATAAGCCTCATATATCATGTTCAACCTCATCATGGAAGAAAATCAAGCCAATCAGAAATTTTCCAGAAATAGAAAGTGGACCTGTAATTTCAACTGCCAAAAATGGAAACTTCTTGATCTTAAACTTACATCATGATACAAGCTCCAAATGAATTTTTGCCCAACATGAAAGTTGAAGATCTTGTCTTCCCATTTTCAAAAAGTCCAAGAACATCAAAATCCCATGTGTGGTTGTCAAGATATGATCAAATCATTTTCATCAATTTTTGAACTTCAACAAGCCATATCTCTCAAACCATAAGGCCAAATTTGGTGGGGTTTTTTCCTACAAACCACATTTTCCATCCTCTTTCCAAAAATATAAATTTCATGACCTAAAACCCTACCATTCAAAATGGCATTTTTGGACCTTTCTCATTTAAATTCAAAGTTTGACCAAACTTTGACTTTTTGAGTTTTTGACTTTTTCTTGATTTGGTCAATTGGGAAATGTTCCATATCACATTTGTGACTTGTTCCAATTCCAAAACCATCATCATACCACCATTTTCACATCATTTTGAATCAAAATGCAAATTTGGCATTTGTTGCAAATAGAAGTACACAAGCAAAGCAAGGTACAGCATGCTGCAGCAGACCACAAACAGCATTTTGTTTGGTCATTTGCAGTCTGTCCAAGCCCACTCAAGCAGACAAACACACCCCATTTTCCACTTGTTCCATAATTAGCAAAAATGCAAAATGCATCATTAAGCAAAAACCAACTTACCATTGGATTAAGTGATGCTAAACAGATGGTATTTAAGCTTTCATTTTCTGATTCCAACCCTAGTTTTCGGCAGCCATACAGAAAAAAAATACTCTTACTCTCTCGTCTTGCATTTTTGCTTGACTGAGATTTTCTGCAAAAAGCTGTAAACCCTCGAGCTTTCTTGGCTTTCCTCATCATCCATCATCATTATAGACTGCTTTCCAATTGAAAAATCCTAGCTGGACCAACATTTTCAAGCTCTGTTTTACAAAGGACCTTTAATGGCAAGATGAGATTTGAAGAGCTCCAAGTGTTCTCGAGCTAGAAAAGCTTCAACATCCTTCACTACAAAGCATAAGCATCACCTGTTTGCACCTTATTCCATCAATACATAACTGTTGCTACGATTTCTTCCAAACCAAGTAAGTTATCGACCTCCCTCATATGCCTTGCTATGTTATGTTTCTGAAAGGTCTTGGTATGCTAGTTTCAATGCAATTTGTTTCGAAGGAAATGGTTGTGACATGAGGGAGAAATCTGAGTTTTATTTTTGCATACAAATCTATTTTCCATCGATTTACTCATTTGTGGTGGGTTCAGTAACAATCATGGTTGGAATTTTGTTATTTAAGGTCTGCTAATGCTATTGCTGTGCTTAATTTGCTGTTCTGGGCATGTCCATTTTTTTCAAGTTCATAGTGATGATGAATATCCTGTTGTGATAAACCCTTATACTATGTTCCAGAACTCCAATTCATGTTGTGTGGTTTGCTATTTGTTACATGTTGCTTGAAACTCACTATGCCAGGCCATGTTTATTTGTTAATACTGGTTGATGTTTGGCTCATGATGTTGCTTACTGCTGTTCTAACCCTAAAACCTGCCAAGAAATCTCATGAGTATGATGTATGCTGTTGTTCATGATTGGTTTTTGAATGCAAATCGATGATGAATACATGAGTGCCATGCTGCTTGCTTGATGCTTATTTTTTTTGAATGAGTTCATAATGATGGAAGTTGCTATTGACTGCTTGCTAAATCCATGCTGATGTATGCTTGTGCTAAGTCATTTTGATGTTAGTTGATGTCAGTTATTGCATGAGCATTGAGGCTGGTTAGGTTTATTTTGTTCATGGTTGATAAATGTTGCTGAATGATTTTGCCATACCATTACTATGCTGTTGTCTGTTTTGTTTGGATGCTAATGAACACATCATACCATGCTGCTAAAGTCCTGCTGCAGTTTTGACAAATATTGAATGATGCTTAACCATGCTGTTAATACCCTGCTGTCATCGCAACCTTGAACATGCTCAGAAATTCATATTGATTCATGTTCTGTTTGTGTTAGTATGCCAGTTGAATACTGTTACCTTACTTTTGAAATGTTGGTCGAATGATGATGATTGATGAACATTTATATGCCCTGCTGCTGTTATGATGATGTTGTTCTGCTGTTAATGCTCATTGCCATATGCTGGATATGTTTTTGTTCATGCCATGAATGCTGTTGCTACTTAAACGTAACTTTGTCCGGAGTTTGCTCATGATCTTGTTGGGATTGTATGCTGTATGTGAAACCTAGTATTGCATGAAACCCCCCATAAAATTCAAAGCTGATTGACTGCTGCTTGTGTGTTACATGAACCTGCTGTACCAAAGCCATGACATTAGGTGTTGGTGTTTAAAACTTGTTTGATGTTGATGAACCATAAACAATGGAATTGATGCTGCTATTGATGAATACCTTTGCTGCTGTTAAACTACTTGCTATGCCCAAAATCTTTTTGTCATGCTTGTGTTGTTTTAATGTTTATGACATGAAGCACATTGAAGTTTTCTGTTTGCTTGATGCCTACATGATGATTACATGATGTTGCTTGGTCGAATTTGGCATGATGTTGATTGCTTGAATGTTGCAAATACCATGCTGTTGTTGAAACACTAGTAACTTTCCAGCAAACTTGCCCTGTTCACATACTGCTATTGTTGCCTGCTGTTTATGTGCTGTTGTTGGTTTGCTTGCCATGAGAACATGATACCAACGCCATGCTGTTGTTTTTGATGAACATGATGATGATAAATATGCTTGCTGCAGCTTAGAGAACCCAGCCTAGAAATATTCCTGCTTGTGTTGTTTTAATGTTTATGACATGAAGCATACTGAGTTTTTCCTGCTGTTTGCTTGATGATGATAATGATGAAATACTGCTTGCTGTTTATATGCTGTCGTGTGCTGTTGTTTTGTTTGATATGATGTTGATGAGCACCTGCTGCCATGCTTGAAAATACCATGAGCAATGATGCATAAACCCTAAGGGTTTTGACCTTGAAACACAATTGGTTGTTTTGATAGAATTTCTTGCGTGTGTACTGTTGTATTGCCAGCCAACCAATCACAACATTTTATTCTGTTTGCCAAAACGCTGCAGTTTTGTTAAGTGATACCCGGAATTACACAAATGCCATCCCGTTGACTTGTTTGACCACTTGCCATGCTAGCTTGCTCATATTTCATCCAATATTTCACCCAATTTCACAAATCATTTTCTCGTTCAATTTTCATCAAAAAATTATGAAATTTTTTCCACATGTTCATACATGAGTCTAGAATTTAATTGTGAATTTTATTTAATTTTCCCATTGGTTGGTTTTTAATTGACAATTATTTTCTCAACATGTGTGCATAAATGATACCCTTGGCCATTTCAATTGTGAAATTGTCATGTTGCATCCAGTGAGCTTGAAATTTTTTGTGGTAAGACTAGACACAATGACCTTCATTTCCATATAAAGTTTGTGCATTTATCATTTGTGGATTGAGAGTTATGATTTTCTGAAGTTATGTGTTGCATTTGTTGCTATACCATGATCATGCATTTTCACAATTTTTGTTCACATGCTTCCTCTTATCCAATTGACCCAAAATTTTGCATGAACCATCTATCACTTGTCTAGTTTATGTGTGAATTTTCTTGGAATTAATCTTGCTGTTTTCCATTTATTTGAGAATTCTCTTCCATATGTGGTCATTTGTTGACTTTTTGTGCTATGCCTTGCCAAATCTTTTGTGAAATTCTCAAATCTTATTGTATGATCATGAAATTTCACATGTGATCACTAGACACCTCAAGCTTTGCATTGGTGTTAATCTCATTCATTTCTCTTCTGTTTTCAAATTGATATGATTTTTTGAAGTTGACCCATGCTTGTTGACTTTCACCATGCTTACTTGAATTTGATTTAACTTCATGAATTTCATTGACTGCCTTCCTCTCATCCAAATGCCATGAAATTTTACATGTATACCATGTTAGATGTTAGGATTGAGTGTGATTTATCTCATGATTTTTGAAAATGTTTGAGTTGACTTTTGAATGAAGTCTTTGCTGTTGACTTTTGAATGCTTCTCTTGCCATGCTTTGCATCCTTTTGCACATGAAATGACCATGATGCATGATATAATTATGAATCCAATTGAGAATGCTTCTTGAATGTTTAAACTTGGTTTGGGTTGACTTTTCATTGCTGCCTTGACTTTTCCTTTCATCTTTGACCCTAGGCTAGCCCTAGTGGTCTTCTAAGCTTATGTTGAGTTCATCTGTTTCAGGTTAAGCACCAATGCCTTGAGGATCATTCAAATATGTGCTTGAGTTTGATTGTTTAAAGTGCTAACCTTTGTTTTGTAGGTGACTCATATGCTTGAGTCTTTGTGCCTTGCACAATTGGTCCCTCTGTGGTTGACTTTTGGTTCATTTCTCTTTGTTATTAATTGTTGAACTGTTTACTAATTGGTTTGACTTTTTCAGGTACTTTAGTTGCCTAAGTTCTTTGAACTTGATTGCTTGCTTTGCTATTTAGCATTTGCTTTGAGGTATAAACCTTTCTTCTTCATGTAGTCTGGAGACCCGGTCTGTTATTTGACCGGGCAAACTGTCTGAAGTCCTCCTTAAGAGGCAATGCCTGTGTTTGTTTAAATTTGTCCTAAGCAGGAAAAGCCCTTCAAGTAAGGCAATTGGTGGAAGGTAGGGATAAGCAATCTATCCCCCACTATTCAGTGTGTCCTCTCTTCGCTCCCATTACATGGTTGAAGCAATGAGATAAATACCCAAGATCTAATCGAGTCAATAATGTGGAGAGAGTTCCTACTTTCTGAACTCCCACACTTTCTTTTATGCTCTCTCTGATATGAGATAGAAGCAATGAGGCACACCCCTCATTTCCTTTTCATCTGCTTCACCTGAGCCCCTCAATGGCCAGGTTAAGAGCGACCTTTACCCATTACAGTAGACTTTCAAAGTCGAACCCTCTTGTGTGAGCCCCCCATTGTTTGGCTATAGAGTGTGCTGTTTGCTATTCATTGATTGATTGATTGCTTCATGTGCACTTGTTTGCCTGTATGCTATGCATTTATCATCATCATCAATTGCTATTAGTGCATGATCATCTCATTTGTTTTGTGATGTTATCATTATTGTTCGCCCATTGAGGACAATTGTAAGTCCATTACTTTGGCGTTTGCTCCTGTGATATGGAAGGATAGAGTGTAAGACCTCATTGGTCACTCATATCTTCTGTTGCTTGATTTGTATGTGAGGATACAACTGTAAGTCCCTGCAAGTTGGCATTTGTATTCCTAGGATCATACTGTGTATGTTAGAGTAAGCCCAGACAGATTGGCATCTGACATCCATGTTTCGCTTTCTCTGTTTATGTGAGGTTGCAACTGTAAGTCCCTGCAAGTTGGCATTTGCATTCCTATGATCATTTGTTACTTTTGTTCTTGTATGTGAGGATCCATTGTAAGTCCCTGTAACGTGGCATTGGTATTCCTATGAGCATCTGTGGAGTTAACCTAAGTCCAGATAGATTGGCAGTTGACTTCCTTGTTTCATTCTTGTTTTCTTCTGAGGAGATTAGTGTAAGACCATTGAGTGGCATCTGATATCCATTTCTGTTTTAGGAGACTGGTGTAAATCCATCTATTGGTATCCGGTATCCACATTTTATTTCTTTACCTGTGGAGATTAGTGTAAGACCATTGAGTGGCCTCTGATATCCCGTTTTGTTTTAGGAGATTGGTATAAGACCATTGATTGGCATCCGATATCCGCCTTTGCTTTGTTTGTTTATTATTAATTGCTATTCCAAAGGACACACTTGAATCATCTGCTATATGATCTCAAGAAGTGAACCTTCTAAGAAGTTTTACTATCCATCCTTCATTCATTCATCATTCATTACGTCTTAGAACCTTCTCACACTTTATCTTTCAAACTTGACATAAGTGTTGTGCAAACATCTTCATGTTTTCAAACTAAAAACCTGGACTCAAGTCCTTGACTTTTTTTTCAAACTCATTTCATAATACCTGTCTGAATCAATCTTAATCATACTTTGACTTCACTTTCATAATCACAATCAATTAACTTCACTCATTCACTTGTTTTGGCTTTGTCCATTAATCTTTTCATGCATTAGCCATAGGCTTCAATTATCTTTGTGGTTGGTGTAAATCTTGCCTATCCTTAGTGAGTCGACAGTAAGACTTCCGTACTGAAAACAGGGCTAACCCCTCTAGTACGTCGAAGCTATCCTCGCATGGTGGATGTTGTTTTTGGTCGAGTGTTCTCCCATTGATAATGAAGAGCCTCAGTGCTTGTGTTTAAAACTGAATCCACCAACTTTTGGAAATCTTTTAGCCGAACTACGGCGTTCTGATCCTTACCTTTGATGGAAGGTACGTAGGCAACGGGTTCATCCGTTCGAACCCAATAATAATAAAAAATGTATATTCTTTTCTCATCCTCCCAATCATGTTTGCACAATACATATGTCATAACAAATATTAATTTAGTACAACAAGTGTGAAAAGGGCTCCCTAGGAGTACCTAGGACGTAGTGGGTGCCTAACACCTTCCCATTGCGTAATTTACCCCTTACCCAGACTCTCTGATCTTTTTATTAGTTTTCTACGTGTAAAACTTCTTAGGCTTTTGTTCGCTTTTTAGCCAATCCTTTGGATAAATAAAAGTGCGGTGGCGACTCGAAATTTCAATGTATCTCTTAGCTTATGATTTAATCGATAGATCATATAGCGACGAATACACCGCTACACAATCTACCCTATTTATCAATCAATCATTCAACACTTCAATAGTAAATCACCATTGCATATTGACCATTCTTCCCTAGTGGATCATCAATCATACTCCCTTTGACATTCAGATATCCCTTGGATCGATTCCCTTGTAATCAAGTCTTTAAATCCTAATCAATCAACTCAATCATTGTTTGCCTTGTCAGTCCTCTTGTGCTTTGGAAAACCCCAATCACCGTTCGCCTTGTCAGTCCTCTTGTGCTTTGGCAAACCCCTGTTCATTATGAGCCTCGTCAATCCTCTTATGCTTAGGCCCACTCCTTGATCTTTGGTTTCCTTATCAGTCCTCTTGTGCTTTGCAAAACCCCCGATCAGTGTTCGTCTTATAAGACCTCTCGTGCTTAGACGAATCTCTTGCCTTGTAAATCCTCTCGCGTATAGGCCAATCATTTCATAATCATTATTCGTCTTATAAGACCTATCGTGCTTAGAAAAATCTCTTGCCTTATAAACCCTCTCGTGTACAGGCCAATCATATTTCATCTGTTCTTGTGGTTGATTACCATCATCGGTTAGTGCCACATCCTTGCTTATTAAGCAATCTACCTCGCCTCTGGGCAATCCTATCGAATCTCTCTTTGTTTTCAGCCATAGTAGGTTGAACTACGATTGCTCTGATTTTCTCATTGCACGATGAGAATACGTAGGCACGAGGGTTCGAATCCTCCGTGAGCATACTTATTTATTTTTCCTGCCTTAGGGCATTCCTTCCATTCATCTACATGGAACATTAATCATGACCTACATTCATATACTACCTTCCTTCACTTCACGTGATATACCCTATTCTTTGAGCCAAATACACTATCTCTTTGAGCTCTATCTCACATCTCTTTATGAACCAAGAGTCGATTCGTTTGTCTTATAAGTACTCTCATTGCTTAGATGAACATATCCTTACTTACTTTGCAGTCGTATACATGCAATCCTTCTTTTTCGATAATTGCAATACAATATTGTAAGCCCTCACTTGTTGGTTCACACCAGTTTACTCTCGGGTTCATATCTCACGCCTCTTTTGGAGTTCAAACAACACAATTCTTTGGTTCAGACCATACTTCTATCGCAATCATATTCATCTCCCTCCTCTAGTTCCTTGAACTTTGAAGCTCTGAATTCCTTATTGCACTATGAGGATACGTAGGCATGAGGGCCCTAATCCTCACTGAGCACTCTATCTATTTATCTTCCTTCTCCCATTCTTTTGCGAGTAATCTTTAGATAACACCTATTCGAGCGAGAACAATCAAAACGATTCCCATGGAGTACCATGGATATTTTGGGTGCTAATACATTCCCCTTGCATAACCGACTTCCTTACCCAATATATCTCTTTCCCCAGGTTTTATCGATGTTTTCCCTTCCCTTAGGGGATAAATAAAGTTCGATGGAGACTCTATTGTATGTTTGAGCGTGCGATACCTTCGAGTATATTTCCGATAGCTTCACAAGGCTTCGAAACGTGCCTTTACACGCTCAAGCTTTTGGTCATGTCGTAGGTTCTGATCCTTCAGCCGATCCACCTCTTTTGCCAGCCCGCGAGCTATTTTAGCCTACTTAACACCTAAGCTAACTTCTTCTGTTATCTTTGCTTAGAGGGAATCCAAGCCAGTGGTATCTGTTGTAGCCTTTTTTTGCTTCGCCTCCTCAAGAGCCTTCCACAACCAATTTATTTGATGGATCCAAGACATGACATCTTTATCGAGAGAGGTCAACGCCTCTTTATTAGAAACTTTAGCTTCCCAATGGGCAACATGTTATTGAGACTGAGATGCTAGACATTGTTGCTGGCCCAAAGCAATGACTTTCTCCCTGACACATCTTACATAATCCCTTGTAAGGGCTATAGTTTAGATGGCTTGGTCCAAGAGAAGTTATAGGTCTAAGACCATAGTAGAAATTGAGGAAGGAGCCTCTGTTTGACTCAATTTTGACATCAACTCTAGCAGTTCAACTAGAACAGGAAGATTATCGCACACGGCTTCCAAGAGGTTTATATCAGCCATCTTTGACTCCAGCTATTGAAAGAGCTCGTCAAACTCGGAAGCCAAAAGTGCTTTAGGCATGGTAGGAGAGTTCACGTCAAGCTCATCCTACGATTCGATGAGGCTCTTAAAGAGTTTAATAGGTGTTTCTTGAGTCGTCTCACTCATGCTCGATAGGCTGGTAACAAATGCAGAAGTAAGGAGAGTGGTATAGTCATCCAAGCTCTTAGGAACCTTAGGTTGCAAACCAGGATTGGGCGATGAATGCGAGCGTTCTTGCCTATCCGCAGAAGCAGGAGAATCACGTAGACCTCAAAAGTGATTGATCGCCTCCTGAGTGGAAAATATCTCTTCGATGATCACATGGGAAAGTTTTTCATACGCACTCTCATCCACCAAAGTTTCATTCTCTTTCGTAACAACTACCAAACACTGTTTTGTTGTCCCCCCCCCCCCCCCCTTGATTAATCATAAATCACCATCCTAGGTGGACAATGAAATGGTAGCAGTAGGAATTGTGTGCTTGATGCAAGAAGGATCATCAGGGGAATGAGCGATGGAATGAAGAACACCTGAGCTAGGTGTGCCATCGAGACTGGTCTCCAAATCCTTTACAAGAAAAATGGGGTTATAACCAAAGAAAAAAACAAATACATAAGGATTCAATAGAGAATCAGGTTACCTGGGCAACATATGGAACATGGGTAGAAGATGTTAAATGATAGCTTGGAAGAGGTTTAGCCGAAATGTTGTGTGTCCTTTGATTTTTCTTCTTCTTCGAGCTAACCTGTGCAACCTCTCCTGTATCCCCTGTGTCAAGGGAAATAGAGGACTTAATCCTGAGCCTCTTTTTATTTTTATTCTTCTTACCAGAAGGTTCCAACACTGTAGTATATTGGTGTGACTCGAGTGCGATAGAGCATGTCGTGGCATGGACTTTGGATTTTTTGGGAGATTGTTGAAGAGCACCAAGAGCCTCCTCTTCACTACAAAACTCTGACTCCTTATGCAGAGACTGATAATAGTGGAGGTTAAACCAAGAAATGAGATAAGCAAGGAGGAAATCAACAAGCTAGTACAAACTAGTGCTTCTTGGCTAGTCGATACCTCAAAGGGGGTTCTCCCCACACCTTGATGCTTGGAAGTACCAGCACCTGAAGAGGCAACATGTTTTTCCTTACCCCAGGGAAGAGTACAGTTAAATGTCATACAGGTAAAAAGAAACTCAAGAATTCAGAAGGGAAAACAGCTGATAACCTTACATGTGAAGCCTTTCGAGCAACTTTAGGGACTTCCTCAGAAGCAGTGATTCACTGAGAATAAACTTTTGGATGTCGGGAAGTATCTAACGTAAACCAAAAAAGGCATAAGTTAAAAGAGACAATCAATAGTGACATTTGAAAACTGAAAAAGCATCGAGGGAACATACCTTGCCTAGTTTGACCTTTAGCCAATTGGAAGGCAAAAACCCTAGAGATGTGATAGGGAGATGCCACTTTGGTGTAATAAGAATTCCACCAGTCAAAATGAAGAGTCAAGTTTCAGATCCACAAAGCTCTCAGGATTTTAGTTCTCTCATACCTACAACCACTACTCAAAACATTATGTTTCCAAGGTTAGTTTCCCAAAACATTTATGTAGGACATAACGTAGCACCTAAGAACTTACTCCCAGTTGATCAACCCACTAGTGTCCAACAAATTGAAGCTTTACCCAATGAACCTAATTTTGTATCTTCACTTTTACACAACAATTTTGAGTCAGTATCATATCCTAATCTTGTGCCCACTCTTTATGCACCCACTATTCATGATCCTTCACTCCAAGCCTCTTTTGATGTTGATTGAGCAACTGATCGAAATGACAGGAGAAACACCTTAGGTGTTGTAGCGGGGTATTCGTTACCATTAGAGATATTGGCTAAATCCAAGGTAAACCATACAAGTCGAGTCGCCACCGCACTTCTACTTATCCAAAGGAATGGTTAGAAAGCGAACAAAAACCTAAAAGTTTTATCGAATCAAAAACTAGTAAAAATGTCAGAGATCTGGGTAAGGGGGTTGGTTATGAAATGGGAAGGTTTTAAGCACCCAAAACATCCTAGGTACTCCTAGGGAGCCCTTTTCACATTGGTTGTAAGGTTGGTATTTGGTGAAAATTTGTTTGTGCAAACATGATTGAAGAGATGAGAAGAGAATATACAAGTTTAT
Organism: Lathyrus oleraceus; assembly: GCF_024323335.1. Classification (NCBI taxonomy): domain Eukaryota; kingdom Viridiplantae; phylum Streptophyta; class Magnoliopsida; order Fabales; family Fabaceae; genus Lathyrus; species Lathyrus oleraceus. The sequence goes on from NC_066585.1 coordinate 183,579,103, forward strand.
TTACATTTTGTGTTTGGATGGATAAACCCATTGCCTTAATGTCTTTTGTTATCCAAGGGAGAAAACTCAACCTAAAACCACAAATCCACCATGTGAGGATATCTTCAACATGCTAGTGAGGGGGTTAACCCTATAATAAGCATGGAAGACTCATTGTCCATCACTAAGGATATATGTGAGTATTACATCTACCTCAAAGATAACTCAAACCTAATAGCTAAAGGTTATGAAAAGTTTGATTAAGAAAGGTGGCCATTGAAACCACAAAAAAACATTTGAATGGGTTATATTTACCAATGAAAAGTATTTACAAAATATGACCAAAGTTGGTTTAGAAGTTCAATTCAAAATGAGTGTTATGAAAAGAAAGTTTGAAAATCAAAAGCATAAGGCTTAGGTTTCTAATGTTTGAAAACAAGTGTTAAATGTTTGCACAAAAAGTTTTGGCTTGGATTAGAGTGGAGGGAAGAAGAAGAATGGCTAAGATCCTAATCATACAAAAGGTAAGAGATAAGAGAACAAGACCACAAATGGAGTTCCTCTCTTGAGATCATATTGATGATCCAAGTAGCTCCCATCCTTTGGAATATGCAAACAAAATAATAGTAAGCTCAAGCAATCAACAATTAATTTAGCTCTTGGAAAGTTCCTCAATGGCTTTTAGATCTCTCTCTCTTAGAAGCTCATGGCAATGGTTCCTCACTTAGGCTCAATGTTGGGATCCCTAGCACAAGAACACACACATTAAAAAGTTCCATCAAGCAATCAAGAATGAACAAGAAAGAGTTTTAGAGATTGGTCCTTTCAAAGTTCTCTTCAACATTTATAGCATTCTAAAGGCTCAATGCTTAGTTGCTCTTTGACTTTTATAGCACTCTAAAGGCCCAATGCCTAGTTGCTCTTTGACTCCAAATTTGCATGGGGAAAGTCCTAAAGTCTAAGTCCATTTGTCCATTTCTTTACATTTGGTTCACAACAATCAAAACAAAACACAAGCACAATAATATATACACAATTATGTGCTCAAGTGAGCAAAAGGCAAATTGCATTAACATAAACATGTGCTCAAGTGAGCAAAGGGAAAAGCAAATGAATAATATGTACAAGAATAGTAAATTGCATAAAATTAAAAAGCAAAAAGTAAATGTTAATGGTTAATGGTTAATGTTGGTAGTTAGTGTGCCATAAGGCAAATTTAGCGCTATGTTAAGCAATCGTAATTGGACTTATGTAGAAGTCACAACTATCTGAGGTCGGTCAATAATAATGTAGGCAACAACTCAAGTTAGAAGTCTTGATTAGTGAACCAAGTTCCAACAACTTGCCATGCCAAAAAGAAGAAGAGAAAGGATCTTGTATTGGTTTAAGTCCTTTGCATGATTTAGGAAGCAATCTATCCCTAATGCAAAACCATTCACTTGATCATTTGATCAAGATGAATTAGATTTGAATCAAGGTAGATTAAACCTCCCTAATCAATGCTAACTTATCAACCTTTAACTCATTGATCAAAAGAAAAGAAGAAGAATGAGAAGAAGGAGATGGATAATGGAAATGAAGAACATAATGTGCATTAAGTAAAAATGGAATGTACCAATCCACAAGTGTTGACCAATGACATTGAGGATCATGGTCAAACTATCAAAAACAGAAATGGGATGAAGATTGGAAGACAAGAAATGAACAAAATATTTTTGGCATTTTTAATATTTAAAAATAAACTTGAATTAAAATATTAAAGAAAGGTCAAACTTCAAAATCACCTCAAATCAACTTTGAAAAGTCCAAGTGATTTATCCCAAGTTCAACAAGGTCAAACAAAGTTTGACAAAAAATTTCAGCATTTTTAAAAGTCAGAAACTATTTTTAATCAATTAAAAATGAATAAAAATAGCCTAATTGAACTAAAATCTCAAATAAATCTCAAATCAATTAAAAAAATTAATGAGAATATTTTCATAGATCCATCATCATTCAAATAGGTTGAGAAAATATTTTTGTATTTTTTGAATATTAAAAACTATTTAAAATGAATTAAAAATAACCAGAAAAAAGAAAATTCACAAAAAATATCAAATGAGAAAATAAAAAAAATAAAAAATCATTTTTAGAAACTAGAATTAAAAAGAGAAATAATGCAATTGGTCCCATATTTTTGGGAATTAAAATGAAAGAGTTATGGATTTTTGAAGTTAAATGAAATAAAAGAAAATAAATGGAAATTAAATCAGAAAATGAAAAATGCTAAAAATCCTGGCGCGTTAGATCCAATTCATTAAATGATCTGGCATATCAAACGGCTGTGGCATGCGCGCGCATCATGGACCTAAGTCAACTGAGCAACATAAGCATTTAAAAAAAGTCATAAGATCCAAAAGCCATGATTCAATCTGGAAATCATCATCAACGGCTAGGATTCAAACTGGCAAACGGACGGTGGTGTACACCACCGTCTTCTCCGGCGAACATGGAGATTCCGGCCAAAGTTGCAGGTTCAAAAATCTTAATAAAAATGGGCGATCCTCTATCATTGGAAAGCTGGGGTGATGTACATCACCCCTGTACCATTAGTTTCTCTTCTAGATCTCCATAGTAAGAGAAATCAGAAGAAGAAAATGATGGAGTTCAAACTGAACTTGATGTTTTTGCAAAATTGAAAGCACAATTCAAATGCCTATAATGAGAGGACTTCAGCCAGGCCAAGAAACTCAAGAAATAAGCAAGAAATAATGAGTTTCGAAGAAAAAAAGTTCTGATATCCACCTTTGAAATACAGATCTTGAGAGCACGATTCTCCTCAACTAATGCTTGCAGTAGGATCTAGTGATGAAGATGAAGCAAGGCCAAGGAATTGTAGGTCTGAAAATCAACCAAGGTAGTTGAAATTCAGATCTGAATTTTTAAGAAGAAAGTAGAAATTCCTTTGAGTGTGGTTATGGATTCAATCTTGCAGCATTTCAGGCGCCCTTAGGTTGGTTAATTATGAAGCATAACACATGTATTTATAGCTGGAATTGGCTGAACAAGTGAGTTTACTCGTGTGCATGGCAAATGGATTTTCCTTGCATGGGCTTGTGTGATCATGTGGAAGGCCCAATGAGGATTGGAATAACCTGCTGAGCTCATGTGAATTGCAAATGAACATGTACATTGAGTATAAACAGCTCATGCATGGCAATTTGAATTGGATTTCACAAAATGCATTAAGTCTTCATGCCTTCGAAAATGGTGCTTCCAAACTCCAAATGCTACCTCATGAGTAATGGTTAGAAAGCTCATTGCATAAGGAACAAATGATATGTTGACCAAAATTTCAATTGGGCCTTGGAAATTAGTGAATTTTGAGTTTAAAGTACAAGGTGCAAAACATGCATAAGTGAAGTTTCCAAATTTGGCCAATGTTCAAGCCCTTCTGTTTCAATGAAGCAAGCTCCAAATGATAAAACCTTCAACATGAAAGTTGTAGATCTTTTCAAGACAATAAATTTGGACTTAAATGTTGCCTCATTTGGATTTTTTATGAAGACGTTATGGGCACTTGAAGTTGGACTTTTTTCCATTTCAATGCATTTGGCCCAAAGTGACCTATAATGTTTTGCATTATCACATGTATTTAGTTTGAGATTTTGAAATTTTGCTCAACATAACATTTGAAGTAGACATAATAAAATTTCCAATTCATTTGGTTCTACCTCAAAATCATAAAAAATGAATGAGTTATGTTCTTGGGAAGTTGACCCAAAATTAGGGTTTCAGTCAAAATGACCTATAATGTCTTGGAATGGATGATGATCTCACAAGCTTCAAATCCATTTTTGATGAACATGAAAGTTTCTCATATTGTCCTTAAGAACATTTTTTCTCTTGGGATTATCTCCATTTGACCAACACACAAAAAGTTAGGTCTCAGTGCATTTCGAAATAGTCAGATGAATTGACTGATCAACTTCTCAAGTCCACAACTCATATCTTGATGAATTGATGATTGAGGACACTCAAATAAGTTCAAATATGCATGGAATTATGAATTAAATAACTCCCCTTGATGGTATTTGACCATGGGCTAAGGTTGCTTCATGAGCAAGGCACAGTTGATGAATAGATGAATTAGGGTTTCCTTGGGGAACAAACCTCAAACCCCTTGACTTGCTTTGATAAAAAATGATGAATTGAGATACTAGGGAGGCATATATGATGGATGAGAGCTTTGGGAACCATTACCATGCTTTCCTTCATCTTCTCTTGGCCGTATCATTGCACAAAAGGATCACCTTGAAGCTTTTTAGATCTTGTGACTGCTCAAGCTACAAACAAAAGATGTTATGACATATTTTTATGCTTTTGGTTAGTAAACAAAATGAGAAAAGAAATAATATACAATTCAAGCATGCTTGGTGATCTCAAACCACTCACAAGAGGTCCCAACCAAAGGCAAAGGGAACCCAGATGCTTATGATCCTTGAGGCTTTGCAAATGCAATGTTGTGATGCCATGAGGGATCTTAGGGCCAAATTTGGGGTCTTACAGATGCTTCTATTTACTTTGGCCATAATATCATTTCATGTTGGTATCATAAGCAACACATTGTTTCAAGATAAGCACATAGGTTTGAATACATGATCCTTACTCGTGTCATTATTGACCTACTACAGGTTCAAACTTTTATCAATAAACTGCATGTTCCCATCTAGTCTCACATCATATTTGTGACACAATCCCACCCTTCATGCTAGGACTAATAATATTAAGATTGATTTATATTTTTTTAATAGAAATAAGTTAATGGATAAGCAGTTGATAGTGATGCACTTTCTAGGATCAAATCAATGGGTTAAAATTCTCACCAAACCCTTATCCTCCTCCAAGCTCTATAAATTGAAGCTTTAAATGAGAGTGAGGTGTATTTAAGATTATAGAGCAACTTAATATTTAGTTATAGTGTAACTAAGTTATAAAGTTAGTTATGATAGTTGTACATGTGACTGACTTATGTTAGTTTCTCACAAGGTGACCTACTACTACAGATGGACATTTGGCTTCTATAAATCAAATGGTGTAACTACATTTGTTACTAACAATTAAATCAATAATGTTAAGAATCTTGATGTAATCTATAAAACTTAGAGAAAGGATAAAATATACAAAGTATAATAAACGTTGTATTGATCAAAATGAGAGTTTGATTCATTCAAGTGATACAAGGATATTTATATAGACTAAGAGTATAACCAAGTCTCATCTAATGTAACCAAATTATAATTAATTTGTAACTAATAACTAATTTTTTGCGAATAATTTGTAACTAATGATAATATCAATAAGAAAACCAAATTTTAGAGATACATTAAATCTCTAGTTTAACTTCTAATAAACAGACACAATAAAGTGAGGAGTGAGTCAACAAGAAACCCAACAACACGAATTTTGGTCCCTAAGAGACCTCATGATGAAAATGTATGTATGCAAACGGTAACATTCTGTGGGGATATGTGTCCACAAAGAAAGAAAGAAATGAGGAATAATTGAAACTCCACTGGAGTAACACACTCATAAATGGGGCAGAGACTCTAGGGACTTTACTGGGGAGTAAAGGGACAAAAATGCGTGAGCAGGTCACGACTTGAAACTTGCTGAGAGACACGAAGAAAATCTATGAAATAAATCAAATGGAAAGACTCGAGCTGACTCAAAGATGCATGTATTAGGGAATATGCCAATACATCGGAATTATCCACCCAGGGACACATCGAACGAAAGTATGGGCTCAGATGGAGAGAATCCACTAAAGGACCTCGCTGGGGAACATCCAAACAGGATTCCTCTGGGGATGCAACAGAATGAGGTATTACCGGTTACTGGGTAATAAGCTCAAGGAGACATGTGATCAAAACACCGGTATAAGGGTGAGAGAACAATATGCTCGGGGAGAATGGCTATCTAAGACCGGTATAAGGGTGAGAGATATCAAACATCCCACAATCATCTGAGGAAAACCTAAAGGTATATTCTAACTCAGGAAAATCTGACTCCACAGAGGGACCAAAAAGTCATAATAGGGAGTAGAGGGGAAGGAACACCAGAGATACCGGTTACTGGGCATATAATAGGTGACCAACCAAAGCGTGAATTGGGATATATTACCAAGACACTCGTCATCCAAAAGAGGGCTAAAAGCAAACTCGATTATAGGATGGACATTCGAATCCACGAAAGGGATACGAATCTTACTCGACTGGGGAAGAACAAAAGACTTCGGCCAACGAGTGCATGAGATATACTATCTATTACCGTCAGAACGTAGATAGTATACTCGCATGGAAGATTATCCACAACCGGTTACTGGGTTAATAAAGGATAAATCGACCGAAAAGAAAAGAACATCGGGATACCGAATACTAGGCATATAATGACGACCAATCCATGGGAGAAATAATCATTACCGACAAAGGGTAAATGAGAGATGACTCACTGGGGATACATTGACAAAGGCAACGATCCAGGAGACATATCACCGGTTATTGGGAGATATGCTCAAAAAGAAAGGGGTTAAGGAATATCAATACCGAATATTGGATAAAGATAACCGTCAAGGAGGGGATTACATCTACCGACTACTGGGTAGAAAACCACGGAAAAGTAACCATTATCGGTTAGGGTGAACAGAAAGGTTAACTCTGCCAGGGGATAAAAAAGGGTTTACAACTACCGGTATGAGGGTAGAAAACCACAGACTCCACAGGGGAAAAGATGGATAATTACTGGTTAATGAGCAACTATTCATATAGACCACGGGGAAGTGCAGGAAGCAAACATAAGAAGCCAGTCTAGGATCAAACTAGATAGGCACGATGAAACAAGGCTTGTCCCTATGAGGATATAACTCAATGGGGAATTCCATCCCAATATATGTGTTGGGAGGAAATAGAAACAAACATCATCCACGAGGGCATATCTCGGTGGGGACTATGAAGGAAAGGATGAACACTTTCTGCTTATGGGGCTGACTCTATATGGAGAGATCAATCACCAACATCGGCTTGGGGAAACATAATACCCTCAAACAAGAGATAACAAACAAAGATATATGGCAAATAATGAGACATGAATATTTGAATGCTATCACTATGCATATATGCATGGTTTGTGTATGATGAATGCTGACACACAGACATTTCTAACACAAACAGGTCCAACGAACCATACATCCGGTACTACATCTCAAGAGAGAAAGCCAGGACAACAAAGATCTCTGTAGGGGAATGAGCATCAGTCATTCCAGTCGGAAACATGATCATGGGGACTTCACTGGAGAAACTAACAAAGGGGATGATGGATCCTTGTGGGGATAAAACCACCAACCGGAAGCTTCCAAAGGTCAACAAATATTATCCCTACCCAGGATCTCATCTATTGAGGGGGAAAAGGGAACTGCATATCTTCTTCTTGGGAGAGGATACCACAAAAGGGTTTCGGAGGAAGAGGATACAAACATGCCAGGAGTATGAACAAAGGTCTTACCCTGTCGAGAATCTTACCATCCTTGGGAGAGCACTGAAGACATCCCCAGTATCCCTTCATCATTGTGAATGTTCACTTTGTTTAAAAACAAGTTATGAAAAGTTTAATTAAAAATAATGATATTTCTTAATTAAAACATGCAAAATATTTGTTGAGTAGGAACAAATAAGAGTGTAAATAATTGGATAAAGGCTCAAATTTATTTGATGGAATGATAGTCTGCAAATGGGAAGACTCCATAGATCTTTACAAATTTGAAATTGGTGATATATATTGGAAAAGGGCTACATTTTGAACATAATGACCATTTCTCCACCAATTCTGAATCCGATGTATTTGAAGCTTCAGTTGGCGATGACTGAGCGAGAATCTCTGACGGATGACAGTTTGTAGAACAGAATCTTGTCAGGATGCAGTTACTTGCCAAATCCCTCTTTTTTGCCTAGATTGCCCCAGGGTGAGGTACTCAATCTAGCGGGATACATATTCATTTTTTATATGTCTCTAACTTTTGCCTGGATCGCCCTTTCGGGTTTTCAATCCACCGAGACGCTCATTTTTGCCTAAGTCGCCCTTTCGGGTTTTCAACTTAGCGAGCTATTCTGTTTTTATTTTTAGGCGAAGTATTTCTTGACTGCATCTGAATTCACAGGACGAGTGAAATCCTCCCCATCCATAGTTGTAAGTATCAATGCACCGCCTGAAAAGGCTATCTTAACAACATACGGACCTTCATAGTTTGGACTCCACTTGCCCCTGGAATCGGGCGCAAAAGATAAGACTTTCTTGAGCACAAGGTCACCTTCTCGGAACATACGAGGATTGACCTTCTTATCAAAGGCTTTCTTCATCCTTTGCTGATATAACTGGTCATGGCACATGGCAGTCAATCTCTTCTCTTCTATCAAATTCAACTGGTCATAGCGACTCTGAACCCATTCAGCATCAGTCAACTTGGCTTCCATCAAGACTCTCATTGATGGGATCTCCACCTCTACTGGGAGTACAGCTTCCATGCCATAAACAAGCGAGAAAGGGGTTGCCCCTGTTGAAGTGCGGACAGACGTACGATATCCATGCAAAGCGAATGGCAGCATCTCATGCCAATCTTTGTACGTAACAACCATCTTCTGTATAATTTTCTTGATATTCATCTTGGGTCTGTAAGGAGAAGAATTATGATGTGCTATCTTGAACTCGCTACACAGCTCTTTCATCATTCTGTTGTTCAAATTTGATACATTATCAGTAATGATCTTATCTGGCACACCATACCGGCATATGAGTTGATTCTTGATAAATTTCACGACCACCTGCTTGGTCACGCTTGCATATGATGCCGCTTCAACTCATTTGGTGAAGTAATCAATTGCTACGAGAATAAATCTATGACCGTTGGACGCTTTCGGCTCTATCATGCAAATCATGTCGATTCCCCACATAGAGAAAGGCCATGGTGATGAAATCACATTCAGAAGTGTCGGAGGAATATGAATCTTATCCGCGTAAATCTGACACTTATGGCATTTCTTCACATATTTGCAGCAGTCAGACTCCATTGTCAGCCAATAGTAGCCTGCTCTCAACATCTTTCTAGCCATGGCATGTCCATTGGAATGCGTACCAAATGAACCCTCATGGACCTCATCCATTAACAAGTCTGCTTCGTGTCTATCTACGCATCTGAGCAGCACCATGTCAAAATTTATTTTATTAAGCACATCACCATTGAGGTAGAAACTGCATGACAATCTCCTCAAAGTCTTCCTATCTTTCACAAATGCCCCAGGCGGGTAAATCTGGTTCTGAAGGAAGCACTTGATATCATAATACCATGGCTTATCATCTTGCACCTCTTCTACTGCAAATACATGAGCTGGTCTATCCAAGCGCATCACAGTGATATTGGGAACTTCATTCCAAAGTCTTACTACAATCATTGAAGCAAGTGTGGCGAGAGCGTCTGCCATCCGATTCTCATCTCGAGGAATATGATGGAAGTCAACCTCAGTAAAGAACGTTGAAATCCTCCTCGCATAATCTCTATATGGAATGAGGTCAGGCTGATTCGTTTCCCATTCACCCTTAATCTGATTAATAATGATGGCCGAATCACCATAAACATCAAGATGTTTGATCCTAAGATCAATACATTCTTCCAATCCCATGATACAGGCCTCATACTCAGCCATGTTATTCGTGCATTTGAAAGTTAGCCTTGCTGTAAAAATAAAATGTGTGCCCTGAGGGGTAATAATCACTGCCCCAATACCATTTCCATATTGATTTACAGCGCCATCAAACACCATACTCCATATGGAACCAGACTCTGGCCCCTCATCGAGTGCAGGCTCATCGCAGTCTTTCATCTTCAAATACAGAATCTCTTCATCTGGGAAGTCATACTGAACTGACTGATAATCTTCGATTGGTTGATGTGCCAAGTGGTCAGCCAAAATGCTACCTTTAATAGCCTTATGAGCCCGATACTCAATATCATATTCAGATAACAACATCTGCCAACAGGCAATCCTCCTTGTTAAAGCAGGCTTCTCAAAGATATACTTGATTGGATCCATTTTGGATATCAACCAAGTCGTATGATCCAACATATACTGGCGTAAGCACTTAGCAGCCCAAGCCAAAGCACAGCATGTCTTCTCAAGCATTGAGTATCGAGACTCACAATCAGTAAACTTCTTACTCAAGTAGTAGATAGCATATTCTTTCTTTCCTGATTCGTCCTGCTGACCAAGGACACAACCCATTGAGTCTTCAAGAACAATCAGATACATAATCAATGGTCTCCCTTCAACAGGCGGAGACAGAATCGGAGGCTCAGATAAATACTCTTTAATGCTGTCAAAAGCTTTTTGGCAATCCTCGGTCCAATCGTGAGACTGATCTTTCCAGAGGAGCTTGAATATTGGTGCACATGTGGCAGTCATATGGGATATAAATCTGGAAATATAATTCAAGCGGCCAAGAAAACCTCGGACTTGCTTCTCAGTTTTGGGCGCAGGCATCTCTTGTATTGCTTTGACCTTGGCAGGATCAACCTCAATACCTTTTTCACTAACGATAAAGCCCAAAAGCTTGCCGGAACGGACTCCAAATGTACACTTGTTGGGATTTAGACGAAGCTTATACTTCCTCAAATGCTGAAACAGCTTCAACAGGTGTTCTACATGTTCAACTTCCGTTCTTGACTTAGCGATCATATCATCAACATATACCTCGATCTCCTTATGCATCATATCATGAAACAAGGTAGTCATAGCTCGTTGATACGTGGCTCTGGCGTTCTTCAAACCGAAGGGCATCACTCGATAACAGAATGTTCCCCAAGGTGTGATGAATGTTGTCTTCTCCATATCCTCGGGTGCCATTTTGATTTGATTATATCCGGAAAATCCGTCCATAAATGAGAAGACCTTGAATTTAGTTGTATTATCTACCAACATATCAATATGTGGTAGAGGGAAATCATCTTTCGGGCTAGCTTTATTCAAGTCTCTATAGTCCACACACATCCGGACTTTTCCATCTTTCTTAGGCACGGGCACAATATTGGCCACCCATTGAGGATACGTAGAAGTCACCAGAAACCCCGCATCAATTTGCTTTTGAACTTCTTCTTTGATCTTTACTGCCATGTCGGGATGGGTTCTTCTGAGCTTCTGCTTCACAGGCACGCACTCAGGCTTCCAAAGGCAGGTAATGTTGCACGATATCTGTATCCAGACCAGGCATGTCTTCATATGACCAAGCGAAGACATCAACATATTCTCGTAGCAACTCAATCAACCCATTCTTAACAGATTCTTCCAGGAGTGCCCCAATCTTCACTTCTCGCACATAATCTTCAGACCCTAAGTTGACTGTTTCCAAATTCTCGAGATGCGGCTAAATGATCTTCTCTTCATGCTCAAGTAAACGGGTAATCTCGTCAGGAATCCCTTCAACATCATCTTCTTCCGCCTCAAATACAGGGAATTCAAAGTTGGGAGATGGTGTTGGATCATTATGTTCAATGGGTTTGATCAACCTGCATAATGATTTTGGATATCAAAGAAACTTTAGAATCAAACAAGGAAAATCATTATGCAGATGAAAAGATTGCTTTTATTTTTCTTAGGGTTTTATGTGATCACCAATTTCATGCAAAAGCAAAAAGGGAAAAAATAATTGGAAAACCAAACATTTAACATGAATTTATTGAATGAAAACATCATTGTATTTATGTGCCAACAATGTCATCACTTCTCCTTTTGGCATGGGAGTAGGGTTTTTAAACACAATGAACATTACTTTGACTTATGGATAACTGTCGGAATATCAACAACGACCCAATTATTGCAGACCCCTTCAGGGATGATGAAATTTCCAGAATCCTCTTCGTCTTCTTCCAAAACGGCAGCAGCCTCTTCGTCTCGACCAGTGTGGATGAAACCTCCACTCTTGAACAAACCTTGCTTGTTGAAGACCCCAGAAGAATAGCCTATGCCAGCCTGGGACTTGTTGTCTTCCAACTCAATCATTTGCCCTAAACCGGCAGTTGCACCATGCTCAATGGCCAACTTTGCATCTTTATAGGAAGCAAATGAAGGAGTTCCCTTCTTAATAGGTTCAGCAATAGATAAAGCTTGGAAGGGCATTCCAACTTCATCCTCATCATCTATATAAGAGAAGGAAGACAAATGGCTAACCAGGAGAGCCTTTTCTCCCCCTACCACCACCAGCTTCTTATTCTTTACAAATTTCAGTTTCTGGTGTAGGGTGGATGTCACGGCGCCAGCCTCGTGAATCCATGGTCTGCCTAGGAGACGACTATACGATGGGTGAATGTCCATAACCTGGAAGGTAATCTGGAAATCACTTGGTCTGATTTTGACTGGGAGATCAACCTCACCAATCACAGTTTTGCGAGACCCATCGAAATCCTTCACAACTACTCCACTCTGTCTCATGGGAGGCCCCTGATATGATAATTTCGCAAGAGTGGTCTTCGGCAATACATTCAATAATGACCCAGTGTCCACCAACACATTGGACATAGCGTCATCTTTGCAGCTCATAGATATGTGTAATGCCAAGTTGTGGTCTCTTCCCTCATCGGGGAGATCAGCGTCACAAAAGCTCAAATTGTTACAAGCGGTGATGTTTGCAACAATATTATCAAATTGCTCTATCGTGACATCGTGATCCACATACACCACATCCAACATCTTTTGCAGAGCTTCTCGGTGTGTCTCTGAATTTAATAGTAATGATAACACATATATTTTGGATGGCGTTTGTAGAAGCTGATCTACAACGTTGTACTCGCTTCTTTTGATGAGCCTTAGCATCTCATCACAATCTTCTCTCGTATTTCCGCTCGGGCCAGCAGAAGCAGGAGTTCTTAACGTAGATGAGGGCTTAACAACAAGTGCCGGATTCGAAGTGCTCACAGCATTCCCAATCGGGCGTTCAACAAAACCAGTATCAACACTTCTTCGAGCATCAGCTTGAGGCTTCAACGGAGCCGAAAAAACACGACCGCTACGGGTCAAACCGCTGACGTCGGCAATATTAACATCAGATGAAGAGGGCAGGGACACCTCTTTCCCATTTTCCACTGCTACAGCATTGTAGCGATAAGGAACCGCCTTCTTGGAGGAGTACGGTACAGGTCCGGATGGCTTGATAGTCAGAGCAGGAGAAACCTTCTGCTTGCTACCATCATACTTGATGACAACAGGCTCAGGTATCCGGAATACCGGGGAAATTACGTTGACTTCAACGGCATCTTCATCAACATTTCTGTTTTGAAGGATCTCAATTACTCCCTCATCCAGCATTTCCTGAACGTCCTTGCGCACCTGGCGACAACCTCTCTGATTAACATAACAGACTCGACATCTATCATGGTCATGCTCATAATGGCTATAGTCACACAGCAAACGATGCATCTCAACCAGCGATTGTCGGATATGACTGACATATTTAACTTTGTACTTGCCAGGGCAGCCCTGGACCATATTGACAGATTTCCCATGCTCGGGAAATGGGTTCTTCTTCACGTTCGGACCTACGTCCTCGAAAAACAAAATCCCGCTTCTCACAAGGTCTTGCACCTTGGTCTTCAAGGGATAACAATTCTCCACGTCATGTCTGGGAGCACCGGAATGATATACATAGTGAAGTTCAGGCTTGTACCACCACTGGGGGTTAGCAGGTACAGCGGGAGGGTCTCGCGGAGTAATTAATTTCTATCAATCAGAGATGGATAAAGTTCAGCATAATTCATCGGAATTGGATCAAAGGTGACCCTCTTCCTCTCATAGCTGGTGCTGGCATTGTTGGTGTTGCGAGGCTGGTAGGCCTGTTGTTGTGGACGTTGTTGTTGTTGCTGATATTGCTGAGATGGTTGTTGTTGGTAATGATGAGCTTCCCTGAAAACAGGTGCTATATGAGCCACCTGATGCTGATTGTTGACTGGGCGAGCAATCTTCCTCTTCACAGAATGTCTTCTCTTGACATGGGAAGACACATCATGTTCCTCTCCCTCCTTCTTCTTTTCAAATCTTCCATATCTCTTTGCTGAAGAGCCTTCCTCTCGAGTCAAACGTCCTTCACGGACCCCCTCTTCCAATCTCATTCCCATATTCACCATCTCGGTGAAGTCTGAGGGAGAATTGCCTATCATTCTTTCATAGTAGAACGAACTCAAGGTCTTCAAAAAGATCTTGGTCATCTCTTTCTCCTCAAGGGGTGGCACTATCTGAGCTGCCAACTCGCGCCACCTCAGGGCGTACTCTTTGAAGGTCTCTTTCTCTTTCTGGGACATTGTCCTCAGCTGGTCCCTATCAGGAGCCATATCCACATTGTATTTATATTTCTTGACGAAGGCCTCGCCAAGATCGTTGAAAGAGCGGATGTTTGAACTTTCCAAACCCATGTACCACCAGAGAGCGGCACCGGACAGACTGTCCTGGAAATAATGGATGAGCAGTTGGTCATTATCAGTTTGCGTCGACATCTTGCGAGCATACATCACAAGATGGCTGAGAGGGCATGTGTTTCCCTTATACTTCTCAAAGTCAGGTACTTTTAATTTAATAGGGATCTTCACGTTGGGTACGAGGCACAACTCAGCAGCACTCTTACCAAAGAGGTCCTTCCCCCTCAAAGTCTTCAATTCCTTGCGAAGCTCAAGGAATTGATCTTTCATGTCATCCATCTTCTCATAAACGTCTGGGCCCTCAGATGGCTCAGAATGGTAGATGGTATCTTCAACTCTTGGTAGTGTGTGCACAACGGGAGGTGGCACTGAAAGGACCGGGCTAGATGCCGAAAAAGAAGCAAGAGTAGGAGCGAAGCCCTCTGGCATGAAATTGGCGGGCATTCCCCAAGGGAACCCGGCTGGCATAGATGGCGCAAAGTGGGTTGTTGCAGCAGGCACAGTAGAAGTCGCAATCTCAGAAATGACCGTCCTCTGGGGAGGAGTTGCAGGTGTTGGAGAAGACTGCCTCTGAGCGGCCAAGAATGACTCCATCAAGGCAGTCAATTTGGCTACCTCTTCTTTCAGCTCGCGGTTCTCTTGTTCCAAATGATCCATCAGTCTCGAAGAGTTGGCTCTGGTGTAGTACTGGTGAGTCAGCTTGTCTTCAAAATAAATGAAGAACACAGAGTTAGACCATAGGACAAGAATCCGGGAACAAAACCTGCTTATGCACATGATGCATGCAATTCTTGTGCATATGATTTGTTTTTATTTCAGAGGAACTTTAGCGTTCTATTTGCAAATTTTGGGAAATATTATACTTTTATCATATATGGAAACATCTCATCAATGATATCTGGAAAATATTTTTTTACACCAAAGAAGTACAGCATTGGTAACCAAAATACAAGAGAAAAGGAAAATAATCATCCTATGGATCCCTAGAAACAATCATCTAAAGCTCGGGACACAGGAAGATAAGATGCACGAAGCCTCTTAACCTCCTCCTCATAGGCTGCCTCCATATCTGCCTTCTCCTTGGCGAGTCGATCGTACTTCCTCTTCCAAAACCTGGAAGACTGAGGAAGTAGAGAAGTTCATGCATCATTAGGATCATCAATAACCTGATGCTCGAGAAACTCAATCAAAGCATCCTTCTCCTTAATTTGCTGAAGCAACTCTTCTCGCTCACAGATCCAAGCACGTGAACGGTCTTCGTCTCTCAACTCCTCTACTCCTTGGTCAGGGAGGATTGAAGGCCCAGCCATAACCAAAGGTGTAGGTCTCGGATACTCGTAAGGCATGAGGTACTCAAAAGCTCTCCTCCTAACCCAAGCAGTGTAAGGATCCAAAGCGACACAGTTCTTTGGACCTAACTCCTTCCTTCCTTTCCTATGAATCTTGCGCCAAGCGCGGACCATCTTGTCCTTCAAGCCTTGGGAATCTTTACCCTCCTGAAAGAACACACCCTCTAACAGAACGTTATTGGGTTTATCCTTTAGGGGGAACCCAAGCTGACGACGTGCCAAAATGGGGTTGTAGTTAATCCCACCACATGTACCAAGAAGAGGTACATTGGAGAATTCACCACAAGAGTCGATGATCTGCACACCATCATACACGCGGTTGTACCAAGAGATGTCATCATTAGTAAGAGACATAAGTCTCGTGGACCGCCGTAGGCATCCTTTATTCTCCTTGAAGGCGACCGTCTGCGGTAAGTGAGAAATAAACCACTTATACAATAGAGGCAAACAACACACAATGGCACCACCACCCTTTGCATTCCTCATATGCAAAGAGAAATAAGTGTCACCCAACAGAGTCGGAACGAGATTAAGAGTAGAGAAAATCCTAATGGCGTTCACATCCACAAACTTGTCGATGTTGGGGAATAACACTAACCCATAGATGAGGAGTACAAATATGGCCTCAAAGGCGTCCTCACTCATGGCCTTCCTGTAGCACCTCAAATTTGCCATCCTCATTCATGCATTCATTCTTAGGTCATTTAACATTTCATATTGCATTTCATCAGAATTAGCTCCAAGAGTTTGTCTTCCAAGAAGCTTGGATATCATCCAAGTCACTTTGTGGGTTCTATCTGAAGGATCAAGCTTAATGGGCTCAGTCCAGTTCAAAATTCAACTGTGAAATCGAAAGCCAACTGTTGGTTAACTGAAGGTCAAATGGCCAGGAAATGACTCGAGTTACTTCCAACATGTTCAAATAGGGTCTATTCATCATTTAAAACGCTAATCTGGAAGGAGTAAAAGTCTGCTCCTGAGCTGTCATGCTCGCTAGACGAGCAGAATGGTTCGCCTAGCGAGTCCCAAGAAAAGCCACCAGAATCACCTGCGCTCAGAAGAACTCCCTGAACTGTCATGCTCGCTAGGCGAACAAATTCTTCGCTAGGCGAAGCCCACGCGTTTTAAAAATAAAAAAATATAACAGAAAAATTTTGGGCTTGAGTTGCCTTCATTCTGAGCCCACCAAGCCACGAAAATCAGAGTATAAATTCTAAAAAAGTTCATTAGAAAAAACCCTAGAGAAATTCAGGAAGCCTCCATACACTCTGAAGAACTCACTGGCACAAAATCACCTCTATCAATTCCATCTCACATAAACCCTAATATTGCTCTGCAAACCCAACGGTGAAATTCAATTTCATTCGATCTCTCCGATCAGGTTTGCCCTATTTCCATCACTTTACGCTTCCAATTTGAAATTTCTGAATGTATGAAGTATTATGGGTGAATTCGGGAAAGTGGGTATCATTAGGTTTTTCATGTGGGTTTAGATGTGCATGAATGTGTAGAACAATACCTTGAATGTTTAATCACTTCGTTTCTAAGATGGATACCATAGGGTTTGGGGTTTCTGAAATCGGACTGTTATCAAGGAAGAACCCAGAACCCGCAGACATTGGCTAGCACCTCGCTAAGCGAGCATGTAGCGAAGCTTCGCTAAGTCTTCGCTAAGCGAAGCAGTAGCGATCATGACAGTAGTTGTTTTTTTTCTGTTGGCTCTTTAATCTGTTTTGTTTTTGTTGTGACATTGTTTTCCTTTGCATCCGTGCACTGTTTACCTGACGTTGTTGTCGCTATGTTTCTTTTATTTGGTGCAACTCTTGATTGCATCCCATCTTGTTATTCTAACTTGTTTGTTGAGTTTTTGTGAGGGCTCACATGACTCCTGAAGAGATAGCTTGCTTTGTATTTCACTTTATTTACGGGATACCATTTGGAGATTTATTCTGATTACTTTGCTGACTTGCTTTCTTTGATGGTGCTAGCTTGAGAGATCTCTGGATTTCTTGTTTATTTTATTGATGTTACTTCGAATCTTTATCCGTGTGGTAGATCTTTTGATCCCTTTTACATCTTTCCCGCATTTTACCGCTTTCTTAGCTGGAAGACCTCGATAGGAGGCAATGTTCTTGCGTGTTTACTTTTGTGCCCAAAGACCTCCAAGAAGAGGCACCAGTGCTAAAGACCTCCATGAAGAGGCAATTGACGGATAAAAGGGATCAGTAGTCAATCCCCTGTTATTCAATTTGTCGTTCTTTATGCTCGCACTACGTGTCGATGCTTCAGAACAAAAGCCCAAGATCTTTTGTCCGGTCGGCCAGTGGAGAGTGTTCCATCTTCCTGAACCCCCACTTTTTGTCATGAGCTCACCCTGTCCAGGGTTAAGATCTATGAGGTCTTATCCTCATTACCCTTTTGATCTGCTCACCCTGACGTTCAATGTCAGTGGTTAAGAGCCCATTTGATTACCTTTTCATGGCTTGTTTGTCGAGGTTGATATGACCCCTCTTGACTAAAGCCCTACCCATGTATGTTTGAACCCCCTTTGTTGGTGTGTTTACTTTATGCTATATGTTTTTTGTGTGGTGTGATCCTCTCCCCATAGGACTGCTAGGCTTCGTATAGTCTCTCGTTTGCATGTCAATTAAGGTAGCACGGTTCCTTCGTCTAGGACTTCCTTTTTGCATGAGCATTCTTAAAACACAAACAAACTCATTGATTTTTCTTCTCCTAAGAACACGTTAACTCCTTCTACTACAGGTGAGTAAGTCTCCAAAGGTCGAGCATCCGGTAGATTGCGTAGTAACGTCGTTCATCTAAAAAACACCAAAACAAACAAAAATAGGTTAGCCGAGCTACGGTGCTCTGATTCTCAATCCTTCTTGAGATACGTATGCAGCATGGTAGGGCCTGTGCGAGCAATAACTCTTTTTTTTCCCTACTTTGATTTTCTCTCTTTCGCATCGCATATAGGACTTTTTATACACACACTCTAGACATAAATAGCAAGCGTGGATCCTGTGGAGTACCACAAACGTGAAGGGGTGTGATAACCTTCCCTTCACATAACCGGCCCTCTTACTCAGTTTTCTTTGGTTCGAGACTTTGTTTTATCCGTTCCCTTTTGGTTATGCAGTACTACCTTTCCCTCCCCTTGGGATAAAAGTACATAGCTGGCGACTCTATTCTTTTTCCGCGCCACCCTTTTCGTGTTTGTACTTGGATTCGGGAAATCCGGGGAGCGACAGCTAGCGACTCTGCTGGGGATTTATTTTCCCTAGTGGGCATTTCCTAGCGTTTGTTTGTTTATTGTCTATTGTTTGTTATTTATTTATTGCTTTGCATACTTATCTGCTTGCATTGCATCCTATGTGCGCTTTACTGTTTCATGCATACTGTGCTGGTTGTGTATCTATTTCGCTGTTGGGTGGGAGTCACAAGAGGTAAAAGGCCCAATACACAGGCTATGAGTGAACTTTAGGACACCTAGGAATAGAGTGATTCATGGGAAGCGGGTGGTATGGCGCCACTTAGCGGAACATGGTATCACGAGCAGTTCAGATTCTAATGGGGTATTATCGTTGCATACACCTGGTATGCATATGATGATATTCTTGAAAGGATTGTTTATCCTGCGTTTCTCTTGACCTTACCCTGGCCTAGATTACACCCGTGAGTGGGGCGGGAATGAATCATTTACAGGTACTGATGGAGACTTGTTTTGTTGGTGACCGTGTCCGGTTGGTGACTTTTGTTTAGTTCTTGTTGGTAACCGTTGGTTCTGAAGTATGGGTTCTAATTTGATGATTGTGTTTTATGGTTCCCGGTTCCGAATTCATGTTGAAGTTATGATCCTGTGCCTCGTGATACGCAGCCAACCAGCCATTGTTTCATCATTTTGCATCATAGCATGTTCATTTTCAAAAAATAATGCATAAAAAAATAAAAAAAATAAAAAAAAATTAACCCGCATATGCATATCATTTTTCAGGTTTATCCATGATAAAACATAGCATACGCATCATACACATATCATTCTTGCATCATTACAGGTGTTCTTGAAGAGGACTTCTCATTCTTGTTCCCGTTTCAGGCAAGATTGCTGAGTATCATCCGCACTGTTACGCAACAAGGCAGAATCAACAGAAGATTATGGATCAAGTTCAAGCAGATCTAGCAGAGATGAGGATCAACATGGCCCAGTTCATGAGTATGATGCAAGGGGTAGTGCAAGGGCAAGAGGAACTCCGAGCCTTGGCCCAGAGACAAGAAACTGTGATTCCCCCTGTCGGTCAGAATCCGCCAGAAGGAACCCCTGTCAATGACACCGCTGCTGCTACCAGCCTTGTCGACAACTATGCTACTGGTGACGAATTGCGTGGTATTAGAATCAATGGACAACCCATCATTACAGAGGTTGCTAATGCTCGAGCAGCACGTGCTCCAGTTCACCATCCTTCTCATTTGGTTGACAAGCAAGAAGATATGTTCACTATTCTCAATGATGATGATGAATTTGGAAAGGCGGAAGAGAGAGATAAAAAGGTTGACGCCCTTGCTGAAAAGATTCGCGCCATGGAGTGCCAGAATTCTTTGGGCTTTGATGTTACTAACATGGGTTTAGTTGATGGGTTGAGGATCCCGTACAAGTTCAAAGCGCCATCTTTCGACAAGTACAATGGCACTTCTTATCCCCGAACTCATGTGCAAGCTTACTACCGGAAGATATTCGCTTATACTGATGATAAAAAAATATGGATGTACTTTTTCCAAGACAGCTTGTCTGGAGCCTCTTTGGATTGGTACATGGACTTGAAAAAAGAATCTGTCAGAAGCTGGAGAGAGTTAGCTGAAGCTTTTTTGAGGAAGTACAAGCATAACATGGACATGGCTCCGAGCAGAACCCAGTTGCAGAGTTTGTTTCAAAAGACCGATGAGAGTTTCAAGGAATACGCCCAGAGGTGGCGTGAACTAGCTGCGAGAGTACAACCTCCGATGTTGGAGAGAGAATTGACTGATATGTTCATTGGAACCCTGCAAGGTGTATTCATGGATCGTATGGGAAGTTGCCCATTTGGTAGTTTTTCGGATGTTGTGATTTGTGGAGAAAGAACTGAAAGTCTTATCAAAGCGGGAAAAATCCAAGACCCTGGTTCTTCAAGTTCTTCAAGTGCTAAGAAACCATTTTCAGGGGCACCTAGGAGGAGAGAGGGTGAGACAAATGCTATACATAATCAGAGAAATGGAAACAGAGGACAACAATACCGTCAAGTTGCTGCTGTGACTATTCCAGCAACCCAACCTCAACAACAACAAAGAGGACAACCACCACAACAACAGCAACACCAATTCCAACCAAGACAAAGAATGCCAGATCGTCATTTTGATCCGTTGCCAATGACTTATGCTAAATTACTCCCTGAACTGCTCAGGTTAAAGTTTGTTGAACTTCGCACTATGGCTCCATTAACAAGGATCCCCGCTGGTTATGATGCTAATGTCCGTTGTGATTTTCATTCTGGTGCGCTAGGGCACCACATCGAGAATTGTCGGGCTTTTCACCATAAAGTTCAAGATTTGATTGATGCCAAGACGATTAACTTTGCTCCTACTCCGAATGTGGTGAATAATCCAATGCCTCAGCATGGAGGGCCCAGAGTAAATAGTGTGGAAGATGGGGAGAATTTGAACTTGGTAGTCAATGTTAATGATGTTCAGACTTCATTGTTTGTAGTGAAGGAACGCCTGCTTAGAGGGGGAGTATTCCCGGGATGTGACGAGAATTGTTCAGATTGTGGTAATCATGAAAACGGCTGTGTGAAATTGAAAGAAGGTATCCAGGAATTGATGAATGAAGGTTGTTTACAGTTTGATCGGGTAGTGAAAGACCGTGAAGAGGTATCGATTGTTACCATTTACTTTACACCGTCAGAAGGTCATGTACGTGCTCCAAGAACTATTAGTGTGCCTGTGACTATTGGTACTCCTGTGACCGTAGTTGCGCCCGTGACCATACCTGCGCCGGTGACTGTTGGTGTTCCCGCGATTATTAATGCTCTTGTAACTATAAGTACCCCTACCACCATTGTTGCTTCTAGTGGAAGACTTTTTGAGAATAGTAGAGCAATCCCGTGGCAGTATGACAATGCTTTTTGTAGAAATAGAAGACCAGAGAATCAGACCAGATCAGTAAATCATACTCCAGTGACGATTGGTTCGTCAAATAAGACTCCAGTAACAGTTGGTTCGGCTGTGGGTAATGTGGGAGGACCCGGAGGAGTTACGAGAAGTGGCCGTTTGTTTGCACCACAGGTTTCGAAGGATAATAATGCTGAGGCTCTTGCTAGAACAAAAGGAAAACAAGTTGTAGTTGAAGAAGAACCAGTGCGAAAGGAAGTGCCCGAGAATTCTTTTGAGAAGGACGTGGAGGAATTTATGAGAATTATCAAGAAGAGTGATTACAAGATCGTGGATCAGTTGAACCAGACACCGTCAAAGATCTCTATTCTCTCTCTGTTGATGTGTTCCGAGGCGCATCGTAACGCCCTGTTGAAAATGTTGAATATGGCTTATGTGCCTCAAGAGATTTCTGTTAACCAGCTTGAAGGTGTTATTGCAAATGTTAACACGAGACATGGTTTGGAATTCACGGATCTAGACTTGACACCTGAGGGTCGCAATCACAATAGAGCTCTGCATATCATGATGGAATGCAAAGGCGCGGTTTTGTCGCATGTTTTGGTTGATACCGGTTCTTCTTTGAACGTGCTGCCCAAAAAGGATATGAGTAAGCTTGATGCCGAAGGGGTTGTTCTCACACTAAGTAATCTTGTTGTCCGTGCTTTTGATGGATCCAAGCGATCAGTTTTTGGTGAAGTCACGTTGCCTGTGAAGATCGGCCTGGAAGTGTTTAATATTGTCTTCCATGTGATGGATATTCAACCAGCATATAGTTGTCTGTTGGGGCGTCCCTGGATACATGGAGCCGGAGCAGTTTCTTCGACTCTCCACCAAAAGCTAAAATATGTGTGGGATGGTCAAGTTGTGACCGTGTGTGGCGAGGAGGACATCTTTGTGAGCCATTTATCCTCCTTCAAATATGTGGAGATGGATGGCGAAATTCATGAAACTCTATGTCAAGCTTTTGAGACTGTCAGTATTGAGAAGGTGGCTTTTGTTGAACAGAAGAAATCAGGTACTTCGATTGCGTCCTATAAACAAGCTATGGAGGTCATTCATTCAGGAAACTCGGAAGGCTGGGGCAAGGTGATTGATGTGCCCGTAAAAGAAGACATGTTTGGCATTGGTTATCAGCCTTTTCAATCATCAGAGCAGGGTGTCCAGAATCAGAAAGGGCCGTGTACTTTCACTAGTGCTGGATTGATGAATCACGAGGATGTCTTTGCAACAGACAATGAAGATGGTGACAGTGATTGTGATATGGATAATTGGGTGCGCCCGTGTACTCCAGGGGAGAAGATCAACAACTGGACTGCTGAAGAAATAGTCCAAGTTACTCTTCAGACAGAGTAATTTTCTTCTGTTTTTCATTTTGCATGAAAGCCCTACGCTCTGCCCAAGGCGTAGTGGTTCATTGTAGGGCCACATCATGTTTCGAATTTTCAATGATTATCATCAATAAAGGACGTTTTGCAATCAAATTTGTGCTCACTGTCTTTCTGTTTTTATTACTTTCATTTTCAAAACAATAAAAATGGCAATGTTTTTTTGTGACTTCCTTGAACTCTTTTCTAAAATAAAGCATGAAACATCATTCGTGCAGAATTGATCTTGCGGATTCCATTAAAAACAGTTCTGTTATGGCTCAGTATGACTTCGATAATCCCATTTACCTAGCCGAAGAGGAGAGTGAAGAAGATTGTGAACTCCCCAAAGAATTGGCCAGACTATTGAAACAGGAGGAAAGGGTCATTCAACCTCATCAGGAAGAGTTGGAAGTCATTAACCTTGGTACTGAGGACGCAAAGAAAGAGATCAAGATAGGGGTTGCTTTAGAGGAAAAGGTCAAGAGAGGGCTAATTGAAATGCTGCAAGAATATGTGGATGTATTCGCATGGTCGTATCAAGATATGCCTGGCTTGGATACAGATATCGTGGTGCACAGGCTACCTCTCAGAGAAGATTGTCCTTCGGTAAAGCAGAAGCTTCGCAGAACTAGTCCTGATATGGCTGTCAAGATCAAAGAGGAGGTTCAGAAACAGTTGGATGCAGGTTTTCTAGCGGCTACCAATTATCCCCCTTGGGTGGCCAACATCGTACCCGTGCCGAAGAAGGACGGTAAAGTCAGGATGTGTGTCGATTACCGAGATTTAAACAGAGCCAGTCCGAAAGATGACTTCCCATTACCTCACATTGATGTATTGGTCGATAACACTTCTCAATCCTCGGTTTTCTCTTTCATGGATGGATTTTCTGGCTATAATCAGATCAAGATGGAGCCAGAAGACATGGAGAAGACGACGTTCATTACACCTTGGGGCACGTTCTGTTATAAGGTAATGCCATTTGGGTTGAAGAACGCCGGTGCTACCTACCAAAGAGCTATGACGACTCTCTTTCATGACATGATGCACAAAGAAATTGAAGTGTACGTGGATGATATGATTGTGAAGTCTCAGACAGAAGAGGAGCACTTGGTAAACTTGCAAAAGTTGTTTGAAAGATTGAGAAAGTTCTAACTGAGGTTGAATCCAAACAAGTGTACATTTGGAGTGAGATCTGGAAAGTTGTTAGGTTTCATTGTCAATGAGAAAGGGATTGAGGTTGATCCAGCGAAAGTAAAAGCTATTCAAGAAATGCCTAAACCAAGAACGGAAAAGCAGGTTCGTGGGTTTTTAGGGAGGCTGAACTACATTGCGCGGTTCATATCTCACCTAACAACTACGTGCGAACCGATATTTAAATTGCTAAGAAAATATCAAGCAATCAGGTGGAACAATGATTCTCAAAAAGCTTTTGATAAGATAAAAGAATATTTGCAGAAACCTCCAATTCTTATACCTCCAGTTCCTGGGAGGCCTCTGATAATGTAACTTTCAGTAACAGAGAATTCGATGGGGTGTGTATTGGGACAGCATGACGAGTCTGGTCGAAAAGAGCATGCAATATACTACCTTAGCAAAAAGTTTACCGACTGTGAAACAAGATATTCGTTGCTCGAGAAAACTTGCTGCGCTTTGGCATGGGCTGCTCGCCGACTAAGACAGTATATGTTGAACCATACTACCTTATTGATTTCTAAGATGGACCCAGTAAAGCATATCTTTGAAAAGTCGGCTCTTACCGGACGAGTGGCTCGTTGGCAGATGGTTTTGACAGAGTATGATATCCAGTACACATCACAAAAGGCCATCAAGGGTAGTATTCTGTCTAATTACCTTGTCGAGCAACCAATTGATGACTATCAACCGATGATGTTTGAATTCCCCGATGAAGATATCATGTACTTAAAGATGAAAGATTGTGAAGAGCCTCTTGTCGAGGAAGGACCGGATCCTGATGACAAGTGGACACTGATGTTTGATGGGGAGGTAAATGTGAATGGAAATGGTGTTGGGGCAGTAGTCATTAATCCTAAAGGTGCACACATACCTTTTTCCGCCAGATTGACTTTTGAAGTAACCAACAATGAAGCTGAGTACGAGGCCTGTATCATGGGGATTGAGGAAGCCATCGATCTAAGGATCAAAACTATAGACATTTATGGAGATTCTGCTCTAGTGATTAACCAGGTCAATGGATACTGGAATACTCATCAGCCGCATTTGATTCCTTATAGAGATTACACCAGAAGGATCATGACTTTCTTTAAGACAGTAAAGTTGTATCATGTACCCCGAGATGAAAATCAAATGGCTGATGCCTTAGCCACATTATCTTCCATGATTAAAGTTCATTGGCAGAATCATGTGCCACACGTTGCTGTGAATCGACTCGAGAGGCCTGCGTATGTGTTTGCAGCCGAGTCTGTTATTGATGAGAAGTCGTGGTTTTATGATATTAAGAATTTCCTCAAAAGCCAAGAGTATCCTGAAGGAGCGTCGAAGAATGAGAAGAAGACACTGAGAAGGCTGGTTGGAAGCTTTTATTTGAACAAGGATAATGTGTTGTACAAGAGGGACTTTGACATGGTTCTACTCAGATGCATGGTTAGACACGAAGCAGACATGTTAATGCAGGAAGTACACGAGGGATCTTTCGGTACCCATGCTGGTGGTCATGCAATGACCAAGAAGTTGTTAAGAGCCGGCTATTACTGGATAACCATGGAATCTGATTGTTTCAAATACACTCGGAAGTGCCACAAATGTCAGATATATGCAGATAAAGTGCATGTACCACCAAACCCTCTGAATATTATGAATTCTCCTTGGCCATTCGCGATGTGGGGCATCGATATGATTGGAAAGATTGAACCTACTGCTTCTAATGGACATCGCTTCATCCTAGTCGCGATTGATTACTTTACCAAGTGGGTGGAAGCAGCTTCCTATGCCAATGTTACCAGACAAGTGGTTGCTCGATTCATTAAGAAAGAAATTATCTGTCGTTATGGGGTTCCTGAGAGAATCATCACTGATAATGGTTCGAATCTCAATAACAAGATGATGAAAGAGCTTTGCAAAGACTTTAAGATTGAACACCACAATTCTTCTCCTTACATACCAAAGATGGATGGTGCTGTAGAGGCGGCAAACAAGAACATTAAGAAGATTGTGCAAAAGATGGTTGTGACATACAAGGATTGGCATGAGATGTTGCCTTTCGCTTTGCATGGGTATCGTACCTCAGTACGTACGTCAACCGGGGCAACTCTGTTTTCACTTGTGTATGGCATGGAGGTAGTCTTGCCAGTAGAAGTTGAAATCCCTTCTTTGAGGGTAATGATGGATGTAAAACTTGACGAGGCTGAGTGGGTTCAAGCTAGGTTTGATGAGTTAAATTTAATTGAGGAAAAGCGATTAGCAGCTGTGTGCCATGGACAACTATATCAGAGAAGGATGAAGAAGGCCTTTGATCAGAAAGTGCGTCCTCGAAGCTATCAGATAGGTGACTTAGTTTTGAATAGGATCCTTCCTCCCGGTACAGATAACAGGGGCAAGTGGACTCCGAATTATGAAGGTCCATATGTTGTTAAAAAGGTCTTTTCTGGTGGAGCCTTGATGCTTACAACTATGGATGGTGAAGATTTTCCGTCTCCTGTGAATTCAGATGTAGTCAAAAAATACTTCGCATAAACTGACCCGCTGGACAAAAAAAAAAGAGTCCAGGCAAAAAAGGGCATCCCGGCGAACCAAGAGAAAAAGAAAATAAAAAGGTTCGGGAAAAAGTTAGGGATAAAGAATAAAAAATAATATGTACACCCGGTAAGTCGAAAACCTGCAAAGGCGGCTTAGGCAAAAATGGGTATCCCGGTGGATTGAAAACCTGAAAAGGCGGTCCAGGCAAAAGAGGGATTAAAGCGAAGACTACAGTCTGAGTTATCTGTACTTCATCGTGTTTCAGTGTCTACCATCTTGAAGGATATGATCGGTCCCATCACTCTTCTCAGAAAGCAAAGAATTTGGGGGAAATTGAAGATCTATGAGTCTTAACAGAATTGGAAAATAGTGGAATGTCGTGTTCACATTGCCAATAGGATATTTTATTTTATTTTTTGGCGCAATTATCTCTTCCTAGGAATTGCTTCCTGATGTATTTGCCTTTATAGGCCATTTTCAATCAATAAAAGTCGTTATTCAATCAAATTGCTCTCTTGTTTTTTTATTCTACTATTTTGTTTGCAAAAACATCCGAATTTTTTATAAACATTGCATCTAAAAACATGAAGGCTAGACAATGACGTGCGGAAAGATAAAACATCTGAAAATCATTTTGAATATTGAGTACACTTGAGTATATTTTGTCCATACGATCCCCTAGGGCATGTATGTCTTGCCGTTTTGCAGGTTACTATCTTTGATTGATGGCTAAAGCAGATGAGCCAAAGTTTGTTCGAAGGAAGACCTTGTTGTTTCAACACTGTCCAGTCGTGTAAGAAGTTGGGTTGTCTAAGTCGAGTTCAGAATTTTTTTCCCCAGCATGGTCGAGAGGTTGGTGTTTTCCAAACAAGTGACTCCCCAGTTGAGTCGGTTTCTCTACCGTTCCGAGAATGTCAGATCAGTAAGTATCCTCAGCAGAATTGTTGTATGTCCCCACAGAGTTGGAAGATCGAATCAGAAATTGTGTGCTCAGTAAAGTAAAGTGATCATTTGCTTTCCCAGCAGGAGTTTTCCTCCCTTTGCATCTCGCATGTAGTAATCATCATTTGCATTCGCATTCTCAAATCGTGTAGCATTCCCATTCAGTATGGAGCATTACGACATAGAAAACTCAAACATATGCATACATGTACTAAACCAGATTGGATCTTATCTCCGGCAGAGATGGATCATTTTTCAACATCAGTGTAGCACATTTGCAGCAGTTGCTCTTGGCAACATTCAGAACCGATAATCCCAGTGAGATTTATTTTCTCACCA
The DNA here is from genome assembly GCF_024323335.1 of Lathyrus oleraceus. Taxonomy (NCBI): domain Eukaryota; kingdom Viridiplantae; phylum Streptophyta; class Magnoliopsida; order Fabales; family Fabaceae; genus Lathyrus; species Lathyrus oleraceus. The sequence goes on from NC_066585.1 coordinate 183,607,461, forward strand.
GTCCGTGAAAGGAAAGCTTGATTCCCTTCCGATTTAGTCCCCGGCAAATGTCTGCCTTATTTTGACATATGTAAATATCATCCTTACGATACCGGTAAGTGTCGTGTTGATCCCCGTAAATATTTGTGCTTTTCTTTGATGTCGGCGAACATCATCTTTCGATGTCGATAAACGTCGAATTCCAATCGTTGGCCATCAGTAAATGGCATGTCTCTCATGGTGTCTACAAAAAATCGTTCTGTCAACACCCGTGTGTGTCCTTTCCCTTTTTTGGTGTTGGTAAACATCATTGATTCGATGTCAGTAAACATCAGTTGCTTGTTAACCATCGGTAAATGGTTTTGTCGTTCAAGATTTCCCAGCATATTCGCTATCCGTAAATATCGAGTACTTCATTTTCGCCATCGGTAAATGGTCTCGTTTCATAAATGTATTCTTTCCTTGATGTCTGTAAACATCTTTGTTCGATGTCGGTAAACATCGAGTTCCTTCCCAGTCATCGGTAAATGTCTGGTCTTGTTTCGTCTGTAAACATCTTTGTTCGATGTCGGTAAACATCGAGTTCCTTCCCAGTCATCGGTAAATGTCTGGTCTTGTTTCACTTTTAAACACTTTTGTTCGATGTCGGTAAACATCGAGTTCCTTCCCAGTCATCGGTAAATGCCTGGTCTTGTAGCGCTTTCCTTGATATCGGTAAATATCAAATTTGTTTTGAAGCTGCCATCGGTAAATGGCCTCGCTTTCTTTGATATCGGTAAATCTCAAATTTGTTTTGAAGCCGCCATCGGTAAATGGCCTCGCTTCTTTGATATCGGTAAATATCAAATTTGTTTTGAAGCCGCCATCGGTAAATGGCCTCGCTTTCTTTGATTCATCACCTGCAGAGTGCAAATTCTCCGGTTCTTTTGGTATTCAATCCCTGTTTACCTTGAAAGTCTGATAGCCGCTGCTTTCATCCGTTCAGGTTCACGGTTGATTGAATAGGGGCAGCTGTAGCACCTCAAATTTTCCCTCCTCATTCATGCATTCATTCTTAGGTCATTTAACATTTCATATTGCATTTCATCAGAATTAGCTCCAAGAGTTTGTCTTCTAAGAAGCTTGGATATCATCCAAGTCACTTTGTGGGTTCTATCTGAAGGATCAAGCTTAATGGGCTCAGTCCAGTTCAAAATTCAACTGTGAAATCGAAAGCCAATTGTTGGTCAACTGAAGGTCAAATGGCCAGGGAATGACTCGAGTTACTTCCAACATGTTCAAATAGGGTCTATTCATCATTCAAAACGCTAATCTGGAAGGAGCAAAAGTCTGTTCCTGAGCTGTCATGCTCGCTAGGCGAGCAGAATGGTTCGCCTAGCGAGTCCCAAGAAAAGCCACCAGAATCACCTGCGCTCAGAAGAACTCCCTGAACTGTCATGCTCGCTAGGCGAACAAATTCTTCGCTAGGCGAAGCCCACGCGTTATAAAAATAAAAAAATATAACAGAAAAATTTTGGGCTTGAGTTGCCTTCATTCTGAGCCCACCAAGCCACGAAAATCAGAGTATAAATTCTAAAAAAGTTCATTGGAAAAAACCCTAGAGAAATTCAGGCAGCCTCCATACACTCTGAAGAACTCACTGGCACAAAATCACCTCTATCAATTCCATCTCACATAAACCCTAATATTGCTCTGCAAACCCAACGGTGCAATTCAATTTCATTCGATCTCTCCAATCAGGTTTGCCCTATTTCCATCACTTTACGCTTTCAATTTGAAATTTCTGAATGTATGAAGTATTATGGGTGAATTCGGGAAAGTGGGTATCATTAGGTTTTGCATGTGGGTTTAGATGTGCATGAATGTGTAGAACAATACCTTGAATGTTTAATCACTTCGTTTCTGAGATGGATACCATAGGGTTTGGGGTTTCTGAAATCGGACTGTTATCAAGGAATAACCCAGAACCCGCAGACATTCGCTAGCACCTCGCTAAGCGAGCATGTAGCGAAGCTTCGCTAAGTCTTCGCTAAGCGAAGTAGTAGCGATCATGACAGTAGTTGTTTTTTTCTGTTGGCTCTTTAATCTGTTTTGTTTTTGTTGTGACATTGTTTTCCTTTGCATCCGTGCACTGTTTACCTGACGCTGTTGTCGCTATGTTTCTTTTATTTGGTGCAACTCTTGATTGCATCCCATCTTGTTATTCTAACTTGTTTGTTGAGTTTTTGTGAGGGCTCACATGACTCCTGAAGAGATAGCTTGCTTGGTATTCCACTTTATTTGTGGGATACCATTTAGAAATTTATTCTGATTACTTTGCTGACTTGCTTTCTTTGATGGTGCTAGCTTGAGAGATCTCTGGATTTCTTGTTTCTTTGATTACTGTTACTTCGGATCTTTATCCGTGTGGTAGATCTTTTGATCCCTTTTACATCTTTCCCGCATTTTACCGCTTTCTTAGCTGGAAGACCTCGATAGGAGGCAATGTTCTTGTGTGTTTACTTTTGTGCCCAAAGACCTCCAAGAAGAGGCACCAGTGCTAAAGACCTCCATGAAGAGGCAATTGACGGATAAAAGGGATCAATAGTCAATCCCCCGTTATTCAGTGTGTCGTTCTTTATGCTCGCACTACGTGTCGATGCTTCAGAACAAAAGCCCAAGATCTTTTGTCCGGTCGGTCAGTGGAGAGGGTTCCATCTTCCTGAACCCCCACTTTTTGTCATGAGCTCACCCTGTCCAGGGTTAAGAGCTATGAGGTCTTATCCTCATTACCCTTTTGATCTGCTCACCCTGACGTTCAATGTCAGTGGTTAAGAGCCCATTTGATTACCTTTCCATGGCTTGTTTGTCGAGGTTAATATGACCCCTCTTGACTAAAGCCCTACCCATGTATGTTTGAACCCCCTTTGTTGGTGTGTTTACTTTATGCTATATGTTTTTTGTGTGGTGTGATCGTCTCTCCATAGGACTGCTAGGCTTCGTATAGTCTCTCGTTTGCATGTCAATTAAGGTAGCACGGTTCCTTCGTCTAGGACTTCCTTTTTGCATGAGCATTCCTAAAACACAAACAAACTCATTGATTTTTCTTCTCCTAAGAACAAGTTAACTCCTTCTACTACAGGTGAGTAAGTCTCCAAAGGTCGAGCATCCGGTAGATTGCGTAGTAACGTCGTTCATCTAAAAAACACCAAAACAAACAAAAATAGGTTAGCCGAGCTACGGTACTCTGATTCTCAATCCTTCTTGAGATACGTATGCAGCAGGGTAGGGCCTGTGCGAGCAATAACTCTTTCTTTTCCCTACTTTGATTTTCTCTCTTTCGCATCGCATATAGGACTTTTTATACACACACTCTAGACATAAATAGCAAGCGTGGATCCTGTGGAGTACCAAAGACGTGAAGGGGTGCGATAACCTTCCCTTCACGTAACCGGCCCCCTTACTCAGTTTTCTTTGGTTCGAGACTTTGTTTTATCCGTTCCCTTTTGGTTATGCAGTACTACCTTTCCCTCCCCTTGGGATAAAAGTACATAGTTGGCGACTCTATTCTTTTTCCGTGCCACCCTTTTCGCGTTTGTACTTGGATTCGGGAAATCCGGGGAGCGACACTTCCCATACACAGTAGCTTGAGCAATAAGGAACTCAGAAGGGAGACCTTGAATTCCACCTTTGGTAGTCATATGAGCACCAACCAGAGATTCATCTATATGCAACATATCATCTATCTCTCGAGAAGTAGGAATACTCTCCAAGCCACTGAATGGCAATTGGTCTAGAATAGGTATGCCCACAAGATAGGCATACTCCTCAAGCGTGGGTAAAAGCTGAAAATCCGGAAACGTGAAGCAATGATACAAAGGATCATAAAACTGCACCAATACACTCATCAACCCTTCGTCCACTTGAGTAGTCAGAAGAGGAAGAAGCTTCCCAAAACGAGCCTTGAAACCCAAAGGATCTAATACATAAGATGTCAAATTCCTTAACTCTTTCAAGTCGGGATGTCTGAAACTGTACTTCTTTGTATTCCTTCTTTATCTTTCCATGTCTGAAAGTTTGCAAATAGACCTCTTAAGTTCCTTGAAGAATTTCTTATTATTTTGATGATATGGATGCAAATGGGTGCATGAATGCATGAATGCAACAATCACACTCAAGGATCAAGCAAAGCACACCAAACAAAGGTCATGGGATGGATCATACTATCCTTAATATCAATCATCCATTTTGGTGGATTATGGTTTACACCTTATCAACATCCAAGTTCCATTGATATTAAGGATACATGAACGGATCAACCACGAATCATGGGTTTGTTGCAAGTCACGAGCATGGAGTCTCGGTTAAGAACCACCCAAAGGGAGTGTACTAGGGTTTAACCTGCCAAACATGTTCTACAAGAGGTTCCCATAGTCATCATCCCATCTTTCGGATATTATCGGAGAAATGACTACTCGTATTCCAAAAATATTCTCAAGAGAGATTCTTATGAGTGTAGTGTCGCATAACAATCGTATCAAATCTTACACTTGAACGACTTCCGCACTACATCCTAAGAATAGGCCAAGATGGGCTTGGTAAACTAAGGTCCTTGGCTTCTAAGGTCTATATTGGAAAGAGTAATGTCTAACCACCACTACTTGTGTGACATTATTGATCCCAACATGACCTCCACCAAGTGAATGGACTTGCAAGTCAACTTGCTAAGGAATAACTCCACACAAGTCAACAAGACTATGCCATTCTCCTATCCTAAGTGCACTCGAGTTCGGGTATAGAACTCATCTCACAAAGATCACCAAGCATACGAGGAATTAATATTTCAAGCAATTCAATCATTGCATACAATACAGTAATCCCAAATTGCACAAAAATATGTCACAAAACAATATACAATACAATACAACACAATATGAAAAGTAGGCAAAACCCACTAGGCAAATACTAATCCTCAGCAGAGTCGCCACTTTTCTGTAGCGGGGTATTCATTACCATTAGAGATATTGGCTAAATCCAAGGTAAACCATACAAGTCGAGTCGCCACCGCACTTCTATTTATCCAAAGGAATGGTTAGAAAGCGAACAAAAACCTAAAAATTTTATCGAATCAAAAACTAGTAAAAATGTCAGAGATCTGGGTAAGGGGGTTGGTTATGCAATGGGAAGGTTTTAAGCACCCAAAACATCCTAGGTACTCCTAGGGAGCCCTTTTCACATTGGTTGTAAGGTTGGTATTTGGTGAAAATTTGTTTGTGCAAACATGATTGAAGAGATGAGAAGAGAATATACAAGTTTATTTACATTTTGTGTTTGGATGGATAAACCCATTGCCTTAAGGTCTTTTGTTATCCAAGGGAGAAAACTCAACCTAAAACCACAAATCCACCATGTGAGGATAGCTTCAACATGCTAGTGAGGGGGTTAACCCTATAATAAGCATGGAAGACTCATTGTCCATCACTAAGGATATAGGTGAGTATTACATCTACCTCAAGGATAACTCAAACCTAATAGCTAAAGGTTATGAAAAGTTTGATTAAGAAAGGTGGCCATTGAAACCACAAAAAAAACATTTGAATGGGTTATATTTACCAATGAAAAGTATTTACAAAATATGACCAAAGTTGGTTTAGAAGTTCAATTCAAAATGAGTGTTATGAAAAGAAAGTTTGAAAATCAAAAGCATAAGGCTTAGGTTTCTAATGTTTGAAAACAAGTGTTAAATGTTTGCACAAAAAGTTTTGGCTTGGGTTAGAGTGGAGGGAAGAAGAAGAATGGCTAAGATCCTAATCATACAAGAGGTAAGAGATAAGAGAACAAGACCACAAATGGAGTTCCTCTCTTGAGATCATATTGATGATCCAAGTAGCTCTCATCCTTTGGAATATGCAAACAAAATAATAGTAAGCTCAAGCAATCAACAATCAATTTAGCTCTTGGAAAGTTCCTCAATGGCTTTTAGATCTCTCTCTCTTAGAAGCTCATGGCAATGGTTCCTCACTTAGGCTCAATGTTGGGATCCCTAGCACAAGAACACACACATTAAAAAGTTCCATCAAGCAATCAAGAATGAACAAGAAAGAGTTTTAGAGATTGGTCATTTCAAAGTTCTCTTCAACATTTATAGCATTCTAAAGGCTCAATGCCTAGTTTCTCTTTGACTTTTATAGCACTCTAAAGGCCCAATGCCTAGTTGCTCTTTGACTCCAAATTTGCATGGGGAAAGTCCTAAAGTCTAAGTCCATTTGTCCATTTCTTTACATTTGGTTCATAACAATCAAAACAAAACACAAGCACAATAATATATACACAATTATGTGCTCAAGTGAGCAAAAGGCAAATTGCATTAACATAAACATGTGCTCAAGTGAGCAAAGGGAAAAGCAAATGAATAATATGTACAAGAATAGTAAATTGCATAAAAGTAAAAAGCAAAAAGTAAATGTTAATGGTTAATGGTTAATGTTGGTAGTTAGTGTGCCATAAGGCAAATTTAGCGCTATGTTAAGCAATCGTAATTGGACTTATGTAGAAGTCACAACTATCTGAGGTCGGTCAATAATAATGTAGGCAACAACTCAAGTTAGAAGTCTTGATTAGTGAACCAAGTTCCAACAACTTGCCATGCCAAAAAGAAGAAGAGAAAGGATCTTGTATTGGTTTAAGTCCTTTGCATGATTTAGGAAGCAATCTATCCCTAATGCCAAGCCATTCACTTGATCATTTGATCAAGATGAATTAGATTTGAATCAAGGAAGATTAAACCTCCCTAATCAATGCTAACTTATCAACCTTTAACTCATTGATCAAAAGAAAAGAAGAAGAATGAGAAGAAGGAAATGGATAATGGAAATGAAGAACATAATGTGCATTAAGTAAAAATGGAATGTACCAATCCACAAGTGTTGACCAATGACATTGAGGATCATGGTCAAACTATCAAAAACAGAAGTGGGATGAAGATTGGAAGTCAAGAAATGAACAAAATATTTTTGGCATTTTTAATATTTAAAAATAAACTTGAATTAAAATATTAAAGAAAGGTCAAACTTCAAAATCACCTCAAATCAACTTTGAAAAGTCCAAGTGATTTATCCCAAGTTCAACAAGGTCAAACAAAGTTTGACAAAAAAATTCAGCATTTTCAAATGTCAGAAACTATTTTTAATCAATTAAAAATGAATAAAAATAACCTAATTGAACTAAAATCTCAAATAAATCTCAAATCAATTAAAAAAATTAATGAGAATATTTTCATAGATCCATCATCATTCAAATAGGTTGAGAAAATATTTTTGTATTTTTTGAATATTAAAAACTATTTAAAATGAATTAAAAATAACCAGAAAAGAGAAAATTCACAAAAAATATCAAATGAGAAAATAAAAAAAAATAAAAATCATTTTTAGAAACTAGAATTAAAAAGAGAAATAATGCAATTGGTCCCATATTTTTTGGAATTAAAATGAAAGAGTTATGAATTTTTGAAGTTAAATGAAATAAAAGAAAATAAATGGAAATTAAATCAAAAAATGAAAAATGCTAAAAATCCTGGCGCGTTAGATCCAATTCATTAAATGATTTGGCATATCAAACGGCTGCGGCATGCGCGCGCATCATGGACCTAAGTCAACTGAGCAACATAAGCATTTAAAAAAAGTCATAAGATCCAAGAGCCATGATTCAATCTGGAAATCATCATCAACGGCTAGGATTCAAACTGGCAAACGGACGGTGGTGTACACCACCGTCTTCTCCGGCGAACATGGAGATTCCGGCCAAAGTTGCAGGTTCAAAAATCTTAATAAAAATGGGCGATCCTCATATCATTGGAAAGCTGGGGTGATGTACATCACCCCTGTACCATTAGTTTCTCTTCTAGATCTCCATAGTAAGAGAAATCAGAAGAAGAAAATGATGGAGTTCAAACTGAACTTGATGTTTTTGCAAAATTGAAAGCACAATTCAATTGCCTCTAATGAGAGGACTTCAGCCAGGCCAAGAAACTTAAGAAATAAGCAAGAAATAATGAGTTTCGAAGAAAAAAAGTTCTGATATCCACCTTTGAAATGCAGATCTTGAGAGCACGATTCTCCTCAACTAATGCTTGCAGTAGGATCTAGTGATGAAGATGAAGCAAGGCCAAGGAATTGTAGGTCTGAAAATCAACCAAGGTAGTTGAAATTCAAATCTGAATTTTTAAGAAGAAAGTAGAAATTCCTTTGAGTGTGGTTATGGATTCAATCTTGCAGCATTTCAAGCGCCCTTAGGTTGGTTAATTATGAAGCATAGCACATGTATTTATAGCTGGAATTGGCTGAACAAGTGAGTTTACTCGTGTGCATAGCAAATGGATTTTCCTTGCATGGGCTTGTGTGATCATGTGGAAGGCCCAATGAGGATTGGAATAACCTGCTGAGCTCATGTGAATTGCAAATGAACGTGTACATTGAGTATAAACAGCTCATGCATGGCAATTTGAATTGGATTTCACAAAATGCATTAAGTCTTCATGCCTTCGAAAATGGTGCTTCCAAAGTCCAAATGCTACCTCATGAGTAATGGTTAGAAAGCTCATTGCATAAGGAACAAATGATATGTTGACCAAAATTTCAATTGGGCCTTGGAAATTAGTGAATTTTGAGTTTAAAGTACAAGGTGCAAAACATGCATAAGTGAAGTTTCCAAATTTGGCCAATGTTCAAGCCCTTATGTTTCAATGAATCAAGCTCCAAATGATAAAACCTTCAACATTAAAGTTGTAGAGCTTTTCAAGACAATCAATTTGGACTTAAATTTTGCCTCATTTGGATTTTTTATGAAGAAGTTATGGGCACTTGAAGTTGGACTTTTTTCCATTTCAATGCATTTGGCCCAAAGTGACCTATAATGTTTTGCATTATCACATGTATTTCTTTTGAGATTTTGAAATTTTGCTCAACATAACATTTTAAGTAGACACAATAAGATTTCCAATTCATTTAGTTCTACCTCAAAATCATAAAAAAATGAATGAGTTATGTTCTTGGGAAGTTGACCCAAAATTAGGGTTTCAGTCAAAATGACCTATAATGTCTTGGAATGGATGATGATCTCACAAGCTTCAAATCCAATTTTTATGAACATTAAAGTTTCTCATATTTTCCTTAAGAAAATTTTTGATCTTGGGATCATCTCCATTTGACCAACACACAAAAAGTTAGGTCTCAGTGCATTTCAAAATAGTCAGATGAATTGACTGATCAACTTCTCAAGTCCATAACTCATATCTTGATGAATTGATGATTGAGGACACTCAAATAAGTTCAAATATGCATGTAATGATGAATTAAATAACTCCCCTTGATGGTATTTGACCATGGGCTAAGGTTGCTTCATGAGCAAGGCACAGTTGATGAATAGATGAATTAGGGTTTCCTTGGGGAACAAACATCAAACCCCTTGACTTGCTTTGGTCAAAAATGATGAATTGAGATACTAGGGAGGCATATATGATGTATGATAGCTTTGGGAACCATTACCATGCTTTCCTTCATCTTCTCTTGGCCGTATCATTGCACAAAAGGATCACCTTGAAGCTTTTTAGATCTTGTGACTGCTCAAGCTACAAACAAAAGATGTTATGACATATTTTTGTGCTTTTGGTTAGTAAACAAAATGAGAAAAGAAATAATATACAATTCAAGCATGCTTGGTGATCTCAAACCACTCACAAGAGGTCTCAACCAAAGGCAAAAGGAACTCAGATGCTTATGATCCTTGAGGCTTTGCAAATACAATGTTGTGATGCCATAAGGGATCTTAGGGCCAAAATTGGGGTCTTACAGGTGCTTCTATTTACTTTGGCCATAATATCATTTCATGTTGGTATCATAAGCAACACATTGTTTCAAGATAAGCACATAGGTTTGAATACATGATCCTTACTCGTGTCATTATTGACCTACTACAGGTTGAAACTTTTATCAATAAACTGCATGCTCCCATCCAGTCTCACATCATATTTGTGACACAATCCCACCCTTCATGCTAGGACTAATAATATTAAGATTGATTTATATTTTTTAATAGAAAGAAGTTAATGGATAAGCAGTTGATAGGGATGCACTTTCTAGGATCAAATCAATGGGTTAAAATTCTCACCAAACCCTTATCCTCCTCCAAGCTCTATAAATTGAAGCTTTAAATGAGAGTGAGGTGTATTTAAGATTATAGAGCAACTTAATATTTAGTTATAGTGTAACTAAGTTATAAAGTTAGTTATGATAGTTGTACATGTGACTGACTTGTGTCAGTTTCTCACAGGGTGACCTACTACTACAAATGGACATTTGGCTTCTATAAATCAAATGGTGTAACTACATTTGTTACTAACAATTAAATCAATAATGTTAAGAATCTTGATGTAATCTATAAAACTTAGAGAAAGGATAAAATATACAAAGTATAATAAACGTTGTATTGATCAAAATGAGAGTTTGATTCATTCAAGTGATACAAGGATATTTATATAGACTAAGAGTATAACCAAGTCTCATCTAATGTGACCAAATTATAATTAATTTGTAACTAATAACTAACTTTTTGCGAATAATTTGTAATTAATGCTAATATCAATAAGAAAACCAAATTTTAGAGATACATTAAATCTCTAGTTTAACTTCTAATAAACAGACACAATAAAGTGAGGAGTGATTCAACAAGAAACCCAACAACATGAATTTAAGATTCGAAACTCCCAAAGAAAAAATAGAGATAAAAAATTAAAGAAGAAAAAATCACAATAAAGAGAACAATCAACCAGTAAGAAATCCAATAGAAGGAGCCAAACCAAATTAGTCACATAATTGGCTTGAAACAAAACACCAGATTAATAAGAAACACAACAACAGAAACAACGATACAAAAAATAGAATCATCTTTACAAAAGGACTTGCAAGAGAGGCCGCAATGGAAAAGTGATGTCACATTAGCTGAAAAATCATAAACCTATTGTAACTCAAAATCCATAAACTGAAGAAGAAACACTCCAAAACGGTAGTGGAATAGCTATAAAAAGGCAGTGTTTTAAAAATCTGGTTAGACTGAAAGTTAGAGCTGGATATAGGGTGATCATACATGCAAAACTGTCGATGGATCAAAACCGATGTAAAAATGGATAAAATTGAATTGAACTGTTCAAAATCGTTTGAACTAGAGAACCAAAATCAGTTTGATGAAACTGCTCGGTCCAAATTTTTGCATGCAATTGGACTTTCTTTTATATATATATATATATATATATATATATATATATATATATATATATATATATATATATATATATATATATATATATATATATATAATATATATATATATATATATATATATATATATATAACAATATATATATATATATATTGTTATATATATATATATGTTGTTATATATATATATATATATATATATATATATATATATAACAATATATATATATATATATAACAATATATATATATATATATATATATATATATATATATATATATATATATATATATATATATATATATATATTGTTATCATCAAAACTTATAACATTTATCTTTCACAATAAGACACCTCATTTATTCTATAATCACACAAATTTGTAAGTTTATCATGTTGTCATAGTTTTTTTTCTTTCAATCATGTTCCATAATCATCATGCCGTCCCTTTCAAACACGGTCACATTCATCGCCATCGTTCAACTATGACTTTTTTATTATCCTCTCTCTCTCTCTCTCTCTCTCTCTCTCTCTCTCTCTCTCTCTCTCTCTCTCAAAAGATGAAAAACACCCAACAACATTTCATGTAACGAGAGAGAGAGAGAGAGAGAGAGAGAGAGAAAGAGAGATTTGATTTCGATTTTATGGTTGACCTTCATATTAAGAAACAATGTCACTTAATGTCTCTCTTTTAATGTTTACATTTATTTTCTTAATAAACTGTGAGAATATTTTTTTCTTATTTTATCTAAATCTTCTTATGGTTTTGAACAATATATAACAATATATAAAGACAAAATTTAATTTTGGTGTCACTTATTTTCTTTTTCTATAATACGGTATTCCTAACTACCAAATTATTTCACTCACATTATTGATTTTATTGGAAAAAAACGGTTGAATAAAGTCACGTCACAATGCGGTTTTCTCAATTCAAACAAAATTTAATGAAAAGAATATTACATATTGAAAACAAAACTTAATATATATTAGAATAAATACCATATATTTCATCATATAAATAGTTTATATAAAAGTCAAACTTGTAAAAAGGGACATTGTTAATATTTTCACGCGTTAGCGCAATAAAAAAGCAGACAAACGGGCACAGAATGCCCGTTTGAATGCTAGTTTTAATTATGTCTTCCATACCAGGGAGTTCTAAATCTTGAGATAATCCTTAGCGAAGAAATCAGCATTAGTGTTATCTTTTTTAAGGCTTTGTTTGAGAGTTTGGTAGAAAAGAAATAGATAACTTGTTAAAATATAATTTATATTGTTATAGTATTGAAGAAAAAGTTTTATCACACTGCGGTAAGACCTACAATTTTGTACATGACATAATGTTGAGCGGTTGAGAATCAACATGAAAATAAAGTAAGTGTAGCAGAGAGAGATGATAATGTTGTAGTGAATGTGTGACAAGAGTCAACAAGTTAAAATTAAAAATAAAATTATTAGAGAGTGTTAGGGTAACGCCTATTGTAACACCTTAAAACTAAACACTCATTTTAGGATTCAACTCAAACAAAACATGTAAAGTAATCAACAACTCATCACCTTATATCCAACAGAGCCAAACAATGTTAATCAGTACATAAGAGTATTAAACATTCACCAAAATAGAACTCTGTCGAAAAAATGATTCGAAAACACCCAACTCTGCAATATCATGAGTAAATCATTATATTCACGACCTCATAAGCACACTTAATCTCTTTGAACCATAAGGTAGTCATATGCGTTAGCTTTTCAACCCTTCAAACCCCGCCTCAAACGGACTCACAAACTCAAGTTATGTTAATTTCAATTCTGCATTAAAATCTCCTAAAACTGTATTCGAATAAGGACTAGCTGTATTCAAATACAACTCGTCCAGAATCCAAAAATTCCACATTTAAACAATGTATCCAAATACATGCTAAGTGTATTCGAATATAGTTTCGATTAAGGATCCAAAACCCAATTTCTAACATCTATATTCGAATACAAACACCCAGTAGGCGAATACAGATCAAACCAAAATCAAAAACTCAAGTTTTCCTACATCTAAACCAGTATGAATCATCCCTACTCACATAGGAAAGTATCATACATGTCTATCAAATGTATAATACATCATATACTCATTGATTTAACACTTAATCCATGAATTTTATCAGGAATATAAGGTTATGTTCGTAAAACCAAAACACATCAATAACAACTACAACATTGAGATTCATATAGACCCATCATGTATAATTTTTAGAGTAATTTAGAGCACGAATTTCATGTTAAGAGCATCAATCACATCAAATTTATCACCAATTTTTCTTTAAGAACACATAAATATCAACAATGATAAAAAGATGAAAAACCTAGAGGAGGGTGAGGATCCCTCTCTACCCTTCATGCAATTAACACCTATATTTAAGTATAGTATAGAATATGGTGAAAAATAAATCTATGTGGTATGAGCATGTAGAGAAAAGACTTGTAGATTCTGTAATAAGGAAAGTAAACCAGATGGAGAAAAGACAAACAATTCAATGAAGATAAAGACCCAGGAAGACTATAAGAGAAGTTACTAAGAAAAATCTTGAGATTAATGATTTAAATAAAAGCACGATCGTTAATAGAACACTATGGCGAAAGTTGATTCATATTGTCGGCCTCACTAGTGAGATAAAGCGTAATTGTTGTTGTATAGTATTTTAAAAATTAAAAAATATGTAACTCTTTTATCATTGGCATAATTAGCCCTCATGTCCCATAAGTTAATTTTAAGTTCTGCTTTAGTCCCTTAATAAAAAATCATTACAGTTTGGTCCCGTAATATTAGTTTTGTTAGCAATGTTGATTCTTTCTGTAAGTTAAGTTGAGAAAACGTTAGTATTTGTAACAAGACGTGCCAACTGTATAATGACTCATCAAAATGATTTTAAAAAAATCATTATTTAAGTTTGTCTGCATTAGAACAAAATCTAGGTTGTGTTGAACTTTCGTTAAGGTTGTCTGCGTAAAAAAAAACCTCCTCTTGTGTTTACTTTATTCCTCAATCCCGTCGTGTATATTGTTTGTGTTATAGTCAAGGTTGTGTTGAACTATCATCGTGTATCCGTTTCTAAGGTTTTAAACTTCATCTTCCCAATGTCAAAGTTGTCAAGCAGTGATTTTATTGGAACAACTGGGTCGGTTATCCGTAGAAACAGGAGGAGGGAGTGTTTTTGTGAAGAAGAAAGTCTCATTCGTACTGTGGGTGGCATGAACAATGTTAATTTTGGGAAAACATTTTGGGGTTGTTGAAATTACAGGAATCATATGCATAAGGGATGCAATTATTTCAAATGGTTAGATGATGATATTGTTGATGAAAGGGATCTGAAGATTCAAAGGCAAAAGAAGAAATTGTACAAATTGAAGAATGAAATCAGTCAGACTAGAGGATTGTTGAGAGTGTCCATTGTGGTTGGAATATTGAGCTTAGTGTTGAATATTGTATTTGTAACAATGTATTTTTAGGTTTGGATTTTATCAGTCTTTTATTTATATCTATCATGAAATGTATATGTAAACATTGTTATGTATGTTGGCTGTATTTGATGAACAAAAGCACCTATGTGTAATGAGTTTATGAATGAAATGAATTTATCATGAGGTTATTAGTAAAATGTTACTTTTGTTTTCAATGAATATATAAAAACAAATGTAATCTTGTGTAATGAGTTTATGAATGAAATTAATTTGTCATTATGTTATTAGTGAAATGTTACTTTTGTTTCGAATGAACATATCAGGGAAAATGTAATTTTGTGTAATGAGTTTATGTAACATAACCATAAGTCATAACAATGTTAATAGATACATAATTTTATAATTTTGTTTCCAATGAACACCTCTGTGAAATGAACAAATCTAACATAAACATAAGTTATAACAAAAAGTTTCTTTATAAGACATAACAAAAGGTTGCATTATAAGTCATAACAAAAGTAGCATTATAAGCCATAAGTCAGAAACTATAAAATAAGCATTGTAAATCATATGTTACATAACACAACCAACAAATGTGGCATTATAAGCTATAAGTCATAAACAACAAAACAAGCATTGTAAGTCATATGTTACATAACATAACCAACAAAAGTGGTTAAGGACAAAGCATAAGTATTAGGATTGGCTAAGAACGTATTTTAGACCTTTTAAAGTCTCCTTTTCTTTTTTAGTGGCTGCTGAGTTGAACCTCCAGTTGGTGTTGGCTGACTTGAAGCAGCAGGCAGTGATGGCTAACTTGAAGCAGTAGTGATGGGTGACTTAAAGCAGCAGGCAGTGATGGTTGACTCAAAGGGGAAGTTGGAGTAGGTTGAGTAGCAACAACAATTGGGGTAGGCTCAGTAGCAACAGTTGGACTAGGCTCAGTAGCAGTAACAGTTGGGGTAGGCTGAGTTGAAGTTGAAAGCAGCTTGCATGTGGCCTTGTTGTGACTGTTCTTATTGCATCGACTGCATTTGATACCAAACTTTGCTCGTTTGAGTTGTGACTCATTTCTCACTTGTTCTCCAGCCTCTTTATCCCTTTTCTTCTTGGGTCTACCAGGTCGCCTTTTTATGGGGATGGTGCAGGTCAACAACGTATGTTTTTGTCCAAAGAGATTCCCCATTGATTGGATAAATCACTAGTGCATAAGAAGCCTCATAGCACTCCTTTTTTTAATATTCAGGCACAAAATCATCAACTTGTAATGTTGATCTTTCATGCATGAAATTGCATGGCAGCATGGCAGTCTTGTCAGCATCCACCTTCTACATGAACATTCTTTGATAAATTAACAACAAACTTTTCTCCATTGAATGATATATGTCTAACCTCATAATCAAATTCACCTGCACACCTGTTACAAATGCAGAAAACAATTATGAAGTCAATGTTATATCAAGTCAACTGTTAATGTCTCAAACAAATATGAAGCATTACCTAACAATCCAATTGTTTGTTCTTTGTGATTCCTTTTCCAGCTTCTTTTTTATATTTGGTAGAATGTTATCAACAAATTTGGCATTATTTTGACTGTTGAACTCCTACATTTGCATCAGGTACACTCTTATCTCTTTAATCATAGTCACAATAGGCTTGGTTCTTTTTGCTACAAATACTGAGTTGAATGCCTCTGACATGTTGTTCACCAAAGTATCACACCTTGGACTAGTTATAAATCTTAATTTGCTCCAGAACCTCGGTGGAATCTTCCATAGGTGCTTAAATGCCTCTTCATTAACACTTTTCATTTCACGCATTATTTTTTCCCAAGCATTTTCATGACTAGAAGTTGCAGCCTTCCACATCAATTTTTTTAATTTAACATCTGGAAATTTCTTGCTGAAATTGCTATATAAGCTCCTAACAAGAATATCACATATCAAAGGTATCCACATCAGTACCTAACAAGAATAACTCATGTAATAGATCAAATATGACTTAACAATAATGATTACCTAACACAAAACCTTTGGCCTACCTCTGGTAGCAACTCATCAAGTGTGGGCAACAAACCCTGCATTACAATCATGAATATGTAAGTCTAAAACTATTTAATGTGTAAGCAATAATTAAAACAGACCATTCATATGTCAATACCTTTTGTTGGTCACTTATAAATGTATAAGTCTTGAGTAATCTGACACCTTCCAAATCAAATGTCAATATCTCCCAAAACCAACTCCATGAATCTTTGATTTCTCCCTCAATTACAACAAATGTTATTGACAACTGTCATACCCCAAATTTTGACCACCTTTTTATTTTTATTTTCAGCCGACACTAACATATCCAGAGCATACCAATCATCTGGTCAAATGACCTAAAAAGTCAAAGGGAGACCATTTTAATTTTTTAGTCCCTCTTAAGAGTTGAGTTTAGTTTAGGGATATTATTTAGATTTTTGAAAAAAAAATATAATTTGTAGGAGCGTGCTAAAAAGGGTATTACTATTAATTTTAAGAAAAGTTAGTAGGGTTAGTAATTAGGATAATATGTCTTATTTATTAAAAAAAATAATTAATTAGGGGTAGTATTTACTTAATAAAAGTATAAATTGATGAAATTATAGAGGTTTTTTGTTATTAGTATAATTAACTCTCACTAACATATTACTATTATAGTTTCATTGTATTTCAATTAAATACATTGGTTTAATTGGTAAAAAAAACACATTTTCAAGAAGTTAGAACAAAGAGGTTATGTGTTTGAATCTTACCTTTCTTATTTTTCCCTTTTTATGTGTTTTAAGTATAAAAATCACAAAAAATTCTGAATTTGCATTTTTTATCTTTTATTAATTAATTTTCGTATTTTTAATTTATATATTTTTAAAAAATTGATTTTTTCACTTTATTTCATTTTATTCACAATAATAGTTAAAAATTACTAAAAATAAAAAAATATCAAAAGTGTCCAGATTCAATGTATTTTGTTAATTTTTTCAGATCTAATTTTTGATTGGTTGTACTTTGTCACAATTAATTCTTTTCTATTTATAGTGACCTAATTTGTCTTATAAATAGGACTCATTTTCTCATTATTTAGGGGGACACCAATTAGACCGAATTAGAGAGAATTTCACACAGAATCTCATAAACTGGGTTTTATCAAGTTCCAAACGTTGTTTTTTCAAGGGGTCCCAATTTTATTATAAAACGTTTTTACATTTTGTTTGATCTTAATTTAATTATTTTAAAACCAAATGATGATTCTCTGATGGTTTTTCTTTTGAAATATATCACAATCACTACACATCTCAAGTCACAACACTCTTACGATGATTTTTATTAATTTTTGAAAAGGAGCATCTATCATGGATGTTGTTGTTGTTCAATATCCATACATAATAGTAGTAATTTTTTGGATCAATTTGTTGCAGTATACTATTCAATCTATGCACTAGCTAAATTATACTTCTACTATACTACATTTAAGCTATCTTATAATGATAAATTTGAATGATCTAAATTTTTTTTCTTTGCAAAAATATCTACTCTTCATGTTAACAAGAAACTCAGTACTTTTATACATACCATTTTTTACAAACAAAATTACACAAAATAACAACAATTTTTTCTACTATACCGTTGCAATTCAGTAATATATAAAATGTATTTTTCAGACATAATATGCATTTTAATTATTCCAATCTAGTAAAGTATAAAATGTTCTTTTAAAATATAATTTGCATTCTAATATGATTACAATGTTTCCGGCTATAATTGTTAAGTTTTTACAGGGTTTGATTCATCATAGTTTGTCCTTAATATATTTTGGCAAATTCTAACCCTCAAACATAGGAGTATCAAAGTTATGACTCACAACAACAATAAGGGGAGATCAAAAAAACACAACAACATGTCCAACAATCAAATCTAAAAGTAAGAGGAACGAAAATTCAAAATTGAACTCGTCGAAAAAATACGACTGAAGCAGATCACATCACGGACCACTACACAACCACGCGCCAACCCTGGAATTATTGTGAAACTTCTGCCACGACACAGTAGTCGGCAACTACTGCACTACGAAATCGGCAACCACTCACTATCACGTATGTTAGTTTTTTTCTCTTCATACTCTATGCAATTAGTGATTGGTTGTTGTTTAGGGATATTGATTGTTATTGTGATATTCTATTTCATTTGATTTTGGATGAGAAATTGAAAAGAGGAAGGAATGAATTAAGAGAGAAATAGATGCAGAACCGAAGAGAGAGGAGGAATTCCTTATATTTTTTAATTTTGACTCATTAAATTTTGACTCTATTTGTTTTTTTTTTTTTATTATTTAATAAGTATCTAATCAATGTTATTAAATATTAAAAAAAAATCAAATTTCTTTGAATGCTTATCTTAGGTAACCATATCACAATTAATTATAGTGTTCATTATGAAATTTTTGTGTTTTATTTACCTTGTTTATAATCTATACAAAATAATCTTTTTAGTTAACTAAGTGGGATATACATATTTGATGACTGAGTTTAAATGGTAATTGTCAAAAAAATTATAATTTGATTGTTTGTGATTATTTTATAAAGAGATAGTTACACTTGTAATTTGATAATTAAATTTTAAAGATAAAAATTTATTTTATAAATTATATTTAATTCATTAATTTATTATAGTTCTATGAGATTTTTTTCTTATCCTTTTATTTATCTTAATTTTTAATTTTAATTATTAATCCAAAATACAAAAAGATATAATTCATTTTATTGAACCAGTTCCAATTAATTAGGGATTTCTCATTTATTTAATTTAAATTAGTCAGTTTCGGTTACTAATATAAAAAATCATTAAAAAAATATTCAAATATCCGAATTAGTTCTAACCAATTAAATTATTTTAGTTAGATATTAATTTAAGTGGTCCCTTATTGATTAATGCGAATAAAAAATATAGAAAATACTTTTAATTTGTTAATTTACTTAGTCAGATTTTTCTATTTCTTAGATTTGTTTAAAAGTATTCAAAAAAGATAATTAAATAATTACCTAAATAATTATAATGAACAAAATATAATTAATATTAAGGGGTAACTTTAGAATGATCAAACATTGCGGAATTAAGGATTAATCCTTAAAAATGGATTAATATAAATAAGAATGAGATTAATTAAGGGATATAATTATGGATAATTCATGGGATAACTTGGGATAAGATGGGATAAAATTCTAACCATTTTTAGGAATAAATTTGGGATATGGAATATATCATATTGCATCTTATTCAATTTATTTTCTCAACTAAATTAAATTATATTTGCAATCAAATGGGATAATAATCAAAGGGATAAGAACATGAGATAAAACATGGGATAAATTTCTAGGATTTTAAGGATAAAAAAAATCAGGGATAAGGGATATGTCATTAACTTTTTAATATTTTTATTAATTGAATATACAATATCATTATTAATTAAAAAAAATTAATTAGAACATGAGGAGATATAATTAGGGATAATTCATGGGATAATCATAGGATAACTTAGGGATAGCATGTGATAAAATTTATAACAATTGTTAGGGATAAAACCAGGGATTAAAGTCAGGGATAAGGGATACGGTCTTTAGATTTCTAAATCAAACTTTTAATATTGGAATAATGATATAATATCACTAGGGATCATTTTCTTAAATTAAAGTAATGAGATTTGT
Organism: Lathyrus oleraceus; assembly: GCF_024323335.1. Taxonomy (NCBI): domain Eukaryota; kingdom Viridiplantae; phylum Streptophyta; class Magnoliopsida; order Fabales; family Fabaceae; genus Lathyrus; species Lathyrus oleraceus. The sequence continues at coordinate 183,627,871 of NC_066585.1, forward strand.
TTTACAATCAATCAAAGAGGGATAAAATCAAATTCAACACACTTCAAATTGTAAGACATCTACCCTATTGTATTGAGGCATTTTTTTCAAATCAATTACTTCTCCGCCCCCGATGCGTGAGAATTTTTAAGGGATAAAAACAATAAATCAACCAACATTTTTTAAGACGAACTACGGGGTTCTGATCCTTCAATAAATTTGAGGGTACGTAGGCCTAGAGTTGTAAGACTCTAGCGAGTATAATAATCAAAAACATTTCTTAGGGATTCCCTTATTAAAATAATAAAACATTTTTGTAAATAAATAAATAATTAAACAATTAATAAATATTAAAGTAAACATTCCTTAGAAACACACTAACCCTAGAACTAAAGGAGGATCCCATTGAGTACAATGGAGTAAGGGGTGCCTAACACCTTCCCCTTACTTAACCGACTCCCGAACCTAGTCTCTCACCCCTTAGTCATTAGGTTTTATCATTATTTCCCTATTCCTTAGGAATGAATAAAGGATGGTAGCGACCTTGTCATTTTTCCAGCCGCGACAGTAACATTTGGTCATTTGGATCCCTCCCAATGGCTGTAAGTATTTGTCCACCATAATAACCCTTTAAAAAACACCCATCATATCCTATGATAGGCCTGCACTTGAAGAAACTATCCTTGCAAGCTTTGAGGCATATATAAATCCTTTGGAAATATGGATTCAAAGACCTCTCAGGATTCTCACTACTTTCCTCTCCACCTTGAACTGTATGACTTGTAATTTTCATAGTTGATCCAACTGTAAGCCCAATTTTGATCATAAGATCCCTCATGCTATTCTCATCATATACATTAGCATTGGGATCACACCTTGACATCCTCCTTACCCCTCATTCATTAGGTTTGCATTGGGAGAGATCACCAAGCACATTTGATTGTATCATACTTCATTTTTCTTTGTTTACTAACCAAAATATCAAAAATATATCATTGTATAGCTTAACTCTTTTATAGGTAGTGCACATGCTCACCTATGCTCTATCAAGCTCATATATAGGGTTTGAGACCCTCAATGCAAGGAGCTCAATCAAGAAGTGGTTTACTATGGCTCTAAGTATCATATATGAATCTTCATGATCTTCACATGTTATTTTTATCAATAAATCATCAAGAGTTTGGAGTTGGTTTGCCTTGGAAACCCTAATTCATCTGGGTATCTTATGTGACTTCTTCAACAAGTTTCTTCACCAATTGATCAAATATTTCAAGGGATACTTCATATTTCATCATATTATGCATATATGATCCTCCATGAGTCCCAAAATTCAAGATAATATCAAGCTAGCAAGTTGGTTCATGGTGGTTGACCAGAGGAATTCAACTGGTCAAAACTGGGGTTCCCTAGACCCTATCTCCTACACGTTTTGTCATATGAAAATGATTACAAGAGAAAAATTACTCTAAATTACATTACAAACAACTTTGATGTTGAGGTCAAGAGCTAGTTTTGTTTGGAAAGTTATTTTTTATGGTGAAAGATTATAGGTCATTTTGTCTAAACCCTAATTTGGAGGTCAACTTCCCAAGACCATAACTTGCTCAATTTGTATGATATGAAAGTAATTCAAGTTACATGATCAAATTCAATATGTCTACTTCAACTTTTATGTTTGTAGTAAGTGCAAATTCAACTTGCAAGTAGATGTGATAAAAGGAAACATTATAGATCATTTTGGGCCAATACCATTGAACAAGTGATTTTCCTCAACTTCTAAAATGCATAACTCCTTCATGTTAAATCCAAATGAGGTCAAATTTGTGACCAATTTGAAGGAATTTGAGAGAGCTACAACTTTGATGAAGGAACTTTTCTCATTTGAAGTCCAAATAAAAAGTTACTCAAGGTGGAAGAAGTGAACATATGGCTTGCTACTTAAAAAAAATTGATATGTTTGATTTTCCAAACTTCCACCTCAAAATTCATCATGATCCAAGCTTCAAATGAAAAAGTATTCAACATGAAAGTTGTTCCTCTTGACCTAACCTTTCCAAAAAGTCCAAATTCATCTCATTTGGACAAAGTATAAATGACTTACGCATGACTTAAAGTTGAAGGACCATTTGGAAGATTTGAAGTTCCACTTTTCATACACGATTGCATGGCCTTTCCACATGATTTCAGCATTGCTTACACACAATTTTGGACCTAAGTGCATCATTTGATGGGCCTATCACACGCCCATGCAAGCATGCAAGTGAGATTTCCAACTTTGGCCAAAAATGGAAGTGTGCAATTATCAATCTCCTTGACTATAAATAGAGGTTCTCTTACTCAGAATTAAGGACACTGGCGCACAAGCTTTGAATCAGTAACTCTAAACCCTCACATTCAAAGGATAAGCTTGAAGATTTTCTTTGAAAATCGAGTTTGAATCTCTCATTGTTTTTGAGATTGAAACTCCAAGAGTTCTTCCTTCTCTTTTGATCCATTTCCACCTCATCAAGCATCTGAAGCAAGGTCAAGCATAATTGAGAGCAAGATCGTGTCAATCTGAAGTTACATTGAAGGGGATTTTCAGAATTTTTCATCTCTTCGATTCTCACTCAATTCTTCACTATTCTTGTTGATTTTTGGTTGTCTGAAGTTCTACCAATGTAGGTAACAAGATTGAGTTGCTTAAAGGTCAAGTCGAAGCAACTCAGATCATGATCCTCAAAATTCAACTCCCTGTATCTTGCTAATACTTGGAGTTAGGCAAAATTGAGACCAGATTCGAGCTCCTGGGCATTTTTTCTTTAAATTCATGTCCTCCTTTTTTATTTTGGTGATGGTTGAAGGTGGACCAGTCCGGTGAGGTCCACCGGAGAAGAAGACCGGAGCTCTGGCTCTGACGATGTGTTGGCATCCTTCTGAACCACATGATCCGTTTAATTTGTTTTAATCCTGAGCGTCCAAAGTGATTACCACGCGTGTGGGACATTTGACTAGGGAAAACATGGATAGCGCGCTCTTATCCACTTGATCTGCCACCTCAATTAATGAGGGAGATCAAGTGGTCCACGTATTTTTGTAATTTCTGATTTTCATTTTAATTGCCTTATTTTCATTAATTCATATTAATTTTAATATTGATCCAAAAAATATGAGACTTTCATAAAAAATTCTCAAATATTTTCCTCTTTCATTTTCTGAATTAAAATTATTTTTTGGACCAATATTAATATTTTTCATGATTTAATTGTTTTTGTGCATATTTTTTAATTGTTTAAAAATACTTTTAAGTTTCCAAAATTTATGAAATTTTTTCTCCAACGTCCTTTGATCTTGTGTGACCTATGATAAATTTCTTGGTCATTTATTTGGTGTTTTGAAGAGGTTTTTAGGTTTTTGATCAACCATAATTTAATTTAATGTATTTTTAATTGATTTTTTAATTGTTTAATTGTGAATAAATTGTGTTGGGCTATTTCCATTGACTTGTTGAGTTTGAATATTGTTGTTGGGCCTTGGTCAAGGTTGATTTGACTTTGTTGGATTAAAATAATTGAATTTAGGGGATTGATGAAATGTATATTTTATCTCCTAAAATGAATGAATGATTTTAATTTGATAAAAGTCCTCCCATAATCAATTTGTGTTTGTCTCATTTCCCCTCCCTCTTCATCTTCAATCCCCTTCTATCCCACATATTTCATTGACCTATGATATCTCTATATCCTAAGGCTAATTGGTTCATAAACCAATACAAGTATGGATGAGATTAGGTTCATCCTTTTGCCATTTTATTTTAAGTGTGGTATGTTTTAGGAGTATGGTTCATTATACCATATCTCTAACATGCATTAACACTAAAATTTCTATTGCACGGTCGCCTCAGATAGTTTTGACTTCTACATAAGTCCAATTACGATTGTTTAACATAGCGCTAAATTTTGACACAAAAGCATAGAATTCTAGTAAGTGGGATTGTAAGTCTCCCCCTTTCATGGTATTGTGTAGAAACTTGGTCTTTTTTCCTTCCTTTGGAAGATGTCTTGGTTCAAGGATCCATGCTAGTGAATAGAGGGTTAAGTGTTCTCCAAAGAATGACTTAAACAATTGAAAAACAAAAACAATACTAACTTCTAATCAACTAACATTTGACTAACTTTTAATTTTAAGCCATTTACTTTTATGCACTTTAAATTCAAGTCTTTTATCATTTGTCATTATTCATATTATTTAACTTGTTTATTTTAATGTCATTTTCATCTTTGCTCACTTGAGCCATATATTGTGATTGTATATACTTGTTTGTGTATTTTGTTTGTATTTGTGGTCTTTCGACCTTAATGTACATAATAACAACAAAAAAAACTCTAAAAAAGATTTGTGTGGACTGTTGGATTTGATCTGAGACTTAGACTTAGAATTAGGCAACATTCCCTATGCAAAAGGACTTGGTCAATGCCAACTTTTCTGAAACCAAGTGCTTATGAATTGAGCTTTCATCTGATACAAGTGTTGAGATCCATTTGAGTTCATTTGCTACACGGTCTTGATGAAGATGTTACTTTGAACCTGTGTCTAATGCCTTATTCTGAGCCATTTAAGGAGTATATCATCTGACGCATGGGAGTTTAAGAAGAAGAATATGAAGTTGCTAGTTTGGATGTGATTATCTTTATTTGATGCCTTGCTCTTCATCTTGCTATGTGTGTATTGATATTGCTTGATTCTAAAGTCCAAGGAAAAATTGGGTTTCTAAATGACATTTTTGTCTATTGGATTGCATCTCATTGGTCAGATCTTTTCAACTCTTAACTTTTAATTTGTGCATAGGATTAGTCTTTTCATCTCCTCCCACTTCTTAAATTTTAAATCTCTTCCTCTTTTCAAAACCTTCTTTGGTTGTGATTTTTGAACTTAGACTTTATTGCAAATTAGAAACTTTGGCCTTATGCCATTGCATTTTCAAACTCTTTTTCTTAATCAAATTTGTAAATGAACTTAACCATACTTAACTTAAATTTTCAAAAGACAAAAAAAGAATTAACACTCATTTAAACTCTTTTTGCTCTTTTGCGCCTCTTTCAAACTTAAATTTTTATTAAAAGCAATTCATTCACTTTGAAATTGATATCACGAACTACGAGATTTTGATCCCTCATTTTTATATTGGTACGTAGGCACAAGTCCGAAGGTCTTGTCAAACACAAAAATATAATTAATGAATTCTTTTCTCATCCCCTTACTCTATTTATTGCGAACATCTTTTTATACCAAAACACATGTACACACAAAAAAGGCTCCCTAGGAGTATCTAGGACACTTTGGATGCTAACACCTTTCCTCTGTGTAATCAACCCCCTTACCTGTAATCTCTGGCATTTTATTAATTTTGATTTGAAAACTTCTTATCTTTGGGTTTTGTTCATATTTTTCCTTTTTCCCTTGGAAACAATAAAAGCGCGGTGGCGACTCTGATTTTATTGACGTTAAGTTTATCCATAGCTTAATGGTCATGAATTTACCGTTACACCAGGGTTTGCCCTTAACAGCTCATGACCATAATCATGGATTCTTGTATATTGCTCCCTAAATGAACCATCGGCAATGTCAATAGCAAGTGACTTTGCTCTATATGCAAGTGTCTTATTTATCCCTATATTCCATTTTTGTTTAATTTTCTCCATTATATCAGTCAACTTCAAACTAGGATTCTCTCTTCCATTACTTTGATTTTTTTGCCAAACCATTTGGATTTAAGAAACCTAACCTTATAATCCCCACTACATGTGTGTTTATCCATAATATCTATAATTTTTCTCAACTGTCAAGTCTCTTCATCTTGTAATTTTGCAAACTATGACTCTCATGGACAACCTTTCTTACATATGACACTCATCCTCTTGTTATCATTTTTCTTAAATATCAAGTTTCTACCTGAATGAATAACATATGTTCTAACTGCCTCTTTAAATTCTTCCTTAGTAGCAAAATAAGTCCCTAACTCCCACTTATAATCCTCCATTCTTTTTGAAAACTTGAATGTTGAAAAATCATCTTTTAACACCTCTTCATCTTCACTATCATACTCTTGGGGTGACTCAGCACTATCATATTCCTCAATGTCGCTAAAACCTCTAAAAAAATCCTTTAGAACCTCTTCATCTTCACTATCAATTGAGTCACTACCTTCAACTACTTCTTCCACCTCCCTTTGTTTACTTGGTCTCTCAACCTTGACTTTCCCCTTCCCTTTATCTTTTCCTTTGCCCTTCCCCTTTCCTTTACGTTTTCCTTTTCCTTTTCCCTTCCCCTTTCCTTTCACTTTTCCTTTGCCCTTCCCCTTTTCCTTTAACTTTTACTTTGCCCTTCCCCTTTCCTTTACCATCCTTTTTATCCACAACAATTTCTTCACCAATTCTTATAGCATCCTCATCAAAATCTTCAAAGTTCACATTCAAAGCAATGTCATTTTCACTACCACCGTCTTCATCTTCTTGGTTACATTTCAGACCCTCATCTTCATCTTGGTTACAAATAAGTCTCTCAGCTACTTAATCTTTTTGAACACGTACCAAATACGGTGTGTCATCCAATATATCAACTTCTTGATCACACAACATATAATCAATGATCCCCTCTGAAATAATATTCATTATGCATCCTTAAACACAGTGGGCCCTCCAAACTAACATCCAGACATGAATCTTTTTGGTCAATGCCCTCAGTGGTCCCATCCAAATTAACATTCTCAAATGAATCTTTGCCAATTGCGGTTATATTTTATACACCATCAAACTTGGTCCCTCCTTCATCAAACTTGTCACCTAAATTATTCAAATCTTCAAAAGTCGTCAAATCATCACAAAAAAATTACACCATTATTCAAATCATCCAAGGTGTCATCTTCCAATTTGTCTTCTTCTACACCATTTGATCATACACTATTTTCTAGAGACAGTATTTGTTAATCCCATAAATTGAATGCATGACATATAGATGTACATTTCAATTGATCGGTGCAATCATTTTCATTTTATTTGTTCATGCATCATCTTTCAGTAACATTAACTCATTATCATCCATTGAAGCATAATACCACAAACTCTCCACTTTTGAATACCCTAAATCCCTTAACCCATCTAACACCTCAAAATAACTCCAGAAATCAGGGTCAACTTGACAAACCTCCTCTAACTCATTGTAACCTAATCGGTTAAACTCAATAAACACGTCCCCATGATGGATAACACACTCAAACATATCACTCATGACCTAATCACACCAAATAATGCAGAAATGAATCTTTGAAGTTAGAGAAAATATTCAAGGTTTGTTTTTTAAAATAGTAAGCACATAAACGTACCTTAGACTGAAAATGAACAATGGTGAAAGTTAATAAGTAGCATCTTCTTCGTAGCTCCAACTATTGTCGTCTTCGTCACTCCAATTTCCTCTTCTTCGCAACAGCTAGGATTTCGAACAATGAGAGTAGAACTATGAACTAGAGTTCAGACATTATGTTTCTAAAAGAGAAAATGATATTTCATTCTTTACATTAAAATAAGTGTATTAATAATTGAAACAACAATAACAATATGAATATTAATAATTGAAACAACAATAACAATATGATATGTCAGTAATTCACTATGTGATATTGACGTTTTTTAACGTTTTTCCATTATAATTTAACTGAAGTGACATATAAGGCTAACAGAGGTGTCTTAAAGGACTATATTGTAACATTTTTTAATTGAGGGACTAAATAGAAACCATAAATTAACTTGAGGGACTAAAAGATGAATTAAGGCTTTACCATTCTTTAAAATAAATAATAAAAAAAAAATATTAAAAATTTCTCTATACTTATAAAAAATATATCATTTTTCAAAATCCTATTTTCTTCTCCCCTCCAAATTCTGAGTGATAGTTCCCTCCCAATCAAAATTCATCATCTCCCTTATGTTCGCTATAATAGCTGCAAACCTGTGGAACTGATTAAGAAGCTTTAAAACTAAGTCAATGATTGCTTTAGAATCAGAATAACATTGAACTTCATTGAAGCCATTCAATCTAGCCAGCATTGATCCAAGGAGAAGGGCCAACAGCTCAACGTGGATGATCTTTGAGATCCCAATGAAGCTACTAAATCCATCTAACCCATCTTAAATTGCTGAATTATTTGAGATAGAAGGAAACACTTTAACTTTAGCAATGTCTGCTTCTAGGATTCTGATACCTGACAATATTTGAGGCAGGGATGACACCTTCTTTGCCAACACAGACAATGTTTCGAGCCCTTCAATTACACCACAAACCAGCTAAGAACCAGATAGATAAGATGCTAGAGTAGTTAACTTGGATCTAAATAGCAGCATTAGAATTGGAAAAGAAATTAATATTAGTAAAACCAACGGCATGCCAAATTCTAGTAGCTAAAGGACAATCCCTCACACAATAGCTGACATACCTCTGGGATGAAGCAGACTGAGGGTGGGAATGGCTTGATGGCAAACACACCAAATGAAAAAACATGATTTTTTTAGGGGCATGAATTTTTCAAATCCAAGACCAAGATTGATCATGATTTGAATCACTTCTATTTGCTGTTAACCATTTATAACCCACTGAAGCAATATATTTGTGCTCCATAATCACATTCCAAATAAAACAATCTTTAGTGGCATCATTAAGAATAAGATGCTGGCTACTAATCATTTCTGATAAACTTCGAGCTAAAGAAGTGTATAAATGATTAAGACACCACTTCTCATCAATAAAAATGTTCTGAACTCTAGTTTGTGTATATCTTGAATGGCCACAAAATCCACTTGATGACATAGAGGATTGTTGGATATCCAAAGATCAAACCAGAACAAGGAACTACCATCACCAACACGGTAGCTATAACCATCCCTAAGGGCTTCTTTTGCTTTGAAACAGAGACTAAATTATATTTCACATATATACATTATAAAAGAGAGCCATTCAACTTATACCAAAATAAACTATTTATCAAGCTTTCCTGCATGCTTAACAATATAAGGACCCAAATATTGAATCTCTTTATTAACCTTTACTTGCAAACTGTGATGCTCAAGCACATAGTAATAACTGCGGGAAGTTAACAAAGATAACTACAGGGTATGTAACTCAAGAAAAGAGAATCAAAAGAAGGGACCAATGCCCTCGGCTACGTTTGAAAATTGCTTATTAAGAGCCTCAATAAAGAAGTAATGATGTAAAAGATATACAATGTCAGTGTAAATTTACTTTACACTGACATCTAATCAAAATTAACTATTTGGTCACACCACCCTATTTTGTAACTACATTTTCAAATGGATAGTACAATATCGGAAAATAGAGAGTTCTCATTGGATGTTAGTGTAAATGCCTACTAATCTCAAGAAAGCACCTTCCTTAAGGAGCCATGATCCCTTCAATTGTGTAAGCAAAAGACTTTGCCCAATCAGCTCTAATCAGCAATGTCTGCAGTGCCTCCATCACATTATACCCAGGATCAAGCTTGCGCTGCCAGCCCTTCAAATTTCAAATTCACAAACGCAAAATAATAATTACCAATGTAGATTGTATGTGAAAAGAAAACATTGTAAAATAAAATCTAATTTATGCTTTCACCAATGTTTCCCATGCATGTGAATCACAAAATAAACATACCCTCAATTACAGTGGTATATAACAAATAATTACCTCCAGAACCAAGGTGGTCACGATGACAGTACAAACATTGCCATCAATATTAACTCTATGACGTCTAACTTTCTCAAGTAATTGCTCCATGCACTCGGCAGGGTGAACTGAGTCACCGTCTCGAGTGCCCCAAAAGGTAAATGCCTTTTCCACTTCCTGTTAGAAAACCAAGAGGAAATCCAATATATAAAATGACTCGCAATCATAACCAACGAGTTCGAAGTGAATGAACTTTAATAAGAAAAAGAAAATATGTATATCTTTAGTAAATGAAGCAGATCCATATGCAAGGTTTACCACCAAGATCGCACAGTAGAATTATGAATTGTATTAGTATGCACACAAACATTGAAAATAGATACCACAAAGTCTATTGTGTTTGTGTGAGGGTGGTAAGTTGTCAGGCTAAAGCATGTGAAAGGTGAGGAATTAATCGACCATACAATCACAAATAGTATCATTTGGATATGTGGGTCACAAATCCTCGCACCCCAATACATTTTCGACAAAACTTTTATGAAACTACAAATACAGGCTGTTGAGTAGGTGAGTATCTCACATGGTTCCACGCATGGTAATAGATGGTCAAGAAGACAAGAACTTAGTGATTAATTTTTTAAAAACTTAATCCTGATCATCAATTATGATTGCATATGCTACACTTTCAATATATATAACTATAGAAATTTGACAAAATAAATTGTGTACCTTCATGTAATGCATATACACAGAAACATAAGTCAATATACAATATAGTTCCCACCTAGAAAAAGTTGTAGCTAAACAAATTACCTCAACATAAGCCTTCGGATTAGGGCAATTCTGTTCCTTTGACAACCTGAGTGTGCACTCAGCAGCAGTCCGACCATCTCTGCGGGCAACAGCTTTGAAAAAATCCAATAAATTTACTCGATCGCTACCAGAGAGCTCAGCAGTCATACCTACGTCAAGGAAAATTACATGAGGCTTAGATTTGAAGAACCGTTTGCGATCCTTGCTCCGAGGCACTCGAACAAGGATATTTCCAGGATGCATGTCTGCATGAATGAAGTTGTCCACCTGAAAGAAGACATGTCAGTGTCTTGGAAGTTAAAAAACTGTATGACATTCAAGATTAAATCCATCAAAAGGTCCCCACAAAGGAATCGTGTGAAAGAAAAATTATGAAATACAAGAGAAATGAATGCTGTCAAGAACCAATCCTCCTGACATAAGTTGTTACTTGAATGTTTGTGAGCGATTTTACATCTAGGACATTCACTCGTGCATGCGCACTTTTTGGGCTAAAAACATGAAAAGTCAATAGACCAATTTCACCTAAGGCTGAAGTTCAATTTTTTATTTACAAGATTGGAGTTGAAAAGCTCTTGGTCAGTAAAGCTCTAATACCATGTCAAGGACCAACTCTTTCGTAAACATAAGTTATTCGGTTAGGGCCAACAGAGGATCAAATCTAACAAGTAGTACAATAATAGATGACAAGATATCCTCACAAAGTCTAAAGTACAAGGCACGTGTTATAAGCAAAAGAGCATGGTTGATAATTGTTGACAGAATTAACAGTCTAATTGTTGACTTAAATAACCTTTGACAGTCCAATTCATACTATGGAAGAATGTATATGGCAAACATAAAATATAAGCCTTGTCAGTAATAACAACCATGATTGTATTTTATATTTTGTACCTGACATATATAAGACATTACAAATCAGTACTTACATTTTCATCACTTAAAGTTTCAGTAGTGCATTTGTTGATCAAACAAACTTGATTAAGTTGGAAAAAATGAATACGTTAACCTCTAAATCTAGGGTCTTGGCTCTGCGACTACTGAAAATAGCTCTCACACTCTATTCCATAATAACTCCATTTCAAGGCACATTAGTAATCATGATTTTCCCTTGACGATATATAAAACACAGAATGCTAAAATAAAATCCTTAAAAAACAGTTAGATCACCAACCACAATATATCTAACCAAAAAAGAAAACTGTAAATGGATAATGTGTTACCAGAAGCATCTTTAAAAGTGCATGACTACCAATATGAGCAAGAGCACTTTTAATCCGTTCGTGTCCTTGAAGCTCATCAACATAATGCGAGACACTTTCTCCATTCTCATATGTTTCCACTAAAACTGCAGGATGCACAAGTGGATAAACAGGCTTAGGGAAAGACACATCCCTCCATTGACGAAAATTGTAAATAAAGCGGTTCAAATGAGCAGCTTCCCTTGCAAGGTCAACTTGAGACATCATGAAAACTGCAAACTGCTGAACACTTTCATCCAACCTTAACCAATTAAGTGCAGGGATGAAGTTTGAAGATTTTGCCACAAAATTGATAATAGCAAAATCTCTTCTAATAGATTCTCCCACGCCAGGATGTCTGACCTTCACTGCAACTACCATGGGCTTTGCTTGCTGACCAGGGTAACGGTATTTTAAAGAAGCACGATACACTTGGGCAATACTTCCAGATGCAACAGGCAATTCTTCAAAATTCTCAAAAATTTCAGAAATTTTACGGCCAAATGCTTTTTCTATAGTTTTCTTTGTGTAGCTAAAACTGTGCTCAGGTGCTTTCGAATGAAGTTCCGCAAGCTTAGTACATAGATCTTGAGGAAATAGATCAGGCCGTGTAGCAGCCCACTGACCCCATTTTATGAATGCTGGACCTGCCCTTTCTAGTGTGCGATGAACAATCCGGAGCCACATTTTCCTGAACTCTGGTCCAAAATAATCAGCAAGTGGTGCCATTAGAATGCTTGGAGAGAATAATATTGTTAGATATATAGCTCTTGTTAATAAGACCAGGCTTTCTACCACACTGAATACAAATGCAAACATGTAACTGTATCCATCTTGTGCACGCGTAGACAAAGCATTTTGTGAAGGGTAACACCCTGCATCTAACTGATTTTGCTGAGCCAATGCTAGCTCTCCACATGCAAACGCAAAAATACTAGGAATCAGAAAACAAGAACGAGATAAAGCCAGGCTCACTGCTTGAGCAACCATATTTATGGAGGTAAATCCATTAGAACCATTGGAGGAATATATCTTGTACAGCAATTTCCAAGTTTGAGGATTTTGTGCTGCTATATTTTTTGTTGAGATTGCAGATAAGTTCCAAATTGAACGGCCTTTGTGGAAGTTTTCTCTAGTTCCTCGCCACATGAATGAACTACATCCTTCACTAGGAAATTTATATTGCATATACATCCTGCATTGGTTGATATTAGGTGCAACTGAGACCAAAGCTCCATCTCTACTCACTCCGAGATATCTACTTTTATGGATCCTACGAATAGATTGGACAGCTCTCCTAATGTTTCCAAGCATTAAAAACCTGACAGCCAAAAGGTATGTTAATTATAATCATGTCAACAAGCAAGTGACAACAGCTTCTTTTTAATTCTACCTACAGCAAAAGGTATACACATGTAGTAAAATTTGTATCAATATGATAAATAATGAATGTCACAATTTTTTCAAAGGCATAAAGTGGCTTAGAACTTAAATTTAAAAATAAATTACCTCCTCAACTAAGTAATGGAGTGGTTTATTAAGTTTAAGTAAGAATGCAAATTGGTAAGGTTCGGAAGTATTTATCTCCTTACTCATGTAGAGACTTTACTATCTATACTCTTACCTATTGGGCACTTTTATACTTGGATATAGTCTAACGTATTGCACTTGTTTGACAAACAGGTTAAAACATGTATGCAATTGTAATACTATCGTTAACAATTAAAAATTATCAGAAAAAATAGGATTCCCTAAAATGATTTATTGATTGAAAAATATACAAACATCATCCAATTCCTAATTACAAAACATTAAAAAACAGAACTACTTGATTTAATTACAAATTCTTCAAAAAAGAAATCGAATTTTTAATATAAAACAAAAAGTATATAATTTGCGGGTATGAATAGAGTTGGGAACTAAAGTATCCATACCCAAAATTTACAAGTAATTACTCATAACCAGACTCCATATCTGTAGAGGTTTACCATATATCTCTAAACAGTACTAGTGCGAAAAGCCATCACCAAGGCAAAATCAAATTTAATGTGTCCTCAAAAACAACTGAAAAAAGGTCGTGAAATCTCTCATAAATTATCTATTTTCTCTACCTTCCAATATCCAAATTTTATCAATTCGATCTCTAATAAATAGTGAATGACCTACTTACCTTAATTTGCAAGAGAGAATATTTGACAAATAGATTTATACGTATGATAAGATTATTCTATTAATTAAAGCATTACTTGTCCATTCGTGCCCAAATGAAGAAGGAAGCAGATGAAAGTCGACGACGACGATGATGATGGCGGAAAGAAGGACGCAAGAGAAGATTTGGAGAAGGCGGAAAAAGGTTGTAGCTGTACCAACGTGTAGATGCAAATCTAAGGGATCACTGACAACCTAGTAAGATTGTGAGGATCATAACAAACAGAATTGAGTTCAAGCTGTTAAGGAAGGAATTCAATTCATTTTATATCCCGAACACGACCCCTCTAGCAAGAAATCATTTGGCCATAATTTGGGGAGAATTCACTGGGCGTGATATATCTTGCGTTGACACTCATCTTTTATTTTTGAGAATGGGAGCGGCAGGTATCAGACTCCTCACCACCTGGTGATATGTTAGAGGATAAGTGGGTGAGGGAATGAGATTTATTTATATTTGTAAAAAATTACTACAGAAACAAAGGCTTACAAAGAAGGAAAATAAATATTACCGGCCAAATTTTTTTAAGTAGCATTTGTCAATAAATACTTTATAATGAGAGAAATGGAATAGTACTTCAATGCAAATAATGCTCAAATCAGTTTAGCCAGTAAGCATGGAACTTCGGTGCTTAGATCCCTAATCAGTTTGCTTGAATAGGCTATTTTATTTTCAAGGGAATCCATTTAATCAAGTAAAACTGAAAAAATAATTTATTTGTTTTGGTGAATAATTTGCCTAACAATCAAATGGTTCTGATAAGAAATGTTCAATTTTTCAGGCTCTTACTACGGTTAGCAATCCTCATCGGATAATTCACTATAACCAATGATAGCTATAATCTCCTAAAGTTCTTTGAGTATTCTAGTAAACTAGTCTCCTTAACAGTTTAATAATCAACTCAAAATTTACAATTATGATATTAATCTTTATAAAAAAATTGATGGGTAATAAGTCAATGGTGAATTGAAGAAATGCATATCTCGATAGTACTGCTGTGATAATAAAATAGATACAAATGCAGGAAACCCGTGGCTGTTGGAGCCACAACCGGTCCAAGGGAAAGACTGATAAAGCCCTTGCTTTGTGCCTCAATTTGTAAAATAAAACAAAAACAACTGACTAGTATTAGACATAAAAAGGCCCAAGATTTCTCAATTAATTTTTCACTTAAATATTATTTAGGCCAAAAAAGGTTTCTGATTTCTCTGTTATTAGCTTAAAAAAAATCCTTTTAGGCCTAATAGTAGTTGGGCTGACCCTTGAAGCAGCTAGTCTATGTCCTTATGTATCTATATTTTTTTCTTTAAAAGATTTTAATATAACAGTATGCTTTAAACAATAATATGCATCAATCCTTTTCTCATAAACAATCGGGGCTATTCTTTTGGTCCTATCCAATCTTGAATGAATTTAACACTATCAATGAGTATTGTCAAACGGCAATGCTGCTTTATAACTGAACAGAACAAATTGCAAATCGTAACCAACATATATTCTTTGGACAATTTTCTTTCCGTATATTGCACTAGTTCTCAATATACTAGTAAAACTTAAATTTAAAACATAACTTTTAAACGCTTTCATAGGTCTTGATAAATCAGCTATTTTTCTTATAAAATGAATCAGAGGGAGTACTAAACAATCCTGCATTCAGTAAAATGTCTTACGGGGAACTAGATTCAGTTAGATATTTCTGTTAGAATGTCATAATTGTTATGTCTATTGTCTTTCCCTTTGTATCAACTAGGAAGTCCTAGAGGAATCATCATCATGAATACCATGACACAAATCCAAACAAGCTCAAACATGGTTCATGTGGGACTCGGAGAAGGAGTTGCAAAGCTTAGTAGTCCAAAATCAACAAAATAAACTTAGGGCCTGTTTTGAAGACTTAATCAAGATCTATGAAGCACGGACACTAGAAACACACCGATACTGACATGTCGATACACGTAATAGCTTAAAAAAATAAATTAATTAAATATAATCACAAGTATCAGAGTCAGTTTCGGACACTGACAGGGACACGTCTTTTTTTTTCAGTGGTGTTGGTGCTATATAGATCAAAACTACATTTTTTTTTTAATTTTGAACTTATTTCTTTAAATTCTTTTCTTCAACATAGCTAATGAAAACAACTTATAATCTATATAAAAACAATTTAAATATATTTTATCTTTTGTTACCAATATAACTTATGCGATCTTATTCATAAGCGGTTATTTCCAGAAACACTTGTGCTATAAATTGCAAATAAGCTGATTATCCAAACCGACCCTAAATAAGCATTGAGAAATGGATGGTTTATATTGCAACAAAGGCAAAACTATAATTTCCTCAAAGACCCATAAACTGATTATTCCAAAAGCGCAATAAAAATGTATCCTTTAGTTAGAAAAATACATGACAGCTTAGTAATGGTAACAAATACAAAACAAAAAACAAATTTGAATAATAGAAGAACCTGAAAGGAAGAAGAACATGCTCGTTGGGTGGTGGCGTTGAGGGTGATCAAAATCAGACGGCTGAAGACTTTGTAGGATACGTGAAGTTGAGTTGCAATGTGAATGTGAGGATCGTCTGATAGATAGAGTTGGCGCGATTGAAATTGAAGCGGCAATCACAAACACGAACCCTAAACGACCGGAAATTAGGATTAGAATTTTAAATATAATTTATGCCTTAGGAAATTTAGTTCATTTATTTTGTTTAATACTTTGTTTTTTTAATCATTTTTTAATAGTTTAGTTGTTAATTTTACCGGTTAAAGATAAATTTAGTTACAGTTTTAAAGAATATAGGTAGGAAAGTGAGATTCATATGATTTATTTTAGGTTTAATTTTTTAAGTTAATTTTAATTTTTTATCTAATAAAATTAAGTAAACAAATATTAGTCTTTTAAAAACTGTTCCTTTTAATTTTTCATCAATGAATATAAAGTGCTTAGATCAATAACAAATGAACCACAGGTAGCTTTTCTGGGGTTCAAAGGAAGCCTTCATTGTCTTAATCAGAATACTTTTGACCTAAAAAACTATTAAAACTAAATAAGATGCAATCCATTAATTAATTTTGAGTGACACTTAATTGCATCGTAAAGTAACTTTCACTAAATTTGACATCACATTCCAATTTCTACCTTTTTATTTTTTATATCTTAAAATTTCCTACCATTAATCCCTTCCATGGCTGCCTTCACAACAGGTCTGTCTGCTGCTTCATACACTTCATCACTATTTGGATGCGGTGCAATTCAAATTGAAACTAACATCAATATCTACAATTTCTACACCAAAAGCAAAATTACCTTAATTGACACCTGATAAATTTATCTCCTTTAATCTCTCACAAAATCATGTAAAAATAAATAAATAAAATAAAATGAAAATACCGAATGCAAAGCTGAATTGTATTAGATACATAGAGATGTTTTTTTATTAGGTTTGAGTTAGATAGTTAACTCATATATTTTTTTGGGCTCAAGTGTCTATATAAGACACTTGATTATCTTTTGTATTTGCACTGTGAACAATAATCAGATTAGATTTTGGCACAATAGACTCTTTCCAATTAATCACAGTATTATGGTATCAGGTGTAGCCACTTTTGTCTTTCACTTCGTTTTCTCTTACCCATTCATATTTAGGGTTTCATACCTTCATCATCTTTCCAAAATTTCTCAACAAACACCATGGCTTCCGACGACGATTCCAACCATAAGGATCTCACCATCAAAGATTCCACCACCAAAATCCCCACCAACAACCACGATTCTTAAGATTCCATTTTGAATTCTAGAAGCCCCTTCTATTTTCATCCCGGTGAAAACTCTGGTGTCGTTCTTGTGGCGCCACCGTTGGATGATAACAATTATCACAACTGGAGCAAATCCAAGCGTCACGCTCTAACATCCAAGAACAAGTTCAGTTTCATCAATGGAACGCTCTCGAAGCCGTTTTCGTCTCACCAAGATTTCAAGCTATGGAAATGGGCTAACAACATGGTAGTCTAGTGGATCATTCGATATCTTTCACCACACATTGCTCAAAGTACTATCTACGTTGATTCAACGTTCAATTTATGGGACAATCCCCGCGAAAGATTCACCAAGGGAAACCATTTTCGCTTCTCCAACCTTCTACGAGACCTTCACTCCATCAAACAAGGTGACTGTTCTCTTTCATGGTATTTAAAGGATCTGAAGATTCTTCGGGATGAGCTTGAGGATCTTCGCCTAACACCTTATTCTTGCATCGTCCCCTACACATGTGATTTGGCCAAAGTTGTTCGAAGTTACAATCACATGGAACATGTTTAGTGTTTTCTCAAGGGTTTGAACGATATTTATCATAACATTCGCATTCAAACCCTTCTTTTTGATCATATTCCAAACATTAGTCGCACTTATTCCTTGATTGCACAATAAGAAGTTGCCCCGCCTTCTCCCTTCAGCACCACACCCACCATTTTATGCCAACAATTCCCCTAACACTGGTTGTGGAAGAGGGATGGCTCCCAATAGAGGTTCGATGATGTGCACCCACTATAACAAAACCAATAACAATGTGGAATCATGTTGCTTCAAACACGACTTTCCCTTTAGATATCGCACCAAAAACAACAGACCTTCCTCAGATTTCAAGTTACTCCATAATGTAGAAAAAGATTATGTAATCTCAAAAGAAGACTATCAGCACTTACTTCTTCTTCTGCAACAACTCAGGAAGAATGCTCAAAACTCCACTAACGACAATGGTCCTGTAACACCCTTCTAAAATACCCCAAATATTTAATTAAAATAACAACATATATAAATCAGAGTAATTATGCATCCAAGGGTGTCACACAACATTTCACACTATTCATCAAAGTAGCCTGTCATGCTCATTTATTTATCAAATAAAACAGTTGCATAATACGCAGCGGATAGAAATCAAATTATCATTCAAAACATGTAACATATTACATGTAAAATGGTTCACAACCAATCAATAAAATATTCAAAACATCCCATCCCGATGTTACATCTATCAGAGCACGACCCACTAAGGAGACTACACTAGACTCCAAGCATTAGCTTCTACTCAACTCATTGCTCGTTACCTGAAAAAAATAGTTGTAAGGGTGAGTTCCTCAATCGATATAATAAGCATTATAAATTATCATGTCATGTTAAGTAAATAACACAATTCATCACCCAAATCAGATTACCCATTCAGCAACGGCAATATCAACTCAATCATACTCATACTCAATGTCAACACAACCACACGTATAATATTGGAATACATCCATTCATATTATACGCCCTACATACATTATGAAATGAGACTCCACACATGCGGTACCGACTATTCTTGAACATCGAGTTCAAGCTCACCGATCAAATCCAGATACGGCTACTAAGCTCACTAGTCCCACTCATTTGAGATCTAGTGACTCACTCACTAATTCCTCACCATGGGAATTAGCTACAGCCCCAAAGGCTATGCTATGCACACTAATCACCTAGCATGCAAACATCAACAACAAATCTACAATAATTCACTCACTAATTCCTCACCATGGGAATTAGCTACAACCCCAAGGGCTATGCTATACATGCTAATCATCTAGCAATGCAACATCAACAACAATTCACAATGGACACATGCTCACACTCTAAGCCATACAACAGCCCATTCACAAATACATGCATAATATATACATTCACAACATTATGCATATCATCATACCTCCTCAACACATTTGTCAAAACATCATATCATCTCAAATAATTGAACACAGTATTAGCACACTCTACAAATACCTATACTGCTCAAAATAGCGGGAAATAATCCCTACCATATCACACACTGATATAGGCAACCACCAATTAGACACACAACATTTAAATTAACAATTTTTCCATACTGCAACAGTGTTAACCGGTTAACGCCCTGGGTTAACCGGTTAACGCAGGCAAAACACGCTCACTGCCCAAAACTTATCAGTGTTAACCGGTTAACGCCCTGGGTTAACCGGTTAACGCAGGCAAAACAGCACTAATTCTCAATTCGTAACAGTGTTAGCCGGTTAACACCCTGGGTTAACCGGTTAACGCAGACCAAACAGCAGTTCCTGCGCTAACACAAAGCAGAATGCAGAATTCTCCGCATTTTCCGCCGTTAGAGGACTTCCGGACCTCCGATTCCAATTCCGTAGAAAACTATACGTTCGGGAAAACACGACTCACACAATTACGGATTCAATTTCAGATTCAACACAACATATCCATCATAATTTTCAGCATTCAACAATCCCAATTAGGGTCAATTCAACGGTTTATCACTACCCATTACATGCTAACCCATAATACCCATTAAACGACGATAAACCCCCCTTACCTGATTAATCCGGCAAATCTTTGAGCTCCAAGCTCTTCTCTTCTCCAACCTTTGCTCTCTAGCTCTTCCTCTTGCTCTGCTTCTTTCAGCCGCTTCTCTGAGTTTCACGTGAAAACCTTATTTTCCAAAATGAACTCTTTTTACTTATTCCAGCTTATATATTTTCAAATAATTATTATTCCAATAATAATAATAATTCAATAATTCCAAAATAATAATAATAATAATCCAATTATCTAATTAAATTAATAAATATATTATTAACTTAATTTAAATAATTACCATATTATTATCGGGGTGTCACAGGTCCCAGTGAAGGAGAATTGCGACCCAAAGCGCAGCGGAAATAAAAAAATTTCTCCTTTAGAGATCCTTACGAATGGTCATGATCAATGATAGAATATTTACCTCTTGTGACGGTTGAAACCTTTGGTGCAGATCTCTTGTGACGATCAAAACCTTTGATGCAAATCCACGAAGCGATCACGAACGTTGAACGATGACAACGTCTCTACTCAGTCCACACGAACGGGTTCCTTCAATCTCAGTGCTAGCTGGTACGAATGAAGGCTTTGAGAGAGAGAGAGAGAGAGAGAGAGAGAGTGAGAGAAAACGAAAATAATGCAACCGCAAATTTTTGCTTCTGCACAAGGGTTCTATTTATAGAACCACTTGTGTGGGCTTCAAGCTAAAAGCCCACTTAAGTGTATTTTGGCCCATATCTTATAATATGCCCAAAATCACTTAAGCTCATGGTACCTTACCATATTTCGTATTCTACTCAAGTACATCGTACCTTACGATGCTCTATAACTCACTTAAGGGCACCGTACCTTACGGTATTCCTTAGTTACTCTATCTCTCATCAATCTGTCCTTTGTGTGTGACCCTGTAGGTTTTCGTGACGTTGGCAATTATATTAAATCACGCATTTAACATAATAAATAGTGAGCGGTATCTAGCAACACATCACTGCTACCCAAGACACGAAAATGTCATGTGATCTGACAATTCCTTCTGTGATAATACTTATGTGTATAATTACCCTTTTGCCCTTATGTCTATATTGAACACAAGGCATAGACCGTGTCATCCTTGTCCAGTTCAATATTGGGCCCATAGACATTTATCCTGTTATGCAGGATGGGCAAATTCCATCTAGGTCACTCATGTCCCTCAGCATGCTTTGTGGAGTACCCATCAACTGTCTTTATGGTTATCCAGTTACGGACAACGTTGGATCAACAATAAAGCACTCGACTCTACATCTAGGATCCATAGTGGTTTCAGGTCGAAGAGTGGAATACACTATTATCACCATGAGAATAACTTATGACACTTTGCATAACTTTCTATATAGTATTCTCATAGCGGGTCAATCCGGTATAAATATTACTCCTAATATTCATACCTATGTTTAAGACTTGATAACTCTTTATCCATGATCCATGAGATGTGATCATCAGTCTACAAACATAATAGTCTTAATGCTTTAATGTTATCCCACTTCACACTAAAGCTCGACTACGGATACTTTAGGAATAGTGTCCTTATGTTTAATGTGTTCTCATGATTAAGTCACACTTAATACATTAAACGGACTATCTATTCCAGGGACTTTATTAATCAAACATAATAAAGAGAATGCCTTTTATTATTCGATACAAGTACCAAAATGTATTGGCCTTTAGGGCTTACACCAACACCCAGTTCTCACGCTATCTCAGATATCTTCAACAAAGGTACTGATTTAACCCTGTCTTCTTTGTAGATTCTTGATTTAGGTGTATCTGACCATGTTTGCCCCTACATCAAATGCTTTTTTGAGATTAAGTTCATTGATCCCATACAAATTCAGCTAACTAATGGGAACAACATCGTTGCCAATTTTTAAGGATTATTATTTTTTATCCTTCTTTAATATTACATGATGTTTTCTTTATTCCTGATTTTCGATTCAGTCTTATTTACATTTCTAAATTATGTCGCAATTATCACTATCACATTTCCTTCTCACACAAATCCTATCATATTTAGGATGTGTCTACAAAGAGGACGATTGGTCAAGTGGTCCAACATAGGAACCTTTACATTCTACACAAAGACACTTACAATTACATACACCTTGTTCACACCTTTACTTGTAATATTGATAGCCTGAATAATGATACTTCATCTAGTAAGTTTGATATATGGTTGTCGCATCTCGAAAAATACGATTCCTCGCGATGGTCGCGGGAAAAAAATGGTTCGAACAGAGTCACCACCGAACTTTTTTTATTCCGACGAAGGAATAAGAAAATATCGATAAAACCTTTTAAAAATAGAATAATAGTCATTGCAACCATATTCGGATTCGGAAGTCGATTACGCAAGGGAAAGGTATTAGCACCCCTCACGTCTGTTGTACTCAACGAGAACCTTTTAGATAAGCTTTGTGATTGAATGTTAGCTTATGTTAATTGTTTTCTTTGAGTGAATAAAAGATTGAAAAGAGAAATGGAAGGAAACCTCAAAAGGGAAAAAGGGAGGTGTTTTATTAGTGTGTTCGCCAAGATCTCGCAATCTCGTGCCTACATATCCTTATAGTGCAATAAGAAAGTTAGAGCATCTGTAGTTAGGGGAACTGTGATATATTTGTTGATTTGTTTTAATGAGTGAATACTTAGAACGCATTCTAATGGCTAAACGTAGGCTTGCATGCTCGCGGTGGAGACTTAAGCGCTAGTTTGTATCTACATTAGAAATGATTAAGCATCACTTTTTTGAAAAGAATATGATAGGTTAATGGTGTATTGAATTGAACATATATATATCACATTCTAACGGTAAAACACGACTTGTTTACTCGCGGCGGAGGCTTAAACGCAAGTTCGTACACGTTAAAAAGGATTAGACAAACATTCGCTTACGAAAGGCTTTCAATCACACAGGGGAGAGAAAGGACAAGTTTAATTGATTAAAGGTATGTTGAGTATTTTTCAAAGGTGAATGGCGAATATTTGGTAAGAACAAGACGTAAGCCTTGGGATCAATTATTCAGGATATTGTCAGAATGCTAGACTCCAACAACACATTTTTCATTCAATTAATTATGAAAATTGTTTGATGGACGATGAACCTTCAAAAGGTTTCTCAAAAGTTCCACCGGAATGCTAGATTCCAATGAGCCCTCCTTTCGTCTAAGTAATTTAAGTATTTTATAAATGAAAGAGTGAATGAACGACCAACCTAACACATGTACTTCGAGAGTGTTCATTCAAAGATTCAAGGAATGTGAGACTCCAAGAATCTTCTTCTTTCATGTTTGCTTAGAAAAAGATTTCAAAATTCAAACTTTAAGCGGAAAAGAGTTTGAATCGTGTTGGAAATGAATTAATCGGGCTAAAAAGATGCAATACTTGGTGTTGGGCCAAGATAATTAAACCATTTTGAAATAAAAATAAAGTATAAAATAGATTGTTCATTTATTAATATTAATAAATGAATTACTCAATTAATTGTAATATTCTAAAAAATAAAATATAGAACTAAGAATAAGGATAAAATTTGTTGAGAAAAAACTTTATTTCCCTTATACCATTACTATTATTATTATTTAATCCTAATATTAAATAAAATTTCAAAAGAAAATAAAATAAAAAGCTAAATAAATAAAGACTGGGGTATGAGGTCAAATGGGGGTGAGATCCTAAAATCAATAAGTAATAAGGGCCCTTTATGCCCAAAGGCGCTACCCGCCAACTGGGTTGGGTCGGAGGCCCAACAAAACAATCTCTTAGCCAAAATCCAACTACAACCACATCCAAACAGCACAAGGAAGGAAGGAAATTGTTGCCTGAACCTCACCAATGGAAATGCGTGCATGGCAGGCAAGAACAGACCAAGCCATAATGAGGTGTCACTTAATAAACCAATGGGTAAATATGCTTTAATTGGGAAATGACAATAACTAATCCAGAAAATTCAATGCTTTTAATATTAACTATTACTCCCTCCGTTTCTTTTCAAGTGTCATTTTTTAGAAAAAAAGTTGTTCCTTTTTAAGTGTCATTTCAAAGTTCAAAGTAGTGTTGATTGTTCTTTTGTCAAAAGTACCCCTAGCTAATGATTACAGAGAAAGAGAAAAGTCAAATAAATTAATAAAAAGTTAAGGGTAAAATAGGAAAAAAGATAATGATTATTTAAAAAGTAACAACAATGATTAACTTTATTGGTATGTGTAAAAAGTCAAAAAATAACACTTAAAAAGGAATGGAGGGAGTAATAATGAATTGAAAGAGAGAAAAAAATCATAAATAAAACCAAATAATCTTTCCCCTCTACCACATATTCGTTCAATCCCTTCTTTGTCTCTCCATTTCAACCGAATTTCTCATCCCTCCTCTCTGACTTCTCATCACCAAAGCAAGACCGGTGCGGCGGCCCATGGTGGTTGCCACCGTCTTCTCCGCTATACGCCACCATCATCTACCTAGAATCCAAAACTCCAAACATCAACCCCCCATAGAAATTCGTCCTCAATCCAAATCCGGCCTTGTGTTTTTCAAAATCCTAACCAAACGTCGGGATTAAATCCTATAGAAAACCTAAACCCATAAATACAATGCCTTGTCCGAACCTAACCGAAAATACTAACATTAATGAAACACCTTAAGCAAACATGAAGGAAAATCATGGCCACAATTCAAGTAATATTCAGAATGCCAGTAAATGAGTCCAAGATTTACTAGTACAACAAAGAACGAGCATGAACAAATAAAAAGAATTTTCCACTCATCAACCACAAATCTCATAATCAAACACCAACAATGGGATAAGGATTCAATTGGTGTTAAGGAAGTTTAAGAAAAGTGAAAGGTTACTGAGATACTCAGGTAACAGACTCGCCTTGTTCTTCTTCCCTTTCTACTAGATTTGCTTGCTTGCTACTCGTTTCAATGTTTGAGTTTCTTTAGGCTTAGTTCTTCCGACTCTGAATCTCTATGTGAAATTCATAGTGGAAAATAGATTGATAATGTGCTTTAGTGTCAGGGGAATATTTGAGGTTCTGTAGAAATTTATGTTGAGTTTCTTTAGCAATTTCTCTCTCTCTCTCTCTCTCTTTTTAGGCTCATGGATGTTGTTTATATAGGCTACTGATTTCAGAGAGGGATTTGGATATTTTACTTCTCATACGTGCGCAAATTTCACCCTAAGCTCTGCAAATCCGTGTGAAAGAATCAAGTTTGTTGGTGCGTTAAGGAGCTTGTGAATTTCGTGGGATTTGGAAGAAAGATGAAAGCTGGCGCAAGGCAATGATGAGCAAATTCCAATTGATATTTTCTTCAGATAGTTTTATCCTCTTCAGTAAAAAAAACTTACTAGTGTATTTCTGATTTATTAGTGTAAATGGTATGTACTCATGCAAATTACTGGAGTTAACTAATGTGAACAAATTGACTTAGCTGATGTAGTTTTGTGTTAATTTTACTGATATGATTGGACCCCCCTTTTTTTTACTGATGTGAGTTTTTTTATTGATACAAAGTTTCTTTCAGCTTTCTACTGATGCAAAATGAGATGAGATGATGTGTATTTCACATGTTCATGTTATGATCTGGCCACTCGATGTAGTAAAAAAATCTATTGATATGATGTACTAATAAATATTGATCAATATGATTTTTGTTTTCTTGCTAGTACAATATTTGTGTTGATGCAAAGTTAATAGTAACTTATGCGGTAGTTACGCAAATAAAAAGTAAAATTAAAAAAAATGGTTTACTAAAATGGACATAAGATAATAGTGGAGTGATTATAAAAATGAAATGGTTATTATTAAATGGTCATTATTAAACGAAATGGTTATTATTAAAAATAAAAAATAAAATAAAATAAAATAAAAATAAAAAATGATATTAAAAAGAAAAGAATTAATTATTCTAATATAAAATATGACTTATCTTATTTATTTTTATTTTGGTAAAATAAACAGAGTCATTATTTAAAATGAGATATAAAATGTTATAATTGAAAATAAATAATAATGAAGTGAAGAATGTATATGTGTAAAAGAAATAAAAGAGATGACAATGATAATTATAGTAATGAAAATGATCATGACCAGATGAAATAGTCATGTTGATGCAGATGAAAATGAATTGAAAAGACAATGCAATTAAAGGGATGACAAGTTTGGGGTATAACAATGGCACCACATAATGGGCCACCCTTCTAATGAGGTGTTAAAGCACATGTCTCAATCTTTCGCTGATATCAAATATCATAAAAAATGTCTATGTCATGCTTGTCATTTAGCAAAACTGTGTAGACAACCTTTTCCTACTAGTGATTCCATTACATCTGCTTGTTTTGAATTATTGCATATGAATATATGGAGTCCTATTGATGTGCATTCATTAGATGATTTTGAATATTTTCTCACTATTTTGGATAACTTTACAAGATATACTTGGACCTTTTTAATGCACAACAAATTTGAAACTATGACTAATATTTATAATTTAGTTGCTTATTATCAAACTTAATTTTTTGCCAAAATTAAACCTATTATGACTGATAATGACAATGAATTTCTTATGCCCTCTTATTATGTCTCTGTCATACCCCAAAATTTGCCTGTTAATTTTTATGATAAATTGATTCATGCATGACATTCATTTCACATTTGCATTCATTCATTAGCATACATTCTCATATAAATTATAAATTTTAACTTATTTATTATGTGATACAGATATAAAAAATAATAATAATTTTGGTTATCTGTATGATATAAATAAATTTTATATATATAAATAAAATAGTTTTAATTTAATGATAAATAAAAATAGATTTGAATTTTAATTGTATAATTAAAATTTTAAATTAGTTTTATTTGTTAAAGCTCATTAAATATAATAACTATTTTTTATAATTTAGTGACTCATGTTCCATTTATTCATTATTTATAAATAGTATTTATTTAGTAATTCACGTTTTTACTTAATAAAATTTATTTATAAGAGTAACATTTTTTTAAAAAAAACCCATAAATTATAAAATAATTTTGGTTGATATAAGTAAGAATAATTTTGATTTTTTTTAAATGATGAAAGTAAAAATAGAAATAGGTTTAAATTTTAATTCAATTATGTAACTAAAATTTAAATTAATGTTTATTTGTTAAAAGTCATTTAAATTATTCATTATTTATAATAATATTTGTATTTAATAAATATTTAGCAAGGTTAAACCCTAACTCTCCTAAAGTATAGGAAGGGATCCAAATATTTAGCAAGGTTAAACCCTAACTCTCCTAAAGTATAGGAAGGGATCCAAATATTTAGCAAGGTTAAACATTAATCCACACCATTATAAATACTTCACATGGCTGCAGCAAGAGGGAAAAAAGAGGGAAAAAAGAGGAAAAAGAGGAGAGATACAGGAGAAGAAGATACACAAGGCAAGGCAGAAGCAAGAAGATTCACGGGCAGAGAAAAGAGAAGCAACCATAAAGCACTCATAGCCTGAATAAGAACAACACACATACAGTGAGCAAGCTAGAAGAATCAAATCCCCAGTAAGTGTTCATTATGGAATTTGTATCCAGCATGATTACCTTGCAATACTCCTTAATTCATGCATGAATAATATTGGTTTAATATATATATTGAGATGATGTATTTATGGTTTGGTGGATGTTGATATTGTTTTATTCAAGTATGCATCTGTTCTTGATATGTCATAGCATGTTGGAGAAATTTTGTTTGCATGATTAAAGAATTATATCTGCCATTTAATTATTATTATATGAGTGTTGTTTCTAGCATGATTATGTTTATTTCACATGCTGTTATTACATAATAATGATGATGATGATATAATAAAGATAATATAAATCCTTGGTTGTCTTTAACATGTATGTGTGAGGTTTGTTTTATCATTATCACTTGCAGTAAAGAGAACTAATACATGAGTAAAATAATATAAGCTTCTTGATTTGTGCATGACTATTTTTATTATTGCATGATGATTACATATGATCTTATTTTATGTGTGTGGTTTGATATAAGATGAAGTTACAAGTTTGTTGTATTCACATGAAAGAAACAGCATGAGAAAAAATAAAGTAGCTTGCCGTAAGAGAGAAAGCTGTAACATGCATGGTGGTGTTGTGTCAAAATGGAAAAATCCATGTAGAATTAATATATATTTTAATGAAGGCGAATAAATAACGAAGGGACCAACATGGCTCGTTGGTAGCTCCCCCTCACTGCAACGTTATAATTAATTCACCACTATTTTTCTATTATTAAAATAAAACTCATTAATTAATTTTCTAATTAATATATTATATTAGTTATTTAAACTAGGATATAATTTAATCTAGTTTATTAATTAAATTTTCATATATCACTTAATTAATTAAAATGGGCTATTTTGAATAATAAAAATCTAATTATATTTTTTTTTCTTTCCTCTTTTCTTTTAAAATTTCTATCAATTTAGTCTAAATTTTTCCATAAATTCATAAAAAAAAAGTTTCTATTATTATAGACTAAAAATATTCTTAATTCATTCTTAAATTTAGTTTATTTATTTCATTTGTCATGAACTTTCTATGTAATAGATTTAATTAGGATTTTTTATTTATTTATTTCTTTTTAGTTTAATTAGGTTTTATTATTTTGTATGCCCTTTTAATTTTGTACTCGTTAATTAAGATTTAGATATTTTATATCCCCTTTTAAAATATGTACCCCCCATCCCGAAGCCATGTAATAGTGTAGTCTTATTTTCCGCACTTTAATTTTTCCATACTATGAATATAATTGTCTAGATGTATGCTAATAGGATTGCATGGAAAGATAAATAATCGAACTTAGATAAATTAATTCAAGATAATATATCATTTCCACACTTGCACCTCTAGGGCAACCCTCTCTTTGTTGCCTTACGATATTACGGTCATGTCCCGCGAATGTGGGGATACCCTTAGCAAAGACCCTTTCGATTAAATCATCATCATCCCTAAACAGATAAGTCATAGTCCCTTCGATCAAAAGGTCAATGTCCCTACAAGATAAATCATAGTTCCTCGGACGTTGCCTTCGAATATATGACCTTGTCCCTCGAACGTTGCCTTCGAATATATGACTTTGTCCCTCGATGACCCTTCGTTGTAGCCTACGATTAAATGATGATCGTCTCTTCGAATGCTAAGGTATCCTTACAAATGTTGCCTTCAATGACCAATCGACGACCCCACGATGTCCCTTTACATCCAAAGGATAAGACTACTTACTTCTCAATAGTAAGGACAATTTTACCCTCCTAATGATAGGAAATACCTATAAAGACCTTGGTTAGGTATAACTCTTAAATGCTTGCTCACAACTTAAAATACTTTTCACACCTCACACTTTTCAAAACATCTTTTAGAAAATCACCACTTGGTATAAATTCGCACCAGAATCATCGCCGAGTTATATTTTTCTAAACATCTTTCAAAATCAAACGAGATAAACACTTTGTATACATTCGTACAAGAATCATTACAAAGTTAAACTCTCCTTTCAAAATGTTTTCTAAACACACCACATTTCTCAAACACTTTCTCAAACAAGGAAAACATAAGTGAGTTAAGCAATTAAGAGCCCATGGATAACCATGGATACAAAGGGTGCTAACACCTTCCCTTTGTATAATGTACCTCCCGAACTCAAAATCTAATCAAGGTCTTTCCTGTTCTTTTCCGCCTTTCCTTATTGGATAAAAGAAAATTCGGTGGCGACTCTTCCTATCCGCAACATTGCTTTTCAAAGCAAAAACACAAAGTCAGTTCACTGTATCACAGAACTGGCGACTCTGCTAGGGAATCTTAAAAAGAGAGGTAACCTTAAAGATAAGATCACTTATGTTTTCGAATTGTTTCTTTGTCTGACTTACTTTTAAGGGATTGTTTGGGTATTCTATGCTTGAGTGAAAGATCCTACACCCGGATCTAGTGTACCTTAGGTAAGTAGCAAGAGATCATCGCGATTGTCCGGCGTATACTGGAATGGTTAAAATGATGGCTACGGTTAATGTGACACTTTGGATGTCCTGATGTTCCTCATGTTTACTTGAGGAAAATTTTGGCGTCTGCGTGGTGTCATCAAAGCATTAACCAGACCTTTAGAACCCTAATTGACTCATCCTAGCCATTAGAAAGTAGTGAGATAACTGACTTCAGTTCCGACTGGGGTTGGTTGATACTCGATACTACACTCTTTGAGATTGGACTTTAGGGAAATTTTGGTCAACCGCTTGGTGTTGCACTGAAGTGGACTTAAGGAAAGGTCAATGATTTGAGATCCTTCTAGAACCCGGTTACTATTCTAGGACAGGTTGAACCAACCAAACTTCAGTGGGGAGGGTACTTACCTATGGAACTCATGCAAGCCTTAAAACCTAGGAATGATTGTGGTGTGACTTGTTTGTGCTTGTTACTTACTTGACATCATAACATCATAACATCATGACATCATGGCATTGTACTAACCATTTCGAGGACTTAGGGATTTAACTTTGCTCTGTTTTGTAGGGCTATGGCTTCCAGGAAGACCATCCAGATCAATTTTGTAGCGACCTCTCCTAAACTCAAGGATTTAGTGTCAGAACTTCCCGATCATGCTCAGTTCATCAAGAAACATGGTTATCTCCTCAATTTAGTTACCACCGGTTTCAAGGAAGATATGATGAGAATTCTATTCCAGTTCTTCGATCCTAAACATCATTGCTTCACCTTCCCAGATTATCAGTTGGTACCCATATTAGAAGAATTTTCCAGGTTGCTTGGGATACCTATCCTTGATCAAACACCTTTCAGTGGTTTAGAAAAGATTCTGAGGTCTGAAGAGGTTGCCGCGGCTTTACACATGACAAAGTCCGACATTGAAACTAATTGGGTAACAAGAAGTGAAGTTAAGGGTTTACTTGCCAAATTTCTGATAAATAAGGCCCGAGAATTCCTAAAAGCTATGAGTGTCCACGCTTTCGAAGATGTTCTAGCATTACTAATATATGGTTTGGTGCTATTTCCTAATCCGGATCAATTCATAGACATGAATGTTGTTAAGATATTTCTCACTCATAACCCTGTGCCCACCTTGCTTGGAGACATTTTGCATTCCCTTCACACTCGTACTATGAAAAGGCAAGGGACTCTCATGTGCTGCGTACCTTTATTATCTAGGTGGTTTATTTCGCACCTTCCTCAATCAGTTTTGAAGAATGAGCAAAATTTGAAATGGTCTCAAAGGATAATGTCGCTCTCCCATTCAGACATCCATTGGTGTCCCCAACCCAAAGAAAATGTTATCATCATTGACCGTTGTGGAGAATTCTCTAACGTACCACTCCTGGGGATAAGAGGAGGTATTACTTATAATCCTACTTTAGCCCTACGTCAGTTTGGTTATGCTCGAAGAGATGGTCCACATGAAATAATTATCCAAGGCACTGTGTTTGACTATGACAACGATTCTCAAGGTCTCCGTCAAAGGTTTGTACGAGCTTGGGGCATGGTGAAAAGAAGTACTTTAGGACAGAAAAACTCTATTCCTATGGAACCTTATCTCAGATGGGTACGCGCCAGAGCTCGTGAGCTTATCATGCCATATCTTGCAATCGGACCTCTGATTGTTGAACCAAAAGTTGAAGGAGGTACCCCTCAGATCATTCCTTATCCAGATATGCCTACCAATGTTGAAGAATTGAAGAAATCTTGGATCCAGTTGAGAGAGGAAAGGGATACTTTTGAAGCTCAGTTATGTGCTGAAAGGAAGAAAGTATTAGAGCTCACCAGCCAGCTTAACGAGGAACGAAGTCTCAATGCATATCTCCGCCCAAAAAGAAGCCGTCCCTGGGAGACTTGAGCTTTCATTTTTTCTTGTAATGAACATTGATTAAAGAAATTATTAATAAAAGTTCCCCTTTTTGGTGGTTTACGCAAAGTTAAATTCCAAAAGTCCTTGAAAACATTTCATACATTGCATAGCATAACATAACATTGCATAACAGGTACTCTAAAGGATCAATGTTCTCACGGTCTTCCTCTCAAACAGAAAAATGGCCCTCGAACAAACTGTCAAGGATCTCCAGGCTCAGAATGCTCAATTCCAGGAGATGATCTTGAACTTATCCAAGGGGCAGGAGGAGCTGAAGACTCTATTGCTCGAGAAGAAGAAAGACAAGAAATCTGTGAGTTACATTAACCCGGGAAGAAGGCTTAAAGGAGAGGCTCCAGGAGTCAAGATTGAAATTCCGAAGGATAAAGAAGATGAGACAGAAAATGATTCGGAAGATGAGAATGCTGATCCCTTCAACCCTGAGGACGACTATGAAAATTATGAAAATGAACAGTACTCTCCGAAGGATGATAAGTATAAGTTGCTGGAAGAACGTATGCTAGCTATGGAGGGTCAGAAGGCGCCCGGTCTGGATTTCGAAAGCTTAGGTCTGGTCTCTAATGTGGTCATTCCTCGCAAATTCAAGGTCCTCGCTTTCACTAAGTATGATGGTGCGTCTTGTCCTCAGATGCATCTAAGAGCTTATGTGAGAAAGATCCAGCCGTATACCACTGATAGGAAGCTATGGATCCATTTCTTCCAAGAGAGTTTGTCTGGCACACAGTTAGAGTGGTATTATCAGCTCGAGAGCTCTAACATCCGCACCTGGACTGATTTAGCGACAGCTTTCTACAAGCACTACCAGTATAATTCTGAATTAGCGCCTACTCGGCTACAGCTGCAGAATATGACTATGGGCTCTAAAGAAAGCTTCAAAGAATATGCTCAAAAATGGAGAGACTTGGCTGGCAGAGTCAAACCCCCTATGACTGATCGAGAATTAGTGGACATGTTCATGGGTACACTGACTGGCCCATTCTACAGCCATCTATTGGGAAGTTCCTCATGGGGTTTCACTGAACTTATATTGACGGGTGAACGTGTTGAAAGCGGCATTCGAAGTGGAAAGATACAGGCGGCTACCTCTGCAAGCACCAAAAAGTCCTATCAGGGGAAGAATGAATCAAATGTTGTGTACGGTCAAAGGGGTCATAACAAGAAAAATCGTGACCATATTGTTGGAGCAGTTACGATTGCAGCACCGCCATCTCAAAACTTCCAACACAGACAAGACAGGCTAAGAAGGCAGTTTACCAAGATCAATATGACTTTAGCACAAGCACTGCAGGGTATGCTAAAAGCAAATTTAATTACCCTCAGAGATCCTCCTGCAAATCCCAACACTACTTCTCCTTGTTATAATCCCAATGCCAGGTGCGCATATTACTCTGATAGCCCCGGGCATGATACAAACGATTGTTGGTTGTTGAAGAATAAGATTCAGGATATGATCGACGCTGGAGAAATTGAATTTGATCCTCCGGAGACTCTTAACGTCATCACTACTCCTATGCCTAATCATGACAAGACTGTTAATGTTATGGATGACAATTCTCACATTACTAATGTAGCTGACTTAGCATCTCCTCTCCTGATCATCAAGAAGAATTTATTGCAAGCTGGTTTATTTCCAGGTTATGCTGAAAATTGCGATCTCTGTATACTCCGACCTAATGATTGCTTGAAGTTGAGGAATGGTATTCAACGGCTGATGGATGATCGTACAATTCTCTTTGAAAAGATTCCTAAGGTGGAAAACCCTATTGAAGAAATATCTGTGATTGCTGTTAGACGGTGTGGCTAGTGATCGAGAGGGGGGGGGGGGTGAATAGATCACCTCTTTAAAATTTAACGGATTTAAAGTTTTATCAGAGTTTTTAAAGTTGGCGGAAAAAATCAGTCCCGAATCGACTTCCGTCTATTCTGAACCGCTACTAGAAGACCGGACACACGAGTCTTAATGCTGGATTTGAATAAGAATGACAGAAATAATCCACACCAGAATTTTAGCTAATTGAATGCACTTATCATTAAAGTCTATTTCCAATGAATAAAACCTAGCTAACAATTTTGTCAAACAGTTGGTGTGTATGTGATCAATGATGAACAGCAGTAGTGTTTGATTGAAATTGTTTTCTTGCTACTACTGTCTTGCAACAGGAACAATCACAACACACACTAACTGAGATTGCGAAAACTGTTTTAAACGTAAAAAGAAGTAAGGTAAGAATACGATACGCAGAGATTTGGTAAGGAAGTTCCCCACGTCGTCCTCGCGTGTGGGTACGTCTCCCTCTCAATTTCAAATGAAATTGAGAACTTTGATTATCGATAATTGCCAAATCCGTTGATACAAGGTTATGATACAAAGACAGAATTCTAAATTCCAAGAACTTCTTCTTGTATGAACCTTCACTTGATCTGAGCACGATCAAGAATTTCCTGCACGAAGTTACAAACAATTCACCGGTTCCACGACCTGCTTGCGAAATCCCCCGATCTCCAAACGCAACGCTGCGGCTGAATCTGTTCTGCAAACGTGACTCCCAAACCCTCAAGAACACTCCAGTTCTTGAAGGATAAACCAGTAGGTTTTTCCTAGAAACCCCCTTCAATCTTCAACTCAGCTAGATCCTCGATCGTTCCGCTGAAAACCACAGCTAGATCCTTGATCGTACCACTGAACGTTATCTCGATAATCCTTTAATCCAAAGAACAAGAATTATTGTGTGTTGATGTTCTTGAAGAAAAGTGATTGAGAAGATGAAGAAGATGAAGTCTCTTTCAGGTTTCTATCTGCTCTCAAACAATTGCTCCAACACTGCTTTTGATCTTGTGTTCAATTGTTTTCCCTCAAAGAATTCGTGCTTTTTCACTGCTGTCATAACATCTTATATATGCAGCAACAACAGAACTGTTAGTGAGCAAAACAGCTTTATGCATTGATACATGAGAGTATGCATCGATGCATACTGTAAGATAAGTGAAATTTTGGTGAAATGGATTAATCATGTATCGATGCATAATTCGTATGTATTGATGCATGTGATTTTTTCACTAGTATGTATCGATGCCTAATGCGTATGCATTGATACACAGGCTGTTTCAATTGGTCATGTATCGATGCAGGGATCGTATGGATCGATGCATAAAGCCTTTTGCCTTTCATGTATTGATGCATGACTCGTATGCATCGATGCATACTGAACAAGAAAGGTTTTGTGATTTATCACATGCTGTATGTATCGATGCAGAGGCTTATGTATTGATGCATACTGACACAAAGTGCATTTTAATTGTTATTTTAGGAGAAGTGTTAATGTAGGTCTATATGTACAGTTATGCAACAATAGAGTGGGATGAAAACACAATAAGAACACAAATGTATCATGTAATATAATGCACAACCAACATTTGGATGATGATCACACAATTTGCTATCATTAAAAATTACTTCAAAGTAAAGAATTCTCTCACAAACTCCCCCTTTTTGATGATGGCAAATTTTTGGCAAGATGTGTGATACTCCCCCTGAGTTTGTGCATATCTGCATTTTCTCCCCCTTTGTCAACATCAAAAAGAGGAAGAAACAGAGCTATCAAGGTAGCATAGTGTAGCAGGACATGGCAAAAAAATGGATAACAAGCTATCAATCACAAAGAAGGAAGCTACAAAGTAAAGAATCATTCATAAAGAATGACGAATAAGGGCAATAACAATAGAGATAAACAGAAAGAGAAAAGCATTTAAAGATTCGAACGAGTTTAGGGATTACATAAGCTAAACCATATATTGTGCAACAAAATAAAACTTGAGCAATATGAAATGAAATGCAGTGAGATGAAATGCAGGGGGGTTAATTTGGATTGTGGCCACCACACGATTCCTCATCTCTGTCGAGATCTCTGTAGCTTGGCGGAGGCGGAGGAGGAGGCATTATGTCTGGATTTTGGCCCATGAAGGAGTATTGCCTAAATCGGTTCTGAACTTCAATGCTTCGAAAGCTGTCCATGATACCAGGATTTTCACGGCAGTCGTCCATAAAGCCAAACATTTCGTTGTAGAAAACTTGATGCCATTTAACCAAGTCTTGGTGCCAAGCGTGTTGATTGTGATACATCCGTGTATGCTCATCATGCCAGTCACGATGCTCCTTGTGCCACTCAGATTGTTGTACATTCCAATACCGTGCTTCTTCATGGCGTTCTTTGTTAGCAATTTCCATCTGTTGAAGCATATGAGTGATGTCCGCAGTAGGTATTGAGGATGAAGTACCACCTAAGAATGGAGGGGCTGTAGGTTCAGGTACGTAGTTGGTGGGAGACCACCTTCGTGGCACCCAATCTCCCCAACCAGCATTGGCCTCAGCTTGAGGCACATTTGTTTCAGGCGCATCCTGCATTTCTTCATCAGGCTGTTCTTCAGCAACATGTATTCATTCCGAAGGCACGTCAAAGTTGTAGATTCTGGTTTTGGATTTTCTTTCAAAAAAGTAGAAGCATTTGCGGTCTTTATCCCACCGATATCCCATATGCGATAGAGTGGAAGAGTCAAACTCTTGAGCAGCAGATGGAGATAGGAGAGGAAGAATAGGAATTACAACTTTCCAAAACTTAAGAATTTTCATAATTTGAGAAGCATACCCTAGAGCCACATTTTTGGAGCTGTCTCGCACAAAAAATAGACGTTTTACAAAGTAGTTCGCCCAATTTAAGAGAACCTTATTTTGCAGAATGTAGAGAAGATGTATGCTAGGCCTATCCAACCGAGAATGTCCACTGTTTGTTGGACGCAGAATATGTGTGATAATCCAGTGAAGAATACGCGGAGTTTGCTTGATCATACCTGACGTGACGTGTTCATCCTCACTCAACGGTCTATCTATCTTTAGGATAGATGGAGTAAAGTCCTTCATGTCAAATTCAGGATCAAAATGCAGGTCATGCCAGGACTTGACAGTCATCGACGGATGCGGAATTTGAAATACCGTTTCCCAATCAGAGGCTTCAAAGGTATATGTTCTGACACCGATAGAACACCGAAACATATAGCCTCTACCAGTTTGTAAGCCGGCATAAAAGGCCCGGATGAAATCCTCATGATAATCATCTTTTGTGGACAGAAATGACCCAAGTCTTTGTGCATGTAGGAGTTCAACCACCTCATTTAGGTGCAGGTGAATAGCATCTGTTTTATCAAAGATGTGGGGTTTCATGACTAACCTTGTCTTGAAGGATTCCTCAAATTCAGCAGCAATAGCAGGATGAAGTAGGTCTAAGGCGTTTGAAGGAACATCTGGTGGTTGCTGAGAAGTACCGGCTGTTTCCTTTCCCTTTCCTTTTCCTTTTGCTCTGGCTGGAATAGTGCGTGGAGGCATGGTGATGTGAGATTTAGGGTTTTAGAGAGAGAGTGAAGATGAGAAAGATTAGGGTTAGCCACTGGTTTTGGGGTTTTTGAGGTCAGATGATATGAAGTCTTGAGATAGGAAGTGATAGGATTGGCTGATGTGTCGATGCATGAGAGAGAAAAAATGCATTTAATTCAAATAGCATCAGTATGTGTCGATGCAAATGGTCATGCATCAATGCCTATTATTCACATTTGGCCTATGTATCGATACGTGCGATGGATGCATCGATGCATCCTGAACCATTTTGAAGAAAAATTGAAATTCAGAATATATGGATCGATGCATACATGTTTTGTGTCGATGCATACTGATGCCAAAGCAGATTTTGATGACTTTTGATGCAGTATGGATATGCATTATGCACTATGTCATGATGGTTATGCCCAAGGAAGATTCATAAGTCAGAATTTTAATGTGCACACAATATAGGCAAGGAGTATATGCAATCAAATTTATATCAACTAGAGTAAGAACATTTGTTCTAACATACACAATCACTTAGCAATAAGAGAATTTGTAGAAAGGATGGATATTACCTCTGTTGGCGTAATCTTGTGATGGATAATTGACATCTAAAACAAGTCTTATCAACTATGATGAGGCATAACATAATTAAGAGGCAACATGCTTAGGACATCAAATGAGAAAGATCTAGGATCCCTAATTCACGACGAATGTTGAAGAAAGGTTCCGTTGCCAAAGGTTTAGTGAAAATATCAGCAAGCTGATTTTTGGAATCAACGTGCTCAAATACAACGTCTTCTTTTTCAACATGGTCGCGAAGAAAGTGATGTCTAATCTCTATGTGTTTAGTGCGTGAGTGTAAAACAGGGTTTTTAGTAAGGTTTATGGCACTAGTGTTGTCACATTTTATAGGAATACGTTTGAGTTGAATGTTGAAGTCTTGCAGTTGCTGCTTCAGCCATAAAATCTGAGCGCAACAACTACCGGCTGCAACGTATTCTGCCTCTGCAGTTGACAAAGCCACAGAAACTTGCTTTTTGCTATGCCAACTTACCAAGGAATTTGAAAACAGGTGACATGTACCACTTGTGCTTTTCCTATCTGATTTGCAGCCAGCAAAATCAGAATCGGAGTACCCTACTAAACTACAATCACTTCCTTTGGAATACCAAAGCCCATATTTAGGTGTTCCGTGAAGATATCTAAATATGCGCTTCACCGCTTTTAGGTGCGATTCCTTAGGATTTGATTGATAGCGTGCACACATGCAAACACTAAACATGATGTCAGGTCTAGAAGCAGAAAGATACAAGAGAGATCCAATCATACCTCTGAACCTTTTGACATCTACACACTTACCATGCTCATCCTTATCTAGATTTCCGTTGGTAGGCATTGGGGTGTCAATTGATTTTGAGTCATTCATTCCAAAGCGCTTGAGTAGTTCTCTGCAGTATTTTGTTTGACATACTGCTGTACCCTCATCAAGTTGCTTTATTTGCAGTCCTAGGAAGTAGTTCAGCTCCCCCATTAGACTCATCTCAAATTCACCCTGCATAACCTTAGAAAATTCTTCGACCAAGTGTATGTTAGTTGAACCAAATATTATATCGTCGACATAAACTTGAACTAAAAGAATGTGCTTCCCTTTGTGTTTAATAAAGAGAGTATTGTCCACCTTACCTCTTGAGTATCCATGGTCAATTAGGAATTTGCTAAGCCTTTCATACCAAACCCGAGGGGCTTGTTTAAGGCCATACAAAGCTAGTTTTAGTTTGTAAACATGATCTGGATTTTCAGCATTTTCAAAACCAGGAGGTTGTGAAACATATACTTCTTCATTTATGACACCATTAAGAAAAGCACTCTTTACGTCCATTTGGTAAAGCTTAAAATCCTTAGAACACGCATAGGCAAGCAAAAGACGTATAGCTTCAAGGCGAGCAACTGGAGCATAAGTTTCCTCATAGTCTATGCCCTCCTCTTGGTTATACCCTTGTGCTACTAAACGTGCCTTGTTCCTTGTAATCACTCCGTTTTCATCAAGCTTATTTCTAAAAACCCACTTAGTGCCTATGATATGATGATCTCGCGGACGAGGGACAAGTTCCCAAACGTCATTTCTTTTAAATTGATTAAGCTCTTCTTGCATGGCCATTAGCCAAAATTCATCAATCAAGGCCTCTTTGGCATTTTTAGGTTCTACTTGTGAAACAAACGCGAAGTGAGAACAAAAGTTACTTATCTTAGAACGGGTCATTACTCCCTTTGAAATGTCTCCCAAGATGTTGTCAATGGGATGGTCTTTTGAGGATTTCCAGGCTGTTGGAAGCTCCTTCACATCAGCTGTCTTTTCTTCCTCATTTTCTTCATGACTAGTATCTTCCTCCTTCTCATGGGCAGCTGTTTTGGACTGATCAGTTTCCTCAATAGCTTCCTTGAGTATGTCTTCTGTAGATACACCTGCGTCATCAAAAGAAATACCTTTTCCGACATTTTTCGGATAAGACTCATCAAAAGAAACATGAACAGATTCTTCAACAGTAAGTAAACGCTTATTATACACTCTATATGCTTTACTTGACAGTGAGTAACCAAGAAATATACCTTCATCCGCTTTTGCATCAAACTTCCCAATGTTTTCCTTTCCGTTATTCAACACAAAACATTTACAACCGAATACGTGAAGATGTGACAAGTTAGGTTTTCTTCCTTTCAAAAGTTCATAAGGAGTTTTATTTAAAATAGGGCGAATTAAGATTCTGTTTAAAACATAACAGGCTGTGCTAACTGCATCAGCCCAAAAGTATTTTGGCAATCCGCCCTCATTAAGCATTGTTCTTGCCAACTCCTCTAAAACACGATTTTTACGCTCCACAACCCCATTTTGTTGTGGAGTTCGAGGAGCTGAAAAATTATGCTCAATACCATACTTGTCACAGAACTTCTCAAAGTGATAATTTTGAAACTCACCACCATGATCGCTACGAATTGTAACTATTTTGGAATTCATTTTGTTTTTGGACAGATTTGCAAAGTTTTTAAAAGCAGAAAAAGTTTCATCTTTGCTATGAAGGAATATAGTCCAAGTAAATCTAGAGTAGTCATCAACTATTACAAAGCCATAGTAATTTCCACCTAGGCTCTTTGTCCTAGAAGGTCCAAAGAGATCCATATGGAGAAGCTCAAGGGGTCGTGAAGTTGAAATTACGTTTTTAGATTTAAATGAGACCCTTGTTTGCTTTCCCATTTGGCACGCATCACATAGGTGGTCTTTTGAAAATTTTATTTTTGGTAGACCGACTACTAGATCCTTAGATACAACCTTATTAAGCAAATCGAAATTAACATGCGCTAAACGTCTATGCCAAAGCCAAGAATCATCATTCAAGGTGACTAGACATTTAGTACTTATTAGAGGTACATCAAACAGGTCAAGCATATAGATATTGTTTACTCTTACACCCTTAAACACAATGTTTTGTTCAGCATGTTCAATTATGCAGCAAGTTTTTGTGAACGAAACTTTATAGTCCATGTCGCATAGTTGACTTATGCTTAACAAATTGTGTTTAAGTCCCTCTACTAGATGGACATTTGAAATAGTAGTGGTGGAGGGATTACCTACACTACCTTTGCCGAGTATGGCTCCTTTGTTATTGTCTCCATAAGTAACATATCCCTTCTTCTTTGCCTTGAAGTCTATAAAAAGAGATATGTCACCGGTCATGTGCCTCGAGCAGCCGCTGTCAAGAAACCACCTTCTATCTGCGGAGGCACGGCACTCATCCTACAATATCAAAAGAGAGAAGTTGGTACCCAATTTTCATTGGGTCCAAGTGGGTAAGTGCTAACATGGTTGCCTTTTGGCTTCCATTGATAAATACCTTTAGGGACAAGAAATCTCCTAAACTTGCATTTCTCAATGGTATGGCCAGCATGACAACAATAATGACATAAACCATGATGATGTGTTTGTTGTTTCTTGTTCATTGAATCCTTTAGAATAAAAGAGTATTTTGCATATGGAGGATTTAATGACTTCTTAAACAACCTAGAGTCAACGGCATAAGTAACTTTAGGTTGTAGCGCCTTCTTTAATTTGACCGAGTGTTTACCTCTTTTTGCCAAATATAACAAGCGTCACAATACCTAACTCTACTACATCCATCAATGTCAATAGTTTTTGAATTTTCTGCAATACTAGCTTTCAAGGCTTCTAAATCAATTTCAGCTTTGTTTACTTTACCTTCCAAAAATGAGAAAATATGTTTGTCGGAAGATAGTCTTTTAAAAGCATCTACAGCTTCGTTATACAGTTTTTCAAAAGCTATTTTTAGTTCCAAAAAAGACATAGAGGAGAAATTATTGTAATAGGCTTGTTTTACCTTTTTGTCATTGTTTTTCTTCTTGTGGTAGGACAGATTTTTTGTGTGAGCCATAAGGCACAGATTTGCAGCTTCATCACCATCACTTGAGCTTTGTGTGCTTGATGAATCACTATCACTTTCCCATGCAATATACGCTCTTCTTTGTTTGCTGTACCCTTTTGGTGAATCTTTTCTTTGATCCTTATACTTCATAGGGCAGTCCGTTTTATAATGTCCAGATTTACCACAGTTAAAACAGGATCCTCTTCCTCTATTCTTCTTGTTCTCTTCTTGTTTCGAATTTATAGATTGTCTTCGAAACTTCATGAGATTTTTGTCGGAATGCTTGACTCCATTCTTTCGAATGAATCTATTATATCTCCTTACAAACAGTCCCATTTCCTCATCATCCGAGTCTTTGTCGCTACTTGAATCATTGTCGCTTTGCTCTTTTCGTGAGGACTTAGAGCTGGAGGCCACAAGAGCTATTGGCTTCTTCTCTCCCTCTTTGTCTCTTTTCTTCTCCTTTTCCTTCTTACTTTTATTCTCATATTTTTCAAGACTTTCCAATGCTTGCTGATGTTCTTCCAGCTTTCCAAACAGAGTTGTAATCGTAAGTCTTGTAAGATCGTTGGCTTCCTTAATTGCTGTTACTTTAGGTTGCCACTCCCTGCTAAGACACCTGAGAATTTTATTAGTAGCAATTTCATTGGAAATAGGTTTTCCAAGCGCATTCAATCGGTTAGTTAGGTGAGTGAATCTCTTTTGCATGTCGAAGATAGATTCTCCTTGTTTCATGCGAAAGAGCTCAAATTCTTGATTGAGTGTGTTAATGCGGGACTGTTTTACTTCAGTAGTACCCTCATGGGCAACTTCTAAAGCATCCCACATTTCTTTAGCTGTCGTGCAATGAGATACTCGATAATACTCATCAACACCAAGTGCTGAAATTAGCATGTTTCGAGCTTTCCAATCACACAACCACTTTTTCTCATCTTTCTCATTCCAATCATCTTCTGGTTTAGGTACTATGGCGCCAGCCGCATTCGTCATAGTAATTTGAAACGGACCATTTTCAATGGCAGCCCATACTAACCTATCCACAGAATTTATATGAACTCGCATGCAGTCTTTCCAGTAGCCGTAATTTTCACCGTTGAAAATAGGCGCTCTATTATACGCCCCCTTTGGTTCAGAATCCATACTGTTACAAGCAGCCACAGAGCATCAGCGAACCGGCGCTCTGATACCACTTGTTAGACGGTGTGGCTAGTGATCGAGAGGGGGGGGGGGTGAATAGATCACCTCTTTAAAATTTAACGGATTTAAAGTTTTATCAGAGTTTTTAAAGTTGGCGGAAAAAATCAGTCCCGAATCGACTTCCGTCTATTCTGAACCGCTACTAGAAGACCGGACACACGAGTCTTAATGCTGGATTTGAATAAGAATGACAGAAACAATCCACACCAGAATTTTAGCTAATTGAATGCACTTATCATTAAAGTCTATTTCCAATGAATAAAACCTAGCTAACAATTTTGTCAAACAGTTGGTGTGTATGTGATCAATGATGAACAGCAGTAGTGTTTGATTGAAATTGTTTTCTTGCTACTGCTGTCTTGCAACAGGAACAATCACAACACACACTAACTGAGATTGCGAAAACTGTTTTAAATGTAAAAAGAAGTAAGGTAAGAATACGATACGCAGAGATTTGGTAAGGAAGTTCCCCACGTCGTCCTCGCGTGTGGGTACGTCTCCCTCTCAATTTCAAATGAAATTGAGAACTTTGATTATCGATAATTGCCAAATCCGTTGATACAAGGTTATG
Organism: Lathyrus oleraceus; assembly: GCF_024323335.1. Classification (NCBI taxonomy): domain Eukaryota; kingdom Viridiplantae; phylum Streptophyta; class Magnoliopsida; order Fabales; family Fabaceae; genus Lathyrus; species Lathyrus oleraceus. The sequence continues at coordinate 183,671,704 of NC_066585.1, forward strand.
ATACAAAGACAGAATTCTAAATTCCAAGAACTTCTTCTTGTATGAACCTTCACTTGATCTGAGCACGATCAAGAATTTCCTGCACGAAGTTACAAACAATTCACCGGTTCCACGACCTGCTTGCGAAATCCCCCGATCTCCAAACGCAACGCTGCGGCTGAATCTGTTCTGCAAACGTGACTCCCAAACCCTCAAGAACACTCCAGTTCTTGAAGGATAAACCAGTAGGTTTTTCCTAGAAACCCCCTTCAATCTTCAACTCAGCTAGATCCTCGATCGTTCCGCTGAAAACCACAGCTAGATCCTTGATCGTACCACTGAACGTTATCTCGATAATCCTTTAATCCAAAGAACAAGAATTATTGTGTGTTGATGTTCTTGAAGAAAAGTGATTGAGAAGATGAAGAAGATGAAGTCTCTTTCAGGTTTCTATCTGCTCTCAAACAATTGCTCCAACACTGCTTTTGATCTTGTGTTCAATTGTTTTCCCTCAAAGAATTCGTGCTTTTTCACTGCTGTCATAACATCTTATATATGCAGCAACAACAGAACTGTTAGTGAGCAAAACAGCTTTATGCATTGATACATGAGAGTATGCATCGATGCATACTGTAAGATAAGTGAAATTTTGGTGAAATGGATTAATCATGTATCGATGCATAATTCGTATGTATTGATGCATGTGATTTTTTCACTAGTATGTATCGATGCCTAATGCGTATGCATTGATACACAGGCTGTTTCAATTGGTCATGTATCGATGCAGGGATCGTATGGATCGATGCATAAAGCCTTTTGCCTTTCATGTATTGATGCATGACTCGTATGCATCGATGCATACTGAACAAGAAAGGTTTTGTGATTTATCACATGCTATATGTATCGATGCAGAGGCTTATGTATTGATGCATACTGACACAAAATGCATTTTAATTGTTATTTTAAGAGAAGTGTTAATGTAGGTCTATATGTACAGTTATGCAACAATAGAGTGGGATGAAAACACAATAAGAACACAAATGTATCATGTAATATAATGCACAACCAACATTTGGATGATGATCACACAATTTGCTATCATTAAAAATTAATTCAAAGTAAAGAATTCTCTCACAATTGCTAGGTCCAAAGTTCCAGTGAAGATTACCGCTACTAGAGTGCCTGTGAAGATTACTGCTGAGCCGAAGGTAGCTCCCCTAATTATTACTGCACCTGGCCCAGTACCGTATTCCTCAAGCAAAGTCATTTCGTGGAATTATGGAGGTGATGTTTACATCCACAGCATAAAGCAAGATGATAATTTTGCTAATCCTAATGACGTTGACATTGTTGGGACTAGTAAAATTACTCGAAGTGGAAGGATCTTCTCTCCAGAAATCTCACCTCCCGCCCCTGAAATTCGAGGAATGGAACCAGTAATCAATCCTTCTCAGTCAAAGACACCAGTCGAAGTTACTATCGAAGATGTTGCCAAGCAGGAAATGGAAGAAATGCTGAAAATCATCTGTAAGAGTGATTTTGATGTGGTAGAACAGCTGGGGCATACTCCGTCTAAAATTTCGATGTTATCCTTGTTGTTATCTTATGAATCTCATGCCAGTGCGTTGATAAAATTCTTGAAGACCGCTCATGTACCTCAGGAGACATCTGTCGATCAGTTAGAAAATTATGTTTCTAACTTGGCTGTTGATAATGGCATAGGCTTTTCTGATGCTGGCCTGACACCAGCAGGAAAGAATCACAATAAAGCTCTGCATATCTCCATTGAGTGTAAGGGGGTCACCTTGTCTCATGTGTTGATCGGCAATGGCTCTTCTTTGAATGTGCTACCGAAAGCTGTGCTCGATAAGCTTGACTGTAAAAGTATTGAACTGAAACCTAGTGACGTTGTGGTGCGTGCTTACGATGGTGCGAAGAGTGTTGTCCATGGTGAAGTGGTTCTCCCTATCAAGATAGAACCTCAAGTCTTCAACACTACCTGTTACGTAATGAACATTCGTCCTGCCTATTCCTGCTTGCTGGGATGCCCTTGGATCCATGGGGCAAGTGCTGTAGCTTCGTCTCTCCATTAAAAGATGAGGTATCCAATAGAGGGCAAGATTGTCACTATGTATGGAGAAGAAGAGTATATTGTCAGTAGTGTGCATACCTTCAGATACGTCGAGATGGATGGTGAATTCTTTGAGACTCTTTCTCAGTCATTTGAAGTAGTTCCTCCAACCAGTCCTGTCCTTAAGCCAACTTCCCGTGTGCCCAAGGTTATTCGTGCTCCTCCTGCTATGATTTCTCTGAAAGATGCTCAAGTCGTGGTTGAAGATGGTGGTCGTACTGGCTGGGGTCAACTGATCGAGGTACTGTACAAGTCTGATAAATTTGGCCTGGGGTTTAGCTCTGAAAAGATAGTCAAAGATCAGATTAATGCTGTAGAAGATGCTGATAGCGATTGCGACTTGGATAGCTGGATTTTCCCAACAATTGGTGACGAACTCAATAATTGGAAGGCTGAAGACACTATCTCGATTTCCTTTAGTCAGGAGTAATTGTTATTGCTTATTTTAGTGTTTCAAATTTTGTAATTTTTATTATGAACAATTGAACTTCTTAAAGCATTGTGTCTATGCCCGGGGCACAATAGCTAATTTGTTAAGGGTTTTGTCATTTTCATAAGCATATTCACATTCAATAAATCAATGGACTTTTTGCATTCAAATATTGCGCTCTTTATCTTTCCTGTCATCTTTCAAATAAGCTATGTTTTCTTACACACACTCACGTAACAAATTGCAGATCCATATCCACTATGGATCCTGTTGATAATAATTCTGCTACTGTTAATTATGGCTTTAAAAATCCGATCTACCAAGCCGAGGATGGAAGTGAGGAAGATTACGAAGTGCCTGGAGAGCTTGCCAGACTGTTACTGCAAGAAGAAAAGACTATACAACCGAATGAGGAATCAATTGAAATTGTAAATCTGGGTACTGAAGTAGACAAGAAAGAAGTCAAAATAGGAGCAGGCTTGAAAAACAGTGTCAAAGAAAGATTGATTCAGATGTTACATGACTATGTAGAGATTTTTGCTTGGTCTTATGAAGACATGCCAGGACTGGATACTGATATAGTAGTACATCGTTTGCCGATGAAGGAAGATTGTCATCCTGTTAAGCAAAAGGTTCGTCACATGCGTCCTGAAATGTCTGAGAAAATCAAAGCTGAGGTTATGAAACAATTTAATGCAGGTTTTCTAGCTGTTACTTCTTATCCTCAATGGGTGGCTAATGTGGTACCAGTGCCAAAGAAGGATGGTAAGGTGCGAATGTGTGTAGATTACAGAGATTTGAATAAAGCAAGTCCCAAAGATGACTTTCAACTTCCGCACATTGATGTTCTGGTAGATAACACCGCTCAACACAAGGTATTCTCATTCATGGATGGATTCTCAGGTTATAACCAGATTAAGATGGCACCTGAAGACATGGAGAAAACTACGTTTGTGACGCAATGGGGCACTTTCTGTTACAAAGTAATGCCATTCGGTTTAAAGAATGCAGGGGCAACATACCAACGTGCTATGGTGGTTTTGTTCCATGATATGATCCATCATGAAATAGAGGTATATATGGATGACATGATAGCCAGATCTCATACTGAAGAAGAACATCTTGATCATTTATACAAACTGTTTGAGAGGTTGAAGAAATACAAGTTGAGATTGAACCCGAACAAATGCACCTTTGGAGTAAGATCCGGTAAACTCTTGGGCTTTATTGTCAGTGGTAAAGGAATTGAGGTTGACCCGGCTAAGGTGAGAGCTATTCAAGAAATGCCAGTTCCCCGTACAGATAAAGAAGTCAGAGGTTTCTTGAATTACATTGCCCGATTTATCTTCCATTTGACTGCTACTTGCAAACCCATCTTCAAATTACTGAGGAAAAATCAAGAGATAATATGGAATGAAGAATGTCAATAAGCTTTTGAAAAAATCAAGAAGTATCTCCAAGAACCTCCAATTCTGATGCCACCAGTTGAAGGAAGACCTCTAATCATGTATTTGACCGTGTTAGAAAATTCAATGGGGTGTGTGCTGGGGCAACATGACGAGTCTGGTCGAAAAGAGCATGCAATATACTACCTTAGCAAAAAGTTTACCGACTGTGAAATAAGATACTCACTGCTTGAGAAAACTTGTTGTGCTTTGGCTTGGGCTGCTCGCCGACTAAGACAGTATATGTTGAATCATACCACTTTATTGATTTCTAAGATGGATCCTATCAAATATATATTTGAGAAACCTGCTCTCTCCGGAAGAATAGCAAGATGGCAGATGATTTTAACAGAGTATGATATCCAGTATACTACCTGTAAGACCCCAATTTTTGTCCCTAAGATCCCTTATGGCATCATATCATTACATTGCATAGCCTCAAGGATCTTTGAGCATTTTGCTTCCTTTCCCTTTGGGTGGGATCTTCTGTTGAGTGGTTTGAGATCACCAGGCATTGTTTGCATTGTATATCATTGCTTTTCTTGTTTTAATCACTAACCAAAAGCACCAAAAATATGTCATCTAACATTTGTTTTGCAGTTTAAGCAGCACAGGTCAAGCCATTCATGAGCATCCTTTGTACAAGAGCATATGGTATTTTCTTGAGATAAGGAACATATGATATTGTGTTGAGCTTATATGAGCTATGGTTTCATTTGGAAGCAAAATTCCCAATTGGTGGAGGTTCAAATTCATCAGACATTTTTAGGTCATCTGAGGCCCTATACAATCAACTGTACAGTCAATTGGAGGCTTTGAGGTTGGGGAATTGATCTTAACATCCTCATTCATGTTCAAACAAGGCCTATTCATCATGTCAAACATTCATATTGAAGAATTTGAAGTCAAGTCAAAAGTTTCCCAAAATGGAAAGTGACCTATAATTTCAACTTTCCAAAAATAGCAAGTTTTTGGTTCACATTCAACTTAACTTTCCAACATCAAAGAAGATTCAAATGAAATTTTATTGAACATGAAAGTTGGAGATCTTTCTCTCCCATTTCCAAAAAGTCCAAGATCATGAGCATCTGATGAATGGTTGAAGAATTATGATCAAATGATTGCCAAGGGTGCATAGAAGTTCAACATGCCATAACTTTTGATCCACAACTCCAAAATGAGTCACTCTTTTTGCATATTTCTTCTCATGACCTATAATTTCCAAATCCATCATTGCATTGCATGAAATAATATCACATGACCATTTGCTCATTCATGAACATTTTGGAGGGAAAATGGAGAATTTGAATTTGGTTGATCACATGAGCTAAATACCATTGCCATTGTGTTCATTGGAAGATTTTGAGTGAGTTTATGCCTACACATGGTACTGTTCACGTTCAAATTTGCCATGCACCACACACTTTTCCAATTTTGCCATGCACCTCATTTTCTCTTAACCTCAATTAACCAATGCAAATTTTGATTAGCAAGGTGATTAGGACAGAGTATAAATGCTAAATCCTAACAGAATTTTCAGAACAACACATTCTAGATCTAGATTTTGGATTTCCCTCCATTTTTGCTCTCATCTCAAACTTCAGAATTCTTCATATAGCATAGCAATTTTCTTGCATATTCTGGTTTATTGAGTGTGGTTGATGAAGGATCAAGCTCTGGATTGAGGATTTTGGCCAAGATTCGTGCACATCAAGCTCAAGAACATGAAGATGGAAGTTGCAAATTGATCAAGATCCAAGCCATTCCAAGCTTCAATTCATACATAAAGCATCAAGTCATCAATATAGGAGTGGATCTGGATCGTTTGAGCACTTGAATCGCTTGTTTTCATCCACTGCTCTCCAAGAAGGTTGGAATTCGAAACTCCTAATTCTTCTTTTTATGTACATAAACTTGTAGAGCTTTGCATACTGAGAATTCTGATAAAAATTTCATGAAAAATGGATAAGAATTGGTTGAGTTATGTTGATTTGAAGTTTGAATGTTAAAAATGTTTCTGTTCGATTTGCTTTATCCATGGAGAATTAGGCTAAAATAATGTTAGATTCATGTTGTGCTTGTTGAGACCTTTCCAATGATGTATGCCATGTTGTTTTCTGGAAAAAAATTGTTGATGTTACTGTAGCTTCGCCGCCGTCTCAACGAGGAAGACGGTGGAAACCACCGTCAACCTCCGTGCATGAATAGTCCTAGGGTTTCTCTGGTTCAGCTTTTGAATTTTACTGTGCGCGCGTCCATAGCCTTTGTGTCTTTGGTTCGAAACCACGCTAGGACATTTTCCACTTATTTCCTTCCCATTAGCAAAACACAGCGTTTAGTGGACGCGCCAGCGAGCTTACAAACCTGTGTTCGATCCATGTTGTTGCTTGTTTCCAATTTCATATTCATTTCATATTATTTTCCATGTTTCACATTTATTTCCATTATTTTCATTCAAATTGTAAAAATCACTAAAAATAGAAAATGATTCCAATTAAATCCAAGTTTTTTCCTACATGATCATTTGAATGTCTATTATTTTATGGTGTTGATTTTCTAATTTTATCATTTCTGAATTTTTAATTGTGTTGGATTATTTGAACATGTATGCAAATGTACCATGCTTCATTCAATTGATTGTGAAATGCTCATCCTTGGTCCAATTGCCATGAAATTTAATATGCTGATTCCTAACATGTTGCATGATTTGTGAGATTTTGTTTGGCATTTTTAGCATTTTCCATTTCTGTTTTGGGTACATGGATGTATGGTGTGACAATGTGTGTCACACATTTTGATGTTGACCTTGTTCATTTTCTTATACATGTCAATTGAGCTTTTCTGATTACAATTTTTTGCATGATGCTTGTGTTTGGCATGTTGTGTGCACACAAAAATTTTCATGATTGTTTGATTCATTTCTGTTTTAATATGGAATTTTGATTCTTGATGTCCAATTGTGTGCTTTGTAATTGCCTTTGCCATATCTTGCTCATGTGATGACCTTGCTTTATGCTTTAGACTTGGTCCTTTTAGGACATGTTCTTACTTGAATAAATATGCTTCTTGTTGAATATCAACTTCTGTTTTGACTTTTTGCTTTACCTTTGACCCTAGGCTTTGCACTAGGGGTTTGTACTCACAATTTAAGCTTTGTATTTCAGCTTCAAGCATTTAGCTCTATGGTTGATGTGGCCTCATCATTTGAAATTGCCATTTGCTTTGTTTGCTAACCTTTGGTTATTTTGTAGGTCCTTTGGTGGATAATTCACTTGAGTGTTTGCCTTTTATGGCTTACATGTTGTACATATTGGGAATGTCTGACTGTTGTTAACTATTTGGTTGTCTGAATATAATACTGATTGTTTAGCTTTTCATACATGTACCTTAGTAGCTTTTAACTCATTCTGAGCTTTGCTTTGCTTGTGGTTGGTTTACCACTTAGGTAACTTCTCTAACTCCATGTAGTCTGGAAGCCCTGTCGTTTCTTTTGGCAGGCATTTGGCTGAAGTCCTCCTTAAGAGGCAATGTCCGTGATTGTTTATTTTTGTGCCAAAGACCTCATTGTCGAGGCATGTGACTTAAGTCCTCCTAAGTGAAGAGGCAATTGGCAGATAGAAGGGATTTGCAATCAATCCCCTGCTAATCATTTGAGCCGTTCATTATGCTCGCACTACGTGTTAAGGCTTTTGAACCTAACCCAAAATCTTGTATATAGAGTCAGTCATGTGGAAGAGAGTTCCCCTTTCTGGACTCCCACACCTTCTTTGATTCAAGCTCACCCCGACCAGGTTTAAGAGCTATGAGGTCTAACCCTCATTACCTTTCATCTGCTCACCCTGACGGTCAATGTCAGTGGTTAAGAGTCTCATTAACCATACATTTGGCTTGATTGTCGAGGTTGATATGACCCCTTGACTAAAGCCCGACTTGTTTGTCGAGGCTAATATGACCCCTTGACTAAAGCCCAACTTTGTCTGAGCCTCTTGATTGTGTATAGAGCGTGCTAATTGATTGATGTGATTGCTTGTGTTTGCTTTTGCATATTGTTTTTGCATATTGTCTTTGCATATTGTTTTTGCATATTGCTTTTGCATTTGTTATTTGCTTTGTTTGAGGAGTCAGATGTAAGACCATTGATTGGCTATCTGTTTCCTGTTCCTTTTGGGGAGCTGGATATAAGACCATTTATTGGCACTCCATTTCCTTTCCTGTTGTGTTTTGTGGAGCTAGATGTAAGACCATTGATTGGCTATCTGTTTCCTATTTTGTTTTGTGGAGTCAGGTGTAAGACCATTGATTGGCTATCTGTTTCCTATGTTGTTTTGTGGAGTTAAATGTAAGACCATTGATTGGCTATCTGTTTCCTGTTTTGCTTTGTGGAGTTAGATGTAAGACCATTGATTTGCCATCTATTTCCCGTCTGTTTTGGAGTTGGATGTAAGACCATTAATTGGCACTCCATTTCCAGTTTTGTTGCTCTCTTATGAGACCCTTGCTTATTTGCTTATTGCTTTGTGTTGCCTAATTCCAAAGGAACTTACTTGAATCATTTCTATGATTTTGAGAAAGCAATCCTGCCTGTGGCTTTGTCCCTTAACCCTCACCTTTTGCATGCTTGACTTTGATCCGTATTTTCATCCTTAACCCAAACCAGAAAATCTTTTGTGCAAACATTTGACTTGTTTTCAAAACTAGAAACCTAGGCCTTATGCCTTTGATTTTCAAACTTCATTTTCACTAATACTCATTGTAATTGAACTTTAATTCATACTTTGACTTCATCTTGTGAAATACTTCTAATTGGTTAATTCCACTCACTCAATTGCTTTTGTGGCCCTTATCCACTTCTTAATCAAATTTTCATGCATTAGCCATAGATCTGAATTATCTTAGTGGTTGATGTAAATCTCACTGCATCCTTAGTGATCAAATTGTAAGCCTTCTATGCTTATTATATAGTTAACCCCTCACTAGCATGTCGAAAATTTTCTCACATGGTGGACTTGTGGTTGTTCAGGTCGAGTTTTCTCCCTTTGATAATGAAAGACCTTAAGGTTTTTGTTTAAAATCAATCCACTCATTTGTTTTCGAAATCTTTTAGCCGAACTACGGTGTTTTGATCCTTATCTTTCATGAAAGGTACGTAGGCAATGGGTTTCATCCATCCAAACACAAAAATGTAAATAACTTGTACATTCTTCTCTCATCTCTTCAATCATGTTTGCACAATAAAAATTTCATAAACAAATAATTTTTACAACAAGTTGTGAAAAGGGCTCCCTAGGAGTACCTAGGATGTTGTGGGTGCCTAACACCTTCCCATGACATAACCAACCCCCTTACCCAGATCTCTGACCTTCTTTTACTAGTTTTGTTTGTAAAACTTTTAGGTTTTTGTTCGCTTTCTAACCTTTCCTTTGGATAAATAGAAGTGCGGTGGCGACTCGACTTTGTATGATTTACCTCGGATCTAGTTAATATTTCCGATGGTGATGAATACACCGCTACACTACCCAGAAAGCAATCAAAGGAAGCGTGTTAGCTGATCATTTGGCTCATCAAGCAGTTGACGATTACCAATCTATGAATTTTGAGTTCCCTGATGAGGATGTTATGCTTGTTACTGATTATGAAGAACCTGGACCAGATGAAGGACCCGAACTGGGATCCCGATGGACTATGGTTTTTGATGGATCTTCTAATGCATTGGGCAATGGTGTTGGTGTTGTAATTATTTCTCCCAAGGGTTGCCATACGCCTTTCACTGCTAGACTATGTTTTGATTGTACCAATAATATGGCTGAGTATGAAGCATGTATTTTGGGACTCAGAGCTGCTATAGACCTGAGAATCAAGTTTTTGAGTGTGTACGGAGACTCAGCCTTAGTAATCAGTCAGATCAAAGGAGAATGGGACACTAAACATCCGAATCTCATCCCTTATCGAGAGCGGGTGTTGACATTAATCTCATACTTTGAAGAGATTACATTCGAACATATTCCACGAGAAGAGAATCAGTTGGCAGACGCATTGGCTACCATGTCATCTATGTTCAGAGTCAGATGGGACAATGAAGCTCCCATGATCACCATTGAACGATTAGATGAACCAGCATATTGTTATGAACTTAATGCTGATGAAGTAGAAGAGAAACCTTGGTTCCACAAAGTAAAAAGATATTTAGAAACTCAGGAATACCCTGAAGGGGCATCCATCAATGACAGAAATTTTTTGAGGAAGTTCTCCGCTAAATTATTTTTGAGTAATGGAGTATTATACAAACGTAATCATGATTCGACTTTGCTTCGCTGTGTGGATAAAAAGGAAGCAGAAAAGATTATGGAAGACATGCATGACGGTATTTTTGGGACTTATTCTAGTGGACATACGATGGCCAAGAAGATTCTGATATCAGGGTATTATTGGTCTACCATGGAAGCTGATTGCCACCATCACTCCAGAACTTGTCACAAGTGCCAGATCTATGTGGACAAAGTACATGTACCTCCTGCTCCATTGAACGTGTTGGCAGCCCTTTGGCCCTTTGCAATGTGGGGCATTGATATGATTGGAGAGATTAAACCTACTGCTTCTAATGGACATCGTTTCATTCTTGTTGCTATTGATTACTTTACGAAGTGGGTAGAGGCAACCTCATTTGCTTCTGTCACCAAGAATGTTGTGGAACGGTTCATCAAGAATAGTCTTATTTTTCGATATGGCATCCCTGAAAGAGTTATCACTGATAATGGTACTAATTTGAACAACAAGATGATTACTGAACTCTGCACGCAGTTCAAAATAAAACACCATAACTCTTCTTCGTACCGACCAAAGATGAATGGTGCCGTAGAAGCTGCTAATAAGAATATTAAGAAGATTATACAAAAGATGATAGTAACATACAAAGACTGGCATGAGATGTTACCATTTGCTCTTCATGGTTATCGCACTTCAGTACGCACTTCGACAGGGGCAACTCCTTTCTCTTTAGTCTACGGAATGGAAGCCGTTTTACCAGTGGAAGTTCAGATTCCCTCTCTAAGAATTATGAAAGATGCATGCTTAGATGAAGATGAATGGATTCAGACTCGACTCGATCAGATAAATTTGATTGATGAAAAGAGACTTGCGGCTGTTTGTCATGGGCAGATATATCAGAAGCGCATGACCCAGGCATTTAATAAAAAAGTCAAGAGACAGGTGTATCAAATTGGTGACTTGGTGATAAAGCGTATCATTCTACCACAAGGTGATCCTAGAGGCAAATGGACTCCCACATACGAAGGGCCATTTGTAGTTAAGAAGGTATTCTCTGGTGGAGCCATGATGCTTGCTACAATGGATGGCGAAGATTTCCCGCATCCCGTGAACGCGGACATAGTTAAAAAATACTACGCATAAAAGAGACCCACTAGGTCGACATATCTAGGAAAAATTAAGGGCATCCCGGCGAACCAAAAGGGTTCGGGCAAAAATTAGGGATAAACATATAAAAATGTACACCCGGCAAGTCGAAAACCTGAAAAGGCGGCTTGGGCAAAAAAGGGTATCCTGGTGGACTGAAAACCTGAAAAGACGGTCCAGGTAAAAATTAGGGATTAAAGCGTATGACTATGTCCCGTTCTCGGTCAGCTTCACCAAAGTCAAAGAGACTGAATAAGTCAATCACTTCTATCCGACAACAAGAGATGAGATGCTTGAAGACATAACAGCAGTTGTAGAATTAAAATCAATAGGACTTTTTTTTTCATAGCTGTTTTTTTCTTTGCTTTCTTGACAATTTCCTCTTACTAGGATTTCTGTCTCCTTGTATTAAAATTGCTTGTTTATAGGTCCTCTTTCAAAATCAATACAATTTTATTTCCAAAAAGATACTTTTGTTTTACTTTCTCCGTTTTGTTTGCATAAACGTCCATTGATTTAATTCGAATTAATATATGCATTTGAATATGATTGATGTTTACCGAAAATACATGCATAAAATAGAAATAGCAATTACTAAAAGACTTTAGGATCAAGGATAAGGTTTAACCATGCGTTCTAACAAATCCGGTTGCAAATCCTATTCCCCAGCAAAACCAGTTATTCCCAGAAGAAATTGGCACTACTAGACAGACTGGTCATCTCTTTTATCCCCAGTCAGGTTCTGTTGAATATTTCTACCATCAGACAGAAATCAAATATCCCCAGCTAAGAAAGGGTCATCAATACAAATATCTCCAACCAGAATATCGGGATTTATTTTCCCATGGGAAAAAATTTCAGACGCATAATTCATTCATGCATCATTTCACAACATATACATGCATGCAATGTTCGCATTTATTTTCAAGCGCATAAAACATCTCATGCATCATGACATGGCATGAGGATAACTCTTTTTTTTCCAGGTTAATTATCCTCCTGATACAGTCAAAATAAAGATTCATTCAGACGAATATCTTTATCGATTACATTCAATATTCAGATACATCTTTCAGATATAATCCATATGAATATTCATTCTGACAAGCATTCTGATATCCTCATAATGATGGCATCTTTAAGCCCATCCCAGACATTTATTGCAAATACAACATATACAAATATTATCAGATATAGCCTAACATACGACTCATTCTAATTCAGCCTAACGTATGGTTCCTTCAACTGTTCCAATACGGTCTAGCGTACGACCCATTTGGATATTCATCCCCTCAGATACTACCTAGCATACGGTACATTCTGAAATATAGTCTAGCGTATGACTACCCCTTTTGTCATCAGATACAGCCTAATGGACGACTCATTCTGCTACTCAGATACGATCTAGCGTATGATCCATTCTGATCTTTTATCCTCAGATACAGCCTAATGGACGGCTCATTCTACAACTCAGATACGGTCTAGTGTACGACCCAGTCTGGCTCTTCTCATCAGATACTACCTAGCATACGGTACATTCTGAAATGTAGTCTAGCGTACGACTACTTTTTATCGCCAGATACAGCCTAACGGGCGGCTCATTCTACTACTCAGATACGATCTAGCGTACGATCCATTCTGATTTTTATTTCTCCAGATACAGCCTAACGGACGGCTCACTCTGCTACTCAGATACGGTCTAGCGTATGACCCATTCTGATCCTTATCTCATCAGGTTCAGCTCACCCTAATATCACCTAATGGATGACTCATTATACGGTCTAGCATACGACCCAGTGTGACACCCATGTCTTCAGATATGGTCTAATGTACGACGCACTCTGAAGCTCTCATCATCAAACTTTCTGGATGGTATCTTTAAGCCCGTCTCCATCAAGACTATCTTTTAATTAACAAGTGCAAATTTTTGGGGCATTCTAAGTGTTCAATAATCTTCCACCTCCAGATCACGAACGACGTACATACCATTCTAATTCTCTCGGTTTAAGAATATTGAACAGGGGCAACTGTCATACCCCAAAATTTGCCTGTTAATTTTTATGATAAATTGATTCATGCATGGCATTCATTTCACATTTGCATTCATTCATTAGCATACATTCTCATATAAATTATAAATTTTAATTTATTTATTATGTGATACAGATATAAAAAATAATAATAATTTTGGTTATCTATATGATATAAATAAATTATATATATATAAATAAAATAGTTTTAATTTAATGATAAATAAAAATATATTTGAATTTTAATTGTATAATTAAAATTTTAAATTAGTTTTATTTGTTAAAGCTCATTAAATTATAATAACTATTTTTTATAATTTAGTGACTCATGTTCCATTTATTCATTATTTATAAATAGTATTTATTTAGTAATTCACGTTTTTACTTAACAAAATTTATTTATAAGAGTAACATTTTTTTTTAAAAAAACCCATAAATTATAAAATAATTTTGGTTGATATAAGTAAGAATAATTTTGATTTTTTTTAAATGATGAAAGTAAAAATAGAAATAGGTTTAAATTTTAATTCAATTATGTAACTAAAATTTAAATTAATTTTTATTTGTTAAAAGTCATTTAAATTATTCATTATTTATAATAATATTTGTATTTAATAAATATTTAGCAAGGTTAAACCCTAATCCACACCATTATAAATACTTCATATGGCTGCAGCAAGAGGGAAAAAAGAGGAAAAAAAGGAGAGATACAGGAGAAGAAGATACACAAGGCAAGGCAGAAGCAAGAAGATTCACGGGCAGGGAAAAGAGAAGCAACCATAAAGCACTCATAGCCTGAATAAGAACAACACACATACAGTGAGCAAGCTAGAAGAATCAAATCCCCAGTAAGTGTTCATTATGGAATTTGCATCCAACATGATTACCTTGCAATACTCCTTAATTCATGCATGAATAATATTGGTTTAATATATATATTGAGATGATGTATTCATGGTTTGGTGGAGTTAAAGAAAGTTATAATTCTAATAACTTCATATTGATCTCAATATCACTGTCATTATACAGTTTCCATATTCTAGTATCATGACTTTATTTTCTATGATTCTGTCACAGCATGTGTATAGCTGTCATGACCAATTCCTTCCATATATGTTCATTATTGTAATTAGTCCTAGCATAATTCTAGGATCTCATATGTACTACAACTGTGTATATAAACACAGTTTGTCAAATGAATAGATAAGCCATTTTTATATCTTTCTATCTTGGCATCAGAGCACTTAAGCTTGAAGGCTCTCGATCCAATCATGTCATTCGCTGCTAACACAAATCACAAAAATGACCTACCTACAACTGTCTCTGTCAAGCTGGATAGAGATAACTATCTCCTATGGAAGTCACTAGTTCTTCCATTGATTAGAGGTTGCAAACTTGATGGTTACATTCTAGGAACCAAAGAATGTCCTGAACAGTTTATCTCCACAAATGACAAAACTAAGAAAAGCAATCCTGACTATGAAGAGTGGATTGCACATGATCAAGCTCTCCTAGGATGGCTAAGAAATTCAATGGCCATTGACATTGCAACACAGTTGCTGCATTGTGAAACCTCTAAGGAACTTTGGGATGAAGCCCGAGGCCTAGCAGGTGCTCACACAAAATCAAGAACAATCTACCTCAAATCAGAATTTCATAACACTCGCAAAGGAGAAATGAAGATGGATCAGTATCTTCTCAAAATGAAGAACCTCCCTGACAAATTAAAGCTGGCAGGATCACCAATCTCCAGCTCGGACCTGACAATTCAGACACTGAATGGCCTGGATGCTGATTATAATCCTGTGGTGGTCAAATTATCTGATCAAATCAACCTTACTTGGGTTGATCTACATGCCCAACTATTGGCATTTGAAAATAGAATGGAACAACTGAACAATTTCAGTAATCTCTCAATGAATGCTTCAGCAAACCTTGCAAGCCAAACCCATTTCAGAAGCAACAAATCTGGGACACGAGGCAACTGGAGAGGCTCTAACTTCAGAGGAGGTAGAGGAAGAGGTAGATCTAAACCAACATGCCAGGTATGTAACAAGATAGGTCACACTGCAGTGCAATGTTTTTACCGTTTTGACAAATCATACACAGGCTCAAATCACTATGCTGAGAATAACAAGCAAGAAAATCACAGTGCTTTCATAGCCTCACCTTACCACGGTCAGGACTATGAATGGTATTTCGACAGTGGAGCTAGCAATCATGTGACTCATTAAAATGAGAAACTCCAAGATCTCAGTGAAAGCAATGGTAAGAATTCTCTGCTAGTTGGCAATGGTAACAGGTTGAGAATATTGGGCTCAGGCTCGACTGAATTAAATAAACTCAACCTGCATAATGTCTTGTATGTCCCTGAAATAACCAAAAACCTGTTAAGTATATCTAAACTAACTACAGACAATAATGCTATTGTTGAATTTGATGCAAACTATTGCTATGTGAAGGACAAAATGACAGGGAATGCATTACTAAAAGGGAAAGTTAAAGATGGATTATATCAACTCTCAAGTGCCAACTCCCAAGTCAATAAAGACCCATGTACCTACATGTCAGTCAAGGAGAATTGACATAGAAAGCTTGGACATCCCAACAATAAAGTCCTGGAAAAGGTGTTGAAGAACTGCAATGTGAAGACATCATCAAATGATCACTTTTCATTCTGTGAAGCTTGTCAATTTGGAAAACTTCACTTGTTACCATTTACATCATCCTTTTCTCATGCTAAGGAACCTTTAGATTTAATTCATAGTGATGTATGGGGTCCAACCCCAATTTTATCTCAATCTAATTTCAAGTACTATGTTCACTTTATTGATGATTTCAGCAGACTCACTTGGATTTTTCCCTTAAAACAAAAATCAGAAACAGTACATGCTTTCACTCAATTCAAAAACATGGTTGAAAATCAGTTTAGCAGGAAAATAAAAATCCTCCAATGTGATGGTGGAGGTGAGTATAAACCAGTTCAGAAAATAGCCATAGAGTCAGGAATCCAATTTAGAATGTCATGTCCATATACCTCTCAGCAGAATGGTAGAGCAGAAAGAAAACATCGACATGTGGCTGAACTAGGACTCACACTACTAGCACATGCCAAAATGCCCTTACACTACTGGTGGGAAGCCTTCTCGACCTCAATTTTTCTTATCAACAGATTGCCCTCATCAGTTAACCCAAATAAAAGTCCATATTCATTATTGTTTGGAAAGGAACCTGACTATGATGCCTTGAAGCCTTTCGGTTGTGCATGCTACCCTTGCCTCAAACCATACAATCAACACAAACTTCAATTCCACACCACTAGGTGTGTGTTCTTGGGATATAGCAACTCTCACAAGGGATATAAGTGTCTCAATTCTCATGGAAGAATTTTTGTCTCAAGACATGTTGTCTTCAATGAGAATCACTTTCCATTTTATGATGGCTTTCTTGACACAAGGAATCCATGAAAAACTCTAACTGAAAGTGTCCCTATTGCTCTTCCTCCTTTACCTACAGGTACCACTACAAGTCACACAATTGAACCAAGTAACAATGATGTGAACCACCAGGAAGAAGACCTAGCTGTTAATGAAGTTCAACCAGTCCTCAGTGAGATCTCTGTCACTGCAGATGAGGCAACTTCTCATATAAATGGAACACCAGCAACAACAAGCTCAATACAGGACATAGACCCAGTAGAGGATACATTAGAGGATAATCAACATGTCCAGCAGATACGTACTAGGAGCAAGGCAGGGATTTACAAGCCCAAACTACCTTATATAGGACTGACAGAGACACACAAAGAGGATAAGGAACCAGAAAATGTAAATGAAGCACAAGTCAGACCAAGGTGGAAAGAAGCCATGGATGCAGAATTTAAAGC
Source organism: Lathyrus oleraceus (assembly GCF_024323335.1). Classification (NCBI taxonomy): domain Eukaryota; kingdom Viridiplantae; phylum Streptophyta; class Magnoliopsida; order Fabales; family Fabaceae; genus Lathyrus; species Lathyrus oleraceus. Next base: position 183,689,015 of record NC_066585.1, read on the forward strand.
TCTAACAGCAAATCACACTTGGACACTGGTACCATTTCAGGGGCAGAATAATATCATAGACTCAAAGTGGGTTTTTAAAACCAAGTACAAGGCAGATGGCTCAATTGAAAGAAGAAAAGCAAGACTGGTTGCCAAAGGTTTTCAACAAACTGCAGGTCTGGACTATGATGAGACCTTCAGTCCAATGATAAAATCCAGCACTGTAAGAATTGTTTTATCCATTGCAGTACATTTAAATTGGGAAGTTAGGCAATTGTACATAAACAATGAATTCTTGAATGGCAATCTCAAAGAAACTGTGTTTATGCATCAGCCAGAAGGATATATAGACTTAACCAAACCTTATCACATATGCAAATTAACCAAGGCAATCTATGGCCTGAAGCAAGCCCCAAGGGCATGGTTTGACAGGTTGAAGGATACTCTACTAAAATGGGGATTTCAAAACACCAAGAGTGATTTATCACTGTTTGTCCTTAGAGGAACTGACCATATCACACTTCTCCTCATATATGTTGATGACATAATAGCAACAGGGAGCAACAAAAGGTTCCTAGCGACCTTCATCACTCAACTAAACATTGTTTTCTCTCTTAAAGACCTAGGTCCTCTACACTACTTCCTGGGAATTGAAGTACATAGAGATACTGGTGGAATGTACCTGAAACAAACAAAGTACATTAGAGACTTGCTCAAAAGGTTTAATATGGAAAAAGCCTCATCCTGCCCCACACCAATGACAACAGGGAAACAACTAACCGCTGAAGGAGAACCTATGGCCAACCCTACACTATACAGACAAGCAATAGGTGCACTACAGTACCTAATTAATACTAGGCCAGACATAGCATTCTCGGTCAACAAACTCAACCAATTTATGAGTTCCCCAACCATAGATCATTGGCAAGGAATAAAAAGGATATTAAGATATCTCCATGGAACAACAAATTTATGTCTTCATATCAAGCCCTCAACTGATCTTGATATTGTTGGATTCTCTGATGCAGATTGGGCTACTAGCATAGATGATAGGAAATCTATGGCAGGACAGTGTGTGTTCCTTGGTGAGACATTAATCTCGTGGGCCTCGAGAAAACAAAGAGTGGTGTCAAGGTCAAGTACTGAGTCAGAATACAGAGCGTTGGCTGACCTAGCAGCTGAAGTAGCTTGGATTAGATCGCTATTAGGTGAGCTAAAACTTCCTATGCCCAGGAAACCAGTTTTATGGTGTGATAACTTGAGTGCCAAGGCACTAGCATCCAATCCAGTGATGCATGCTCGATCCAAACATATTGAAATAGATGTCCACTACATACGTGATCCAGTACTTCAAGATTAAGTCACAATATCCTACGTACCCACAACAGATCAAATTGCAGATTGCTTAACCAAACCTCACACACACACAAGGTTCAACATGATGAGAGACAAACTTGGGGTGACTATGTCACCATCAGTTTGAGAAGGGGAGTTAAAGAAAGTTATGATTCTAATAACTTCATATTGATCTCAATATCACTGTCATTATACAGTTTCCATATTCTAGTATCATGACTTTATTTTCTATGATTCTGTCACAGCATGTGTATAGCTGTCATGACCAATTCCTTCCATATATGTTCATTATTGTAATTAGTCCTAGCATAATTCTAGGATCTCATATGTACTACAACTGTGTATATAAACACAGTTTGTCAAATGAATAGATAAGCCATTTTTATATCTTTCTATCTGGTGGATGTTGATATTGCTTTATTCAAGTATGCATCTGTTCTTGATATGTCATAGCATGTTGGAGAAATTCTGTTTGCATGATTAAAGAATTATATCTGCCATTTAATTATTATTATATGAGTGTTGTTTCTAGCATGATTATGTTTATTTCACATGCTGTTATTACATAATAATGATGATGATGATATAATGGTGATAATATAAATCCTTGGTTGTCTTTAACATGTATGTGTGAGGTTTGTTTTATCATTATCACTTGCAGTAAAGAGAACTAATACATGAGTAAAATAATATAAGCTTCTTGATTTGTGCATGGCTATTTTTATTATTGCATGATGATTACATATGATCTTATTTTATGTGTGTGGTTTGATATAAGATGAAGTTACAGGTTTGTTGTATTCACATGAAAGAAACAGCATGAGAAAAAATAAAGTAGCTTGCCATAAGAGAGAAAGCTGTAACATACATGGTGGTGTTGTGTCAAAATGGAAAAATCCATGTAGAATTAATATATATTTTAATGAAGGCGAATAAATAACGAATGGACCAACATGGCTCGTTGGTAGCTCCCCCCTCACTGCAACGATATAATTAATTCACCACTATTTTTCTATTATTAAAATAAAACCCATTAATTAATTTTCTAATTAATATATTATATTAGTTATTTAAACTAGGATATAATTTAATCTAGTTTATTAATTAAATTTTCATATATCACTTAATTAATTAAAATGAGCTATTTTGAATAATAAAAAACTAATTATATATTTTTTTCTTTCCTCTTTTCTTTTAAAATTTCTATCAATTTAGTCTAAGTTTTTCCATAAATTCATAAAAAAAAAGTTTCTATTATTATAGACTAAAAATATTCTTAATTCATTCTTAAATTTAGTTTATTTATTTCATTTGTCATGAACTTTCTATGTAATAGATTTAATTAGGATTTTTTTTATTTCTTTCTTTTTAGTTTAATTAGGTTTTATTATTTTGCATGCCCTTTTAATTTTGTACTCGTTAATTAAGATTTAGATATTTTATATCCCCTTTTAAATTATGTATCCCCCATCCCGAAGCCATGTAATATCGTAGTCTTATTTTCCGCACTTTAATTTTTCCATACTGTGAATATAACTGTCTAGATGTATGCTAATAGGATTGCATGGAAAGATAAATAATCGAACTTAGATAAATTAATTCAAGATAATATATCATTTCCACACTTGCACCTCTAGGGTAACCCTCTCTTTGTTGCCTTACGATATTACGGTCATGTCCCGCGAATGTGGGGATACCCTTAGCAAAGACCCTTTCAATTAAATCATCATCATCCCTAAACAGATAAGTCATAGTCCCTTCGATCAAAAGGTCAATGTCCCTACAAGATAAATCATAGTCCCTTGAACGTTGCCTTCGAATATATGACTTTGTCCCTCGAACGTTGCCTTCGAATATATGACTTTGTCCCTCGAACGTTGCCTTCGAATATATAACTTTGTCCCTCGATGACCCTTCGTTGTAGCCTACGATTAAATGGTGATCGTCTCTTCAAATGCTAAGGTATCCTTACAAATGTTGCCTTCAATGACCAATCGACGACCCCACGATGTCCCTTTACATCCAAAGGATAAGACTACTTACTTCTCAATAGTAAGGACAGTTTTACCCTCATAAGGATAGGAAATACCTATAAAGACCTTGGTTAGGTATAACTCTTAAATGCTTGCTCACAGCTTAAAATACTTTTCACACCTCACACTTTTCAAAACATCTTTTAGAAAATCACCACTTGGTATACATTCGCACCAGAAACATCGTCGAGTTATATTTTTCTAAACATCTTTCAAAATCAAACGAGATAAACACTTTGTATACATTCGTACAAGAATCATTACAAAGTTAAACTCTCATTTCAAAATATTTTCTAAACATACCACATTTCTCAAACATTTTCTCAAACAAGGAAAACATAAGTGAGTTAAGCAATTAAGAGCCCATGGATAACCATGGATACAAAGGGTGCTAACACCTTCCCTTTGTATAATGTACCTCCCGAACTCAAAATCTAATCAAGGTCTTTCCTGTTCTTTTCCGCCTTTCCTTATTGGATAAAAGAAAAGTCGGTGGTGACTCTTGCTATCCGCAACATTGCTTTTCAAAGCAAAAACACAAAGTCAGTTCACCGTATCACAGACTCCTTAGGAATCCTGCATCAAAGAAGTTCCATAGAAACTCCTCAACAGAATTCCACTATTGAAATAAAACATATGCATCTTCTCAATGTCATTATATCCCTTTATTCCATGCTAAATTACCTAAATGTTTTTTGTATTTTTCAATATGTTATACTGCATATCTCATTAATAGATTATGCAGTCCCACCATCCACAACAGTACATCATATGAGCTCTTATTTAAGGAACCTCCAATTTTTACACGTCTCTATTTTTTTGGGTGTTTAACCTATGCTAACACCATCACTAGACATAGAGATAAACTTGACCCTATGGCCACTATATGTATTTTTCTAGGTTACCCTAATGGAATTAAATGATACTTACTCTTTGATCTTAACACTAGAGCTATTCTCATTTCCAGGGATTATGTTTTCTATGAAAACACCTTTCCTTATACCAATTTCATACCTACACATGAACAAACCAATGACAATAGTCACACCATTATATCTTTCATATTTTACGTCCCCAATTCCACCCACCTTTCACCCCTACCTAACATAGTTGATCACAAATCTGAACAATTAGATCCCAATCTTCTCACACATCCTACCTTCTCCTCCAACATCTAGTCCTAAAGACACACCTTTCACTGACTCCCCTGCTTCTTCCCATGACCTTTCCCCTGACTCACCTCCTCCTCATGACACAAACACCAACAACCATTCCATCATTCAAAAATCCACTTGAGCAAAGACTGCACCTGCATATTTAAAAGACTTTATCTATAATAATTTCCATTCTCGTATTCCTCATGATATTTCAAAGAATGTTTATTATCATAATATTTCTCCTACATATTATTCCTTCATATTTGCTATTACTAATGCTTGTTTTTATTCAAGCAAACCAACAAACACACTCATTAGGTCAAAGCAATGGACACTAAAATCCAAGCTCTCGTAGCCCATCAAACCTGGATTTACAGACCTCTACCTTTAGCTAAAAAGGCTATAGGTTTCTATAGCGGTAAATTTTTTGAGATTAAGCTATTGATTAACTTAACTCATAAAGCAAGAGTCGTCACGACGCTTTTATTATTTCCAAAGGAAAAGGGAAAAGGTACGAACAAAACCCGAAGAAGTTTTAAAACAAAACTAATAAAAAGAGATAAGGGTCCAGGAGTTAGTTATGCAAAAGGAAGGTATTAACACCATAAAAATCCATGGTACTCCATGTGAACCTATTTGAAAATGTGCCTTTTGGTTTGAAAATGGGTATTGCTTGCAAAAGATTGGAGAGATGGGAAAAGAAATATTTTTTATGATTTTTGTGTTTACCAAGACCTTTTGAAGTCTCATGCCTACGTACCAACAAAGTGCAATAGAGGATCAAAATCTCGTAATTCATGGTAAAAATAACAAAGGTGTTTGTTTTGATTCATTTTTATGAAAAGATATTTTGTCATTTTAAGGAGAACACTCGACTAATCACTCACATGTATGAGAACTTTGCATCATCATGAGAAGGGTTCCAACTTGGATAAGGATCAACAAGTATGCCACTATCTCTCATAGATGGAAAAGAATTGTCATCAATACTATGGGGATAGGAGAATTATATATCAACTATGGAAATGACTCATGTCTAAGCTTTGAGAAGAGATTTTAAAAGGAAAAGTGCATAAAGGGCACAAAAATGATTTAAATGAGTTAGGAATTTTTTAGTCTTTTGAAATTGGTCTAAATATGCTTAAGATGGATTAGAATTTATTAAGAAAAAGGTTTTAAAAATAACTTGAGAAAAGTCAAGGTTTATTGAGAAAAATGATTCAAGTTAAAAAAAGAAGATTTTGAAAAAGAGAGAAGATTTTGAAAATTAAAGAAAGGGAGGAGAAGAAGAGACTATCCTAGAGCATACAGTAAAAATTTAGGGAGAAAAGATCTAACCAAGAGATAGCAAGATTTATGACATAAGTCAAGCAAGAATCCCCCCTTTGGATTAAGTCTCAAACAATCCAAATAAACAAATAATAAACCATGCATCATATGAAACCAGAATGACCATATCAAGTCTTCAAAGGAAGTCTCCAAGCCAAAGATACCAGATGAATTCCAAGGTCTCATATCACAAGTCCCATAGCAAATGTCAAGATCCTAATTCTAAGTCCATAACTCAACAAAATTGTTAAGGATAGTAGCCACAAGTCCATGAATCAGGAGAACCAAGTTTCTTTTTTAGGTTTTTCTTATTAGTGTTTTCTTTACAAGGACATAAAAGAAAGAGTCCAAATGGACAAAGAACAAATGATAAAATCACAAATAATATGATATGGGGTGCTAAATATAAAGTATAAAGTAAATGGCATAAAATAAAAGAGCATAAAGAATATGACTTTGAAGTAAAACTTAATACAAGTAAAATGTTAGAAATCAAAATGAAAGATGGTTTGGTCATTTTTTGGAGAACATTTAACTATTCACTCCCAAGCATGAAAATATGAACTTATACATCATTTATGAGAAGGACTCCAACTTGGATAAAATCAACAAGTATGCCACTAGCTCTCACAAATGAAAGGGGAGCAATATTTTCACACAATACCATGAGGAATAGGAGACTTACAATCTCACTTATAAAAATCCATTTGCTCTTGAGACAAATTTAACGCTATGTTAAGCAATCGTAATTGGACTTATTTAGAAGTCACAACTATTTGAGGCCGATCAATAATAATAATAGTGTTAATACATGCTAGAGAAATGATATGTAAATCATTCTCCTAAATTCATGCCATAAAAAAAAGGGAATGATCAAGCACAAAGGCTAAGAGGATGGACCACTATTTCAATCCACACTTCATGACACTTGGGACAAACTTATGCATCAATCCAAAGTACCTTAAATGATCCATGATCAATTAGGAGGTAGATTTGAAATAATGAAAGTTCATCAAGTACCAATCCATACATCATGAACAAGATGGACACAAGACATCCAATTGATCAAAGGAAAAAGAAGGAGATAAAGAAGAAGGGTACAAGAGAGGTCACACCCAAATTGAACCAAAAGCTTGATCAAGTCATCATCAAAATCAATCATCCATTTTGGTGGATTAGAGTTTTCACCCCACCAACACCCAAGATCCATTTAGTTTGATGAGACTCATGATCCAAACCATCATGATCTAAGGCCAACAGAAGTTCACAAAGGTCACACAAATATAAAATGCAATCAAATGAAATAAAAATGCGCCAAAAGTATTTTTAAATGAATTTTAAAATAGAAATAAAATGAAAAATCCATAAAGTCCTTTAAAACAGCAAATAAATGGCCAAGAAAATTATGGAAGATTGGAAATAAAATAAGAAGCATATAATAAATTTTTCAGAATTTAAAAATGCAGAAAAGTATTTTCAAACCAATTAAAACAAAGGAGAAAAGAGAAAATTCATGAAAAATAGAAAATCAGTGAAATAAAATGTGAAAAAATAAAAATCAGATGAAGAAAAATAAAAGAGAATTTTAGAAATTATTTTGAGATTTTTTGGACAAAAAATGAAATTACTATGAATTTTAAAAGAAAAAACAATTAAAAATAATAAAAATCAGAAAAAACACGGAGCGTTGGATCACGCCTCACTAATTGACGTGGCAGATCCAACATTCCTCAGGTTAGAGAGCACGATGGAACGCGCTACAAGCAGCACATAGAATCCATTTCAAATCCAACAAATTAGAACATTTCAAATGTCCAACGTGTCTGGCCAAACTCAGACGACTTGGAACACTCCGGTCATCTTTTTCGGTGAGCTCTCACTGGAGTTTCCTTGTTTGATAAATTTAGAGTACGAGACCACCACCATTATGATCCTCTTCTCATCCTGAATTAAACCTCATGCTCCAAATTCATTTATCTAAATCGAGCAAAGGGAATTTCATAGAAGTTTCAGAAGCAAGCAAGCCACGAAAAATAAAACTAAATGATGAACATGATCAATTAACACCAGCTAAGTTAGGGGAAAACATCAGAGAGTGAATGACTATATTGTGGTAACTTGTTTGAGTTCAAATGATGCTCATAACTACCTTGTTCAGATGTTGATCATAAGTTGATGAAGATTAATCTGGTTAGAGCACTTCAGAAGGTCTTAGAGCATGGGAATTGTTGCAAAAGTTTCAGAGGATGCCAAAAATGCTAATGGAATCAAGAAATTGGAATGAAACAAGGTGAAACCCAAAACACGATAGTTGAATTTTTCTGGAAAATTTCAAGTTGCAGCAGGGATTTCTTGGCTCTCCAAAGCTTGGAAATGAATGCAATAGTTTCCTCTATTTATGGGGAATGCGTTTGGATCCAAATACGTGTGGAATGATGCTGAATTCGTGCAAAACTAATTTGATCCGAATGTGAGAAAAATGTGACTTGCAACTCATCAAAACTCATCCAAATGATGCATTTTAAGGGTCAATTAGCTTTTGGAGACTTGTTTAAACATGTTTAGGTCCAAAACGCATGTTAATTTGGCTTGTAATTAAGATTAATGAAGTTTAAATTTCGGGCAATGACAATTTCTTCAATTTCAAGTTACCATGTTCAACCCAATGAGGCATCCTACTCATGAAGCTTTTTGATCCCATTCTTTTTGCAATGTGTTGGCATTATGGAAAAGATTACAATGTGCCAAGAAAGGTTGCATTTGGATTCTTAATCATAAAGTTATGTCATGTTGAAGTTAGCATGAAAAACTGATCATATAACTTAGAAACATTCGAGTGCTTCATGGCTAAAAATGACCTGTAATGTTTCAATGAACTCCATGGTCTTCCAAGCATATTTTGACCTTGATCCTTGAAGAAAACTTGTAGATGGAATCACAAATGACATTATATAAAAAGAATCAGTCTCAAATGTTGAAAATCAAAGAAGTTATAATCTTTGAAAGTTGAGGGGAAGTCACTTGAAAACAAGTCAAATTTCACAAAGTCCACAAATGACCTATAATGTCTCCAAACTTTTGATGATCCTTTAAGCATAATTATCTCTTATCATGTAATGAGAAGTTGTAGAGGATGTTTATAAGAGTCATATGCAAAAAGAAGCATTCAAAAATATTGAGAAATGAAGGAGTTGGGATCCTTGGAACCTTGACTTCAAATGTTGACTTTTTGGTCAAACCACTTAGAACAAGCTTGCGTACTTGGACTTTTCCTTGCATTTCAAAGCACATGGTGATCATATGAACTCAAAATAAGGTTCCCTTGATTTTCTTTTGATTAAATTGCTCAAATATTGAATTTGCTTGGTGAAAAAGGCATGGACATAAACACATGAACCTTTGACTTTCCTTGAGAAGTAAGTAACAACACTTTGAGATGCTCTTGATCGAAAAGCCCTACCTTGAAAAATAAACTTAAGGAAAACATATCTTGATATTTTGATTAGTGATTATATAAAAAATGAACATATAAATACAAAGGTAAAAACCAACAAATATGTGCTTGATGATCCCTGCAAGAAGCAAACTCAAAGATGATAGGGTGAGGGACCAAGAGGTGACCTTGTTTGTGTGCAATGATGCAAATGATATGTGGGATCTTAGGGTTAAAAATTATGGTATGACAATTTCAAATGGGCTTACAAGACTAAATTCAGTTTTGATAGATCCATTGAATAATATAAAGCTAGGTTATTTGCCCAAGGATTAACACAAGTTACGGGTATCGATTTCTTTCACACCTTTTCTCCTGTTGCAAAGCTGACCACTGTAAGACTTCTTCTAGCCTTAGCTTCTTCAATGAATTTGCATATATTTCAAATCGATGCTCACAATTATTTTATCCACACATATTTGGATGAGGAAGTGTACATGTATTTACCTAAAGACATTACATCTTCTTATCCCAATCAAGTGTGTAAACTTTTAAAATCCATTTATGGTTTAAAACAATAAAGTCGCCAATGGTTTGACAAACTATATAATGTTCTTCTTTCTAATGGTTTCAAATAATGTCATGTTGATCACTCATGTTCATTCATCAAATGCATGATAGTTTCATTATTATCCTGATTTATGTCGATGATATTGTTCTTGCAGGTAACAACTTGAACATCATCAACCATATCAAGGCAACGTTGCAGAACCACTTTCATATCAAAGATCTAGGACCTTTAAAATACTTCCTTGATCGTGTTTTCAAGAATCATACATCAGAGATTGTGTTTCCAGGATCGTGGGTTGTTGTTGATCAATCGCTGCAAAGATGAATGGGGTAACGAAAATTTACCAAACTCCATTCCAACTCTTGACGACAAGAACTGGCTTCGATGGAGAAAGTAGATGCAATCTCAATTTGGCTTTCATGAAACCATAGAAGTGGTTACTAATGGTGTTCCTGCAGTTTGTGAAGATGCAACCGATGCAAAGAGAACCGCTCACAAGGATGCCAATAAGAAGGATTGCAAGGCGGCGTTTTACATCCAACCGGCGGTTGATGCGAGAAATTTTGACATAATCACTCATGTTGAATCGACTAAGGAGGCATGGGATATTATCGTCAAGTACTATGAAGGAGGCAAGAAAGTAAAGGTTGTCAAGTTGCAAACTTTGCAACAAAAATATAAATTGTTGTCGATGGGAGAAGACGAAAAGATTGCAGGCTATGTGTCGAAGGTGCGGAAACTCGTCCATCTCATGAAGGGTTATGGTGAAACCTTAATTGATAAGATGATTGTTGAGAAGGTAATGCGTACGTTGACCTCTCACTTTGATCACATTATCATAGCTATTTAAGAATCCAACAATCTTGAAACCCTAAAACTGAAAGATTTGGTTGGTTTATTGGAGGCGCATGAGATTAGGATTGTCGAAAGGAAAAGAGTTCAAGACTCGATACAAGCACTGCAGGCACAGTCATGGAAGAAGGATAACGGTTCTAACAAGTTCAAAGGCAATATCGACAAGACTCGGGGAAAGAAGTCTTGGTCGAATCCTCACAAGAATAAGGTTGATGATAGAGCTTACGAATCCTCGAAAAAAGGATAAGGAAACTCCTATCAGAAAGACAAAGCAGATAAAAAAGGTGTGCAATGTTATAAATGTGAAGAATGAGGTCACATGGCCAAGTATTGTTGGTACATGAAACATAAGGGATCGACAAAAGGAAAGGACGAAGGAGCAAACCTTGCACATCAAAATTCAGATGATTCTGATGATATGGTGGTTATGGCTACAGTTGTAGATGACCATGTCAAATCTAAGACCTGGTTCCTCGACTCAGTCTGCTCAAATCACATGATTGTTCGAAAAGTATGGTTAGTAGATTTCGACGAGTTGAAGAAGAGCAAGATCAAACTTGCTAATAATAGCTCATTGTAAGTTGAAGGTACTGACAACATAGTTATTCAAAGGAGTGATGGAGCGAAAGCCTTGATCAAATATGTATTTTATGTCCCTGAAATGAAGTGCAATTTTCTAAGTGTTGGACAACTGGCCAAAAAGGGGTTCTCAATGGTTATAAAATATGAAGCCCTATAACTTTTTGACATCCAAAATAACTTGGTCTTGAAATCTCCTTTGTCAAAGAATAGAACATTTAAGACCATGATCAGATTAATTGAGGTACAATGTCTAAAAATAGTTATCGACCACAGAAGTAATTCGTTGTGGCATTTGAGGTTTATCCATATGAATTTTAGGTCGCTCAATCAACTGATCACTCAAGATATGGCAACTAGTATACCAAATCTTGAGATGCCCGACAAACTTTATGAAAGTTGTCTAGTTGGAAAGTAGTCTAGGAAGCCTTTTGTTTCGACTATGCCAACGAGATCCTCCTGCATACTCGAAGTTGTACATTCAAACATATGTGGTCCTTTTGAGGAGCATACCATTGGTGGAAACAAGTATTTTATTTCGTTTATCGTTGAGTTTAGTCGAAATCTGTGGATCTATGAGATCAAGAAAAATGATGAAGTATTAAAAATCTTTAAGAGATTCAAGATGTTTGTCGAAAACCAGAGTGAAAAGAAGATCAAGGTACTGCGAACAGATGGAGGTGGCGAATACACATCCAAGATATTTGAAGCATTTTGTGTAGAACATGGTGTTGATCATGAGATAACTACTCCTTATACTCCTCAACATAATGGAATAGTAGAAAAAAGAAATAAGACCATATTGGACATGGCGAGATGCATGTTGAAGCAGAAGAATTTGCCAAAATCCTTATGGGGTGAAGCTGTTTCGACTGTTGTTTATATACTGAATAGGTGCCCTACCAAGAAGCTGAAGAATAAAGTTCCTGAAGAAGTGTGGGGTGTCAAACAACCATCAGTGAGTCATCTGAAGGTGTTTGAATCTATGTGTTACAAGCATGTTCCTGATGCAAGAAGAAGGAAGCTTGATAACAAGAGTGAACCTATGATTCTGGTAGGATATCATAAGACCGGAGCATACAGACTGTTAAATCCAATTAATTAGAAGATTATGCTTAGTCGAGATATTGTGATTGATGAAAATTCTTCATGGGATTGGAATAACAATGTAATCGATAAGCCATTGATGAGTTATGATTTCGACAAAGCAAGTAATAATGTCGAAGTCGAAGATATTATCGATATTCCAGTTGAAGTCAAAGTTGTTGCTGACATACCCGACATAATCAAAGTCGGAGAGGTTATGGCTAGCACAAGTCAGAGACCTCAAAGAACTAGAGCTCGTCCAACAAGACTTCAAGAATATGAAATGGTTGGTGATGATGAAGTCACAACAGATGGAGAACTAGTTCATTTTGCTTTACTTGCAGGTGCTGAACCAATGAACTATAATGAGACTTTAAATAATATGAAGTGGAAGTCTGCTATGGTCGAAGAGTTACAAGCAATCGAAAGAAATAACACATGGGAGTTGGTCCAATTGCCAGCCCATACAAAAGCTATCAAAGTGAAGTGGATGTTCAAGTTGAAGCACAATATTGGTGAGTCGATATCAAGATATAAGGCGAGATTGGTAGCTTGAGGATTTCTTCAGCAAGCAGGACTCAATTACTCTAAAGTATTTGCACTTGTCACAAGATTGTAAACTGTTCGACTAGTGGTAGCCTTGGCATGTAAGCAAGGTTGGTCGACATTTCACTTAGATGTGAAATTGGAATTTTTGAATGGACCTTTTTATGAGGTGTATGTCACACAACCTCTTGGGTTTATGATTCAGGAGGAAGCAAGGGAAATACACAAGTTGCACAAATCTCTCTATGGTCTTAAGTAGGCACCTATGGTATGTAACAAGAAGATCAACTCATACTTGGTTGAATTGGGATTCGTCAAATGCAAATATGAGTATGGTGCCTATGTTCATGTTGTGGCACAAGATATAACAATCATTTATTATATGTCGACGACTTTCTAGTAACTGAAAATAACTTGAAGAACTTGTCAAAGTTCAAAGAGCCGATGAAGAAGGAATTCAAAATGTAGGATCTAGGAAAGTTGTCATACTTCCTAGGCATGTGATTTCAAATGTCGAAGCAAGGTATAGTTCTATATCAAAGAAAGTATGTCAAGGAGATACTCAAGAAATTCAGGAGGGATAATTCGACTCTTGCATCTTTACCTATCGAACCAAATTTGAAGTTGGAGAAGCATGGAGAGAAAGACAAAGTCGATGCAACTTTGTTCAAACAAATTGTTGGATCTCTAATATATGTGTGCAATAATCAACCTGATATATGTTTCTCAATCAGATTAGTGAGCAGATATATGAGTGAACCAAGAGTGTCACAGATGAAGGCTGCAAGAAGAATCCTGAGATACTGAAAAAGATCGACAAACTATGGAATTTTATTTTGATGAGACTCTGAAAGCAAAGAATATATGGTTTCTTGTTATTCATATGCTAAATGTGGAGATAAGGAAGATCGAAAAAACACTACTGGATATTTCTTTCAAGTATTTGGTGCCTTAATCTCATGATGCTCGAGAAAGTAACTTGTGGTGGCATTGTCATCGTGTGAGGCTGAATATATAGTAGGATCATATGTTGTATGTCAAACAATTTGAATCAGATCTGTGCTGGAAGAGATCGAGGTCGGAGTGAAGAAACCTCTGGTACTATAGATCGACAATAAGTCAGCTATAAATCTTGCGAAGAATCCAGTTTTGTATGGAAGAAGTAAGCACATAGAAGCTAGATTTCACTTTTTAAGGGAGAAGGTGAATCAAGGTGAACTTGAAGTAAGACGTTGCTCAAGTGAAGCACAATTGGCAAATATTTTTACCAAAGAATTGAAGATCGACAGGTTCTTAATTTGAGAAAGTAATTAGGAATAGTTCAGATTGATAATGATAGTGTGTTTCAAAAATTTGGATTATAGGGGGATATGTTCAGATATTATATATAATCCAAGCTGAGTTGTATGGCCAAAGCCCAAAGCTAATTAGGGTTTAGGGTTTATTACTTAGTTTATTATTTTACTTAGTATTTAAGTCATTTAGGTGTATATAAATAGACACTTTCACTACGCCAAATAAGGGAAAAGAGGGCGCTTATTTTGGCCTATAACAGCGCTTTTAAGCGCCCTCTAATCTGGCGCTGGCATAGGTAAAGACAGCGCTTTGTTTTCCTGGAGAAAGCGCTGTCTAAAGTGGCCACATTATAGTGCGCTTTTAGAAAAAAGCGCCCTCTGGAGTGGTCCATAAAGGGACACCTTAGAGGGCGCTTTCTGGAAAAAGCGCCCTCTAAAGTTGTCAATGTAAAGTGTTTAGAGGGCGCTTTCTGGAAAAAGCGCCCTCTAAAGTTGTCAATGTAAAGTGTTCAGAGGGCGCTTATTTTTTTAAAATAACTAACACTTTAGAGGGCGCTTTGTCCAGAAAGCGCCCTCTAAAGTTGTCAATGTAAAGTGTTTAGAGGGCGCTTTCTGGACAAAGCGCCCTCTAAAGTTCTCAATGTAAAGTGTTTAGAGGGCGCTTCCTACAGAAAGCGCCCTCTAAAGTGTTAGTTATTTTAAAAAAATTTGTTTGAAAAACAGTGGATATTTAATTGGTAACCTGTTCGCATGCTGCAAAAGTGTAAAATTCATATTGATTTCATCCTTTAATCCATTGATATATACAACATGAATCCATTTATATACAACATTAATCCTCCATATATACAACATTAATATATGATTCTTTGATCAACAATATACAACAACATATTCATGATTTAGTAAAAGTACAACAACAATATACAACATATATACAACAACAACATACAACAACAACATTCCATACATATATGTACAACAATATACAACCTAGCTATATGATTCTTTGATCAACAATGAATTGACACAATTCATCCTTCATTTTATCCAAATGAGCTCTTGAGTAAGATTTGTATTCCTCAAAGTACTACAATTAAGAGAATAAAACATATTCATGATTTAGTAACAAATTAGATGAGTTATCCGATAATATTAAAATAAACCCTAAGTTATTATTCCATACCATTTTTGGGATGTCTATACGATTCAACGCAATGATATCTCTCATAAATCTCAATACAAAAAATCCGCAATCGACCGAATTATTTTGCTGAGGACACTACACAGAAAAACAAACAATATATATATAGTTAATTTCTTACAAACACTATTATAAGCAAAAAAACAAACACTATTATAAGCAAAAATAAGATACTTAATATATACCTGAACTCTGACCCAGGTAATGTCCTTCCTAATGCGGTAATTCTTTTTCGATCTAAATTTCATTATTGCCCTAACAAAATAAAAACGTATATTGAGATCAATCTGACAGACATAATTAAATATAGAAATACACACGAATATTTAGGGGAATTTCACTTACGTGTCAACCGTCTTCTTCAAACCCGGATATTTACTCCAATCACCCGATAACGAATCGAGATAATACACTATTAGTCTCGAAAGATCCATAGCAACCAACACCCAGTGACCACTGTAAAATAAAACAAAAATTTAGATGAATGAAAATTTTCTACGTAAAAGATATACATAGATTAGAATGAAATTATTAGAAAGAAAATCTAACCCGTTGCCAGAATTAAACGGTAAAAAATACAAACTGCGTGTAGTATTATCGCCGGCCGCCATGAATCTATCGACTGGATCATTCTTTACGGATGTTGGATTTTTCGATATTAACGTTGCGTTGACACGGGAAGCAGCAATAAAATTGAAACGGTTACACAATTCAGTTCCCCGCATCAATTTGTCATACATATACCTTAAATAGAAACATAATAAATATTAGACTACTCATTGAAATGTGTAAATAAATTGTTCAACTAAGTAAATTATAGATTGATCGGAGTACCATATGTATGTATGAATGATAGCGATGCCCAATTCGTCGTGCTCAAAAAGTTGTTGCATGTCCTCCTTTCCAATTATTTCGAAATGAGCTTTTCCGAAAACACCTTCATCAAAATCTATACTACGAATGGACCCGTCCATAATATCGGACTCTTCCACCATTTTCTCAAGACGCATCATAATTTGAGATTTTGTCCCGGCCGTCGTTGGAATATCCTTCGTTGGAATATCCTTCGTTGGAATATCCTTACCATCGCTTTTCAACTTTCGACCGGGAACCTAAAAATTCATATAAAATAAATCATTACTTTTTGTGATGCAAAAGAATCGTTGTGTATATAATTCAATGGGTATATATATTTGTACCTCTTTTTGAGATGCAACCGACTCGATGCGTCTTGAAATCCCTTTACCAGCTTTAAGGGTGGGTCTTGTAGGAGTCTAACATTACCATGTAATAAGGATTGATTAAATATCATAATTGTAGCTGAATTGAAATGTGAATACTAAATATTCATAATCATTTAGAACATATATACCTCGGCATCAGGGAAAATTAGATCTGACGGCCAACCAACAAAGGATCCGACTGCATCTCGCATCAACGTTGTCTCTGAAACAACGTCAGGTAATGGTAGACGGGCGTCCGTATCGAATACGAGGTCAACCGAAACTTTCATAAATCCCACCGGGAGGGGATTATGGTGAAGTAATTCACCCGAAGTATTGTGCACTTTTCCCTTGCCAACCATGCGATAAGTTGGTGACGATAGATACAGCTGACAAGGTGAAATGCCCTAAACCAATAATAAATGTTATTGTTAACTTGTATATGTGTCAAGTAAAAAAGTGCTATTTTAATTTCATAATAACATATATAATTACCTCGGGAAATTTCGGTTGATGATTGATACTAGCTCGGTCACTAGTATCTTTTGCCTCGGAAGCGCACCTTTCCTCTCTATACCTTGCATTCTCGTTTTGCAGTTGGAGTACTTGTGCCCTTAACTCCGCCAAGGTCTCCATCACCTCTTTGTTGGTAGGATTTTTTGTTTTTGTTTTTTTATAAAATGACGAAGGAGTCACACCAAAACCCTTACCCCTCACACGACCGGAATACTCAGGAACATTTAGTACTCGACTAAGTACGCTCCTGCAATCCTGGACCTCGGTTGAAGGTACGGTTTGGGATAAAGTCTCCTGAAATATTATTAGAGGAGATTAAAAATGAATTATATGTCTAACAAAATTTTCGATATAATTAAAGAAATAATGTTACATATACTTACACATTCGTCATAAACATTTTGGACCGCTTCAACGACAGCCCCATCCTTCCCAACCCGAGCAGCCTTCCATAATACGTGCTCCGGAAGAGATGTTGCGTCACTTTTCTCCTCGGCTAGCTACACATTGAATTAGATTATAAGATCATCAATTATAACATATTGTGACAATGTATAAGCTCATAGCATTTGAATATACTCACAATTCTTTGTTGTAACCGTGCATAACCCGTACGCCCTTTTTTGTACGGATACGCGGGTTTTGATGCCCTTTTCCTATTTATGTCGCTTACTTCCTGGATAAAAAAGTTTAAGGCATACTAGAACCAAGTAACTTAACAATTGTATAATAGCATAATTAATAGACATTACATGGAATTTTTCGTTTCTTCGTTTGGCGACAAAGTTATCCCATTCCTCGGCTGAAATAATCTCGACATACTTCATTGGCCGTTCTCCTTCAACAAATTTTCCTTCCTCATCCTTGAGAAATTTGTTGCACAAAAAGGATCGAAATCCTCAGAGTCTTTTTCCGGCCAATTGAATACAATATTTTTGCCGGCTTTCATCGATGTGAAAGGATCTCTAAAAAACATACAAATGGAGTGTGTTATTATAAAGTAATATTATAACAATATATGGTTAACAAATAGTCAACAAAAAAAACATATAACAATATATGGTAAGTACCTGTATCTCCGACCATATTTTTTCCTTGCCAACCTTCAAGTCCGGACTTCTCCAATTATCACATGTAATCGGAATATGTTGGCGAACAAGGAAACCAATGTAACTTGCCAACATTGAACCGTTAGGCTCAATTAGTTGGTCTTCAGCACTCCAATGTACTTCAAATTTTACACCCTTGTCTCTTGCACGAATGATTGACTTCATAACAGTCAATCCTCGTTTGATTTCTTTTTCAACATTATTACGTGATTCATTCGCGGCATTGGTATCGTCTTGGTTAGCCATTTTATCTGTAATATAGAAATGATTCAATAAGACCCAAGTAAGACAATGATTCAATACGTGAACACATTCATATA
This sequence comes from Lathyrus oleraceus, assembly GCF_024323335.1. Classification (NCBI taxonomy): domain Eukaryota; kingdom Viridiplantae; phylum Streptophyta; class Magnoliopsida; order Fabales; family Fabaceae; genus Lathyrus; species Lathyrus oleraceus. The sequence goes on from NC_066585.1 coordinate 183,707,606, forward strand.
CCAATGCATGCAACAATCTAAACTCTTTTTTTTTTATCATTATTGAATACAAACTCACACACACCTACTGCATGCAAAAGACCAATGCAAACTTATGGTGTTTGGAACATGAACAAACTTGCATCCATAATCATCAAACTTCCAAGCACAAGCTCAAACACACTTCAAATATATCAGTTTTCAATCAGAAATAAAAAACTCAGTTTGCCCTAAACAACATTAATCAACATAATGCACAAAATGAAAAACTAAGTTTAGAAAATGCCCTAATCAAACACATGAAGAAAGTGAACGGTAACGATGGAGAAGAGAAATACCTTAAAGGTGACGGTAACGATGGAGAAGAAAGTGAACAGTGACGGTGGAAGAGGATAACGCAGTGAACGTGAACGGTGAGGGAGGAAGAACGAACGGCGACGATGACGGTGAGGGAGGGAGAACGAACGGAGGACGAGAGTAATCGCAGTAGAGAGTAATCGTAGTTGAGAGAAAACCCAGTTACGTAAACGAAATAGCTTATAGAGAGGGAAAATAAAGAGACATGCAGTATATGTTATAATTTTAATGTTTACTAAAGGGGACCTTAGAGGGCGCTTTTTTAAAAAAAGCGCCCTCTAAAGGGGGCCTAAGAGGGCGCTTCTGAAAGCGCTCTCTAAGGCTTTCCAAAAGCGCATTCTAAACTGGAAATGTACATGGACTTAGAGAGCGCTTTTTCAAAAGCGCCCTCTAAGGGTAACCTTAGAGGGCGCTTTCACAAAAGCGCCCTCTATTGTTGTCCCTCCATTTTTTTTTGGCTTCACTTTAGAGGGCGCTTTGTTACAAAAGCACCCTCTAAAGGGGGTCTAAGAGGGCGCTTCTAAAAGCGCTCTCTAAGGCTTTCCAAAAACGCCTTATAAATTGGAAATGTACATGGACATAGAGAGCGCTTTTTTAGAAGCGCCCTCTAAGGTTACCCTTAGAGGGCGCTTTCAATAAAGCGTCCTCTATTGGTGTCCCTCCATTTCTCATTATTTTTTCGCTTCACTTTAGAGTGCGCTTTGTTACAAAAGCGCCCTCTAAAGTGCGCTGTCTATTCTAGTAGTATGCTCCTTATTTTTTCTCTTCACTTTAGAGTGCGCTTTTGTAATAAAGCGCCCTCTAAGGGGCGCTGTCTATTCCAGTTTTTGGCGTAGTGTTTGTAATTCAGTATTATCATTAATTCAATAATACAATCCTTATTTCCTTATTCTCTCTTTCTCTCCTCACTAAAAGTGCCTTAATCACTAACAAATTGAGTGTTCAGAATGTAACAAGTGTGAGTAGTATGAGTAATAGTCCCACATTGGTTGGAAGTATGGAGACTTGAGCATTTATAAGAGAGAATCCACATACCTATCACCTTAATATTTTGGATGAATATATGGTGTGTCTCTCACAAATGTATTACTCCAAAAGAAGAAGTCCCACAATGTTTAATACTCTCTAGTGAAGAACTACCCCAACACATGGTATCAGAGCCTTTGGTTCGAGAAAGGGACCAACTTACTTGTATCGAAAGTCAACGACACCACAATGGTGATGAGTAAGAAACGTTTTGTGCGGTATAAGAGTTTGTGGAAGTAAGAAGAGCTTCTACTTGAGGAGGAGCGTTGTGGACTCACATTTAGTGGGGGTGTTGAGAATGTAGCAAATCTGATTAGTGGGCAGACCCCGTCCTGTGTATGTGCAACATGTGCTGCAGCACAGGACCTCACATTTTATAATTGTATTTTAAAAAAAAATTAAGCCTATTTTTAAAATTAGAACGGGGCCTCCGATATGATTGGACCGTCCCTGGTAGTAGGGATGATAGTCACACATTGATTGAAAATGTGGAGACTTAAACATTTATAAGTGATATAATTTACCCATCTATTATCTTATAATTTTTGGTGAATATATGGTATGTTACTCACAAATATACTGCTCTAAAAAAAAAAATCTCATAAATATTCAATGCTACGTAGTGAAAAAACTATCCAAACACTATTTCATTTATGGTATTTTAGAAAAACATTTAATAAAAAAATTGTAATTCAATTGGTGAAATAACTCGCCATTGTGCCTAAAGTAAGCTAAAATTTTATTCTTTTAATTTTCTTTTATGTCAAGGCTTATAGATGATCATGATGATGTATGGTTATGTCATCCCAAATAAGACAAAATTAGACGAGTTTAAAAAGACGGGGGCAGAAATAGGAGGATCGTATAAGAGAATCAAGTGAAGAAAGTGAAGCTAAGACAAGACATAAACCAACTTTTAAGAAGCAGCTTTTTCTTTGGACGGTTGATAAAGAAACCTAGGGTTAGTCTCACATAATATATTATATTATGGATTATGCCTCTCTCGTTTGGTCATTTTGTGAGTGAGGTCGGCTGCTACTGCCAGTCAAGAAAGAAAAGGAAACGTATAATAATGATATTACATGTGCTCATTTCATTTTGTATTTCACTATTTTTAATAAGTGATAAAGTTTTTAACGATCGTTTTGGAATTATTTAATTCATATGTAGTATTAGTGTTAGAGCTTTCGATAATCTCTTAAAGCTTTTTGGATGGATATAACTATACAGTTATTTTTGTTATCGGAACCAATTAGGTTGGACATTTAATCTAAATTTTACTTACAGGGCATGTTCCAACAAAGTTTCGTGATGCCAAAATTTTCTCCCTTGTTGACGTAAAATATGACGAATAGCTTACATGCACAATATAAGGTGGGGTTTTATCACTTGCATGTCGGTAGCCGAAGTTTGAGAACATTGGAAGCAAACTCAAGAAGCAAATTAACTCATGTGCTAATTCACGTATGAGGTTAACATATGTGATTGGCTTAAATATAAGAAGATTCCAAAAGATAATTAAAAGTACATAACTGTGATTCGTTAACTTTTAACTGAATAAATTTTTATTTTAATCTGTAAAAGTATCAATAGTTAATTATACCAGTCTTCGAATTAAGACAAATTCTAAAAAACTTTTTTTGTTGGTAATTGTTGATAATAGAAGGAATAGTTAGTTTGAAATTTATAACAAATAAGCATAAGCATGAGTATACACTATACAATTTTTTAAAAGAGAGAACGCACATCTCATACACGTCTGATTCGGATTCAAGCCGATTTTAAATGATCAATTATTTTTAATATTTAAAATGAAAATTAGTTAATATTAATTTTTATTAAATGTGTTCTTAATCGTTGTATTAGTCATCGTAAAAATTGAGAATAACTATTATAATGGTAAGAGATGTCAAATAAGAAGAAATCCCATATTTGTTAGAGAGTGTATCAATAAATGAGTTGTAAGAGTGAATCATGTATGTATAAATGAAAATTTAGCTAATGATTCTTTGATGAAATAATTAGCTCGAGAGAAAGTTCATAATACATCCAATAAGAAGAGAGTGATGCATAAAGATAAATGAGATAGTCATGATGGTAACCGACCTAAAAGACCGAAGATCACAAAAATTAGGTTCAACGAGGAATGATAAGTTGTGAGAAATATGAGATGATCATGCTAGTATAAAAATAAGAGAAACATGAATCCTAGAGCAATAAGAGGGTGGGATAATAGACACATTTAATGAGATTTATACTATGTATGAGTGGAGTACTAAACTATAAAAGTACTCTTGATAGACTCACGTGTGTGATTGTGGAATATAGGCAGGTTCATATGAAATTTTTAGACACACTTCCTAGAGCCTTCACTAAACTAGGATAGACATGCATGACCATTAAAGCACAAGCTTATAGAATACACACTAAAAAAAGATTGTGTGCGGGTTTGATGTCTTAAATAGAGTTCAAGACAATGAGTCACTCTTGTTGAACTAGAATCCTACTTGCTATGTAAAGGTTCAAGTCATAAATGTTGAACACGTGACTCCATAGACAAAAAGGAGGGGTGAATTGCATAGGTTTGAAAAACGATAATTTCAAACAAAATCATTTGAGAAATCAGAGATTAAAACCATTTTGTAAAACAATTGATTAAATATGCAGTGTAAATTCAAAGAAAAAATGAAAATAAAAAGATAAATGAAGAGAAATAACACCAGAGAATTATATGGGTTCAACCAAGAAGACCTAAACATGTCCCTAAGAATTGTTCTTGAGAGTATCCACTAGACTTAAGAGCTTTTAAATGGTTCAAGAAAATAAAGTTTCATACGAACTTCTAACCAAACAATGAAAAGGCTTAGAGCGGTTAGTCTCCAAACTAAATAGAGAATTTTCACAGACTTATCTCGAACTATGACGGATTTTTGAGTTGGCTATCCTCTGAGCGCAACTAGGGGTTTACACAGGCTAATCACGAACTAAACCGAGATTTTGACTGGGATGATCTCAATCGTATTGAGTTTTTACGCCAGGCTGAACTCAAAAACCAACTGAGATTTTGCATGGGATGATCTCGAATTGAGATGGAGTTTTGAGTTGGATATCCATCGAGTCGAACTGGAGTTTTACACAGGCTAACCATGAACCGAACCAAGATTTTTATCGGGAAGATCTTGAACCTACTGAATTTTTACACCATATGAACTTATAAACCAAGTGAGATTTTACATAGGCTGATCTTAAACCGACATAGCTTTAAACAAGGCTGAGCTTAAAAACCGTTGTGGAGATTTTTACTAGTTAATCTTCACGAATCAAGAGAGAACTTTTTTCTTCAATGAAGGAGCTCATGAACCAAACGGGGACTAAGACAGTTCCCCAAATACAAACAAGAGCGTTTAACTAATGTAGCTTAAAACTAAAATAAAAACTTCATATGAAAGAATTATTTACTCAAGAGAAAATGTACTTTTTGCTATTTTACAATTTTATCCTCACCCATAACAATATTCCTCACTAGACTTAAGAACACTATCAAAGCAATATGGTTAGAATATATGAGAAAATATGAGAGATTTAGAAAGACGATGAAAGAAATGAAAAATGAGATTTTTAACGTTTTATGGATGTGAAAAAGTGATAGGGAAGCTCTCTATTTATAGGTAAAGGCGTGGTGTAAATCTGAAAACAATCAATAGGCCTTTTAACTTACCTAATCGATTAGGCACCTCAAATAAATGATTATTAAGGCCCAAAATGAAAGGTTTTTATATATAATCGTTATCAATCATAAAGAGACAATCATAATTAATTATAGACTCAATTAAGTATTATATAATCAATTAGGCAAATGATCTAATAGATTAGACATTTAGGAAAAGTATCATAATCAAATAGACAACCCCCTAATCAATTGGCTAGGCCATAAAAATATTTTTAGGTGATTTTTTTAAAGTAAAAAGAGGCCTTAAAAATATTTTAAATGTATGTGTTAGTTATCTTAGTATCTTAGGATTTACTCACCCACTTTCACAAGATTTTGGTCACTCATACATACACGACAACATGAGCTTTGACACTTCCTCTCTTACATTCTAGACGAAAATAACTACAGATCCACAAGGAAAAAGCCCAAAGGAATATTGTTATATAAGGAGAAAAAAACCTTAATTGGAAAGCAATCACTCCCATTGAATATCTTAGAGTGTTAGGTTATGTGTCGTGTATTCCACGTTAATTCCCTAATAGGATTAATGTAGAATATTTATGCACACCTCTAAGTTTTAGTAACTTGGCATAAAAGGTTTGTCTAGTTGAGTTTTAACTTCAACATTGTCATGTACACTTTTATGTTTTAGTAACTTGGCATAGAAGGTTTGTCTAGTTGAGTTGTAATATTTAACATTCTTTCATCTCATTAAGATTAAAGTTGATCACTACAGTTTAGTGGTTGTTTGCCTCTGTCACTGGTTTTGTGGTAGAGAAGAAAGTGAGTAGGTTCTCATGTTTAGGAGGAGACTCTAAATAGAAAGTCATTGGGTAGTGTTAGGAAGAGGAATTAAGCAACATAAGATTTGTTGTTACTTGTAAGTCTAATTGTACTAAGCTACTAATATTGAATTTCCTTTCTTGGATTGTGGACTCGACTCCCCAATACGTAGGTGTAGTTTCACTGAATTGGGAAATAATTGATTATGTTCTTTATTTATTTTTTACTTCATCATCTATTATAGTGGTTCTGGTATATCTTGTCGAACTTGTTATCAGAGCATCGTGTTCGACATCTGTCCTATGAGAAACAAAATTTCAATTGGCATCAGAGTAGGCACCCTAGCCTATTGGGTGAGCTCTAGGTAAGATAAATTATGCTCATATGGAGACAATTACAGATGGATAATCAGTCAACGAACCATCTATTTTTGATGACACAAATTATGATTATTGGAAGGTGATGATGGTGAATTTTCTCAAATCCTTGGGAAACCAAGCATGGAAAGATCTGATCAAGGGATGGAAATATCCAATGATTACCTCTGAAGATGGTACAACCAGCATAAAATCATATGCTGATTGGACCGATGTTGAAGATAATGAATCCATTGGGAACTCCAAGGCATTGAATACAATTTCCAGTGGTGTGGACAAGAACGTGTTCAGGCTGATCAACATATGTTCAGAAGCTAAAGAAGCATGGGAAATTCTGAAAACTGCACATGAAGGTGTTAATATATAAAATTAAAGTATTTGTATTTAGATTGTCAACCAAATTATGTGCAACAGATTTATGGATATCGAAGGAATTTGAGGTGGTGCTATAGATAGTAGGGTGCTTTTGAAGGCTTTATTTGCAATAGGAAGTGGCATATTATAAGACATTCAAAAAGGGATTCGGAAAAGACATTTGAAAAATTCATTCAAAGAGTTAAATATTGACATATTGCGTCGATCAAGAAAACAACTCCTACAAAGAAGTTATCCAAAGTTATTAAAAGTAGTTATCCAAAGGGACATGTGTTAATCTTAGATTAAGGAACTTATTAAATAAGACACTTGTCAAAATATTAGATGTAAGAAGTTATTTTCTTTTCTCTATAAGTAGTTGTAATTACTATGTATTAGAGGCCGGATCCTATTTTCTGAAAGTCTTGTAACACCCACGCCGCGGGGGAAAACATGTTCAGGGGCGGACATAGATGGATTCCAGCCACCCTTTACATTCTCTTCAATTTAAGATTGTTTTGTTTGTACTTTATTTTATTTTTTATTTTGCAATTCTGCATTTCTTTTCATTTCCTTTATTTTTATTTCTTTTGAATGCTCACTTGAGTGTTATTTCTTATAAGTTGCCATGAGACAACTTATTTTATAAAAGTTGTTGGAAACAATTCTAACACTAATAAGAATAATGTTTTTGTTCTTAAATAATGCATGAACTGATATCATAAATCGTGAGACTTGAACGAATATTGTAAAAGGACTTTGATCCAGCCCTAAAGTGTTGATGGATAATGATTGTTTACATTACAAAAAATTGGTGTAAATAGAAGGCACATCCAAGGTTCATATGTCAAGGTTGTAGCTTCTAACAACAAAATTTGAGAACATGCAGATGGATGAAGAGGAAACCGTGAGTGAGTTTCACATCATATTATGTGACATTTCCAACACATCCTTTGCCTTAGGTGAAAAGATATCTGAAGAAAAGCTTGTCGAAAAGATTCTCAAATCATTACCTAAGAGGTTTGATATTAAAGTGGATGTTATTGAAGAAGCTCAGAACCTTGGTAGTATAAATGTTGATGAACTCATTAATTCCCTATAAATCTTTGAGATGTCCATCAATGAAAGGTCAGAGAAAAAGAACAAAGGCATAACCTTGTATCCAACACTGAGGAAGTTGGAAGTTAAGGTGTCAAAGAAGAAATCTTGGCATATGATATTGCTCTTCTTGGGAAAAAATTCAACAAGACCTTGAAATATCTGGTCAGGAAGTGAAGGACCAATGTCCTAGACAAAAGGTCCAACATTATTCCCCAAGACAAAGACATGAATGAAGAAGAAGCCAACAATGAGAATGGTACTCAATGCTTTGAATGTGGAGGCTATGGGAACATTAGACCAAACTTCCCTAACTATCTAAGAAAACAGAAGAAATGATTAACCATCACTTGGTTTGATTTTGAAAGTTAAGGTGAAGGGGAAATTGCCAACATTGTAATGGCATATTCTGAAAGAGATAAATATGAAGATGATTTCACCTCTGAAGAACTGACTAGAGAAGAAACTCTGGCAGCATACAATCTTGTACTCACAAAGTGGGAAGAATCGCGCTTACCCTCGGACAACCTAAAGAAAACCATAGACACACTTCAAAAGGAATCAGAAGAGTATGTTTCTACCATCATAGTTTTAGAAATAGAGGTGTGTAAGACCCTAATTTTTACCCTAAGATCCCTCATGGCATCATATCATTGCTCATTGCATTTGCCTCAAGGGTCATAACATCTTGGCTCCTTACCCTTGGGTTAGGGCTTGTGTGAGTGGTATGAGACCACCAAGCATGATTGAATTGTATATTATTGCTTTTCTTATTTTATTTACTAACCAAAAGCACAGAAATATGTCACTAACCTCTTTTGTTTTGAAGCTTGAGCAGTCATGTGATCCAAGGCTCCTAGGAGGCTCCTATGCCCACTGAAATGGCCAAATGAGGATGAAAGCAAGCATGAAAATGGTTCCCAAAGCTCTCAATAATCATATATGCACCCCAAGCATCTCAATTTGTCAATTTGATCAAGATAAACCAAAAGGGCTTGAGGATTGTTTCCCAAGGAAACCCTAATTCAACTATGCATTGACTGTGCCTTGCTCATGAAGCAACCTCAACCTATGATCAAATAAAATCAAGGGAAGTTATTTCATTCATAATTTTATGCATATATGAGCCTATGTGAGTATCCTCAATCATTCATTCATCAAAATTTGAAGTTTGGACTTGAGAAGTTGATCAGTCAATTCATTTGACTATTTTGAAATCCACTGAGACCTAACTCTTGATGTGTTTGTCAAATGATGATGACCCCAAGATAAACAATGTTATTAAGAACCATATAAACAAATTTCATGTTCATCAAAAATCCATTTGAAACTTGGAAGGTCATCATTCATTTCAAAACATTATAGGTCATTTTGACCGAAACCCTAATTTTAGTTCAACTTCCCAAGGACCTAACTCCTTCATATTTTATGATTTTGAGGTGAGACCAAGTGCATTGGAAATTTTAAGATGTACACTTCAATTGTTATGTTGGACAAAATTTCATAATCCTAAAAGGAACACATGTGATAATACAAAACATTATAGGTCACTTTGGACCAAACCCATTGAAATGTGAAAAAGTCCAAATTCAAGTGCCCATAACTTTCTCATAAAAAATCCAAATGATGCAAAATTTAAGTCCAAATTTATTTTATTGAAAATATATATAACTTTTATGTTTAAGGTTTTGTCATTTGAGGCTTGTATCATTGAAACAGAAGGGCTTGAAGTTGGTCATTTTTGGTAAAATTTTCAAATACATGTTTTGTACCTTGAACTTCATGGCCAGTTTTCAATATTTTCCAAACTCCAAATGGATTTTTGTTCAACATAACATTTGTTCCTTATGTCAAGACCTTTCCAACCATTACCCACATGCTTATGTTTCAATTTTCCAAATGTGATTTTCGAAGAGATGAAGTTGTGTGATCAATTATGCATAACATGTTAAATTTCCATGCACAAGCTAATGCATTACAATCTGCACGTCCATTTCACTTTGGTTGATGTTCAACACTCAATTGCAATTGCTTTTGGGCCTCACATGCGCCTGTACAGGCCCATGCATGGAGGACCCAAGTTCATGCACACACGAGTTTGATCATGCCTTGCATCAGCTGTGGCTATAAATAGGCATGCTTGCTTCACTTGAATGGTAACCTAAAGGCGCCTGAAGCTCTGCTGAACTGATTCCCCAACCCTTCATTAAAGGAATTCTGAATTTTCTCTTCACTTTTCAAGCTTAAATTTCAACTTCCCTGGTTGATCTTTAGCTTCTAAATTCCTTAGACTTGCTTCATTGTTACTTCAAGATCAAGCTACACTCGAGGATTGGATTGGATCAAGCTCACAAAAGCTGCACTTCAAAGGTTTTCACCATAACTATTTTGATTCGAAACTCTCTTATTATTGTGCATTGCTTGGTTTGGTTGGCATTTTTGAAGTCCTCATTTGAGAGGCAATTGATTGGTGGTTTTAATTTTGAGAATTGGTTAACTTCAGATTGAACACCTCATTTTTCAATCTCAGATTTCTTCCTCCATAAGAATCTTGAGAGGAAACTAAGGTCATAGGGGTGATGTACATCACCCCAGCTTTCGAATGGTATATGGATCGCGTATTTTAGTTGAGGTTTGAAAACCTGCAACTGGTGGCTGGAGAAGGCCTTCTCACCGGAGAAGACGGTGGTTTCCACCACCGTCCCCACGCGTCCAAACCTTGGCCCTTGGATGATGATCTCCAGATCTAATCTTGGCTGTTGAATGTTATGACTTCATTTAATCATATGTGTTACGCGTTTGACTCGTCCATACCATGCGCATGCGTTTCCCAGCCATGTGATCAGCCCCGTCAATTAATGAAGTGAGATCTGGCGCCTGTGGATTTTTCCAATTTCTGAATTTCCATTTTATTTTCTTTTATTCCATTTTATTTTAAAAATTCATAACTTCTTTATTTGGAATCACAAAAATATGGGACCAATTGCAAAAAATTTCTCTTAAATTCTAGTTTCATAAAATGATTTTTAATTATTTTTGTGATTCCATTTAATATTTTTTGTGAATTATTTCTTTTCTGGTTGTTTTTTAATTTATTTAAAATACCTTTTGAGATTCAAAAATGCCAAAAATATTTTCTTAACATCTTTGGATGATGATGGATCTATGAAAAATATTCTCATCAATTTCTTAATTGATTTGAGATTTATTTGAGATTTTAGTCCAATTATGTTATTTTTTCTTCATTTTTAATTGTTTAAAATTAGTTTCTGTTTTCAAAAAATGTTGAGAAAATTTGTCAAACCTTGTTTGACCATGTTAGACTTATGATGGTCCAATTGGACTTATCCAAGTTGATTTGAATTGGATTTGAAGTTTAACATTTATTTGTTCATTTTATTTTATGTATTATTTTAATTCCAAAAAATAACAAAAATATGTTTGACCTTTCTTGACTTCTAATCTTCATTTTACTTCTGTTTACCATTGATTAATGTTGATCCCATTCATGTTTGATCAATGTGTTTTGGTTGTGTCATTTGACTTTTCATTTTGTACATTCCATTTCCATCTTCATCTTCTTCTTTTTATTTTGACAAATGAGTTAATGATTTGTGTTAGCCTTGACATATGAGAGGCTTAACCTTCTTTGATCCAAATCAAATTCATCTTGATCAAAGATCAAGTGAATTGCTTTGTGTCAAAGATAGGTTGCTTCTTGGTCAAGCAAAGAACCTAAAATCCATACAAGGTCATTCTTTTTTTTTTGGCATGGCAAGTTGTAAGAGCTTGGCTTACTAGTCATGGTCTCTAACTTGTGTTTATTTGCCTATAGTTTTATTGACCGACCTCAGATAGGTGTGACTACTACATTAGTCCACTTACGATTGCTTAACATAGCGCTAAATTGCCTTATGGCACACTAACACTAACTACTAATTACTAACTTTTAATTCAAACATTTAATTCTTGCAATTTACTTTAATGCAATTTAAATTCTTGCTCATTTATTCATATTGTCTTTGCCCTTTGCTCATTTGAGCTCATGTTTATGTTTATGCCATTTGCCTTTTGCTCACTTGAGCATATTATTGTGTATATACTATTGCCTTGTGTTTGTTTTGTTTTGTCTGTGTGAACCAATGCAAAAGGAGAAAGGAATTAGAATTAGGACCTTACATATACTAAATGGAGTTCAAGAGCAACTAGGCCTCATGCCTTTAGAATGCTAAATATGTTGAAGAGCAACTAGGCCTCATGCCTTTAGAATGCTTATGTCTTGAAGTTGAACTAAAAGGACCCCTATTCTAAACCCTCTCTTTGTCCAACCTTTCTATTGCATTGTGGAACTTTTTGATTTGTTTGTTCTTGTGTGATAGGAATCTCAAACTTGAGCTAATTAGTAGGACCATTGTCATGAGCATCCAAAATAAGAGAGACAAGTCCACATTGGAGGATCTTAGGAGCTTGATTGAATATTTGCTTGATTGCTTGAGTTAATTGCTTATTGTTTGCTAAGTCCAAAGGAAATGAGCAACTTGGATCATCTTTATGATCTCAAGGAGGGAACTCCAAGTGGTTTTATTTCTCTTCTCTCATCTTTGCATGTTTAGGACCTAGCCCTCCTCTTCTTCTCTCCACTCTAACCCAAGCCAAACTTTTTGTGCAAACATTGACATTGTCTTAAAATTAGAAACCTAGGCACTGTGCCTTTGATTTTTTTTCAAACTCTTTTCATAATAATTATTTTGAATTGAACCTTAAGTCAACTTTGACTTCCTTTTGTGAATATTTCTAATTGGTAAGTCCAACTCACTCAATTATTTTTGTGGTTCCAATGGCCACCTTTGCCAAAGCTTTTCATAAACATTAGCTAGTAGGTTTGAGTTATCACAGTGGTTGATATAAATCTCACCTGTATCCTTAGTGATTGGACTATAAGTCTTCCATACTTATTATAGGGTGGATCCCTCACTAGTATGTTGAAGCTCTCCTCACATGGTGGATTGTGGTTTAGGTTGAGTTTTCTCCCTTTGATAACAAAAGACCTTAAGGCTTTTGACCAATCAATTCACCAACTTCTTTTTTTGAGATTTTTACCCCGAACTACGAGGTTTTGATCCTACCTTTGTGATGGTACGTAGGCAATGGGTTTATCCATTCAAACAACAAAATTGTAAATAATTTGTATATTCTTCTCTCATCTCCCCAATCATGTTTGCACAAATATTTTCACAAATACCAACCTACCATGCAACATTTGTAAAAAGAGCTCCCTTAGAGTACTAAGGATGTTTTGGGTGCTTAAAACCTTCCCATTGCATAACCAACCCCCTTACCCAGATCTCTGACATTTTTATTAGTTTTTGATTTGATAAAACTTCTCGGTTTTTGTTCGCTTTCTAACCTTTCCTTTGGATAAATAGAAGTGTGGTGGTGAATTGAATTGTATGATTTACTTTTGATTTAGTCAATAAATTTAAAGGTAACGAATACCCCGCTACAGAAAAGTGGCGACTCCACTGGGGAACATAACACTTCCTAGTGGGTTTAGCCTACTTTTTTACCTTTGTTGTATTGTATGTTTATACTTTCTTGTGACATATTTTTTGTGCAAATTTGGGATGGCTATATTGTTTGTAATGTATGAATTGCTTGATATATCAATTGCTTGTGTGCTTGGTGGTCTCTTGTGAGATGAGTTCTATACCCGAACTCGAGTGAACTTATGATAGGAGAATGGCATAGTCTTGTTGACTTGTGTGGAGTTATTCCTTAGCAAGTTGACTTGCAAGTCCATTCACTTGGTGGAGGTTTTGTTGGGATCAATAATGTCACACGAGTAGTCGTGGTTAGGCATTACTCTTTCCAATATAAACTTTAGAAGCCAAAGACCTTAGATTACCCAACCCATCTTGGCCTATTTTTAGGACGTAGTGCGAAGGTCGTTCAAGTGTAAGATTTGATACAATTGTTATGCGATACTGCACTCATAAGAGTCTCTCTTGAGAATATTTTTGGAATACGAGTAGTCGTTTATCCGATAATATCTGAAAGATGGGATGATGACTATGGGAACCTCTTGTAGAACATGATTGTCAGGTTTAACCATAGTACACTCCCTTTGGTTGGTTCTTAACCAAGACTCCATGCTCGTGACTTGCAACAAACCCTTGATTTGCGGTTGATCCCTTCTCGTATATCCTTAATATCAATGGAACTTGGGTGTTGATAAGGTGTAAACCATAATCCACCAAAATGGATGATTGATATTAAGGATGACTTGATCCATCCCGTGACTTTTGTGTGGTGTGACTTGCTTGATCCTTGAGTGTGATTGTTGCATCCATGCATTCATGCATTCATACACATCCATATCATCAACAATGAGAAAATTTTCAAGGAACTAAGAGGTCTATTTGCAAATTTTCAGACATGGATAAGCAAAGAAGGAATACGAAGAAGTAGAGTTTCAGACAACCCGACTTGAAAGAGTTAAGGAGTTTGACATCCTATGTATTAGACCCCTTGGTGTTCAAAGCTCGCCATGGGAAGCTTAAGTATATTCTTGCTACTCAGGTGGATGAAGGTCTGATGAGTGTGTTGGTACAGTTCTATGATCCCTTGTACCGTTGCTTCACTTTTCTGGATTTCCAGCTTTTTCCTACACTTGAGGAGTGTGCCTATCTTGTGGGTATACCTATCTTAGATCAGTTGCCGTTCAGTGGCTGGGAGAGAGTTCCTACTTCCCAAGAGATTGCTGATCTGTTGCACATAGACGTATCTGATATTGGTGCTCATATGACTACCAAAGGTGGAATTCAAGGTCTCCCATCTGATTTCCTCATCGCTCAAGCTACTTTGTTTGGGAAGGCCATGAGTGAGGACGCCTTTGAAGCCATATTTGTACTTCTCATCTATGGGCTAGTGTTATTCCCCAACATCGACAATTTTGTGGATGTGAACACTGTTAGGATTTTCTCTACTCTTAATCCCGTTCTGACTCTGTTGGGTAATACTTATTTCTCTTTGCATATGAGGAATGCAAAGGGTGGTGGTACCATCGTATGCTGTTTGCCTCTGTTGTACAAGTGGTTTATTTTGCACTTGCCACAGACGCTCGCCTTCAAGGAGAACAAAGGATGTCTACGGTGGTCCACGAGACTTATGTCTCTCACTAATGATGATATCTTTTGGTATAACCGTGTATATGATGGTGTGCAGATTATTGACTCTTGTGGTGAATTCTCCAATGTGCCTCTTCTTGGTACATGTGGTGGAATTAACTATAACCCTATTTTGGCACGTCGTCAACTTGGGTTCCCCTTAAAGGATAAACCTAATAACATCCTGTTAGAAGGTGTATTCTTTCAAGAGGGTAAAGATCCCCAAAACTTGAAGGGCAGAATGGTCCGCGCTTGGCGCAAGATTCATAGGAAGGGAAGGAAAGAGCTTGGTCCAAAGAATTGTATAACTTTGGAACCCTACACCTCGTGGGTGAGGAAGAGAGCTTCCGAGTACCGCCTGTCCTATGATTACCCGAGACCTACACCTATGGTTATGGTTGGGCCTTCAACCCTCCCTAACCAAGGAGTAGAGGAGTTGAGAGATGAAAATCGTTCACGTGCTTGGGTCCGTGAGCGAGAGGAGCTACTTCAGCAACTCAGAGATAAGGATGCTTTGATAGATTTTCTGGAGCATCAGGTTATCGACGAGCCTGATGATGTAGTGACTTCTCTTCTTCCTCAGTCATCCAGGTTTTGGAAGAGGAAGTATGATCGACTTGCCAAGGAGAAGGCAGCTATGGAGGCAGCCTATGAGAGAGAGGTGAAGAGGCTTCGTGCATCTTATCTTTCGGTCTCGAGAGCTTTGGACGATTGTTTCTAGGGTTCCATAGGATATTCATTTTCCTTCTCTCTTGTATCGTATTTGGTTACCAAGATTGTACTTCTTTGGTGTAAATTTTTTCCAGATATTATTGATATGAGCATTTCCATTATATGTTTAAAAAAGATTAATATTTCCAAATATTTGCAAATAGATCTCTAAAAGTTCCTCAAATAAAAATAAAATCATATGCACAAGCATTGCATGCATCATATGCATAAGCAGGTTTTGTTCAGGGCTTCTTGATCAGTGGTCTAACTCTGTGTTCTTCATTTATTTTGAAGACAAGTTGACGCACCGGTACTACACCAGATCCAACTCTTCAAAGCTAATGGATCACCTCGAGCAAGAGAACAGAGAACTCAAGGAGGAAGTGGTAAGATTGACTTCCCTGATGGAGTCATTCTTAGCCGCCCAAAGCCAGTCTTCTCCAACGCCTTCAACTCCTCCCTAGAGGACGGTCATTTCAGAGGTTGCTTCCTCTACCGTGCCTGCCGCCACTTCTCATTTTGCTCCTTCTGCTATGCCATCCGGGTTTCCTTGGGGGATGCCCGCAAATTTTGTTCCAGAAGGTCCTACCCCTACATTTGCTTCTCTGCCGGCATCTAGCTCGGTCCTTGCCGTGCCACCTCCAGTTGTGCACACTTTGCCGAGAGTTGATGACACCATTTATCATTCTGAGCCGTCCGAGGGCCCAGATGTGTATGAGAAAATGGATGCTATGAATGACCAATTCCTTGAGCTGCGCAAGGAACTAAAAACTCTAAGAGGGAAGGACCTCTTCGGTAAATCTGCTGCTGAGCTGTGCCTCGTGCCAAATGTCAAGATTCCTATCAAGTTCAAAGTGCTTGACTTTGAAAAGTACAAGGGAAACACTTGCCCTCTCAGCCATCTTGTGATGTACGCACGCAAGATGTCAACTCAGACCGACAACGATCAACTCCTCATCCACTACTTCCAGGACAGCCTGTCCGGTGCCGCATTAAGATGGTATATGGGTTTGGATAGTGCGAACATCCGCTCCTTCAACGACCTTGGCGAAGCTTTCATCAAGCAGTACAAGTACAACGTTGATATGGCTCCCGATAGGGACTAGCTGAGGGCTATGTCCCAGAAGGAGAAGGAAACATTTAAGGAGTACGTCCAAAGGTGGCGTGAATTGGCTGCACAGATTATGCTCCCGCTTGAAGAGAAAGAAATAATGAAGATCTTTTTAAAGACTTTAAGCTCTTTCTACTACGAGCCGATGATCGCTAGTTCTCCCTCTAACTTCACCGAGATGGTGAACATGGGGATGCGACTAGAGGAAGGAGTCAGGGAAGGACGCCTGACCAGAGAAGAAGGCTCTTCTGCCAAATGTTATGAGGCGTTTGCCAAGAAGAAAAAGGGAGAGGCACATGCCGTGTCTTCCCATATTAAACAAAGAAGACCCTCTGTGAAGAGGAAGACTGTGTGCCCTGCCAGTAATCAGCACCAGGTGGCTCATATAGCACCTGCCTTCAGGGAAAATCAACATTATCAACATCAGCAACAACAACATCAACAATATCAACAACAACAACATCGTTCACAACAGCAGGCCTACCAGCATTGAAACAACAACAATACCAGCACTATCTATGATAGGAAGAGGGTCACTTTTGATCGAGATGCACAGGCTGTTATGTGGATACAGTCACTATGAGCATGACCATGACAACTGCCGTGTATGCATTGCCAACGAGAGAGGATGTCGCAAAGTCAGGAAAGATATCCAAGAGATGCTGGATCAGGATGTGATCGAGATACTTCAAAATCGTAATGAGGATGAAGTTAATGTTATATCCCCTGTGTTCATAATGCCCGAACCTGTTGTCGTCAGATATGATGGCAGCAAGCAGAAGGCTTCTCCTACTCTCGTTATCAAGCCAGCTGGCCCTGTGCCTTACTCTTCAGACAGAGCTGTTCCCTACATATATAACGCAGTGGTGTTGGAAGATGGGAAGGAGGTGCCGTTACCCTTCACTGCTGTTACAAGTATTTCTAATGTTAGTGGATTGACCCGTAGTGGTCGTGTTTTTTCGATGCCGCAAAAACCCCAGGTTGACATGAGTAGAGCTGATGCTGTTGATAATTCTGGCAGTCCCGTGGGGACTTCTTCTTCTTCTCTGAATCCGGAAGTTGTTGTTGACAAACTTGCCATTGTTGCTAGAGCTCCTGTCCCTGTTGGCCAGAATGGCATATTGAAAAAGGATTGTGATGAGATGTTGAGGCTCATCAAGAGGAGTGAATATAATGTTGTCGATCAGTTGCTTCAAACTCCATCAAAGATATCCATGTTGTCTTTGCTGATGAACTCCGAGCCACGCCGCGAAGCTTTGCAGAGGGTGTTAGACGTGGCATACGTGGATCACAATGTCACAATAGAACAATTTGATAGCATTGTTACAAACATAACTGCTTGTAACAACTTGAGCTTTTGCGATGCTGATCTTCCCGAGGAGGGAAAAGACCACAATTTGGCTCTACACATTTCCATGAATTGCAAGGATGATGCCTTGTCTAATGTGCTGGTAGACACAGGATCATCGCTAAATGTGTTGCCAAAATCCACTCTGGCGAAACTTTCTTATCAGGGGCCTCCCATGAGGCAGAGTGGAGTGGTTGTGAAAGCTTTTGATGGATCCAGAAAGACTGTGATTGGCGAGGTTGAGCTCCCAATCAAGATCGGACCTAGTGATTTCCAAATCACTATGCAGGTCATGGATATCCACCCATCATATAGCTGCTTGCTTGGCAGACCATGGATTCACGAGGCAGGCACCGTGACATCCACCCTACACCAAAAGTTAAAGTTCGTCAAGAACAAGAAGTTGGTGGTGGTAGGGGGAGAGAAGGCTCTCTTGGTAAGCCATTTGTATTCCTTTTCTTATATAGATGCTAAGGATGAGGTTGGGACGCCGTTCCAGGCCTTGTCTATTGCTGAGCCTTTAAAGAAAGGAACTTCTTCATTTGCATCCTACAATGATGCGAGGTTGGCCATTGAGCATGGCACAACTACTGGTTTAGGACAAATGATTAAGCTGGAAGATAATAAATCCCAGGCTGGCATAGGGTACTCTTCATGCACTTTCAACGAGCGCGGTTTGTTTCAGAGTTGAGGTTTCATCTACACAGTCGAAGACCAAGAGGCAGCTGCTGTAGTAGAAGAAGATGCAGAGGAAGATTCTGGCAACTTTGTCATCCCTGGAGGAATCTGCAATAATTGGGTCGTTGTTGATGTTCCAATAGTTGTCCATAAGTCCACGTAATGTGTTTGCTTTTGTTTGCAAACCCTTCTCCCATGCCAAAAGGAGAAGTGATGACATTGTTGGCACATTAATACAATGATATTCATTCAATAATTACATGTTAAATGTTTGTTTTTCCAAAAATTTCCACTTTTTGCTTTTTTGCATGAAATTGGTGATCACTAAAAAACCCTAAAAAGAATAAAATCAATCTTTTCATCTGCATAATGATTTGCCTTGTTTGAATTCTAAAATCTCTTTTATATCCAAAATCATTATGCAGGTTGATCAAACCCATTGAACACAATGATCCAACACCATCTCCCAACTTTGAGTTCCCTGTAGTTGAGGCCGAAGAAGATGATGTTGAAGAGATTCCTGATGAGATTACCCGTCTGCTTAAGCACGAAGAGAAGATCATTCAGCCACATCTTGAGAATCTGGAAACAGTCAACTTGGGGTTTGAAGATTGTGTTCGCGAAGTGAAGATTGGGGCACTCCTGGAAGAGTCTATCAAGAAGGGGTTGATTGAGTTGCTACGAGAATTTGTCGACGTCTTTTCCTGGTCATATGAAGACATGCCTGGTCTAGATACTGATATCGTGCAACATTTCTTGCCGTTGAAGCCTGAGTGTGTGCCTATGAAGCAGAAGCTCAGAAGAACTCATCCTAATATGGCAGTGAAGATTAAAGAAGAAGTTCAAAAGCAAATTGATGCGAGGTTTCTGGTGACTTCTACATATCCTCAATGGGTGGCCAATATTATGCCCATGCCTAAGAAAGATGGAAAAGTCTGAATGTGTGTGGACTATAGAGACTTGAATAAAGCTAGTCCGAGAGATGATTTTCCTCTACCACATATTGACATGTTGGTAGATAATACAGCTAAATTCAATGTCTTCTCATTTATGGGCGGATTTTCCGGTTATAACCATATTAAAATGGCACCCGAGGATATGGAGAAGACAACATTCATCACACCTTGGGGAACATTCTGTTATCGAGTGATGCCCTTCGGTTTGAAAAATTCCGGAGCCACATATCAACGAGCTATGACTACCTTGTTTCATGATATGATGCACAAGGAGATCGAGGTATATGTTGATGATATGATTGCTAAGTCGAAAACGGAAATTGAACATGTAGAGCACTTGTTGAAGCTTTTCAGCGTTTGAGGAAGTACAAACTCCGTCTAAATCTGAACAAGTGTACATTTGGAGTCCGTTCCGGCAAGTTATTGGGCTTTATAGTCAGTGAAAGAGGTATTGAAGTTGATCCTGCCAAGGTCAAAGCAATACAAGAGATGCCTGCGCCCAAAACTGAGAAGCAAGTCCGAGGTTTTCTTGGCCGCTTGAATTATATTTCCAGATTTATATCCCACATGACTGCCACATGTGTGCCTATATTCAAGCTTCTCCAGAAAGATCAGTGTCATGATTGGACCGAGGATTGCCAGAAGGCCTTTGACAGTATCAAAGAGTATATGTCCGAGCCTCCGATTCTGTCTCCGCCTGTGGAAGGGAGACCCTTGATTATGTACTTGACTGTTCTTGAAGACTCTATGGGTTGTGTATTAGGTCAGCAAGATGAATCAGGGAAGAAAGAGTATGCTATGTACTATCTGAGTAAGAAGTTCACTGATTGTGAGTCTCGATACTCAATGCTTGAGATGACATGATGTGCTTTGGCTTGGGCTGCTAAGCGTTTACGCCAGTATATGTTGAATCATATGACTTGGTTGATATCTAAAATGGATCCAATCAAGTATATCTTTAAGAAGCCTGCTTTAACTGGGAGGATTGCTTGTTGGCAAATGCTGTTGTCTGAGTATGACATTGAGTATCGAGCTCAGGAAGCTATTAAAGGTAGTATCTTAGCTGACCAGTTGGCACATCAACCAATTGAGGATTATCAGTTTGTTCAGTATGACTTCCCAGATGAGGAGATTCTGTATTTGAAAATGAAATATTACGATGAGCCTACACTCGATGAAGGGCCAAAGCCTGGTTCCCGATGGGGTATGGTGTCCGATGGCGCTGTAAATCAATATAGAAATGGTATTGGGGCAGTGATTATTACTCCTTAGGGCACACATTTTCCTTTTACAGCAAGGCTAACTTTCAAATGCACGAATAATATGGCGGAATATGAGGCCTGTATTATGGGTTTGGAAGAATGTATTGATCTTAGGATCAAGCATCTTGATGTTTATGGTGATTCAACCCTTGTTGTTAATTAGATTAAGGGTGAATGGGAGACGAATCAGTCTGGCCTCATCCCATACAGAGATTATGCGAGGAGGATTTCAACGTTCTTTACTAAGGTTGACTTCCATCATATTCCTCGAGATGAGAATCAGATAGCCGATGCTCTTGCTACGCTTGCTTCGACGATTGTGGTGAAATTTTGGAATGAAGTCCCCAATATTACTGTGATGCGCTTGGATAGACCAACTCATGTGTTTGCAGTCGAAGAAGTGAAAGATGATAAGCCATGGTATTATGATATCAAGTGTTTTCTTTAGAGTCAGGTTTACCCTCCTGGGGCATCTGTTAAAGATAAGAAGACTTTGAGGAGATTATCAGGCAGTTTCTACCTCAATGGCGATGTGCTTTATAAGAGGAATTTTGACATGGTTCTGCTCAGATGCGTGGATAGACACGAAGCAGACCTGTTGATGACTGAAGTCCATGAGTGTTCATTTGGTACTCATTCCAATGGACATGCCATGGCAAAGAAGATATTGAGAGCAAGCTACTATTGGCTGACAATGGAGTCTGACTGCTACAAATATGTGAAGAAATGCCATAAGTGTCAGATTTATACGGATAAGATTCATATTCCCCCGACACTTCTGAATATTATTTCATCACCATGGACTTTCTCCATGTGGGGAATTGACATGATTGGCAGGATGGAGCCAAAGGCGTCGAACGGTCACCGTTTTATTCTCGTAGCAATTGATTACTTCACCAAGTGGGTTGAAGCGACATCATATGCAAATGTGACCAAGCAGGTGGTTGTGAAGTTTATCAAGAATCAACTCATATGCCATTATGGTGTGCCAGACAAGATCATTACTGATAATGGATCTAACTTGAACAACAAAATGATGAAAGAGCTGTGTAGCGAGTTCAAGATTGCACATCATAATTCTTCTCCTTATAGACCCAAGATGAATGGGGCTGTTGAAGCTGCTAACAAGAATATCAAGAAGACTATCCAGAAGATGGTTGTTACGTACAAGGATTGGCATGAAATGCTTCCATTTTCTTTGTATGGCTATCGTACATCTGTCCTCACTTCAACAGGGGCAACCCCTTTCTCTCTTGTATATGGCATGGAGGCCGTGCTCCCCGTAGAGGTTGAGATCCCATCAATGAGAGTCTTGATGGAAGCCAAGTTGACTGAGGTTGAATGGGTTCAGAGTCGTTACGACCAGTTGAACTTGATTGAAGAGAAGAGATTAACTGCCATGTGTCATGGTCAGTTGTATCAGCAAAGGATGAAGAAAGCCTTTGATAAGAAGGTTAAGCCTCGTGTGTTCCGAGAGGGTGACCTCGTGCTCAAGAAAGTTTTGTCTTTCGCGCCCGATTCCAGGGGCAAGTGGACTCCAAACTATGAAGGTCCATATGTTGTTAAGAGAGCCTTTTTCAAGAGGTGCTTTGATACTTACAACTATGGATGGGGAGGATTTCACTCGTCTTGTGAATTCAGATGCAGTCAAGAAATACTTCGCCTAAAATAAAAACAGAATAGCTCACTAAGTTGAAAACCCGAAAGGGTGACTTAGGCAAAAATGAGCGTCTCGGTGGATTGAAAACCTGAAAGGGCAATCCAGGCAAAAGTTAGAGACATGAAAAAATGAATATATATCCCGCTAGATTGAATACCTCACCCTGGGGCAATCTAGGCAAAAATTAGGGATTTGGCAAGTAACTGCATCCTGACAAGACTTTGTTCTACAACTGTCATCTGTCTAAGATTCTCGCTCAGTCAATGTCAACTAAAGCTTCAAATACATTGGATTCAGAGTTGGTGGAGAAATGGTCATTATGTTCAATATAGCCCTTTTCCAATATATATCACCAAATTCAAGTTTATAAAGATCCATGGAGTCTTGCCATTTGCAGACTACCATTCCATCAAATAAATTTGAGCCTTTATCCAATTCTTTGCACTCTTATCTGTTTCCGTTTAACAAATATTTGCATGTTTTAATTGATAAATATCATTGTTTTAAACAAATAAAGCTTTTATAAACTGTTTTTAAACAAAGTGAACATTCACAATGACTGAAAGGATAAATGGAAGGTCTCCAGTGCTCTCCCAAGGATAGTACGATCTCCAAAAGGGTAAGAATTTTGATTATTCCTAGCATATTTGTATCCTCTTCATCATCTTTCAGGTTTGTCTCCTCAGTGAGCGCAGAGAAGTGTGATACACCACCAAATTCCCTAGAGAGTATGGAGTTTTGGTCTTGGTCTTCTAACATCCTCAACTCCCCAATGAGTATGAGTCTAGCATCTGTGTTTTATCAAATGTATGGTTGTCATCCCTTGTGTGGATTGACCTAAAATTCCTTATAGATTGATAAAAATTGATATGCTATCTTTTCGAGGAAGTTGGCCCTTCCCTCATCATAATTGGAAATCTCTCGCAGAGTTGAGCAGGATTTCCCAGCATGAGTAGAAATCTTCAACAAGTTGGTTTGTAGCTTATTCCCAACGGATTTGCATACTTTTTTCCCAGCAAGTTTGCATATCATTCATCCTCAGTAGGGTTGCTCACATTGGACTTCCCCTAGTTGGTTCGCCAGCAGGTTATCTCCAGCTGATCGCCTACGGGTTATCCCCAGTATGATCACCGGCAGTCTTTCTTAGTGGAGTTGCCTGATCAGAATCTGATATATTTGCTTGTCCTCCTTATTGGATGGTTTCCTCCTAGTAGAGCTGGTGTTGAAGATGTTTATTTCCTTCCGCAGCGGAGCGGTGGTTCCCTTCTCCTTGGCAGAGAGTTATTTCTCCAGCAGATATGAGGGAATGTGTTGATTTTTCTTTGAAACTTCTGTTTGGTGGTTGTTCCCCACAGAGTTTCATATCCTCTCCCCTGATAAGTTCCCCAGTAGAGTTTCTTCTATGATGGATCTTATCTGTGCTGAGTTCCTTGGTAGTGGCTCTGTAGCTTCCCAGCTTAGACTTTACCCGATCCTAGTTTGGCGTGGGAACTTCAAGGAAGATGTGTTGTTTCCTTCCCCAGCGAACTGATTTCGGTTCTTTCTCCATAACAGAGTTGTTCCTTCAGTGGTTAGAAGTGAATGTTTGATTGATATTGTTTCTGTTTGGTGGTTGTTCCCCATAGAATTTCATATTTTTCCCTGATAAGATCCTCAGTAGAATTCTTCTATGACCGATCTTATCCACATCTCTGCGAATTGTTGGAAGATCCCCAACATGTGGTAGTTGTGCCCTTTGGCTGATCCCCGACAATCCTGCTCGTTCCCCTAACAGTGGTCTTTGTCCTCGGTAGCCACGCTGCTCGATCCTTAACTGTGATTGGTGTTTCCTGGTATTTGTTGCCCCCCACCAGATTGGATTTTCTCCTGTGGGCCTGGCTCCTCTCTTTTGAGATGTTGTACCGGATGTTTGTCCATTGATTCTGGGACCTGTTTGTGTTAGATATGTCTGTTTGTCAGTATTAATCATACATAAACCATGCATATACATGCATAATCATAACATTCAGATATTCATGTTGCATTTTTTGCCATATATCTTTGCTTGTTATCTCCTGCTAGTTGGTGAAATGTTCTTCCCCAAGTAGATGTTTGTGTCTGATCTCTCCATATAGAGTCAGCCCCATAGGCAGAAAGTGTACCTTTTCTTCCATATTCCCCCACTGAGTTATGTCCTCGTGGATGATTATTGTTTCAGTTTCCTCCCAAAATGTGTATTAGGATGGAATTACTCCCCTGAGTTATGTCCTCATTGGGTTGAGTCTTGTTTCATTGTGTCTCTCTAGTTCGTTCCTAGATTGACTCCTTTCTTGTTATTTTCCCCTGCAGATCCCTGTGGTTCAGACGACCAATTACTCAGTAAACCGTAATTGTTCATTCTCTCCCCAGCGGATTCCTGTGGCTTTCTACCCAGTAACCGGTAGTTATAAGTCCTATTTCTGTGGTTTTTTACCCAGTAACCGGTAGTTGTAAACCCCATTTTGTCCCCTCGCAGAGTTAATCCTTGACGGGTACTCCCTTCTTTGGTTTTCTACCTAGTAGCCGGTAGATGTAATCCCCTCTTTGTTGGTTATCTTTATCCAATATTCGGTATTGATATTCCTTCATTCTTGAGTATATCACCCAGTAACCAGTGATATATCTCTTGGATAATTGCCCAGATCAAGCAATTTATCCCCAGCGAGTTATCTTTCATTTACCCATGTTTGGTAATGATTGTTTCTCCTCTTGATTGGTCATTATTTTATACCCAGTATTGGTATCCCGATGTCCTTTCTTTTCGGTCGATTTATCCTTTATTAACCCAGTGACCGGTTGTGGATAATCTTCCATGTGAGTATGTTATCTAATAGATAATGTATCTCATGCACTCTTCAATTGAAGTCTATTTCTTCCCCAGTTGAGTAAGATTCGTATTTCTTTATGGAATCGAAGGCCCATCCTGTAATCGAGTTTGCTTCTTTAGTCCTCCTTTCGGATGATGAGTGTCTTGGAAATATTCCCCAATTCACGCCTGGTTGGTCACCTATTATATGCCCAGTAACCGGTATCCCTGGTGTTCCTTCCTTATGCTCCCTATTATGACTTTTTGTCCCCTGCGGAGTCAGATTTTCCTGAGTTGAAACATACCTTTTAGGTTTTCCTCAAATGTTTTGGATGATTGATATCTCTCACCCTTATACCGGTCTTAGATACTCTTTCTCCCCGAGCGTGTTATTCTCTCACCCTTATACCGGTGTTTTGGTCACATGTCTCTTTGAGCTTATTACCCAGTAACCGGCAATACCTCATTTGTTGCTTCCTCATCTGAATCCTTTGTGAGCATCTCCCCCCTGAGTTCGGATTTTTATCCGAGGTATCCTTTGTGGATAGTTTTGCTGTATTGACATATTCCCCAATACATGCATCTTTGCGTCAGCTCGAGTCTTTCCATTGATTTATTTTCATGGAATCCCTTCGTGTCTCCCAGCAAGTTTCAAGTCGTGACCTGCGCACGTATTTTACCCTTATTCCTCCCCCAGAGTCCCTGTCCCATTTATGAGTGTATTACTCCTATGGATTTTCAGTTTCTCCTGATTTCTTTTTTCCTTTGTGGACACATATCCCCACAGAGTATTAACTTTTGCAAACATACATCTGCATCATGAGGTCTCTTAGGGACCAAAATTCGTCTCTTTGTTATTATTTAAGCCCATTCTACCTCGTCGAGACGAAGATTTTAACCTTCATATCTCCGGCTAGAATGACCTTAAATAGAGGCATCTGTAAGACCCTAATGTTGACCCTGAGATCCCTCATGGCATCATATCATTGCTCATTGCATTTGCCTCAAGGATCATAGCATCTTGGCTCCTTACCCTTGGGTTAGGGCTTATGTGAGTGGTTTGAGACCACCAAGCAAGCTTGAATTGTATGTTATTGCTTTTCTTATTTTGTTTACTAACCAAAAGCACAAAAATATGTCACTAACCTCTTTTGTTTTGAAGCTTGAGCAGTCATGTGATCCAAGGCTCCTAGGAGGCTCCTATGCCCATTGAAATGGCCAGATGAGGATGAAAACAAGCATGACAATGGTTCCCAAAGCTCTCAATCATCATATATACATCCCAAGGAAACCCTAATTCAACCGTGCATTGACTGTGCCTTGCTCATGAAGCAACCTCAACCTATGATCAAATACAATAAAGGGAAGTTCTTTCATTCATCATTTTATGCATATATGATCCAATTGTTTAAAATTAGTTTCTGTTTTCAAAAAATGTTGAGAAAATTTGTCAAACCTTGTTTGACCATGTTAGACTTATGATGATCCAATTGGACTTATCCAAGTTGATTTGAATTGGATTTGAAGTTTTACCTTTCTTTGTTCATTTTATTTTATGTATTATTTTAATTCCAAAAAATACCAAAAATATGTTTGACCTTTCTTGACTTCTAATCTTCATTTTACTTCTGTTTACCATTGATTGATGTTGATCCCATTCATGTTTGATCAATGTGTTTTGGTTATGTCATTTGACTTTTCATTTTGTACATTCCATTTCCATCTTCATCTTCTTCTTTTTCTTTTGACCAATGAGTTAATGATTTGTGGTTAGCCTTGACATATGAGAGGCTTAACCTTCTTTGATCCAAATCAAATTCATCTTGATCAAAGATCAAGTGAATTGCTTTGTGTCAAAGATAGGTTGCTTCTTGGTCAAGCAAAGAACCTAAAATCCATACAAGGTCATTCTTCTTTTCTTTTGGCATGGCAAGTTGTAGGAGCTTGGATTACTAGTCATGGTCTCTAACTTGTGTTTATTTGCCTATAGTTTTATTGACCGACCTCAGATAGGTGTGACTACTACATTAGTCCACTTATGATTGCTTAACATAGCGCTAAATTGCCTTATGGCACACTAACACTAACTACTAATTACTAACTTTTAATTCAAGCATTTAATTCTTGCAATTTACTTTAATGCAATTTAATTTCTTGCTCATTTATTCATACTGTCTTTACCCTTTGCTCATTTGAGCTCATGTTTATGTTTATGCCATTTGCCTTTTGCTCACTTGAGCATATTATTGTGTATATACTATTTGTAAGAACAAAATTAGTTCTACAATAGAAATCCAGGATTTTGATGATAACAAAGGATGAAACCAAAAATGGCACCCTAACGAAAATTCTCTAAGTGTACAGGACTCTGAACAACAACAAAGGAATCTGATATTTTGATCAGATACAAAGCACTAGAAGATCAAAAGCATCTGAGGAAGAAGTGCGCTTAAGAAGTTCTGAATTTGAGCAAAGCAAGACAGTAGAAAGAACCAGAACCTCTAAACATCCACTGGACTTAGTTCTGGTGATCTGGAAGACCAGTACTCTGAGAAGCTCTGATGTAACCTCAACGTAATCTCCTTCTGACGCAGAACTCTGAGATAACATAGACTCTGATGAAGATTCACCAACTCCAGAAAGAGTAATGAAAAGAATTTCTTCAAATGGAAAGGAAGTATTTTTAGAAAGAAATTATTCAGGGAGATAAATTGGTTATGGCAAGAAACACAAAAGTAATGAAATTGAATGCTCATCAAAGACAAATATTCTGTCATCACTCCAACGGTCCTTCTCACTACTATATAAAGGACAACATACTTTATTGAGAGACACAACAGTGCACGGAAAAATTCTTTACATTATCTCTCAGTTTTTCACGAGTTGCTGCTCATACGTGAAAACGCTTGTTTAAATATTCTGTTGTAATACTTGCTTACTCTTAGAAGCACTCTCTATTACAAATTTACTTTGTTTAATTGTTTTTGTTCCTCAAGTGACTCTGCACAGTCTGTATACTTGAGAGGACTAAGAGATCATTCTCTTAGATGTTTGGTTGTATTAATCTTTCAAGATTAGTGGATTAAGTCCTTTTTGAAGGCGAAATCACCTTGGCCGGGTGGACTGGAGTAGCTTTGTGTTATAAGCGAACCAGTATAAAATTTTGTGTGTTCTCTTTTTTGAAAAAGCTTTTAATTTCCAAAACAATTCAAACCCCCCTTTCTTGTTTTCCTCACCTTTAGTTGGTATTAGAGCTTCGGCTCTGTTATTGATTTTCTAATCAAACACTTAACAATGTAGAGAGATCCAGAACGAGAAAAACTAATGGCCAACACCAATGAAAGAGATAGTTATAACGCTAAGCCTCTAGTCTTTGATGGAGAGAAATTTGACTACTGGAAAGATAGAATTGAAAGTTTCTTTCTGGGCTATGACGCTGATCTCTGGGACATTGTCATAGTTGGATACAAACCTCTTGTAACAGATGCTGGAGTTGCTATTCCCAAAAGAAAAATGACAGATGATCAGAAACACGAATTCAAGAATCATCACAAAGCCAGAACGATACTTCTCAATGCCATATCCTACAATGAGTATGAAAAAATCACCAACAGGGAAACAACTAAAGAAATACTCGACTCCCTGAGGATGACTCATGAAGGAAACTCTTAGGTCAAAGAAACAAAGGCTCTGGCTCTAATCCAGAAATATGAAGCCTTCAAAATGGAGGATGATGAAGTTGTAGAGGTAATGTTTTCTAGATTTCAAACTCTAATTGCAGGTCTCAAGGTACTAGATAAAGGATACACAACTGCGGACCACATAAAAAAAATAGTCAAAAGCTTGCCAAAGAAGTGGAGACCCATGGTCACAACCTTAAAGCTATCAAAGGATCTGAACAACATCAGCCTTGAAGAACTTGTCAGTTCACTCAGAAGTCATGAGATAGAACTGGAGGAAGATGAGCCTCAGAAGAAGATCAAGTCTGTAACACTAAAGTGCAGATCTGAAAGGCGCAAGTCTGACAGAAACAAAGCCTTCCAGGCTGAAGAAGAAGACGTTAATGACTCTGAAAAGGAAGATTCTGACGATGAGGAAGAATTATCCTTTCTTACCAGAAGAGTAAAACAACTCTGGAGAAAGAGGAATAATAACTTCAGAAAACCAAGACCCAGAGGAGATCGATCAGAATCAACCTCAAAAGGTAAATCTAACAAAGATGTTACATGTTATGAATGTAAAGAAACAGGTCACTACAGAAACGAATGTCCCAAGTTAAAGAAAGACAGTTCCAGAAAAGAGAACTTCAAGAAAAATTCCTTCAAAACCAAAAAGGGACTGATGGCTACCTGGGACGACAGTGAATCTGACTCATCAGAATCCGACTCATCAGAATCCGACTCTGATGAACAGGCTAATGTGGCACTCATGGCTACCACATCCAAGAATACTTTAGATGAAGAATCTGAATCTGAAGAGGTATTTGAACTTTCTCGATCTGACCTAGAATCATGTTTGTCTGAAACTCTAAACTCATATCAGAAACTCAAACAAAAATTTAAAGCTATAAAAGGTGTTCTTAAAGAAACATTAGAAGAATGTGGAAAACTTGAGATAACAATTTTAGAACTAAAAGATGAAAACAGAACCTTGATATTAGAAAGAGATTCAACAAAGAAAAATTGCTCAAAACTTGAAGAAGCGTTATCTCAAGCTCCACAAACTTCAAACACAATAATTTATAAATATGAAAAATCATTTCAAAAGTTTCTGAAAAATGGGATAGAGAGGAGCAGAATGGCATCCATGATTTATGGGGTCATTCAGAACAATAGAAGAGGAATTGGGTATGATCCTAGTGAAGATAAAACTTCTACTAATGACCAACCTAAATCTCCATTTTCATATCACTATACACATACACAAGCACAATAATTTAATAATGCTAGAAAACCCAAAGTTTTAAGAAACTCTGGGAAAACTAATCACAAAGGACCCAAAAGACTCTGGGTACCAAAGGATAAGATTGTTTATGTTGCAGGTATCTTATGCAGCAGAGTTAAAACACCTGTCATGGTACCTGGACTCTGGATGCTCGCGACACATGACGAGAAGAAAGTATATATTCCAAAGCTTGGAACTTAAAGACGCTGGATTCGTAGGCTTCGGAGGAGATCAGAAAGGAAGGTTCAGAGGCTCCAGAACTATTGGTAATGGTACTCTTCCCTCTATATCTGACGTGTTATATGTAGAAGGATTAATGCATAATCTGTTATCAATAAGTCAATTAAGTGATAACAGATATGATGTAATCTTCAATCGAAAAACATGTAAAGCCATAAATCAAAGCAATGGATCTGTCCTATTCACTGGCAAGAGGAAAAACAATATTTATAAAATAAATCTTTCGGATTTAAAAGAACAAAATGTGAAATGTCTGATGTCTGTTCACGAAGAGCAATGGGTATGGCATAGACGCTTGGGCCACATTAGCATGAGAAAATTATATCAGCTAAATAAACTCGAGTTAGTCAGAGGTCTACCTAAGTTGAAGTTTTCTTCAGATGCTCTATGTGAAGCATGTTAGAAAGGAAAATTTTCAAAATCATCTTTTAAAAAGAAAAACATTCTTTCTACCTCTAAGCCTCTGGAACTTCTTCACATTGACTTATTTGGTCCTATGAAAACAGCATCAGTCAATGGAAAGAAATATGGACTGGTCATTGTTGATGATTTTAGTCGCTGGACATGGGTAAAATTATTAAAGCACATGAGTGAGTCTCACTCTGTATTCACTAGCTTTTGTTCCAAAGTGCAAAACGAATTTGACTCTAAAATCATCAGAGTCAGAAGTGATCATGGTGGGGAATTTGAAAATAAATTTTTTGAGGAATTATTTGACTCTAATGGAATATCCCATGATTTCTCCTACCCTAGAACTCCACAACAAAATGGAGTTGTGGAAAGGAAGAATAGGACACTCCAAGAGATGGCCAGAACCATGATCAATGAAACAAATGTGGCTAAGCACTTTTGGGCTGAAGCTGTAAATACAACGTTTTATATTGAGAATAGAATCTCCGTAAGACCTATTCTGGAGAAGACTCCCTATGAACTGTGTAAAGGAAGAAAACCCAACATTTCTTATTTTCATCCTTTTGGATGTTCCTGTTTTATTCTAAATACTAAAGAACATCTAAACAAGTTTGATTCCAAAGCACAAAAAAGTATTATGTTAGGATACTCAGAACGCTCTAAAGGCTACAGAGTATACAATATAGAAACCAAAATTGTGGAAGAATCAATTCATGTCAGATTTGATGATAAGCTTGACCCTGAAAAGTCAAAGTTAGTCGAGAAACTTGCAGATCTGGAGATTACTCTTGCAGGTTCTGACGAGAAGATTAAAGCTCTTGAAGCAACTGCCATTCAAACCTCAGAAGGAACTAAATCCCCAGCAATCCCAAAGAAAGCTAAAAGTCGCCTCAACATATCTGAAGAGTTGATTCTGGGAAACAAGGACGAACCTATCCGAACCAGGTCTACCTTCAAGACACCTGAAGAAACTCCTCTGGGACTAGTATCCCTGATCGAGCCTACTTCCTGTGATGAGGCACTTCAAGATAGAGACTGGGTTCTAGCCATGCAAGAAGAGCTAGATCAATTCACAAAGAACGACGTCTGGGATCTTGTTCCTAAACCAAAAGGAACTCACATCATCGGAACCAGATGGGTGTTCAGAAACAAGCTGAATGAGAAAGGAGAAGTTGTCAGAAACAAAGCTCGACTGGTGGCTCAAGGTTACAGTCAACAAGAAGGCATTGACTACAATGAAACCTTTGCCCCAGTCGCCAGGTTAGAGTCTATTCACTTACTTGTCTCATTCGCTATAAATCATTCTATCAAACTATATCAAATGGATGTCAAGAGCGCATTCCTTAATGGTTATATATCAGAATAAGTGTATGTCAACCAACCCCAGGTTTTGAAAATTCAAAGTGTCCAGAACACGTTTTTAAACTTAAGAAATCTTTATATGGACTAAAACAAGCTCCCAGAGCTTGGTATGAAAGATTAAGTAATTTTCTTCTGGAACATGATTTTACTAGAGGGAAAGTTGACTCTACACTCTTCTGTAAAAACATTAATAATGATCTCATGATATGCCAGATATACGTTGATGATATCATTTTTGGTTCAGCTAACGCCTCTGTATGTCAAGAATTCTCTAAGCTAATGCAGGCAGAATTCGAAATGAGCTTAATGCAAAAACTAAAGTTCTTTCTAGGAATTTAGATTAATCATACTTCAGAAGTCACCTACGTTCATCAAAGTAAATACATAAAAGACATTCTGAAGAAATTTGAAATGGCTGAATGCAAACCTGCAAAGACACCCATGCATCCAACCTGCATTCTTGAAAAAGAAGAAGTCAGTCAAAAGGTCTGTCAGAAGCTCTATCGTGGTATGATAGGCTCCCTTCTCTATTTCACTGCTACTCGTCCTGATATTCTATTCAGTGTTTGTCTTTGAGCCAGATTCCAATCAGATCCTAAATAATCTCATTTAACAGCAGTTAAGAGAATTCTCAGATATCTGAAAGGAACTCCTAACCTGGACCTGATGTATGAGAAAACATCAGAGTATATACTATATGGTTTTTGTGATGCAGATTACGCAGGAGATAGAATGGAACGAAAAAGCACCTCTGGAAATTGTCAGCTCTTGGGAAATAATCTGATATCCTGGGCCAGAAAAAGACAATCAATCATAGCCTTGTCTACTGCCGAAGCAAAATACATCTCAACATCACTGTGCACGACTCAGATGCTCTGGATGAAGAATCAATTAGAGGATCTGCAAATCTTTGAGAGTAACATTCCTATCTTCTGTGACAATACTGCTGCCATTTGTTTAAGCAAGAATTCTATTCTACACTCCAGAGCTAAGCACGTAGAAATAAAACACCATTTTATTAGAGACTATGTTCAGAAAGGGGTAATAATGTTGAAATTCATTGATACAGATCATCAATGGGCTGACATCTTTACCAAACCATTAGCTGAAGATAGATTCCTCTTCATCTTAAAGAATCTGAACATTCAAAATTGCCCTGAATAAAATGTGCCTCTGAGTTTGTAAAATAAAATTCTGATGTAAATAAAGTGGATTCTGCCTCTGACTCTGATACTCCTACCAAGTTAGAAGTCATCTGAGTTAGAAATCTCCAGGAACCAATCCCTTGGTATTCCTGAAGATCAGATAAAGCAAACACGTGGAGTACCTTGCGTCTGACCTTGGAACTTCTAGACAGCTGTCTAGTAGTAATCAAGGAACAGTCTCTTGAGATCTCCTCGAGCAGTGTACTGATTATTGGGATTAGACATCATTAATGAGCTGTAATCATTTTCCCTCTAGACGTGCATACTTGGTTTTTGTGCTAAACTCTGTTTTGTGTGTCGTTTTGTATGCGCCCTAATTTGGGTATTTAATCACTTCTCATCACACATTGCACACTTTTCACTCTCACAAACACTTAACCCTCTGTGTAACACCCCGATAAAATATGATAATTATTTAATTTAAGTTAATGGTATATTTATTAATTTAATTAAATAATTGGATTATTATTGGAATATTATTTGGAATTATTATTATTGGAATAATAAGTTGGAATATATATAAAGAGTTCCATTTGGTAAAAAGGGTTTTTTCACGTGAAAACCAGAGAAGCGACAGAAAGGGAGAAAAGGGCAAGGAGGAAGAGCAAGAGAACGAGGGTTGAAGAAGGGAAAAGCTTGAAGCTAAAGGATTTTCCGGATTAACTCAGGTAAGGGGGGTTTATCGTCGTTTAATGGGTATTATGGGTTAACATGTAATGGGTAGTAATAAGCCGTTGAATTGACCCTAATTGGGATGATGAGTGCTGAAAAATTGTGATGAATAAGTTATGTTAAAGCTGTAATTGAATCTATATTTGGGTGAGTTGTGATTTTCAGAACGTGTAGCTTTTTACGGAATTGGAATCGGAGGTCCGGAAGTCCTCCAACGGCGGAAAATGCAGAGAATTCTGCATTCTGCTTCGTGTTAGCGCAGGAACAGCTTTCTGTCTTGCGTTAACCGGTTAACCCAGGGTGTTAACCGGTTAACACTGTTATGAATTGTGAAATATTGCTGTCTGTCTTGCGTTAACCGGTTAACCCAGGGTGTTAACCGGTTAACACTGTTAAAATGTGCCAGGAAGCGTGTTCTGTTTGCGTTAACCGGTTAACCCAGGGCGTTAACCGGTTAACACTGTTTGAAAGGTAGAAAAACTGATATTTTAAATATTGTGAACAATTGATGATTGGCCTATATTGGTGTATGATATAGGAGGGATCAATTTCCCGTTGTTTTGAGCAGTGTAGGTATTAGTAGAGTGTGCTAATACTGTGATTGATTATGTGGCATGACATAATATGATTCTGTGATAATTGTATTGATGATGTATGATGGTGTGCATAATGTTGTGAATATATCTATTATGTATGCTATTGTGAATGAACTGTTTATGGCTTAGAGTGTGAGCATATGTCCATTGTGGATTGTTGATGGTTGCATGCTAGGTGATTAACGTGCATAATATGGCCTTTATGGTGGTAGCTAATTCCCATGGTGAGGAATTAGTGAGTGAATTATTGTGGATTGTTGTTGATGTTTGCATGCTAGGTGATTTAGCGTGCATAGCATAGCCCTTGGGGTGGTAGCTAATTCCCATGGTGAGGAATTAGTGATGTGAGTCACTAGGTCTCAAATGAGTGGGATTAGTGAGCTTGGTAGCCGTATCTGGATTTGATCGGTGAGGTTGAACTATATGTTCACGAATAGTCGGTACCGCATGCATGGAGTCTCATTGCATAATGTATGTATGGCGTATAATATGAATGGATGTATTCCAATATTATACGTGTGTTTTATGTTGGATTGAGTATGATTATGATTTTGAGTTGATGTTGCCGTTGCTGAATGTGTGATCTGATTTGGGTGATGAAATGTGTTAATTTACTTAGCATTACATGATATTTTATAATGCTTATTATATCGATTGAGGAACTCACCCTTACAACTATGTTTTCAGGTAACGAGCAGTGATTGAGTAGAAGTTAGTGCTTGGAGTCTAGTGTAGTTCCTTAGTGGGTCATGCTCTGGTAGATGTAACATCGGGATGGGATGTTTACTTTGTTTTCAATTGTGGTTGTTGAACAGTTTTACATGTAATGTGATTACATGGTTTGCATGATTGATTAGATCTCTATCCGCTGCGAATTGTGCAATGTTTTATTTTGATTAATAAATGAGCATGACAAGTTATTATGGTGAATGGTGTGAAGTGTCAAGTGTGACACCCTTAAATTGCATATTTACTCTGATTTATATTTTGTTGAATTAATTGATTATTGGGGTATTTTAGAAGGGTGTTACACTCTGCAAGTTCAGCTCTCTCTCTCAAGGCATTCCTGTAGCATCCCTTCAAGTTCTTCAACCTTCAACTCAACTCTCAACAACATTCATGGATTCCCAACAACAATCAGTCTACAACTTCTCTCAACAAATGGATTCCAATGAACAAGCTCCAAGTTCAAGCAACCCAAACCCAATGGTTACCGGTGTCGTCTCAACTCCCATCTACAAAGAGCCTCAAATTCTTGATCGTGAGCCTCATATCAATCTTGCAACACCATTTGAGAAACTAG
Source organism: Lathyrus oleraceus (assembly GCF_024323335.1). NCBI lineage: Eukaryota > Viridiplantae > Streptophyta > Magnoliopsida > Fabales > Fabaceae > Lathyrus > Lathyrus oleraceus. The sequence goes on from NC_066585.1 coordinate 183,743,741, forward strand.
AGGTATTATGTGAATCTTTGGTGGATTTTGACAACATGCGCAGAAATGGTATTGACCTCACTGAAGAACTCAGGAATCAAGGTTGGGGAAACTACTTCCAACGTCTGTATGATCTAGTTTACACAAACTTAGTGAAGGAGTTCTGGAGATTCGCTGATGCTGACGATCACTACATCGTCTCCTATGTTCTGGGAGTCAAAATGGTGATCACTGAGAAATCCATTGCTGCTCTTCTGGGCATGGAGAAATATGGAGGAAGAAGGATCTACAACATTAATCCTAGGGCAAAATATCAGTCCCATGATATTAATCCAACTATCTTCAAACAGAACGCTGAAGGCGACCACTCCAAGAACAAGGAATTACATCAGAACCTCCGGGTCTGGCTGAAGATCATCCTGGGCACCATCCATCATCGCCCAACTTCAAACTCTTCAGACTACATCAACACAGACCAGAAGTGCATCCTGTACTGCATCCACAAGGGTCTGAAGCTCTGCCTTCCAGCACTCCTCTTCAAGTACCTCAGAGATTCTATACGAGATACAAGAAACAACATGAAGCCCAGAAACTACATCCCTCTGGGGAGACTGATCTCTGACGTTCTGATTGAGAGCGGTCTCGTAGATCATCTAATAACCCTCAGACTCATGGATGACGTGATGATCGACACTGGAAGAGCCCTGAATGCCCGCAATCTGAAGAGCATGAGGATTCTGGATCAAGTCAAGTTCAAACCTACTCTGGACACCTTCTCGGAAGCTCTCAAAGATTAGAGGAAGATCCCAAATGGACTCTATCTGTTCTCAAAGATCGACCCTCCAGAGGTAATCCTGTATTACTTAGATGATCTGCGAAAACAAGGAGTGGATATCTCAGACTTCAACATCAGCCAACTGCCAGCTGAACCTCCAAACATCATGAAGCGACCACGAGGACCCTCTGAAAAGGCAAAGCAAGCAAAGAAGGCAAAGCTGGGAGAATCCTCTGGATCAAGACCTCCAGTTCCTCTGACTGGACCTTCTGGTAGGTCTGTTTCTCTTGCTCCTTTTGTACAAACTCATCACATTTCTTCCTCTATCCCTCAACCAACACCTATATATACCAATTCAGAAACTCCTCCCTCAACGACCAGAACATCTAACCAACCATCTCAGAAATTCAACCTTGCCACCACAACCTTACCTATTTCAGAAGCAGAACTGCTGAACGAAACCACTTCACCCTCTTCATCTTCTTCTCCAGAATCACCCCCTACTACAACATTTCCACAGATACAGAACCATCTGACTCTCCCTCTCCAACTCTGGCCCAACTCCAAACTTGTGCTCTGGTCGCACAACAGCCAACGCAACCCACACCTGAACCAGAGGTCACTTCATCAACCACAGAACAACCAAACCCAACCACATCTAACCCTCCACCATCTGAAACAAATCACGCTGAAACTCAACCAAACAACTCTGACACACCCCCACCAAATACATCCGCTGAACCACAAACTCCCACCCTCAATCTAAGCCCTCTCACTTCTCCACTCCCAGCCTCTGAACCAGAAAACACCCTGCCAACCCTTGAGGAAGCCATAATGCTATTTGTAGAAGCTTCAGTTGACAAGGTCAAGTCTCTGACCATCAACTCTGGCATCAGTGATGATCCTTCAGCTATAAGGACACACTGGAACAGAGTGATTGGTTGGATGACCGCTGAAGCCTTCAAACTGAAGAGCCTCTCTAAGCAAGTCCAAAACGACTTCATCAAAGACGCTGAGTCAAGACTACATGAGCGCCTAGCTAGAGAAGCTGAGGAGCGAGCCCACAAGGACGCAGAAGAGAAAGCCAGGCAAGAAGAACTGCTAAGGATCAAGGAAGATGAAGCCAAAGCTCTAGCTGAGGCTGCTGCTGCTGCTGAAGCTGAAGCCAAAGCCGCCGCTGAAGCTGAAGCTCACCGTGCTAAAGAGTCTGCCACTAGGGTAGAACCGGATGCTCTGACTCAGGGGGAGTCCTCCACCTTTGTCCCTCTGGTTCTCAAGACACTTGAAGATCTTCAGAAAGAGCAGAAGGAAGTCCGTGCCAGATTGGATCAACAGGACTCAGTAAATGTCAACATTCAGAACCTGCTGACCCAGCTGCTCCAGAGGATGCCTCCACCTCCAAACCCTTAGGCACCGAGGACTTGTTTTCTGTTTTCCTTTGCTTGTTGCTCTGATTTGTTTGTTGCTTTCTGCTTTGCCTATTTTGCTTTCTGTTCTCTAGCTCTTGTTTGTTGTCTGTGTATCTGGCATTTATGAATATATATATATATATATATATATATATATATATATATATATATATATATATGTCTTCTTGCCCTAATTTTTTACTACTAAGTCTTTTTGATTCTGACAAAAAGGGGGAGAACTAAAAACAACTCTGATGAAAACATATCTAACTCCTATCAGTACTCTGCAAACATTGCTTCTAATCCTTTTAACTTAGAAATTTGCAGGAGAATATCTAGACACATCATATCATGGAAGCTCCGGTAAGAACTTCTGAACTCCCAAACTTATCTCAGGGGGAGCTCACTTCTATCTGATCTAAATCTTATCTAAATGTTTCATCTTTAAATTAAGATTGTTTTGTCCAAAAAGGGGGAGATTGTAAGAACAAAATTAGTTCTACAATAGAAACCCAGGATTTTGATGATAACAAAGGATGAAACCAAAAATGGCACCCTAACGAAAATTCTCTAAGTGTACAGGACTCTGAATAGCAACAAAGGAATCTGATCTTTTGATCAGATACAAAGCACTAAAAGATCAGAAGCATCTGAGGAAGAAGTGCGCTCAAGAAGTTCTGAATCTGAGCAAAGCAAGACAGTAGAAAGAACTAGAACCTCTAAACATCCATTGGACTTAGTTCTGATGATCTGGAAGACCAGTACTCTAAGAAGCTCTGATGTAACCTCAACGTAATCTTCTTCTGACGCAGAACTCCGAGATAACATAGACTCTGATGAAGATTCACCAAATCCAGAAAGAGTAACGGAAAGAATTTCTTCAAATGGAAAGGAAGTATTTTTAGAAAGAAATTATCCAGGGAGACAAATTGGTTATGGCAAGAAACACAGAAGTAATGACATTGAATGCTCGTCAAAGACAAATATTCTGTCATCACTCCAACGGTCCTTCTCACTACTATATAAAGGACAACATACTTCATTGAGAGACACACCAATGCACAGAAAAATTCTTGACATTATCTCTCAGTTTTTCACGAGCTGCTGCTCATACGTGAAAACACTTGTTTAAATATTCTGCTGTAATACTTGCTTACTCTTAGAAGCACTCTCTATTACAAATTTACTTTGCTTAATTGTTTTTGTTCCTCAAATAACTCCGCGCAGTCTGTATACTTGAGAGGACTAAGATATCATTCTCTTAGACGTTTGGTTGTATTAATCTTTCAAGATTAGTGGATTAAGTCCTTGTTAGTACCTTAGGATTCACATTAATTTTGTAAAACAAATAATGTAATCACCTCTGTTGTTTTAATATGTTGGGTTGAAGAAGTTCAACATCTGGACCAACATGTCATGTAAGATGTCACAACATCATGACTGTGACATCGCTCCTGTGTACAAAACTGAATTAGTTAATTCTGTTATGTGTTAACTGATTTAATATTCTGGGATTAGTTAGAATCCTATGTGGCGTTATTTGTGGAGGTCTTGAAGACTCAATCAGAATATTTGGTGAATATATAGTTTCTAAATATGGAGATATTATAGGAAGTAAAAGATTGAAGACCTTGATTGTAGCAGAAGTTTTCTGCTGGCTTTGTAACAGCAAAGGAGAAGTTTGCTGCGATTTCTGAAGGCCCAAATCCAGTTCGGTGTTTAGGTTATAAATAGCAGATTGTAACCTAGGTTTTGTAAGCCTCAAATAATGTAAAATTAGGGGTGTGTGTGAGGTAAACCTCCCAACTTGTGGGAATGTTACCATGTGTTTCTCAGTGCTCGAAGGCATGAGATGATTTGTAACTCAAAGCCTGTAGGTAAGAGTTTGTTATGGTCTTGAATGAAGCTGTGAAGCAAGTTCAAGTTGTTCAGCATTACATTGTATTTGTAGTGATAGGAATGGAAATTGGAGGTTTCTATCTAGGAGTTCCTAGGTATAGATTGCATTGGGTAGGGATTAAGTGAAGAGTTGTAAACGGGGGAGTTTAACTCTGAATTAATACTGCTGATAGTGGATCTTCTTCCTGGCTTGGTATGCCCCCAGAGTAGGTGATGTTGCACCGAACTGGGTTAATAATTACTTGTGTTTTTACCTTCTGCACGTTATAATTATGTCTGTTATAAAATAAGGTTAACCTGTAGTGCTGTAACAGGTGATGTTCAAATCAATGTTGAGACATCATGCTGATAACTGTGCAGGCTCAACAGAAGTAAGTGCTATGTTTGATCTCTGCTGTGTCTTTGTACCAGATGGACAGAACTAGGTGTTCTTCCATTCTGTGGTGATATAGTAGCAGATGTCGTGACATCTGTGAATGTGTGCATTTCAGTACTGGGTTTTAATTTGTATAACTGTCTTGCTGTATTAGTAACACTGTTGGATCAGATGTCATTACTTGGAGTAGAACATCTGAACTCTGACTACACCAGAATTTTAGTCCTTTTTTAAGGCGAAATAACCTTGGCCGGGTGGACAGGAGTAGGTTTGTGTTATAAGCGAACCAGTATAAAATTCTGTGTGTTCTCTTTTTTGAAAAAGCTTTTAATTTCCAAGACAATTCAAACCCCCCTTTCTTGTTTTTCTCACCTTCACTATTGCCTTGTGTTTGGTTTGTTTTGTCTGTGTGAACCAATGCGAAAGGAGAAAGGACTTAGAATTAGGACCTTACCTATGCTAAATGGAGTTCAAGAGCAACTAGGGCTCATGCCTTTAGAATGCTAAATATGTTGAAGAGCAACTAGGCCTCATGCCTTTAGAATGCTTATGTCTTGAAGTTGAACTGAAAGGACCCCTATTCTAAACCCTCTCTTTGTCCATCCTTTCTATTGCATTGTGGAACTTTTTGATTTGTTTGTTCTTGTGTGATAAGAATCTCAAACTTGAGCTAATTAGAAGGACCATTGTCATGAGCATCCAAAATAAGAGAGACAAGTCCACATTGGAGGATCTTAGGAGCTTGATTGAATATTTGCTTGATTGCTTGAGTTAATTGCTTATTGTTTGCTACGGAAAGGAGCAACTTGGATCATCTTTATGATCTCAAGGAGGGAACTCCAAGTGGTTTTATTTCTCTTCTCTCATCTTTGCATGTTTAGGACCTAGCCCTTCTCTTCTTCTCTCCACTCTAACCCAAGCCAAACTTTTTGTGCAAACATTGACATTGTCTTAAAGTTAGAAACCTAGGCACTATGCCTTTGATTTTTTTTTCTAACTCTTTTCATAATACTTATTTTGAATTGAACCTTAAGTCAACTTTGACTTCCTTTTGTGAATATTTCTAATTGGTAAGTCCAACTCACTCAACTGTTTTTATGGTTCCAATGGCCACCTTTGCCAAAGCTTTTCATAAATATTAGCTAGTAGGTTTGAGTTATCACAGTGGTTGATATAAACCTCACCTGTATCCATAGTGATTGGACTATAAGTCTTCCATACTTATTATAGGATGGATCCCTCACTAGTATGTTGAAGCTCTCCTCACATGGTGGATTGTGGTTTAGGTTGAGTTTTCTCCCTTTGATAACAAAAGACCTTAACGCTTTTGACCAATCAATTCACCAACTTCTTTTTTTTGAGATTTTTACCCCGAACTACGAGGTTTTGATCCTACCTTTGTGATGGTACGTAGGCAATGGGTTTATCCATTCAAACAACAAAATTGTAAATAATTTTTATATTCTTCTCTCATCTCCCCAATCATGTTTGCACAAATATTTTCACAACTACCAACCTACCATGCAACATTTGTAAAAAGGGCTCCCTTAGAGTACTAAGGATGTTTTGGGTGCTTAAAACCTTCCCATTGCATAACCAACCCCCTTACCCAGATCTCTGACATTTTTATTAGTTTTTGATTTGATAAAACTTCTCGGTTTTTGTTCACTTTCTAACCTTTCCTTTGGATAAATAGAAGTGCGGTGGAGACTCGAATTGTATGATTTAATTTTGATTTAGTCAATAAATCTAAAGGTAACGAATATCCCGCTACAAGGTGTCATCACTAATCTCTGATCTAGGAAATCTGATTCAAACTGAAAGAAATTTGAAAAGGATTTCAAACTTGTTTGATGGAATGATGGAGGTTGAGGATATGAAAGAGATGAAGACTTCCTCAGAGAAGGTTAGTGTTTCTGAAAAGAATACTGAAGTTTTGAAGTTGGATCACATGTCTCAACATCATTCTCAACATGCGGGATCCTATCATAGAAAGAGAAAGAAACAACCTCTGATATGTCAACATTATGGAATATATAGACATACAAGATACTATTATTTCGAATGGCTTAAGTTAAAGATCAGAGGTTGCAAGGAAGACCATGCTAAAAAGAGGTGGGAATCTAATGCTTCATCATCTACCTCTAAATCTCATACATAACATAGAGGTTTCTCAAGGAAAGAATGGCATGGTACCACGCACATGGCCAAAGATAAGTCTGCTCATGACAATGAAGGAAAAGGAAGAATCAAGGGCCCAGGGAAAGTAGTTAATCCTAGTCAAAAAGGGTTCCACTAACAAAAGAATTATCTACCAATGTGAACCAACAATGTGATCAAAGGTGTAATATGACCTTCATCAAGTCCAAACATTGTGTCAAAGTTATATAAGTTCTTATGTAGAAGGAGGAAAATATAAAGATTTTGCAAGACCTCGGGATTGATAAAGTTGTTATGCTCAAATAAGAAAGGACTACCAATATGTCAAAATAAATGGTCCAACGTATGTCTGAAGTAACTCATGAGGATTGTGTCATAAAAGGGAAGGCCGATGGTCAGGATGGAGGTCGTCCTAACTTTGAACAACCTACTAGATAAGGGAGAATGGTGGTAATAGTTGTTCTCATATATATGAAAGTATGACTAATCAACAACATATCATGATGCTTAATGAATTGGAAGTGGGTGCACTTAAGTTTGTATCAGACAAGTTTGATCTAGATGATAAGGGAATTATGATTGGGAGTGTGAAAATCTTTTAAGATGAAGATTCCCAAAAATCAGGTTTGAGAAATTCTGGTGGTGGTAACAATGTGTTAGTCATCTTGTCCAACATGTTAGCTGAATATCAAGTGAATAAGAAGGGTAATGGTTATGACCATGAAGATGTTAAGGATGATGATGGTATAGTTGACAACAATGATAATAGCCATGGTCAGGCTTTAGAAGATATGAAGACTATGAGTAATGGGTTGATATGTAAGAATGAAAACATTCTTTTGGATTATGTTAATAATAGTAAGAAGTTGAGAGCGGTCTCAATGCTACTAACTATGTGATGCTAGATTCATGCATGACTAAGTATGTGAATGATTGCATGATTTTCTGTTTGGTTTGGAGCAACTGAATGGATTTAGATGCTTCTGACTTCTCTTGCTGCTAGTGCTTAACTATGATACATGGAAGTTGATGTTGATGCTGAAATTCTCTGAAGATCCAGTAGTCCTATCAGATGTCACTTGTTCTGATGGAAGAAGTGATTTATTGAAGAGTTATTTTTCCACAATTTGCCAAAGAGTGAGATTGTTGTTCCTAGTGGAATGTTCTTTTGAATTGACTGCATTTTAGCAAAACAACAACTTGGAAAAGTGTCAACGTATTCAAGATTGGTCTAGCTTGCTAAAGTTGTATGAATAACACATATTGGACGCGACGCTCCAATATGTGGGTTCGACATCTGGGCCTTATGCAATAGACGCCAAATTGCTATATTTTAACATAATCTTTTAAGAAGAATCAATTATGTTTATATTGCTATTTGTTTTAGCAATATGATTAAATTATTTATGGATAGCTGGAAGATCAAATCAAATTTAAAATAGATTTAAATTTGAGTTTGTAACAAACCAAATCATATCTTTTTGTTGCAGTTATTTAAGGAGAAAATCAAATATGTAACAGATTGTGCAAAGATTTTGGATGAAAATGAATGCAAATCCACAAGGAAAAAGCCTAGAAGTCTATTGTTATATAAGGAGATTACAACCTATATTTGAAAGCAAGCACTCCCATTTAAGATATTGGAGTGTTAGGTTTTGTGTCGTGTATTCCTCTCTAATTCCCTGATAGGATTCTTGTATAATCTTTATGTGCACCTCTATGTTTCAGTAACCTGCCATAGAAGGTTTGTCTAGTTGAGTTGTAACTTCAATATTGTTATGTACACCTTTATGTTCCAGTAACTTGGCATAGAATGTTTTTCTAGTTGACTTGTAATATTCAACATTATTTCATCTCGTTAAGATTGAAGTTGATCACTAAGGTTTAGTGGTTGTTTGCCCCTGTCACTGGTTTTATGGAAGAGAAGAAAGTGATCAGGTTCTCATATTTAAGGGGAGTATCTAAATAGAAAGTCATTGGGTAGTGTTAAGAAGAGGCATTGAACAACATAAGGCTTTTCGTTGTTTATAAGTTTAATTGTGCTAAGATACTAATAATGAGTTTCCTTTCTCGTGTTGTGGACTCAATCCCCATGACATAGGTGTAGCTTCACCGAACTGGATAAAAACTTGATTGTGGTCTTTATTGCTTTTCTGCTCCATCATCTATTATAGTGGTTTTGGAATATCTTGTCGAAGCATCGTGTTCGATATCTGTCCCCTGAGGAACATAATTTAGAATAATATTTTGCATCTTTGATTACTTAAGCTAACTTCAGCATTTGCTTGACTTCATGTGTTGTCATCATCAAAACTAAGCAGTTACTAGTTGACTTGTATATTTCTATCCATAAGCTTCACCATCTTGGATCACTTCTTGTCTATACCTGCAAGCATATAAATCCATAATAAACACCTTCGTTTATGCACAATATTATAAGTGTTTGCTGTTACTTCTGAAACACTTTCTTAAATTCAAGTGGGGGACTGTTGGAAATGGAAGAAATAACCGACTTGAAATTGGTAATAAATAAACATGAGTATAAGCTAGTATGTGAAAATGTCAATTTGAAAAAGTTTCTTAAAGTCTACATTAGAGGGATACAACAATTTAGTAGTTCATATATAATCAAGGTTGGCCTCTTGGGGTGTTCCCCAAGGGGTGCACGATTTTGTGATAGGGAGGGAATGAAACACCATCAAACATCAAATGTGCACCTGTCACAATCCATATGTCTGGCCGGCTCGACTCAGTTACGTTCAGTCAGGCCGAGCCGAGCGTGGGCTTAGACTTAGGTAATCCATTATTTTTTTATATTTGGAATGAAAAAATTATATTAATATTATTTTTTATTAAACGTGTTGTTCTTAACCAGTGCATTAATTATTGTCCACGACTGGCCAAGCCTTCCTCCATTTTCCATGCTGAACCAAATATCCAAATACTACTTCCCTTGATCGTGGGAAGATTTGATCAGCTCCACTCTACTCCCCCCCTTTTTTTTCTCCACTCATGTTCACAATACCTCTATAAATAAAGGAATTTGTACCTCATTTTCTTCACTCCAGATTTATGCTGGAATCTTTCTCCTCTTTCTCGACTCTGTTTCATCAATCAGTTTCCTTTTTGTTTTATTTTGAGTATGATTGGTATTCATACCATTTATGATTTGTATTCGTACCATCAAAGGGTGTATCTAGATCAATTACCTAATGTGTAGTAATAATTGTACAAGAAAGAATTTTATTGTTTTATCCTAGAGGCATCGTGGTTGATTGTGTGGCTTGCACAATTTTGAGTAGCATTGTAAAATGTCTTAAAGAAAGTAATCTAGTCCGCAACTCGGACCTGTAATTTCTTCCGTGACATATTTTCAAAATAAAAAAACAAATATTTCAAGACGCTTCCAAACTGCCATGACTACTGAAAAAATTATTGGTGCTTCTGGTGTTGTCTCTGAAAAACCTTTCAAGTTTGAGGAAATTCATTTTAAACATTGTTAGTTGCTACCAGAAGTATCAGTTGGTATATGAAAGGTTCGTAGAGTCTCAATGTCACAAGCTTCAAAAGATTGTTCACGAGATTATCACTGAAGGTATTAATTTATATGAACAGTTTCAAATTGATGTTATTATTGGCAAACTGCCCCCTAGTTGGACAAATTTTCAAAAACATGATTCACCATAAAAAAGAAAAAGAACTTTCAATCGAGAGACTGATCACTCGCCTTCTGATTGAAGAAAAAATTTATAGACATGATTAGAAAGATAAATTCTTAATTGTTTCAAACAACAAAAATAAGTTCGATGCAATTATGAAGCCATATTGAAAACCATTAAATATTCATATGTGCAATCATATAAACTGAATTAAGAATCGAAACCCTTTAAGGGCTCCAATTTCTAGGAAATAACCACCAAGTAATATGGCTAATAGATGTAAGAGTATGATGGTGTTAACGCTTATACACATGTTAATTTGAGTAATGAATAATTTAGTGATATGACCACTGGAATCGACATGGTTGATGGATAGACATTGGCTCTTATCGTCATGTCTATTATGATCGTGTAATATTCAAAACATACACAAAGTCTAAAGATAAGAAAGTGTTGTTGGAAAATGCCCACGCCACTAATGTTGGTGGTATTGAAAACATAGAGATGAAGTTCACCTTTAGAAAGAATTTAATCTGAAAGGATGCCTTGCGTACTCTCGAGATTAGAAAATAATTTGTTTATGGATTTATTTTGAATAAGGAAGGATTTAGTCAGTCTATCATGGAATATTTATACACCATCACGAAGAATGGTATATTTGTTAGGAAATGGGACCCAAATGATGTTGTTTTTAAGTTGAATGTTGGAATGAATAAAATGTGTCCTTTTGTTTTAGCATTCTAGAATTTGTCATGTTAATAAATGAACTATTTCTAATTAAGTAATTTGGGCTTAACCGCAAAGTTAAATGTTAATGGATGAGAAAAATGTGAATTTTGCACTAAAGCTAAAATAACTAAGACTTCACATAAATCAGTAATAAGAGAATCTGAATCATTAGATCTAATACATTCCGACATATAACTAGAAATGGTAAATATTATTTCATCACTTTTATTAAAGATTACTCTGATTATACGACTGTATACCTAATGAAGAATAAAATTGAAGCACTTGATATATTTAAGACTTCAGTGAATTAAATATGAATTTATGTGCTTGCAGGTACAACTGTATGCAACTCTTAGTTGGTTGTGGTGGTTTTGATGATGACAATACCTAAACTCAAATGGAGTTTGATGAAATCTGTCGTGACAATTGTCTGACAATATCTGATTATGGTATCCAATCAAGAAGTTATATTACACCTCATCAGTTGTAAAAGTCAAAATCAAAGTGAACTTCTAAGTTATTATTGAATCTAGCAAAGGGGCTTGAAGCTCCAATGTTGTGAAAGAAAGGAAGCATGAAAACTTGTATGGTCATGTGTAATGCCCCAATTTTTATTCTAGTATATTTACTTTTGTTTGAGCTTTTGGAGTGTCTTATATTTAATTAATTGTTGTTATTTGGAATTGGGAGAATTTGAATGATAGTTTATTATTCCAGTTATTAGAGAATGCGAGAAATTATGGTTTTGGGCAAGAAACTAGAATTAAATATAGGGACGTGAGTAGAATTAGTGAGAATTGAGGGAATTAATAGGAATTATTAAAAAAAAATAGGTTTCTATTTAAATAGAAGGGAAAAGTGATATCTGTTAGGGACCAATTAGTACTACTTTTCATATAATTTTATTGGTCCTTTTTACCAATTTTTGATTTAATTACACACTTTTATTCTCACAATTTTGTATAAATGCAATTAAGTTTAATTGATTTTGTTTTGAGTAGTTATTTCACGTATTTATTAGTTTTGTAGAGTTTTTGGACAAGAGAGCATCGGAGTGCATAAGCATAATCTGGAAGAAGTGTCAATGGCAATTTGGAGGCATAATTTGGAAGACTAACACTTGGGAGAATTATTACATGAAGCTGTAAGGGCAAATTGTCAGACAACATACAATCATAAGTTTCGATGATGACAGATGACCATCATAGATGAATCGGCATTGTCGATTCCACGTCTACAAACAAATGCAACATATTATCTATCATATCCTTCTCTATGCTTATCTAAAACTACTATATTTCATAAAACATATGTGGATAAAATGTGATCATGACGAAATGCATGAAAACCACAAAAATACGAATTTTTGCAGGTTTGCAGGCTTTGAGTCGACCACAAGGGTCAGCGCATGAGCCACGGGTCAGTGCATAACACAGACCAGTTGGTGACTGGTCAGCGCATGGTTGCTTGAGTCGACCACAGGTCGGCGCATGGCATAGTGCAGTTGGCCACGGGTCAGCGCATGGAATACTTGAGTCGACCATAGGGGTCGGCGCATTCCCCACGGGTCAGCGCACACCGACCTATGGTCGACCGCTCGTGCGTAAACTCAGTTTTCTGAGTATTTTCCACTGTTTGAAAAGCTGTTATTTTTGGTTTTTAAGTTGGTTACTATAAATAGAAGTCAAATTACTTTTATCAACTAACATTTGTCAAATTGATTTCAAGTGTTCAAAGAAACAAGAAAAAGTGAAATAGGTGTCCAAGATTCATCATCTTCATCTTCAACATCTCACAACACATCAACTACACACAACCATTTTTGATGTGCTTCGTGATAGGTTAAAGGTGATAAGGTTCGAAGCCGAGATTGGGGAATCCGGTTCGGGTTGAAGCTTGTGACAGGTTTTTTCTTGAATAAAACCGTTAGGGTTTTGTCCTCCAAGACGGGTTTGTGTTTGGGGTTTTTTTGACGAATTACTTCATCAATTTTCAGCTGAGCGAAGGTGATTGAGAAGAGGAAGTCTTCATCAGTCTAGTAGCGGATTCAGTGATATTGAAGGGAAGAATTCGGGTTCGATTCGTTGTAGTTGAGATCAGCCGGGCCGAGGGTTTGAAGAACGGAAGGTTATTCAACAAAGGGGCTGGAATCGGAGGTCTAGCAACACAATCGAAGGGATTGATTCATCTTGAATCAAGGAACAAGGAGTGGAAGCTACATTCAACATCTTGAGAGTTCTGTTGTATATGTGCTTTACAATCCTTGTATAAACGGTTAAATTCAACAGGTGATATCTATTAAATCATCTCAATTCTAGTTTTAGAATTGAGGGCAGACGTACCCCAAAGCGAGGACGGCGGGGGAACTGCCTCATCAAATCTTTGTCTTCTTTAATTTTCTGCGTAAGTGATTTTCAGCTTAAAAATGAAGTGATTTTAGTATAAGCACTTTTATCAAACTGATATTAATTGAGTAAGAGGTTAAAACTCTGTTTTTGAATCCAAAGTACAATAGGATATTGTACTAGATTAATTGGAATCACTTACTCAACACAAATATCACTTGGAGTGTTTTCGCACACCAAGTGTTTGATAATTTTCCTAAACCAAAATTATCTTAAGTGTGTATCTAGTTTAAATTGGTATTTGAATAATTGGAACTAGGAATCCTAGTAAGTGAAACAAATCATTGATTGTGTAACTAGTGTAGTGATTCGTATTTTACTTAATCACTAATCCATTGGCTTGACGCATATCCGGTTTTCCAATAACGGTTCGTTTTAGACTATATTTTTCCTCGGCCGCTTCCGCACTTAAAACAAATTTTCAAAACCAATTTTAAATTGGTAGCGCCAACTCAAATTTTAATTGGGATCTATTCAACCCCCCCTTCTAGATCCGTGCCATAGTCTAACAAGTGGTATCAGGAGCTCCGGTTCACTCCGTGCTTCAAAATATAACTTTGATAGAAAATGGCTAACGAACCTAAAGGGACCTATAATAGAGCTCCAGTTTTCAATGGTGAAAATTATAGTTATTGGAAAGACTGTATGCGGGTGCACATAAATTCCATAGATAGAAAAATATGGAACGTTATTCTCAATGGTCCAATTGAAATAACCATGACCAATGAGAACAATGAATTGGTGCCTAAGCCCGAAGCACAATGGACCGATGATGATGAAAAGAAATACAATTATGATTGGAAAGCCAAAAATATCCTAATCTCCTCATTAGGTGTAGATGAATACTATCGTATATCCCATTATCCTACTGCTAAGGCCATGTGGGATTCACTACAAATTGCCCATGAGGGGACGAACGATGTTAAGTTGGCAAGAATCAACACACTAACACAAGAGTTTGATCTATTTTTCATGGAGCAATGGGAAACCATTGCTGACATGCAAACGAGATTTACTCATCTTATCAATCGATTACATTCACTTGGTAGGCCGGTTTCCAATGATGTTGCTACTAATAAGATCTTGAGATGTCTTAACAGGGAATGGCAGCCGAAAGTGACCGCCATCAAAGAAGCAAATGATCTTACCACATTAGACTTGACAACATTATTTGGCAAACTACAAGAGCACGAACAAGTTCTCTTGAGCCTAGAACAACACGAAAAGAAAAATAAGAAGGACAAAGCAAAGGTGAGTGAAAAGAAATCTATAGCTCTAAAGACTTCCTCCTCGAAGTCTCAAGCAAAAGAGCAAAGTGATTATTCATCGAGCGACGAAGAAGAAGAGGACAAGAGTGAAGATATGGGGCTGTTCGTTAAACGCTACAATCGTTACGTGAGAAAGAACGACATCCAACATTCCGAGAAGAACTTGGTAAACTTCCGGAAACAATCTAGGTACTCTAAAAATGATGACTCAAAAGGTAAAATGACTAGAGGGTCGTGCTATACGTGTGGAAAGCCGGGTCATTACAAACCGGACTGTCCGATGAACAAGAAGACAAAGGAAAAGGAATCATATAAATCACACAAGAAATCATCAAAGCCAAGGAGAGCATACATAGCTTGGGAAAGCGATATCGACTCCTCCGATGATGAAAGTTCTAGTGATGAAGATGAAAATGCAAGCCTATGTCTCTCTGCTCATCAAAAGAACAAAAAGAAACAGGTACGGCATGCTAAATATGAAAAATCCTCTAGTATGTCTCATCATGAATTACAAACTGCATTTGATACTTTACACTATGAAGCTAAAGAGGCCTTTAAAAGGCTTGCCTCAAATAAGATTTTTTTTTCTCATTTGGAACAAAAAATTCAAGAATCTGAAAGGAAACTTGAGGCACTTAAAGCTTCTATAGTAGAAAGCACAAAAGCAGGTTGTGAGGACCTTAGAAGTAGGATGATCAACTTTGGGTGTGATACTTGTTATATTTGGCAAGGTGAGGTAAGAAATCTAAAGGCCAAACTTGACAAGGCTCTTGAGCCCAAGATTACCTTTGCTATCGATAAATCAAACTTTCGAAAAAGTATGGTTAATCCATATCAAAAATATAAATATGTTATAAAGGATGAAGATAGCAAAAGCAATCAAAATGTAAATTTCTCTTGTCTTTATTGTTGCAAGAAAAGCCACTCCATTGCTAAATGTAGGTTTAGGAGATTTTTAGTTCCTAAAGGCATTTATAAATGGCTGCCCAAATGCAACCATTTTGTTCCTCACCATTCAGGACCCAATAAGCCATTGGGTACCTTCTCTTGTTAATTACATTTCCATAGGTACAATGCCTCGAGACTACCGAGAGAAGATGGGTTGTCGACAGTGGATGCTCAAGGCACATGTCAAGAGACATATCACTCTTCATTGACTTCGTGGCTAAGAAGAAGGGATATGTAACTTATGGTGACAACAACCGTGGAGCAATACTCGGTAAAGGTAGTGTAGGTAATGTTGGTGTAAGCCCTAGAGGCCAATACTTTTGGTACTTGTATCGAATAATAAAAGGCTTTTCTTTATTACGTTTGTTTAATAAAGTCCCTAGAATAGCTAGTCCGTTTAATGTATTAAGTGTGACTTAATCATGAGAACACATTAAACATAAGGACACTATTCTTAAAGTATCCGTAGTCGAGCTTTGGTGTGAAGTGGGATAACATTAAAGCATTAAGACTATTATGTTTGTAGACTGATGATCATGGATAAAGAGTTATCAAGTCTTAAACATAGGTATGAATATTAGGAGTAATATTTATACCGGATTGACCCACTATGAGAATACTATATAGAAAGTTATGCAAAGTGTCATAAGTTATTCTCATGGTGATAATGGTGTATACCACTCTTCGACCTGAAACCACTATGGATCCTAGATGTAGAGTCGAGTGCTTTATTGTTGATCCAACGTTGTCCGTAACTGGATTACCATAAAGACAGTTGATGGGTACTCCACGAAGCATGCTGAGGGACATGAGTGACCTAGATGGAATTTGCCCATCCTGCATAACAGGATAAATGTCTATGGGCCCAATATTGAACTGGACAAGGATGACACGGTCTATGCCTTGTGTTAAATATAGACATAAGGGCAAAAAGGGTAATTATACACATAAGTATTATCACAGAAGGTTTTGTCAGATCACTTGACATTTTCATGTCTTGGGTAGCAGTGATGTGTTGCTAGATACCGCTCACTATTTATTATGTTAAATGCGTGATTTAATATAATTGCCAACGTCACGAAAACCTACAGGGTCACACACAAAGGACGGATTGATGGGAGATAAAGTAACTAAGGAATACCGTAAGGTACTGTGCCCTTAAGTGAATTATAGAACATCGTAAGGTACATTGTACTTGAGTAGAATACGAAATATGGTAAGGTACCATGGGCTTAACTGATTTTGGGCATATTATAAGATATGGGCCAAAATACACTTAAGTGGGCCTTTTAGCTTGAAGCCCACACAAGTGGTTCTATAAATAGAACCCTTGTGCAGAAGCATTAGTGGCGGTTGCATTACTTTCGTTTTCTCTTTCTCTCTCTCTCACTCAAAGCATTCATTCGTACCAGCTAGCACTGAGATTGAAGGAATCCGTTCGTGTGGACTGAGTAGAGACGTTGTCATCGTTCAACGTTCGTGATCGCTCCGTGGATCTGCATCAAAGGTTTTGATCGTCACAAGAGATCTGCACCAAAGGTTTTAATCGTCAGAAGAGGTAAATATTCTATCACTGATCATGACCATTCGTAAGGATCTCTAAAGGAGAAAATTTTAATTTCCGCTGCGTTTTGGATCGCAATTCTCCTTCAGGTAACCCTTCTTCCACTACTATTTCTGATGTATTGCTTGTCGAAGGTCTTAAACACAATCTACTTAGCATCAGTCAATTATGTGACAAAGGATACAATGTATCATTTTCAAAAGATTGTTGCAGAATTGTACATAATGATGATAAGAAGAGTATGTTTAATGGCCTGCGTGTGAATAATGTCTATATGCTTGACTTAAATGAAGTATCGTTAACAAGTGACAAATGCCTTGTAACAATGAGTGAAGATTCATGGTTATGGCATAGGCGTTTAGCACATGTTAATTTTGACTTACTAAATAAAGTAGTCTCAAAAGATCTAGTCTTAGGTCTACCCAAAATAAAATTCACCAAGGATCACCTTTGTGATGCTTGTCAAAAAGGGAAGCAAACGAGGATCTCATTTAAATCCAAAAATATCGTTTCAACAACGTGACCTCTCGAGCTTCTTTATATGGACTTATTTGGGCCATCTAGGATTAAAAGTCTAGGAGGAAATTATTACGGTTTCGTAATAGTGGACGACTTTTCTAGATTTTGTTGGACTATCTTTTTAGTAAGCAAGAGCGATACGTTCGTCGCCTTTGAAAGATTTGCTAAGCTTTCCCAAAATAAATTAAATACAAACATTGTTGCAATTAGAAGCGATCATGGGGGTGAGTTCGAAAACCATTTATTTGAAGAATATTGCGGTAACCATGGTATCGATCATAACTTCTCCGTTCCACGTACTCCTCAACAAAATGGGGTTGTGGAGCGTAAAAATCGAATTTTGGAAGAATTGGGAAGAACAATGATCAACGAAAGTGGCTTACCGAAATATTTTTGGGCCGACGCCATTAGTACGGCTTGTTATGTTCTGAATAGGGTGCTCATTCACCCCATTCTAAATAAAACACCGTATGAGCTTTTAAAAGGGCGAAAGCCAAATGTTTCTTACTTACATGTTTTTGGTTGCAAATGTTTTGTATTGAATAATGGAAAGGAAAACTTGGGCAAATTCGATTCCAAGGCCGACGAAGGTATCTTCCTCGGATACTCTCAATCGAGTAAAGCATATAGAATATACAACAAACGATTACTTGTTGTAGAAGAGTCTGTACATGTCACTTTTGATGAATCCAATCCGAGAAACGTCGGAAAGGGTAGTGTTTTTCATGGTGCAGGTACATCTACGGAAGACATACTCAAAGGTGGCAAGCCGGGGATTGATCAACCCGACAAAGCCAAAGTTGAGGAGGATAAAGATGTACACCATGAGGAAACCGAGGTAGCTCACCCGCCTTCAAACGATGATCTTCCTCAAGCTTGGAAGTCTTCCAAAGACCATCCAATCGACAACATTCTCGGAGATATCTCAAAGGGTGTTACAACTCGATCTAAGCTAAGTAATTTCTGTTATCACTTCGCTTTCGTTTCGCAAATGGAACCTAAAATCCTAAAGAAGCCCTACTCGATGAACACTAGTTTTTTTCAATGCAGGAGGAACTTAATCAGTTCACTAGAAATGAGGTTTGGGACCTTGTCCCTCCTCCGCGAGATCATCGAGTAATCGGCACCCGATGGGTGTTTAGGAACAAGATGGACAAAAACGGGGTAATAACCCGTAACAAGGCGCGTTTAGTCGCGCAAGGGTATAACCAAGAGGAAGGCATCGACTATGAGGAAACTTTTGCGCCGGTTGCCCGACTTGAGGCTATACGCCTTCTCCTTGCCTTCGCTTGTGCGAAAGACTTTAAACTTTTCCAAATGGATGTTAAGAGTGCGTTCCTTAACGGTCACATAAATGAAGAGGTCTACGTCGCACAACCTCCGGGTTTTGAATCTCATGAGTATCCTGATCATGTTTATAAACTAAAAAGGGCCTTATACGGTCTCAAACAAGCTCCTAGAGCTTGGTATGAGCGACTAAGCAAATTTTACTCGATCAAGGTTACTCAAGAGGAAAGGTTGACACAACCCTCTTCATTAAACGTCAAGGAAAGCACTTGATATTGGTACAAATTTATGTAGATGATATTATATTTGGGTCTACTAATATGAATCTTGTGAGAGAGTTTTCAGACCTTATGCAGGGCGAATTCGAGATGAGTATGATGGAGGAGCTCACATACTTTCTCGGTTTGCAAATTAAATAGCTCAAAGAAGGAACTTTCGTGAGCCAGACAAAGTACTGTTTGGACCTTATCAAGAGATTTGACATGGCAAAAGCTAAGGCCATTGACACCCCCATGCCAACATGTACAAACTTGAACAAAGATGAAAACGGTAAGTACGTAGACGTAAAACGGTATAGAGGTATGATTGGATCACTTCTCTATCTTACTGCTTCTCGTCCCGATATTATGTTTAGCGTGTGCATGTGCGCAAGATATCAATCATGTCCCAAGGAATCCCATCTAAAAGCTGTCAAACGAATACTTCGATACCTATCCGGTACTCCGAAGTATGGACTATGGTATTCCAAAGGTAATGATTGTTCATTGGTAGGCTTCTCCGATTCCGACTTTGCCGGTTGCAAATCGGATAGGAAAAGCACCAATGGCACTTGTCACTTATTTTCAAATTCTTTGGTCAGTTGGCATAGCAAGAAACAGGTTTCAATTGCATTGTCAACTGCCGAAGCGGAATACGTTGCCGCCGGTAGTTGTTGTGCTCAAATCCTATGGATTAAGCAACAACTATTGGATTTTAACCTCAAACTCGAACGTATTCCCATTTTTTGTGACAATACAAGTGCCATTAATCTTACCAAGAATCCTGTGTTGCATTCTCGCACCAAACATATCGAAATTCGACACCACTTTCTTCGGGATCATGTAGAGAAAAGTGATATTGTATTTGAACATGTTAATACTGAAAATCAACTAGCGGACATCTTCATAAAGCCGCTAGCTACTGAACCTTTCTTTCATATCCGCCGAGAACTTGGTATTCTCGATATTTCGGAACGGGCATTATAAACTTCTGGTTTTACCTTATTCCATTTAAGACTATAATCTTGTACTTCTAACAAGTTGATGTTGTTGCAAGCACAAGTTTATTGTTCATCAAGTTACTCCGGCATCGAGGTGATACTGTTCCTTTCTCTCTCTCTCTCTCTGCAAAGTTTCATGGTTAAATAGCTATACTACAAAATAATATTGTATATATACATGATGTATCTCTTTGGATGTTTATTGTTGTGTGGCATTCTAATTATGCATCAAACTTGTGAACGTATGTGCAGAAAAGTGAAAAACTGGAAATTTTGCCTGTATGAGTCGACCGTAACAGGGCAATGGTCGACGCACACTTAATTTGTTTTGTGATTTTTCAAAAATCAAACAGTATGCGTTGACGCATGCAGAGGTATGGTCGACGCATCGCTCAAAAATTCTGTTTTTCTGCTGAAAAACCTTCAATCTTCTCATGCATCTACATTCTAAATACTCATTATGTGTGCATTTACATTACATTACATTTCAAACTTCCCACTACCTTGTAAGTTGCATCTACCTAGTGTCTATTGTCCTTTGATCTTTCCTCTTCCCAAAACCCTAACTTCTCATCTACAAAAAGGGAAAACCTCTCTCTTGCAAAATCATTCTCAAAAAACCCTCACCAAGCTTCACTCTCTACCCACACACACTCAGCTTCAAATCTGTTCAAATGGCTTCCACATCTCCCAGACCTACCGGTAAGAGATCCCGAGAATCATCCGCCGCATCTCTATCCATCTCCGCTGTATCGCTTGTTCCACCGGCTCGCGTCGAATCCTTCAATAGAGATATTGGCAAAAGAGGAGTTGTGCGACAACATGCTTTCCTACAAACTCACCGCAGAACGCATGCACCTCACAGAAATCATGGCTCTGCTACAACATCAAGGCATTGTCAAATTCTTGGAATGCAATGCTAAATACAGCGAAGACCTAGTCCGAGTGTTCTACGCAGGTCTTCATGACAAATTTTGCGGGCACAAGTTTCACTCCAGGATCGGCACGACAAAGGTATCGTTTAAGTCAAATGTTTGGGACAAATATTTTGATATGTCATTGGATGATGCTGAAAATCCTCTAGATGAGGTAACTGACTCTCACCAAATAGAAGGTTACGAGTTTAAGAGTGCATTGAACGACATGCTAAAACGACTCTACCCTGATCAGATTATGAACAGTGATGCGTTCCCACGAACTGTCACTGCCGGCAAGCTGAAAATAAGAGAACGGATTCTCCAGTGGATTGTCTCATGCATTCTGTGACCTAAGAAGGGTGGTCTCTCCAGAGTTGAACAGGCTGAAGTTCATCTCATGTACATTTCTAAAAATAAGCAGAAAATCAATTGGCCCTACTACATTGCCAGTAGGATGTTCAGTCTACGTGACTCCGGACGAGGAACGGCTCTTGCCTACGGATCTTTTATTCAAGAGGTCCTTACCGCAGCCGACGTCAATCATCCGTCCTTCCTGCATACCTCCATCTCATCAGACAAAGAGTTCAGCCCAAAAACTCTGTCTATGATGGGATATTTTTGGTGTGATGAGCGGAGAATCTACAAGTTTGTTCGAAGAGGTAATGTTCCTGCGACTGTTGCAGCAGATGATGAAAGTGATGAAAGCGAAGAAGAAGAAAATGAAGAGGAAAATGAAGAAGAGGAAGCAGGACAAGCCTTTGATCACCATGGTGGAGATAATAGTCCTCCACGAGTTGACACTCATGACTACTCAGACTCCGCTTGGGTTCAGCATTCACATTCAACTGAAGAAGATGTCCCCAACCAGGGTGGCTGGGGTGAATGGCAACATACGGGCTGGTCAACTCAACGTCAATTCTACCAGCCGTATCACCAGGATGATGAAGAATCTCCTCCGTCTCCTCCACAGCACGTAAATTCTTCAGAATTGTTGGATATGATGCGAAATATGCAGCTGGCTCAACAATCCTTCATGCAAACTCAGGATGAGCGCTATGCTCATATTAGCAGCCAAATTCAAGCGCAAAATGAGAGGCTTGATAACCTCTCTACAAGCATGAATGAACGGTATGCTGCATTTACCGAAACGTTTGAGCGCCAGGAACGATCGGTCGATGGGAGTCTCAAGTATCTAGGCGGTATTGCTGAACAAATATCATCTTTGGCTGACCCCTACAGAAACCCTGATATCGGTTACCATCAAGGACGACACATTAGGTCATAGGACTGCATATGCATCTGAATTTGTTTGTTGTTTGAATGTATTAAATTCTCTGTAATGATTGTTTGTGCAACATTAATTTTAATGTTTACCTTCTTTTAATTAATGACTATCATTCAGTAATGATATTTGGTGTGATATTATTATCTGATAGTGTTATTTCCTGTTGTATTTTATGTTACGTTGAAAAATCATTCCTTGTCTCTTTTTGATGTTGTCAAAGGGGGAGAAGAGTACAAGCAGCCGCCAAAATGTTCACCAATTAACAGTCACAAATTAATAGTCGGTTTTGCAGATAGATAGCCTTAAATTACAAAAGAAAGGGGGAGTGTGCATAATGTGTAAATACTGCATGTTGTTTGTCTTTTTGGCTTTGCACAGGTTGTCATCATCAAAAAAGGGGAGTATGTAAGGGAAAATTGTCAGACAACATACAATCATAAGTTTCGATGATGACAAATGACCATCATAGATGAATCGGCATTGTTGATTCCACGTCTACAAACAAATGCAACATATTATCTATCATATCCTTCTCTATGCTTATCTAAAACTGCTATATTTCATAAAACATATGTGGATAAAATGTGATCATGACGAAATGCATGAAAACCACAAAAATACGAATTTTTGCAGGTTTGCAGGCTTTGAGTCGACCGCAAGGGTCAGCGCATGAGCCACAGGTCAGCGTATAACACAGACCAGTTGGTGACTGGTCAGCGCATGGTTGCTTGAGTCGACCACAGGTTGACGCATGGCATAGTGCAGTTGGCCACGGGTCAGCGCATGAAATACTTGAGTCGACCATATGGGTCGGCGCATTCCCCACGGGTCAGTGCACGCCGACCTATGGTCGACCGCTCGTGCGTAAACTCAGTTTTCTGAGTATTTTCCACTGTTTGAAAAGTTGTTATTTTTGGTTGGTAAGTTGGTTACTATAAATAGAAGTCAAATTACTTTTATCAACTAACATTTGTCAAATTGATTTCAAGTGTTCAAAGAAACAAGAAAAAGTGAAATAGGTGTCCAAGATTCATCATCTTCATCTTCAACATCTCACAACACATCAACTAGACACAACCATTTTTGATGTGCTTCGTGATCGGTTAAAGGTGATAAGGTTCGAAGCCGAGATTGGGGAATCCGGTTCGGGTTAAAGCTTGTGACAGGTTTTTTCTTGAATAAAACCGTTTGGGTTTTGTCCTCCAAGACGGGTTTGTGTTTGGGGGTTTTTGGACGAATTACTTCATCAATTTTCAGCTGAGCGAAGGTGATTGAGAAGAGGAAGTCTTCATCAGTCTAGTAGCGGATTCAGTGATATTGAAGGGAAGAATTCGTGTTCGATTCGTTGTAGTTGAGATCAGCCGGGCCGAGGGTTTGAAGAACGGAAGGTTATTCAACAAAGGGGCTGGAATCAGAGGTCTAGCAACAACAATCGAAGGGATTGATTCATCTTGAATCAAGGAACAAGGAGTGGAAGCTACATTCAACATCTTGAGAGTTCTGTTGTATATGTGCTTTACAATCCTTGTATAAACGGTTAAATTCAACAGGTGATATCTATTAAATCATCTCAATTCTAGTTTTAGAATTGAGGGCAGACGTACCCCGAAGCGAGGACGGCGGGGGAACTGCCTCATCAAATCTTTGTCTTCTTTAATTTTCTGCATAAGTGATTTTCATCTTAAAAGTGAAGTGATTTTAGTATAAGCATTTTTATCAAACTGATATTAATTGAGTAAGAGGTTAAAACTCTGTTTTTGAATCCAAAGTACAATAGGATATTGTACTAGATTAATTGGAATCACTTACTCAACACAAATATCACCTGGAGTGTTTTCGCACACCAAGTGTTTGATAATTTGCCTAAACCAAAATTATCTTAAGCGTGTATCTAGTTTAAATTGGTATTTGAATAATTGGAACTAGGAATCCTAGTAAGTGAAACAAATCATTGATTGTGTAACTAGTGTAGTGATTCGTATTTTACTTAATCACTAATCCATTGGCTTGACGCATATCCGGTTTTCCAATAACGGTTCGTTTTAGACTATATTTTTCCTCGGCCGCTTCCGCACTTAAAACAAATTTTCAAAACCAATTTTAAATTGGTAGCGCCGACTCAAATTTTAATTGGGATCTATTCAACCCCCCTTCTAGATCCGTGCCATAGTCTAACAAGTGGTATCAGGAGCTCCGGTTCACTCCGTGCTTCAAAATATAACTTTGATAGAAAATGGCTAACGAACCTAAAGGGACCTATAATAGAGCTCCAGTTTTCAATGGTGAAAATTATAGTTATTGGAAAGACTGTATGCGGGTGCACATAAATTCCATAGATAGAAAAATATGGAACGTTATTCTCAATGGTCCAATTGAAATAACCATGACCAATGAGAACAATGAATTGGTGCCTAAGCCCGAAGCACAATGGACCGATGATGATGAAAAGAAATACAATTATGATTGGAAAGCCAAAAATATCCTAATCTCCTCATTAGGTGTAGATGAATACTATCGTGTATCCCATTGTCCTACTGCTAAGGCCATGTGGGATTCACTACAAATTGCCCATGAGGGGACGAACGATGTTAAGTTGGCAAGAATCAACACACTAACACAAGAGTTTGATCTATTTTTCATGGAGCAAGGGGAAACCATTGCTGACATGCAAAAGAGATTTACTCATCTTATCAATCGATTACATTCACTTGGTAGGCCGGTTTCCAATGATGTTGCTACTAATAAGATCTTGAGATGTCTTAACAGGGAATGGCAGCCGAAAGTGACCGCCATCAAAGAAGCAAATGATCTTACCACATTAGACTTGACAACATTATTTGGCAAACTACAAGAGCACGAACAAGTTCTCTTGAGCCTAGAACAACACGAAAAGAAAAATAAGAAGGACAAAGCAAAGGTGAGTGAAAAGAAATCTATAGCTCTAAAGACTTCCTCCTCGAAGTCTCAAGCAAAAGAGCAAAGTGATTATTCATCGAGCGACGAAGAAGAAGAGGACAAGAGTGAAGATATGGGGCTGTTCGTTAAACGCTACAATCGTTACGTGAGAAAGAACGGCATCCAACATTCCGAGAAGAACTTGGTAAACTTCCGGAAACAATCTAGGTACTCTAAAAATGATGACTCAAAAGGTAAAATGACTAGAGGGTCGTGCTATACGTGTGGAAAGCCGGGTCATTACAAACCGGACTGTCCGATGAACAAGAAGACAAAGGAAAAGGAATCATATAAATCACACAAGAAATCATCAAAGCCAAGGAGAGCATACATAGCTTGGGAAAGCGATAGCGACTCCTCCGATGATGAAAGTTCTAGTGATGAAGATGAAAATGCAAACCTATGTCTCTCTGCTCATCAAAAGAACAAAAAGAAACAGGTACGACATGCTAAATATGAAAAATCCTCTAGTATGTCTCATCATGAATTACAAATTGCATTTGATACTTTACACTATGAAGCTAAAGAGGCCTTTAAAAGGCTTGCCTCAAATAAGAATTTTTTTTCTCATTTGGAACAAAAAATTCAAGAATCCGAAAGGAAACTTGAGGCACTTAAAGCTTCTATAGTAGAAAGCACAAAAGCAGGTTGTGAGGACCTTAGAAGTAGGATGATCAACTTTGGGTGTGATACTTGTTATATTTGGCAAGGTGAGGTAAGAAATCTAAAGGCCCAACTTGACAAGGCTCTTGAGCCCAAGATTACCTTTGCTATCGATAAATCAAACTTTCGAAAAAGTATGGTTAATCCATATTAAAAATATAAATATGTTATAAAGGATGAAGATAGCAAAAGCAATCAAAATGTAAATTTCTCTTGTCTTTATTGTTGCAAGAAAGGCCACTCCATTGCTAAATGTAGGTTTAGGAGATTTTTAGTTCCTAAAGACATTTATAAATGGCTGCCCAAATGCAACCATTTCGTTCCTCACCATTCAGGACCCAATAAGCCATTGGGTACCTTCTCTTGTTAATTACATTTCCATAGGTACAATGCCTCGAGACTACCGAGAGAAGATGGGTTCTCGACAGTGGATGCTCAAGGCACATGTCAGGAGACATATCACTCTTCATTGACTTCGTGGCTAAGAAGAAGGGATATGTAACTTATGGTGACAACAACCGTGGAGCAATACTTGGTAAAGGTAGTGTAGGTAACCCTTCTTCCACTACTATTTTTGATGTATTGCTTGTCGAAGGTCTTAAACATAATCTACTTAGCATCAGTTAATTATGTGACAAAGGATACAATGTATCGTTTTCAAAAGATTGTTGCAAAATTGTACATAATGATGATAAGAAGAGTATGTTTAATGGCCTGCGTGTGAATAATGTCTATATGCTTGACTTAAATGAAGTATCGTTAACAAGTGACAAATGCCTTGTAACAATGAGTGAAGATTCATGGTTATGGCATAGGCGTTTAACACATGTTAATTTTGACTTACTAAATAAAGTAGTCTCAAAAGATCTAGTCTTAGGTCTACCCAAAATAAAATTCTCCAAGGATCACCTTTGTGATGCTTGTCAAAAAGGGAAGCAAACGAGGATCTCATTTAAATCCAAAAATATCGTTTCAACAACGAGACCTCTCGAGCTTCTTCATATGGACTTATTTGGGCCATCTAGGATTAAAAGTCTAGGAGGAAATTATTACGGTTTCGTAATAGTGGACGACTTTTCTAGATTTTGTTGGACTATCTTTTTAGTAAGCAAGAGCGATACGTTCGCCGCCTTTGAAAGATTTGCTAAGCTTTCCCAAAATAAATTAAATACAAACATTGTTGCAATTAGAAGCGATCATGGGGGTGAGTTCGAAAACCATTTATTTGAAGAATATTGCGGTAACCATGGTATCAATCATAACTTCTCCGCTCCACGTACTCCTCAATAAAATGGGGTTGTGGAGCGTAAAAATCGAATTTTGGAAGAATTGGGAAGAACAATGATCAACGAAAGTGGCTTACCGAAATATTTTTGGGCCGACGCCATTAGTACGGCTTGTTATGTTCTGAATAGGGTGCTCATTCGCCCCATTCTAAATAAAACACCGTATGAGCTTTTAAAAGGGCGAAAGCCAAAATGTTTCTCACTTACATGTTTTTGGTTGCAAATGTTTTGTATTGAATAATGGAAAGGAAAACTTGGGCAAATTCGATTCCAAGACCGACGAAGGTATCTTCCTCGGATACTCTCAATCGAGTAAAGTATATAGAATATACAACAAACGAT
Source organism: Lathyrus oleraceus (assembly GCF_024323335.1). Classification (NCBI taxonomy): domain Eukaryota; kingdom Viridiplantae; phylum Streptophyta; class Magnoliopsida; order Fabales; family Fabaceae; genus Lathyrus; species Lathyrus oleraceus. The sequence continues at coordinate 183,771,427 of NC_066585.1, forward strand.
TACTTGTTGTAGAAGAGTTTGTACATGTCACTTTTGATGAATCCAATCCGAGAAACGTCGGAAAGGGTAGTGCTTTTCATGGTGCAGGTACATCTACAGAAGACATACTCAAAGGTGGCAAGCCGGGGATTGATCAACCCGACAAAGCCAAAGTTGAGGAGTCAAAGTTGACACTCATGACTACTCAGACTCCGCTTGGGTTCAGCATTCACATTCAACTGAAGAAGATGTCCCCAACCAGGGTGGCTGGGGTGAATGACAACATACGGGCTGGTCAACTCAACGTCAATTCTACCAGCCATATCACCAGGATGATGAAGAATCTCCTCCGTCTCCTCCACAGCACGCAAATTCTTCAGAATTGTTGGATATGATGCGAAATATGCAGCTGGCTTAACAATCCTTCATGCAAACTCAGGATGAGCGCTATGCTCATATTAGCAGCCAAATTCAAGCGCAAAATGAGAGGCTTGATAACCTCTCTACAAGCATGAATGAACGGTATGCTGCATTTACCGAAACGTTTGAGCGCCAGGAACGATCGGTCGATGGGAGTCTCAAGTATCTAGGCGATATTGCTAAACAAATATCATCTTTGGCTGACCCCTACAGAAACCCTGATATCGGTTACCATCAAGGACGACACATTAGGTCATAGGACTCCATATGCATCTGAATTTGTTTGTTGTTTGAATGTATTAAATTCTCTGTAATGCTTGTTTGTGCAACATTAATTTTAATGTTTACCTTCTTTTAATTAATGACTATCGTTCAGTAATGATATTTGGTGTGATATTATTATCTGATAGTGTTATTTCCTGTTGTATTTTATGTTACGTTGAAAAATCATTCCTTGTCTCTTTTTGATGTTGTCAAAGGGGGAGAAGAGTACAAGCAGCAACCAAAATGTTCACCAATTAACAGTCACAAATTAATAGTCGGTTTTGCAGATAGATAGCCTTAGATTACAAAAGAAAGGGGGAGTGTGCATAATGTGTAAACACTGCATGTTGTTTGTCTTTTTGGCTTTGCACAGGTTGTCATCATCAAAAAGGGGGAGTATGTAAGGGCAAATTGTCAGACAACATACAATCATAAGTTTCGATGATGACAAATGACCATCATAGATGAATCGGCATTGTCGATTCCACGTCTACAAACAAATGCAACATATTATCTACCATATCCTTCTCTATGCTTATCTAAAACTGCTATATTTCATAAAACATATGTGGATAAAATGTGATCATGACGAAATGCATGAAAACCACAAAAATACGAATTTTTGCAGGTTTGCAGGCTTTGAGTCGACCGCAAGGGTCAGCGCATGAGCCATGGGTCAGCGCATAACACAGACCAGTTGGTGACTGGTCAGCGCATGGTTGCTTGAGTCGACCACAGGTCGGCGCATGGCATAGTGCAGTTGGCCACGGGTTAGCGCATGGAATACTTGAGTCGACCATAGGGGTCGGCGCATTCCCCACGGGTCAGCGCACGCTGACCTATGGTCGACCGCTCGTGCGTAAACTCAGTTTTCTGAGTATTTTCCACTGTTTGAAAAGCTGTTATTTTTGGTTGGTAAGTTGGTTACTATAAATAGAAGTCAAATTACTTTTATCAACTAACATTTGTCAAATTGATTTCAAGTGTTCAAAGAAACAAGAAAAAGTGAAATAGGTGTCCAAGATTCATCATCTTCATCTTCAACATCTCACAACACATCAACTACACACAACCATTTTTGATGTGCTTCGTGATCGGTTAAAGGTGATAAGGTTCGAAGCCGAGATTGGGGAATCCGGTTCGGGTTAAAGCTTGTGACAGGTTTTTTCTTGAATAAAACCGTTAGGGTTTTGTCCTCCAAGACGGGTTTGTGTTTGGGGTTTTTTGGACGAATTACTTCATCAATTTTCAGCTGAGCGAAGGTGATTGAGAAGAGGAAGTCTTCATCAGTCTAGTAGCGGATTCAGTGATATTGAAGGGAAGAATTCGGGTTCGATTCGTTGTAGTTGAGATCAGCCGGGCCGAGGGTTTGAAGAACGGAAGGTTATTCAACAAAGGGGCTGGAATCAGAGGTCTAGCAACAACAATCGAAGGGCTTGATTCATCTTGAATCAAGGAACAAGGAGTGGAAGCTACATTCAACATCTTAAGAGTTCTGTTGTATATGTGCTTTACAATCCTTGTATAAACGGTTAAATTCAACATGTGATATCTATTAAATCATCTCAATTCTAGTTTTAGAATTGAGGGCAGACGTACCCCGAAGCAAGGACGGCGGGGGAACTGCCTCATCAAATCTTTGTCTTCTTTAATTTTATGCATAAGTGATTTTCAGCTTAAAAATTAAGTGATTTTAGTATAAGCACTTTTATCAAACTGATATTAATTGAGTAAGAGGTTAAAACTCTGTTTTTGAATCCAAAGTACAATAGGATATTGTACTAGATTAATTGGAATCACTTACTCAACACAAATATCACTTGGAGTGTTTTCGCACACCAAGTGTTTGATAATTTGCCTAAACCAAAATTATCTTAAGTGTGTATCTAGTTTAAATTGGTATTTGAATCATTGGAACTAGGAATCCTAGTAAGTGAAACAAATCATTGATTGTGTAACTAGTGTAGTGATTCGTATTTTACTTAATCACTAATCCATTGGCTTGACGCATATCAGGTTTTCCAATAACGGTTCGTTTTAGACTATATTTTTCCTCGGCCGCTTCCGCACTTAAAACAAATTTTCAAAACCAATTTTAAATTGGTAGCGCCGACTCAAATTTTAATTGGGATCTATTCAACCCCCCCTTCTAGATCCGTGCCATAGTCTAACAGAAGCTTGCAAGGCAAGGAAGCTGAATTAGCTTCAGTTTGCGCCGCGACCAGGGATGGCGCCGTGAACCTTGCGAAACCAACAAGCAGTTTGTTGGGCCAAGTGTTCTGTTTTCAAGCCAGCTGTATTGTGACAGTTTTGTATCTGTTTTAGAGTGCTTTTCAGTTTTAGATGAAAATGAACATTTTAGTAAATGTTCAACTCTTTAAGAAAACATAATGGAAAATAGAAAAACATTCATTCCTAGATACACATATTGTAAGAGAAAAACATAGTTTATTGAGTCATTGCATTTTGCTGTCCAAAATGATGATGAGGAGCTAAACCCTATTTTGTCAAGATTGAAGGTAGTAGCTATTCTTATTTGTTTATGTATTTCATTTGACTCTTGTATATGACAAAAGGTTATTGATGTTTCAATGATATTTTTGCCCTAAGTTGAATATTTAGATTTGAGTAGTTGTTGAGAAAGATTATTCAAGTCTTGACTTAAAATATACTTTCAAGTAATGACTGAGTTGTAGAAATAGATTTATACACTACTCTTCTTTTGTATCAAACATTACAGATTGCTATATTGATAGTTAGGTAGAGAAATTATTTAACCATTAATATAGTGATTATCAAAATATCATTTAGAGATAAATGATATTGAGAGGATACTTGAATATCATCAATAATCTTAAGTCTATATAGTTGTCATAAGGAATCATAAGCAGTTTGAATAGTGAACTCCAATCTTGCCAAGCGTTTTACATTTGATTAAAACTATTTTATTGTTTTAGTGACATTTTACTCAAAAGATAACTTTTCAAACAAAACAACTTGGTTACATTTTGAACTTATAACAATTTGGATTATAGAACGGCGGTAATAACAACCAATCTCTGTGGATACGATATTAAAATATTTGCCGAAAATATACTTTTCAACAAATTGGCGTCGTTGTCGGGGATTGGTGTTTGATATTACAAGCATTGCAATAATTCATTGTTCTAAGTTTTGTACTTACTATCACTCTTGTGTTTCACTTGGTTTGTTAGTTTTGTAGATTCTAGTGCATGCGAGGAAAAGCTACCGAGGAGCAATTTCAATTCGATCCCGAAATTGAAAGAACACTTCGAAAGCTCAATAGCAAAACATGAAGAAGAAGGAAACTAGCCGAAGAGAGGAACCGGAGAGAGGAAGTATCTACTTCTTCACTTGTTCAAATCGAAGAAGTGGTTGTAGAGACTTGTCAAGAAAACATGGCGGATGATACTCCTACCGAAATGTCCGCTAATAGTCCAAGAAGGAATGCCCAATTTGCTCGTGGTGGAAGGAATACGGAGATGAAGACCGGAATCCTCCAACTCCTTTATGCAAATCCGTTCACCGGAATGGACCATGAAGATCCGTATACCCATCTCATCAAATTCTATGAGATCGCGGGTTCTACGGGAATAGACAAAACGGGTGAAGAAGCATTATTCAAGAGGATGTTCCCACACTCCTTAGTGGGAAAGGCAAAAGAGTGGTACCTTGATCAAGCACCAAGAGGGATGATGGATTGGAATTTCTTAGAAGAAAAGTTTCTAGAAATATATTTTCCTCAATCCCGATTCATGGAAGCCAAAACGGCTATTGCGACATTCACTCAAGGAAGCAACGAGTCTCTAAATAAGGCTTGGGAAAGATTCAAGTCAATGTTGAGGAAATGCAAAGGCCATGGTTTTGATGAACTCACTCAAATCCATATTTTTCTAAATGGGCTCCAATCAACTCACAAGACACTTTTAGATGCTACCGCGGGTGGCTCTCTTATGTCAAAGAATGCGGAAGAAGCAAAAGTCATTATTGACCGGATGACACTCAATGATCGTCAAAGTCAACATGACCGTAGTCCTTCACAACGGAAACCGGGAGTTCTTGAGTTAAATACTAACGATGCCATTCTTGCTCAAAACAAACTACTTTCTCAACAAGTGGAGTTGCTCACTCAACAAATGTCCAAACTCCCACAACAAATGAAGGAACTTCAAGGATCTCAAGTTAGACATCAAATAGCATGTTGTGAATTATGTCAAGGAGATCATCTAACCAATTTTTGTCCTCCACTAGAAGAAGTGAGTTATGTGAACAACCAAAATCAAGGCTATCAAAGACAACCTCCACCTCACAACAACTCATATCCAAGAAACAATCAAGGCTATCAACCATCAAGGTTCAACAACCAAAATTTTCAGCAACAAAGTCCTTATCAACAACCAAATTCTCAAGGACAACAATCGCAAGGAGGAAATTCAAAGCTAGAGGACACTCTTCAACAATTCATGCAAGCCTACATGGCAAATCAGAAGAGCAACGAGGCAGCAATCAAGAATTTGGAAAACCAAGTAGGCCAACTTGCGAAGCAATTATCGGAACAAAACGCGGGATCTTCATTCTCCGCTAACACTCAAACCAATCCAAAGGAGCATTATAAATCAATTGTTACGAGAAGCGGTAAAGAGTTGATAAGTGGAAAAGTGAGGAGATTACAATAGAGAATGAGATGGATGTTGCGCATGAAAATGAGGATGTGGATTGTGAAAAGGAGAAAGTAGCAAAAACTGTTTAGTTCGCGCCGAGATCTCCCTTTGCGCCGCGAAAAAAGCAGAACCAACAATTGACAGCAGAGCAACAAGGTGAAGTGGAAATGAAGAAGGAAGCCAAGCCAAGAAAGAAGAAGAAAGGAGACAAAGGCGTGAGTGTCATTCCATCTCAACATCTACCTTATCCGTACGCACCATCAAAAAAGGATAATGCTAGACACTATGCACGGTTTATGGACATATTCAAACAACTTCAAATAAATATTCCATTTGCCGACGCATTAGAGCAAATGCCACGGTATGCAAAGTTCATGAAGGATATTCTCACAAAGAAAAGGAGACATGTGGAAGACGAGACAATCTTGCTTGATGCACGTTGTAGTGCCATAATCCAAAAAACTCTCCCAAGGAAGGAATCCGATCCGGGCCGAGTCGTTTTACCGGTAACCATTAGAGGCACTTACGTTGGTAATGGTTTGATTGACTTGGGATCTAGCATCAATTTAATCCCCCTATCCATTGTTAAAAGATTGGGAAATGTTGAGATTAAATCTACAAGGATGACTTTACAACTAGCCGATAAGTCTACCACTTCACCATATGGAGTTACTCAAGATATGTTAGTGAAGGTGGATAAATTCTTGTTTCCGGTAGATTTCGTGATAGTGGAGATGGATGAGGATCATGATGTTCCTCTAATTCTTGGAAGACCATTCATGAAAATAGCCCGAATGATGATTGACTTTGATGATGGATTAATGAAAGTAAGAGTGCAAGATGAAGAGGTAACTTTCAATCTTTTTGAAGCCATGAAGCATCCTAATGACAAACATGATTCCTTCCGAATCGATGCCACCGATGAGGAAATAGTGGAGGTCACAAACCAAGTTCATGTTTCTAATTCATTAGAGAGATCTCTTATCGGAGCTTACAATGTTTTGACCGAAAATAAAGAAAAGGAGATTGAAGCAATGTTGCATGAATTAGAGTCGTGTGGAGAGCTTGCTTATCATGAAGAGACAAATGAAGACTTGGATGTGACAAAGAAAGTGGAAGTACCAAAACTAGAGTTGAAAATGCTACCTTCACACTTGAAGTATGTGTTCCTTGGTGATGATTGTACTAAACCGGTGATCATTAGCAATACTTTGTCCATAAAAGAGGAGCATAAATTGATACAAGTGCTGAAAAAGAATGAAGGTGCAATAGGGTGGGTATTATCCGACTTGAAGGGTATTAGTCCGGCCTATTGTATGCATAAGATCATGATGGAAGAAAATTTCAAACCCGTTGCACAACCTCAAAGGCGCTTAAATCCATCAATGAAAGAAGTAGTTCGGAAAGAAGTTGTCAAACTCTTAGAAGCCGAAATGATTTATCCTATCTCCGATAGTGAATGGGTGAGTCCGGTGCAAGTAGTTCCAAAAAAAGGTGGCATGACGGTTATTAAAAATGATAAAAATGAGTTGATTCCAACTAGAACGGTAACCGGGTGGAGGATGTGTATTGACTATAGAAGGCTAAACCAAGCTACAAGTAAAGATCACTTCCCGCTACCTTTCATGGACCAAATGTTGGAAAGGTTGGTCGGCAAAAATTTCTATTGTTTCTTGGATGGTTATTCGGGTTACAACCAAATTTCGGTCAATCTGGCGGATCATGAGAAGACGGATTTTACATGTCCTTTCAGCATCTTTGCTTACCGAAGAATGCCTTTTGGGTTATGTAATGCACCGACAATATTTCAATGATGTATGCAAGCGATATTCTTGGATTTGATCGAAGAATGCATTGAGGTGTTCATGGATGATTTCTCCGTTTATGGATCGTCTTTTGATTTGTGCTTAAAACATCTTGATGTGGTTTTGGGAAGATGTGTGGAAACCAACTTAGTGCTTAATTGGGAGAAATGCAACTTTATGGTCACCGAAGGTGTTGTTCTCGGTCATAAAATCTCCTCCGAAGGGCTAGAAGTTGATAGAGCAAAGGTGGAAGTCATTGAAAAATTACCACCTCTAACAAATATAAAAGGAATAAGGAGTTTTCTCGGACATGCCGGATTTTACCGGAGATTCATCAAGGATTTCTCAAAGATAGCCAAGCCCTTGAGTAATTTGCTCAACAAAGGTACGCAATTTCTTTTCGATGAGTCGTGTCTAAAAGCTTTACTTGATTTGAAAGAAAAGTTAGTCACCGCACCCATAATCGTTGCACCAAATTGGACACTTGATTTTGAACTTATGTGTGATGCAAGCGATTATGCGGTTGGTGCGGTTTTGGGTCAAAGAAGAGATAAAATTTTTCATGCTATCCACTATGCTAGTAAAGTTTTAAATGAGGCGCAAGTCAATTATGCGACAACCGAAAAAGAATTACTAGCTATAGTGTCGGCATTAGAAACGTTTAGAGCTTACTTGATAGGGTCTAAAGTTGTAGTTTACACCGATCATTTGGCGATCAAGTATTTGCTAACCAAGCCGGACTCCAAACAAAGATTAATTCGTTGGATTTTGTTATTACAAGAATTTGATTTGGAAATCCGGGATAAAAAAGGTTCCGAAAACTTGGTAGCGGATCATTTGTCTCGTTTGGTTAATGTGGAAATTACAAACAAAGAAGAGGAAGTAAGAGAAGAATTTCCGGATGAAAAACTTTATGCGATTCAAGTGAGGCCTTGGTTTGCCAATTTTGCTAATTACTGTAAGAACAAAATTAGTTCTACAATAGAATTCCAGGATTTTGATGATAACAAAGGATGAAACCACAAATGGCACCCTAACGAAAATTTTCTAAGTGTGCAGGACTCTGAACAGCAACCAAGGAATTTGATCGATGTATCAGATACAAACTCTGATCAGATACAAAGTACTAGAAGATCAGAAGCATCTGAAGAAGAAGTGCGCTCCAGAAGTTCTGATTCTGAGCAAAACAAGACAGCAGAAGACCAGAAGCTCTAAACTTCCACTGGACTCAGTTCTGATGATCTAAAAGACCAGTACTCTCAGAAGCTCTGACGTAACCTCAACGCATCTCCGATTGACACAGAAACTCCGAGATAACAAAGACTCTGATGAAGATTCTCCAAATCCAGAAAGAGTAACGGAAAGAACTTCTTCAAATGGAAAGAAAGTATATTTAGAAAGAAGTTATTCAGGGAGACAAATTGGTTATGGCAAGAAACACATAAGTAATGACATTGAATGCTCATCAAAGGCCAATATTCTGTCATCACTCCAACGGTCCTTTCACCACTATATAAAGGACAACATACTTCAGTGAGAGACACAACAACGCACAAAAAATTCTTTACATTCTCACTTAGTTTTTCACGAGCTGTTGCTCATACGTGAAAACACTTGCTTTCTCATTTTGCTGTAATATTTGCTTACTCTTAGAAACACTCTCGATTACAAACTTATTTTCTCCTATTGATTTTGTTCCTCAAGTGACTCTGCGTAGTCTGTATACTTGGGAGGACTAAGAGATCACTCTCTTAGATGTTTGGTTGTATTAATCTTTCAAGATTAGTGGATTAAGTCCTTTTTGAAGGCGAAATCACCTTGGCCGGGTGGATTGGAGTAGCTTTGTGTTATAAGCGAACCAGGATAAAATTCTGTGTGTTCTTACTTTTGAAAAAACTTTTATTTTCTAAAACAATTCAAACCCCCCTTTCTTGTTTTTCTCACCTTCAGTTGGTATCAGAGCTTCGGCTCTGTTATTGATTTTCTAATCAAACACTTAACCGTGTAGAGAGATCCAGAACGAGAAAAACTATGGCCAACACCAATGAAAGAGACAGCTACAACGCTAAGCCTCCAGTCTTTGATGGAGAAAAATTCGATTACTGGAAAGACAGAATTGAAAGTTTCTTTCTGGGCTATGATGCTGATCTCTGGGACATTGTCACAACTGGATACAAACCTCCTGTAACAGATGCTGGAGTTGAAGTTCCCAGAAGTAAGATGACAGACGATCAGAAGCGCGAATTCAAAAATCATTACAAAGCCAGAACGATACTTCTCAATGCCATATCCTATAATGAGTATGAAAAAATCACCAACAGGGAAACATCTAAAGATATACTCGACTCCCTAAGGATGACTCATGAAGGAAACTCCCAGGTCAAAGAAACAAATGCTCTGGCTCTAATCCATAAATATGAAGCCTTCAAAGTGGAGGATGATGAAGCTGTAGAGGTAATGTTCTCTAGATTCCAAACTCTTATTGCAGGTCTCAAAGTCCTAGACAAAGGATACACAACTGCAGACCATGTCAAAAAGATAGTCAGAAGCTTGCCAAAGAAGTGGAGACCCATGGTTACAGCCTTAAAGCTATCAAAGGATCTGAACAACATCAGCCTTGAAGAGCTTGTCAGTTGACTCAGAAGTCATGAGATAGAACTGGAGGAAGATGAGCCTTAGAAGAAGATTAAGTTTGTAGCATTAAAGTCCAGATCTGAAAGGCGCAAGTCTGACAGAAACAAAGCCTTCCAGGCCGAAACAGAAGATGCTGATGACTCTAAACAGGAAGATTCTGATGATGAGGAAGAATTATCCCTCCTGACCAGAAGAGTAAAACAACTCTGAAGAAAGAGGAATAATAACTTCAGGAGACCAAGACCCAGAGGGGAACGATCAGAATCAACCTCAAAAGGTAAAACTAACAAATATGTTACTTGTTATGAATGTAAAGAAACATGTCGCTATAGAAACGAATGTCCCAAGTTAAAGAAAGACAGTTCCAGAAAAGAGAACTTCAAGAAAAATTCCCTCAGAACCAAAAAGGGACTGATGGCTACCTGGGTTGACAACGAATCTGACTCATCAGAATCAGACTCTAATGAACAGGCTAATGTGGCTCTCATGGCTACCACATCCAAGAACACCTCAGATGAAGAATCTGAATCAGAAGAGGTATTTTCTGAACTCTCTCGATCTGACCTAGAATCATGTCTGTCTGAAACTCTCAGCTCATATCAGAAACTAAAACAAAAATTTAAATCCATAAAAGGCTTTCTTGAAGAAACATTAGAAGAATGTGGTAAACTTGAGATAACAATTTCAGAACTAAAAGATGAAAACAGAACTTTGACATTAGAAAGAGATGCAACAAAGAAAAATTGCTCAAAACTTGAAGAAGCGTTATCTCAAGCTCCACAAACTTCAAACACAATAATTTATAAATATGAAAAATCATTTCAAAAGTTTCTGAAAAATGGGATAGGGAGGAGTATAATGGCATCCATGATTTATGGAGTCAGTCAGAACAATAGAAGAGGAATTGGGTATGATCCTAGTGAAGATAAAACTTCTACTAATGACCAACCTAAATCTCCATTTTCATATCACTATACACATACACAAGAGAGACAATTTAATAATGCTAGAAAACCCAAAGTGTTAAGAAACTCTGGGAAAACAAATCACAAAGGACCCAAAAGACTCTGGGTACCAAAGGATAAGATTGTTTATGTTGCAGATATCTTATGCAGCAGAGTTAAAACACCAGTCATGGTACCTAGACTCTGGATGCTCGCGACACATGACGGGAAGAAAGTTTATGTTCCAAAGCCTAGAACTTAAAGATGCTGGATTCGTAGGCTTCAGAGGAGATCAGAAAGGAAGGATTAGAGGCTCCGAAACTATTGGTAATGGTACTCTTTCCTCTATATCTGATGTGTTATATGTAGAAGGATTAATGCATAATCTGTTATCAATAAGTCAATTAAGTGATAACGGTTATGATGTAATCTTTAATCAAAAAACATGTAAAGCCATAAATCAAAACAATGGTTTTGTCATATTCACTAGCAAGAGGAAAAACAATATTTATAAAATAAATCTTTCTGATTTAAAAGAACACAATATGAAATGTCTGATGTTTGTTCACGAAGAGCAATGGGTATGGCATAGACGCTTGGGCCACATTAGCATGAGAAAATTATCTCAGCTAAATAAACTCGAGTTAGTCAGAGGCCTACCTAAGCTGAAGTTCTCTTCAGATGCTCTGTGTGAAGCATGTCAGAAAGGAAAATTTTCAAAAACATCTTTCAAAAAGAAAAATATTGTTTCTACCTCTAAGCCTCTGGAACTTCTTCACATTGATTTATTTGGTCCTGTGAAAACAACATCAGTCAATGGAAAGAAGTATGGACTAGTCATTATTGATGATTTCAGTCGCTAGACATGGGTAAAATTCCTAAAGCACAAGAGTGAGTCTCACTCTGTATTCACTAGCTTCTGTTCCAAAGTGCAAAACGAATTTGACTCTAAAATCATCAAAGTCAGAAGTGATCATGGTGGGGAATTTGAAAATAAATTTTTTGAGGAATTATTTGACTCTAATGGAATATCCCATGATTTCTCCTGCCCTAGAACTCCACAACAAAATGGAGTTGTAGAGAGGAAGAATAGGACACTCCAAGAGATGGCCAGAACCATGATCAATGAAACAAATGTGGCTAAGCACTTTTGGGCCGAAGCTATAAATACAGCGTGTTACATTCAGAAAAGAATCTCCATAAGACCTATTCTGGAGAAGACTCCATATGAACTGTGTAAAGGAAGAAAACCAAACATTTCATATTTTCATCCTTTTGGATGTTCCTGTTTTATTTTAAATACTAAAGAACATCTGAACAAGTTTGATTCCAAAGCACAAAAAGGTATTATGTTAGGATACTCAGAACGCTCTAAAGGCTACAGAGTATACAATACAGAAACCAAAATTGTGGAAGAATCAATTCATGTCAGATTTGATGATAAGCTTGACCCTGAAAAGTCAAAGCTAGTTGAGAAACTTGCAGATTTGGAGATCACTCTTGCAGAATCTGACGAGAAGATTAAAGCTCCAGAAGCAACTGCCATTCAAACCTCAGAAGAAACTAACTCCCCAACAATCCCAAAGAAAGCTAAAAGTCTCTTAAACTCCTTTGGGACTGGTATCTCTGATCGAGCCTACTTCCTGTGATGAGGCACTTCAAGATAGCGACTGGGTCCTAGCCATGCAAGAAGAGCTAGATCAATTCACAAAGAACGACGTCTGGGACCTTGTTCCTAAACCAAAAGGCACTCACATTATCGGAACCAGATGGGTGTTCAGAAATAAGCTGAATGAGAAAGGAGAAATTGTCAAAAACAAAGCTCGACTGGTGGCTAAAGGTTACAGTCAACAAGAAGGTATTGACTATAATGAAACCTTTGCTCCAGTCGCCAGGTTAGAATCTATTCGCTTACTTGTATCATTCGCTATAAATCATTCTATCAAATTGTATCAAATGGATGTCAAGAGCGCATTCCTTAATGGTTATATATCAGAAGAAGTGTATGTCAACCAACCTCGAGGTTTTGAAAATTCAAATTATCCAGAACATGTTTTTAAACTTAAGAAATCTTTATATGGACTTAAACAAGCTCCCAGAGCTTGGTATGAAAGATTAAGTAATTTTCTTATGGAACATGATTTTATCAGAGGGAAAGTTGACTCCACACTCTTCTGTAAAAACATTAATAATGATCTCATGATATGCCAGATATACGTTGGTGATATCATTTTTGGTTCAGCTAACGCCTTTGTATGTCAAGAATTCTCTGAGCTAATGCAGGCAGAATTTGAAATGAGTTTAATGCAAGAACTAAAGTTCTTTCTAGGAATTCAAATCAATCAAACTTCAGAAGTCACGTACGTTCATCAAAGTAAATACATAAAAGACATTCTGAAGAAATTTGATATGGCTGAATGCAATATTGCAAAGACACCCATGCATCCAACCTGCATTCTTGAAAAAGAAGAAGTCAGTAAAAAGGTTTGTCATAAGCTCTATCGTGGTATGATAGGCTCACTTCTCTATCTGACTGCTACTCACCCTGATATTCTATTCAGTGTTTGTCTCTGTGCCAGATTCCAATCAGATCCTAGAGAAACTCACTTAATAGCAGTTAAGAGAATTCTCAAATATCTGAAAGGAACTCCTAACCTGGGTCTGATGTATGAGAAAACATCAGAGTATAGACTATCTGGTTTTTGTGATGCAGATTACGCAGGAGACAAAATGGAACGAAAAAGTACATCTGGAGATTGTCAGCTCTTGGGAAACAATCTGATATCCTGGCCAGCAAAAGACAATCAAACATAGCCCTGTCCAATGCAAAAGCGGAATACATCTCAGCATCACTATGCACTACTCAGATGCTCTGGATGAAGAATCAGTTAGAGGATCTGCAAATCTTCGAGAGTAACATTCCTATCTTTTGTGATAATACTGCTGCCATTTGTTTAAGCAAGAATCCTATTTTACACTCCAGAGCTAAGCACATAGAAATAAAGCATCACTTTATCAGAGACTATGTTCAGAAAGGGGTAGTAACTTTGAAATTCATTGATACTGATCATCAATGGGCTGGCATCTTTACTAAACCCTTAGCTGAAGATAGATTCCCCTTCATCCTAAAGAATCTGAACATTCAAAATTGCCCTGAATAATATGTGCCTCTAAAGTTGTAAAATGATATTCTGATGTAAACACAATGGATTTTGCCTCTGACTCTGATACTCCTACCAAGTTAGAAGTTATCTGAGTTAGAAATCTCCAGGAACCAATCCTTTGGTATTCCTGAAGATCAGATAAAGCAAACACGTGGAGTACCTTGCGTCTGACCTTGGAACTTCTAGACAGCTGTCTAGCAGTAATCAAGGAACAGTCTCTTGAGATCTCCTCGAGCAGTGTACTGACTGTTGGGATTAGACATCATTAATGAGTTGTAATCTTTTTCCCTCTAAACATGCTTAATTGGTTTGTGTGCTAAACTCTGTTTTGTGTGTCGTTTTGCATGCGCCCTAATTTGGGTATTTAAACACATTCATTTCACACATTGCACACTTTTCACTCTCACGCACTCTTAAACCTCTACAAGCTCAAGCTCTCTCAAGGCATTCCTGCAGCATTCTTCATCTTCATCCTAGTTTTCAACAACATCATGGATGCTTAACAACAAGCTGTTTACAACTTCTCTCAACAAATGGATTCAAGCGCACAAGCTCCAAGTTCAAGTAACCCAAACCCAGCGGTTACCGGTGTAGGCACAACTCCCATCTACAAAGAGCCTCACATTCTTGATCGTGAGCCTCACATCAACCTTGCAACGCCATTTGAGAAGCTGGAAGTATTATGTGAATCCTTGGTGGATTTTGACAACATGCGTAGAAATGGCATTGACCTCACAAATGAACTCAGAAATCAAGGTTGGGGAAATTACTTCAAGCGCTTGTATGGTCCTGTCTACACAAATCTAGTGAAGGAATTCTGGAGATTCGCTGATGCTGATGATCACTTCATTGTCTCCTATGTTCTGGGAGTCAAAATAGTGATAACTGAGAAGTCCATTGCTGCTCTTCTGGGCATGGAAAAAGATGGAGGCAGAAGAATCTACAACATCAATCCTAGGGCAAAATACATGTCCCAAGAGATTAACCTAACAATCTTCAAGCAGAACGCAGAAGGCAACCCCTCCAAGAACAAGGAGCTACATCAGAACCTCCGTGTATGGTTGAAGATCATTCTAGGTACCATCCATCATCGCCCAGCGTCAAACTCCTCAGACTACATCAACACAGACCAGAAGTGCATTCTGTACTGCATCCACAAGGGTCTAAAGCTCTGCCTTCCAGCACTTCTTTTCAAGTATCTCAGAGACTCTGTACGAGATACAAGAAACCACATGAAGCCCAGAAACTACATTCCTCTAGGAAGGCTAATCTCTGACGTTCTGATTGAAAGTCGCCTGGTGGACCACCTATTAAAGCTCAGACTCATGGAAGACGTGATGATCGACACTGGAAAACCTCTCAATGCCAAAAATATGAAGAGCATGGGGATTCTGGATCAAGTCAAATTCAAACCTACTCTGGACACCTCCTGGGAAGCTCTAAAAGATCAGAGGGAGATCCCCCATGGACTCTATCTCTTCTCGAAGGAAGACCCCCGAGATGTAATCCTTTTTTATCTAGATAATCTGATGAAAGAAGGAGTGGATATCTCAGACTTCAACTTAAGCGATCTACCAGATAAGCCTCCA
Organism: Lathyrus oleraceus; assembly: GCF_024323335.1. NCBI lineage: Eukaryota > Viridiplantae > Streptophyta > Magnoliopsida > Fabales > Fabaceae > Lathyrus > Lathyrus oleraceus. The sequence continues at coordinate 183,786,908 of NC_066585.1, forward strand.
AACTTCATGAAGCATCCACGAGGACCCTCTGAAAAGGCGAGGCAAGCGAAGAAGGCAAGACTAGGAGAATCCTCCAGATCAAGACCTCTAGCACCTCTGTATGAGCCTTTTGGTAAGTCTGTCTCTCTTGCTCCCTCTGCACAAACACAACCCATTGCTTCTTCTATCCCTCAACCAACACCTATCTACACTCACTCAGAAACCCCTCCTTCAACCACCAAAACATCTCATCAACCATCCCAGAAATTTAACCTTGCCACCACCACCTTACCTCTTTCTGACGCAAAAATGCTGAATGAAACCACCTCCTCATCCTCTCCCCCAGAATCACCTCCCTACTATAATGTTTCATCAGACACAGAACATTCTGACCCCTCATCTCCCACTTTGGCCTAACTTCAAGCTCAGACTCTGGCCTCACAACAGCCAATACAAACCACACCTGAACCTGAAGTCACTTCACCACCCACAGAACAACCAAACCCAACACCATCTGACCTTCAACCTTATGAACCAAATACCTCTGACACACACCTACCAAATACATCCGCTGAACCACAAACTCCCACTCTCAACCTAAGCCCTCCCTCTTCTCCACCTCCACCCTCTGAACCACAAAACACCCTGCCAACCCTAGAGGAAGCAATAATGTTGTTTGCAGGAGCCTCAGTTGACAAGGTCAAGTTTCTGACCATCAACTCTGGCATCAGTGATGATCCTTCAACTGTTAGGACACACTGGAACAGAGTTATTGGCTGGATGACCTCTGAAGCCTTCAAACTGAAGAGCCTCTATGAGCAAGTCAAAAACGACTTCATCAGAGATGTTGAAGTAAGACTACAGGAGCGCTTAGCCAGAGAAGCTGAGGAGCTAGCCAGAAAGGAAGCAGAAGAAAGAGCAAGGCAAGAGGAAATACAAAGACTTAAGGAAGCTGAAGCCAAAGCTCTAGTTGATGCTGCTGCTGTTGAAGCTGAAGCAAAAGCTGCTGCTGAAGCTGAAGCTAAAGATGCTGCTGAAGCTGAAGCTCGACGCGTTGAAGAATCTGCCAATAGGGTAGAACCTGATGCTTTGACTCAGGGGGAGTCCTCCACATTTGTCCCTCTGGTTCTCAAGACACTTGAAGATCTTCAGAAGGAGCAGAAGGAAGTCCGATCCAGATTGGATCAACAGGATTCAGTTAATGTCAATATTCAGAATCTGCTGACCCAGCTGCTTCAGAGGATGCCTCCACCTCCAAACCCTTAGGCACCTAAGATTTTCCTTTGCTGATTTGCTTGTTGCTTTCTGATTCTGTTTGTTCTCACTTTCTGCTGTTTGTGCTTTATATATGAATATATATATTTGCCTTTCCTTTATTTTGCTAAGTCTTTTTGATTCTGACAAAAAGGGGGAGAACTAAAAATAGCTCTGATGAAAACATATCTAAATCCTTCAGTACTCTTCAAACATTATTTTAAATGGTTCTAATCCTTTTTGGCCTAGAAATTTGCAAAAGAGTATCTAGAAACATCATATCATGGAAGCTCCAGTAAGAACTTCTGAACTCCCAGGCTTATCTCAGGGGGAGCTCACTTCTATCTGATTTGATAATTTCTTATCTCTAAATGTTTCATCTATTAATTAAGATTGTTTTGTCATCATCAAAAAGGGGGAGATTGTAAGAACAAAATTAGTTCTACAATAGAATTCCAGGATTTTGATGATAACAAAGGATGAAACCAAAAATGGCACCCTAACGAAAATTCTCTAAGTGTGCAGGACTCTGAACAACAACAAAGGAATCTGATCGATGTATCAGATACAAACTCTGATCAGATATAAAGTACTAGAAGATCAGAAGCATCTGAAGAAGAAGTGCGCTCCAGAAGTTCTGATTCTGAGCAAAACAAGACAACAGAAGACCAGAAGCTCTAAACTTCCACTGGACTCAGTTCTGATGATCTAAAAGACCAGTACTCTCAGAAGCTTTGACGTAACCTCAACGCATCTCCGGTTGACACAGAAACTCTGAGATAACAAAGACTCTGATGAAGATTCTCCAAATCCAGAAAGAGTAACGGAAAGAACTTCTTCAAATGGAAAGAAAGTATATTTAGAAAGAAGTTATTTAGGGAGACAAATTGGTTATGGCAAGAAACACAGAAGTAATGACATTGAATGCTCATCAAATGCCAATATTTTGTCATCACTTGAACGGTCCTTTCACCATTATATAAAGGACAACATACTTCAGTGAGAGACACAACAACGCACAGAAAATTCTTTACATTCTCACTTAGTTTTTCACGAGCTGTTGCTCATACGTGAAAACACATGCTTGCTCATTTTGCTGTAATATTTGCTTACTCTTAGAAGCACTCTCGATTACAAACTTATTTTCTGCTATTGCTTTTGTTCCTCAAGTGACTCTGCGTAGTCTGTATACTTGGGAGGACTAAGAGATCACTCTCTTAGACGTTTGGTTGTATTAATCTTTCAAGATTAGTGGATTAAGTCCTTTTTGAAGGCGAAATCACCTTGGCCGGGTGGACTGGAGTAGCTTTGTGTTATAAGCGAACCAGGATAAAATTCTGTGTGTTCTTACTTTTGAAAAAGCTTTTATTTTCTAAAACAATTCAAACCCCCCTTTCTTGTTTTTCTCACCTTCAATTACAAGGCAATCGGTTTAACACTGGAAGACCTCACTAGTAATCAAAGAAGGAAATTCTTGGCGAATGCAAAATACTATGTTTGGGATGATCCGTATTTGTTTAAAGTGGGTGTGGATAATATTTTGAGAAGGTGTGTAACACTTGAGGAGTCAAAAGACATCCTTTGGCATTGTCATAACTCTCCGTATGGAGGTCACTATAGCGGTTTGAGAACGGAGACTAAAGTGCTCCAAGCGGGATTTTATTGGCCGTCTTTGTTTAAAGATGCATATGAACACGCGAAGAGTTGTGTCACATGCCAACGAAGTGGAGGAATAGGCAAACGGGATGAAATGCCTCTAACCAACATGTTAGAAGTAGAAGTTTTTGATTGTTGGGGTATTAATTTCGTTGGCCCATTTCCCTCTTCCTTCTCAAATGAGTATATCCTCGTGGCCATTGACTATGTTTCGAAGTGGGTGGAAGCCATTGCTTCACCTAAGGCTGATGCCAAAACGGTGATAAATTTTTTAAAGAAAAACATATTCTCACGTTTTGGTGTGCCTCGGGTTTTATTAAGTGATGGAGGATCACACTTTTGCAATACACCTTTGGAAAAAGTTTTGCAACACTATGGTGTAAAGCATAAGGTGACCACTCCCTACCATCCACAAGCGAATGGTCAAACGGAAGTTTCTAACCTGGAAGTTAAGCGGATCCTTGAAAAAACAGTCTCGAGTTCAAGAAAAGATTGGTCATTAAAATTGGATGCAGCTTTGTGGGCGTATCGTACCGCCTACAAAGCTCCTATTGGACTAACCCCATTTCAGATGGCGTATGGGAAGACTTGTCATCTTTCGGTGGAAATGGAGCATAGAGCACTATGGGCTCTCAAATTCTTGAACTTTGACTCCACTTTAGCCGGAGAGAAAAGAAAAGGACAGCTCCATGAATTGGAGGAATCACGAAACAACGCTTACCATTCGAACAAACTATACAAGAAAAAAGTGAAAGCGTACCATGATGGAAAGGTCCGTCATAAAGAGTTTAAAGTTGGGCAAATGGTACTGCTTTTCAACTCAAGATTGAAGTTGTTTCCTGGTAAGCTTAAGTCAAAATGGTCAGGATCGTTTGTTGTCAAGGAGGTGCGAAACTATGGGGCCATTGTAGTTGAGGATCCAAAGTCACAGGAGAGCTGGACTGTAAATGGACAAAGACTAAAAGTCTAACATAGTGGTGAAGTGAATCGGGATATCTGTGTCATTTCCCTAACCGGACCGAGATAATCATTGAACCGTCGAGCTTAAACAAAACGCTTGTTGGGAGGCAACCCAATGTTGTAACTCTGCATTTCAAATTCTGTCAATTCAATTGTTAAGATATTCTGTTGTGTTTCTTTTATGTGAAAATTGAGTTCTGTCCACAGCCAATAATTTTTCCAAAAATTCCTTCAGTTCGCCCCGCGAATCATTTTCGCCTCGCGAACTGAATGGAAAACTTCAGGTCGCGCCGCGAACAGAGTTCGCCCAGCGAACTGAGCGTGGCAGAACCTTTTAAGTTCTGTTTTAGGTTATTTTCATTTCATTCCTATTTTCACAAATTCAAAATTTTCTTCATTAACCTCACTACCCCACTTCCAAAAATCAAAACTATTCCTATCCATTTCCAAAATCCCAATTTGTTAACAAGAACAAAGTCAAATTCAACAAGGTATGTGTACTCTCTCCTCTCTTTCCTTTTTGTTCCTCATTTAGGTGAAATAGGGTTTTGCAAAAATTTGGATTAGATGCTGAAAATAACCTTGCATGTCTATAAAGGATTCAAATTAGGATTGGGTAAGGGATTGTGGTTGTAATTGTTGAAAGGTGTGAGCAGTGGGAACCCTAGAAGGCACCTGTTATTTTCCTGGTTCGCAGGGTTCGCGCCGCGAACGGGCCATCATGCCACGAACTTGGAAATTGCAGTTTCATGTTTTATGCTTTTGAATGCTAACTTCTCTTATGGATGTTGTGTGGTTGTTCTGATTTTTGTTACAGATGTCAAAAAGAACAAAAACCACGAGTTCCGGTCTTTCTCGTTCCGTGCAACGATTCACAAGCGATGAGCATGAAGAGAGATTTGACAAATTGATCAAACGAACCATTCAACCGGAGAGATTCATCCGCTTGTCACCGGGTGGAACTTATAGGAAGTTGGTGTCGAATTTTGAAAGAAGAAAATGGAGTAAGCTTTGTGAACCGGAGCCGGAAATAAATTATGACATTGTGCGTGAGTTCTACACCAATGCTCTTCAACAAGAAGAGGGAGTGGCATTCCATTATAAGACAAGAGTAAGAGGAAAGATCATTTCTTTTAGCAGAGACGCGATCAACGTGTATTTAGGTAATCCTCTAAACTTGGCGGAGAATGGGCGGTGCGAGTACCGTGCCAAAGAAATGGCCAACGATTGGGACCTTCCGACTGCGAGCACTCACCTATGCCTTGAAGGAAGGACTTATGATTTAAATGATCAGGGATTCCCAAAAATCATGGAAGAGAGAAAGTTTGAACCTGGAGGCAAGGGTATATTTGGTGCTGCTATTGAATAATATCCAGCCAAGGAGCCACAACACCACTATTCCATTGGATGTAGGATGCCTATTGTACTACATCATGATTGGTAAATCTGTAGATGTGGCATCCATTATTGCGGGGGAAATGCGCAAAGTGGCTACTAGCGGAACGAAGTTCGGTGGGAAAGTTGGTGTTCTAACATATCCGGGGCTGATTATGGGACTTTGCCTAAGGGAAAATGTTCCCATTCTGGATGAGGTACACTTGTCCATCACTAGTGTTATTAATGATGCTTATCTGAACAGGTTTTGCCAGAGCCAGATGGACAAAGCCGAAGGAGCTGGGACTTCTTCCTCTAGACCCCGAGCCCGCAGTACTCCAACCTTCGATCAGATGGCGTTCGCTACTTATTGCTGTGAGAGCTTTGAGGCCTCTAGGAGGTCTCAATCATTCATTTTTGATGCTATGCAGCAGCAATTTTAAAACACCTTCCTTGCACCTGAAGCCCACACTTTCCCTTCCCAGGCGGAGTATGTTGCTTATGCTAATTGGCCTGAGGGCAGGCCAGCTTTTATGGGGGGTGCAGGAGGTGGTGCGACCCATGATGATGAGATGGAGGATGTCCTTGGATCCGTTGGTGGTGGCCATGAGGAGGAAGATTGAGGAGTTTGTTTGAATTAGAGTAGAATTTTATTTTGAGTTCTTTTTTATTATTATTGTTTTTGTTTTAGTATGATTGTACTTTTGGTGGCTCTAGTTTCACCATAACTTTGGGTTGTTAATTTGTTTTGTTAATTGCATGAATATTCTGTGAGATTTAAGTGTGTTACAATGAATTTGGTTTACCAATATTTGTTTGATTAATTGTTCTTATTCTTAAGTCAAGCTTAAAGAAACCAAGAAATGTTTGCAAAGAAGGAAGCGTAGGACACTTCGAGTGGTGATGATAAGAATTAGTGTCGGCATTTCAAGGTACACTTTATCGCTTTCTAGACTTAACATGAGTAGTTTGATGGTGTGTTGCAAATTCTATATCATAAATTCATTGAGACACATGTCATTTTTGAATCAAAATAGGACTTAACCAATTGTGAGGAAGCTTTCCATTGTACACTAAATGCGGGAAACCGAACATTATTTCAACTCATTCTTATCATGCTAAATCATGCATTAATCTATTTTTGTGAAAATTGTGAAAATGATAGAGGCATTGTTTGTTATGAGAAAAACCACTTGACCAAAAAGTTTTGAATCAACTAACCTTGTGAGGAGTGATCCTTAGTTAACCCCTTTGAGCTTGTTTTAGGATTCATTTGATTGATAAGTGTAAAGTCAATTAAAATTTTTGTGAATAAATGAATCCTAATTTCTTTCGTTTCAATTGAACCCTCAAACCAAGTTGTTTGAAAATTTTGCCTTTTGCTTATGTCTAAGTAGGGAGCATTATTGAATAAATTTGGTTTTGGAATCTAATGTTGGGGAGAGTAAAGTAAAAAGAGTTGATTAGAAACTTGGAAAAGTGATGTTTTATAAAAGGGTGAAAGTATGAAAAGATACAAGTAAAATAAATCACCCTTGAAACTATAGAGCAAAGAAAAAGAAAAGAAAGAAAAAGCTCATGGTTGTGTGGATGTAAAAAAATAAATAAGAAAAGAATAAAGACGGGGATCAAAGAAATGGAAATTGTGTAGAGTTGTATGTATGGGAATGCTCCCTTAGGATAAGCATTTTTGTTGAATTCTCTCAATCATATCCTTTCTTGTAACCCAAGCCACACTACAACCCTTGAAAGACCTCTTGATTCTCATTTTTCACATGATTTGGTATGTGTTTTGATGACCGCATGATTCGAGTTGTTGTTGATTTAATTGCTTGGATGAGTGAAAGTAAACCTTCATGTTTATTCATCATTATAATGATGTGTGTGTAAGTTTGATTCAATTTTGACATGTATGGCTTTGAATTCCTTGGTATGATTTTTGCACCCAACCATTGCTCTTATTCATGTTTTGTATAGCATTGAGATAAGTGGATGGAAAAAGTGCCATACACTTTTGAACCATTTGAATGTCCTTGGTTAATCCTTGTTTCAATCTTTTGTTTCATTGCATTGGTTGTGTTGGTGAAAACTTTTGTTTAGGGACAAACAAAATGATAAGTTGGGGAGAGTTGTTAGGGACCAATTAATACTACTTTTCATATAATTTTATTGGTCCCTTTTACCAATTTTTGATTTAATTACACACTTTTATTCTCACAATTTTGTATAAATGCAATTAAGTTTAATTGATTTTGTTTTGAGTAGTTATTTCACGTATTTGTTAGTTTTGTAGAATTTTTGGACAAGAGAGCATCGGAGTGCATAAGCATAATCTGGAAGAAGTGTCAATGGCAATTTGGAGGCATAATTTGGAAGACTAACACTTGGGAGAATTATTACATGAAGCTTGCAAGGCAAGGAAGCTGAATTAGCTTCAGTTCGCGCCGCAACCAGGGATGGCGCCGTGAACCTTGCGAAACCAGCAAGCAGTTTGTTGGGCCAAGTGTTCTGTTTTCAAGCCAGCTGTATTGTGATAGTTTTGTATCTGTTTTAGAGTGCTTTTCAGTTTTAGATGAAAATGAACATTTTAGGAAAGGTTCAACTCTTTAAGAAAACAGAATGGAAAATAGAAAAACATTCATTCCTAGATACACATATTGTAAGATAAAAACAAAGTTTATTGAGTCATTGCATTTTGCTGTCCAAAATGATGATGAAGAGCTAAACCCCATTTTGTCAAGATTGGAGGTAGTAGCTATTCTTATTTGTTTATGTATTTCATTTGACTCTTGTATATGACAAAAGGTTATTGATGTTTGAATGATATTTTTGCCCTAAGTTGAATATTTAGATTTGAGTAGTTGTTGAGAAAGATTATTCAAGTCTTGACTTGAAATATACTTTCAAGTAGTGAATGAGTTGTAGAAATAGATTTATACACTACTCTTCTTTTGTATCAAACATTAAAGATTGCTATATTGATAGTTAGGTAGAGAAATCATTTAACCATTAATATAGTGATTATCAAAATATCATTTATTGATAAATGATATTAAGAGGATACTTGAATATCATCAATAATCTTAAGTCTATATAGTTGTCATAAGGAATCATAAGAAATTTGAATAGTGAACTCCAATCTTGCCAAGCCTTTTACATTTGATTAAAACTATTTTATTGTTTTAGTGACATTTTACTCAAAAGATAACTTTTCAAACAAAACAACTTGGTTACATTTTGAACTTATAACAATTTGAATTATAGAATGGCGGTAATAACAACCAATCTCTGTGGATACGATATTAAAATATTTGCCGAAAATATACTTTTCAACAATATCACGTAGAATTTTGGTGGAAAATAGGATAAAAGGAGGAAAGAGTAAACCATAACATAGAAGGTGAAAGAGGAGAGCCTCCATTGCTAAAGTCGATAAAGCTTCAAACTTTTCTGAATAATCGAGGTAAGGGGGAATTGTTAAATATATTGGTTTCTAAGCATAGGTGATAGTGGGGATTCCTTAACACCTCTCCTTTTCTGTTTTCTTCCATTGATGTGGAATTTGAATCTTGAGATGGTTTGTGTAAAACCTCTCTAGATTGTTGGTATATAATTTGGAGTTGTGACCTAATGATGTTGCTGAATTTTCTATTGTTATATGAAATTTGTATGGGTTTATACTATGAAAATTCTATGCTTGTTTTCATAAGAGATGCTACATTTTTATGAATAAATCGTGATGAATTGATGTGATAAAAGTTAAATTGAGGTTTTGGTTGTGCAATCTATTATAATGTGTAAATCGAGTGCTAGAAGTTTCATAGGTATGAAATTGGTTGAAGATATTTAAATATGGAGCGTTTCAATGCTGAAAATGCATAAATCAAGTTCTCAACAGTAGTGGCGGGCGTTAGCGGTTGACAATCCAATCATCATTACGTCGGGGAAGGAGATGCTAAATTGTAAGCGGTGACAGGCGTTAGCGGATTGATGGTCCAACCGTCAACGACCTAGGATGAGGGCACGACCCCCAAATCATCAACGATTGATAGGTGACTAACCTAGAGGGAAACAACCGTCATGGTCGGGATGGTCCAGTCGTCATCCCTGTTATCCCGTATTGAGATGTTCGACTCAATTTTTTTAGTAGTTTCTGATTTTTGTATTTGCTATTTGTTTTTTTATGTTGATTGATGAGAAAAGTGTTATTGATTTATTATGTTGATCTAATTGATGAATACCTCATGAGAGGGAATTATTGATGTGAGATAGTTAGGTTCGATGGAACCAATGACGTGGCCGTAAAATGGCAATAACTGTTGATGATGTATTTTAGGTCTGAAAGGGACCAGTGACTAGTAGGACTTTGGTATAGTGATGAGTATAAAAGTTGGAGGTCTGAATCAAAATAGCATGTTTCTTGTAGCATTCATGCATCATGTATATTTGAGATATGTATGACTTTAGTCTAGTGACGAGCATGATTTTGGTCTAGTGACGAGTAGGACTTTGGTCTAGTTACGAGTAGGACTTCGGTCCAAGTGACGAGTTGGAATACCTAAAAAACATACCTCTGGATAGCCTAGATATTGGTACCATATGCATGGGAGTAGAAGAGATCTACATTACATACATAATTGCATTTGTTTAATAAATATATTATACTATATATAAAATATTGAGGTGTTACATTATTACCCCCTTAAAAATAGTTTCGTCCTCAAAATTAGAAATCCTTAAATAATTCCCACATTTAAATATACTCACTCGCAAGAATATAAAGCTCATTTTAGAAAGGATGTATCTGAAATATTCAAAAACCTAAATAAAATAGTATATTGCTAGTTCTTATTTGTGTATAAATATTGGGGCATTACACCATCCATGTCTACATAGAAGATCATTATGTGACAAATCCAAAGAGGTTGGACCCTTTTGCAATTTAGACAGGTGAAGGTAATTGGAACTACGATGAGATAACTGTTGATATTTATGAAGCAGGGAAGACCTATGAGTTAGGACGGGATAAGCGCCATATTCATATCAAGAGATGTAACCTGACCATCCAAGCCCAAATATGGATGACCTTTACTCTTCATAATATTGCTCGTGTTAGTAACACATTATCTATAAACTTGAAAACCACATAATTTTATATGGTACATTGTGATGGCAAACAAGTTGGCATAGCAAGGGTGACATCTAACAAAATTTGGGAGATGATAGATTCATCGAAAAGACATGCCATTGGATTTTTATGATTTATCATGGGATTGTGTATACACTTTGGTGCCGACATCCCTAACAACCTTCATGCGTGACATGTGTCAAAGCTTTGTAATGCCTTTGTAGTGAGGTATTGTATAATTCTTAGAGAGATGTTATCTCCACCTCCACAAGAGCCTCGTGTTGCACCAATTGAGCACCAATATGGAGTAACAGACTTTGATAGCATGGATCTTGCTATGAGAGCCTATTTTTCATATAGTTGGGATGTCACTGAAGCATACCACAAAGGTATGATATCAATTAATTAATCATCAAACACATTACGACTGAGGATGCACGAACCACAAGCTCCATATGAGTCAATATTTACTCAATGTGAATTCATCAACTACCTGCAATGGCCTAATAATTTTCCATTCTACTATTTATAAGGAAGTGGTGACAACAATGGAAATGGGGTAATAGAGGAAAATGTAAAAAATTCATAAGTTGATGAAGAAGAAGAAAGTGAAGGAAAAGATGAAGAGGAGACGACTAGTGAAAGCGTTGACTAGATTGGTGCTGCAGTTTCCACATCACTATGATTTTTTTTACCATTTTATCACTTTAATTTAATTACTTATTGAACAATTTTTGTTAATTTATGTTTTTATGTATTAATTTACTAATAATGTCCATGCACAATGAACTTGGGTTTTTTGGTCATTTGGTACTAAGTACATGAGCACACCCATGTTTCTAACATATTTTGAGTATTTTGACAATAATTATCTTTCTCCCTTGAATTTTGATGTGTACGTGATAGAAAATTGATCAAGAAAATACAATTACTAGGGCTCTAGCAGAAGACTTGTTGGGAGAGCCACACATTGCGCCTATCACACTTTACTACAAATTGGGGCTAAGCAAGAAATCCATGAAAATTTCAGACTAAGCGAGAAATCCCTACAGGACTACTCCTTGTCTATTTCCTGAGGATAATCAAATATTTTTTGCATGGGGTGGAATGATCTAAACAACCAAAATGCAATGGAATCACAAAATATAGGTTAATGACAGAGTTCAAGAACAAATGACAAGAAAACTATTTTTTATTCTTTTTAAATGCTTCATTCATGGTCAATGTTTGACTATCTATGAATTATAGCATGAATATGAATTAGTTGCTTACTAGAAGTGTTATTTCACTACTATCTAGTGAAAACATGTCAATGTGAGTCAATATCTTAAGTCTACCAAAGTTAGATGTGTGTAAACCTCATTTTTTACATAAATAATGAGTGTGGACATGCATATTAACTATGTGTATTTTGCATCAGTCTTATTATTACCTGATAGGTAAGTCATGGATATGATCAAGACATTGTTTGATTTTGAGTGAAAACTAATTAACGAAGAAGTCTACCTAGTGAGGATGTGATGCTTTGAAAACCACTTTGAGCCTAAAATGAAATGTTTTTGTTCTTTAAATTATGCAACCCTTAGTCAATTTTAAAAGAAAAACAATTTTCACCATATTTTCTTAAGGATATGAGAGCACTTAACAATGAAAGGGTTTTTCAAAAATTAAGTTAGGGAGAAAAGGAAAGCTATGAAAAAGAGAATCAAGTAAGTAATGGTGAAAAGAAAAGAAAAGAAAAGAATTTTTTTAACAACAAAAATAAAAATCAAAAGTCAAAGCATACAAAAGAAAATCACCAAAAGGAAAATGGTTGTATAAAGTGGGATCAAAGAAATAGACTTTTTGAAAAATAATGATTTATCAAAATTTTGCTCTCTTATATTTAGGCTTTTGAATCCAAATGAAAAATTAATATTTTTTTGTAAGCTCAACCACGCTGCAACCAAAAGAAATACCTTAGTGATTCATGACTAATAAGGTATCTTGTGATATTGCTTATTGAAATGAAAAATGTTTCTATACTTTATGCTTGATCCAAATTATAAGGGAAACACTAATCATTGAGAGATACTCAGTGAAATGATAATTCAGAGAAATAATTGAGTGTTGACCTAGCCATTTTTTAAAATCATACTTTAGTCAAGTAAGTAGTTTATCTTCATGCTATGGTCTATGTATATTCATAATGTTGATCATGAACTTGCATTAGAAAGAATACAATCTCATTTAAATACTTTTTAAAAATCTTTGACCTAATAATTTAACCTCTCATGAAACATGCATTTCAAAACTTATGAACCATTTGAATGAATTTTGTTTTAGGACAAACAAAAAGAAAAGTTGGAGATAGTTGATAATTTATAAAATTACATATAATACGTAGGCACTTAATGATTTATTTTATAATAAATCAATAAAAAAATCCCTGATTTATCTATGGAAAGTGTTAAAAACACTTGTTTGGACTTTCTACTTGCGTATTTATCCAAAACAGGTGAAAAGGATTGAAATCCACCAAGCAATACACAAAGACCTTTCCAAGACCAAATTTCAATAGGCCACATTCATGGGCACGTTAGGAGAGCATAGGAGAAAGAAGACTTCTTAGATAAGTAACTTCATGGTGAAGGAAAGGTTTGTACGATAAGTGAAGATAGGCAGTGCGCCTAGCGAGCTAGGGAGACTAGGGCTAGTTGTAGGGTGAGTTGGAATTTCTTAACAAAGATGAAAGTAGGTGCGTTAACAGAGAATGAGTGGTGTGCCTAGCAGGACTACCTTTCTCAAGCCTATAAACAGGAGGTTCAACTTCAGTTCTAAGAGAGTTTCAGTAGATTAAAGGGAGTAAAAAAAGGTAATAGGTTCACCTTCGTCTCAATAGGAAAATATGAGAGGGGGGTTAAATGCGGAAGCTGTGCTCAAGGGATCACTGCTATACAAGTTTGTCTTATTGGGATTACCTATACAACTAAGATGAGTAAGAATGGATAAAAATATCTTTGTTTTAGTTAGATGTAGTCATTATATTCTCATGTTTAATTATTGCCATGGCATTTTATGTAATTCTACTTAAGCTTTAATATTGATGATTATTCATTCTTAATTTTTTTTGGATTAGCTACCTAAAATATGTTTTCATAGTATGATTTGACATTTAAAATATGTTGGTCTTTACTAGATCCAAGTATACCCCTAGCAAGATTTATCACTGTTAACACCAAAATCTCAATTCATTTTCGGTCGTTTACTTTTTCGTAACCAAACAACTTTAAAACCTTGCTTAGAATCATAAAAATCGTTGAATTCGTCTTTAAACACAATCAGTCTCTATGGATACGATAATATTGCACTTGCTAATTGTTTACTTGCAACACTTGATATGACCATTTGACCAAGTTTTTACTTGAAAACAATTTTGAAAGAGGGAAGGTTGATACAACTCTTTTAATTTTTTTAAAAAATCCAAACATGGCATTCTTGTTCAAGTTTATGTTGATAATATTTTATTTGATGCTACTAATAAATCTCTATGTAAGGAATATTATAACATAAGGCAAATTGAATTTGAAATGTCAATTTTTGGTAAGCTCTAATTCTTCTTTGTTACTTCAAATACATCAAATAAAATAAAAAACTTTCATAAATTAAAAAAATTATTGCAACGAACTGCTAAAAAGATTTGGGATGCAAAACGCCAACGAAATATCAACTCCCATGAACACATCATATTACTTAGATAAAGATGAGGGAGGAAAATAAAAGGAAGAAAGAAAATATAGAGGCATGATAAGTTCCATTCTTTATCTCACTATTATTCATCTCGATATCATGTTTTATGTTTGTATGTGTATACATTTTCAAACAAACCCCAAAGAATCGCACATCATTAAGGTTAAGCATATTATGGGGCATATCACTAACACACAACATATGGGTTTATGGTATCCCAAATAGACGAATTTCACTTTGGTTGGGTACTTTGATTCAAATTTTACAGGATGTAAATTGGATCGAAAAAGTACTAGTGGAACATGACACTTACTTGCTTTGTAACTCTCTTGTTTCTTGACATATAAAAAACAATCAAGTGTTGCATTGTCTATAACCAAAATGAAATACGTCGTTGTGGGTAGTTGTTGTACACAAGTAATCTAGATGAAACACTAGTTAAGTGATTATGGAATTAATATCGGAATTGTCCTGATTAAGTGTGACAACACTAGTGCCATAAATCTCACAAAGAATTTGTTACTTTACTCTTTGATGAAACACATTAATTTTATAAATTATTTTATCAGGGATCGTGTACAAAAATAAAATTTCTTAATTGAGTTTGTAGATTTATCTAATCAACTCTCAGATATTTTTACTAAACCTCTTCCTAAAGAGTTTTTTTATAAGAACTGAATTAGGAATATTGAATCAATCATGCATCAATCAAATGTTCTATGTGGATATCATAACTGCTTTATTTTTTATTTTCCCGCCTTTTAATAATGTCGAAGGGGAAGAATTATACTCTCAAGAGGAATGGACAGATATTTTCTAATTTTGTTGGGGGAGGGATCAAAACTCCACTTCTCTTCATCTTAATCCTTATGTTAAGTCACCTCCCCAGGATATATTTTGTCATTTTCAAAAATGGAAAAATATGGTTCTATGTGCATACTGGTTTTGATGACGATGCACATGTAATGAACATCATAAAAAAATGAACATAAATAAAAAACGAGAATATATACTTTCTGATGAATGACTCGAGAAATTTCAATCTCTAATGAGCATCATCAAGAAATATATATGATTGTTCAAAGCATGTATTTGATTCAAAATTCAAATTTATAATATTTTCCTAGGAATAATGTGTAAAAATAGTGTGATGCTCTCTAAGTACTAAAAGTATACATACACTTAATAAAAATATTTTCACACTTCTTAACTTTCTAGAAACTTCTGAAAAACTCTTTGGAAAAGATAAAAAACCATTTTTACCAAAGTATCATCTATTATGGCTCTTAAATATTCGATTATGGAATGTTCCTCTCTCTTTAATCAATTTTAATTTTGGTTAATCGATTATGAGGCGTGGTTCACTTAGTAATAAATTATGGTTTGAGCCTAATCGATCATGGTGCGATCTGAGCCAAAAATATCCTAATTTGTAAGTGCATAATCAATTTAAGTCTTTCCATAACTGATTATGGACCGGTTTCGGGCCTTTCTAAAGTTTTTATTTTTGCATATATTTATACTATAAAAGGAAGTATTGTGGTGATTTGAAAACACATAAGAAATCTAAGAAAACTCCTTATCTTCTACTCTCACTTTGCTTATATAATTTTCATATACACTTCACATATATCTTTAGTGCTAAGAGAGTAACTGTTATATAGTAATTTGTGTAAATTGTTGATGTAATTTTGATATGCATTGTAAAATCAAGAGAGAGAGTTGTTCTCTTGAACTTGTAAAAGTATAAAGGTTGCAAGTTGAACTTGAGACAAAAGATTGGTGTAAGAAGTTGTGGACCGAATTTGTGATAAAATCTCTATTAGAAATGGAAAATATCAAGATGCTATATTTGGGGACTGTACACAGACCTCATAGTTTTTGACCGAGACATGATAAATCTGGTATGTTCCCTACTCATCCCTTATGTATATACTTTATTGTAATTATTTTCTTATCATCTTTCTTCTTATACTCTCTTATAAAAATTAACTTGAAAATCTTTTAAATTTATAAGCTTTTGAGAACTTTTTAAATTATAATTCACTCCCTCCCTTTTTATGTTTGAAGTCATTTGTACAACCGTGAAAATAAAATTATATGAGGGATACATGAGTTCAATCATTTTATTAATAGAGGATTCACCCATATATGATCATTGAATCAATTCTCCTACTTGTTATCTGCATACATTTCACCTTACATTGACATTAAAGTGTCTTTTTAGGTACACCTTTTCCACTAAAATAAAAAACATACGAGAAGAAGGCGATGAAATCAAAACATCAAAGCGGCCCATCAAAACTAGTGATTTGAATGTTACACCACCGATTTAGGTCATCATTCTGTAAGTTCACACATGAACACATGTATAAATTTAAGAGAGAATAACACACTTACAAAATTATTCTTATAAAGTATTATTGTACTCACCATTAGTGAAACATATTAACTTTAGAAGTGGTGCAAATAATATTAGTTGCATTGAAAATTAAAAATAACTTATTATGAAAATTTTATTTATAAATAGTTCATTCACACTTAAACATGTGGAATATTATATAAAAAAAGCATAATATACTACATTTTGACAATAAAGTTATTAAAAGAACAATATAATTACCTTATGAAAAAGGCGATTAGCTACTCATAAGTATAAATCACCTTAATGATACTTTTTATATAGACCAATGTTAGTGTCTAGTAGGAATGGACAACGATTGGTTATGGGTAGTTTCAGGCCAAGAACTAGCAATCCGAATGGAACTTCAAATGACAAAAATCAACCAACTTTTGTCCTTTGTTTCCTACGATTTAATCAAATGTCGATTTCAAATGGGGTGTTAAAGTGGTTATTAATGAATAAAAAAGAATTTACATGAGAAAATATCCAAAAAAATACTAAGAAACATCATTAAGATAAGAAAAAAAAAATGAAACATAAAAAAAAACACAAGTCAATATAAATGGTTGAAACATCTATAAACCTTTTATTTTAAAAATTACTGGAATAAATTGTTACAATGAGTTAAAAATAAAATAAGGTGGATCTAAAACAAAACAGAAAAAAATCTAAAAGATATGAGACTAATTATTATGAAGAAGAGGTAAATTTAAATATTGACGGTACAACAACCAAAAGGTAGCATGCCTCGAGAGACGAAGGGAGGCAGAGTTGTAGAACAGCCAAAAGGTAGAAGACGTAGATAGACAAAGGGAGAAAAAGCAATACAACATCTAAATGGTAGAAGACGTAGAGAAATAGGGAGAGTCAGAGTGGTCTCTCTCTTATTTTAACAAATGAAAAGAAACCCTAACAAAATTAGAAGTAATTGTTAAAACAATAATTATTATAGAAGATTGAAGATAAATAAAAGTAAAAGACAATGGACATGATTGATTTTTGTTAATATATTTTGATCGATGGTTCTTACCTCTACAACTATACAACAAATATAATTCCCTTTGATTTCTGTCTTGTGAATTAATTAGGATTTCAGTATTACAAGTCATATATATAATACTCTAGTTCAATTACCTAAAGCTTAATCTTTAATTACCATCAACAAACAATTATCTTTGCCCATAATTATATCAACAATGTGAATTATACTCAAAAACCCATAATAATATCAACAATATGAGCTATAATCAACAACTCATAATAATCTCAACAAAATCCACATTGATGAATATCAAAGCTTTATGAAGACTTCCTGCATGATAATTCATCCTGGAAATTGGGGAGGTACACCTGCTTAACACTGAGAAACATGTAACAAGTTCAAGCAATTCCTGAACTTGTAATTGATAATTGGATTGATCAACATATTAGTTTCATTCTCTGAAGTATGGACCTTTCTAAGTAATATCTTCCCTAATGCAAGTAAATCTCTGATCTTGTGAAACCTCACATCAATATATTTGGTCCTGACATGATACACCTGATTTTTTGCCAAATAAATGGCATTATGACTATCACAATGCAACCTAACGTCACCTTTCTCAACGTCCAACCCTCTCACCAATCCCGTAAGCCATAAGGCTTCTTTGGCAGCTTCACCTGCCGCCATGTACTCAACTTTAGTTGTCGACATGGCCACTATGGATTGAACCGATAATTTATGTAATGGTAAAAATGTACATGTGTTCGTGTTTGATGAAAGTTTGTCATTGCATGATTTTTATGAGTATATGTGATGAAGTCGATGGAATCTCAAGCTAAAGATAAGCTAAATATCAAGAAGTATGAAGAAAATGAAGAAGTCGAAGAAACAAAGCAAAGTCAAGAAACCGGGAAGAAATTGTGAAGAAACGAGCAATTTTCAGGATAATTTGCAAAATGAAGCTAAAAGAAATATATACACTCTGCAATAATCAAGTGTGTGTTTAAAAGGATTATGCGTGCGATGTAGCATGTTCAAAATCTTGTGCACGATGGAAAAGTATCACGCGCGTGATGGGGTATTTCCTGGGCTTTTCTGACGCGTTTTGATTGCTTTAAAAGGGAAATTTTGGTACTTTTTAGGGGTTACGCACTTTATACGAAAAATGATGAAAATTGACAGTAGAAGTATGATTTTTACAACATCAATGGTGATTTGGAGAGCATTTGAAGTCATTGGAGGTTAATCCTTCAAGGAGTCTCATATACAATTCTTCTTAATTATTTTTGGTATTGCATTTTGAATTATGAGTAGTTAAACTCCTCTAGGTTAGATTGTGTTTTGATGAACCTGTTTCAATATTGTTGGGCAATATGTTGATTTGACTTTGCATGAATTCTTTGATCTATAATTCTATTCAATTTTTTCTTGTTCCTAATGCTTTTTATATCAGATATTCTTTTAATCTGATTTTGGGCACATAGGGAATACTGACCATTAGTCTATGTGTTGGACCTAGGAAAATTGTCATGCTTATGCTGGTTAATTAGGAATAGGAAACCATGAGTAGTAGCTAGTGAATTAACGCTCTGTTGCATTGCCTAATCCTACTTACGCTAGTGGACTAGGGATAAGAAGCATTATAGTCATTCGTGACCTATATCACAAGGGATTGGTTATAGCGGTTTTGTTAATTCATCATAGGATTATAGCAATGAGATATTCATGTAAGACATCAAACATGAATAATAGAGAAATATGAGATTATATACACAACTTGACCACTTTCGTAATTTTTTTAGAACACTTTATTTCATTTTCGCATTCAAAACTCAAAAATCCCCCTAATTTAGCATTTTCTACACATTGCACAATATTGTCTTGTTAAATAACAATCATTGTGGATTCGATCTTTTTTATTAATGTGACATTATCGGTACACTTGTCGAGAAGTTATCGTGTTTTTGACATCGTTGTCGGGGACTGCTGATAATTTCAACAAGGTAACACTTGTGCAATATTTAATTTTTTATTTTTATTTTTTTAAATTTTTTTCAATTGTAAATTTTATTTTTGTAAATAGTTATTTTTGTTTCTTCTTAATTTTTCTTTCCTATTCTTTCTCTTTTTTGTTTAATTTTTTTATCTAGTGCAACACTACTAAGGTATTTTTCTTTTTGTTTGGATGCAAGGTCAAGAGAATCATGCAAGAGGAAATAGTTGCTACTTTAGCATAGTTAATAGCTTATACAAAGGAACATGGAGCAGAAACTCTAATTCAAAAGATTGCGAGAAATTATTATGAACCAAAACCTTACATCAACACTGAGCAATTTTGGAGAATGATTCATCATCCCAATTTGAAAAAACCTTGGCTCAGTTTATAAAGATGATTCAACTCAATTTCAAGAAAATCAACAGGCATCAAGAGACCATGCAAAGTAATATGGAAACATCCTTCGAGAATTTAGAGATGCAACTTGGTATAAAACTGAGATCTATTGGGGATTTCTATGAAAATATATTAGATAGTCTTAGAGATGCGGAATTTGAAAGAGAAGTCAAACAAAAAATGTGAGGTATTCGATGGAGGAGGAGTTAAATAAACCTTGACTCAGCTCATAAAGATTACTCACATCAATCTCTGAAAAATTAGCAGGTAGAAAGAAACCTTGCAAGGAGACATAGAAGCATCCTTCGAGAACTTAGCTATACAACTTGATCTAGTATCTAGCCAATTAACATTAAAGCTGAGCTCTAGTGGGGAGTTTGATGGGAAAAATTTAGATAGTCCTAGAGATAAGGAAACTGAAAGAGAATTCAAACAAGAATGTGAGGTCGTCGATGAAGGAGGAATTGAAAAAGAGAAAGAAGAAGAAAAGTGCACACCATCTGATAATGAAATAGAAGCAAGAATAGAAGAAGCAGAGGTAAAAATTATATGTCAGAAAAGAAGAAGAAGAATACAATATGAAGACTATATAGTTTTGTATGAAGCTCCAAATGTATTAATTCGTTTAGACGTAGATGTCCAACTACAAGGTCTTCAACAAAAGAATAGTCCTACACCTAGCAACAAGGCTAAAAAAAGAGGAGAAGTAGATGAAGTATTGGATGAGATTTATGTCTTGTTAGATACTATCAAGCTAAAGTGAATATGAAAGAAAAACCTTCAATTCCTGAAAGTAATGGAATTCCTACCAAACAAAAGGAAGAGAAAGGATAATGTGTTTTTCGCATCATATATTCCGCCCCAACACAAAAATTGAATGGTCAAGATTAGGACCTTAAAGAAATGCTTAATAGGAGGCAACCCATCAGATACGTTTTTATTTCATTTGCAAAATTTAAATTTCTGTTTATTTCAATTAATTGTTTTTGTTCTGTAGCATGTCACATTTAGGAGCAGTAAGACACATACTTGAGAAAGGGATTGAAAATAGAAAGAGAGACTAAAAACTCTCTCCAATCCTATTTTTTTCTAATCTCTTTGCACTTTCTGGTGTTGTTGTTGTTTTTCCAGGGAATGGATCCAAAGCAAAGCCGCTCCTCTCGAGCATCAACATCAATCAGATGAGGGCAAAATGGACTAAACAGAAGCAAGACTTCAACAACACCATGCAAGACGGGCAAGACTTTTTCTGCTCCAATGACATGTTAATTTGAAGTTTTCTGAATTTATATTAATTCATGCGATTCCCTTTTACGTACAACAAGTCAATCTCACTAGTCAATCTAGAGTATTAGCTACAATACTTGGTTCCCCTTTATACCAATAAATTTATGTTTGTCTTTAATAAACAAGTTTGTTATTGCTGTTTCTTTCAGATTTACAAAATTGTAATTTTAGCAGTGAACAAATGAACCATAAGCATCATAAAAAAAGGTGATCATCAGGAAAGTTTCTTACAGATTGAGAGTGAGTAAGAAAGGAACGACCAACTACCTTGTACTCAATCTCCAGATACCTCAACTAGTAAGGTTTGAGCCAAATATTCTATTGTTTACTTTTCCTTCTTATGAGAGTATCCGTACAATTGTTATTTTCTAGAATTTGCATTATTTCTAATTTAATCTAATGGTTTGATAAGTACACACTGAGACACTTATTTATAGTAAACTCTGAGCCTTTTAAACTAACCCGTATATCATGTTTATATCCTTTGTTAATCACTTTGAGTCTAAGCCCTTTCTTTCAGTGACATAGCCATAATAATTAGCCAATTGACTTGAAAGATTAATTCCACCCTCTTTTTGGAGTTAGGTAGAAAATATAGTTCCTTGGTCATATGCAAAAGAATAAGTTTAGGGTTTCTCTTGTAAGTGAGCAAAGTTTAAGTTTGGGGTTGGTGTACTAGAGATTTTCGTTAAAAAATCAAAAATAAAAATGAGAAAAAATCAAGAAGTCAAAGAAAGTTCTTCAAAAAATGAGAAAAATAATGTTTAGGATCATAAAATGTTAGTTTCAACTATCAAAATAATTAAGCAAGAGTTGGTATGAAAAGGAATGTGATAAAATAAGAAAAACTAGGTAGCTAACTCCAAAGGTTTAAGTCTATTATCCCAAATTATCCTACCATGATATAAGCCACATTACAACCTTGAAAGACCTCCAAAAGTGTGTTTTTAGATGACTTTAATTGATTTTATTAGAAATTTTACAAACTTATGGTAAAATACTTTTGTATGTTGATTATGTAATTACCCTATCAATTTGAGTGAAAAAATGAGTGATTTGAGAGACAACTTGAGTACTTGTTGTGTTGGAAGAATTTTTCTGAATTTACTCGATTGAAGTCGAGAACTGGAATGATGATCAGATAAAACAATTGGTGATATTTGTAGCGGGGTATTCGTTACCATTAGAGATATTGACTAAATCCAAGGTAAACCATACAAGTCGAGTCGCCACCGCACTTCTATTTATCCAAAGGAATGGTTAGAAAGCGAACAAAAACCTAAAAGTTTTATCGAATCAAAAACTAGTAAAAATGTCAGAGATCTGGGTAAGGGGGTGGTTATGCAATGGGAAGGTTTTAAGCACCCAAAACATCCTAGGTACTCCTAGGGAGCCCTTTTCATAAGTGTTGTTCTAGTCTAAAGGGTGTAGGTATATCTAAAGTACTATTTACTGAAAGGAAGGTTAAAAGAAAATGACTCGCAAGGATGTCGCATCCACTGCCTACGTATCTCATCTGAGTATGAGAATCAGAGTCTTCGTAGCTCAGCTACCTATGGGTTAAAGATAAGTGTGCTCGGTAAGACGTCGCGTCTTATGCCTATGTATCTCATCTGGAATGAGAATCAGAGCAAAACGTAGTTCGACTAACTAGGGAAACAAGGGTCTCGATTGCAACTAGGGCAACAGAAACGGACGGTCTCAATCGTAACGATGGCGAGAGAAAAGAATCGCAGCAAGGGAAAAAGCAAGCAAGGATTAGTTGTTAGTCGTCAGTCAAACTTGGCAAGACATCGCATCTCGTGCCTACATATCTCATCTGAACATGAGAATCAGAGTTATCGTAGTTCGAATAAACTAGGAGTTAAGGATTACCATCTGAACATGGACTTACAAAAGAGGACACCAGCTGTGTCAAAGGAGGGTGGGCAGTGTGTTCAACGTCCTAGCAGTAGGTGTCGCAGCTCGCTGAATCGAGTCTTAGGCAGTTACCTCTTTGCAATATAACGGACTGACATGCCACAAGATCGGAGACGCACGAAAGGTCTAAAAGTGGGGAAGCTCTGCTCTAGAGTTGTCATGCAATATGGACCTATGTGTTAGGATTTACAAAAGGGAACATCTACCTAACGTTATCATGCAAAGAATAGGGGAATTCTACCTATGTTATCATACAAAGGGTTCTACCTAATGGGTGCTACCTAAATGGAACAAGAGTCGACGGATGGAGCGCGGAGAGGAGTTACATATAAGGGTAGATGGTGATGCCGGAGGCAATCGACTTACAGGTAGATGGCGATGCCTGAGGCAATCGACTTACAAGAGGATGGATGAATGTGTGCTGGTTTTGTTAAGTTTTAACGATGATTACTCGATGTTGGATTGAGCTTTTGATCTTATTTTGAAATGGTTATCGGATGCTCGTTCTAATTCTTGTATTAACAGGGTGACTAAAGAAATAAAGAAATAAATATTATACACTTTATGGGAGCGGGGTACATTTGTTATGAATGGGGATTGTTCATGGCAAACAAACAATAAGAATATATGTCTCATACATCATACAAGTAGGCAACAATTATCAATCAGATCAGATAAATAAACAATATATAATCAAACCAAAGAATCAAATAATTGAGCATTTAAACAATTCATGGGAGTATGAACATGTTAAATAATCAAGCAATAGAAAGCATGAAGGAGAGAAACAAGTATAAAAGATAACAGATGAAAATATACACACGAAGGTCCACTGAATAATTTAATCAGGAAATAAGGTAAGGACCAAATAAAATCAAGGTAAAAGGCCTCTAATACATGGAATATGAGATGAACAAGGGAGGATCAAAAGATCTCTTCAATTGCCATAAGCAATCCCTAAGTCAAACATCGATCATAAAGAAGTCAACTGAAAATTCAAGTCAACTTAAAAAATAACAAATAAATAGCAAATTAATCAAAAAAATTATGAAAAATTAAACTAAATAAGGTGGGGCCTGGACATCATCATCCCCCAAAAAGATTTTAAAAATAATGAAAATTGACACGTGAATTAATTAAAAGAAAACATAGGTCAAACCAAAAGTCAATTAATAAGACTAGGTTAGAAATAAATCAAGAATAAATAGGAAATTAATCAAGAAAATTATGAAAAATTAAACTAAATAATATGGGGTTAGGAAATCATCATCCCCCAAAAAGATTTAAAAAATAATGAAAATTGGCACGTGAATTAATTAAAACAAAACATAGGTCAAACCAAAAGTCAATTAATAAGACTAGGTTAGAAATAAATCAAGAATAAATAGTAAATTAATCAAGAAAATTATGAAAAATTAAACTAAATAAGGAGGGTTCAGGACATCATCATCCCTCAAAAATATTTTAAAAATAATGAAAATTGGTATGTAAGTTAATTAAAATAAAACAGAAGTCAAATTAAAAGTCCACAAACCAAACTAGGTCAAAAATAAATCTAAAGTAAATTGAAAATGTAAAATAAAATTCCAAGAAAAGGTCAGGTTGACCATGAGACAGTGGTCAACCTTCATCCCAAAAATCAAATGCTAACAATAATTTTAAGTGATAAAAATAAAATTAATAAAAAAAGTGTGTTAAAATGGACCATTTAGAATAAATAATTAAAATAAAATATTAATATTAAAAAAATACGAAAATAAAAATTATATAAAATTAAATAAAATGTCAAGAAAGGTGAAAAAATATTTTTGGGTAATTTTATGGACGAAGAAAATATTTTAAATAAGAAAAAGAAATATGAAAACGGAAGGATTAATGGTGATGAACATGGTAAGCAAGCATAGATATATCAAAACATGGCCATGGAAGAGATGATTACCTAATGGAAAATAGAAGTGGAATGGAATCTAGTATGCGATGAAGCTTTGCCTCCTTGCCACGAAATTCCAATGCTCATTTAGGGTTAGGGTTTCAGCTTCTTAAATAGGGTGGATTAGGTGTTCTCATGGGCTTTTTAATAAGTGATTTATCCATAAGAATAAAAGTGTGAAGTGAGGTGTAAAATGTTGTTATTTTGGGTCAAACTTAAGTGAATGGATGTCCAATGCATGGCCAAAAGAGGTAAAAAACGTGACTGGTTTGTGCAGCATGCTTAGAAAATCTGATTGGGCCAGCCAGACCCAAAATCTGTCTAGAAAATCAAGTCATGGTGCCCACTTTAAATGAATGTATCTCTCAAACCATGGATCCAAATGAGATGATTCCAAAAGGATGTGAAAGAGGACATGTCAAGGTAAAATTGTTGTGAATAAAGTATTTTCAAATAATGCCTTGAAGTGCAAGAAAACTGGCCAAGAATTCTTGACAAATTTTGAAGATTTTGGACTTAGAAATTTTTCTAAGTGTCCTAAAAAAATGTCTCACTTTGACTAAGCATAACTTTCTCAATTCTAATCCAAATGGAGAAAAATTTATATCTCTAGAAAGCTTGGAATAAGAGGAATAACTTTCATGCTGGAGAAGTTTTCAAATGGAGCTTTTATCTGGATGCAAAATGGACTTAAAGTGAGTGCAACGATCGTGAAAACTTGCCCTAAATGCAAAGTCAATCATTTCCAAATTAAGTAACTTTTCCAATTCCTGATTAAATGATGAATCCATGATCCAACCTTGATCAAATTTCACATGTAGGATCCCCTAGGCATGGATTTTGAGATTCCACTTTCAAAATGTCAGGAGTTGACTTTTCTGGCCCCACAGTTGACTTTCCCCAAACTGTCTAATTCCCGATTCCATTGATCAATTGAAGCACTTCTAGCTCAAATGAAGAGCTGATTTTTTGTATGTAGACCCTTGTGGACATATGGAGGGGCCATGGAAAAGAGTTTCACCCAAAGAATCAGAAATAAACTGATTTTATACCAAACCCTAGTTTTAGGGCAAAATGATCAGGAACTGATTGCACTGATTGCCAATGGATCTTTCTGAGATAATTGCGAATCTTCCTAGGCCAAGATACCTCTCTAATCATGACATGGATTAGATCCTCTACTTCCAACCAAACATTTCCTGTTGCAGGTAGCCATGAAACCCTAATTTCTGATTAAATTCAGATGAACACTCTGATAGCTTTGAATCCTTCACTGATGAACTGAGGACCATAATAAGATACTTGGACCCCCCTGAGACCCTGTAGACTTGTATACTTAGAAAATGAAGTCCAATTCTCAATCTTGCTTTGTGTGGGCTCCTTCTGTTAAGGAGTGATCGATCAAAACCTGATCTCCATGTCACTAATGCAGTATGCAATGAGTATGACCTAATATGATGCTAATGAAGTGTAAAACATAATCCCATGCTTCCAGGAAAAATGAAGGGTAAATTTTGGGGTATTACAGCTGCCCCTATTCAATCAACTAGAAACCCGAAAGGAAGATAGCAACGGCTTTCGCACTTTCGAGGTATCAAGTGATTGAATACGATAAAAGCCCGAAAATTTACACTGAAGTGAAAAAATTGAAGTAACAATGCCTGTCAGAATCGGCCAAGAGGTGGTCTTGAAAAAGAATCAGTTTGGCACAGTGAGAGTCAGTCTGAACACCGAAAAAGAATGTTAGCCTGAATACCAAAATAAATGGTAACATAGAGATAACCATGGCCTGAATGTCTCTCATCAATCTGAATACTGGAAATGACTTTGATCGGAGTATCAGAAGATACTTGATTATCAAACATTAGTCTGAACACCGAGAAACTGGCCTGAGCGCCACTTCGGTCTGAATACCGGAAAACTAGCCTGAATGCCACAAGTTGCATCGACCTGAATGTCGGAAACTTCTTCGATCTGAACATCGGAAAACTGGCCTGAATGCCACTTCGGTCTGAATACCGGAAACTTGGCCTGAATGCCACAAGTTGCGTCGACCTGAACGTCGGAAACTTCTTCGATCTGAACATCGGAAGACTGACCTGAATGCCACAAGTTGCGTCGACCTGAACGTCGGAAACTTCTTCGATCTGAACATCGGAAAACTGGCTTGAATGCCACTTCGGTCTGAATACCGGAAACTTTCATGCCTATCAGCATCGGCAGAAACAGGGAAAATGATAATTGAGGCGGCGCGTGGGCCAACGACCCCTGCTGGGAATAATAAAGATAAGTCATGAACAATCTTCAGTCTGAGTACTGGAAACAACTTTTGGCTTATCACTTGGGATACCGAGAATGCCTTATGCTTTACATGCTTATGTTTGAGTTTTTCAATGGCGTAATGCTCCATGAAAATGAAAATGCTACGTAATTTGGGAGGATGCAATGCAATATGATTCTACATACAGGGTGCTTGATTAGAGAGAACGCCAAGCTGAGGCAAGGAATTCTGCTGGGGAAATGATCACCATCTTCTGGACCCTGGCAACGCTGTTGGAGATGCACAGCACAAAGAACTCTGTGGGGAAATGACCCGCCACACGATGTTCTGGCAAATAACAAAATACCGAGGCTCTGACTGGGGAGAGAATGGCACTGAAAACTTGCTGCTGAGGAAAGCGACAGTGGTTCTGGCAACCATAATCTGCGAGAGAGACGACTCAACAGGGGAAGCAAACACCGATACGGTACCGAGATTCTGCTTCAAGGAAAGAGACCATGGGTCTAGCGTCGAGATCATCGATCTGGTATCGAACTCTGAGGAGCAGTCGCTTCTGCTGGGAAGATACAGTCTGACACTATCAACTCCGCTGGGGATATACAGTCTGACACTATCAACTCCGCTGGGGATATACAGTCTGACACTGTCGACTCCGCTGGGGATATATAGTCTAACATTGTCGACTCTACTGGTGAATTTATAATATGAAACAAATGCTTGGGGAAGTACAGCAGTGAGAGCCTATTGGGGATTGAAGAATCCAACGCTCGGACCAGCTCTGCAGGGATAAGATACCAAATTCCAACTGTTGAGGAAAAACATCCGCGATCATTTGATGGGGACCTTAAGGAAATGCCCCAAGTGTACCTGTTCTGAATAGACGATCCAAAGCACCTAAAATTTACAGCAATTTTCAATGTTTATTAAGCACGTACCTGTAAAGCTCTTATGTTTCATGATGCAATATTTATCAAAAATTCGGACGTCATTTTTGCAAACAAAACAGTAAAATGAAAATGAACACAGAGATGTACTGAATAACATGATTTTATTGATTGAGTGGCCTCTGAATAGGTATTTACATCAGTAAGCAATCCCTGGAAAGAGGTAATTGCACAACAGATAAAAACAGAAATTAATCTAATGGCAATGTGAAATGGATTTCTATCGGGTTCCAATTCTGCTATGATTCGCTCGTCTTCAAGATCCTCCAAATGATTAGCTTTCTGAAAAAGGTGATTGGACTATTTCCTATCCTTCGGAAGTTTCCGGTTATTGACACGAGATGATATTCAAAACTACTCAGAACGCAGCCATTCACTTAATCCCTAACTTTTGCCTGGATCGCCCTTTCGGGTTTTCAATCCACTGGGATACCCATTTTTGCCTAAGTTGCCTTTTCAGGTTCTCAACTTACCGGGTGTAAAATCTTTTCATTTTTAATCCCTAACTTTTTCCCGAACCTTTTTCATTTTCTTGGTTCGCCGGGATGCCCATTTTTTTGCCTGGACTATTCTTTTTATCGTCCAGCGGGTCTATTTTATGCGAAGTATTTTTTAACTGCGTTTGAGTTCATAGGGGAAGTGAAGTTTTCACCATCCATAGTTGCAAGCATTAAGGCTCCACCATCAAAAACCTTGGTGACAAATACGGTCCATCATAGTTATGAGTCCACTTGCCCCTGTGATCTGTCTGAGGAGGAAGGATCCTTTTCAACACCAAATCTCCGACTTGGAAGCATCGAGGACGCACTTTATGATCAAAGTCTCTCTTCATCCGACTTTGATACAACTGCCCATGACAAATGGCTGCCACTCGCTCCTCTTCGATAAGACTCAACTCATTGAACCTTGTCCGAACCCATTCAGCTTCGTCTAACTTGACATCCAGCAGGACTCTTAGAGAAGGAATCTCCACTTCAACAGATAGGACTGCTTCCATACCATACACAAGGGAGTAAGGGGTTGCCCCGGTCGATGTACGTACTGAAGTACGGTACCCATCTTATTTGTTGCCTCAACAGCACCGTTCATCTTAGAACGATAAGGGGAAGAGTTGTGATGTTGAATGTTGAAGTTCTTGCAAAACTCCTTCATCATTTTGTTATTGAGGTTAGAACCATTATCAGTAATGATTCTTTCGGGAATCCCATAACGACAAATGATTTCTTTCTTAATGAATCGGGTAACCACATGTCTGGTGACCTTCGCAAACGTTGCTTCGACCCACTTGGTGAAATAGTCGATGACAACAAGGATGAAACGATGCCCATTTGAAGCAGTCGAATCAATCTTTCCAATCATATCAATGCCCCACATAGCAAATGGCCACGGCGAAGACATCACATTCAGAGGATTTGGCGGCACGTGCACCTTATCAGCATAAATCTGGCATTTATGACACTTCCGAGCATATTTGAAACAATCAGATTCCATGGTCATCCAGTAATAACCCGCTCTCAACAATTTCTTAGCCATTGCATGTCCACCGACATGAGTATCGAAGGAGCCTTCATGAACTTATTGCATTAACATGTCTGTTTCGTGTCTATCCACACATCTGAGCAAAACCATGTTGAAGTTCCTCTTATACAGCACATCGTCTTTGTTCAAGAAGAAACTGCCTGCCAATCTTCTCAAAGTCTTTCTATCATTGTTGGATGCCCCTGCAGGGTACTCTTGATTCTTCAGAAAGCACTTGATATCGTGGTACCAGGGCTTGTCATCAACTACCAATTCAGCAGCAAACACATACGCGGCCCTATCAAGGCGCATAACATCGATCCTGGGAACATAGTTCCACCGAATCACCTTGATCATGGAGGACAGAGTAGCAAGAGCATCTGCCATCTGGTTCTCATCACGAGGTATATAATACAGCTTTACTGTTGTAAAGAAAGTCAACAGTCTTCTCGTGTAATCTCTGTAGGGGACCAGATTAGGCTGGAGAGTATTCCAATCACTATTCACTTGATTGATCACTAGAGCTGAATCTCCGAAGATGTCCAGAGTCTTGATTCTCAAATCAATGGCTTGCTCAATACCCAAGATACATGCCTCATACTCAGCTTCATTATTGGTGCATTCAAAAGTCAGACGAGCGGTGAAAGGCATGTGGGCACCTTTCAGAGTGGTAATGACAACACCAATTCCACTTCCTTTGGCATTGACGGCCCCATCAAACATTAAAGTCCACTTTTCATCTAGATCAGGTCCCTCCTCAACAACTGGCTCTTCACAGTCTTTCATCTTGAGGAACATGATGTCTTCATCCGGAAAATCAAACTTCATCGGCTCATAATCACCAATCGGCTGCTGAGCAAGATAGTCTGACAGAATACTCCCTTTGATGGCTTTATGGGATGTATACTAGATGTCGAACTCTGTCAGTACCATTTGCCAACGAGCTACCCTTCTGGTGAGAGCTGGCTTCTCAAATATATACTTGACTGGATCCATTTTGGAGATCAGTAAGGTCGTGTGAGTGAGCATGTATTGTCTCAACCGCTTAGCAGCCCATGCAAGTGCACAACATGTCTTTTCAAGCATTGAGTATCTCGACTCGCAATCTGTGAATTTTTTACTCAGGTAGTAGATGGCATGCTCTTTCCTACCTGTCTCGTCGTGTTGACCGAGAACACAACCCATGGAATTATCAAGTACTGTCAAATACATAGTCAGCGGTCTCCCTGGGACTAGAGGCATAAGGATAGTAGGATTCTTCAAATACTCTTTTATTTTTTCGAAAGCCCTTTGGCAATCATCATTCCACCTGATAGCCTGATCTTTTCTCAACAATTTGAATATTGGCTCACACGTGGCTGTTAGGTGAGAGATGAACCTTGCAATGTAGTTCAACCTTCCTAAGAAACCACAGACTTGTTTTTCTGTTCTTGGCTCAGGCATTTCTTGTATCGCTTTCACTTTGGCCGGATCCACCTCAATCCCTTTTTCACTAAAAATAAAACCCAGCAGTATTCTAGATCTCACCCCGAAAGTACACTTGTTCGGATTAAGCCTCAGCTTGAATTTCCTCAAACGCTCAAACAGTTTCTGCAAATTCACCAGATGTTCTTCTTCCGTCTGAGATTTGGCAATCATATCATCAACATAAACCTCGATTTCATGATGAATCATATCATGGAAAAGAGTTACCATAGCTCGTTGATATGTTGCCCCAGCATTTTTCAGACCAAACGACATCTCCTTGTAGCAGAAGGTGCCCCATGGGGTTATGAAAGTTGTCTTCTCCATGTCTTCTGGTGCCATCTTAATTTGATTATAGCCAGAAAAGCCATCCATGAAGGAGAATACCGAGAACTGAGCCGTGTTATCCACCAAAACGTCAATGTGAGGTAATGGGAAATCATCTTTAGGACTAGCTCTGTTCAGATCCCGGTAGTCGACACACATCCGTACCTTTCCATCCTTCTTAGGTACTGGAACGATATTTGCAACCCATGGCGGATAATTTGTAACTGCTAGGAACCTTGCGTCCAACTGTTTTTGCACTTCTTCCTTTATCTTGACAGTCATCTCTGGTCTTGTTCTTCTGAGCTTCTGCTTGACCGGAGGACAATCCTCTTTGAGAGGCAAACGGTGTACCACAATGTCTGTGTCAAGCCCTTGCATGTCCTGATAAGACCAAGCGAAGATGTCAACATACTCTTGCAGCAATTCAATCAACCCCTTCTTCATATTATCTTCCAAAGCAACCCCTGTCTTGATCTCTCTCTTGACGTCCTCGGTGCCGAGATTAATCACTTCAGTAGGCTCTTGATGCGGTTGAATGATCCTTTCCTCCTGTTTCAACAACCTGGAAAGTTCTTCGAGGAGTTCACAGTCTTCATCACCCTCTTCTTCAGCTTGAAATATTGGATTTTCAAAGTCGAAGCGAGCCATAACAGAACTGTTATCAATAGGATCCGGTGACGTGCATCTACATGGGTGATGATATGTGCTTATGAGTGTGAACAAGGAGTGAAAACTAAACAAAACATTGGCAAAATATTTTTTTTTTTTTGAAAACTGCAAAAATAGAAAGACAGTGAACAAAATATTTGAATGCAAAAAGACGTCCTTTATTTATGATAAAAAATGCAGGTATCCATATAGATGAGCCCTACATGAGTCATTACGCCCTAGGCGGAACGTAAGACTTGGATATGCATGAATAAACAAAGAAAATTACTCTTCATGAAGAGTTACTTGGATAATCTCCTCAGAAGACCAGTTGCGGAGAACTTCACCCGAGACCCTTGGACACACCCAGTTGTCAATGTCGCAATCATTATCCTCATCTTCTTCGTTGATTGCAGAGACCTGGCCGTACTGAATGATGCCAGCACTGGAGAAAGTAATCGGCCCTTGACGAGTCTGAGGCGTTGAAGTTGTAGAAGTAACAACATCAGAAAAATTAATTACCTCATCAGGAATTACAAAATCAGCAAGAACAACATTTGTAAATTCTTCAGCATCTTCAGGAAAGAGAGGATCAACATCTCCATTCTCAACAACCCCTTTAACAGACCTTTGGGCAGATAAGTCTTCATCTTGGAGGATACCATCGTCAAGCAAGGCCTGGATACCCTGCTGCAGCTTCACACAACCCCCACTCTATGTAACACAACCCAAACAACCGCTCCCACAGCCGGGGAAAACATCTGCCTTTAGCAAGTATTCTTTGATTTCTAATAGTGGAGTCTTCAGCTTCAACACATCCTTGACTAATTTTACTTCTCCTTCCACCATGTTAACATTTGCTCCACCATGTTACGACATAGGATTGTTGACAACATTAGGAGCCGGCGCAAAGTTAATGGCCTTTGAATCAATAAGGTCCTGAACTACGTGCTTAAAAGCTTTGCAGTTCTCAATAGTGTGGCCAGGTGCCCCAGAGTGGAAATTACACCTAGCATTGGCGTCATAACCCACTGGAAGCCTGCCAACGGGAGGAGCCAAAGTGCGTAACTGCACAAGTTGCAAATGTTGAAGGTTGGGAAGTAACTGGGCATACGACATCGGAAGAGTGTCGAAACGCCTATCCATCATCCTCTGTCTCTGTTGATAAGCAGGTCTGTTACCCTGTTGTTATTGATATTGATTTTGTTGATGTTGAGGTTGTTGTTGGTGCACTGGTGCTGCAGCCGGAATGGTCACAGCTGCAACATAAGGTTGCTGATGGTTATTCTGAAAACTGCTCATTCGGTTACCTCTGCTCTGATAAGAAGATATGGCATTTGTATCCCCTTCTCTCCTCTTCTGTCCTCCTAAGAACGGCTTCTTTGACCCCGAAGATGATCCAACCCCATTTTGGATCTTACACGTCTTCAAGTTGTTCTCCACCGTCTCACCGGTTGAGACCACATCAGCAACATTCGAGGCGTTGCAACCCACCAGACACTCCAAATAAGATGCAGGCAGTGTGTTCATAAACATGTTGGCCATCTCTTTTTCCAACATCGGAGGCTGAACACGGGAAGCCAACTCTCTCCAGCATTGAGCATACTCTTTGAAGCACTCGTTGCTCTTGAGAGACAGATTCTGGAGCTGAGTCCTGTCAGGTGCCATATCCGCATTGTACTGATATTGCTTCACAAAGGCCTCAGCCAAGTCTCTCCAGCAGTGAATATGGGCTCTGTCCAACCTCATATACCACTCCAAGGATGCCCCAGCTAGGCTGTCTTGGAAGAAGTACATGAGCAGCTTCTCATCATCAGAATACGCGATCATCTTGCGGAAGTAAGCTTGTACATGAGTCTTCGGGCAAGAGTTGCCATTGTACTTATCAAACACGGGGACTTTGAATTTTGGCGGAACTCTCACGCCTGGGACCAGCCCCAAGTCAGCAACATCCACACCAAGAGCATTCTGCCCTTCCACAACTTTCAACCTCTCTTCCAGTCTCCGAAACATAGAGTCCATACCATGGCCCATGCCAAAGTCCTCTTGAAGCAGGGGGAATTGATCCTCATGATCATCATGGATGGGTTGTTGACCAAGGTTGCCATGTGGGATTGGGATAGGCCCCGGTCTATTGGGTCCATTAGCCTCTCCAGCGGGAGGATCAGCCACAACCTCCGGTTGAGTAGTAGGGGGATTCCCCTGTACCAACAATCTAATCTCTTGTTGTCCCTGAGCCACTCCTTGGACCACTTCCATGAACTGATTCATGCGAATCCTCATCTCAGCAAGCTCTGCTTGTAAACCTTCCATTGCTCTCTGTTGATTCCTTCGGGTACCATATCGGTGAATGCCTGAGTCAGCTAATCTAATAATGGAATACCAAACAAGATGAGAACACTGCGCCGATACCTGTTATGCAAGACATGCTAATGAATATGCAAATGCAATGACATGTTTATCAATTTCAAAGGGTATTCTACCCCTTGATTCCAGTTTCACATTAGATAAACAGTGTAAGAAAACCCCGACTAGAATCAAGAAGAAGATATAAACCCCTAGGAATAGATAAACATGATGCATGCAATGCTTATGATTTAATTTTTATATCAGAGGAACTTTAGAGTCTTATTTGCAAATTTTGAAAATATTAAACGTTTATCACATACAGAAATATCACATCAATTAATATTTGGAAATGTTTTTACGCCAAAGAAGTACAGTCTTGGTAACTAAATACAATACAAGAGAGAAGGAAAATGAACATCCTATGGATCCCTAGAAGAAATCTTCCAAAGCCCTCGAGACCGGAAGATAAGCTGCACGAAGCCTCTTCACCTCCCTCTCATAGGTTGCCTCCATATCTTCCTTCTCTTTGGCGAGTCGATCATACTTCCTCTTCCAAAACTTGGAAGACTGAGGAAGTAGAGAAGTCAATGCGTCATCAGGATCATCAATAACCTGGTGCTCAAGGAACTCTATCAAAGCATCCTTCTTTCTGATCTGCTGAAGCAACTCCTCTCGTTCACGGATCCAAGCACGCGAACAGTCTTCGTCTTTCAACTCCTCTACTCCTTGGCTAGGGAGGGTTGAAGGCCCAGCCACAACCAAAGGTGTGGGTCTTGGATACTCATAAGGCATGAGGTACTCGGAAGCTCTCCTCCTAACCCAAGAGGTATAGGGTTCCAAAGCGATACAGTTCTTCGATCCTAGCTCCTTCCTTCCTTTCTTATGGATCTTGCGCCAAGCGCGGACCATCCTGCCCTTCAAGCCTTGGGGATCTTTACCCTCCTGAAAGAACACATCCTCTAACAGAATGTTATTGGGTTTATCCTTATAGGGGGAACCCAAGCTGACGACGTGCCAAAATAAGGTTGTAGTTAATTCCACCGCATGTACCAAGAAGATGTACATTGGAGAATTCACCACAAGAGTCGATAATCTGCACACCATCATATACACGGTTGTACCAAAAGATATCATCATTAGTGAGAGACATAAGTCTCATGGACCACCGTAGACATCCTTTGTTCTCCTTGAAGGCGAGCGTCTGAGGCAAGTGCAAAATAAACCACTTGTACAACAGAGGCAAACAACACACAGTGGTACCACCGCCCTTTGCATTCCTCATATGCAAAGAGAAATAAGTGTCACCCAACAGAGTAGGAACAGGATTAAGAGTAGAGAAAATCCTAATGGCGTTCATATCCACAAACTTGTCGATGTTGGGGAATAACACTAGCCCATAGATGAGAAGTACAAATATGGCCTCAAAGGCGTCCTCACTCATGGCCTTCCCAAACATAGTAGCTTGATCAATGAGGAAATCAGACGGGAGACCTTGAATTCCACCTTTGGTAGTCATATGTGCACCAATAATAGATTCATCTATACGCAACACATCAGAAATCTCTTGAGAAGAAGGAACTCTCACCAAGCCACTGAACGGCAACTGGTCTAGGATAGGTATGCCCACAAGATAGGCATACTCCTTAAGCGTGGGCAAAAGCTGGAAATCCGGAAAAGTGAAGCAACGGTACAAGGGATCATAGAACTGCACCAACACACTCATTAGACCTTCATCCACTTGAGTAGCCAGAATAGACAGAAGCTTTCCATGACGAGCCTTGAATTCCAAGGGATCTAATACATAGGATGTCAAACTCCTTAACTCTTTCAAGTCGGGTTGTCTGAAACTGTACTTCTTCGTATTCCTTCTTTGCTTATCCATGTTTGAAAATTTGCAAATAGACCTCTTAAGTTCCTTGAAAATTTTCTATTTATTGATGATATGGATGTGTATGAATGCATGAATGCATGGATGCAACAATCACACTCAAGGATCAAGCAAATCACACCACACAAAGGTCATGGGATGGATCAAGTCATCCTTAATATAAATCATCCATTTTGGTGGATTATGGTTTACACCTTATCAACACCCAAGTTCCATTGATATTAAGGATACACAAGAACGGATCAACCATGAATCAAGGGTTTGTTGCGGGTCGCGAGCATGGAGTCTTGGTTAAGAACCACCCAAAGAGAGTGTACTATGGTTAAACCTGACAATCATGTTCTACAAGAGGTTCCCATAGTCATCATCCCATCTTTCAGATATTATCGGATAAACGACTACTCGTATTCCAAAAATGTTCTCAAGAGAGACTCTTATGAGTGTAGTATCGCGTAACAATCCTATCAAATCTTACACTTGAACGATCTTCGCACTACATCCTAAAAATAGGCCAAGATGGGCGTGGTAAACTAAGGTCCTTGGCTTCTAAGGCATATATTGGAAAGAGTAATGCCTAACCACGACTACTCGTGTGACATTATTGATCCCAACATAACCTCCACCAAGTGAATGGGCTTGCAAGTCAACTTGCTAAGGAATAACTCCACACAAGTCAACAAGACTATGCCATTCTCCTATCCTAAATGCACTCGAGTTCGGGTATAAAACTCATCTCATGAAGATCACCAAGCATACAAGGAATTAATATTCAAACAATTCAATCATTACGTACAATACAGTAATCCCAAATTGCACAAAAATATGTCACAAAGCAATATACCATACAATACAACAAATATGAAAAGTAGGCAAAACCCACTAGGCAAATGATATTCCCCAGTGAATTCGCCACTTTTCTGTTGCGGGGTATTCGTTACCATTAGAGATATTGACTAAATCCAAGGTAAACCATACAAGTCGAGTCGCCACCGCACTTCTATTTATCCAAAGGAATGATTAGAAAGCGAACAAAAACCTAAAAGTTTTATCGAATCAAAAACTAGTAAAAATGTCAGAGATCTGGGTAAGGGGGTTGGTTATGCATTGGGAAGGTTTTAAGCACCCAAAACATCCTAGGTACTCCTAGGGAGCCCTTTTCATAAGTGTTGTTCTAGTCTAAAGGGTGTAGGTATATCTAAAGTACTATTTACTGAAAGGAAGGTTAAAAGAAAATGACTCGCAAGGATGTCGCATCCACTGCCTACGTATCTCATCTGAGTATGAGAATCAGAGTCTTCGTAGCTCGGCTACCTATGGGTTAAAGATAAGTGTGCTCGGTAAGACGTCGCGTCTTATGCCTACATATCTCATCTGGAATGAGAATCAGAGCAAAACGTAGTTCAGCTAACTAGGGAAAGAAGGGTCTCGATTGCAACTAGGGAAAGGGACAGGGACGGTCTCGATCGCAACGAGGGCGAGAGAAAAGAATCGCAGCAAGGGCGAAAGCAAGCAAGGATTAGTTGTTAGTCGTTAGTCAAACTCGGCAAGACATCGCATCTCGTGCCTACGTATCTCATCTGAACATGAGAATCAGAGTTGTCGTAGTTCGACTAAACTAGGGGTTAAGGATTGCCATTTGAACATAGACTTACAAAAGAGGATACCAGCTGTGTCAAAGGAGGGTGGGTAGTGTGTTCAACGTCCTAGCAGTAGGTGTCGCAACTCGCTGAATCGAGTCTTAGGCAGTTACCTCTTTACAATAGAACGGACTGACATGCCACAAGATCGGAGATGCACGGAAGGTCTAAAAGTGGGGAAGCTCTACTCTAGAGTTGTTATGCAATATGGACCTATGTGTTAGGATTTATAAAGGGGAACATCTACCTAACGTTAGCATGCAAAGAATAGGGGAATTCTACCTATGTTATCATACAAAGGGTTCTACCTAATGGGTGCTACCTAAACGGAACAAGAGTTGACGGATGGAGCGCGAAGAGGAGTTACAGATAAGGGTAGATGGCGATGCCAGAGGCAATCGACTTACAGGTAGATGGCGATGCCTGAGGCAATCGACTTACAAGAGGATGGATGAATGCATGATGGTTCTGTTAAGTTTTGAAAATGATTACTCGATGTTGGATCGAGCTTTTGATCTTATTTTGAAATGGTTCTCGGATGTTCGTTTTAATTATTGTATTTACAGGTGACTACAAAAATAAAGAAATAAATATTATACACTTTATGGGAGAGGGGTACATTTGTTATGAATGAGGATTGTTCATGGCAAACAAACAATAAGAATATATGCCTCATACATCATACAAGTAGGCAACAATTATCAATCAGATCGGATAAATAAACAATATATAATCAAACCAAAGAATCAAATAATGGAGCATTTAAACAATGTATGGGAGTATGAACATGTTAAATAATCAAGCAATAGAAAGCATGAATGAGAGAAACAAGTATAAAAGATAACAGATGAATCAAACAGATGAAAATATACACACGAAGGGTCCACTGAATAATTTAATCAGGAAATGAGGTAAGGACCAAATAAAATCAAGGTAAAAGGCCTCTAATATATAGCATATGAGATGAACAAGGGAGGATCAAAAGATCTCTTCAATTGCCATAAGCAATCCATAAGTCAAACATCGATCATAAAGAAGTCAACTGAAAATTCAAGTCAACTTAAAAAATAACAAATAAATAGAAAATTAATCAAGAAAATTATGAAAAATTAAACTAAATAAGGTGGACTCAGGACATCATCATCCCCCAAAAAGATTTTAAAAATAATGAAAATTGGCACGTGAATTAATTAAAACAAAACATAGGTCAAACCAAAAGTCAATTAATAAGACTAGGTTAGAAATAAATCAAGAATAAATAGTAAATTAATCAAGAAAATTATAAAAAATTAAACTAAATAAGGTGGTATCAGGACATCATCATCCCCCAAAAATATTTTAAAAATAATGAAAATTGGCATGTGAATTAATTAAAACAAAACATAGGTCAAATCAAAAGTCAATTAATAAGACTAGGTTAGAAATAAATCAAGAATAGATAGTAAATTAATCAATAAAATTATGAAAAATTAAACTAAATAAGGTGGGGTCAGGACATCATCATCCCCCAAAAATATTTTAAAAATAATGAAAATTGGTACGTGAATTAATTAAAATAAAACAGAAGTCAAATTAAAAGTGAACCAACCAAACTAGGTCAAAAATAAATCCAAAATAAATTGAAAATATGAAATAAAATTCCAAGAAAAAGTCAGGTTGACCATGAGACAGTGGTCAACCTTCATCCCAAAAATCAAATGCTAACAATAATTTTAAGTCATAAAAATAAAAATAATAAATAAAAGTGTGTTAAAATGGACCATTTAGAATAAATAATTAAAATAAAATATTAATATTAAAAAAATACGAAAATAAAAATTATATAAAATTAAATAAAACGTTAAGAAAAGTGAAAAAATATTTTTGGGTAATTTTATGGACGAAGAAAATATTTTAAATAAGAAAAAGAAATATGAAAACGGAAGGATTAATGGTGATGAACATGGTAAGCAAGCATAGATATATCAAAACATGGCCATGGAAGAGATGATTACCTAATGGAAAATAGAGGTGGAATGGAATCTGATATGTGATGAAGCTTTGCCTCCTTGCCACGAAATTCCAATGCTCCTTTAGGGTTAGGGTTTCAACTTCTTAAATAGGGTGGATTAG
Source organism: Lathyrus oleraceus (assembly GCF_024323335.1). Lineage (NCBI taxonomy): Eukaryota > Viridiplantae > Streptophyta > Magnoliopsida > Fabales > Fabaceae > Lathyrus > Lathyrus oleraceus. The sequence goes on from NC_066585.1 coordinate 183,827,071, forward strand.
GTGTTCTCATGCGCTTTTTAATAAGTGATTTATCCATAAGAATAAAAGTGTGAAGTGAGGTGTAAAATGTTGTTATTTCGGGTCAAGCTTAAGTGAATGGATGTCCAATGCATGGCCAAAAGAGGTAAAAAAAACATGACTGGTTTGTGCAGCATGCTTAGAAAATCTGATTGGGCCAGCCAGGCCCAAAATCTGCCTAGAAAATCAAGTCATGGTGCCCACTTTAAATGAATGTATCTCTCAAACCATGGATCCAAATGAGATTATTCCAAAAGGATGTGAAAGAGGACATGGAAAGATACAATTGTTGTGAAGAAAGTATTTTCAAATAATGCCTTGAAGTGCAAGAAAACCGGCCAAGAAGTCTTGACAAATTTTGAAGATTTTGGACTTAGACTAAGCATAACATTCGAAATTCTATTCCAAATGGAGCAAACTTTATATCTATAGAAAGCTTGGAAAAATAGGAACAACTTTCATGTTGGAGAAAGTTTCAAATGGAGCTTTTATCTTGATGAAAAATGGGCTTAAAGTGAGTGCAACGATCATGAAAACTTGCCCTAAATGCAAAGTCAACCATTTCCAAATTAAGTAACTTTTCCAATTCCTGATTAAATGATGAATCCATGATCCAACCTTGATCAAATTTCATATGTAGGATCCCCTAGGCATGGATTTTGAGATTCCACTCTCAAAATGTCAGGAGTTGACTTTTCTGGCCCCACAATTGACTTTTCCCAAACTGTCTGATTCCCGATTCCATTGATCAATTGAAGCACTTCTAGCTCAAATAAAGAGCTAATTTTTTGTATGTAGATCCTTGTGGACATGTGGAGGGCCGGGGAAAAGAGTTTCACCCAAAGAATCAGAAATAAACGGATTTTATACCAAACCCTAGTTTTAGGGAAAAATGATCAGGAACTGATTGCACTGATTGCCAATGGATCTTTCTGAGATAATTAGAAATCTTCCTAGGCCAAGATACCTCTCTAATCATGACATGGATGAGATCCTCTACTTCCAACCAAACATTGCCTGTTGCAGGTAGCCATGAAACCCTAATTTCTTATTAAATCCAGACGAACACTCTGATAGCTTTGAATCCTTCACTGATGAACTGAGGATCATAATAAGATACTTGGACCCCCCTGAGACCCTTGAGACTTGTATACTTAGAAAATGAAGTCCAATTCTCAATCTTGCTTTGTGTGTGCTCCTTCTGTTAAGGAGTGATCGATCAAAACCTGATCTCCATGTCACTAATGTCGTATGCAATGAGTATGACCTAATATGATGCTAATGAAGTGTAAAACATAATCCCATGCTTCCAGGAAAAATGAAGGGTAAATTTTGGGGTATTATAATATTCATTCGTTATTATTTCAATTCATTTTTCTGTTTGATATGTGCAGTTTCAAGCGAGTTGCTTGAGGACAATCAACATATTAAATTTGGGGTTGTGATGACAATTGTCATTACATGATTTTTATGAGTATTTGTGATGAATTCGATGAAATCTCAAATTAAAGATGAGATAAATATGAAGAAGTATAAATAAAACGAAGAAGTCAAAGAAACATAACAAAGCCAAGAAATTGTGAAGAAACGAGCAATTTTCAGCATAATTTACATCTTGACGTATGTCTAGTAAATTGATCATATATGGAGTTCTGTAACTCGTTTTGACACGTGGTTTAAAAATAAATAAATTAAAAATAAATATATACATTTTGGAATAATCACACATGCAGTGAAAAGGATCGCGTGCGTGTTGCAGCGTGTTCAAAATCATGTGCATGATGGAAAAGTATCACACGCGTGATGGGGTGTTTTATGGGCTTTTCTGACGCTTTTTTAATGTTTTAAAAGGGAAATTTTGGTACTTTTAAAGGGGTACTGCACTTTACACGAAAAAGGTCGAAAATTGGTAACAAAAGTACATTTTTTACAGCATCAAGGGTGACTTGGAGAGCATTTGAAGTCATTGGAGGTCAATCCTTCAAGGAGTCTCATATTCAATTCTTCTTAATTGTTTTTGGTATCGTATTTTGAATTATGAGTAGCTAAACTCCTCTAGGTTAAGTTTTATTTTGATGAACCTGTTTCAATATTGTTGGGCAATATGTTGATTTGACTTTGCACGAATTCTTTGATCTATAATATATTCAATTTTTTCTTGTTCGTAATGCTTTTTATGCGAGATACTCTTTTAATCTGATTTTAGGCACATAGAGAATATTGACCATTGGTCTATGTGTTGGACATAGGAAAATTTTCATGCTTACGCTGGTTAAATAGGGATAGGAAACCCTGAGTAGTGGCTAGTGAATTAGCACTCTGTTACATCGTCTAATCCTGCTTATGGTAGTGGACTAGGGGTAGGAAGCTCTGGATAGTGATTAGTGAGCTATATCACAAGGAATTGGTTATAGCGATTCTGTTAATTCGTTGTGGGATTGTAGTGATGAGATTATTCATGTAAGACATCAAAGATCAATAATAGAGAAATAAATGATTATATACATAACCTGATCACTTTTGTAATTTTGTTAGAACATTTTATTTTATTTTCGCATTTAAAACTCGAAATCCCCCTAATTTAGTATTTTTTACGCATTGCACAATATTGTCTTGTTAAATAATAGTCCCAGTGGATTCAATCTTTTTTTATTACTGTGGCATTACCGGTACACTTGTCGAGAAGTCATCAATGTTAGTCTTACAAGGGAAGGGGACTCATAGAGCTTATTAGGTATATAACGTTGTATGGTGATTATGGTAATGACCATGGGGTCGTCATTATAAGGGTGTATGCCAACCGCATCTTTATCTGAGTAGACGATTATGACTTATGGTGTTTGGAACTCTTATTCGATCTTAACCTTAAGGAGGTTTTCTACACTCAAGATCTGGTGAGCATACCTTTTTTGGGTGGAGCCGATTTCCCCGCCCCGGTGAATCCTCATGCTATGATGTTAAGCGTGTGGCATGTAACACCCTAAATCCAACGTGCAATTTATAAAATAAATTAGAGTATTTTTCACCAAACACATTCTGAAAGTAAACATCTTCACACAAAAATTCAAAAATAAGTGGATAGTTCTCAAAACATGATTAACTGAATATCTCAAAATAAAGTAGTTTAAAACTGAAACATAAGGGAAATTAGTCCCACAAAACCTCAGGAAACAAAACAAAAATTCAAACGATCTCATCCCAGTGTTATATATCAGAGAGACACCGCATAACTAATCAAAACTCGGATGAAAAACTATAGAAGAAGGCAACATGCGCCATTCCTCAACACAACAACTACTACTCACTACTTGTATATGCAACATAGGCATAATAAGCCACACAACAACAAAAAAGGGATGAGAATAATTTTACAAAAGTTAACGGTGAAGTTAAACAGCAGGATAGGTACAACAACATCTAATATCATTCCCATATAAAGTTCACAAATAAACAATAATTATGATGCAAATGCATAATGTACTATACTCCTCCTCCTCCTCTAATATCAGGTTTTTGGGTATTAGGGGTCTATTACTGATTTATCTCTATCTCTGATTCCTCTCTGAATTGTGTTCCTCTCTGAACATGAGACCATCATGGTTCCTCTCTGAACCTGACATCACTGGACCATGTCCTACCTAACTCCAATATACATGTATGCATGAATATGAAAACAAAATTCACAAAACTCAAAACAACATAAAATATAGTGAAAACTCATACTCAAAAGATTCCTCTCTGAATCATGATTTCTCCAATATAAGGCCAACACCGTAATTCCCCTCTGAACGACTCATCTCAAAACATCATCTCAATAATCACAAATAATTAATACCGAGCAAAAATATTCTATTACTAAGTAACTCGAGTTATTCATCAACTCCGAAAATACTCCAAACACATTCAAAGAGCAATAATTATTTATATTAGCTCACAACTTATCAAAAGGGTGACAATATTTGTCTTTAACTCAATAGAGTTCTCAAGGTGAACTCTAAACAACTCTATAACAATCTTTACAACTCTAAAATATCTCTAACTGACTCTAAGGTACTCTAAAGTACTCAATTGACAACTCTAATATAATCAAAATTACTCAAGATTGCTCAAAAACTCATTGGACTCAAAATTACTCAACAACTCATAGAGCTAGACAACGGGCTCGAAATTGCCGAACAGTCGCAAGCAACCTGCACCGACCCGCAGCCTGTCACTGAGGATCGCAAGTGCGACACCCGAATTCTAGAGGCTTCAGCAATCCTCCGCCCGACCACTGATCGATGGACGCCGCCGTCATCGGTGCATCCCACCGACACGACTCCTTCGCGCGACTTTCTAGTTTCTCGTCAGCCATCGACGCGACTTCTCGATTTTCAAATTTTTGACATTTTTCTGATTTTTCAGAAAAAATGTTGATTGGGATTTTTCATGGCTTTTACGGTCAATGATTAGTGTGTGTGTGTGTGTGTGTATATATATATATATATATATATATATATATATATATATATATATATATATATATATATATATATATATATATATATATATATCATAATCCAATTATTGAAGTTTTCCCAAAACAGCGCAAACACAGATCATCACAACGCATCAAGGATTAAAACCACATAAATTATATATTTTCATATCATAACAATGAGGATAGAGAGCGACACGTCAATCGATTGACATAAGGGTTTTGCCCATCCTTTTGGCCACATACAAGAGCAACAAAACATAACAAATAAGATGAAGAAGATATGAGGGTGAATACCCCTCACTATCCGACTGCCTAAACCACCCATGAGTAAAGAGTTCCCCCCTTACCTCATAGTTGACGATTAAATAACTCTTTGGATCTACCGTTCTTTCATTCAAAAGACCCGCTCAAGCTTAAGCCTTCTTGCCTCTTTTCCCAATTCCTCAACTTTCACGATCTCCCAATTCTAATTCTCACTTTATCTATTAATCACCCTAATTCTCCTTAACACCTCTCCATTCTCTTAACACCCTCACTAGCACTATTTTTTTCTTCTAAAAATCTAATTATCTATTAATTAGCTAAGTAATAATTCCATTAAATGATTATTCTATTTTAATTTAATAATTCTCTAATTAAATTAAAATAGTATAGTTATCTATTTATTCTAATAAACTTAATTCTCAAACAATTAATAATTCTAATTGTTGTACCCTAAAATTTGCCCCCCCTTTTTCATCCTTTCATTCACCATTAAGTTGAGAATCATTTGCATATCTTCATGCTCCATGCATATGCATCAGTCATGCATTCATATCTAGTGGTTGATTAGTGGGGATTCAAAGTTCTTGGTTGGTAAAGCTAGGGTTTTGGAGTGGATGAAGCCCTAGAGGCTCAGCTTGGATGTTCATCTAGTGGTAGGGGATGCAAAACCCTAATGGTTTTATCTTTGAAGCTTGAATTCAATAAAGTTCTATCATGATGTCCTTTAGAGGGGTTGTAAGGCTTCATTTTGGTTTTGTGGGTCATGTCTTGGCCTTTAAACCCTAGTCGGGGGTTCATATATTGAAAACTTGGTTGATGAGCATCCTACTTCATCTAAGGTCTTTGGTTGAAAGGTATGTACTTGAAGCCCTAACTTCAGATGCTCGAAGGCCCATGCAGGTAAGTAAGTGACTGAGGAATCTTGGTTGGGCTGAAACCCTAATCCATTTAGAGGAAGGCTCATGCCCATCATCTTGTCCATCACACCCACATAATTTTCAAGGTCATAGCTCTTATTTATATGATTTGGATTTCTAGTCTTTGGCCCATGTTTCAAAAGTTCATGGGCTAATGATCTCTTAGTCCATGGATTTCATTGTTGCATATTGCATCCATAGTCTATAAATTTTGATTCAAGGTCCATTAGCCTAGTGCATTAGTCCATGTATAACCATACTTCATAGTCCAAGGGATCATGATTCATCATGCATTAAAGGTCCTTGTAAGGGGCATGTTTCATTCAAATGTGATAGTTCATTGATTCTAGTCTTTGCTGCATTCATTGACCTCATGCTTCATAGAGCAATATGGGTCCATTATTCTTGATGCATAATTCATATTCTTAGTCAATCAGTCCATATGTCATCATGCACTCATAAGCCACATTGGTCAAGTATTTTAGAGATTATGGTTCATTCATTTCAAGCTATGTTCTAAGCATAGATAATGGAGAAATTTCAATTTGAAAGTAAAGCATGGTATTGAATCATAAAGAGCCATTGTCCATTAATTCATATAATTGTTATAATTGTCATTTACATGATCAATACAAAAGAAATTACAAAAAAATACAAATTTTGCATAAGTTGACTTTTGGTCAACTATTGACTTTTTGGTCAACCAGTTGACTAAAGTCAACTCGCCTATTTCTTCATGATTTTAACTCTAATGCTAATTATATATTCATCCTTGCACACCATGAGATCCCATGATCATTTTCTTCATGAACAAGAGACTCCATTTTTGCAACATTTTGATTTTGGTCATGCCTCGAATGCATTTACCATATGTAGCGGTAAATCCGTGACCATCAAGCTATGGATAAGCTTAACATCAATAAAACCAGAGTCACCACCGCGCTTTTATTGTTTTCAAAGGAAAAAGGAAAAGTACGAACAAAACGCAAAGATAATAAGTTTTCAAATCAAAACTAATAAAATGCCAGAGATTTCAGGTAAGGGGATTGGGTACACAAAGGGAAGGTGTTAGCACCCAAAGTGTCCTAGGTACTCCTAGGGGCCCTTTTTTATGTGCGCATATGTTTTTGGTATAAATGATGTTTGATAAAATAGGGTGTGGGGGTGATAAAATAATTCATTGATTATATTTTTGTGTTTGACAAGACCTTCAGTCTTATGCCTACGTACCAACATAAAAATGTGGGATCAAAACACCGTAGTTCGTGGTAAAAATTTCAAAGAAGTTGGCGAGTTGATTTTAACAAAAGTTTAAGTAAAAGGGCACAAAAAGGCCAAAGGTTTGAATGGTGTTGTTAATTTTTTTTGTCTTTTGAAATTTGAGTCAATATGGTAAAATTTATTTACAAGTTTGATTTGAGAAAAAAAAGTTTGAAAATTCAATGGCACAAGGCTAAAGTTTCTAATTATTTAACAATGTCTAAGTTTGAAATCACAAGCAAAGAAAGGTTTTTGAAAAGAGGGTGATATTTTGAAATTAAAGAAGGTGGGAGGAGATGAATAAACTACCCTAAGCACAAATTTAAAAGTTAAGAGTTGAAAAGATCTGACCAATGGGATGCAATCCAACAGACAAGAATGTCATATAGAAACCCATTTTCCTTTGGACTTTAATCAAACAATAATCAATAAGCAATGAGCAATATCCAGACATCATGAAGATCAAGCATCAAGATGAAATATTCCTTAATCAACTCCAAGCAAGCAGTCTTCAATAGCTAGCAGTCTTCATTGTCTTCCAATGTATCACATCCAAGCAAGCACTCCAATAGCTAGCAGTCTTCATTGTCTTCCAATGTATCAGATGAAATATTCCTTAATCAACTCAGAATAAAACATCAGACATAGACAATAGGAACAAAATAAGAAATTAAGCATCAAGACAGAGTAGTAGATGAATCCAAGAAATCCTCAAGTCTTGCATCAGATGAAGGCACAATTCAAGATAGCTCGGTCTCAAAATGTTGGCATTGGCCAAGTTCTTTAGCACATGTGATATTGCCTAATTCTAAGTCCAAAATTCAGATCAAGTCTCAACAGTCCACCAAATGTCTTTTTAGGGTTTTTGTTGTTATTATGTGTTTTAAGGTCCTAAGACCATAAACAAAATCAAAAGCAAACAAACAATATATACAATCACAAGATATAGCTAAAATGAGAAAATTGAAAATGGACTTAAACATAAACAAGTTATATGAAATGTAAATGGCAATGGATGATAAATGACTGTGTAGCGGTAAATTCATGACCATCAAGCTATGGATAAACTTAACGTCAATACAACTAGAGTCGCCACCGCGCTTTTATTGTTTCCAAAGGAAAAGGGAAAAGTACGAATAAAACCCAAAGATAAGAAGCTTTCAAATCAAAACTAATAAAATGGCAGAGATTATAGGTAAGGGGGTTTGTTACACAGAGGGAAGGTGTTAGCATCCAAAGTGTCATAGGTACTCCTAGGAAGCCCTTTTTCATGTGTGCATATGCTTTTGGTATAAAAAATGTTTGATAAAATAGAGTGTGGGGATGAGAAAAGAATTCATTGATTATATTTTTGTGTTTGACAAGACCTTTGGTCTTGTGCCTACGTACCAACATAAAAATGAGGGATCAAAACCTCGTAGTTTGTGATAAAAATTTCAAATAAGTTGGTGAATTGCTTTTAACAAAAGTTTAATAAGAAAAGGCACAAAGGGATAAAAGTTTGAATGGAGTTGTTAGTTCTTTTTGTCTTTTGAAATTTTAGGTCAATATGGTTAAATTTATTTACAAGTTTGATTTAAGAAAAATAAGTTTGAAAATTCAATGGCATAAGGCTAAAGTTTCTAATTATTAAACAATGTCTAAGTTTGAAATCACAAGCTAATAAAGGTTTTGAAAAGGGAGAGAGATTTTGAAATTTCAGAAGTGAGAGGAGATGAAGAGGCTATCCTAAGCAAAAATTTAAAAGTTAAGGGTTGAAAAGATCTGACCAATGGGATGCAATCCAACAGACAAGAATGTCATATAGAAACCCATTTTCCTTTGGACTTTAATCAAGTAATAATCAAATAAGCAATGAGCAATATCCAGACATCATGAAGATCAAGGCATCAAATAAAGATGGCCACATCCCAACAAGCACCCCAATAGCTAACAGTCATCATTGTCTTCCCATATATCAGATGAAATATTCCTTGATCAACTTAGAACAAAACATCAGACACAAGATCAAAATAACAATTAAGCACAGAGATAGAGTAGCAGATGAATCAAAGAAATTCTCAAGTCTTGTATCAGATGAAGGCACAATTTAAAGTAGTTCAGTCTCAAGATGTTGGCATTGGCCAAGTCCTTTTAGCACAAGGAATGTTGCCTAATCCTATGGTCAAATGAGGGAATGGGAAAGAATAGGGATAAAGATGAAGAGGGAGGGGAAGATAGAAACACAAATTGATCATGAGTAGAATTTCATCAAATAAAAACCATCCATTTATTTTGGGAGATGAAAAGTATATTTCATCAATCCCCTAAATCCAATGGTTTTGAGTCAACAAAAGTCAAATCAACCATGACCAAGGCCCAAACAAAAAGTCAAACATCACAAGACCATAAAAACGGCTCAACAATATTTTTAAACATTTAATCCATTAAAAATCAATTTAAAAATAAATTAAAATACCTTTTAATTTTGTTAAAACCTAAAATCCCTTCAAAACACCAAATAAATGACCAAGGGGTTTATCCTAGGTCAAACAAGGTCAAAGGACCTTAGACAAAAAATTTCACTATTTTTAAGAAGTCAGAAGTATTTTTAAACAATTAAAATATACACAAAAACATTTAATTCATGAAAAATACCTAAATTAATCCAAAAAATAATTTTAATTCAAAATATGGAAGAGAAAAACATTTAAAGATTTTTGGTGAAAGTCCCATATTTTTTGGATTAAAAATAAAATTAATATGAATTAAACAAAATAAAGGGATTAAATGAAAAATCGAAAAATAAATTGAAATTCAAAAAACCAAGGGCCATCAGATCTCCCTCATTTATTGAGGTGGCATATCTGATGGCGAAGCGCGCGCTTCCATCAAACGCCACAGTCAACGCGTGTACACGTGTGATATTCAAAAACAAGGGCCATGATTAGAACGTGATCAGATGGTCTGGGCAATGCCATTACAACATTGGAGCCCTAGCTCCGGTCATCTTCTCCGATGGACCTCACCGGACTGGTCCACCATAAACCACCACCAAAATAAAAAGTAAGGACATGATTTTAAAGGAAAAATGCTCAGGAGCACGAATTTGACCTCCATTTCTTCCAATTCCAAGTATATTGAAAGATACATGGATTTTAAATTTGAGGTTCATGATTTGCGTTGCTTCGATTTGACCTCAAAGCAACTCAATCTTGTTGCCTACATTGGTAGGACTTCAGCCAACCAAAAATCAAAGAGAATGATGAAGAATTGAGAGAGAATCAAAGAGAGAAAGTTTGACAAATTTCACCTTTTGTTTGCAGTGATGAAGCTTGATCTGGATCTCAATTGGCTTGGGCTTGCCTCCACTTGATTGTAGGAGGTGAATTGAGAGCTCAAATTGCTTAGATTCTTGGAATTTCAACTTCAAAACAGAAGTGAAATTGAAACTCGATTTTCAATTGAAAACCTTCAAGATTATCCTCTAATGGTGGTAGGAAGGCTGCAGGAGCAAAGCTTGGGCAAGGTGTCTACAATTCTGAGCATGAGGCAATGTATTTATAGCCTTGGCAATTAATTTTCACACACTTCCACTCAAATGCCAAAAATAGAAATTCAAAAGTGCATGCTTGCATGGGCGTGTGATAGGCCCATGAAATGATGTAATTAGGTCCAAAAATGATCATGAGTGATGCTGGAAGTGTAACATGAAGCCATGCATTTGAAGTTGAGGAGCGATCATGAGATTCATCCAAATGGAACCATGAAGAGTAACCATGCGCAAGTCATTCAAAACTTGTCCAAATGAAGTGATTTTGGAATCTTTGGAAAGATGAGATCAAGGGAAACAACTTTCATGTTGAACACTTTTCCATTTGAAGCTTTGATCATGATGAATTTTGAGGTGGAAGTTTGGAAAATCAAACATAATTGAAATTTTTCTAAGTACCAAGTCAAATGTTCACTTCTTCCACCTTGAATAACTTTTTCTATGAGCTTCAAATGGAAAATGTCCCTTCATAAAAGCTGTAGATCTTTCAAACCTCTTAAATTTGGTCATAAATTGGACCTTGTTTGGATTTTGCATGAAGGAGTTATGCATTTTAGAATTTGAGGAAAATTGTCTGTTCAATGGTAATGGCCCAAAAGGACCTATAATGTTTTCTATTGGCACATGCCCTTGCAAGCTGAATTTGAAGTTTCTAAAAGAATAAAAGTTGGAGAGGACATCTTGAATTTGATCATGAAACTTGTATGGACTTCATCTCATAAAAATTGAGCAAGTTATGGTCCTTGGAAGTTGACCTCCTAACTCAGGCACAGACAAAATGACCTATAATCTTTCACCATAAGAAATGACTTTTCAAGCCAAAATAGCTCTTGATGTCAAAATAAAAGTTGTTTGGAATGTCATAACTAGTAATGTTGATCTTGGAATCATTTTCAGATGATAAAACTTGTAGGAGATAGGGTCTAGGGAACCCCATTTTTGACTAGTTGACTATCTCTGGCCAACCTCTTTGAACCGTCTTGCAAACTTGAAGTTCCTTTGCTCTTTGGGGATCATGGAGAATTATATATATGCAATATGAAGTATCCATTGAAATATTTGATCAATTGTTGAAGAAACTTGATGAGGAAGTCACACAAGATACCCAAATGAATTAGGGCTTCCAAGGCAAACAAGCTTCAAACTCTTGATGATTTATTGATCAAAATGATAAGTGGAGATCATAGGGATCCATAAATGATGTATAGAACCAATGTGAACCATTTCTTGATTAATCTCCTTGCACTAAGGGTCTCTGATCGGTCACCATTTTCACTATATTTTCGTTGCTTATCCGACAAGAAACCAAGGATTTTGAGACACTGTGTACGCATTATGGTACCTTTAGAGTTAATTTTCATTCCCGTAAGTTATTTAAGCAATTTTATTAATTATCAGCTTTATTTTGTGTTTTCGTGATTTTACGCTTCGGTTGTCGTGTTTATGCCCTCCAGGTCCACGGAGAAGATCCAATGGACTCAATGCGAGAAAGTGGAAAGTTTTGGCGTTTGAAAAAAGAAGATTTCCCAGTTCAAGAAGCCTGACACGGCTACCCGTGTCACCTGACACGGGCCGTGTCAGGAGGAAGGCCAAGAAAGTACAAGAAATACCCAAAATAGTGGCCTGACACGACCGTGTCAGGTCACCTGGGGCGTGTCAACAAGGAAATAACAAGGCAGAGAGCTGACACGGCCGCCCGTGTCAGCCCAAAACGCTAATTTTCCAGTTTTTGGGGTTTTTCACCGGGCTTGAGTTGCATGGACGTTTTGGAGATTTCCACCTTCTGCCAAGGGATTTTCACTATATTAGGAGAGTTTCTACAAGAGAAAAGATCATCTTGGAACAAGGTAAAATACAGTATTGTGAAGCAATCAAGTATTACAGAGAACAAGGAGTTTGGAGAGCTGAAGGTTTTCATGAGCGGGAGCGATTGAAGCTCAAAGTCATCCAATTACTTGTAATGTGTAATTTTTATCTTGCATTTGTTTTAAACAATATGAGTAGCTAAACCCCCCAATGCTAGGGGATGTACCTGATTTATAATTGTAACGAATTTGAGTTTATATTTGCATTTATAATATTGTTTTTACGGTAACCTTTTTATGTGTTTATTGCTTTCTCTTTCGGACCAATCGAGATTGATTTGTGGTTATCAATTAGGCTGGACCGCCATTGATAAGGTTTTCAAAAGGTTACTCTACAGTAGATATCACCTAAGACTAGGGATACCCTATATGAACCAGAGTATTCTTGATATTATAAAGCTTAACTTCACCTTAATTGGCTATGGACATAGAAATTAGGGTAGATGATTAAAGGTTTTCTCACCAAGGACTTGGGAGGAAATACCCTTAAGAACTGGTAGTAATTGATATTTGTTGATGCAATAGTGACTCAGAGTTGTTACAGGGATAAATCATACACCTTCCTTGGCATTGTTCCTTTTACCCTACAAACCCTTATTTTCATTCTTACTTGCCTTTACCTTTATTCTGATCTTTTTACATCTAAAAACCAAATTAATACTTTTTGTTTAATTGAATGATAATTTAAACTCGATATTGACGTGCAGTCCTTGAGATCGACATTCGGGGAATTTCCCATTATTACTATAAAAGGCAAAATAGTACACTTGCTATTTTCCCGATCAGTCTCAAACCCTAATTGTGAGCTTGATGAGGCATTGGTCGATGCACACACTACCTACAAAAGAAACAAAGCTATACATGGACATATTTTTGGCATTTTGGTTAGTAAATAATGAAAAACAAAGTATGATACAATCAAGTGTGCTTGGTGAACTCTCCCAATGCAAACCCAATGAATGAGAGGTAAGGAGGATGCCAATGTGTGAGCCCAAATCCAATGCATATGATGAGATAACATGAGGGATTTTAGGGTAAAAATTAGGGTCTTATAGACTGAAATTTAAGTTGCATAATAGTAAATGACTTGAAAGTAAAGTAATATTAACAAGTGCTAGTATTGGATTAAAAATGGCCTATAGTTGCTTGTTGGGAAGGCCATGGATTTATGAAGTTGGAGCTGTGACTTCTACTCTACACCATAAGCTGGAATTTGTGAAGAATGGCAAGCTTGTCATTGTTGGTGGAGAGAAGGAATTATTGGTGAGCCATTTGTCATCTTTCACGTATGTTGATGTTGAAGAGGAGGTTGGAACACCATTCCAAGCCTTATCTATTGCTGATGAATTGAAGAAAACTAGGGCACCCATGTCTTCTTTGAAAGATGCACATAGGGCTATTTAGGATGGTAGTATTGACAAGTGGGGTCGTGTTGTGGAGATCACCGAGAACAAGAACAGAGTCGGACTCGGATTTCAACCAGGCCCGTTCAACGCCAATGCCAAAGTTATGCAACCAATTTTCTATAGTGGAGGGTTAATTCATGGGAATGATCAACACTCAACTGCTATTATTAAAGACATTGGTGATGAAGACGAAGCTCGCGCCAACTTTGTGACGCATGGCCAAACTTGCAACAATTGGGTTGCTGTTGATGTTCCTGTTGTCATTCATCGTTCTAAGTAATTTGTTTTTATTATCTTAAGAAAAATCCTTTTCCTATGCCTAAGGGAGAAGTGAACATTGTTGCGAATTTTCTTTATTATCATCAATAAAATACAATTTTATTCAGCCATATCTATGATGTTTATTTTTCGCTTTTTCTGAAAATGGTAATCTAAAAAATAACTTAAATAAATAATAATATTTCCACCTGCATAGTATTTGTTTGCACTCCACTTCTCTAAAATCAAAATATCAAATCATTATGCAGGTTGGTTTTCAAACCCATTGAATACAATGATCCTACTCCCTCTCCAAACTTTGATTTCCCTGTGTTTGAAGTTGAGGAAGAGAATGATGATGAAGAAGTGTCTGATGAGTTATCATATTTACTTAAGCATGAGGGAAAATCCATTCAGCCATTTGAAAAACATATTGAATTAGTCAACTTGGGTTCCGAGGACGATGTGAAGGAAGTCAAGATTGGGTCTCAATTGTGTCTAGAAGCCAAGAAGGAGTTGATTGGTCTTCTTCGTGAGTACTCTAATGTGTTTTCCTGGTCCTATCAAGACATGCCAGGTTTAGATTTCGAGATTGTGGAGCATAGATTGTCGTTGAAGCTAGAATGACCTCCGGTCAAGCAGAAGTTGAGAAGAACTCATCATGATATGTTAGTGAAGATTAAAGAGGAAGTGCATAAGCAAATTGATGATGGTTTTCTTGTTACCTCTGAGTATCCACAATGGGTGGCCAACATTGTGCCTGTTCCAAAGAAAGATGGAAAAGTCTTCATGCGTGTTGATTACAGAGATTTGAACAAAGCTAGTCCGAAAGATGATTTTCCTCTGCCATACATTGATATATTGGTAGACAACACAACTAAATTCAAAGTCTTTTCGTTTATGGACGAATTTTCCGGTTACAATCAAATTTAGATGGCACCTGAAGATATGGTGAAGACCAAGTTCATTACACCCTGGGGAATATTCTGTTATAGAGGGATGCCTTTCGATTTAAAGAATGCTGGTGCAACGTACCAAAGAGCCATGACCACTCTTTTTCATGATATGATTCATAAAGAGATTGAAGTATATGTTGATGATATGATTGCCAAACCAAGTGATGAAGAGGAACATGTTAAGCATTTATTGAAGTTATTCCAGCATTTGAGGAAGTATAAACTCCGTTTGAATCCCAATAAGTGTACTTTTGGTGTTCGTTTTGGTAAGTTGTTGGGCTTTATTGTCAGTGAGAATGGTATTGAAGTTGATACTGCCAAGGTCAAAGCAATACAAGAGATGCATGTGCCCAAAACTAAGAAGAAAGTCAGAGGTTTTCTCAGCCGCTTAAACTATATCTCAAGATTTATATCGCATATGACTGCCACATGTGCGCCTATATTCAAGCTTCTTTGGAAAGATCAGTCTTGTGATTCGACCGAAGATTGCTAGAAAGCTTTTGATAGTATCAAAGAGTATCTACTTGAGCCCCCTATTCTGTCTCCGCCTGTTGAAGGAATACCTTTGATCATGTTTTTGATTGTGCTTGACGAAAGTATAGATTGTGTTCTTGGTCAGCAAGATGAATTTGGAAAGAAAGAATATGCAATTTACTACCTCAGTAAGAAATTCACCGATTGTGAGACTCGGTATTCTATGCTTAAGAAGACATGTTATGCATTGGCTTGGGCTGCTAAGCATCTACACCAGTATATGTTGAATCATACTACTTGGTTGATATCCAAAATGGATCCAATCAAGTACATTTTTGAGAAGCCTGCTTTAACTGGGAGGATTGCCCGTTGGCAGATGTTGTTATCTGAGTATGATATTGGATACCGATCTTAAAAAGCTATTAAAGGTAGTGTCTTGGCTGACCATTTGGCTCACCAACCTATTGAAGATTATTAGTCAGTGCAATATGATTTTCCTGATGAAGAGATTTTGTACTTGAAGATGAAAGATTGTGATGAGCCATTGCTTGAAGAAGGGCCAAAACCTGGTTCCTGTTGGGGCATGATATTTGATGGAGCTATTAATTCGTATGGTAATAGCATTGGGGCAGTGATTATTACTCCTTAAGGCACTCATTTTCCGTTTACGGCTAGATTGAACTTCAAGTGTACAAATAATATGGCTGAGTATGAAGCTTGCATTATGGGGCTTGAAAAAACCATTGATCTCAGAATTAAATATTTTAACGTCTATGGAGATTCAGCTTTGGTGGTGATTCAAATCAAAGGTTAATGGGAGACGAATCAACCCGGTTTGAAACCATATAGAGACTATGAGAGGAGGATTTCAACTTTCTTTACAAAGGTTGAGTTTCATCATATCCCTCGAGATGAAAACCGGATGGCAGATGCTCTTGCAACGCTGGCTTCAATGATTGTAGTGAAATTTTGGAATGAAGTTCCCAATTTGACTGTGATGTATCTTGATAGGCCAGCTCATGTATTTATTATTGAAGAAGTTAAAGATGAAAAGTCATGGTATTATGATATCAAATGTTTCCTCCAAAGTCAGATTTACCTGTCTGGTGATGTGCTTTACAAGAGAAACTTCGATATGGTTTTGCTCAGATGCATGGATAAACACGAAGCAGACTTATTGATGACTAAAGTCTGTGAAGGTTTCTTTGGTACTCACTCCAATGGACATGTTATGACAAAGAAGATGTTGAGAGCAAGTTACTATTGGCTGACAATGGAATCTGACTGTTGTAAGTTTGTGAAGAAATGCCACAAATGTCAAATTTATGCAGATAAGATTCATGTTCCTCCGACATTGTTGAACGTCATTTCCTCTCCATGGACCTTCTCCATGTGAGGAATTGATATGATTGGTATGATTGAGCCCAAAGCTTTAAACGAACATCATTTCATTCTGGTGGCTATTGATTACTTCACAAAGTGGGTTGAAGCGGCATCGTATGCGAATGTGACCAAGCAAGTTGTTGTAAGGTTTATCAAGAATCAGATTATATATCGTTATGGAGTGCCAAGTAAGATCATTATTGATAATGCATCAAACTTGAATAATAATATGGTGGAAGCTCTTTGTAAAGACTTTAAGATTGCACATCATAATTCTTCTCCCTACAGACCTAAGATGAATGGGGTTGTTGAAGCTGCGAATAAGAACATCAAGAAGATTATCCAAAAGACGGTTGTGACGTACAAAGATTGGCATGAGATGCTCCCATTTTCTTTGCATGGGTACTGTACATCCATCCGCACTTCAACAGGGGCAACACCTATCTCTCTCGTTTATGGCATGGAAGTTGTGCTCCCCGTGGAGGTTGAGATCCCATCATTGTGTGTTTTGATGGAAGCCAAGTTGACTGAAGCTGAACGGTGTCAGACCATATATGACCAACTGAATTTGATTGAAGATAAGAGATTGATTGCCATGTGTCATGGTCAGTTGTATCAGCAGAGAATGAAGAAAGTGTTTGATAAGAAGATCAAGCCTCATGTGTTTAGACAAGGTGACCTCGTGCTCAAGAAGATTTTATCTTTCAAACCTGATGTTAGGGGTAAATGGACTCCTAATTATGAAGGCCCATAATTTGTTAAGAGAGCTTTTTCATGCGGTGCTTTGATTCTTATAACTATGGATGGGGAAGAGTTCACACGTCTTGTGAATGTTGATGCAGTCAAGAAATACTTTACCTAAAAAAGAAAAGAACAACTCGCTAAGTTGCAAACCCGAAAGGGAGGCTTAGGCAAAAATGAGCGTCTCGGTGGATTGAAAACCCGAAAGGGTGATCCAGGCAAAAATTAGAGACATAAAACAGAAATTTCATCCCGGTAGATTGAGTATCCCACCTTGGGGAAATCTAGGCAAAAATTAGGGATTATGGCAAGTAACTGCACCCGACCGATTTTGAGCAAATCATTTGGTTCTGGTTCATCATTCTTAGCCAAAGACAAGAGCACAACATATTTCAAAGTTGGTATGGAGAGTAGTGATCATTGTATTCAATGTAGCCATTTTCCATGTAAATTACCATTCTCAAACTTTGTAAAGATCCATGGAGTCCTGTCATTTACGGACTACCATTCTATTAAATAAAGTTGAGCTTTTTATCCAATTATTTATACTCTTATTTACTTATGTTAAATAAAATTGAATTTTTATGATGATAATTTTTAAATAAATCAATGAATAATTATTTTTCTTAAAATAATAAAAACATTCACTTTAAGAATAATCGGTTTCAACAAGGAATGTCAACGGCAATCTAAGACCAAGTAAGTTTGGAAGTGTGAAGCATTGTTGTTCTTCCCCAAGCAGTTGGGTTTGGTAACTTTTTCTTCCCCAACAGTTCATCATTCATCCCGGCTTGGTCGATGAGTTTCTCCCCGAGTGATTTCTTATACCCAGTAGGATTGGTGGGTCTCATCTCCAGGTGAGCTGATGATTGGTCCCCTTTGCAAATCCATATTTCCCAGCTGAGATGCTCATATTTTATATCCCCTAATTTATGACTTGTGATTGAACCCTAGATATCCGGAACTTTTATTTAGTTTCTAGATCCCCATTTGCATTTGTCTGTGTTGCATAACCATGGCAGTGTCTCCCATGTGTGAGTCAGTTCCGGTTATCTTTACCTTGGAATTGGTCTATTTCGTAATTTCCAAGAAGAATTTGATGATTACTATATTGGTTTTTGGTTTACTCCAACGAATCTCAGCATCCCCAACATTTTGCTCGATTCCTCACTCAGAGTGTTATCTCATGTGTTCTCTTGCAGAGTTCATCTTCAGATAGAAGTTCCCTTTTCCCCGACAGTGTTTGAATCTGAGAAGTATTTGATTTTCCCCTGCAAGGTTTCTCCCATTTTATATGTTGTTGAATTAAAATTCCCCGCAGTACTGACAACTTAGGATCCTCAGCAGATCCTTCTCTATCCTTGGCATGATTGTTCGATTATCTTTCAGCAGCGTTTTCTCCCCTCAGAGTTTGTCGTGATTGATCGGGAAAATGTTTTCCCATGTCTTTCCCCAACCAGAGTTGATTCACTTATAGCTAGATGATTTATTTTCATCCCTAGCATATTCTCTAGTTGGTGTTTCCATCTTGTTGAGATTAGTCGAGTGTTGTAGCGATGATTCAAATCTTTGTTATTTGTATATTTGCATTGTTTGTCAGCATTATCATAATCATATACATGCATATTCACACATAAGCATGACATCAGATATTTCATTGTGCATTTTATCGCATCAATTTTTCTTCTGATCCCTTGCTTTGGTGATACTATTTTCCCATGCAGATTTGGTGTGTTTGTCCTCCTTTAATTGTAGAGTGTCAACCCCTTTAAGCAAAAATAGTTTATCCTTTCTCATTCCATACGAAGTTATTTCCTCGTGGATGACGATTATTTTAGTCGCCCCCAGTTAATTATTTGGATGGAACCACTCCCCTTGAGTTATATCCTCATTGGGTTGAGTCCTTGTTTGACTGTTTCTTTCTAGTTTTTACCTAGATAGATCTTTTGGTCTTCGAGAGTATATTACCCAATAACCGGTAATATTCTTCTTGATGTTGAGTACATTACTTTTTCCAATACCCGGTTCCTTTGTCTTCCACAGCGGATTCTTTTTCACATTTCCCTGGTAAGTTTATCCTTGATATGATCATCCTAACCGGTGACAGATAATCTTCCTTTTTGGTTTTCTACCCAGTAAAAAGGTAGTTGTAATCCCTATTTTATTCCCAAGTCTATCCTTGATATGTTCATTTTAACCGGTGACAAATTTTCTCTTCTTTGTGGTATTCTACCCAGTAACCGGTAGTTGTAATTCCTACTTTCCCCAGCTGAGTCTATCCTTGATATGTCCATCCCAACCAATGACGAATATTCTCTCTTTGGTATTTTGCCCAGTAACTGGTAGATATAATTCCTATTTTCCCCAAGTGTTTTATCCTTGATATGTTCATCCTAACCGATGACGAATATTCTTCCTTTGAGTTTATCCTTGATATGTTCACTTTAACCAGTGACAGATACTCTCTTTTAGGTCTTCTGCCCAGTAACCGATAGTTATAAATCCTATTTGATTTCTCTCCCTAGTAGGTAATTCTTACCCAGTAACCGGTAATGGATACACCTCTTTTCCCTCAGCCAGTCATCCTTGATATGTTTACCCTAACCGGTAATGGATGTCCCCATGTCAGAGTGTATTATCTCTCTACCCAGTAACTGGTAATAGATAACATATCTCATTTACTCCTGTGTTGAAGTTCATTCTTCCCCTGTTGAGTTTGAGTGCGTATTTCCTCTATGAAATCGACATCCCCTGTTTGGTTTGAGTATTTCAGCTTTGCTCTGACCTACCCATTTCCCATGTAGATTTTTCCCTGGTTCCCCAATCAATTCTTTTCCATTGATTTATTTTCATGGAAATTCCCCCTCGCGTGTCCAGCAGTTTTTAAGTCGTAGTCTGACCTACGAATAACTTCTTATCCCCTAGAGTCTCTGTCTTCCCAGTGAGTTTTTCCTTATGGAATGCATTATAGTTTTGTGGATCTTCAGTCTCTTCCTTATTCTTTTCCTTTGTGGCAATATATTCCCCACAAATATTATTTTAACATTCATATCATATGCATCATGAGGTCTCTTAGAGACCAAAATTTGTTTCTAGATGTTGTTATTTAAGTCCATTCTACTGAGTTGATATGAAGATTTTAACCTTCACATCCTCAGTTAGAATGCCCTTAAATAGGGGTAGCTGTAAGACCCTAATTTTGACCCTAAGATTCTTCATGCTATCTCATCATTTGGATTGGCTTTGGGATCACACTTTGGCATCCTCCTTACCCCTTATTCATTAGGTTTACTTTTTTGGATTCATGAAGTTGGGAAGGTCATGGATTTTGCAAATGCGTCAAAAAAGTAAACCTCTTTAAACTGGATTTATTATGAATTAAACAAAAAAACATAATTAAATGGAAAATCAGAAAATATGGAAAATCAGGGCCCATCTAATCTCCCTCATTAATTGAGGTGATAGATCTGATGGCCAAGCACGCGCGTTCCACAAACACCTCATTCAACTGCGCCACACACATGGTAATCAAAAGAAAGGGCCATGATTAGATCATTTCAAATGGATCAAAAGGTTGAGAGAGTGCTAACGCACCTCCGGAGCCCTAACTCCGGTCTTCTTCTCTGGTGGACCTCACAGGACTGGTCCACCACAAACCTTCACCAAAATGAAAAACAAGGACATGGATTTAAAGAACAATGCTCAGAAGCTCGAATATGGCCTCAATTTTCTCCAATTCCAAGTATATTGAAAGATACAGGGATTTGAATTTTGAGGATCATGAACTGAGTTGCTTCGATTTGACCTCAAAGCAACTCAATCTTGTTGCCTACATTGGTAGGACTTTAGCAAACCAACAATCAATCAAAATGGATGAGAAATGAGGGAGAATCTAAGAGGAGAAGTTTCTGAAATCTCAAATTTGGGGAGCTTCAAATCAGCTTGATCTTGCTTCCAATTTGGCTTGGCTTGACTCTAAAAGCTTGTAGGAGATGATATTGATGATTAAAAAGCTTGGACTCTTGGAGTTTCAATTCCAAAACAGAATGAGAATTGAAACTCGATTTCTCAAGAAATCTTCAAGATTATCCTTTCAATGAGGTTTGGGGAAGAATGAGGTCGAAGCTTGGGCAAGAGGATCCTCATTCTGATCACCAAAGTCATGTATTTATAGCCACGTTCATTGCTTTTCACACACTTCAAAAATTGGCCAAAATTGTAATGTGAAGTACATGCTTGCATGGGCGTGTGATAGGCCCATGATATGATGTAATCAGGTCCAAAAATGATCATGAATGATGCTGAAAGTCTAACATGAGACCATGCATTTGTAATTGGGAAATGATCATGTGATCCATCCAAATGGAACCCTGAAGAGTAACCATACACAAGTCATTCAAATATTATCCAAATGAGGTGATCCAAGACTTTTTTGAAAAGTGACACCAAAGGGAACAACTTTCATGTTGAACACTTTTCCATTTGAAGCTTGGATCATGATGAAGTTTGAGGTGTAAGTTTGAGAAATCAAACACAATTGAAAAGTTTCTAAGTACCAAGTCAAATATTAACTTCTTCCACCTTGAATAACTTTTGCTATGAGATTTAAATAAAAAATGTTCCTTCATCAAAGTTGTATATCTTTCAATCCTCTTAAATTTTGTCATAAATTTGATCTCATTTGGACTTGTCATGAAGGAGTTATGCATTTTAAAAGTTGAGGAAAATTGCTTGTTCAATGATGATGGCCCAAAATTACCTATAATGTTTCCTCTTGGCACATGCCCTTGAAAATTGAGTTTTAAGTTTATCAAAGAATAAAAGTTGGATAAGACATCTTAAATTTGATCATGAAACTTGGATGGACTTATTATCATAAACATTGGGCAAGTTATGGTCCTTGGAAGTTGACCTCATAACTAGGGCACAGACAAAATGACCTATAATCTTTCACCATAAAAAATGACTTTCCAAGAAAAACTAGATCTTGATGTCAACATGAAGGTTGTTTGGAGTGTCATAAAGAGTAACTTTTATCTTGGAATCATTTTCATATGACAAATATTGTAGGAGACAATGTCTAGGGAACCCCAATTTTGATCAGTTGACTTTCTCTGGTCAACCTCTTTGAACCAACTTGCAAAATTAAAGTTCTCTTGATATATGGGACTCATGGAGGATCACATATGTATAAGATGATGTCATATGAAGTATCCCTTGAAATGTTTGATCAAATATTGAAGAAACTTGCTGAGGAAGTCACACAAGATACCCAGATGAATTAGGGCTTCCAAGGCAAACAAGCTTTAAACTCTTGATGATTTCTTGATAAAAATGATAAGTGAAGAGAATGGGGGTACATATATGATTTCTAGAACCAATGTGAATCATCTCTTGATTGATCCCCTTGCATTGAGGGTCTCAAACCCTGGATGTGAGCTTGATAGAGCATGGGTGGATGCATACACTACCTGCAAAAGAAGTCAAGCTATACATATACATATTTTTGGCATTTTGGTTAGTAAATAATGAAAAACAAGGTATGATACAATCAAATGTGCTTGATGATCTCTCCCAATGCAAACCTAATGAATGAGGGGTAAGGAGGATGCCAAGGTGTGATCCCAAAGTCAATGCAAATGATGAGATAGCATAAGGGATCTTAGGTTAAAAATTGGGGTCTTACAACCATATCTTGTAAATTTGCATAGAACCTTGCCTTGAAATCATGTTATGCCTGCCCTATAATTCACAATCATCAACAATCAAATCTTAACAACATCACCAAAATAGTCCAAAGCAACCATTCACCAAGAAATATTTCACCATAGCATGTTGATGTTGTCACAAAATCAAGCTAACAGGTCATGCACAATACATCCAACAAGACACTAACAAGGCAAAGCAATCAATGCATAATAACCACAATATAATATAATAATCAACATATAGCAACAACATTATACATTCACGTTCAAACATTGTATACATAAACATATCAACATTATCAAGCATAGGCAGTATGGATTCTGCAGTGTGTAGCAGGTATGGCAGTTACAAGAGCACTACCACATTTCCTATTTTCCAAAACCATTCTTCAGGGTGCATGAGGAAACAATCGTGTAAGCACAAGAGTGCAACCTGCAACTATTTTGACAGACTGCAATAAATGGAGGAACATGCTACTCAAACTGCCTTGATAGTACCACCAAAATAAAAGTTAGCATCACAAATTGAATAATCAAACACCATTGTTCAATTATGATAACAATTAAAATCCAAACACCATCTTGACCTGAGAGCTAAGCAATATTCAACATACATATTCTAAGATGACTTCAAGTGCATGACTCAAATTCTTGGCATTGTTAATTCAAGCAGATGTCATATGCATTACAAACCATCATCCTATTAGTCCATTGACATGGCATGATAGCATAACAATTCAGTCATTAGTTTTTAATCAATGTCAACATTTAATTATTCAAATTTTTTCCATAATGCTAACCACAACTAACAGGATCTGGCAGCTGTAAGACCCCAATTTTGTCCCTAAGATCCCTCATGGCATCATAATATTGCATTTGGCATTGCCTCAAGGATCATTAGCATCTTGGTTCCCTTTGCCTTTGGGTGAGACTCCTTGTGAGTGGTTTGAGATCACCAAGCATGCTTGAATTGTATATAATTGTTTTTCTCATTTTATTTACTAATCAAAATCACAAAAATATGTCACTAACATTTTTTGTTTGTAGCTTGAGCAATCACAAGGTCCAAAGCTTCTAGGAGATCATTGGTACAAAGACATGGTCAAGAGGAGATGAAAACAAGCATGGCAATGGTTCCCAAAGCTATCATCCATCAAATATGCCTCCCTAGTACCTCAATGCATCATTTTGATCAAAGCAAGTCAAAGGGTTTGAGGTTTTGTCCTTCAAGGAAACCCTAATTCATCTGTGCACCACAATGCCTTGCTCCTGAAGCAACCTCAGCCCATGATCAAATAAAATCAAGGTAAGTTATTTAATTCATCATTTCATGCATATTTGAACTTATTTGAGTGTCCTCAATCATCAATTCATCAAGATGTGAGTCATGGACTTGAGAAGTTGATCAGTCAATTCATCTGACTATTTTGAAATGCACTAAGACCTAACTTTTTATGTGTTGGTCAAATGGAGATGGTTCCAAAAGCAAAAGTGTTCTTACGAACAATATGAACAACGTTCATGTTCATAAAAAATTTATTTGAAGCTTGGAAGGCCATCTGTCATTCCAATACATTATAGGTCATTTTGACTGAAACCCTAATTTTGGGTCAACTTCCCAAGGACATAACGCATTCATTTTTTATGATTTTGAGGTGGGATCAAATGCATTGGAAAGCTTAAGATGTATAATTAAAATTTTATATTGAGAAAATTTTCAAAATCTCAAAGGAAATACATGTGATAATGCAAGACATTATAGGTCCTTTTTGACCAAATGCATTGAAAGTCAAAAAAGTCCAACTTCAAGTGCCCATAACTCTTTCATCCAAAATCCAAATTATGCAAAATTTAAGTCCATTTTGATTGTCTTAAAAATATCTACAACTTTGATGTTGGAGGTTTTCACATTTGAGGCTTTCATCATTAAGACATAGGGGCTTGAAAATTGGCCAATTTTAGAAACCTTGCCTTGACATGTCATGCACCTTGCACTTTAAACTCAAATTTCATAAATTTCCACACTTCAAATGGATTTTTGCCCAACATAACAATTGTTCCTTACATCAAGACCTTTCCAACCATTACTCACATGATCATGTTTGGATTTTTTCATTGGGACTTTAGAAGAGATGAATGTTTAGGTACAAATGAGGAATTCACTTGAAATCTTGGTACATAAGCAATTGCCTTGCAAGTCACACGTCCAATTTCATTTGGCTGATGCTCAAAATTCATTTGGCATTGTTTTTGGGCCTTGTGCATGATCATGCAAGCCCATACAATGAAGCTCCACATGCCATGCACACGGATTGATCACATTCTCCTTGCCACTTCCTCTATAAATAGAGACCTCATTCCATTCATTTGACACACCTGATTCAACCTAAAATGCTGCAGAATTCTCTCCATAGCCATCACTAAAGAAGCAATTTCATTTTTCTTAAATTTTTCAAATCTAAAATTCAACTTCATCTGGTTGAATTCTCATATCTAATGCTTCTAAACCTTCATCATTCATCTCATTGAACTTCTGTTTTGGTAAAGCAAGCAAAGAATCAAGTCCAATTCTCCAGAAATCAAGCTTACTCTTCAACTGGTATTTTCTTCGAATCTCTCATTTCTGTGATCTATTTGCTTGGCCAAAATGTTTTCTGAAGTCCTCACTTGAGAGGCAAGCTAGTGGTAGCTTCAATTTTGCTTTTCCTTGATCTGCATTTTGCATACCTGAATCTTCCACCTCAGATTTCTCCATTTATAGGAATCTTGAGTGTGATTCAAGGTTACAGGGGTGATGTACATCACCCCAGCTTCATTTTGGTATAAGGATTGTGCATTTTTAATAAGGTTTGAAAACCTGCAAAATTGACCGGAATCTGGAGGCTCACCGGAGAAGAAGGTGGCTTCGGTGGCCGCCTGTTGCCAGTTTGAATTCTGGCCATTGGATGTGTTTCCCAGATCGAATCTTGACCATTGTTTATTATGACTTTTCTTTGGTTTCCATGTAATTGCATTGACCGTGGATTACCATGAGCGTGCGCCTCTGGATCCTTAGATCTGCCAGCTCAATTAATGAGCTCAGATCCAAGGGCTCTCGTTTTTTCCAATTTCTAATTTCTGTTTTTATTTTCTTAAATTCCATTTTATTTCAAAAATCAATATCTCTTTCATTTTTAATCCAAAAATTATGGGACCAATTGCATTATTTCCCAAATAATTTCTAGTTTTTATTTCTGATTTTTAATATTTTTTATTTCATCATTTGATATTTTTTATGAATTTTCTCTTTTCTGGTTATTTTTAATTTATTTTAAATAGTTTTTGATATTCAAAAAATACAAAAATATTTTCCTAACCTATTTGAATGATGATAGATCTATGAAAAATATTCTCATCAGTTTTTAAATTGATTTAGATTTATTAGAGATTTTAGTTCAATTAGGTTATTTTTATTTATTTTTAATTGATTAAAAATAGTTTCTGACTTTTAAAAATGCTGAAATTTTTTGTCAAACTTTGTTTGACCTTGTTGAACTTAGGATAAATTACTTGGACCTTTCAAGGTTGATTTGAAGTGATTTTGAAGTTTGACTTTTCCTTTATTTTTAATTCAAGTTTAATTTTAAATATTAAAAAATGCCAAAAATAGTTTATTCATTTCTTGACTCTCAATCTTCATCTCACTTCTGTTTTTGATTGTTTGACCTTGACTTTCAATGTTATTGGTCAACATATAAGGATTGGTACATTGTATTTCATTTAATGCACTTTAATTTTGCCATTTCCATTTCTCTTATCCATCTTCTCCTTCTTCTTCTTCTACTTCTTTTCTTCTTGATCAATGAGTTGAAGGTTGATAAGTTAGCATTGGTTAGGAAGATTTAGTCTTCCTTGATTCAAATCTAATTCATCTTGATCAATTGATCAAGTGAATGGCTTTGCATTAAGGATAGGTTGTCTTCTAAATCATGCAAAAGGCTTAAACCAATACAAGATCAATTCTCATTTTCTTTTTGGCATGGCAAGTTGTTGGAACTTGGTTCTCTAATCAAGACTTCTAACTTGTGTTGTTGCCTACATTATTATTGACCGGCCTCAGATAGTTGTGACTTCTACATAAGTCCAATTACGATTGCTTAACATAGCGCTAAATTTGCCTTATGGCACACTAACTACTAACACTAACTATTGACAATTAACATTTACTTTATGCAATTTACTTTTATGCAATTTACTATTCTTGCATATATTATCCATTTGTTTTTCTCTTTGCTCACTTGAGCACATGTTTATGTTAATGCCATTTGCCTTTTGCTCACTTGAGCACATAATTGTGTATATATTATTGTGCTTGTGTTTTTGTTTTGATTGTTGTGGACCAAATGCAAAGAAATGGACTTAGTTTCTAAGACTTTCCCTATGCAAAGAAATGGAGAATTGGACTTAGATTCTAGGACCTTTCCTTATGCAAAATTGGAGTAAAAGGATCTTAATGATGAAGATGGATTGGAAGGACCAAATCTCTAAACTCGCTCTTGTCCATTCTTGTTTTACTTCATGGAACTTTTGATGTGTGTGCTTTTGTGCTAGGAGTTTCCATTTGAGCTTAATTGGAGGACCATTGCCATTTTCATCCAAGTGGAAGATACAAGATACATTGAGGATCTTTTAAGAGACTTGTTTGATTGCTTATGCTTTGTGGTTGCTTATTCCAAAGGATGGGAGCTACTTGGATCATCAATATGATCTCAAGAGAGGGACTCCATTGTGGTTTTGATTTCTTCATCCATTCTCTTTTTGTTTTACTTAGGACTTAGCCCTTATTCTTCTTCTCCCATTCTAACCCAAGCCAAAACTTTTTGTGCAAACATTTAACCATTGTTTTCAAACATTAGAAACCTAAGCCTTATGCTTCTAATTTTCAAACTTTCTTTTCATAACACTTATTTTGAATTGAACCTTTAAGTCAACTTTGACCATTTTTGTATATACTCCTAATTGGTAAATATAACCCATTCAAATGCCTTTTGTGGTTCCAATGGCCACTTTCTTAATCAAAAATCTTTCATAACCTTTAGCTATTAGGTTTGAGTTATCCTTGTGGTAGATGTAATACTCACCTATATCCTTAGTGATGGACAATAAGTCTTCCATGCTTATTATAGGGTTAACCCCTCACTAGCATGTTGAAGCTATCCTCACATGGTGGATTTGTGGTTTGGTTGAGTTTTATCCCTTTGATAACAAAAGACCTTAAGGCTTTTGGACCAATCAATTCACCCATTTGTTTTGAGATCTTTTACCCCGAACTACGAGGTTTTGATCCTAATCTTTTTATAAGATAGTACGTAGGCAATGGGTTTATCCATCCAAACACAAAATGTAAATAACTTGTATATTCTCTTCTCATCTCTTCAATCATGTTTGCACAAACAATTTTTTTCACAAAAACAACAACCTTTGCAACAAGTATGAAAAGGGCTCCCTAGGAGTACCTAGGATGTTTTGGGTGCCTAACACCTTCCCATTGCATAACCAACCCCCTTACCCAGATCTCTGTTCTCTTTTACTAGTTTTTGTTAAAACTTTTAGGTTTTTGTTCGCTTTCTAACCATTCCTTTGGATAAATAGAAGTGCGGTGGCGACTCGACTTGTATGATTTACCTTGGATTTAGTCAATATCTCTAATGGTAACGAATACCCCGCTACAGCAGCAAACACAATGAACCTGCAGTCACTTAACACTAACAAAGTTTGGAAATAAAACAAACGTGATTCAATTAACTCTTCAACAAAATTTTAGTTAAACAACAAAACTCATTTCTCACTTAAAATTCGATTAACCAAACTAACATCCACTAACAGTTGGCATTCTAACTATTTGCTAGCATATTCCATTTACTGAACAACCATTAACTAACCTCACAAATAACTCTCTAACTGAATCATAATAGAGTTTTTTAACTAACCTAACCGCCTAACTGTTTTCAAAACTGATTAGAAACTAACCTAAAATTAACTAGCTAACACCCAACTGGCATAACAGAATTGAAAACTGACAAGTCAAGAGATTAACAACTAACTAACTTTGCACAAATCTCCAAAGTTAACGAAGTTAATTATCCAACTGATTTACTCATAGACCAACTTAACAGAGTTAAGCTCTATTAATATTGATGCCTATAAATCCATCTTCAATCACCATTTTTTGTTTCACCAATGATTCTCCAAAAAATCACCTTGAAATTCTCTCATAACTCTCTCAATCATCTTTGTTTTCTCTCTGCAAACGAATCCTTGCATAATCATCATAACTCTTAATCCTCTCAATTCACCATCACTATCCTCTCCCGCATTGAATAGAGCACACCAAGCCATTACAGATCCTACAAAAGAGGTAGAAAAAGGGGAATTATACACAAGATGATAATTTGAATCACAGTACCTGGATACTCTTCATTCTCCGATATTTCCTTGAGCTTCATCTTCTTCAGTTACAACAAACACCGAAGCATATCTCCGCTTCGAAGTTTGGGGAAAGTCTTTATTCTTGCTCATTTCTATTTGCTATGATGTAGACCTTTGTATGATGAGTCAAACCCCTATGGTTTGGACTCCATTTCATTACTCCATGGCATTTGATTTTGAATTTGAGATCTAGGGTTCTTATCTTGTTTCTCTCGATTCGTGCATTTAGAGAGGAATTGGTAATATCTTGGTTTAGATTAAGGATCAGTGAGTTAAGACATTTCTTTTGGTATGTTGTTTTTGGTGATTGAACCTCCTCCGCCGCCGGAGGAGATTTCTGATGCGGCGGAAGAGTGTCTCAGGTCAAGGTTTAAAATCCGCGCGCTTGCAGCTTCGGATTGTAGTTTGCTTGAGGTGAATCCTTGCCCTATCTCGCTTATGCTTGGATTTGT
This sequence comes from Lathyrus oleraceus, assembly GCF_024323335.1. Taxonomy (NCBI): domain Eukaryota; kingdom Viridiplantae; phylum Streptophyta; class Magnoliopsida; order Fabales; family Fabaceae; genus Lathyrus; species Lathyrus oleraceus. Next base: position 183,857,253 of record NC_066585.1, read on the forward strand.
GCCCCTGTTACACTTTGGCCCATGGATTTTCATTCTTGCACCATACCATTCAGTCCTACACCCCCTCCATATGATGGTAGTAATGAGTGGGCCTCTTCTTTGAGGCCCACGTTCAGGTTCATATCCACACCCCCTGTTGGCATTGTTGTGTGGGCCTTTGTTTAGTTGTGCTTTGGGCTTTGCTGTTTTTTATGTTGTCAATTAGAAATGAAGAGTGTAATTAGTAGTAATTAGATTATTAGAATTCAATTTATTTTTAGGTTAATTAGATATTAGTTCAATTATGTTTCATTATTAATTAGAGCCTTGATTAGTCTAATAGGTTTTATTAGAATAATAAATTTGACTAGTTTAATAGAAATCTGTTAGAAATGTTAGAAAATAATGAATTTTTAGCTTTGTTTAGCTTTCAGTTAATTAGATTTTGGTAGGAATTAGAAGTAATTAGATAATTAGAAAATCTTCTAGAAGGTTAGAATATTAGGAATAATTAGAATTTTCATGATTAGAATTTTAATTCAATGTTAATAATTTGTGAATTTATCATTTTGCCCCCCTTTAGGGTTTGTTTTTCCATTTTAGCCATGTGAATACACGCTCCTTTAGGATGGATTTAGACTTAGAATTAAATAGTTTTAAATCAAGTTTTGACTAACAAATGCATGTTCCCCTTAGGAATAGCCTGCGAATTTAATTCTACCTTAGATTAGGATTAGTCATAATTTTCAAGCTAATTCAAACCCTCAATTCAAGTTGATCAAAAGCAATTTTGATCAACTAAATCCTTTGATCTTGTATAATCCCACAATCTATTCAAGTGATCAAAAGACCCTTGATCACTTAATAAGACTCTTTCTGTAAGCTGTGGAGCTCGAAGCCTCAAGTCAGACTCTCAATCAAGCCATCCCCAGTCATATCAAGTAGTTGATCATACAAGGCACATCAAATGTGGTTCTTCAAGAGCTTGTTAATCAAGGTTAAAATTGTGTGGCATGAGCCTTAAGCAATAAATAAGGAATGAGATTGGAAAATTCTATTAACTCATTCTGAATATCTTTGAGTACGGGACATATGACCCAATTGCTCATCATATTCGCCTCTATTCATAGACTTTAACACAATTCAAATCATATGATTGACAAGTATCTCCTTTCACAAAACAAGTAGTGCAACAAGCAGAAGACTCTATCAACAAATATCAATCATAATTCAAGTTATATGCCATGAGACTTAAGCAACAAAGAATGATGAGATTGGAGAATTCCTATCCTTGTCCAGGGTATCCTTGGGTACGAGAGGAATGACCCAGTTGCTCAAGGTATTCGCCTTTGTTCATAGAATTTAATGCAGCACGAATTGAATGATTGATAAGGCATTCATCATCACAGGGAGCAACAAATATTATTCCCAAGCAACTTAAAAGTTAGGATAAGAATTACATTCCACGAGCCTTCAGTAGTAAAGAATGGATGAGAGTGGAGAATTCCATTAACTCATTCTAGATATCTTTGGGTACGAGACACATGACCCAGTTGCTCATCGTATTCACCTTTACTCATAAACTTTAGTGTGGTTCATATCCAATGACTTACAAGTCTTCTTTTCATTCTATTATCAATCAATCACTTATCTTGCCTCATCTTGCTGACACCACTAGTAGGATGAACTACAAAAGCTCTGACTTTCTCATTGCACAATGAGAATACGTAGGCAGGAGAATTCATATTCTTCGTGAGTTATCTTATTTATTAATCCTTCTTTCTTCATTCATCAATCAATACCATCTTCTTGAGATCAAATATCACTTCTACATGGACTCCATGTACACCCTTTTAGGACGATATAACGGCAGTCCACCTTGTGAACCAAGAGTTGTTTGGATCGTATCCATACATTTAATTCATTCTTTTTTGGCTAAGACGCCTGGTTACTCTTCGGTTCAGAGTATATTCCTTCATGGATCCAAGATACCATTCTTCTTTGATCTCGAACTATTTGTTCCCCAACAAGTGATATACTTTCCTTGTACCCAATCTTACTTTCTTTTGGGCCCCGTATATACCCTTTTAGGACGATATAATGGCAGTCTACCTTGTGAACCAAGAGTTGTTTGGATCGTACCCATACATTTAATTCATTCTTTTTCGTCCAAGACGCCAGTTTACTCTTTGGTTCAAAGTTCAATCTCATTTGTGGGTTCCCTTGTTACCATTCTATTGGTGCAAATTATTATTCATCACTGCAATCATGCCCTTGAAGTTATTTTTCTTGTTAGTCCTAGTTTCCTAGGCCTTTCTCCATATAAGAAGGGAGCCCAATTGGTAATTCTTTAATCATAATATCAAAACAAGCTTCAAATTTCCCTATTGGTAATGCTTTAATCATCATATCATAACCATTATCATCTGTATGAACTTTAGCTAACTCTAACAACTTAGCATCCAAAACAACACATATCCAATGATATCTCACATCATTGTGTTTGGACCTAAACCCTACTGACTGTACCAATAACATATGCTATATCTCGTCTTGTACACATCATTGCATACATCAAAATACCCACAACAGACATATAAAGAACACATTTCATATCAAATGATTCATCTTCACTTGAAGGACTTTGATTATAATTCAACTTGAAATGAGTAGCGTGAGGAGTGCTTACTGCCTTAGAACTTTCCATTTTGAATCTTTGTAGTACTCTTTTGATATAGTGTTCTTGTGACATCCAAAGTTTCTTCTTTTTTCTGTCACACATGATTCTAATGCCAAGAATCTGTTTAGCTTCTCCCATGTCTTTCATGGAAAATGACTCCCCCAATTGCTTCTTTAACTTGTTAATGTTAGAAATACCTTTCCCTACAATAAGCATATCATCGACATATAACAACATGATAATGAAGTCATCATTAGAAAATTTTCTAACAACGACACAATGATTAGCCCATTTGTCTCACTTATTTAAGTAGAGAGATAATCAATTTAGGTTTGAGAGAGATAAAGAGAAAATAAGGATTTAAAAGAGACAAAATATGATAGAAACTCATTCCCGTTATTTTGCAACCAGTCTCACTAAATCGATGATCCTCGATTTGTTAACCATCGGATCAAGCTCAAATTTGGAAGTCAATGTTTATAAAATATGTATCTAACTTTTGAACATTCAAAATTTCAAAACAACGTCTGAGATTAGAGTTATTTGCTTCACACTGAAGCTGGAGATTTTTGAAAATTTTCCAGCTTTTTTATCCTCCCTCAAGGAAGTCAAAGTTGCTTCAATTGTTATTCTCTATGATAATGAGTCTGTTAATCTTGTATCAGACGAGAGCATGTGGATAATTGACAGTGGTGCTACATTGCGTGCTACACCAAGGAATTATTTCCTCACATCTTATACTTCTGGTGATTTTAGAGTGTTGAAGATGGGTAATGATGGTGTATCTAAGGTGATTGGTGTTGAAGATGTTTGCTTGAAAACCAACATTGGAATAAAATTATTGCTTAGAGGTGTCAACCATGCTCTAGATGTCCGCTTTAATTTGATATATGTGCATATTCTAGATGATTGTGGTTATGATAATCACTTTGGTTCTGGAAAGTGGAAAATCAACAAAGGTAACTTGGTTGTGGCTAGAGGGGAAAAGCTTTCTAAACCGTATTGGACAAAATCTTTGGTTGCTAGGGACCATGTGAATGCTATCGACATGAAAGCATCTTGTGGCACCGAAGACTTAGTCATATTAGTGAAAAGGGGATGAATGTTTTGGCCAAAAAGGATGTTCTTCCTGGATTAAATAATGTAGATTTGGAGAAGTGTTCTCATTGCATGGCTGGTAAACAGACTATAGTATCTTTCAAGAGACATCCTCCCTCAAGGAAGTCAATGTTTATAAAATATGTATCTAACTTTTGAACATTCAAAATTTCAAAACAACGTCTGAGATTAGAGTTATCTGCTTCACACTGAAGCTGGAGATTTTTGAAAATTTTCCAGCTTTTTTATTCTTACTTGTTAGCTAGTTTGCTTTGTGATTTGCTGTTGTTAGCACTAGTTTGTGAATCATTTTAACACTCTTATGTATCCTTAATTGATTATAATGGAGTTATTTCTTTGGTTTGTATGACTCGTGGTTTTTACTCTCATATTGAGGGGGTTTCCACGTTAAAATATCAGTTTTCTTTTGTGCCTTTATTTGTTCGATTTGTCGTCTTATATTTGTTGTTGATCCTCAAGGTTCCTACAAGTCTGGAGAATTTTATATCCGCTGCGTATTAGCCTATTATTATGTCTTAATTTTCCATCAGAGTGGCATCATAACTCTTAGTTAAGGGCTCTTTTACTTGTTTTACTGATGGAGTCAGATACAAAGATGAATGTTGAATGGTTATAATTACCATTTATGGAAGGGCAAGATGAAATACTAACTATTTGTGAAGAAATTGTATTTACCCGTTTTTAGTTCTGCAAAGCCAAATTTTGTGTCTGATGAAGAATGAGAGTTTGGACATCAACAGGTATGTGGTTTGATTCGACAATATATAAAATATAATGTTTATAATCATATTGCTAATGAGACACATGAAAAAAATTTGCGAGAGAAGATAAAGTCCTTGTATGCCTCTAAATTAGGGAATAATAATTTGTTCTTGTTGAATACCTTCATAAGTTTGAAGTATAAGGAAGAGACTTCTATTTCAGATCACTTGAGTTAATTTCATGGACTCCTTGATCAGATGTTAGGAATAAGTATTAAATTTGATGGTGAACTTTTAGGAATATTTCTATTGTTATTTTTACCAGAGTCTTGGGAGATGTTTCGGGTTTCTATCACAAGTTCTGCTCCTAGAGGTGTTGTTTCTTTGGAAATTGATAAGGGTGGTATTCTTAATGAGGAGATCAGAAGGAAAGCACATGGTTCTTCATCTCAACCCGAGGTACTTGTCACTGAAAATAGGGGGAGAAGTTCTTAAAAATAACTGGAGGGTGGTATAGAGAATAACAAAAGCAAGTCCAAGTCGTGATACAAGAATCTGAACTATCATTAGTGTCACAAAACAGGACACATACAAAAGTATTACTATTAGTGGAAAAGAGATAACAAAGTCAAGAAGGGTAAGTTTAAACAAATATACCATGTAGATTATGATAATGATCGTGTTACTACTGCTACTAGTGATGATCTTGTTATTCTCTATGATCATGAGTCTGTTAATCTTGTATCAGACGAGAGCATGTGGATAATTGACAGTGGTGCTACATTGCGTGCTACACCAAGGAATTATTTCTTCACATCTTATACTTCTGGTGATTTTAGAGTGTTGAAGATGGGTAATGATGGTGTATCTAAGGTGATTGGTGTTGAAGATGTTTGCTTGAAAACCAACATTGGAATGAAATTGTTGCTTAGAGGTGTCAACCATGCTCTAGATGTCCGCTTTAATTTGATATATGTGCATATTCTAGATGATTGTGGTTATGATAATCACTTTGGTTCTGGAAAGTGGAAAATCAACAAAGGTAACTTGGTTGTGGCTAGAGGGGAAAAGCTTTCTAAACCATATTGGACAAAATCTTTGGTTGCTAGGGACCATGTGAATGCTATCGACATGAAAACATCTTTGTGGCACCGAAGACTTAGTCATATTAGTGAAAAGGGGATGAATGTTTTGGCCAAAAAGGATGTTCTTCCTGGATTAAATAATGTAGATTTGGAGAAGTGTTCTCATTACATGGCTGGTAAACAGACTAGAGTATCTTTCAAGAGACATCCTCCCTCAAGGAAGTCAAAGTTGCTTCAATTGGTACATTTTAATGTTTGTGATCCATTAAAGGTAAAATCCTTTAGTGGTGCACTTCATTTTGTTACCTTAATTGCTGATTGTTGCAAGAAACTATAGGTTTACGCCTTGAAGACAAAAGACCAAGTGTTGTAAAAGTTCAAAGAATTTCATGCTTTGGTTGAGAGGCAGACACGCAAGAAGCTAAAATGTGTTAATTCAGACAATGGTGGAGAGTATTGTGGACCATTGGATTCCTATTGCAAGCAACATGGTATTGCACATGAAAAGACTCCTCATAAACCTCCTTAATTGAATGGTTTAACAGAGAGGGTGAATCAAACACTAATTGGGAGTAAGGTGTATTCTCTCTGAAGCTAAGTTTCCTAATCTTTATTGAGGAGATATACTTTTCACGGAAGTGCATGTTCTTAATCTCAATCCTACTGTTGCTTTGAACAATGAAGCTCTAGACAAAATTTGGTTTGGAAATAATGCCAAGTATGATCATTTGAGAGTCTTTAGTTGTAAGGATTTTGTGCATATTCTAAAGGATGAAAGATCTAAGTAGAATGCAAAGTCAAAACAATGTATCTTCATCGGCTATGGGCAAGATGAGTTTGGTTATAGGTTATATGATCCTGCAGGGAAAAAGCTTATTCGAAGCCGCAATGTGGTGTTTATGGAAGACATAACTATTGAAGACATTGATAAGTTAGAGAATACTACACCTAAGAAATATATAAGTTTGTCTAATGTTGATCTAGTTCGGTTACCTAGTCATAATCTGGATGCTAATGGTGGTGATGATCACAATGGTGAGCCATATGATTATGTTGATGATCAACAACTTGGAGATGAGGCAAATATTCCAACTAATTATGGTGAAGGGGAGAGTGATATGTCACATGATGAGAATATTGGTGAAGCTCCAGAATCATCTCAAGTTCAACTTATGAGGTCTAACAAGCAGAGACAACCTTTTAAAAGATATAATTATGATGAGTATGTGACCTTGACTGATGAGGGTGAGCTCGAGTGTTTTCAAGAGGCCATGGAAAGTGATGAAAATCGAAAGTGGATGGATGTAATTCATGATGAGATGAAATCATTGCATGATAATCACACTTATGATTTAGTGAAACTGCCTAAAGGCAAAAGGGCTTTGTGAAGCAAAAGAGTTTATAGAGTTAAACATGAGAGAAACTCTTAAGTCTCCAAGATATAAAGCCTGATTAGTAGTGAAAGTTTTTCGTCAAAGAAAAGGTGTTGATTTTTAATGATATTTTCTCAACTATTGTAACAATGTCATCAATTAAAATCGTGTTGAGTTTGACTGCTACTCTTGATTTATAAGTTGAGCAAATGGATGTGAAAATGACTTTCCTTCATGGTGATTTGGAGGAAGAGATCTACATTAAACAACCCGTTAGTTTTTAAGTTAAAGGTAAAGAAGAGCATGTTTGTATATTGAGAAAGAGTTTATATGGGTTGAAGCAAGCTCTAAGGCAGTGGTACAAGAAGTTTGAGTTTGTTATCTGTGATTGAGGATACCACAAGACTACTTCAGATCATTGCATCTTGGTTAGAACATTTTCTAATGATGACTTCATTATCCTGTTCTTATATGTTGATGATATGCTTATTATAGGGAAATATATTTTCTAACATTAATAGGTTAAAGAAGCAATTGAGAGACCCATTTGCCGTGAAAGACATGGAAGCAGCTAAACAAATTCTTGGCATTCGAATCATGCATGCAGAAAAGAGAAGAAACTTTGGATGTTACAGTAACATTATGTCGAAAGAGTGATGCAAAGATTCAAAATGGGAAGTTCTAAGGCGGTAAACACTCCTCGCGCTAGTCATTTCAAGTTGAGTTCTAATCAAAGTCCTTCAAGTGAATATGAAGCGTTTGACATGAAATGTGTTAGTTATGTGTCTGTTGTGGGTAGTTTGATGTATGCAATGGTGTGTACTAGACCAGATATAACACACGGTGTTGGTACAATCAATAATTTTTTGTTAAATCCAGGTAGAGAGCATTGGAATGTTGTAAAATGAATTTTAAGGTATCTTCCCGGTACTACTTCTGTGAGGTTTTGTTTTGGAGGAGATAAGCCTACTATAGTGGGGTACTTTGACTCTAATATGGCTGGAGACATTAATTCTAGAAAGTCCACTTCGGGCTACACGATTAAATTTGCAGGGGAAGTTGTGACTTGGCAGTATATATTTCAAAAGTGTATATCACAGTCTGTTACAGAGGCTGAGTCATTGCAATTACCAAAGCATGAAAATAGTTACTATGGTTGAAGAAATGTTTTCAGGATCTTGGTTTTGTTCAAGATAATTATGTGTTATTTGTTGATACTCAAAGCACTATTCATCTTGGTAAGAATCCGAATTTTCATAATAGGTCAAAACACATTGATGTGAGATATCATTGGATATGTCATCTTTTTAATGCTAAGTTGTTGGAGTTAACTAAAATTCATATAGATGATAATGGTTCTGATATGATGACTAAAATATTACCAAGAGAGAAATTTGAAGCTTGTTGTGATATCGTCAATTTGACGATTTTCTCCACATAGTTGTGAGGGGGGATATTTGTTGGGTTTGAGCTCTCTTGCTATGTGGAGAAATACTCAAATATGATTAGTCCATTTGTCTCACTTATTTAAAGGGAGAAGATCAATTTATGATTGAGAGAGAGATATAGAGAAAATAAAGATTCAAAAGAGATAAAAGAGGAGAGAAACTCATTCCCGTTTTTCTGCAACCAGTCTCACTAAATTGACGATCCCCGATTCGTTAACTGTCAGATCGAACTCAAATTGCGAGGCCATATTCGTATCACATGTGTCTAACTTTTGACAATTCAAAATTTTAAAACTATGCCTGAGATGAGAGTTATCTGCTTCCCACTGAAGCTGCAGATTTGAGAAAATTTTCAACTTTTTGATTATTATTTGTAAGTTAGTTTTCTTTGTGATTTGCAATTGTTAGCACTTGTTTGTGAATCACCTTAAGACTCTCTAGTGCCCCTAATTGATTATAGTGGAATTATTTCCTTGGTCTGGACAACTCATGATTTTTACTCTCATATTAAGGAGTTTTTCATATTAAAAATATCAGTGTTCTTATGTTTTTATTTGTTTGATTTACCGTCTTATTTTTGTTGTTGATCCTAAATTTTTTTACAAATTTTAAAATATTCATGTCCACTGCATACTAATCTATTATTGTACTTTAATTTTTTATCACCTTTGACGTCACCCTTATTTGAGCCCATAAATATATATTATACACTCAATCTCAATTAATATCTTAAAAGTAATATGATTGATTTTTTTTGTGTATTTGATTTTTAGTATCCCATGCGGGGTCCACTTTTGGTGTATTATTGATGCCTCGTTGGCGAATTATCACAACCCATTGAATTCTAACTCCCCAAAAAGAAACCGATCAACCTAGGCAAAATTAAAAAACAAAAGACAAAAACCACACAAGAAGTACGCCATGATTTTTAATACGAAAAGCATCTTGGCTTGTATGAGGGTCCCCACAGACAGTTGTGTCAGCACTGGTGCATGGCCACGTATGCACACAATGTTTTTGGTCAAAGCCTCCCATGCAAAATCGTTGACTTTAATAATACTTTATTCCTTATCAGTTATCAGTAGTACGTGAAAAAAGAGAGTTATTACAGATTTCTTGGACAGGTGTCCACATGACGTGTCCACCCGCCGGCGTTTCACCACCTACTCCCAGCCGGTTTTGCTGTCGGAATATCTATAACAGTAGCATCACAATTCACAAGGAAAAACTAAACAGAAAAATGAGTCTTAATTGTATAGAATAGAATAAAATAGCAGACACTTTATTGAATATTAATATATAAATGACATACACCTTGTTGTCAAGCATTGAGCCAACAATATATTTATAAACCCTACAAAAGACATGAAGTTTGAATGTATTCCAATATGAGAGGAAAAATTAGTGCATGTTTGGTATTGTTTGAATGTTTGAATGTATTCAGAGCTTTTTAAAATCACCTAAAACTAATAATCACGATATGAGAATTAAGTTGAATATTTAATTTGTAGGAATTAATTACGTATTCAAATTTTTAATACAGTATAAATATATGAAATGTGCTGTAAATACAATGTTTAATATCAAATTTGTTAAATAAGCTTTAATCTAATTTCGAAACCTACTTCAAAAAACGAGGGTCTTCAAACTCATTTAAACTTCATTTAACAAATAATTGAGAGAGAGAGTATTTATCTGAAATAATTGAAAAATAATTTTGACTAGAGAGGTTAAAATGGTTCAAACTTAAATTGAAAATTTATTTAATTAATTAAACTATTTAAAATAAATAATTTAGCTTATCAATCCTTAAAATGATTTGGTTTTTTCTTATGCAATACAGTTCAATTTAATAATACTTTCTTCAATCTTAACCAAAAAATCTTAATTTTTTTTATTTAAAATATAAATGTTGACGAATCTAGTTGTATTTAATGTCTTTATTATAAAATTATTATTTTATTATTATCTTTGATTTAGTTAAAGATATAGATGTATTAATAAACTGTGTTATATCTTTTACATGAAATAAAAAAATTAAATATATTTAACTATTGTTTTTAATATACGGGAAAATTATATATTTTTTCTTAATATAAATTAAATGAATAGTATAGTTTAGCTAAACATATTTTTGCGCCCCCTTAATCCAAATTCATTTAAACAATCCGAACATATACTAATTTACTTATGGATTAATTAGACACTACAAATTTGGATTTTTATATAGGCTGTTTTTTTGTTTGGTAAAGATACTCATGTCTTGATCTGATGTAATGTATATAATTGGTTCATTGCTTTATTTAAGTAAACTAATTATTCAAAGGAGTCCAATTTCTAAATTTATGAGAAAAAAACAGATGCATACAGTAACATAGCAATAATTGAAACTTTAAATGTAGTTCAATAATTTGAAAGTGATGAAGACTTTCTTATACTTCCTAATACAGCCAAAGCCTAAATCAACAATGTCAAAGTATCAACTCTGAAAAAGGTTTAGACAAATGTTACATGTATCAATCAACATCAATCCATAGTTATCCACATTACATGAACTCATTCACACCTAAGATGTTTGAAATTTGAAATTCAAACATGTTGTTGCTAACATAGCTTTCTGTCTCATCTTCAATGCTGGTTCCATTGATATACGTCGAATTCGAATTCAACCGTACCGGACTTGACGAAGGCGTAGATAGAACCGAAGCGAAGTTGAAGCTTTCGTTGATGTTATTGGAATGAAATGTTGAGGTTTCTGATATGTGAGGTTCCATAATTAGATCATTTCCATAGCTTGGTATTTGATGAACAAAATCATCTGTTATAGTACTTGAAGCAATTCCATTGCAATGCAAATCACTTAATTGAGCATGTTCATGTTGTTGTTGGAAGCCAAACTCAGGTAAAACTGGTGACGAATATAGATTCTCATTGGATTCAACCAAGTGTGATTGATTGAAAAGCATTGAACTATCACAAGGTGGATTTGGATTCAACAATTTGTTGTAAGCTTCTTGATGAATGGAGTCCTGAATTTGAGTTTGAACCAAGTGTGAGATAATTTGTTGATTCTGATCAATTTGATGATGATTCTCTTGTCCATTTTGAGAGGAGAAGAGTGATGCAGCCAACTTTAGAATCTCAGGGTTCATCAGTGAAGCAGAAGCATAAAAAGATGAGTTTAGGATAGAAGAAAGGTCCAAAAGATCAAGTCTTGGATTATGTGTCACTGGATCAATTCCCATCCTCAAGAGTCTTTTTCTAATGTGAGTGTTCCAATAATTCTTGATTTCATTGTCTGTTCTTCCCGGTAGCCTAGAAGCAATTGCAGACCATCTACACATTCCAATAACATATAGTTTAGTCACAAAAATCATATATATATATATATATATATATATCATAAGTATAGTATATAATATCTTAATCATAATGAATAATAATATATATATTTCACTCATGCTATATAATTTATTTTATGTCGGTGTTATTTCAGTGCATATGAATTAAAATCTAGTGAGTTTGATTATTACTTGTTGCCGAGGATGCTATGTAGTTGAATTATGGTTTCTTCTTCTTCAAAAGAGAATCGACCTCGCTTTATATCCGGTCGTAGATAGTTTGTCCAACGAAGACGACAACTCTTTCCACATCTTTGTAACCCTATAGCTCAAACAAAAATAATCAAACACTTTAGTTCAATAATGTCCATTTTTTGGTAGAAAATAATTAAGATGAAGATTCATGACATGTTGCATATGTAAGTATATTTACCAGCATTCTTTGGGAGTAATCTCCAGTTTCCATAGCCATGTTTGTGGATGTAATCAATGAGTTTTTGGTCTTCCTCTTGTGTCCATGGTCCTCTCTTGAGACCATTCTTATCACAACAAGGTATTCTTCCCATGGCAGTGTGTGATAATTGGTCAATGAGAGTTTGCGTCAAGAATATGATATGTTAGAAAAGAGGGAGAAGTTTTTGAGACGTGAGAAAAGAAAGAAAAATAAAGTTAGATTTTGTATTGTATGAGATGAGACTCAACTGAACTCAATGGAATGAGTGCACTTTCTTGTTGATGTATAAATAGAAATTAAGAGTGAGAAATAGATGAAGTCAAATGGATTTGGTACCGTCCTTTGGTTGTCACTGTTGCTACGTGTCCCTCTTTTTTGTGCATATCATTATCTAGTTAAATTTCTCTACGTTGTTTGTGTACATATATGTTGTTTTGTTTCACATCCTTTTGAAAATTTTGTGTCATGTTACATTTGAAGTTAACTTTCAAGCTATCATGGTTTCAAGCATCATTTTCCGGGTGAGTGTGACCGTAATCTTCTGGAAATATATTAGCTGTATGCAACCATACAAAGCCACGTAACCCAATAAATATCAATGCATTTCTTCTTGGTAGATAAAAGATCTTATTTTTCTTACCTTTAGTAAGTACAAGAATACGAGAAATGTACCATCATAGATAGATAGATGTGGTTGGCTAGCAACTTTAAATATGAGACTATTTTTTAATTATTCGTTTCCCTTATGCTTTTTTTCACTTGAGATAATTATACATGACATAGGTCTCACTCTCAATATAAATTCATACATTAATGATAATATTGTTATTATACGAAATTAGGTAGAAATTTCAAACGGATTTTAGGGTCAATTGTATGTTGTGGATAGGTAATCGAGAAGTATGAGAGTTTTAGACGTATTATTGTAGACTAATTATAAGATAAGAGAAACGAAAATAAAAGATAATGAATGTGATCATTTTTTATTAAAGAGTCATTATATATCAAAGACGTAAATGAACAAATTGTTTGTGAAACAGCGACTATATATTTTGAAGATGCAGAAAATATCCAATTTGCAACAACATGACAATGTCATTAACAACATAATCACCGATCTAGTAAGACTTGGGGTGAAGATTGATGATGAAGATAAAACAATTATCTTGTTGTACTCGTTACCTGGTTCTTATCACTACTTGGTGACTACTCCTACATACGAGAAAACACTACCAGTCTGTTTATGCAACAATCTCTAACCTTCATATAGAGGTTTACTTACAGGGCCGACTACAAAGTCCTAGACCGATGCGTGTTAAGTATATGGTGGTTTTGTTGGTAAAGTGTTTGGAATATTTGAACAATAAGTGAAATGCTTTGCAAACTAGAAATGCAGTAAAAGTAAGGAAAGATAAAAGACAAGATACAAATGTAAATGAATGAAGCAAATGAAAATAACTTGACAAGTTAAATGACTTGAAAATAAAGGTGGAAGCAAAAGTACATTTTTCAGGAAGTTAACTTTTTTCTCTCTAACACTTGATACTTCAAGTGTATTCCTATTGCAATGCTAAAAATGCCACCTTTTGAAATGAAAATGCATCTACTTAAATAATAGTAAGAAATAACTACTATGAGGTTATAACCCATTCATTATGTGCCACGTGTCGAAGTCTGTCATCCACGTTGCTGGTAACTTCCCACTCTCCGCTTTCCACGATCAATTCCCCCATGGTAAGCTGACCTTCGACTTCGACAGACTCGTCTCCTTCGTCGACCCAACTCTCTTGGTTTTCCCTTCGTCGATCCTACTTCCGACCTCCCATTGGTCGACCGGGCTGCATATTGTTCAAGTCAAAATTTGCCAGCTAACAAATTACCCCCCGAAAAGGTTGGTTTCAACTTAGGAGCTTCGACCAAGAAGCTTGACTTTTGACTTTCCAAATTTCGACTGACCATCTAATCGTTAATGATGTTTTTTGTGTGCAATGATGATTTTCCTACACTACGATTTCCCAGATAAACTGTCATCATTATGAGATACTTCCTAGGTCGTGGGATTTCAACTAAAGCTACTAACTTTCCCACTACCCCCTAGTCGGACAGTTGTCAATCGAATGACGCTTCATTATCACTTGGTTCGCCTATAAGTAACCATTTTCACCCTCATAATTCTCTTCCTGCTTCTTCATCAGCGCATCCTTTTTGCAACTTCTCATAGCAATCTTAGTCTTACCAAAATTTTCTTCATCTTTCATAGCAATGGCTTCCTCCACTCGTACCAAAAACGTTACCACCTTCAACACTGGCAACAACCCCATTGCATTTCAACTTACTGCAATGGTAAGTACGCAACGTATTCCTCAACCTACTTCTACTGTTGAGGCAGTGGTAAAAATACGGCAACGCCAGATGCTCATTCCATTTGTTGTTGACGACAAATTGGTTGCATTTCACGGACCTTACCCAGACACAAAATCTAAACCAAAAATGGTTCAAGGCTATTTTTCTGGTTACGCTCCTGCTGCTCCTCCAGCTTTTGACAAAGATGGAATTATCGACGTCAGATTCATGGACCCAAAGGAAAGAGTCTTCAGATCGATGCTTACCCCAGGAAAAAAAGAGTATTTAGCTTGGCCTAACAAAGTCCAACAAAAACGCCAAGATCAGTGGAGAAGCGCGAAGATCTTCGACACTATCCAGATTTCAAGGCATGCTCACCGAATCAACCCTGCATGTTGCTGGCTTCGATGTACTTCTGGGAAGGTTCGACTAATACTTTCCAACTTCCATGTGGCATGTTGACGCTAACTCTCTTTGATGTGACGGCTATTACAGGCTTATCGCCACTGGGCGAAACTTTCGACCCCACACTTCTGACGGAGACCACATTTTCGTTCAATCGTGCTAACCTCCAAAACTACATCGAAGATTATCACAACAAGGATTTTGTTGAAGTTTCTAACGAAGAGCATATCGCTTTTCTAACATTATGGATTTCATATTATGTTTTCTGTTCTGGCTCAATACAGATAGCCAAAAGTTACATAAGTCTGGCGATCCAAATCCATGAGGGTCGACAAGTCTCTCTAGGTAAGCTTTTGCTGGCTTCTTTGTACCACTCCCTAGTGTCGGAGCGCATCATGCGTTTAAATGAGAACCGACCAGTTGAAGGAGCAAGACTTTCCCTGATGACATGCCAAGAAACCCCTAACAAACATCTTTTCATGAATTACCTCAACATGTTCATCGAGGCTGACAACTTTGCTCCAGGTATGGCTTCATTCATGGATCGAAGCTTTTGCTCGAAATGGTTTAAGAATCCATTCCCAGGTGACTCCCCTCAATCTACAGCGCACTTAAGTACCGTGTAGAGTGCGTTTTCGACCCCCACGCTGCTATCCTTTAGGATTAAAGCGGGGTCGAAGGGGTATGGCTTCATGAGTTACCAACCCAACTGGGTGGCTCGCCAATTCGACCTTAGTCAAATGCTTCCAAAACCCTTGGTATGACATTGGATGGTCTGGTCAATCATTAAACGTTGATGACCATAAAGCTTGCACATGTTTCCACAAATCCACTCAACGCCTTGAACTACCCGTGTTTAAGTTCCAATAATCGTTTTTCACAACCGTCGATTTTGATGAATGGTGGGCTGACTACTGTAAGACCCCGATTTTGACCCTAAGATCCCTCATGCAATTTCATCATAAGCATTAGCATTGAGATCATACCTTGTCATCCTCCTTACCCCTCTTTCATTGGGTTTGTTTTGGGAGAGATCACCAAGCACTATGTGATTGTATCATACCTGTATATCATCATTTTACTAACCAAAATACCAAAATATGTCTTTTCATTTGCCAAACTCTTTTGTAGGTGGGGCATGATCTCCATTGATCTATCAAATTCATATATAGGGTTTGAGACCCTCATGACAAAGAGCACAACCATGAATTGATCCAATAATGGTTATAAGAATCATATATGAGTCCCCGTGATTTCTACATGTCATATTAATCAAGTATTCTTCAAAAATTTGAAGGTGATTTGCCTTGGAAACCCTAGTTTGATTGGGTATCTTGAGTGACTTCTCCAACAAGATAACTCACCAATTGATCAAGTTTCTCAAGGTACACTTAAAAATTCATTATCTTATGCATATATGATCTACCATGATCCAAGAAAGTCAAAAGAATTGGAGGTTAGCAAGTTGGTTGATGGTGGTTGGCCAGATGAATTCATCTAATCAAAACTGGGTCTCCCTAGACCCTATCTCCTACAATATTCACCATATGAAAATGATTCCAAGAGAAACGTTACTCTAAATGACATTCTAAACAACTTTTATGTTGAGACCTAGAGCTAGTTTTTCTTGGTAAATCATTTTCTATGTTGAAACATTATAGGTCATTTTGTCTAATCCCTAATTTGAAAGTCAACTTCCCAAGGCCATAACTTGCTCATTTTTTATGAGATGAAATATTTCCAAGCTGCAAAATCAAATTCAAGATGTCTAATTCAACTTTTATGTTTGGAGTGAGAGCTAATTCAACTTTTATGAGCATGTGATATGAGGTTACATTATAGGTCATTTTTGACCTATACCATTGAACAAGTGATTTTTCCAAACTTCAAAAATGCATAAATCTATCATTATAAATCCGAATTACATGAAATTGGTGACCATTTTGAATTTCTTTGAAATAGATACAACTTTGATGAAGACACTTTTCTCATTTGAAGCTCACATAAAAAGTTAAGTAAGGTGGAATATTGAGGTATATGGGTTGACACTTAGAAAAAATTTCAACATGTTGAAATTTTCAAACTTCCACCTCAAAATTCTCCATGTTCCAAGCTCCAAACGAAAAAGTGTTGAACATAAAACTTGTTCCCCTTGATCCAAGCTTTCCAAAGAACCCAAGTTCATGCATTTTGGATAAATATTTCTAGGTCTGCGCATGGATTTAACAGGGTTGCATCATTGGAAAGAATCAATTGTACAGACTTCAGTTCACATTGCCTTGCCATTCAAGCTTCATTCAGACTTCAATTGGAATCATTTTGGACCTTAATGCATTGCATCATGGGCCTGTACATGCCCATGCACTTGTGCCATCCACATTGCCAATTTTGGACAGATTTTAAAGTGTGCAAATATCATTCCCTTTGGCTATAAATAGAAGGCCTCTGAGCTCATTTGAACAAGACTTTGCGCGCCAACTTTACCCCCCATTGAAACCCTCTCATTCTAAAGGAAAACCTTAGAAATTTCAATTTAAAATTTGAGTTTGAATCTCAACTGTTGGAGATTCAAGAACTCCAGGATCCAAAGCCTTACAACCTCTCTAATCATTTCCTGCTAGCTTCTCAAGTGTGATCAGATCGTGTTTGGAGTAAGCAACATCAAGAACTGCATAGTATTGAATGTAATTTTTAGAAAACTTCATCTCTTCGATTCTCACTCAATTCTACTCAATTCTCTTGGATCTTTGGTTGTATGAAGTCCTACCAATGTAGGCAAGAAGATTGAGTTGCTTATAGGTCAAATTGAAGCAACTCAGTTGATGCACCTCAAAATTCAACTCCTCATATCTTTCTATATATGCGGAGTTAGTTAAAATTGAGGTGGTATTCGTGATCTACACCATTTTATCTTTCAGATCATGTCCTTTTTTGTCATTTTTGATGTGGTGATGATCGAACCAGTCTGGACTGGGTCATCGGAGAAGATGACCGGCCTTCGGACTCCGGCGATGAGTTGGAAGTGTTCAGAGCCATTGATTTGTTTTAAAGCGTTTTAATCTGGAGCGTTTATTGTGAATACCAGGTGTGTGGATGAGTTGACTAGCGTGTACCATGGAACGCGTGCTTTCCACCACTTGATCTGCCACCTCAATTAATGAGGCAGATCAAGTGGTCCACATTTTTTTTCTATTTTTTAATTTTCATTTTAATCCTTTTATTTTCATTAATTCATATTAATTTTAAAATTCATCCAAAAAATATGAGAGTTTCACCAAAAAAATTCAAATAATTTCCTCTTTCATATTTGGAATTAAAATTATTTTTTGGATCATTATTAATATTTGTCATGATTTAATTGATTTTGTGATTATTTTTAGTTGTTTAAAAATACTTTTAAGTCTTTAAAAATTCTGAAAATTTTTCTCCAAGGTCCTTTGACCTTGTTTGACCTATGATAAATCTCATGGCCATTTCTTTGGTGTTTTGATGAGGTTTTAGAAATTTGACAAACCATATTTGATTTAAATGTATTATTTTTGTATTTTAATTTTAATAAATGTCAATTAATTGTGTTGACCAATAGTGATGACTTGTTTGAGTTTGACTCTTGTTGTTGGACCTTGGTCAAGGTTGATTTGACTTTGTCAAGTGAATATCATTGCATTTAGGGGATTGATGGAATGTACATTCCATCTCCCAAAATGAATGGATGATATTAATTTGGTAAAAGTCCTCCTTTGACCAATTTGAGTTTTGATCCATTATGATCCCTCTTCGTCTCATTCCCATTCTTTATGCATTCATCTCATTTGGCCTATGATATCTCAAAGTCCTAAGGCTAGTTGATTGAAAAATCCACATAAGTATGGATGAGAGTAGGCCACCTCTTTTGCATATTCTTTTTGTGTGTGGTATGTTTCATGAGCATAGTCCATTATACTATGTCTCTAACATGCATTAACACCAAAATTCTATTGTCCGACCTCAAATAGTTGTGACTTCTACATAAGTCCAATTATGATTGCTTAACATAGCGCTAAATTTGTGACACAAAAGGCATAGCATTCTAGTTAGTGAGATTGTAAGTCTCCCCTCTTTCATGGTATTATGTGGAAACTTGGCCTTTTTTCCTTCCTTTGGAAGATGTCTTGGCTCAAGGATCCATGCTTGTGATAAGTGGGTTGAGTATTCTCCAAAGAATAACTTAAAAATGAAAAGCAAAAGAAAAACAATACTAACTTCTAACTCATTAACAACTAACTTTTAATTTCAATCCATTTACTTTAATGTCATTTAATTTTAGTCTTTATTCATTTGCCATTATTCATACCATTCTAATTATTTATGTTAACACAATTTTCACTTTGTCCATTTGGACCATATTGTGTGATATATCTTGTTTGTGTATACTTTGCTTGTTTATGTGGTCTTTGACCATTAATGTACATAATAACAACAAAAACCCTAAATAACTTTTGTGCGGACTGTTGGCTTGATCTTGGACAAATGGACTTAGAATTTAGGCAACATTCCTATGCTAAAGGACTTGGCCAATGCCAACTTTTGTGAAACCAAGTGCTTGCAATTTGAAACTTCATCTGATACATCTTTGAAGATCCCTTTGAGTTCATCTACAACATGGTCATTGTGAAGATGTTATTTTGAACCTGTGACTTGTGGAATTCATCTGTTACATGGGCTAATTTGAAGAAGATCATGGAGTGGCTAAGCTTGGATGTGGCTATATTTATTTGATGCCTTTGCTCTTCAAGATTGATATAATTGTGCATTTGTGTGTTGCTTGATTCTAAATGTCCAAGGGAATTTGGATTTCTATTGACATTCTTGTCTATTGGGTTGCTACCCATTGGCCAGATATTTTCAACTCTTAACTTTTAATTTCGTGCATAGGATTAGTCTCTTCATCTCCTCCTCATTTCTTTAATTTCAAAATCTCTCCCTCATTTTTAAAAAATCTTCTTTGTTTGAACTAGTTTTGTTCTAAACTTTGACCACTTTGTAAAAAGATAGAAACTTTGGCCTTATGCCATTGAATTTTTAAAACTTCTTTTCTTAAATCAAACTTGTAAAGAGACTTAATTATACTTGACTTAAACTTTCAAAAAGCCAAAAAGAACTAACTCATTCAAACCGTTTTCAGGCCTTTTGTTCCTTTCAAACTTAATTTTTGTTAAAAGCAATGCATCCACTTTGAAATTTGTATCACGAACTACGAGGTTTTGATCCCTCATTTTTATGTTGGTACGTAGGCACAAGCCCGAAGGTCTTGTCAAACACAAAAATATAATTAATGAATTCTCTTATCATCCCCCATTCTATTTGTTTGTAAACATCATTTTGTACAAAATACATATGCACATAAAAAGGGCTCCCTAGGAGTACCTATGACACTTTGGGAGCTAACACCTTCCCTCCGTGTAACCGACCCCCTTACCTGTAATCTCTGACATTTTATTAGTTTTGATTTGAAAACTTCTTACTTTTGGGTTTTGTTTGTACTTTTTCCCTTTTCCCTTGGAAACAATAAAAGTGCGGTGGCAACTTTGGTTTTATTGATCTCTAGCTTATCCATAGCTTGATGATCATGAATTTACCGCTACAACTGCCAACGTCAAGCCTTTTCTAGTGATCTCTTTCTTCAACACATGATTGATGCCTTTTCCGCTATCACTAGCGGAATGCCGCCTCCACCACCGTCTACTGATGCTTCCGATGCAACAACCCAAATTACCAACGCCGACGAAGTCCCAACAAAAAAGGTAACCACTATTCTCTCGCCTTTCCTTTATTTATAAAGAGCAAAAATAACCACTCCTTTTCTCTATTGTTAGGGTCGAAAAAGGGTTCCAACAACTGAACCAACCCTTGACAAACCTTCCAAAAGGCAAAGGGCGCCGTCGACTCCAAAGTCGAAGGTACTTAGTGTCAATGTTTCATGAGGCTTTATCTTTTAATAATTTCGTTACCCTATCACTTGTCTTACGACTCAGGTTCCTGAAGAGGTCCGTTTGGTCGATAATGAAGATTTCGATGGCAGTGTGCATTCGCACATTTTCCCAATATCGAAGGTGTCACCAGCGACTCCACCTACTCTGGCACGAAAAAAGAAAGTCGAAGCTAAGAAACCCCCATTCAAGGTTCGCTCCTTCGACCACGAAGCCCGTAGTTCTAGATGATCTTAGTGAGGTCTTTGCCCCTCATGGTCCAGAAAGAAGTCCTCATGTATCTCCATCACATGTGGCTTCTTAGGTATTTGTCTCTCTTTGTTTTACTAACTCACGAACTTACTCTCTGACGTGGGTTCTGACTTCTTGATTCTAGGAACATGTGACCGATTCGACTCTAGTTGAGCCCGTAGTTGAAGCAAGGGTCGACAATCAAGCAGCTTAGGCTATCTTGAGTTCTCAAAGACAAGACGAGTTTCAAAGCGTGTCTCCTGAGGCTCAATAACATCTCGCTGCACAACAAACTCAATCCCCTCTGATTGTTGCTAGAAAAGGAATCTCTACCAATACTTTGACTCCGGAAGAGGTTCTGGTTATGAAGCAACAAAATTCGGCAGAAGCTTTAAGGAAGTTGCAGCAACTTTTTCAAGTTTCAATTGAGACCTAGCCTTCTTCTTCGACTTTTGTACCTTCATCAGGGATAGACGCCACCGCCACACTCAAACTTCAGCAGCTAAAAGATCATTTATTTGAGCGCAAATTCTTAATTGTCCTCGAAGAAGAAGAAAGTCTGGCACGCGACATCTCTAAGCTTCTCAACAAACTTTCCCTTCATGAGCTTCCTGCCCTGGCTGTCAAATACTTGATTGAGTTCGAAGCCTTCTTCACCCAATTGGTCAAGGATCTTGCCCTTTGTTGAAATGTTGATTTTCAGATCAAGACCAAGATCAACGAGATAAGGCTTGAGTGGGATTTCAGTGAAGCGTGTGAGAAGAAACTCAGTGACTTTGAGGCCAAGAAACAAGAACATCTCAGCCACCAACAAGCCTTCGATCAACAAATTTTTGACTATCAAGCTCAAATAGCCGAACTTAACAAGAATATTATTGAAGTAGAAGCACAAAAATCTTCTTTAGATACGACCGAACCGCTTCCTACTCATGATGTCGTCGACCATGAGTTCTGAAAGGGATTTCACATGACAAAAAGGCCCTTAAGATCGAGGACAATATTAAGCAGCTGTGGGGGAAGAATAGCCTTCTTGACAGTCGAATCGGTCATGAGACGACCTTTTTTGAGGATTTTAAATCTAGATTTCCCACTTGACTTTTCTTTTTGTAGTAGTCCTTGTAAGGTCGGTTGACCACTTTGTATGCCATCTTGGCTTTTTTAAACAATTTAATGAATATTTTCACTATGTTTGGATTTGAATCTCTTGTACCATAGATTTATATTTTTTCAAATATTTCCCATTTACCCTTAAGATCCTTCGATCCATGCCCAATTCTTGAATTTCGTAGGCATTGTTCGTAAACATTCAGATTATTTGAAACGGTCCCTCCCATTTTGGAGGCCATTTTCCTAAGGTTCGATCTCTTTGATCCATAGGTAGAATTACTTTCCAAATGTAATCATTTACTGCAAAGGTTTTCGTTTTAACCCTTTGGTTGTACACTCTGGCCACACACGCCTTTTATCGTATCAATACGTCTATTGCGGCCAACCCGTCTTTGTCTAAATCAGTCTGTTCGTCGAATCCCAATATTGTTCCGCCTGGATATTATTCTGGCGTTGCACCCTGACTGATTGTAAATAGATCTCTATTAGTAACACAACATCGTGCCCAAATGTCAGACGAAAAGGCGTTGAATTCGTCGCCTCTTTTGGGGATGTTCGACAAGCCCACAAAATTTGGTCTAGTGTCTTGTGTCAATTCTTATGTTTTTTTGCAACATGTTTTCTAATTAAACTAATTATTACTTTGTTGGCTGCCTCGACTTGGCCATTTTCTTGGGCGTAATAAGGTGTAAAAGTCACCAACTTGAAGCCTATTTCGATAACATATTCTTGCATTATTTGTCCCACAAAAATTGAACCTTGATATGTGGTAATGGTTTCGGGAATGCCAAACCTATATACGATGTGCTTTTGAATGAATTCGATCATATCCTCTTGATCTACTTTTACCAAAGGGATAGCTTCTATCCATTTTGTAAAGTAGTCTATTTCGACCAGAATAAACTTTTGTTGTTTCAATGAGGCCGATAGAATTTTACCGATGACATCTAATGCCCACCCCCGAAAAGGCCAATGCTTGATAATTGCATGCAGCTCACTTGCTGGTATGTGTTGGACACTCGCATGGATCTAACATTCTTTGCACCCTTTTGAAAACTCGATACGATCTTTTAACATACTGGGCCAATAAACGTCTTGTTGGAATAACAACCATTTCATCTTATGGCCTACTTGGTGTGCCCCATAGGCTCCACTGTGTACTTCAGATACGGCCAAGTAAGCTTCTGTATTTCCAAAACACTTGAGCAATATTCCTTCTGGAGTTTTCTTCAACAACTCATTTCCCAGGGTACATAACTTAAATCCTTGTACTTGATTTTCCTGTCAGTATTCCCGACTGGATTTTCCAAGTACTCTATGATTGGTCTTCTCCAATATGATTGCGACAAATTTTCAATGGAAAAATTTTTTTCTTGCAAAAATTCCAAAAAATTTCGAGACATTCGTCGCAGCTGAAACTGCTGTCGCAGCTGAAGCTGTTGTCAGAGTCCCCTACCCCCCTAGTTTTTGGGATTGCCATATTAGGTGACGGCGGGACGTTCGACACCACCTTTTCCTGTATCTCAATAAAATCCTTGAGTTTTGCTTTCTATACCTTATACCCATAGGTGATTTGTGCTAATTCGTTGGCTTCTTGGTTCTCTATCCTTGACACATGCCTAATGCTGATGACCTCGAAGCATTCTAATAGTTGTGTCACCATTGCGAAATAAATCAACAGATTTTCTTTAATGCACTTGTATTCTTACGTGATTTATCTAATCACCAATTCCGAGTCTCCCTTAACCTCTACTTTCTTGGCCCCTAAATCTCTCAGGATTTTAAGACCAGTTATTAGGGCTTCGTATTCTGCTTCGTTATTGGAACTTTTTCCATTGACTTTACATTTGAACTTCGTCGGAATGTCTTGTGGGGATAATATTAATACCCCAACTCTTGTTCCATTATTATGGCTTGACCCATCGAAATATAACCGCCAAGGGTTCGTGTCAACCATATTTAGTGAAGGTGCGACTATGGCATGATCCACGAGAAAATCTGCTACTATCTGGCCCTTCATAGCCCTCAAAGGCTTATACGTAAAACAAAATTATGTTAATGCTAGTGCCCATTTCCCAATGCGACTATGCAGAATGGGTTTAGACAACATATGTTTAATAACATAATAATGAGACAAAACATAAACATCAACTGGTTTTATATATTGCTTTAATTTCATACATGAGGAGTACAGGCATATGCATAGTTTTTCAATAATATTGTACCTAGTTGCAACATCTATCAAAATTCGACTGAGGTAGTTGTAGCGGTAAATTCATGATCATCAAGCTATGGATAAGCTAGAGATCAATAAAACCAGAGTCGCCATTGCGCTTTTATTGTTTCTAAGGGAAAAGGGAAAAGTACCAACCAAACCCGAAAGTAAGAAGTTTTCAAATCAAAACTAATAAAAAGTCAGAGATTACAGGTAAAGGGGTTGGTTACACAGAGGGAAGGTGTTAGCACCCAAAGTGTCCTAGGTACTCCTAGGGAGCCCTTTTTTGTGTGCATATGTATTTTGTAAAAATGGATGTATACAAACAAATAGAATGGGGGGATAAGAAAATAATTCATTAATTATATTTTTGTGTTTGACAAGACCTTCATACTTGTGCGTACGTACCAACATAAAATGAGGGATCAAAGTCTCATAGTTTGTTATACAAATTTCAAAATGGATGCGTTGCTTTTAACAAAAAAGTTAAGTTTGAAAGGCACAAAGGCCTAAAAATGGTTTGAATGAATTAGTTCTTTTTGGCTTTTTTAAAGTTTAAGTCAAGTATAATTAAGTTTATTTACAAGTTTGATTAAGAAAAGAAGTTTAAAAAATGCAATGGCATAAGGCCAAAGTTTCTAGTTTGCAAAGTGGTCAAAGTTTAGAACAAAAATAGTTCAAACAAAGAAGATTTTTAAAAAAGAGGGAGAGATTTTTAAATTAAAGGAATGGGGGAGGAGATGAAGAGACTAATCCTATGCACAAAATTAAAAGTTAAGAGTTGAAAAGACCTGACCAATGGATAGTAATCCAATAGACAAGAATGTCATATAGAAACCCAAATTCCCTTGGACATTTAGAATTAAGCAATACACAATGCACAATTATATCAATCTTGAAGAGCAAGGCATCAAATAAAGATAGCCACATCCAAGCTTAGCCACTCCATAATCTTGTTCAATTAGCCCATGTAGCAGATGAATTCCACAAGTCACATGTTCAAAATAACAACTTCACAATGATCATGTTGTAGATAAACTCAAAAAGGGGTCTTCAAAGATGTAACATATGAAGTTTCAAATTGCAAGCACTTGGTTTCACAAAAGTTGGCATTGGCCAAGTCCTTTAGCATAGGAATGTTGCCTAAATTCTAAGTCCAATTTGTCCAAGATAAAGCCAACAGTCCACACAAAAGTTTTTTAGGGCTTTCGTTCTTATTATGTACATTAATGGTCAAAGACCACACAAACAAACAAAATATACACAAGCAAGATATATCACACAATATGGTCCAAGTGGACAAAGTGAAAAATGGCATTAACATAAACAATTAGAATGGTATGAATAATAGCAAATGAATAAAAGACTAAAAAAAAATTAAATGACATTAAAGTAAATGGATTGAAATTAAAAGTTAGTTGTTAATGAGTTAGAAGTTAGTATTGTTTTTCTTTTGCTTTTCATTTTTAAGTTATTCTTTGGAGAACACTCAACCCACTTATCACAAGCATGGATCCTTGAGCCAAGATATCTTCCAAAGGAAGGAAAAAAGGCCAAGTTTCCACACAATACCATGAAAGAGGGGAGACTTACAATCTCACTAACTATAATGATATGCCTTTTGTGTCAAAATTTAGCGCTATGTTAAGCAATCGTAATTGGACTTATGTAGAAGTCACAACTATTTGAGGTCGGGCAATAGAATTTTGGTGTTAATGCATGTTAGAGACATAGTATAATGGACTATGCTCATGAAACATACCACACACAAAATATGCAAAAGAGGTGGCGTAATCTCATCCATACTTATGTTGATTTTGCAATCAACTAGCGTTAGGATTTAGACACATCATAGACCAAATGAGATAAATGCATAAAGAATGGGAAATAGATGAAGAGGGAGCGGAATGGATCAAAACTCAAATTGGTCAAAGGAGTACTTTTACCAAATTAATATCATTCATTCATTTTGGGAGATGGAATGTACATTCCATCAATCCCCTAAATGCAACTATATTAACTTAACAAAGTCAAATCAACCTTGACCAAGGCTCAACAACATAAGTCAAACTTGCACAAATCATCACAAGAGGTCAGCACAATTATTTGACATTTATTCAAATTAAAAATACTAAAATAAGGCATTTAATTTAAATATGGTTTGTCGAATTCCTAAAACCTCATCAAAACACCAAAGAAATGGCCATGAGATTTTTTCATAGGTCAAAGGACCTTGGAGATTTTTTTATAGAATTTTTAAAGTCTTAAAAGTATTTTTAAACAATTAAAAATATTCAAAAAATCAATTAAATTATGAAAAATATTAATAATGATCCAAAAAATAATTTTAATTCAAAATATGAAAGAGGAAAATATTTGAATTTTTTTGGTGAAACTCTCATATTTTATGGATCAATATTAAAATTAATATGAATTAATAAATATAAAACAAATTAAAATGAAATTCAAATAATAAAAAAAAATGTGGACCACTTGAACTCCCTCATTAATTGAGGTGGCAGATCAAGTGGATCAGCGCACGCGTTCCATAATAGACCTAAGTCAATGCGCTGCAGGGATGGTAATTAAAACCAACACGTGAGATTAAAACAATCTGAAAGATTGCAATGGCTTAGAACCTGTCCAGCACACCACCGGCGCTGGACCTCCGGTCACCTTCTCAGGCGAGGTCCACCGGACTGGTTCAGTCATCACCATCAAGAAAATGAAAAAGGAGGACATGATCTGAAAGAAAAAATGGCGTAGAGCACGAATCTGACCTCAATTTTAACTAACTCCACATATATAGAAAGATATGAGGAGTTGAATTTTGAGGTGTATCAACTGAGTTGCTTCGATTTGACCTCTAGGCAACTCAATCTTCTTGCCTACATTGGTAGGACTTATGATAACCAAAGATCCAAGAGAATTGATAAGAATTGAGTGAGAATCGAAGAGATGAAGTTTTTTGAAAATTACCTTCAATTCTATGCAGAACTTGATGTTGCTTGCTTCAAACTTGATCTGATCACACTCGAGAATCTCCAAGCAGTGAGATTCAAACTCAGTTTTCAAGTCGAAAATTCTCAAGTTTTCCTTTGAAATGTGAGGGTTTGAATTGGGGGGCAAAGCTGGCGCGCAAGATGTGTTTTAATTGAGCTCCAAGGGGCTGTATTTATAGCAATTGGGACTGATATTTACACACTTGAAAAATTGCTAAATTTGGACATTTCATGCACAAGCTTGTATGGGTGTGTACAGGCCCATGAAGCAATCCAATTTGATCCATATCCAACTGTTCTGAAGTTCAAATGAGGCTTGAGTGGCAAGGCAATGATATGTGGAGTTTTGGACATTTGATTTTCTCCAATGATGTAGCTCTATTAAAGCCATGCCCAGATATAGAAAACTTCATCCAAAATGCATGAACTTGTGTTGTTTAGAAAGCATAGACAAAGGGGAAAAGGTTTGATGTTGAACACTTTTTCATTTGGAACTTGGATCATGGTGAATTTGAAGGTGGAAGTTTAGAAATTTCAACATGTTAAAATTTTTTCTAAGTGTCAAGCCATATATCTCAATATTCCACCTTGCTTAACTTTTTATGTGAGCTTCAAATGAGAAAAGTGTCTTCATCAAAGTTGTAGCTATTTCAAATAAATTCAAAATGGTAACCAAATATCATGTAATTTGGATTTAGAATGATAAAGTTATGCATTTTGAAAGTTTGGAAAAATCACTTGTTCAAAGGTATAGGTAAAAAATGACCTATAATGTATCCTCATATCACATGCTCATAAAAGTCATCTTTGAGCCAAATACACTATATCTTTGTGCTCCATCTTGTACCTCCTTGTGAACCAAGATTTGTTTGACTCTCATCCCAAACACCTAATTCCTCTCTTTCCGGTTGTTCCAGTATAGTGATATAAGTGCTCTACGCCCTCACTTGTCGGTTCATACCTGTTTACTCTTGGGTTCACGTCTTCACCCCTTGTTGGAGTTCAAACAACACAATCTTTTAGTTCATACCAATTTTCTATCACACTCCTTTTCATCTTCCATCACTAGTTCTTCGAACTACAGAGCTCTGAATTCCTTATTGCACTATGAGGATACGTAGGCATGAGGGCCCTAATCCTCACCGAGCACTTTATCTATTTCCCTTCCTTTCCCCTTATTCTTTTGCGAGTAATCTCTAGATAACACATATTCAAGCGAGAACAATCAAAACGGTTCCCATGGAGTACCAGGGATGTTTGGGGTGCTAATATCTTCCCCTTACATAACCGACTTCCTTACCTAGTATATCTCTTTCCCCCGGGTTTTATCGATGTTTTCCCTTCCCTTTGGGGATAAATAAAGTCCGATGGAGACTCTGTTATATGTTCGAGCGTGTGATACGTTCGGGTATATTTCCGCTAGCTTTAGTTGGCGGCTCTGTTGGGGATACTTCGCTACTTGGAGTGATTCCTAGTCGCTAAAAGGAGTCGAGCCTAGTTTAGGTTGTTCCCTTGCTAGTTTTAGGTGTTTACCTTTATAGCTTTACTCGCTTTTATTTATCGCATTTCTTATTCACTTTATATTATGGATATATCTGTTACATTGTTGTTGGGATGGGTTAGACTACATGAGAGGAAAGCTCTGTAACCGAGCTTAGTATACATATAGGTTAGACTAATGGATAGTTATGTACACCTGTGTTTCGTGCGTGGGGTGTCACGAGAACCACACTCAGACTAGATTAAATTGGAAGTAATTTTGTCCTGTGAGTATTCACTACAACAGGGTATTACCATTTCGAGTCGATGACTCTGGGAGACCTTCTAGGGACCACCTTGGAGCATAATCCACACCTGTGAGGGGGATATGGGTTTTTATTGCAGGAAACCATAGACTATACCTACCTTGATACTCATGTTACGTCGAACTTTTGGGCTTGAAACATGTGGAACTTACAGATTGTCCAGAACTTTCCAGAGTTTCGAATCCATGTGACTTATTATCATCTCATCATTACATTATCATTCATCATGACAAATTTTTGCATATGCATGTCTTTTCCAGGAATCCAAGAGTCCAGACTATTTACCAAGCAATTGAAGCGAAGTATGAATCCTGAGAGAAAGAGCATCCATAATTACAAGTTTGTGGAACCTCAGTTGGCTGTATTGAGAGGACTTGGGGCACGTTTAAATCTGACTCACAAAGATGCTTTCAAGGAAGCTTATGGTAACCTTCTGGGTATTCTGAACACCTAGGTCAACATCACCGCTGTGCACACCTTGGTGCAGTTCTACGATCCACCACTAAGGTGCTTTACTTTCCATGATTACCAGCTAGCGCCGACATTGGAAGAGTACTCTCATATTCTGGGTATTAGGATCAAGAACCAAGTGCCCTGCACCCGCACTAAGGAACTTCCTAAATACCAAGATCTTGCTGAAGCTCTGCATATGGGAAAGAAGGAAATAGAACTGAACCTGAAACCAAAAGGTGGAATCCATGGCTTCACCTCTAAGTTTCTCATAGACAAAGTTATTACCTTCGCTAAAGCTGGGAGATGGACGAACTTCAACGCCAATCTATCTTTACTTATCTATGGGATTGTCTTGTTTCTGAATATGGAGGAGTGCTTAAACTTGGCTACTATTCACATCTTCCTGGCTCAGAATCTGATTCCCACTCTTCTTGCTGATACTGACTTGTAGCGGGGTATTCGTTACCATTAGAGATATTGACTAAATCCAAGGTAAACCATACAAGTCGAGTCGCCACCGCACTTCTATTTATCCAAAGGAATGGTTAGAAAGCGAACAAAAACCTAAAAGTTTTATCGAATCAAAAACTAATAAAAATGTCAGAGATCGGGGTAAGGGGGTTGGTTATGCAATGGGAAAGTTTCAAGCACCCAAAACATCCTAGGTACTCCTAGGGAGCCCTTTTCATACTTGTTGTAAGGTTGGTATTTTGTGAAAAATTGTTTGTGCAAACATGATTGAAGAGGTGAGAAAACAATATACAAGTTTATTTACATTTTGTGTTTGGATGGATATACCCATTGCCTACATACCATCTTAAAAAAAGATTAGGATCAAAACCTCGTAGTTCGGGGTAAAAAATCTCAAAAATGAATTGGTGAATTAGTTGGTCCAAAAGCCTTAAGGTCTTTTGTTATCCAAGGGAGAAAACTCAACCTAAAAACCACAAATCCACCATGTGAGGATAGCTTTAGCATGCTAGTGAGGGGTTAACCCTATAATAAGCATGGAAGACTCATTTTCCATCACTAAGGATATAGGTGAGTATTATATCTACCTCAAGGAGAACTCAAACCTAATAGCTAATGGTTATGAAAAGTTTTAATAAGAGGGTGGCCATTGAAACCACAAAAGTATTTGAATGAGTTATATTTACCAATGAAAAGTATGTACAAAATATGGTCAAAGTTGACTTAGAAGTTCAATTCAAAATAAGTGTTATGAAAAGAAAGTTTGAAAATCAAAAGCATAAGGCTTAGGTTTCTAATGTTTGAAAAAAAGTGTTAAATGTTTGCACAAAGAGTTTTTGGATTGGGTTAGAGTGGAGGGAAGAAGAAGAATGGCTAAGGTCCTAATCATACAAGAGATAAGGGATAAGAAACAAAACCACAAATGGAGTTCCTCTCTTGAGATCATATTGATGATCCAAGTTTCTCCCATCCTTTGGAATATGCAAGCAAAATGATAGTAAGCTCAAACAATCAACATAATCAAACAAGCTCCTTAGAAGATCCCCAATGTATCTTGTATCTTTCACTTTTGGATGAACATGGCAATGGTTCTTCAATTTGATCTCTCATGGAATTCCGTAGCACAAAAGCACACACATCAAAAGTTCCATGAAGTAAATCAAGAATGGACAATAGTGGGTTTAGAGATTTGGTCCTTCTAATCCATCTTCAACATTTATAGCATTCTAAAGGCCCAAATGCCTAGTTGCTCTTTGACTCCAAATTTGCATAGGGAAAGTCCTAAGATCTAAGTCCAATTGTCCATTTCTTGCATTTGGTCCACAACAATCAAAACAAAACACAAGCACACAAAAACATATACACAATTATGTGCTCAAGCGAGCAAAAGGAAAATTGCATTAACATAAACTTGTACTCAAATTAGCAAAGGAAAAATCAAATGAATAATATGTACAAGAATAGTAAAGAGCAAAATGTAAATGTTAATAGTTAATGATTAGTGTTAGTAGTTAGTGTGTCATAAGGCAAATTTAGCGCTATGTTAAGCAATCTTAATTGGACTTATGTAGAATTCACAACTATCTGAGGCCGATCAATAATAATGTAGGAAACTACACAAGTTAGAGGTCTTGATTAGTGAATCAAACTCCAACAACTTGCCATGCCAAAAAGAAGGATGAGAAATGATCTTGTATTGGTTTAAGTCCTTTGCATGATTTAGAAAGCAATCTATCCTTAATGCAAAGCCATTCACTTGATCATTTGATCAAGATGAATTAGATTTGAATCAAGGAAGATTAAACCTCCCTAATCAATGCTAACTATCAACCTTTAACTCATTGATCAAAAAGAAAAGAAGAAGAAAAAGAAGATGAATAATGGAAATGAAGAAATAAGTGCATTAAATGAAATGGAATGTACCAATCAACAAATGTTGATCAAAAATAGGGAAGATCAAGGTCAAACAATAGAAAACAAAAGTAAGATGAAGATTGGAAGTCAAGAAATAAACAAAATATTTTTGCCATTTTTAATATTTGAAAATAAACTTGAATTAAAATATTAAAGAAAGGTCAAACCTCAAATTCACTTCAAATCAACTTTGAAAAGTCCAAGTGAATTATCCCAAGTTCAACAAGGTCAAACAAAGTTTGACAAAAAATTTCAGCATTTTTAAAAGTCAAAAACTATTTTTAAGCAATTAAAAATGAATTAAAACTAACCTAATTGAACTAAAATCTCAAATAAATCTCAAATCAATTAATAAATTGATGAGAATATTTTTCATAGATCTATCATCATTCAAAGAGGTTGAGAAAATATTTTTGTATTTTTTGAATATCAAAAACTATTTAAAATGAATTAAAAATAACCAAAAAAGAGAAAATTACTAAAAAATAGCAAATGATAAAATAAAAAATATTAAAAATCATATTTAGAAACTAGAAATTAGAAGAGAAATAATGCAATTGGTCCCATAATTTTTGGACCAATAATAAAAGAGTTATGGATTTTAGAAAATGAAATGGAATTAAAAAATAAAATGGAAATAAAATCAGAATTAAAATAAACGGAAAAGCGTGAGCCCTTGGATCTGAGCTCATTAATTGAGCTGGCAGATTCAAGCATCCAGAAGCGCGCGTCCAATGTGTTCCAAGGTCAATGCAACCACACACTACTTAATAAAAAGTCATAACAATGAGAGGCCTAGATCTAATCTGGACACGCACATGGACGGTCCTGATCTGATCTGGAGACCAGATGGTGGCCAGCGCCACCGTCTTCTCCGGCTAGCTCCGGCGAAGGCCAAAATTTACAGGTCAAAAA
Source organism: Lathyrus oleraceus (assembly GCF_024323335.1). Taxonomy (NCBI): domain Eukaryota; kingdom Viridiplantae; phylum Streptophyta; class Magnoliopsida; order Fabales; family Fabaceae; genus Lathyrus; species Lathyrus oleraceus. The sequence goes on from NC_066585.1 coordinate 183,890,263, forward strand.
ATGTTAACTAAAATGCAAGATCTAGGCACCATTCGAAAGGTGGAGTGATGTACATTACTCCTATGCCACTCAATTCCATTCTAAATTCCTATTAAGAGAGAAATCAGAGATGGAACTTTGGTGGTGTTCAACTGAACTTGCTCGATTCCAACAATTAAGCACACAATAATGATGCCTCTATAGAGAGGACTTCAGACAACACAAGATCAAGGCAAATGGAGAAATGTATGATGAGATTCGAAGAAAAATTCAGTTGAGCAAAACATTTGGATTATGAAGAATTGAGTCACTCTCTTTGGTTCCTTTTGCAAATAGAAGCTTCAATGGATCAAATGAAGAAGGTCTAGGAACTTTAGATCTTAAAAATCAACCAATGCAATTGAATTTCAGATCTGAAATTTTTAGAGAAAAATGAAATTTGTTCCTTTGGTATGTGTGGGGATTCAATTCAGCAGGGATTTAGGCGCCATTAGGTAGAAGAATTGAAGAGCTATGGCATGGTATTTATAGATGGAAAGAGCTGTAAGCAATGCTGAATGTGTGACTTCAAATTTGCATGAATGGAAAGGGCCTCCATGCATGGGCCTGTACAGGCGCATGGAGGGTCCAATTCCACATGGCTTGGCAAGATGAGATCATGAATGAATGAAATAGACGTGCAGTTTAGGTGTAATCAGCTCATGCATGGCAATTGAATCAAGTTTTCAAAAATGCACCTAATTCTTCATGTCTTCGAAAATGATGCTTCCAAACTCCAAATGCAACCTTATGAGTAATGGTTATAAAGCTTGTTGCATATAGAACAAATGCTATGTTGATAAAAACTCCAATTGGTCCTTGGAAATTAGTGAAATTTGAGCTTGAAGTGTAGGGTGCAAAGCATGCATATGTGAAGTTTCCAAATTTGGCCAACGTTAAGGCCCTTCTATTTCGATTATGCAAGCTCTAAATGATAAGATCTTCAACATGAAAGTTGTATATCTTTTCAAGACAATCAATTTGGACTTAAATTTTGCATCATTTGGATTTTTAATGAAGAAGTTATGGGCACTTAAAGTTGGACTTTTTCACATTTCAATGCATTTGGCCCAAAGTGACCTATAATTTTTGCATTATCACATGTATTTATTTTGAGAGTTTGGAATTTTTCTAAACATAACATTTGAATTAGACACAATAATCTTTCCAATGCATTAAGTCTCACTTCAAAATCATGAAAAATGAATGAGTTATGTTCTTGGGAAGTTGATCCAAAATTAGGGTTTCAGTCAAAATGACCTATAATGTTTTGGAATGGATGATGACCTTCCAAGCTTCAAATAAAATTTTGATGAACATGAAAGTTGTTCATATTGTCCTTAAGAACATTTTTTCTCTTGGGGTCATCTCCATTTGACCTACATAAAACGTTAGGTCTCAATGCATTTCAAAATAGTCAGATGAATTGACTGATCAACTTCTCAAGTCCACAACTCATATCTTGATGAGTTGATGATTGAGGGCACTCAAATAAGTTCAAATATTAATTAAATGATGAATAAAGAACTTCCCTTGATTGTATTTGACCATGGGTTGAGGTTGCTTAATGGGCAAGGCATTATTGATAATCAGATGAATTAGGGTTTCCTTGGGAAACAAACTTCAAACCCCTTGTCTTGCTTTGATCAAAATGATGAATTGAGATACTTGGGAGGCCTATTTGATGGATTAGAGCTTTGGGAACCATTACCATGCTTGATTTCATCTTCTCTTGACCATATCATTGCACAAAGTATCTCCTAGAAGCTTTTTGACCTTGTGACTGCTCAAGCTACAAATGTTAGTGACATATTTTTGTGCTTTTGGTTAGTTGATAAAAATGAGAAAAACAATGATATACAATTCAAGCATGCTTGGTGATCTCAAACCACTCACAAGAGAGATCCCACCCAAAGGCAAAGGGAACTAAGATACTTATGATCCTTGAGGCTATGCAAATGCAATGTCATGATGCCATGAGGGATCTTAGGGCCAAAATTATGGTCTTACAGATGCCCCTATTTAAGGTCATTCTAGCCGGAGAAGTGAAGGTTAAAATCTTCTTCTCGACGAGGTAGAATGGGCTTAAAATAATAACAGAGACTCTGGGACTCTTATAGGGATAGAAAAGCAGATAAAATTTTTGTCCCTAAGAGACCTCATGATGCAGATGTATGTATGCAAAAGGGTAATACTTTGTGGGGATATGTGTCCGCAAAGAAGAAAAGAAATCCGGAGAAACTGGCAATCCATTTGAGTAATTCACTCCATGGGACAGAGACTCTGGGACTCTTATAGGGATAGAAAAGGAGATAAAATGCGTGAGCAGGTCACGACTTAGAACTTGCTGAGACACGAGAGAGATTCCATGAAAATAAATCAATGGAAGGACTCGAGCAGACTCAGAGATGCATGTATTGGGGAATATGCCAATACAGCGGAATTATCCACAAAGGATACCTCGGATAAAAAATCTGGACTCAGACTGGGGGAATCCCACAAGGAATTTCGCTAGGGAAATATCCAAACAGGACTCCTCTGGGGGAAGCACCAGGATGAGGTATTACCGGTTACTGGGTAATAAGCTCAAGGAGACATGTGATCGAAACACCGGTATAAGGGTGAGAGAACAACACGCTCGGGGAGAATGAATATCTAAGACCGGTATAAAGGTGAGAGATATCAAACATCCGAAAACATCTGAGGATAACCTAACAAGGTATACTTCAACTCAGGAAGGTCTGACTCCACAGGGGGACAAAAAGTCATAATAGGGAGCAGAAGGGAAGGAACACCAGGGATACCGGTTACTGGGCATATAAAAGGTGACCAACCAACCCAAGACACTCATCATCCAATAAGAGGGCTAAAAAGAAAACTCGATTACAGGATGGGCATTCGATTCTACGAAAGGGGATACGAATCTTACTCGACTGGGGAAGAACAGAAGACTTCGACCAAAGAGTGAATGAGATATATTATCTATTACCGTCAAAACGTAGATAACATACTCGCATGGAAGATTATCCACAACCGGTTACTGGGTTAATAAAGGATAAATCGACCGAAAAGAAAAGACATCGGGGATACCGAAAACCAGGTATAAAATGATGGCCAATCAAAGGGAGAAACGATCATTACCGTCAAACAGTAAATGAAAGATGACTCGCTGGGGATACATTGACAAATGCAATGATCCGGGAGATATATCACCGGTTACCAGGAGATATACTCAAAAAGAGTGAAGGACTATCAATACCGAATATTGGATAAAGATAATCGTCAAGGGGGATTACATCTACCAGATACTGGGTAGAAAACCACGGAAGAGTAGTCGTCATCGGTTAGGATGAATGAAAATAAGGTTAACTCTGCAAGGGGATAAAATCGGGTTTATGACTACCGGTATAAAGGTAGAAAACCAACAGACTCCTTCGTGGAAAAGATGGATAATTACTGGTTACTGAGCAATCATTCATCTGAACTACAGGGAATCGCAGGAAAAAGACACGAGAATCCGATCTAGGATCAAACTAGAGAGGCACGATGAAACAAGACTTGTCCCTATGAGGATATAACTCAATGGGGAATTCCATCCCAATATATGTGTTGGGAGGAAACAGAAACAACTATCATCCACGAGGACATAACTCGGTGGGGACTATGGAAGAAAGGATAAACACTTTCTGCTTATGGGGCTGACTCTATAGGGGGAGATCAGACACAAACATCTGCTTTGGGGAAACATTACCAACCAGCAGGAGATAACAAACAAAGATATATGGCAAAGAATGCAACATGAATATTTGAATGTTAAAATTATGCATATATGCATGGTTTATGTATGATGAATGCTGACAAACAGCCATTTTTAACACAACCAGGTTCAACGAACGATGAACAAACATCCGGTACTACATCTCAAGAGAGAAATCCAGGCCCAGTGGAAAAATATCCAATCTGATGAGGGCCAAGAGATACCAGGAAATAAAGATCTTTGCAGGGTAATGAATATCAACCATTCCAACTAGGGACAGGATCATCGCACAGATGAACTCCGTTGTAGAAGCAACTCTACCGGGGGGAATTATCAGAGGAGGGGATGGATCTCTGGGGAACAACCATCAATCAGAAACTTCCAGAGATCATCAAATATTTCCCTACCAAAGAGATCACATCTGCTGAAGAGGAAGGAGGGCTGAATATCTTTACCAAACACCTTGCTTGGGAGAAAAACCATAAAAGGCTCCGGAGGAAGACATCCCCAGTGTCCTTTTATCATTGTGAATGCTCACTTTGTTTAAAAACAAGTTAGAAAAAATTTAAAACAATGATATTTCTCAATTAAAATATGCAATATATTTGTTGAATGAAAAACAAATAAGAGTGCAAATAATTGGATAAAGGCTCAAGTTTATTTGATGGAATGGTAGTCTGCAAATGGCAAGACTCCATAGATCTTTACAAATTTGAAATTGGTGATATATATTGGAAAAGGGCTACATTGAATATAATGACCATTTCTCCACCAATTCTGAATCCGATGTATTTGAAGCTTCAGTTGATAATGACTGAGCGAGAAGCTCTGACAGATGACATTCTGTGGAACAAAGTCTTGTCAGGATGCTGTTACTTGCAAAATTCCTAATTTTTGCCTAGATTTCCCCAGGGTGAGGTACTCAATCTAGCGGGATATATATTCATTTTTTTATGTCCCTAACTTTTGCCTGAATCACCCTTTCGGGTTTTCAATCCACCGAGACGCTCATTTTTTCCTAAGCCGCCCTTTCGGGTTTTCAACTTAGCGAGCTATTATGTTTTTATTTTTAGGCGAAGTATTTCTTGATTGCATCTGAATTCACAGGACGAGTGAAATCCTCCCCATCCATAGTTGTAAGTATTAAAGCACCGCCTGAAAAGGCTCTCTTAACAACATATGGACCTTCATAGTTTGGAGTCCACTTGCCCCTGGAATCGGGCGCGAAAGACAAAACTTTCTTGAGCACAAGGTCACCCTCTCGGAACACACGAGGCTTGACCTACTTATCAATGGCTTTCTTCATCCTTTGCTGATATAACTGACCATGGCACATGGCAGTCAATCTCTTCTCTTCAATCAAATTCAGCTGTTCATAACGACTCTGAACCCATTCAGCATCAGTCAACTTGGCTTCCATCAAGATTATCATTGTTGGGATCTCCACCTCTAATGGGAGCACAACCTCCATGCCATAAACAAGAGAGAAAGGGGTTGCCCCTGTTGAAGTGCGGACATATGTGTGATATCCATGCAAAGCAAATGGCAGCATCTCATGCCAATCCTTATACGTAACAACCATCTTCTGGATAATCTTCTTAATGTTCTTATTGGCAACTTCAACAACCCCATTCATCTTGGGTCTGTAGGGAGAAGAATTATGATGTGCGATCTTGAACTCGCTACACAGCTTTTTCATCATCTGTTGTTCAAATTAGATCCATTGTCAGTAATGATCTTATCTGGCACACCATAACGACATACGAGTTGATTCTTGATAAACTTCACGACCACCTTCCTGGTCACATTAGCATACGATGTCACTTCAATCCACTTGGTGAAGTAATCAATTGCTATGAGAATAAATCTGTGACCGTTGGACGCTTTCGGTTCTATCATGCCGATCATGTCAATTCCCCACATGAAGAAAGGCCATGGTGATGAAATCACATCAGAAGTGTCGGGGGAATATGAATCTTATCCGCATAAATCTGACACTTGTGGCATTTCTTCACATATTTGCAGCAGTCAGACTCCATTGTCAGCCAATAGTAGCCTGCTCTCAACATCTTTCTAGCCATGGTGTAATACCCCAAAATTTACCCTTCATTTTCCTGGAGGCATGGGATTATGCTTTACACCTCATTCATGCATTCGTTGTTAGGTCATTTAACATTTCATATTGCATCAGAATTGGCTCCAAGAAGCTTGAATATCATCTAAGACACTCTGTGGATTCTATCTGAGTGATCAGTCAACACAAGGGAATGACTTGAGTTACTTCCAACATATTCAAATGGGGTCTATTCATCATGCAAAACATTAATCTTGAAGAAGCAAAAGCCTGTTCCTGAGCTGTCATGCTCGCTAGGCGAGCAGCGTGGTTCGCTTAGCGAATCTGAACTGTCATGCTCGCTAGGCGAGCAAATTCTTCGCTAGGCGAAGCGCACGCATTTTCAAAATATAACAAAAATCTTGGACTTGGACCTCTCTCATTTGAGCCCACAAAGCCACGAAAATCAGGTTATAAATACTAGACTTCTATCTCCCAAAGAAACCCTGGAATAAAAATAGTCAGAGAAGAGCTAACGGAATTCAAAGCAGCCACCGTACACACTTAAGGGAACTCATATGCAAAGAACCAATTCCATCTCATATAAACCCTAAGATTGTTTGCAAACCCAACCAGGAAATTCAATTTCGTTCGATCTCTCCAATCAGGTTTGCCTTATTCCCAATACTTTACCCTGTCAATTTGAAATTTCTAAATGTATGAGGTATTATGGTGAATTGGGAAGAGTGGGTATCGTTAGGTTTTGCCCACGGGTTTAGATATGCATGAATGTGTGAAACAATGCCTTGAATGTTTAATCGTTTAGTTTCTGGAATGTGTGCCATAGGGTTTGGGGTTGCTGAAATCGTATTGTTATCAAAGAAGAACCCAAATCCCGCAGGCACTCGCTAGCACCTTCGCTAGGCGAATCTTCAGCGAAGCTTCGCTAAGCGATGTAGTAGCGATCGCGACAGTCGCTGCTTTTTGCTCTCTAATCTGTCTTATGTTTTGGTTATCCTAACTTGTTTGTTGAGTTTTTGTGAGGGCTCACATGACTTTTGAAGAGATAGCTTGCTTGGTATTCCACTTTATTTGTGGGATACCATTTGGAGATTCATTCTGATTTCTTTGCTGACTTGCTTTCTTTGATGATGCTAGCTTGAGAGATCACCGGGTTTCTTGCTTCTCTAGTTGTTATTACTTCGGATTTTTATCCGTGTGGTAGATCTCTTGATCCTTTTACATCTTTCCCGCATTTTACTGCCTTATTAGCTGGAAGACCTCAATAGGAGGCAATGTTTTCTTTTGTTTGTTTACTTTTGTGCCTAAAGACCTCCGTGAAGAGGCAATTGACGGATAAAAGGGATTAGTAGTCAATCCCCCGTTGTTTCGTGTGTCGTTCTTTATGCTCGCACTATGTGTCGATGCTTCAGAACAAAAGCCCAAGATCTTTTGTCCGGTCAGTCAGTGGAGAGGGTTCCATCTTTCTGAATCCCCACTTTTTGTCATTAGCTCACCCTGTCCAGGGTTAAGAGCTATGAGGTCTTATCCTCATTACCCTTTTGATCTGCTCACCCTGACGATCAATGTCAGTGGTTAAGAGCCCGTTTGATTACCTTTCCATGGCTTGTTTGTCGAGGTTGATATGACCCCTCTTGACTAAAGCCCTACCCACGTATGTTTGAGCCCCCTCGTTGGCGCGTTTACTTTATGCATGTTTGTTTTGTATGGTGTGATCGTCCCCCCATAGGATTGCTATGCTTCGTATAGTCTCTCGTTTGCATGTCAATTAAGGTAGCACGGTTCCTTCGTCTAGGACTTCCTTTTTGCATGAGCATCCCTAAAACACAAACAAACTCATTGATTTTCCTTCTCCTAAGAACACGTGAACTCCTTCTACTACAGGAGAGTAAGTCTCCAAAGGTCGAGCATCCAGTAGATTGCGTAGTAACGTCGTTCACCCAAAAAACACAACCCTTAACCCGTAGTTAGCCGAACTACGATTTGCTCTGATTCTCATTCCAGATGAGACACGTAGGCATAAGACGTGATGTCTTAGCGAGCACACTTATCTTTAACCCATAGGTCAGCCGAGCTACGAAGACTCTGATTCTCATATTCAGATGAGATACGTATGCAGTGGATGCAACATCCGTGCGAGTCATTTCCTTTTGACCCCTCTTTTAGTAAATAGTACATTAAATAAACACACACCCTTTAGACAAGAACAACAAGAGTGGATCCCGTAGAGTACTACGGATGCGTAGGAGTGCTAATACCTTCCCTTCGCATAATCGACTCCCGAACCCAAGATTTGGTTGCGAGACCTTGGCTTTTCCTTTCCTTTTTTCCATGGTTTACTTCGAGCGTTTCCTTTCCCTCCTTTTGGGATAAATAACGCATGGTGGCGACTCTTCTGTCATGTCTTTCTTCCTCGCCGGTTGTTTTTTCGCATACTATATTTTTTAGGCTGCGACAGCTGGCGACTCTGCTGGGGAGTGAGTTTCCCTATGCGAGTCTCTCCTAGCTTTTGTAGGTTTCTTGTTTATTGAGTGTTCATTCTTTTGTACAGTTATTTATTTTTCAGTATTTACCTGCTTTATTGCATTGTGTACATATCATTATTGTGTATGTTGGCTCTGTTGGTTTGTTTGTTTGTTTGTTGGGATGGGATGTTCTATGAGAGATAAGCCCATTACCCAGGCTTGAGCGTACACACAGGTTTTAGAGTGGATAGTCATGAGGCTTGCGTGGCATGTTGCTACGTTAAGTCGTTCATGAAGACCCACATTTCAGACGAGGTTTCTTTTGGATATATTCTGTCCTACGGGTGTTCCGTAACGGCATGATGTTCCTCTAGAAATCGTCGACTCTGGTGACCATTTCCCGAGAACTCAGTTGAGGCCTCTCCTATGAGACGCGTTTATGTTAGCTCTGGTGGGCGCATTCTCGCTGATCAATCCGAGGACCCCGAGACTGGGAACTTGCTATTAGGATGTCCTGTTGAGGGGAGTCAGTGGAGGTCTTTTATCCCATAATAATGCTAAACCTTCAGTGGTAAACGTATTATTCTCGACTGAAGGGCTGAAGCTGACGAACTTCTATTCTTAGAACCTACCAGTGAGGGGCGGGCTAAATTCAGAAAACCTTAACCTCCAACCAACCCGGTTTTCTGGAGCAGAGTTCTGATCTTGTATTATATTCCTCAGTGGGTTTCTCTTCAGACAGTGCGACCCAACAAATATTCAAGCAGATACAGTGACCTTGATTTGTATGTCACTGCATTGCATCACATCATTTGCATTCATATCATTTAACACATGTTTATCTATTCCTAGGGGTTTACATCTTCCTTTTGATTCCGGTCGGGTTTCTCCGATTCTCTTAAGATGGATATTGGCAGAAAGAGACATGTCGCCTACAAATTTCCTGTGGTTTGTTTGGAGCCTATTCAACAGCTGATGAAGTTGATGGATCATGATTCTCTAGAAGGATTCCGGAAGGATTATGGTTTGATTCTAAGCTTCGTTACGGTTCTCTCCAAAGATCAACATGATGCTCTCTTCACACTGCTGCAGTTCTATGACCCTCCATTGAGGTGTTTCACATTCCCGGATTATATTCTGGTCCCTACTTTGGAGGAGGTTGCTAGTTTTCTCAGAGTTCCTATCAAGCCGCAGTTGCTATTCTACAGTTCCGAGTTTCTGCCCGATCTCAACATGGTTGCTTCAGCCACATATTTGGGGGAATCAGCCTTGAAGGCTAATATGTGTCAGAAGGGAGGAGTCAGTGGTTTTCATTTGAGTTTCTTAGTGGGAGAAGCAAAGAAGAAGCTTGAGGATGGTGATCAGAGGGGTTTCAATGCTGTGTTGGCTCTTTGCATATACAGGGTTGTCCTGTTTCCTAATGTTGCAAAATTTGTAGACGTAGACGCAATACGCCTCTTTGTGTTGGGAAATCCAGTGCCGACCTTGTTAGGAGATTTCTTTCATTCAGTGCATCACATGAATGAGAATAAAAAGGGAGGATTGTTGAATTGTTGTGCGCCTTTGTTTTATAAGTGGTTCAGTTCTCACCTACCCAGGTCAGGAGCCTTCATTAATTTCAAGGAATCGTCGAGTTGGTCGAAGAGGTTGATGGGGTTAAGAGCTAAAGATATTTCTTGGTGGTCAGACCAGAGCTTGCTTCGGGCAGATATTATTCATAGTTGTGGGAACTTCCTGAATGTACCGTTGGAAGGGAGAAGAAGAGGAATCAATTACAATCCCTCTCTAGCAGTCAGACAGTTTGGATATGCTTTAAGAACTCCGCCTTTGGAAAAAGATGTGGAAGAATCCCTGTTTTTTCATTCTTCATCTGATTTGACTGTATCCCGTAAGGCAGCTGAGGCTTGGCTCAAGGTGATCAAGAGAGGAAGAACTATGCTTGGAAAAGGAGATTGTAGAACTTATCCTCAGTATGAAGAGTGGCTTCAAGAAAGAGTCGAAGAGTTTGGTCTGCCGTTTCCTATTGAAGAACCTTTGCATCCACCTACTCCTGAGCAGTCAACCATGGTGAGCCGAGAGGAGTATGACAAATTGAAAAATGCCATGGAGGAGCTTCAAACTAAAAACCCAAAGTTAAGTGTAAAGCTGTAAGACTGTATGCATCAATTCCATGAGGCAGAATATCAGAAGAGGGAAGCTGTCAGATTGCAAGAGGAAGCAGAGAGGAAATTAGTTGGGGAGGTGGATTTCTTCAGGAAGACAGACGAAGCCCTGAGATCATCCAGTGCTGAGTTGAGGCGAGTCAAACATCAGTTAACAGATGCTCTTGGTAAGCTAGCTGGTTGGCAAGAGCAATGGGATACATTTTCAGCTTCTAGGAAGGTAAAGGAGGAAGAGATGGTGGCTGAATTGACCGGTCAAATGGAGAAGTTGAAGATTTTGCTGAAGGAGAAGAACAATGAACTTCTATGCGCCCGTTCAACCAATGGTTATATCACAGATCAGTTCAACGAAGCTCAAGAACAGATTGAAGAACTCAAGGTGCTGGCAGGTTTGAAGAAGTCCAGACTTGAAGAGGTATTCAGAGAAGATGATGGGAATGACTACAGAGAGCACATCAACGAGTTGGATGGAGTTATTCACAAGAGGAATCTGCTTATCCGGCGTTTGACAGAATCTCCAGATCATCCTGACACAGTGGTACTATTGGCTGAAGTGAGGAGCAGTCCTTATGGGTTGTATACAGGAGGCTGATCCCTGATTTTTGTTCCTTTCTTTACTTATTGTATGTAGTGATGATCCACAGGCTTGTTGTGGAGATCATTTTTTGATGTACTGTTGGCTAAGGCCTTTCCCTTCTTGAACTCATTTATATGATGGTTTTCCTTGATCTCAGAAGCTTATCCATAACTCGGTTTTCTTGCGCTTTCTGTCTGATGTGAGACTGGAATCAAGGGGGTAGAATACCCGTTGGAATGGATAAACATGCCATTGCATTTACATATTCATTTGCATATCTTGCATAACAGGTACCGCTGCGGTGTTCTCATATTATTTGGTGTTCCACTAGCAGGATAGCTGACTCAGGCATTCACCGGTATGGTACCCGCAGAAACCACTAGAGAGCAATGGAAAGCCTACAAGCAGAGCTCGCCGAGATGAAGATTCGCATGAATCAGTTCATGGATGTGGTTCAAGGGGTGGCTCAGGGACAACAAGAGCTCAGACAGATGATGCATAGGAATCCCGCCACTACTCAACCAGAGACGTTGACTAATCCTCCAGCTGGAGAGGTTAACGGACCCAGTGGACTGGGGCCTACCCCGATCCTACATGTCACCTCCGGTCAACAACCCACTCATGATGATTAGGACGATCAATTCCCCCTGCTTCAGGAGGACTTTGGTATGAGTCATGGTATGGACCCTATGTTTCGGAGACTGGAAGAGAGGTTGAAGGTAGTGGAAGGATAGAATCCTCTAGGAGTAAACGTTGCTGACTTGGGATTGGTCCCAAGCGTGAGGGTGCCACCGAAATTCAAGGTCCCGATATTTGACAAATACAGTGGCAACTCTTGCCCAAAGACCCATGTGCAAGCCTATTTCCGTAAAATGGTTGCATACTCTGACGATGAAAAGTTGCTTATGTACTTTTTCTAGGACAGCCTAGCTAGGGCATCCCTGGAATGGTATATGAGGCTGGACAGAGCCCACATCCGCTATTGGAGGGATTTGGCTGAGGCTTTCGTGAAGCAGTATCAGTATAATGCAGGCATGGCTCCGGACAGAACTCAACTTCAGAATCTGTCTCTTAAAAGCAATGAGTGCTTCAGGGAATACGCCCAACGCTGGAGGAAGACAGCTTCCCGTGTCCAACCTCCTATGTTGGAGAAGGAAATGGCTAACATGATCATGAATACTCTGCCCGGACCTTACTTGGAGCGCCTGGTGGGTTGCAATGCCTCCAACTTTGCTGATGTAGTCTCTATCGGCGAGAGGGTGGAGAACTATTTGAAGACCTACAAGATCCAAAGTGGAGGTGGATCTTCATCAGGGGTGAAGAAGCCGTTCATTCAGGGACAGAAGAGGAGAAAAGGGGATGTAAATGCCGTATCTTCTTATTAGAACAAGGGTAACCGGAGGAATAACTTTCAGAACTATCATCAACAACCGTATGTTGCGGCTGTGACCATTCCGGCTGCAGCACCACTACAACAACAACCACAACGTCAGCAAACTCAGTACCAACAACAACAACCAGGTAGCAGGCCCGCCTATCAACAGAGGCAAAGGATGATGGACCGGCGTTTCGACACTCTTCCAATGTCGTACGCTCAGTTGCTTTCTAGTCTTCAACAATTACAACTTGTGCAGTTACGCACTCTGGCTCCTCCCGTTGGTAGACTTCCGGTGGGTTACGACGCCAACGCTAGGTGTAGCTTCCACTCTGGGGCACCTGGCCACAATATTGAGAACTGCAAAGCTTTTAAGCACGTAGTTCAGGACCTCATAGATTCAAAGGCCATCGACCTTGCACCGGCTCCTAATGTCGTCAACAATCCCATGCCGCAGCATGGTAGTGCGAATGTTAACATGGTTGAAGGAGAAGTCGAATCTGTCAAGGATATTGGCCAGGTCTCTGCGGTCAACGAAGAAGATGGGGATAGTGATTGCGACATCGATAACTAGGTGCGTCCGAGGATCCCGGGTGAAGTTCTCCGCAATTGGTCTTCTGAGGAGATTGTCCAAGTCACTTTTCTGAAGGAGTAATTTTCTTTGTTTATTCATGCATATCCAAGTCTTACGTTCCGCCCAGGGCGTAATGACTCATTGTAGGGCTCATCTATGTGGATACTTGCATTTTTTTATCTTAAATAAAGGACATCTTTTTGCATTCAAATATTTTGTTCACTGTCTTTTTATTTTTGCAGTTTTAAAAAATATACATTTGGCAATATTTGGTTAGTTTCCACTTCTTGTTCACACTCATAAGCACATACCATCACTCATGCAGATGCACATCACCGGATCCTATCGATAATGGTTCTGCTATGGCTCACTTCGACTTTGAAAATCCAATCTTTCAGACTGAAGAAGAGGGTGATGAAGACTGTGAACTCCCTGAAGAGCTTGCCAGGCTATTAAAGCAAGAGGAAAGGGCCATTCAACTGCATCAAGAGTCTACTGAAGTGATTAATCTTGGCACCGAGGACATCAAGAAAGAAATCAAGATAGGGGCTGCTTTGAAAGACGATGTAAAGAAGGGGTTGATTGAATTGCTGCAAGAGTATGTTGACATCTTCGCCTGGTCTTATCAGGACATGCCCGGGCTTGACACAGACATCGTGGTACACCGCTTGCCTTTCAAAGAGGGTTGTCCTCCAGTCAAGCAGAAGCTCAGAAGAACAAGACCAGAGATGGCTGTCAAGATAAAGGAAGAAGTGCAAAAACAGTTGGACGCATGGTTTCTAGCGGTCACCGATTATCCGCCATGGGTTGCAAATATCGTTCTGGTACCTAAGAAGGATGAAAAGGTACGAATGTGTGTCGACTACCGGGATCTGAACAGAGCTAGCCCTAAAGATGATTTCCCATTACCTCACATCGACGTTTTGGTGGATAACACAGCTCAATTCTCGGTATTCTCCTTCATGGATGGCTTTTCTAGTTATAATCAAATCAAGATGGCACCAGAAGACATGGAGAAGAAAACATTCATAACCCCATGGGGCACCTTCTGCTACAAGGTGATGCCGTTTGGTATGAAAAATGCCGGGGCCACATATCAACGAGCGATGGTGACTCTTTTCCATGATATGATTCATCATGAAATCGAGGTTTATGTTGATGATATGATTGCCAAATCTCAGACAGAAGAAGAACATTTGGTAAATTTGCAGAAATTGTTTAAGCGTTTGAGGAAATTCAAGCTGAGGCTTAACCCGAACAAGTGTACTTTCGGGGTGAGATCTGGAAAACTGTTGGGTTTTATTGTTAGTGAAAAAGGGATTGAGGTGGATCCTGACAAAGTAAAAGCGATACAGGAAATGCCTGAGCCAAGAACAGAGAAACAAGTCCGTGGTTTCTTAGGGAGGTTGAACTACATTGCAAGGTTCATCTCCCACCTAACAGCCACGTGTGAGCCAATTTTCAAGTTGCTAAGAAAAGATCAGGCTATCAGGTGGAATGACGATTGTCAAAGGGCTTTTGAAAAGATAAAAGAGTATTTGCAGAATCCTCCAATCCTTATGCCTCCTGCCCCAGGGAGACCGCTGATTATGTATTTGACAGTACTCGATAATTCCATGGGTTGTGTTCTCGGTCAACACGACGAGACAGGTAGGAATGAGCATGCCATCTACTACCTGAGTAAGAAATTTACAAACTGCGAGTCGAGATACTCAATGCTTGAAAAGACATGTTGTGCACTTGCACGGGCTGCTAAGCGATTGAGACAATACATGCTGACTCACACAACCTTATTGATCTCCAAGATGGATCCAGTCAAGTATATATTCGAGAAGCCAACTCTCACCGGAAGGGTTGCTCGTTGGCAAATGGTACTGACAGAGTACGACATCCAGTATACATCCCAGAAAGCCATCAAGGGGAGTATCCAGTCAGACTATCTTGCTCAGCAGCCAATTAATGATTATGAGCCGATGAAGTTTGATTTTCCAGATGAAGACATCATGTTCCTCAAGATGAAAGACTGTGAAGAGCCAGTTGTTGAGGAGGGACCAGATCCAGATGAAAAGTGGATTTTGTTGTTTGATGGGGCTGTCAATGCCAGAGGAAGTGGGATTGGTGCTGTCATTACTATCCCGAAAGGTGCCCACATGCCTTTCACCGCTCGTCTGACTTTTGAGTGCACCAATAATAAAGCTGAGTATGAGGCTTGTATCTTGGGTATTGAGCAAGCCATTGATTTGAGAATCAAGAACCTGGACATTTTCGGAGATTCAGCTCTAGTGATCAATCAAGTGAATGGTGATTGGAACACCCTCCAACCTAATTTGGTCCCCTACAGAGACTACACGAGAAGACTATTGACTTTCTTCACAACAGTAAGGCTGTATCATATACCTCGTGATGAGAATCAGATGGCAGATGCTCTTTCTACTCTATCCTCCATGATCAAGGTGACTAGGTGGAACTATGTTCCCAGGATTGATGTTATGCGCCTTGATAGAGCCGCGTATGTGTTTGCTGCTGAACTGGTAGTTGACGACAAGCCCTGGTATCACGACATCAAATGCTTTCTGAAGAGTCAAGAGTACCCTGCAGGGGCATCCAACAATGATAGAAAGACTTTGAGAAGATTGGCAGGCAGTTTCTTCTTGAACAAAGACGATGTTCTGTATAAGAGGAACTTCGACATGGTTTTGCTCAGATGCGTGGATAGACACAAAGCAGACATGTTAATGCAGGAAGTTCATGAAGTCTCTTTCGGTACTCATGCCGGCGGACATGCAATGACTAAGAAATTGTTAAGAGCAGGTTATTACTGGATGACCATGGAATCTGATTGTTTCAAATATGCTCGGAAGTACCATAAATGCCAGATTTATGCCGATAAGGTGTATGTGCCGCCAAACCCTCTGAATTTGATGTCTTCGCCGTGGCCTTTTGCTATGTGGGGCATTGATATGATTGGAAAGATTGAGCCGACCGCCTCCAATGGGCATCGCTTCATCCTTGTTGCCATCGACTATTTCACCAAGTGGGTCGAAGCAGCATCATTCGCGAATGTCACTAGACATGTGGTTGCCCGATTCATCAAGAAAGAAATCATTTGTCGCTATGGGATTCCCGAAAGAATCATTACTGATAATGGTTCTAATCTCAATAACAAAATGATGAAGGAGTTGTGCCAGAGCTTCAACATTCAACATCACAATTCTTCCCTTTTATCGTCCTAAGATGAATGGTGCTGTTGAGGCAGCAAATAAGAACATAAAGAAGATTGTGCAGAAGATGGTCGTTACGTACAAAGATTGGCATGAGACGCTACCCTTCGCCTTGCATGGGTACCGTACTTCAGTACGTACATCGACCGGGGCAACCCCTTATTCCCTTGTGTATGGTATGGAAGCAGTCCTACCTGTTGAAGTGGAGATTCCTTCTCTAAGAGTCCTATTGGATGTCAAGTTAGACGAAGCTGAATGGATTCGGAAAAGGTTCAATGAGTTGAGTTTTATCGAAGAGAAGCGAATGGCGGCCATTTGTCATGGGCAGTTGTATCAGAGTTGGATGAAGAGAGCCTTTGATCGAAAAGTGCGTCCTCGATGTTTCCAAGTTGGAGATTTAGTGTTGAAAAGGATCCTTCCTCCTCAAACAGATCACAGGGGCAAGTGGACTCCTAACTATGATGGACCGTATATTGTCACCAAGGTTTTTGATGATGGAGCCTTAATGCTTGCAACTATGGATGGTGAAAATTTCATTTCCCCTGTGAACTCAGACGCAGTTAAAAAATACTTCGCATAAAATAGACCCGCTGGACGATAAAAAGAATAGTCCAGGAAAAAAATGGGCATCCCGATGAACCAAGAAAATGAAAAGGTTCGGGCAAAAGTTAGGGATTAAAAAAATGAAAAGATCGTACACCCGGTAAGTTGAAAATCTGAAAAGACAACTTAGGAAAAAATGGGTATCCCGGTGGATTGAAAACCCAAAAAGGGCGATCCAGGCAAAAGTTAGGGATTAAGCGAATGACTGCGTTATGAGTAGTTCTGAATATCATCTCGTGTCGATAACCGGAAACTTCCGAAGGATAGGAAACAGTCCACTTACCTTTTCCGGAAAGTTGATCATCTGGAGTATCTTGAAGACGAGCGAATCATAACAGAATTGGAACCCGATAGAAATCCATTTCACATTGCCATTAGATTAATTTCTGTTTTTATCCGTTATGCAATTACCTCTTTCCAGGGATTGCTTCCTGATGTAAATTCCTATTCAGAGGCCACTCAATCAATAAAATCATGTTATTCAGTACATCTCTGTGTTCATTTTCATTTTACTGTTTTGTTTGCAAAAATGACGTCCGAATTTTTGATAAACATTGCATCATGAAACATAAGAGCTTTACAGGTACGTGCTCAATAAACATTTAAAATTGTTGTAAATGTTAAGTGCTTTGGATCTTCTATTCAGAACAGGTACACTCGGGGCATTTCCTTAAGGTCCCCATCAAATAATCACGGATGTTTTTCCTCAACAGTGGGAATTTGGTATATTATCCCTGCAGAGCTGGTCCAAGCGTTGGATTCTTCAATCCCCAGCAGACTCTCACTATTGTACTTCCCCAAGCTTTTGTTTCAGGTTATACACTCCCCAGTAGGGTTGACAGTGCCAGACTGTATATCCCTAGTAGAGTTGACAGTGACAGACCATATCTTCCCAGCAGAAGCGACCGCTCCTCAGAGTTCGATGCCAGATCGATGATCTCGACGCTAGATCCATGATCTCTTTCCTTGAAGCAGAATCTCGGTACCGTATCGGTGTTTGCTTCCCCTGCTGAGTCGGCTCTCTCGCAGAGTATGGTTGCCAGAACCACTATCGCTTTCCTCAGCAGCATGTTTTCAGTGCCATTCTCTTCCCAGTCAGAACCTCGGTATTTTGTTAGAGCACCGTGTGGCGGGTCATTTCCCCACGGAGCTCTTTGTGTTGTGCATCTCCAACAGCCCTGCCAGGGTCCAGAAGATGGTGATCATTTCCCCAGCAGAATTCCTTGCCTCGGCTTGGCATTCTCTCTAATCAAGCATTTCGCATCCCTGCATGTAGAATCATATTGCATTGCATCCTCCCAAATTGTGTAGCATTTCCATTTTCATGGAGCATTACGCCATTGGAAAATTCAAACATACGCATGTAAAGCATAAAACATTCTCGGTATCCTAAGTGATAAGCCAAAAGTCGTTTCCAGTGCTCAGACTGAAGGTCGTTCGTGACCTATTATCCCCAGCATAGGTCGTTGGCCCGCGCACCGCCTCAATTATCATTTTCCCTATTTCTGCCGATGCTGACAGGCATGAAAATTTCCGGTATTCAGACCGAAGTGGCATTCAGGCCAGTGTTTCCGGTATTCAGACCGAAGTGGCATTCAGGCCAGGTTTCCGATGTTCAGATCGAAGAAGTCTCCGACGTTCAGGTCGACGCAACTTGTGGCATTCAGGCCAAGTTTCCGGTATTCAGACCGAAGTGGCATTCAGGCTAAATTTCCGGTATTCAGACCGAAGTGGCATTCAGGCCAAATTTCCGGTATTCAGACCGAAGTGGCATTCAGGCCAATTTTTCGATGTTCAGATCGAAGAAGTTTCCGACATTCAGGTCGATGCAACTTGTGGCATTCAGGCCAGGTTTCCGGTATTCAGACCGAAGTGGCATTCAAGCCAATTTCCCGGTATTCAGACCGATGTTAATAATCTCATATTTCCCGATGCTCAGATCGAAGTCATTTCCAATATTCAGACTGATGAGCGGCATTCAGGCCGTGGTCATTTCTGTGTTACCATTTATTTTGGTATCCAGGTTAACAATCTTTTTCGGTATTCATACCGACTCTCACCGTACCAGACGGATTCTTCTTGCAAGACCACCTCTTTGCCGATTCTGACAGGTATTCTTACCTTCACTTCAGTGTAAATTTTCAGGCTTTTATTGTATTCAATCCCCTTGATACCTCGAAAGTGAGACATTGTTATCTTCTTTTCGGGTCTCCAGTTGATTGAATAGGGGCAGCTGTAATACCCCAAAATTTACCCTTCATTTTCCTGGAGGCATGGGATTATGATTTACACCTCATTCATGCATTCATTGTTAGGTCATTTAACATTTCATATTGCATCAGAATTGGCTCCAAGAACCTTGAATATCATCTAAGACACTCTGTGGGTTCTATCCGAGTGATCAGTCAACACAAGGGAATGACTTGAGTTACTTCCAACATGTTCAAATGGGGTCTATTCATCATGCAAAACATTAATCTTGAAGAAGCAAAAGCCTGTTCCTGAGCTGTCATGCTCGTTAGGCGAGCAACGTGGTTCGCTTAGCGAATCTGAACTGTCATGCTCGCTAGGCGAGCAAATTCTTCGCTAGGCGAAGCGCACACGTTTTCAAAATATAACAAAAATCTTGGACTTGGACCTCTCTCATTTGAGCCCACAAAGCCACGAAAATCAGGTTATAAATACTAGACTTCCATCTCCCAAAGAAACTCTGGAATAAAAATAGTCAGAGAAGAGCTAACGGAATTCAGAGCAACCTCCGTACACACTGAAGGGAACTCATCTGCAAAGAACCAATTCCATCTCAAATAAACCCTAAGATTGTTCTGCAAACCCAACCAGGAAAATCAATTTCGTTCGATCTCTCCAATCAGGTTTGCCTTATTCTCAATACTTTACCCTGTCAATTTGAAATTTCTAAATGTATGAGGTATTATGGTGAATTGGGAAGAGTGGGTATCGTTAGGTTTTGCCCACGAGTTTAGATATGCATGAATGTGTGAAACAATGCCTTGAATGTTTAATCGTTTAGTTTCTGGAATGTGAACCATAGGGTTTGGGGTTGCTGAAATCGTACTGTTATCAAAGAAGAACCCAAATCCCGCAGGCACTCGCTAGCACCTTCGCTAGGCGAATCTTCAGCGAAGCTTCGCTAAGCCTTCGCTAAGCGATGCAGTAGCGATCGCGACAGTCGCTGCGTTTTGCTCTCTAATCTGTCTTATGTTTTGGTTATCCTAACTTGTTTGTTGAGTTTTTGTGAGGGCTCACATGACTTTTGAAGAGATAGCTTGCTTGGTATTCCACTTTATTTGTGGGATACCATTTGGAGATTCATTCTGATTTCTTTGCTGACTTGCTTTCTTTGATGATGCTAGCTTGAGAGATCACCGGGTTTCTTGCTTCTCTAGTTGTTATTACTTCGGGTTTTTATCCGTGTGGTAGATCTCTTGATCCTTTTACATCTTTCCCGCATTTTACCTCCTTATTAGCTGGAAGACCTCAATAGGAGGCAATGTTTTCTTTTGTTTGTTTACTTTTGTGCCTAAAGACCTCCGTGAAGAGGAAATTGACGGATAAAAGGGATTAGTAGTCAATCCCCCGTTATTTAGTGTGTCGTTCTTTATGCTCGCACTATGTGTCGATGCTTCAAAACAAAAGCCCAAGATCTTTTGTCCGGTCAGTCAGTGGAGAGGGTTCCATCTTTCTGAATCCCCACTTTTTGTCATGAGCTCACCCTGTTCAGGGTTAAGAGCTATGAGGTCTTATCCTCATTACCCTTTTGATCTGCTCACCCTGACGGTCAATGTCAGTGGTTAAGAGCCCGTTTGATTACCTTTCCATGGCTTGTTTGTCGAGGTTGATATGACCCCTCTTGACTAAAGCCCTACCCACGTATGTTTGAGCCCCCTCGTTGGCGCGTTTACTTTATGCATGTTTGTTTTGTATGGTGTGATCGTCCCCCCATAGGATTGCTAGGCTTCGTATAGTCTCTCGTTTGCATGTCAATTAAGGTAGCACGGTTCCTTCGTCTAGGACTTCCTTTTTGCATGAGCATCCCTAAAACACAAACAAACTCATTGATTTTCCTTCTCCTAAGAACACGTTAACTCATTCTACTACAGGAGAGTAAGTCTCCAAAGGTCGAGCATCCGGTAGATTGCGTAGTAACGTCGTTCACCCAAAAAACACAACCCTTAACCCGTAGTTAGCCGAACTACGGTTTTCTCTGATTCTCATTCCAGATGAGATACGTAGGCATAAGACGCGATGTCTTAGCGAGCACACTTATCTTTAACCCATAGGTCAACCGAGCTACGAAGACTCTAATTCTCATATTCAGATGAGATACGTATGCAGTGGATGCAACATCCGTGCGAGTCATTTCCTTTTGACCCCTCTTTTAGTAAATAGTACATTAAATAAACACACACCCTTTAGACAAGAACAACAAGAGTGGATCCCGTAGAGTACTACGGATGCGTAGGGGTGCTAATACCTTCCCTTCGCATAATCGACTCTCGAACCCAAGATTTGGTTGCGAGACCTTGTCTTTTCCTTTCCTTTTTTCCATGGTTTACTTCGAGCGTTTCCTTTCCCTCCTTTTGGGATAAATAACGCACGGTGGCGACTCTTCTGTCATGTCTTTCTTCCTCGCCGGTTGTTTTTTCGCATACTATATTTTTTAGGTTGCGACACATGGCATGTCCATTGGAATGAGTACCAAATGAACCCTCATGGACCTCAGTCATTAACAGGTCTACTTCGTGTCTATCCACGCATCTGAGCAGAACCATGTCAAAATTCCTCTTATAAAGCACATCGCCATTGAGGTAGAAACTGCCTGACAATCTCCTCAAAGTCTTCCTATCTTTCACAGATGCCCCAGTCGGGTAGATTTGGCTTTGAAGAAAACACTTGATATCATAATACCATGGCTTATCATCTTGCACCTCCTCTACTGCAAATACATGGGCTGGTCTGTCCAAGCGCATCACAGTGATATTGGGAACTTCATTCCAAAGATTGACCATAATCATCGAAGCAAGTGTAGCAAGACCATCTGCTATCCGATTCTCATCTCGAGGAATATGATGGAAGTCAACCTCAGTAAAGAACGTTGAAATCCTCCTCGCGTAATCTCTATATGGGATGAGGCCAGGCTGATTCGTCTCCCATTCACCATTAATCAGATTAACAACAAGGGCCGAATCACCATAAACATCGAGATGCTTGATCCTAAGATCAATACACTCTTCCAATCCCATTATGCAGGCCTCATACTCAGCCATATTATTCGTGCATTTGAAAGTTAGCCTTGCTGTAAAAGGGAAATGTGTGCCCTGAGAGGTAATGATCACTTCCCCAATACCATTTCCATATTGATTCACAGCACCATCAAACACTATACTCCATCGGGAACCAGGCTCTAGCCCTTCATCGAGCGTAGGCTCATCACAATCTTTCATTTTCAAATACAGAATCTCCTCATCCGGGAAATCGTACTGAACTGACTGATAATCCTCAATTGGTTGATGTGCCAAGTGGTTAGCCAAAATACTACCTTTAATCGCCTTCTGGGCTCGATACTCCATATCATACTCGGATAGCAACATCTGCCAACGGGCAATCCTCCCAGTTAAAGCAGGCTTCTCAAAGATATACTTGATTGGATCCATTTTGGATATCAACCAAGTCGTATGATTCAACATATACTGGCGTAAGCGCTTAGCAGCCCAAGCCAAAGCACATCATGTCTTCTCAAGCATTGAGTATCGAGACTCACAATCAGTGAACCTCTTACTCAGGTAGTAGATAGGATACTCTTTCTTCCCTGATTCGTCTTGCTGACCAAGGACACAACCCATTGAGTCTTCAAGAACTGTCAGATACATAATCAACGGTCTCCCTTCCACAGGCAGAGACAGAATCGGAGGCTCAGACAAATACTTTTTAATACTGTCAAAAGCTTTTTGGCAATCCTCGGTCCAACCATGAGACTGATCTTTTCGGAGGAGCTTGAATATCGGCGCACATGTGGCGATCATGTGGGATATAAATTTGGAAATATAATTCAAGCGACCAAGAAAACCTCGGACTTGCTTCTCAGTTTTGGGCGCAGGCATCTCTTGTATTGCCTTGACTTTTGCAGGATCAACCTCAATACCTCTTTCGCTGACAATAAAACCCAATAACTTGCCGGAACGGACTCCAAATGTACACTTGTTAGGATTCAAACGAAGCTTATACTTCCTCAAGCGCTGAAAAAGCTTCAACAAGTGTTCTACATGTTCAACTTCCGTTCTTGAGTTTGCGATCATATCATCAACATACACTTCGATCTCCTTGTGCATCATATCATGAAACAAGGTAGTAATAGCTCGTTGATACGTGGCTCCGACGTTCTTCAAACCGAAGGGCATCACTCGATAACAGAATGTTCCCCAAGGTGTGATGAATGTTGTCTCCTCCATATCCTGGGGTGCCATTTTAATCTGATAATATCCGGAAAATCCGTCCATAAATGAGAAGACATTGAATTTAGCTGTATTATCTACCAACATATCAATATGTGGTAAAGGGAAATCATCTTTTGGACTAGCTTTATTCAAGTCGCTATAGTCCACACACATTCAAACTTTTCCATCTTTCTTAGGCATGGGCACAATATTGGCCACCCATTGAGGATATGTAGAAGTCACCAGAAACCCCGCATCAATTTGCTTATGAACTTCCTCTTTGATCTTCACTGCCATATCGGGATGAGTTCTTCTGAGCTTCTACTTCG
The DNA here is from genome assembly GCF_024323335.1 of Lathyrus oleraceus. Lineage (NCBI taxonomy): Eukaryota > Viridiplantae > Streptophyta > Magnoliopsida > Fabales > Fabaceae > Lathyrus > Lathyrus oleraceus. The sequence continues at coordinate 183,913,873 of NC_066585.1, forward strand.
CAGGCGTGCACTCAGGCTTCAAAGGTAAGAAATATTGCACAATATCTGTATCCAAACCAGGCATGTCTTCATATGACCAGGCAAAGACATCAACATACTCTCGTAGCAACTCATTCAACCCCTTCTTAACAGACTCTTCCAGGAGTGCCCCAATCTTCACTTCTCGCACACAATCTTCAGACCCCAAGTTGACTGTTTCCAGATTCTCAAGATTCGGCTGAATGACCTTCTCTTCATGCTCAAGTAGACGGGTAATCTCGTTAGGAATCTCTTCAACATCATCTTCTTCCGCCTCAAATACAGGGAATTCAAAGTTGGGAGATGGTGTTGGATCATTATGTTCAATGGGTTTGATCATCCTGCATAATGATTTTGGATATAAAAGATTTTAGAATTCAAACAAGGCAAATCATTATGCAGATGAAAAGATTGATTTTATTCTTATTTTTAGGGTTTTATGTGATCACCAATTTCATGCAAAAAGCAAAAAGGGAAAATAATTGGAAAAACAAACATTTAACATGAAAATATCATTGTATTTATGCGCCACCAATGTCATCACTTCTCCTTTTGGCATGGGAGAAGGGTTTTCAAACACAATGAACATTACTTTGACTTATTGATAACTGTTGGAATATCAACAGTGACCCAATTATTGCAGATCCCTCTAGGGATGATGAAGTTTCCAGACTCCTCTTCATCCTCTTCCAGAATGGCAGCAGCCTCTTCATCTTGACCAGTGTGGATGAATCCACCACTCTTGAACAACCCTTGCTTGTTGAAGACACCAGAAGAGTAACCTATGCCAGCTCGGGATTTGTTGTCTTCCAACTTGATCATTTGCCCTAATCCGGTAGTTGCACCATGCTCAATGGCCAACTTTGCATCTTTATAGGAAGCAAATGAAGAAGTTCCCTTCTTAATAGGTTCAGCAATAGATAAAGCTTGGAACGGGGTTCCAACTTCATCCTCAACATCTATATAAGAGAAGGAAGACAAATGGCTAACCAAGAGAGCCTTTTCTCCCCCTACCACCACCAACTTCTTGTTTTTCACAAACTTCAGTTTCTGGTGTAGGGTGGATGTCACGGCGCCTGCCTCGTGAATCCATGGTCTGCCTAAAAGACAGCTATACGATGGGTGAATGTCCATAACTTGGAAGGTAATCTGGAAATCACTTGGTCCGATTTTGACTGGGAGATCAACCTCTCCAATCAGAGTTTTATGCGACCCATCGAAAGCCTTCACAACTACTCCACTCTGCCTCATGGGAGGCCCCTGATATGATAACTTTGCAAGAGTGGACTTTGGCAATACATTCAATGATGACCCAGTGTCCACCAGCACATTGGACATGGCGTCATCTTTGCAACTCATAGATATGTGTAATGCCAAGTTGTGGTCTCTTCCCTCCTCGGGGAGATCAACATCACAAAAGCTCAAATTGTTACAAGCGGTAATGTTTGCAACAATACTGTCGAATTGTTCAATTGTGATGTCGTGATCTACATACACAAAATCCAACACCTTCTGCAGAGCTTCTCGGTGTGGTTCTGAATTCATCAGCAATGATAGTACATAAATTTTGGATGGCGTCTGTAGAAGTTGATCTACCACGCTGTACTCACTTCTCTTGATGAGCCTCAACATCTCATCACAATCTTCTTTTGAATTGCCACTTGGGCCAACAGATACAAAAGTTTTCAACGTAGAGGCAGGTTTAGCAACAAGTGCCGGATTCGGAGCATTCATAGCATTCCCAATCGGGCGTTCAACATAATCAGAGGTATCATTCCTTCGAGCATCAGCTTGCGGCTTTGGAGGAGCCGAGAAAACACGACCGCTGCGGGTCAAGCCGCTGACGTCGGCGATATTAACAATAGATGAAGAGGGCAAGTGAACCTCTTTCCCTTTCTCCAATGCTACAGCGTTGTAGCGATAGGGGACCACCTTCTCAGAAGAATACTGTACAGGGCCGACTGGCTTAATGGTCAAAGCAGGAGAAGCCTTCTGCTTGCTACCATCATACTTAATGATAACAGGCTCGGGTATTCGGAATACTGGAGAAATAACGTTGACCTCATCAGCATCTTCGTCAACATTTCTATTTTGAAGGATCTCAATGACTCCCTCATCCAGCATTTCTTGAACATCTTTGCGCACCTGGCGACAACCTCTCTGATTAACAGAACAGACTCGACATCTATCGTGGTCAAGCTCATAATGACTATAATCACACAGAAAATGATGCATCTCGACCAGAGATTGTCGAATATGACTGACGTATTTGACTTCGTACTTGCCAGGGCAGCCCTAGACCATGTTGACAGATTTCCCATGCTCGGGTAACGGGTTCTTCTTCACGTTAGGACTTACGTCCTCAAAACACAGAATGCCACACCTCACAAGGTCTTGAACCTTGGTCTTCAAAGGGTAGCAATTCTCCACATCGTGGCCGGGAGCACCAGAATGATAAACACAATGAAGCTCAGGCTTGTACCACCACTGAGGGTTAGTAGGTATAGCCGCTGGGTCTCGTGGTGTAATCAACTTCCTCTCTATCAAAGAGGGATATAATTCTGTATACATCATCGGAATAGGATCGAAGGTGACCTTTTCCCTCTCTTACTTGTGCTGGTTTGATTACTGTTTCGAGGCTGGTAGGCCTGCTATTGAGGACGATGCTGTTGTTGTTGATATTGCGGATGTTGTTGCTGATTATTATGATGTTGAAATTGCTGATTATCTCTGAAGACAGGTGCTATATGAGCCACCTGGTGCTGATTACCGGCAGGACGCGTGGTCTTCCTCCTCACAGAGGGTCTTCTTGGTTTAACATGGGAGGTTACAACATGTGTCTCACCATTTTTCTTCTTCCCAAACGTCCCATACCGTTTGGTAGAAGAGCCTTCTTCTCTGGTCAAACGCCCTTCCCTGACCCCCTCTTCCAGTCGCATCCCCATGTTCACCATCTCGGTGAAGTCAGAAGGAGCGTTGGAAGTCATCCGCTCGTAATAAGAATAACTCAAGGTCTTTAAAAAGATCTTGGTCATTCTCTTCCAGTGGGGGCACTATCTGTGCTGCTAACTCTCGCCACCTCTGGACGTACTCTTTGAATGTTTCCTTGTCCTTCTGGGACATGACCTTCAATTGATCCATATCGGGAGCCATATCAACATTGTATTTGTACTGCTTGACGAAGGCCTCGCCAAGGTCGTTGAAGGATCGGATGTTCGCACTGTCCAAGCCCATATACCAACGCAGGGCAGCACCGGACAAACTGTCCTGCAAGTAGTGGATGAGCAATTTGTCGTTGTCAGTCTGAGTCGACTTTTTCCTTGCATACATGACCAGGTGGCTGAGAGGGCAAGTATTTCCCTTGTATTTTTCAAAGTCAGGGACCTTGAACTTCATAGGGATCTTCACATTAGAAACCAAGCAGAGCTCAGCAGCAGACTTGCCAAAAAGATCCTTTCCTCTGAGAGTTTTCAATTCCTTGCGGAGTTCAAGGAACTGATCGTTCATAGCGTCCATCTTCTCATAGACATCCGGGCCCTCAGACGGCTCAGAATGATAGATGGTGTCGTCTACTCTGGGCATAGTATGCACGACAGGAGGAGGAATAACAAGGACCAGGCTAGATGCCGGCAGAGAAGCAAAAGTAGGTGCATGCCCCCCAGGCATGAAATTAAGAGGCATCCCCCATGGGAATCCGGCTGGCATGGCCGTTGGAGCAAAGTGTGCGCTGGCCGCAAGCACAGTTGAAGAGACGATATCAGAGATGACTGTCCTCTGGGGAGGAGTTGAAGGCGTCAGAGAAGACTGGCTCTGGGCAGCCATGAATGACTCTATCAGGGCAGTCAGTCTGGCTACTTCTTCTTTCAGCTCTCGGTTCTCTTGTTCCAAATTATCCATCAGTCTCGATTTGTTGGCTCTGGTATAGTATCGGTGAGTCAGCTTGTCTTTAAAATAAATGAAGAACACAAAGTTAGACCATAGAACAAGAAGCCTGGAGCAAAACCTGCTTATGCACATGATGCATGGAATGCTTGTGCATATGATTTGTTTTTATTTATCAGAGGAACTTTTAGAGTTCTATTTGCAAATATTGTAAATATTAAACATTTATCACATCTGGAAATACAATATCAATAATATCTGGAAAATACTTTTACACCAAAGAAGTAAAACATTGGTAACCAAATATAATACAAGATAAAAGGAAAATGAACATCCTATGGATCCCTAGAAACAATCATCTAAAGCTCGAGAGACTGGAAGATAAGAAACACAAAGCCTCTTCACCTCCTCCTCATAGGCTGCTTCCATATCTGCCTTCTCCTTGGCGAGTCGATCGTACTTCCTCTTCCAAAATTTGGAAGACTGAGGAAGTAGAGAACTCCATGCATCACCAGGATCATCAATAACCTGATGCTCGAGAAACTCAATCAAAGCATCCTTCTCCTCGATCTGCTGAAGCAACTCCTCTCGTTCACGGATCCAAGCACGTGAATGGTCTTCGTCTCTCCACTCCTCTACTCCTTGGTCAGGGAGGGTTGAAGGCCCACTTGAGTCGCCACTTTTCTGTAGCGGGGTATTCGTTACCATTAGAGATATTGACTAAATCCAAGGTAAACCATACAAGTCAAGTCGCCACCGCACTTCTATTTATCGAAAGGAATGGTTAGAAAGCGAACAAAAACCTAAAAGTTTTATCGAATCAAAAACTAGTAAAAATGTCAGAGATCGGGGTAAGGTGGTTGGTTATGCAATGGGAAGGTTTTAAGCACCCAAAACATCCTAGGTACTCCTAGGGAGCCCTTTTCATACTTATTGTAAGGTTGGTATTTTGTGAAAAATTGTTTGTGCAAACATGATTGAAGAGGTGAGAAGAGAATATACAAGTTCATTTATATTTTATGTTTGGATGGATAAACCCATTGCCTACGTACCATCTTAAAAAAAGATTAGGATCAAAACCTCGTAGTTCAGGGTAAAAAATCTCAAAAATGAGTTGGTGAATTAGTTGGTCCAAAAGCCTTAAGGTCTTTCGTTATCCAAGGGAGAAAACTCAACCTAAAAACCACAAATCCACCATGTGAGGATAGCTTCAACATTCTAGTGAGGGGTTAACCCTATAATAAGCATGGAAGACTCATTGTCCATCACTAAGGATATAGGTGAGTATTATATCTACCTCAAGGAGAACTCAAACCTAATAGCTAATGGTTATGAAAAGTTTTAATAAGAGGGTGGCCATTGAAACCACAAAAGTATTTGAATGAGTTATATTTACCAATGAAAAGTATGTACAAAATATGGTCAAAGTTGACTTAGAAGTTCAATTCAAAATAAGTGTTATGAAAAGAAAGTTTGAAAATCAAAAGCATAAGGCTTATATTTCTAATGTTTGAAAAGAAGTGTTAAATGTTTGCACAAAGAGTTTTTGGCTTGGGTTAGAGTGGAGGGAATAAGAAGAATGGCTAAGGTCCTAATCATACAAGAGATAAGGGATAAGAAACAAAACCATAAATGGAGTTCCTCTCTTGAGATCATATTGATGATCCAAGTTTCTCCCATCCTTTGGAATATGCAAGCAAAATGATAGTAAGCTCAAACAATCAACACAATCAAACAAGCTCCTTAGGAGATCCCCAATGTATCTTGTATCTTTCACTTTGGATGAACATGGCAATGGTTCTTCAATTTGATCTCTCATGGAATTCCCTAGCACTAAAGCACACACATCAAAAGTTCCATGAAGTAAATCAAGAATGGACAAGAGTGGGTTTAGAGATTTTGTCCTTCTAATCCATCTTCAACATTTATAGCATTCTAAAGGCCCAAATGCCTAGTTGCTCTTTGACTCCAAATTCGTATAGGGAAACTCCTAAGATCTAAGTCCAATTGTCCATTTCTTACATTTGGTCCACAACAATCAAAACAAAACACAAGCACACAAAAATATATACACAATTATGTGCTCAAGTGAGCAAAAGGCAAATTGCATTAACATAAACATGTGCTCAAATGAGCAAAGGAAAAATCAAATGAATAATATGTACAAGAATAGTAAATTGCATAAAGTAAAGAGCAAAAAGTAAATGTTAATAGTTAATGATTAGTGTTAGTAGTTAGTGTGGCATAAGGCAAATTTAGCGCTATGTTAAGCAATCGTAATTGGACTTATGTAGAAGTCACAACTACCTGCGGCCGGTCAATAATAATGTAGGCAACAACACAAGTTAGAGGTCTTGATTAGTGAATCAAACTCCAACAACTTGCCATGCCAAAAAGAAGGATGAGAAATGATCTTGTATTGGTTTAAGTCCTTTGCATGATTTAGAAAGCAATCTATCCTTAATGCAAAGCCATTCACTTGATCATTTGATCAAGATGAAATAGATTTGAATCAAGGAAGATTAAACCTCCCTAATCAATGCTAACTATCAACCTTTAACTCATTGATCAAAAAGAAAAGAAGAAGAAGAAGAAGAAGATGAATAATGGAAATGAAGAAATAAATTGCATTAAATGAAATGGAATGTACCAATCAACAAATGTTGACCAAAAATAGGGAAGATCAAGGTCAAACAATAGAAAACAGAAGTAAGATGAAGTTTGGAAGTCAAGAAATAAACAAAATATTTTTGGCATTTTTAATATTTGAAAATAAACTTGAATTAAAATATTAAAGAAAGGTCAAACTTCAAATCAACTTTGAAAAGTCCAAGTGTATTATCCCAAGTTCAACAAGGTCAAACAAAGTTTAACAAAAAATTTCAGCATTTTTAAAAGTCAGAAACTATTTTTAAGCAATTAAAAATGAATAAAAAATAACCTAATTGAACTAAAATCTCAAATAAATCTCAAATCAATTAATAAATTGATGAGAATATTTTTCATAGATCTATCATCATTCAAAGAGGTTGAGAAAATATTTTTATATTTTTTGAATAATAAAAACTATTTAAAATGAATTAAAAATAACCAGAAAATAGAAAATTACTAAAAAATAGCAAATGATAAAATAAAAAATTTTAAAAATCATATTTAGAAACTAGAAATTAAAAGAGAAATAATGCAATTGGTCCCATAATTTTTGGACCAATAATAAAAGAGTTATGGATTTTAGAAAATGAAATGGAATTAAAAAATAAAATGGAAATAAAATCAGAATTAAAATAAATGGAAAAGCGTGAGCCCTTGGATCTGAGCTCATTAATTGAGTTGGCAGATCCAAGCATCCAGAAGCGCGCGTCCAATGTGTTCCAAGGTCAATGCAACCACACGCTACTTAATAAAAAGTCATAACAATGAGAGGCCTGGATCTAATCTGGAAACGCACATGGACGGTCCTGATCTGATCTGGAGACCAGACGGTGGCCAGTGCCACCGTCTTCTCCGGCTAGCTCCGGCGAAGGCCAAAATTTACAGGTAAAAAAATGTTAACTAAAATGCACGATCTAGGCACCATTCGAAAGGTGGAGTGATGTACATCACTCCTATGCCACTCAATTCCACTCTAGATTCCTATTAAGAGAGAAATCAGAGATGGCACTTTGGTGGTGTTCAACTGAACTTGCTCGATTCCAACAATTAAGCACACAATAATGATGCCTTTATAGAGAGGACTTCAGACAACACAAGATCAAGGCAAATGGAGCAATGTATGATGAGATTCGAAGAAAAATTCAGTTGAGCAAAACCTTTGGATTGTGAAGAATTGAGTCACTCTCTTTGGTTCCTTTTGCAAACAGAAGATTCAATGGATCAAATGAAGAAGGTCTAGGAACTTTAGATCTTAAAAATCAACCAATGCAATTGAATTTCAGATCTGAAATTTTTAGAGAAAAATGAAGTTTGTTCCTTCGGTATGGGTGGGGATTCAATTCAGCAGGGATTTAGGCGCCATTAGGTTGAAGAATTGAAGAGCTAAGGCATGGTATTTATAGATGGAAAGAGCTATAAGCAAAGCTGAATGTGCGACTTCAAATTTGCATGAATGGAAAGGGCCTCCATGCATGAGCCTGTACAGGCGCATGGAGGGCCCAATTCCACATGGCTTGGCAAGCTGAGATCATGAATGAATGAAATGGACGTGCAATTTAGGTGTAATCAGCTCATGCATGGCAATTGAATCAAGTTTTCAAAAATGCACCTAATTCTTCATGTCTTCGAAAATGATGCTTCCAAACTCCAAATGCAACCTTATGAGTAATGGTTAGAAAGCTTGTTGCATAAGGAAAAAATGATATGTTGATCAAAACTCCAATTGGGCCTTGGAAATTCGTGAAATTTGAGCTTGAAGTGTAGGGTGCAAAGCATGCATATGTGAAGTTTCCAAATCTGGCCAATGTTCAAGCCCTTCTGTTTCAATGATTCAAGCTCCAAATGATAAAATCTTCAACATGAAAGTTGTAGAGATTTTCAAGACAATCAATTTGGACTTAAATGTTGCATCATTTGGATTTTTAATGAATAAGTTATGGGCACTTGAAGTTGGACTTTTTCACATTTCAATGCATTTGGCCCAAAGTGACCTATAATGTTTTGCATTATCACATGTATTTCTTTTGAGATTTTGCAATTTTGCTAAACATAACATTTGAAGTAGACACACTAAGATTTCCAATGCATTAAGTCTCACTTCAAAATCATGAAAAATGAATGAGTTATGTTCTTGGGAAGTTGACCCAAAATTAGGGTTTCAGTCAAAATGACCTATACTGTTTTGGAATGGATGATGACCTTCCAAGCTTCAAATTAAATTTTTATGAACATGAAAGTTGTTCATATTGTCCTTAAGAACATTGTTTATCTTGGGGTCATCTCCATTTGACTAACACATAAAAAGTTAGGGCTCAGTGCATTTCAAAATAGTCAAATGAATTGACTGATCAACTTCTCAAGTCCACAACTCATATCTTGATGAGTTGATGATTGAGGGCACTCAAACAAGTTCAAATATTCATGAAATGATGAATTAAAGAACTTCCCTTGAATGTATTTGACCATGGGTTGAGGTTGCTTAATGAGCAAGGCATTGTTGATGATCAGATGAATTAGGGTTTCCTTGGGAAACAAACTTCAAACCCCTTGACTTGCTTTGATCAAAATGATGAATTGAGATACTTGGGAGGCATATTTGATGGATGAGAGCTTTGGGAACCATTACCATGCTTGCTTTCATCTTCTCTTGACCATATCATTGCACAAAGGATCTCCTAGAAGCTTTTTGACCTTGTGACTGCTCAAGCTACAAATGTTAGTGATATATTTTTGTGCTTTTGGTTAGTAGATAAAAATGACAAAAGCAATGATATACAATTCAATCATGCTTGGTGATCTCAAACCACTCACAAGAGAGATCCCACCCAAAGGCAAAGGGAACCAAGATACTTATGATCCTTAAGGCTATGCAAATGCAATGTTTTGATGCCATGAGGGATATTAGGGCCAAAATTAGGGTCTTACAGATGCCCCTATTTAAGGTCATTCTATCCGGAGAAGTGAAGGTTGAAATCTTCGTCTCGACGAGGTAGAATGGGCTTAAATAATAACAAAGAGACGAATTTTGGTCCCTAAGAGACCTCATGATGCAAATGTATGTATGCAAAAGGGTAATACTTTGTGGGGATATGTGTCCGCAAAGAAGAAAAGAAATCCGGAGAAACTGGCAATCCATTTGGCTAATTCACTCCATGGGACAGAGACTCTGGGACTCTTATAGGGATAGAAAAGGAGATAAAATGCGTGAGCAGGTCACGACTTAGAACTTGCTAAGACACGAGAGAGATTCCATGAAAATAAATCAATGGAAGGACTCGAGCTAACTCAGAGATGCATGTATTGGGGAATATGCCAATACAGCGGAATTATCCACAAAGGATACCTCGGATAAAAAATTCGGACTCAGACTGGGGGAATCCCACAAGGAATTTTGCTGGTGAAATATCCAAACAGGACTCCTCTGGGGGAAGCACCAGGATGAGGTATTACCGGTTACTGGGTAATAAGCTCAAGGAGACATGTGATCGAAACACCGGTATAAAGGTGAGAGATCAACACGCTCGGGGAGAATGAATATCTAAGACCGGTATAAAGGTGAGAGATATCAAACATCCGAAAACATCTGAGGAAAACCTAACAAGGTATACTTCAACTCAGGAAGGTCTGACTCCATAGGGGGACAAAAAGTCATAATAGGGAGCAGAAGGGAAGGAACACCAGGGATACCGGTTACTGGGCATATAAAAGGTGACCAACCAAGGCGTGAATTGGGGAATATTCCTAAGACACTCATCATCCAATAAGAGGGCTAAAAAGCAAACTCGATTACAGGATGGGCATTCGATTCCACTAAAGGGGATACAAATCTTACTCGACCGGGAAAGAACAGAAGACTTCGACCAAAGAGTGCATGAGATATATTATCTATTACCGTCAAAACATAGATAACATACTCGCATGGAAGATTATCCACAACCGGTTACTGGGTTAATAAAGGATAAATCGACCGAAAAGAAAGGATATCGGGGATACCGAAAACCAGGTATAAAATGATAGCCAATCAAAGGGAGAAACGATCATTACCGTCAAACGGTAAATGAAAGATGACTCGCTGGGGATACATTGACAAAGGCAATGACCCGGGAGATATATCACCGGTTACCGGGAGATATACTCAAAAAGAGTGAAGGACTATCAATACCGAATATTGGATAAAGATAACCGTCAAGGGGGATTACATCTACCAGATACTGGGTAGAAAACCACGGAAGAGTAACCGTCATTGATTAGGATGAACGAAAATAAGGTTAACTCTACAATGGGATAAAAATCGGGTTTATGACTACCGGTATAAAGGTAGAAAACCAACAGACTCCGCGCGTGGAAAAGATGGATAATTACTGGTTATTGAGCAATCATTCATCTGAACTACAGGGAATCGCAGGAAAAAGAGACGAGAAGCCGATCTAGGACCAAACTAGAGAGGCACGATGAAACAAGACTTGTCTCTATGAGGATATAACTCAATGGGGAATTCCATCCCAATATATGTGTTGGGAGGAAACAGAAACAACTATCATCCACGAGGACATAACTCGGTGGGGACTATGGAAGAAAGGATAAACACTTCCTGCTTATGTGGCTGACTCTATATGGGGAGATCAGACACAAACATCTGCTTTGGGGAAACATTACCAACCAGCAGGAGATAACAAACAAAGATATATGGCAAAGAATGCAACATGAATATCTGAATGTTAAAATTATGCATATATGCATGGTTTATGTATGATGAATGCTGACAAACAACCATTTCTAACACAACCAGGTTCAATGAACGATGAACAAACATCCGATACTACATCTCAAGAGAGAAAGCCAGGCCCAGTGGAAAAATATCCAATCTGATGAGGGGCAAGAGATACCAGGAAATAAAGATCTCTGCAGGGTAATGAATATCAGCCATTCCAACTGGGGACAGGATCATCGCACAGATGAACTCCGTCATAGAAGCAACTCTACCGGGGGGAATTATCAGAGGAGTGGATGGATCTCTGGGGAACAACCATCAATCAGAAACATCCAGAGATCACCAAATATTGCCATACCAAAGAGATCACATCTGCTGAAGAGGAAGGAGGGCTGAATATCTTTACCAAACACCTTGCTCGGGAGAAAAACCACAAAAGGCTCTGGAGGAAGAGGACACAAGCATGCCAAGAATATGAACAAATGTCTTACCCTGTTGAGAATCATACCATCTTCGGGAGAGCACTGAAGACATCCCCAGTGTCCTTTTATCATTGTGAATGCTCACTTTGTTTAAAAATAAGTTAGGAAAAATTTAAAACAATGATATTTCTCAATTAAAACATGCAAAATATTTGTTGAATGAAAAACAAATAAGAGTGTAAATAATGGGTAAAGGCTCAAATTTATTTGATGGAATGGTAGTCTGCAAATGGCAAGGCTCCATAGATCTTTACAAATTTGAAATTGGTGATATATATTGGAAAAGGGCTACATTGAACATAATGACCATTTCTCCACCAATTCTGAATCCGATGTATTTGAAGCTTCAGTTGATAATGACTGAGCGAGAAGCTCTGACAGATGACATTCTGTGGAACAAAGTCTTGTTAGGATGCAGTTACTTGCCAAACTCCTAATTTTTGCCTAGATTTCCCCAGGGTGAGGTACTCAATCTAGCGGGATATATATTCATTTTTTTTATGTCTCTAACTTTTGCCTGGATCACCCTTTCGGGTTTTCAATCCACCGAGACGCTCATTTTTGCCTAAGCCGCCCTTTCGGGTTTTCAACTTAGCGAGCTATTATGTTTTTATTTTTAGGCGAAGTATTTCTTGATTGCATCTGAATTCACAGGACGAGCGAAATCCTCCCCATCCATAGTTGTAAGTATTAAAGCACCGCCTGAAAAGGCTTTCTTAACAACATATGAACCTTCATAGTTTGGAGTCCACTTGCCCCTGGAATCGGGTGCGAAAGACAACTTTCTTGAGCACAAGGTCACCCTCTCGGAACGCACGAGGCTTAACCTTCTTATCAAAGGATTTCTTCATCCTTTGCTGATATAACTAACCATGGCACATGGCAGTCAATCTCTTCTCTTCAATCAAATTCAGCTAGTCATAACGACTCTGAACCCATTCAGCATCAGCCAACTTGGCTTCCATCAAGATTCTCATTGATGGGATCTCCACCTCTACTGGGAGCACAACCTCCATGCCATAAACAAGAGAGAAAGGGGTTTCCCCTGTTGAAGTGAGGACAAATGTACGATATCTATGCAAAGCAAATGACAGCATCTCATGCCATTCCTTATACGTAACAACCATCTTCTGGATAATCTTCTTGATGTTCTTATTGGCAGCTTCAACAACCCCATTCATCTTGGGTCTGTAGGGAGAAGAATTATGATATGAGATCTTGAACTCGCTACACAACTCTTTCATCATCTTGTTGTTCAAGTTAGATCCATTGTCAGTAATGATCTTATCTGGCACACCATAACGACATACGAGTTGATTCTTGATAAACTTCACGACCACCTGCCTGGTCACATTAGCATACGATGTCGCTTTAACCCACTTGGTGAAGTAATCAATTGCTACGAGAATAAATCTGTGACCGTTGGACGCTTTCGGCTCTATCATGCCGATCATGTCAATTCCCCACATGGAGAAAGGCCATGGTGATGAATTCACATTCAGAAGTGTCGGGGGAATATGAATCTTATCCGCATAAATCTGACACTTGTGGCATTTCTTCACATATTTGCAGCAGTCAAACTCCATTATCAGCCAATAGTAGTATGCTCTCAACATCTTTCTAGCCATGGCATGTCCATTGGAATGAGTACCAAATGAACCCTCATGGACCTCAGTCATTAACAGGTCTGCTTCGTGTCTATCCACGCATCTGAGCAGAACCATGTCAAAATTCCTCTTATAAAGCACATCGCCATTGAGGTAGAAACTGCCTGACAATCTCCTCAAAGTCTTCCTATCTTTCACAGATGCCCCAGGCGGGTACATCTGGCATTGAAGAAAACACTTAATATCATAATACCATGGCTTATCATCTTGCACCTCCTCTACTGCAAATACATGGGCTGGTCTGTCCAAGCGTATCACAGTGATATTAGGAACTTCATTCTAAAGTCTGACCACAATCATCGAAGCAAGTGTAGCAAGAGCATCTGCCATCCGATTCTCATCTCGAGGAATATGATGGAAGTCAACCTCAGTAAAGAATGTTGAAATCCTCCTCGCATAATCTCTATATGGGATGAGGCCAGGCTGATTCGTCTCCCATTCACCCTTAATCTGATTAACAACAAGGGCCGAATCACCATAAACATCGAGATGCTTGATCCTAAGATCAATACACACTTCCAATCCCATTATGCAGGCCTCATACTCAGCCATATTATTCGTGCATTTGAAAGTTAGCCTTGCTGTAAAAGGAAAATGTGTGCCCTGAGGAGTAATAATCACTGCCCCAAGTGGTAAGCCAAAATACTACCTTTAATCTCCTTCTGAGCTCGATACTCAATATCATACTCGGATAGCAACATCGACCAACGGGCAATCCTCCCAGTTAAAGCAGGCTTCTCAAAGATATACTTGATTGGATCCATTTTGGATATCAACCAAGTCGTATGATTCAACATATACTGGCGTAAGCGCTTAGCAGCCCAAGCCAAAACACAACATGTCTTCTCAAGCATTGAGTATCGAGACTCACAATCAGTGAACTTCTTACTCGGGTAGTAGATAACATACTCTTTCTTCCCTGATTCGTCTTGCTGACCAATGACACAACCCATTGAGTCTTCAAGAACTGTCAGATACATAATCAACGGTCTCCCTTCCACAGGCGGAGACAGAATCGGAGGCTCAGACAAATGCTCTTTAATACTGTCAAAGGCCTTTTGGGAATCCTCGGTCCAATCATGAGACTGATCTTTCCGAAGGAGCTTGAATATTGGCGCATATGTGGCAGTCATGTGGGATATAAATCTGGAAATATAATTCAAGCGGCCAAGAAAACCTCGGACTTGCTTCTCAGTTTTGGGCGCAGGCATCTCTTATATTGCTTTGACCTTTGCAGGATCAACCTCAATACCTCTTTCGCTGACAATAAAGCCCAATAACTTTCCGGAACGGACTCCAAATGTACACTTGTTAGGATTCAAACAAAGCTTATACTGCCTCAAGCGCTGAAAAAGCTTCAACAAGTGTTCTACATGTTCAACTTCCGTTCTTGACTTTGCAATCATATCATCAACATATACTTCGATCTCCTTGTGCATCATATCATGAAACAAGGTAGTCATAGCTCGTTGATACGTGGCTCCGGCGTTCTTCAAACCGAAGGGCATCACTCGATAACAGAATATTCCCTAAGGTGTGACGAATGTTGTCTTCTCCATATCCTCGGGTGCCATTTTAATCTGATTATATTTGGAAAATCCGTCCATAAATGAGAAGACATTGAATTTAGCTGTATTATCTACCAACATATCAATATGTGGTAAAGGGAAATCATCTTTTGGACTAGCTTTATTCAAGTCTCTATAGTCCACACACATTCGGACTTTTCCATCTTTCTTAGGCATGGGCACAATATTGGCCACCCATTGAGGATATGTAGAAGTCACCCGAAACCCCGCATCAATTTGCTTCTGAACTTCCTCTTTGATCTTCACTGCCATATCGGGATGAGTTCTTCTGAGCTTCTGCTTCACAGGCGTGCACTCAGGCTTCAAAGGTAAGAAATATTGCACAATATCTGTATCCAAACCAGGCATGTCTTCATATGACCAGGCAAAGACATCAACATACTCTCGTAGCAACTCATTCAACCCCTTCTTAACAGACTCTTCCAGGAGTGCCCCAATCTTCACTTCTCGCACACAATCTTCAGACCCCAAGTTGACTGTTTCCAGATTCTCAAGATGCGGCTGAATGACCTTCTCTTCATGCTCAAGTAGACGGGTAATCTCGTCAGGAATCTCTTCAACATCATCTTCTTCCGCCTCAAATACAGGAAATTCAAAGTTGGGAGATGGTGTTGGATCATTATGTTCAATGGGTTTGATCATCCTGCATAATGATTTTGGATATAAAAGATTTTAGAATTCAAACAAGGCAAATCATTATGCAGATGAAAAGATTGATTCTATTCTTATTTTTAGGGTTTTATGTGATCACCAATTTCATGCAAAAAGCAAAAAGGGAAAATAATTGGAAAAACAAACATTTAACATGAATTTATTGAATGAAAATATCATTGTATTTATGCACCAACAATTTCATCACTTCTCCTTTTGGCATGGGAGAAGGGTTTTCAAACACAATGAACATTACTTTGACTTATGGATAACTGTCAGAATATCAACAGCGACCCAATTATTGCAGATCCCTCCAGGGATGATGAAGTTGCCAGAATCCTCTTCATCCTCTTCTAGAATGGCAGCAGCCTGTTCATCTTGACCAGTGTGGATGAATCCACCACTCTTGAACAATCCTTGCTTGTTGAAGACACCAGAAGAGTAGCCTATGCCAGCTCGAGATTTGTTGTCTTCAACCTTGATCATTTGCCCTAATCCGGTAGTTGCACCATGCTCAATGGCCAACTTCTCATCTTTATAGGCTCGGCAATAGATAAAGCTTGGAACGGCGTTCCAACTTCATCCTTAGCATCTATATAAGAGAAGGAAGACAAATGGCTAACCAGGAGAGCCCTTTCTCCCCCTACCACCACCAGTTTCTTGTTTTTCACAAATTTCAGTTTCTTGTGTAGGGTGGATGTCACGGCGCCTGCCTCGTGAATCCATGGTCTGCCTAAGAGACAGCTATACGATGGGTTAATGTCCATAACCTGGAAGGTAATCTGGAAATCACTTGGTCCAATTTTGACTGGGAGATAAACCTCTCCAATCACAGTTTTACGCGACCCATCGAAAGCTTTCACAACTACTCCACTCTGCCTCACGAGAGGCCCCTGATATGATAACTTTGCAAGAGTGGACTTCGGCAATACATTCAATGATGACCCAGTGTCCACCAGCACATTGGACACGACGTCATCTTTGCAACTCATAGATATGTGTAATGCCAAGTTGTGGTCTCTTCCCTCCTCGGGGAGATCAGCATCACAAAAGCTCAAATTGTTACAAGCGGTAATGTTTGCAACAATACTGTCGAATTGTTCAATTGTGACATCGTGATCTACATACGCCAAATCCAACACCTTCTGCAGAGCTTCTCGGTGTGGTTCTGAATTCATCAGCAATGATAGTATAGAAATTTTGGATGGCGTTTGTAGAAGCTGATCTACAATGTTGTACTCACTTCTCTTGATGAGCCTTAGAATCTCATCATAGTCTTCTTTCGTATTGCCACTCGGGTCAACAAAAGCAGGAGTTCTCAACGTAGAGGTAGGTTTAGCAACAAGTGCCGGATTCGGAGCGTTCACAGCATTCCCAATCGGGCGTTCAGCATAATCAGCAGTATCATTCCTTCGAGCATTAGCTTGCGGCTTTGGAGGAGCCGAGAAAACACGCTGACGTCGGCGATATTAACAATATATGAAGAGGGCAGGGGAACCTCTTTCCCATTCTCCAATGCTATAGCATTGTAGCGATAGGGGACCGCCTTCTTAGAAGAATACGGTACAGGGTCGGCTGGCTTAATGGTCAAAGCAGGAGAAGCCTTCTGCTTCTACCATCATACTTGATGATAACAGGCTTGGGTATTCGGAATACTGGAGAAATAACGTTGACCTCATCAGCATCTTCGTCAACATTTCTGTTTTGAAGGATCTCAATGACTCCCTCGTCCATCATTTCTTGAACATCTTTGCGCACCTGGCGACAACCTCTCTAATTAACAGAACAGACTCAGCATTTATCGTGGTCATGCTCATAATGGCTATAATCACATAGAAATCTATGCATCTCGACCAGAGATTGTCGAATATGACTGACGTATTTGACTTTGTACTTGCCAGGGCAGCCCTGGACCATGTTGACAGATTTCCCATGCTCAGGCAATGGGTTCTTCTTCACGTTAGGACCTACGTCCTCGAAACACAGAATGCCACACCTCACAAGGTCTTGAACCTTGGTCTTCAAAGGGTAGCAATTCTCCACGTCATGTCCGGGAGCACCAGAATGGTATACGCAGTGAAGCTCAGGCTTGTACCACCACTAAGGGTTAGTAGGTATAGCCGGTGGGTCTCGTGGTGTAATTAACTTCCTCTCTATCAAAGAGGGATATAATTCTACATACGTCATCGGAATAGAATCGAAGGTGACCCTTTTCCTCTCGTAACTGGTGCTGGTATTGTTGTTGTTTCGAGGCTGGTAGGCCTGCTGTTGCGGACGGTGTTGTTGTTGTTGATATTGCGGATGTTGTTGCTGATTATTATGATGTTGAAATTGCTGATTATCTCTGAAGACAGGTGCTATATGAGCCACCTGGTGCTGATTACCGGTAGGACGCGCGGTCTTCCTCCTCATAGAGGGTCTTCTTGGTTTAACATGGGAGGTCACAGCATGTGGCTCACCATCTTTCTTCTTCCCAAACGTCTCATACCGTTTGGTAGAAGAGCCTTCTTCTCTGGTCAGACGCCCTTCCCTGACCCCTCTTCCAATCGCATCCCCATGTTCACCATCTCGGTGAAGTCAGAAGGAGCGTTGGCAATCATCCGCTCGTAATAAAAAGAACTCAAGGTCTTTAAAAAGATCTTGGTCATCTCTTTCTCTTCCAGCGGGGGCACTATCTGTGTTGCTAACTCTCGCCACCTCTGGGCGTACTCTTTGAATGTTTCCTTGTCCTTCTGGGACATGACCCTCAATTGATCGCTATCGGGAGCCATATCCATATTGTATTTGTACTGCTTGACGAAGGCCTCGCCAAGGTCGTTGAAGGATCGGATGTTCGCACTGTCCAAGCCCATATACCAACGCATGGCAGTACCAGACAAACTGTCCTGTAAGTAGTGGATGAGCAATTGGTCGTTGTCAGTCTGAGTCGACATTTTCCTGGCATACATGACCAGGTGGTTGAGAGGGCAAGTATTTCCCTTGTATTTTTCAAAATCAGGGACCTTGAACTTCATAGGGATCTTCACATTAGGAACCAAGAAGAGTTCGGCAGCAGACTTGCCAAAAAGATCCTTTCCTCTAAGAGTTTTCAATTCCTTGCGGAGTTCAAAGAACTGATCGTTCATAGCGTCCATCTTCTCATAGACATCTGGGCCCTCAGACGGCTCAGAATGATAGATGGTGTCGTCTACTCTGGGCATAGTATGCACGATAGGAGGAGGAACAACAAGGACCCGGCTAGATGCCGACAGAGAAGTAAAAGTAGGTGTAGGGCCCTCAGGCATGAAATTAGGAGGCATCCCCCACGGGAATCCGGCTGGCATGGCCGTTGTAGCAAAGTGTGCGCTGGCCGCAGGCACAGTTGAAGAGACGATCTCAGAGATGACTGTCCTCTGGGGAGGAGTTGAAGGCGTCGGAGAAGACTGGCTCTGGGCAGCCATGAATGATTCCATCAGGGCAGTCAGTCTGGCTACTTCTTCTTTCAGCTCGCGGTTCTCTTGTTCCAAATGATCCATCAGTCTCGATTTGTTGGCTCTGGTGTAGTACCGGTGAGTCAGCTTGTCTTCAAAATAAATGAAGAACACAGAGTTAGACGATAGAACAAGAAGCCTGGAGCAAAACCTGCTTATGCACATGATGCATGCAATGCTTGTGCATATGATTTGTTTTTATTTATCAGAGGAACTTTTAGAGTTCTATTTTCAAATATTGGATATATTAAACATTTATCACATATGGAAATACAATATCAATAGTATCTGGAAAATATTTTTACATCAAAGAAGTGCAACATTGGTAACCAAATATAATACAAGAGATAAGGAAAATGATCATCCTATGGATCCCTAGAAACAATAATCTAAAGCTCGAGAGACTGGAAGATAAGATGCACGAAGCCTCTTCACCTCCTCCTCATAGGCTGCCTCCATATCTGCCTTCTCCTTGGAAAGTCGATCGTACTTCCTCTTCCAAAATTTGGAAGACTGAGGAAGTAGAGAAGTCCATGCATCATCAGGATCATCAATAACCTGATGCTCGAGAAACTCAATCAAAGCATCCTTCTCCTTGATCTGCTGAAGCAACTCCTCTCGTTCACAGATCCAAGCACGTGAACGGTCTTCGTCTCTCAACTCCTCTACTCCTTGGTCAGGGAGGGTTGAAGGCTCAACCACTACCAAAGGTGTAGGTCTCAGATACTCATAAGGCATGAGGTATTCGGAAGCTCTCCTCCTAACCCAAGAAGTATAAGGCTCCAAAGCGATACAATTCTTTGGACCTAGCTCCTTCCTTCCTTTCCTATGGATCTTGCGCCAAGCACGGACCATCCTGCCCTTCAAGCCTTGGGGATCTTTACCCTCCTGAAAGAACACACCCTCTAACAGAATGTTATTGGGTTTGTCCTTTAGGGGGAACCCAAGCTGCCGACGTGCCAAAACAGGGTTGTAGTTAATCCCACCACATGTACCAAGAAGAGGCACATTGGAGAATTCACCATAAGAGTCGATAATTTGCACACCATCATACACACGATTGTACCAAAAGATATCATCATTAGTGAGAGACATAAGTCTCGTGGACCACCGTAGACATCCTTTGTTCTCCTTGAAGGCGACCGTCAGTGGCAAGTGAGAAATAAACCACTTGTACAACAGAGGCAAACAACACACAATGGTACCACCACCCTTTGCATTCCTCATATGCAAAGAAAAGTAAGTGTCACCCAACAGAGTCGGAACGGGATTAAGAGTAGAGAAAATCCTAATAGCGTTCACGTCCACAAACTTGTCGATGTTGGGGAATAACACTAGCCCATAGATGAGAAGCACAAATATGGCTTCAAAGGCGTCCTCACTCATGGCATTCCCATACATAGCAGCTTGAGCAATGAGGAACTCAGAAGGGAGACCTTGAATTCCACCTTTGGTGGTCATATGCGCACCAACCAGAGATTCATCTATATGCAACATGTCAGCTATCTCTTGAGAATTAGGAATACTCTATAAGCCATTGAACGACAACTAGTCTAGAATAGGTATACCCACAAGGTAGCCATACTCCTCAAGCGTGGGTAAAAGCTGAAAATCCGGAAATGTGAAGCAACGGTACAAGGGATCATAAAACTGCCCCAATACACTCATTAATCCTTCGTCCACTTGAGTAGTCATAACAGATAGAAGCTTCCCAAAACGAGCCTTGAAACCAAAGGGATCTAGTACATAGGATGTCAAATTCCTTAACTCTTTCAAGTCTGGTTGTCTGAAACTGTACTTCTTTTTATTCCTTCTTTGTCTTTCCATGTTTGAAAATTTGCAAATAAACCTCTTAAGTTCCTTGAAAATTTTCTCATTATTGATGATATGGATGCAAATGAGTGCATGAATGCATGAATGCAGCAATCACACTCAAGGGTCAAGCAAAGCACACCAAACAAAGTTCATGGGATGGATCCTGTCATCCTTAATATCAATCATCCATTTTGGTGGATTATGGTTTACACCTTATCAACACCCAAGTTCCATTGATATTAAGGATACAAGAACGGATCAACCATGAATCAAGGGTTTGTTGCAAGTCACGAGCATGGAGTCTCGGTTAAGAACCACCCAAAGGGAGTGTACTAGGGTTTAAACCTGCCAACCATGTTCTACAAGAGGTTCCCATAATCATCATCTCATCTTTCGGATATTATCGGATAAACGACTACTCATATTCCAAAAATATTCTCAAGAGAGACTCTTATGAGTTTAGTATCGCGTAACAATCGTATCAAATATTACACTTGAACGACTTTCGCACTACATCCTAAGAATAGGCCAATATGGGCTTGGTAAACTAAGGTCCTTGGCTTCTAAGGTCTATATTGGAAAGAGTAATGTCTAACCACAACTACTTGTGTGACATTATTGATCCCAACATGACCTCCACCAAGTGAGTGGGCTTGCAAGTAAACTTGCTAAGGAATAACTCCACACAAGTCAACAAGACTATGACATTCTCCTATCCTAAGTGAACTCGAGTTCGGGTATAGAACTCATCTCACAAAGATCACCAAGCATACGAGGCGTTAATATTCAAGCAATTCAATCATTACAATACAATACAATAATCCCAAATTGCACAAAAAATATGTCACAAAACAATATACACAACAATACAACAAATATGAAAAGTAGGCAAAATCCTCTAGGCAAATTTCCCCAGCAGAGTCGCCACTTTTCTGTAGCGGGGTATTCGTTACCATTAGAGATATTGACTAAATCCAAGGTAAACCATACAAGTCGAGGCGCCACCACACTTCTATTTATCCAAAGGAATGGTTAGAAAGCGAATAAAAACCTAAAAGTTTTATCGAATCAAAAACTAGTAAAAATGTCAGAGATCGGGGAAGGGGGTTAGTTATGCAATGGGAAGATTTTAAGCACCCAAAACATCCTAGGTACTCCTAGGGAGCCCTTTTCATACTTGTTGTAAGGTTGGTACTTTGTGAAAAATTGTTTGTGCAAACATGATTGAAGAGGTGAGAAGAGAATATACAAGTTTATTTACATTTTGTGTTTGGATGGATAAACCCATTGCCTACGTACCATCTTAAAAAAGATTAGGATCAAAACCTCGTAGTTCGGGGTAAAAATCTCAAAAATGAGTTGGTGAATTGATTAGTCCAAAAGCCTTAAGGTCTTTTGTTATCCAAGGGAGAAAACTCAACCTAAAACCACAAATCCACCATGTGAGGATAACTTCAACATGCTAGTGAGGGGTTAACCCTATAATAAGCATGGAAGACTCATTGTCCATCACTAAGGATATAGGTGAGTATTATATTCACCTCAAGGAGAACTCAAACCTAATAGCTAATGGTTATGAAAAGTTTTAATAAGAGGGTGGCCATTGAAACCACAAAAGTATTTGAATGAGTTATATTTACCAATGAAAAGTATGTACAAAATATGGTCAAAGTTGACTTAGAAGTTCAATTCAAAATAAGTGTTATGAAAAGAAAGTTTGAAAATCAAAAGCATATCTAATGTTTGAAAAGAAGGGTTAAATGTTTGCACAAAGAGTTTTTGGCTTGAGTTAGAGTGGAAGGAAGAAGAAGAATGGCTAAGGTCCTAATCTTACAAGAGATAAGGGATAAGAAACAAAACCACAAATGGAGTTCCTCTCTTGAGATCATATTGATGATCAAAGTAGCTCCCATCCTTTGGAATATGCAAGCAAAATGATAGTAAGCTCAAACAATCAAAACAATCAAACAAGCTCCTTAGGGGATCCTCAATGTAGCTTGTATCTTTCACTTTGGATGAACATGGCAATGGTTCTTCAATTTGATCTCTCATGGAATTCCCTAGCGCTAAAGCACACACATTAAAAGTTCCATGATGTAAGTCAAGAATGGACAAGAGTGGGTTTAGAGATTTGGTCCTTCTAATCCATCTTCAACATTTATAGCATTCTAAAGGCCCAATGCCTAGTTGCTCTTTGACTTTTATAGTATTCTAAAGGCTCATATGCCTAGTTGCTCTTTGACTCCAAATTCGCATAGGGAAAGTCCTAAGATCTAAGTCCAATTGTCAATTTCTTGCATTTGGTCCACAACAATCAAAACAAAAAAAAGGACACAAAAAATATATACACAATTATGTGCTCAAGTGAGCAAAAGGCAAATTGCATTAACATAAACATGTGCTCAAATGAGCAAAGAAAAAATCAAATGAATAATATGTACAAGAATAGTAAATTGCATAAAGTAAAGAGCAAAAAGTAAATGTTAATAGTTAATGATTAGTGTTAGTAGTTAGTGTGGCATAAGGCAAATTTAGCGCTATGTTAAGCAATCGTAATTGGACTTATGTAGAAGTCACAACTACCTGCGGCCGGTCAATAATAATGTAGGCAACAACACAAGTTAGAGGTCTTGATTAGTGAATCAAACTCCAACAACTTGCCATGCCAAAAAGAAGGATGAGAAATGATCTTGTATTGGTTTAAGTCCTTTGCATGATTTAGAAAGCAATCTATCCTTAATGCAAAGCCATTCACTTGATCATTTGATCAAGATGAATTAGATTTGAATCAAGGAAGATTAAACCTCCCTAATCAATGCTAACTATCAAACTTTAACTCATTGATCAAAAAAGAAAAGAAGAAGAAGAAGAAGATGAATAATGGAAATGAAGAAATAAAGTGCATTAAATGAAATGGAATGTACCAATCAACAAAGTTTGACCAAAGATAGGGAAGATCAAGGTCAATCAATAGAAAACAGAAGTAAGATGAAGATTGGAAGTCAAGAAATACACAAAATATTTTTGGCATTTTTAATATTTGAAAATAAACTTGAATTAAAATATTAAACAAAGGTCAAAATATTTTTGGCATTTTTAATATTTTGACCAGACGGTGGCCAGCGCCACCGTCTTCTCCGGCTAGCTCCGGTAAAGGCCAAAATTTACAGGTCAAAAAATGTTAACTAAAATGCACGATCCAGGTACCATTCGAAAGGTGGAGTGATGTACGTCACTCCTATGCCACTCAATTTCACTCTAGATTCCTATTAAGAGAGAAATCAGAGATGGAACTTTGGTGGTGTTCAACTGAACTTGCTCGATTCCAACAATTAAGCACACAATAATGATGCCTCTATAGAGAGGACTTCAGACAACACAAGATCGAGGCAAATGGAGTAATGTATGATGAGATTCGAAGAAAAATTCAGTTGAGCAAAACCTTTGGATTGTGAAGAATTGAGTCACTCTCTTTGGTTCCTTTTGCAAACAGAAGCTTCAATAGATCAAATGAAGAAGGTCTAGGAACTTTAGATCTTAAAAATCAACCAATGCAATTGAATTTCAGATCTGAAATTTTTAGAGAAAAATGAAGTTTGTTCCTTTGGTATGGGCGGGGATTCAATTCAGCAGGGATTTAGGCACCATTAGGTTGAAGAATTGAAGAGCTATGGCATGGTATTTATAGATGGAGAGAGCTGTAAGCAATGCTGAATGTGTGACTTCAAATTTGCATGAACGAAAAGGGCCTCCATGCATGGGCCTATACAGGCGCATGGAGGGCCCAATTCCACATGGCTTGGCAAGCTGAGGTCATGAATGAATGAAATGGACGTGCAATTTAGGTGTAATCAGCTCATGCATGGCAATTGGATCAAGTTTTCAAAAATGCACCTAATTCTTCATGTCTTCGAAAATGATGCTTCCAAACTCCAAATGCAACCTTATGAGTAATGGTTAGAAAGCTTTTTGCATAAGGAACAAATGCTATGTTGATCAAAACTCCAATTGGGCCTTGGAAATTAGTGAAATTTGAGCTTGAAGTGTAGGGTGCAAAGCATGCATATGTGAAGTTTCCAAATTTGGCCAATGTTCAAGCCCTTCTGTTTCAATGATGCAAGCTCCAAATGATAAAATCTTCAACATGAAACTTGTAGATCGTTTCAAGACAATCAATTTGGTCTTACATTTTGCATCATTTGGATTTTTAATGAAGAAGTTATGGGCACTTGAAGTTGGACTTTTTCACATTTCAAAGCATTTGGCCCAAAGTGACCTATAATGTTTTGCATTATCACATGTATTTCTTTTGAGATTTTTCAATTTTTCTCAACATAACATTGGAATTAGACACAATAATATTTCAAATGCATTAAGTCTCACTTCAAAATCATGAAAAATGAATGAGTTATGTTCTTGGGAAGTTGGCCCAAAATTAGGGTTTCAGTCAAAATGACTTATAATGTCTTGGAATGGATGATGACCTTCCAAGCTTCAAATCAAATTTTGATGAAAATTAACGTTGTTAATATTGTTCTTAAGAACATTTTTTCTCTTGGGGTCATCTCCATTTGACCAACACATAAAAAGTTAGGTCTCAGTGCATTTCAAAATAGTCAGATGAATTGACTGATCAACTTCTCAAGTCCACAACTCATATCTTGATGAGTTGATGATTGAGGGCACTCAAATAAGTTCAAATATGAATGAAGTGGTGAATTAAATAACTTCCCTTGATTTTATTTGACCATGGGTTGAGGTTGCTTCATGGGCAAGGCATTGTTGATGATCAGATGAATTAGGATTTCCTTGGGAAACAAACCTCAAACCCCTTGACTTGCTTTGATCAAAATGATGAATTGAGATACTTGGGAGGAATATTTGATGAATGAGAGCTTTGGGAACCATTACCATGCTTGCTTTCATCTTCTCTTGACCATGTCATTGCACAAAGGATCTCCTAGAAGCTTTTTGACCTTGTGACTGCTCAAGCTACAAATGTTAGTGACATATTTTTGTGCTTTTGGTTAGTAGATAAAAATGAGAAAAGCAATGATATACAATTCAAGCATGCTTGGTGATATCAAACCACTCACAAGAGAGATCCCACCCAAAGGCAAAGGGAACTAAGATACTTATGATACTTGAGGCTATGCAAATGCAATGTTATGATGCCATGAGGGATCTTAGGGCCAAAATTAGGGTCTTACACTACCTCAGTAAGAAATTCACCGATTGTGAGACTCAGAATTCTATGCTAGAGAAGACTTGTTGCGCATTGGCTTGGGCTGCTAAGCGTCTGCATCAATATATGTTGAATCATACCACTTGGTTGATATACAAAATGGGTCTAATCAAGTACATTTTTTAGAAGCTTGCTTTAACTGGGAGAGTTGCCCGTTGGCAGATGTTTTTATCAGAGTATGATATTGAATACCGATCTCAGAAATCGATCAAAGGTAGTATCTTGGTTGACCATTTGGCTCACCAATCAATTGCAGATTACCAGTCAGTGCAATATGATTTTCCTGGTGAAGAGATCTTGTACTTGAAAATGAAAGATTGTGATGAACCATTGCTTGCAGAAGGGCCAGAACCTGGTTCCCGTTGGGGCATGGTATTTGACGGAGCTGTTAATCAGTATGGCAATGGCATTAAGGCAGTAATCATTACTCCTCCAGACACTCATTTCCATTTACAGCTAGATTAACTTTCAAGTGTACAAACAATATGGAAGAATATGAAGCTTGCATTATGGGGCTTGAAGAGGCAATTGATCTCAGAATCAAGTATTTGGACGTCTATGGAGATTCAATTTTGGTTATGAATCAAATCAAAGGTGATTGGGAGACGAATCAACCCGATTTGAAACCATATAGAGATTATGCGAGGAGGATTTCAACTTTCTTTACAAAAGTTGAGTTTCATCATATCCCTCGAGATGAAAACCGAATGGCAGATGCTCTTGCAACATTCGCATCAATGATCGTAGTGAAATATTGGAATGAGGTTCCTAATTTAACTGTGATGCATCTTGATAGGCCCGCCCATGTGTTTGCTGTTGAAGAAGTCAAAGACGAAAAACCATGGTATTACGACATCAAATGTTTCCTCCAAAGTCAGATTTATCCGTTTGGGGCATCTTTGAAAGATAAGAAGACTTTGAGAAGATTAGCAGGCAATTTCTACCTGAATGGTGATGTGTTGTACAAGAGAAACTTCGATATGGTTCTGCTCAAATGCGTGGATAGACACGAAGCAGGCCTGTTGATGGCTAAAGTCCATGAAGGTTCCTTTGGTACTCATTACAATGGACATGCAATGGCAAAGAAGATGTTGCGAGCATGTTACTATTGGCTGACAATGGAATCTGACTGTTGCAGGTTTGTGAAGAAATGCCACAAGTGTCAAATATATGCAGATAAAATCCATGTTCCTCCGACACTATTGAACGTCATTTCCTCCCCATGGTCCTTCTCCATGTGGGGAATTGATTGAATTGGCATGATTGAGCCCAAAGCTTCGAACGGACATTGTTTCATTTTGATGGCTATTGATTACTTCACAGAATGGGTTAAAGCGGAAACGTATGCGAGTGTAACCAAGCAAGTTGTTGTGCGGTTTATCAAGAATCAAATTATATGTCGCTATGTTGTGCCAAGTAAGATTATTACTGATAATGGATCAAACTTGAATAACAATATGGTGGAAGCTCTTTTCAAAGACTTCAAGATTTCACATCATAATTCTTCTCCTTACAGACCTAAGATGAATGGGGTTGTGGAAGCTACAAACAAGAACATCAAGAAGATCATCCAAAAAATGGTGGTAACATATAAGGATTGGCATGAGATGCTCCCATTTGCTTTGCTCGGGTATCGTACATCCATCCGCATTTCAACCGGAGCAACCCCCTTCTCTCTTGTATATGGTATGGAAGTTGTGCTCCCTGTAGAGGTTGAGATCCCTTCATTATGTGTGCTCATGGAAGCTAAGTTGACTGAGGCTGAATGGTGTCAGACCAGGTTTGATCAGCTGAATTTGATTGAGCAGAAGAGGTTGACTGCCATGTATCATGGTCAGTTATATCAATAAATAATGAAGAAAGCTTTTGACAAGAAGGTTAGACCTCGTGTTTTCAAAGAAGGTGACCTTGTGCTCAAGAAGATTTTATCTTTCTAGCCAGATTCTAGGGGCAAATGGACTCCTAATTATGAAGGCCCATATGTTGTTAAGAGAGCCTTTTCAGGCGGTGCTTTGATCCTTACAACTATGGATGAAGAGTTCACTCGTCCCGTGAAAACAGATGCAGTCAAGAAATACTTCGCCTAAAAAATAAAAGAACAGCTCGCTAAGATGAAAACCTGAAAGGGCGATCCAGGCAAAAATTAAAGACATAAAACAGAAAGATTTATCTCGACAAATTGAGTACCCCACCTTGGGGTAATTTATGCAAAAATTAGGGATTATGGCAAGTAGCCGCATCCTGCTGATCTGCAATCTTGAAGATATTCTTGAGCATAACTGTCAGTCTTGATTTTGATCCCTAGTGCACAGTGGATATCAAGAGTTGGTAGAAGGATTAGTGATCGTTGTATTCAATGTAACCCTTTTCCATGTAAATTACCATTTTCAACTTTGTAAAGATCTATGGAGTCTTGTCATTTACAGACTACCATTCTATTAAATAAAGTTGAACTTTTATCCAATTATTTCTACTGTTATTTAAATTCATCCAAATAGTTTTAAATTTCATTATGATCATTTTTTAAATTAATTTTTTTATAAAAGAATGAATCTTAAGCAATCAATTTTATTTAAGAGGAATATCAATAGCGGATCAAAAGTGGTAAGCCCCAAGTGTGGAGCATTATTGGTTCTCCCCAAGCAGTAGGCGCAATTTCTCTTTCACCCCTGGAAGCATTGATCAACACTCGCAGAGTTCAAACACTTCGTTACAACATTTGGCATGGTCCCGTAGGACTTTGATTTCCTCACCAATCGCCATCAGATCCGCTCTCAGTCAGAGTTTTCTCCTGGTTTCTGAGCAGTTATTTGTGCTTATCCCCTGCAGGGTTGTCTCCCATTTGATATGGTGTTGACCTAAAATTCCCCGTAGGCTTGATGACACTTTTCCTCAGCAGATCTCCTCCTTCTCCAGCTAGGTTTGGGCTTTTGGGATGATAATCTATGTTTTTCTCCAGTATTTGTTTCCCACTTTTGTGGATTGGCCGAGAATTGTATCGATGATTCAAATTTATGACATCTTTGTATCCTTTGCGATTGTTTTGTTAGCATAATCATCATATAGACATGTACATATACACTCATATAATTTCATTATTGCACCATCACACTTATGGTTTTGAGTCTCTGTTATGGTGGTACTTTATGCCCATACAAGTTTGATGTCTGTCCTCCGTCATTTGTAGAGTGTCAGCCCCTTAAGCAGAAATACTTTAACCTTTCTCCTTTCCCCACTGAGTTATTCCCTCGTGGATGATGATTACTTCAGCTTCCTCCCTAGTTGATCATCTGGATGGAACCATTCCCCTTGAGTTATATCCTCATTGGCGTGAGTCTTGATTGACCGTTTCTTTCTAGATCTTACCTAGATAGATGCATTGTGTCCCCTGCGAGTTTATTACCCAGTAACTAGTGATATTCTTCTTAGTTTGCAGTTTGTTACTTTTTGCCCAATACCTGGCAAAAGTATCCCCTTTTTCTCCCCAGCGGATTTGTTTCTCACGTGTCCCTAGGAAGTCAATCCTTGATATGTTCAACCTAACCGGTGACAGATATTTTCTTCCCTTGCTTTGAGCTTATCCTTGATATGTTCATCCTAACCGGTGACAGATATTCTCATCTTTGGTATTCTACCCAGTAAAAAGATAGTTGTAATCCCTGTTTTTAGTCCCTAGAGAGTTAATCCTTGATATGTTCATCTTAACTGATGACAAATTTCCTTCTCTTTGCGGTCTTCTGCCCAGTAACCGGTAGTTGTAAATCCTGCTTTTCTCCCCTCACAGAGTTTATCCTTGATATGTTCACTTTAACCCGTGACGGATATCCTCCTTTGTGGTCTTCTATCTAGTAACTAGTAGATGTAATCCTTATTCTTCCCCTCTGAGTCTATCCTTGATATGTTCATCTTGATCAGTGACGAATATTCTCTTTGATGGTATTTTATCCAGCATTTGATAGATATAATTCCTACTTTTTGTTCAGTTGGTTTATCCTTGATGTGTTCATCCTAACCGATGACGGGTATCCTCCTTAACATTCCCTGGCAAGTCAATCCTTGATATGTTCATCTTATCTGATGACGGATTTTCTTTCCTTTGAGTCTATCCTTGATATGTTCACTTTAATCGGTGACAAATATTCTCTCCCTTTGGTCTTCTGCCCAATAACTGGTAGTTATAAATCCTATTTGCAGTTTTTCCCAGGAAGTCTATTCTTACCCAGTAATCGGTAATGAATACACCTCCTGGCGACCCTTAGTGAGTCACCCTTGATATGTTTACCTTAACCGGTAACAGATGTCCTCTCTGCCAGATTTTTAATATCTCCATACCCAATAACATATGGTGGATAATAAATTTCTGCTCCTCCTGTGTTGAAGTTTATTTCTTCCCAGTTGAGTTGAGTGCGTATTTCCTTAGTGAAATCGTTTTTCCTGCATGGTCCGAGTATTTCAGTTTTGTTTTGATCTACCTGTTTCCCCTGCAGACGTCCCTTATTTCCCTGGCTGAGTCTTTCCATTTTCATAGAATTCCTCTAGTCCCCCAGTAGTTTTAAGTCGTAGCCTGGCCTACGCATAACCCTTTATCCACCAGAGTCTTTGTCTCCCTAGTGAGTTTTCCTTACGAAATGCATTACACTCATGCGGATTTTCAGTCCCTCTGATTTCTTTTCCTTTGTGGCAATATTCCCCCGTAGAGAGTTTATTTTTCACATTCATATCATATGCATCATGAGGTCTCTTAGGGACCAAAATTTGTATTTATATGTTGTTATTTAAGCCCATTCTACTGAGTCGATACAAAGATTTTAACCTTCTCCTCCTCAGTTTGAATGTCCTTAAATAGGGGCAGTTGTAAGACCCCAAGTTTGACCCTAAGATCCCTCGTGTTATCTCATCATATGCATTATCTTGGAACCATACCTTGAAATCCTCCTTACCCCTCTTTCATTAGGTTTGTTTTGGGAGAGATCACCAAGCGCCATGTGATTGTATCATACTTTTTATTTTGTCCTTTACTAACCAAAATACCAAAAAAATATGTCTTTGTATTTGTCTAACTCTTTTGTAGGTAGGGCATGATCACCATTTATCTATCAAGTTCACATCTAAGGTTTAAGACCCTCATTGCTAGAAGCTCAACCAAGAAATGATCCACAATGGTTCTAGGCATCATACATGAGTCCCATTGATCTCTATATGTTATTCTGGTCAAGCATTCTTCACGAGTTTGGGGTTGGTTTGCCTTGAAAACCCTAGTCCATCTGGGTATCTTAATTAACTTCTTCAACAAGCTTCTTTACCGATTAATCAAATAATTCAAGGGGAACTTCAAATTTCATCATCTTATGCATATATGATCTCCCATGAGTTTAAAAAGTCAAGAGAATTACAAGTTAGTAAGTTGGTTGGTGGTGGTTGGCCAGATGAATTCATCTTATCAAAACTGGGTCCCCCTAGACCCTATCTCATACAATTTTTATCATATGAAAATTATTCCAAGAGAAACGTTACTCTAAATGACATTATAAACAACTTTCATGTTGAGGTCTAGATCTAGTTTTGCTTGGAAAGTCATTTTCTATGTTGAAACATTATAGGTCATTTTGTCAAAACCCTAATTTGAAAGTCAACTTCCCAAGATCGTAACTTTCTCAATTTTCATGAGATGACAGATTTACAAGTTGCACAACCAAATTCCAGTTGTATAATTCAACTTTTATGTTTAGAGTGAGAGCTAAATCAACTTTTATGAGAATGTGATATGAGGATACATTATAGGTCATTTTGGGCCAATACCATTGAACAAGTGGTTTTCCTCAACTTCAAAAATGCATAACTCATTCATTCCAAGTCCAAATGATGTCAAATTTGTGACCATTTTAAATGTTTTTGAATGGTATACAACTTTGATAAAGACACTTTTCTCATTTTGAGCTCACATAAAAAGTTAGCCAAGATGGAATAATTGAACATATGGCTTAACACTTAGAAAATATTTTGACATGTTGAAATTTCCAAACTTCAACCTCAAAGTTCACCACGGTACAAGTTCCAAA
Source organism: Lathyrus oleraceus (assembly GCF_024323335.1). Classification (NCBI taxonomy): domain Eukaryota; kingdom Viridiplantae; phylum Streptophyta; class Magnoliopsida; order Fabales; family Fabaceae; genus Lathyrus; species Lathyrus oleraceus. The sequence continues at coordinate 183,946,114 of NC_066585.1, forward strand.
TGGAAAAGTGTTAAACATAAGAGTTGTTTCTCTTGATCTAACCTTTCTAAAGAGTCCAATTTCACTCATTTTGGACAAGGTTTGAGGGGTTTGCGCATAGCTTGAACTGAGCTATATCAGTTGGCAAGAATCATGCTTAAAACATCCAAATATCTTTTCCTTGCAATGCAATCTTCATTTATACCTCATTTCAGTTGATCTTGGACCTAATTGGATTGCTTCATGGGCCTGCACATGCCCATGCACGCGTGCCATTCACATTGCCAAATTTGGAAGCAATTTCAAGTATGCAAATAACACTTACCATTTGCTATAAATAGAGGTCCAATGCCTCAGTTTGAAGGACCTTGGGCGCCAACTTTGCCTCCAACCATTGAAACCCTCTCCATTCAAAGGAAAACCTGATAAATTTCAATTGAAATTTGAGTTTGAATCTCACTGTTTGGAGATTCAAAAACCCCAGGATCCAAAGCCTTGCACCATTCTTAATCCACTTCTACAAGCTCCACAAGCAAGATCAAGCACGAATTAAAGCAAGGGAGATCCATTTCTGCACAACATTGAAGGTATTTTTCCATATTTTTCTTATCTTCGATTCTCTCTTAATTCTCATGAATTCTCTTGGATCCTTGGTTGTCTGAAGGCCTACCAATGTAGGCAAGAAGATTGAGTTGCTTTAAGGTCAAATAGAAACAACTCAGTTCACACACCTCAAAATTCAACTCCACGTATCTCTTTATATATTTGGAGTTAGATTAAATTGAGGTGATATTCGTGATCTACACCATTTTTTCTTTAAGATCATGTCCTCCTTTTTTATTTATGTTATGGTGATGAAAGAACTAGTCCGACCAGGGTCATTGGAGAAGATGACCGGCCTTTGGCTTTGGCGATGAGCTGGAAGTGTTCTAAGCATTTGGATGGATTCAAAATATTTTAATCAAAGACGTTGCTCGTGATTACCCAACGTGTGGAGCACTTACTAGCGTGCACCATAGAACGCGCGTTTCTCACCACTTGATCTCTCACCTCAATTAATGAGGGAGATCAAGTGGTCCACGTTTTTTTGATTATCTGAATTTTCATTTTTATCCTCTTATTTTCATTAATTCATATTAAATTTAATATTGATCCAAAAAATATGAGAGTTTGACCAAAAAATTTTAAATAAAATCCTCTTTCATTTTCTAAATTAAAATTATTTTTTCGATCATTATTAATATTTTTCATGATTTAATTGACTTTGTGAATGTTTTTAATTGTTTAAAAGTACTTTTAGGTTTCCAAAAATTATGAAATTTTTTCTCCAAGGTCCTTTGACCTTGTTTGACCTATGATAAATCCCATGGCCATTTCTTTGGTGTTTTGATGAGGTTTTAGGAAATTGACCAATCATATTTAATTTAATGCATTATTTTTAGTATATTTTGTGGATTAAATGTCAAATTATTTACGTAGAGACATTTTAATGGACTTTGTGAGTTTAACTTGTGTTGTTGGGCCTTGGTCAAGGTTGATTTGAATTTGCTAGGTTAAGATAATTGGATTTAGGGGATTGATGGAATGTACATTTCATCTCCCAAAATGAATGAATGATCTTAACTTGGTAAAAGTCCTCCTTTGTCCAATTTGGGTTTGATCCATTCCCCCTCCCTCTTCATCTCATTCCCCTTCTTTATGCATTCATGTTATAGACCTATAATATCACTATATCCTAAACCTAGTTGATTGCAAAATCAACATAAGTATGGATGAGATTACCCCCCCCCCCTCCACTTTGCATATTCTTTTTGTGTGTGGTATGTTTCATGAGCATAGTCCATTATACTATGTCTCTAACATGCATTAACACCTAAATTCTATTGCCCGACCTCAAATAGTTGTGACTTCTCCATAAGTCTAATTATGATTGCTTAACATAGCGCTAAATTTTGACACAAAAGGCATAGCATTCTAGTTAGTGAGATTGTAAGTCTCCCCTCTTTCGTGGTATTGTGTGGAAACATGGCCCTTTTTCCTTCCTTTGGAAGATGTGTTGGTTCAAGGATTCATGCTTGTGATAAGTGGGTTGAGTGTTCTCCAATGAATGACTTAAACAAAAATAAAATAAAAATACTAACTCCTAATTCACTAAAAACTAACATTTAATTTCAAGTCATTTTTTTTAAATGCACTTTAATTTTTAAGTCTTATTCATTTGCCATTATTCATACCATTCAAGTTGTTTACTTTAATGTCATTTTCACTTTGTCCACTTGGACCATTTTTGTGATATTGTGATTGTGTATATTATGATTTGTTGGTGTGGTCTTTTGACCTTAATGTACATAATAAGAACAAAAACCCTAAAAAACATCTTGTGTGGACTGTTTGGTTTGATCTAAGACTATTGGAATTAGAATTTAGGAAATACTCCCTATGCAAAGGACTTGGCCAATGCCAACTTTCATGAAACCAAGTGCTTATGAAGTGAGTATTCATCTAATACAATATGGAAGATCCACTTGAGTTCATCTGCAACATGATCATTATGAAGTTGTTATGCCATCTTTGAAGTCATCTGATACATGGGCAATTCTTGAAGTTGGTATGCCATCTTTGAGGATATTGCAAATTAGAAACTTTGGCCTTATGTCATTGTATTTTCAAAATTCTTTTCTTAAATAAACCTTGTTAGTAAACTTAATTATACTTGACTTAAATTTTCAAAAGCCAAATAGAACTAACACTCATTCAAACCATTTTAGGCCCTTGTGCCTTTTAAACTTAGAATTTTTGTTAAAAGCAATGCGCTCATTTTGAAATTGATACCATGAACTACAGGGTTTTGATCCCTCATTTTTATGTTGGTACGTAGGCATAAGTCCGAAGGACTTTTCAAACACAAAAATATAATCAACAAATTCTTTTCTCATCCCTCCATTCTATTTACTTCAAACATTATTTTGTACAAAAACACATATACATACAAAAAAGGGCTCCCTAGGAGTACCTCAGACACTTTGGGTGCTAACACCTTCCCTCTGTATAACCAACCCTCTTACCTGTAATCTCTGGCATTTTATTAGTTTTGATTTGAAAACTTCTTATTTTTTGGGTTTTATTCGTACTTTTCCCTTTTGCCTTGGAAACAATAAAAGCGCGGTGGAGACTCTGGTTTTATTGACGTCTAGCTTATCCATAGCTTAATGGTCATGAATTTACTGCTACACCAATAAATGTACTTTTGGTGTTCACTCTGGCAAGTTGTTGGGCTTTATTGTCAGTGAGAAGGGTATTGAAGTTGATCCTGCCAAGGTCAAAGAAATACAAGAGATGCATGCGCCCAAAACTGAGAAGTAAGTCAGAGGTTTTCTCGACCGCTTGAAATATATTTCGAGATTCATATCGCATATGACTGCCACATGTGCGCCTATATTCAAGCTCCTTCGGAAAGACCAGTCTTATGATTGGACCGAGGATTTCCAAAAAGCTTTGGATAGTATCAAAGAATATCTGCTTGGACCTTTGATTCTGTCTCCTCCTATTGAAGAAAGACCTTTGATCATGTATTTGACTGTGCTTGAAGAGAGTATTGGTTGTGTTCTTGGTCAGCAAGATGAATTTTGGAAGCAAGAATATGCAATTTACTACCTCAGTAAGAAGTTCACCGACTACGAGACTCGGTATTCTATGCTTGAGAAGACATGTTACGCATTGGCTGTGGATGCTAAGCGTCTACGCCAGTATACGTTGAATCATACTACTTGGTTGATATCCAAAATGGATCCAATCAAATACATTTTTGAGAAGCTTGCTTTAACTGGGAGGATCACCCGTTGGCAGATGTTGTTATCTGAGTATGATATTGAATACCGATCTCAAAAAGAAATTAAAGGTAGTGTTTTAGTTGACCATTTGGCTCTCCAACCTATTGATGATTACCAGTCAGTGCAGTTTGATTTTCCTGACGAAGAGATTTTGTACTTGAAGATGAAAGACTGTGATGAACCATTGCTTGAAGAAGGGCCAGAACCTGGTTCCCGTTGGGGCATGGCATTTGATAGAGTTGTTAATTCTTATGGTAATGGCATTGGGGTGGTGATTATTACTCCTCAAGGCACTCCTTTTCCATTTACAACTAGATTGACCTTCAAATGTACAAATAATATGGATGAGTATGAAGCTTGCACTATGGGGCTCGAAGAAGCCATTGATCTCAGAATTAAATATCTTGACGTCTATGGAGATTCAACCTTAGTTGTTAATCAGATCAAAGGTGAATGGGAGATGAATCAACTCGGTTTGATACCGTATAAAGATTATGAGAGGAGAATATCAAATTTCTTTACAAAGGTTGAATTTCATCATATTCCTCGAGACGAAAACCGGATGGCAGATGCTCTTCCAACATTGGCTTCCATGATTGTGGTGAAGTATTGGAGTGAAGCTCCTAATTTGAATGTGATGCATCTTGATAGGCCTACTTATATCTTTGTTGTTGAAGAGGTCAAAGATGAAAAGGCGTGGTATTATGATCTCAAGTGTTTCCTCCAAAGTCAGATTTACCCGTCTGGGGCATCTTTGAAAGATAAGAAGACTTTGAGAAGATTAGATGGCAACTTCTACTTGAATGGTGATGTGCTTTACAAGAGAAACTTATATATGGTTTTGCTCAGATGCGTGAATAGACACGAAGCAGACATGTTGATGACTGAAGTCCATGAAGGTTCCTTTGGTACTTATTCCATTGTTCATGCTATGGAAAAGAAGATATTGAGAGTAGGTTACTATTGGCTGACAATGGAATCTGACTGTTGCAAGTTTATGAAGAAATGCCACAAGTCTCAAATTTATGCATATAAGAATCACATTCCTTTGACACTGCTGAACATTATTTCCTCTCCATGGCCCTTTTCCATGTGGGGAATTGACATGATTGGCATGATTGAGCCCACAGCTTCAAATGGAAATAGTTTCATTCTGGTGGCTATTGATTACATCACAAAATGGGTTGAAGTGGCATCGTATGCAAATGTGACCAAGCAGGTTATGGTCCGATTTATCAAAAATCAAATTATATGTCGTTATGGTGTGCCAAGTAAGACCATTACTGATAATGGATCGAACTTGATTAATAATATGCTTGAAGCTCTTTGCAAAGACTTCAAGATCACACATCCTAATTCTTCTCCCTACATACCCAAAATGAATGGGGCTATTAAAGCTGCAAATAAGAACATTAAGAAGATCATTCAGAAGATGGTTGTGACGTACAAAGATTGGCATGATATACTCCCATTTGCTTTACATGGGTACCGTACATTCGCTCGCACTTCAATAGGGGAAACCCCTTTCTCTCTTGTTTATGGCATGGAAGTTGTGCTCCTCGTAGATCTTGGACCTAATTGGATTACTTCATGGGTCTGCACACGCCCATGCACGCGTGCCATTCACATTGCCAAATTCGGAAGCAATTTCAAGTGTGCAAATAACACTTACCATTTGCTATACATAGAGGTTCAATGATTCAGTTTGAAGGACCTTGGGCGCCAACTTTTCCTCCAACCATTGAAACCCTCTCAATTCAAAGGAAAACCTGATAAATTTCAATTGAAATTTGAGTTTGAATCTCACTGTTTGGAGATTAAAAAACTCCAGGATCCAAAGCCTTGAACCATTCTTAATCCACTTCTACAAGCTCCACAAGCAAGATCAAGCACGAATTGAAGCAAGAGAGATCCATTTCTGCACAGCATTGAAGGTATTTTTCCAGATTTTTCTTATCTTCGACTCTCTCTCAATTCTCATGAATTCTCTTGGATCCTTGGTTGTCTGAAGTCCTACCAATGTAGGCAAGAAGATTGAGTTGCTTTAAGGTCAAATAGAAACAACTCAGTTCACACACCTCAAAATTCAACTCCACGTATCTCTTTATATATTTGGAGTTAGATTAAATTGAGGTGATATTCGTGATTGCAGCGGGGTATTCGTTACCGTTAGAGATATTGACTAAATCCAAGGTAAATCATACAAGTCGAGTCGCCACCGTACTTCTATTAATCCAAAGGAATGGTTAGAAAACGAACAAAAACCTAAAAGTTTTATCGAATCAAAAATTAGTAAAAATGTCAGAGATATGGGTAAGGGGGTTGGTTATGCAATGGGAAGGTTTTAAGCACCCAAAACATCCTAGGTACTCCTAGGGAGCCCTTTTCATATTGGTTGTAAGGTTGGTATTTTGTAAAAAAAAAATTTATGCAAACATGATTGAAGAGATGAGAAAAGAATGTACAAGTTTATTTACATTTTGTGTTTGGATGGATGAACCCTTTGCCTATGTACCATCTTAAAAAAGATTAGGATCAAAACCTCGTAGTTCGGGGTAAAAATCTCAAAATGAGTTGGTGAATTGATTGGTCCAAAAGCCTTAAGGTCTTTTGTTATCCAAGGGAGAAAACTCAACCAAAAACCACAAATCCACCATGTGAGGATAGCTTCAACATGCTAGTGAGGGGTTAACCCTATAATAAGCATGGACGACTCATTCTCCATCACTAAGGATATAGGTGAGTATTACATCTACCTCAAGGATAACTCAAACCTAATAGCTAAAGGTTATGAAAAAAGGGTTGGTTAAGAGGGTGGCCATTGAAACCACAAAAGTATTTGAGTGAGTGGTATTTACCAATGAAAAGTATTTACAAAATATGGTCAAAGTTGACTTAGATTCAATTCAAAATAAGTGTTATGAAAAGAAAGTTTGAAAATCAAAAGCATAAGGCTTAGGTATCTAATGTTGAAAACAAGTGTTAAATGTTTGCACAAAAGTTTTGGTTTGGGTTAGAGTGGAGAGAAGAAGAATAATGGCTAAAGTCCTAAACATACAAGAGGTAAGGAATAAGAAGTAAAACCACAAATGGAGTTCCTCTCTTGAGATCATGTTGATGATCCAAGTAGCTCCCATCCTTTTGAATAAGCAATCACATAAGCATAAACTCAAGCAATCAAATGAACTCTTGGAAAGCTCCTCAATGTATCTTGGGTCCCTCTCTCTTAGAAGCTTATGGCAATGGTTCCTCAATTTAGATCAAGTTGGAATCCCTAGCACAAGAACACATACATCAAAATATTCTAGCAAAAAAAACAAGGAATGGACAAGAAGGGTTTAGAAGTTGGTCCTTTCAAGGTCCTCTTTCAACATTTAAGCATTCTAAAGGCCCAATGCGTAGTTGCTCTTTGACTTTTATAGCACTCTAAAGGCCCAATGCCTAGTTGCTCTTTGACTCCAAATTTGGCATAGGGGAAGTCCTAAAGTCTAAGTCCATTTGTCCATTTCTTCGCATTGTGGTCAACAACAATCAAACAAAACACAAGCACAAAAGTATATACACAATTATGTGCTCAAGTGAGCAAAAGGTAAATTGCATTAACATAAACATGTGCTCAAGTGAGCAAAGGGAAAAGCAAATGAATAATATATACAAGAATAGTAAATTGCATAAATGTAAAGTGCAAAAAGTAAATGTTAATGGTTAATGATTAGTGTTAGTAGTTAGTGTGCCATAAGGCAAATTTAGCGCTATGTTAAGCAATCGTAATTGGACTTATGTAGAAGTCACAACTATCTGAGACCGGTCAATAATAATGTAGGCAACAACACAAGTTAGAAGTCTTGATTAATGAACCAAGTTCCAACAACTTGCCATGCCAAAATGAAGAAGAGAATTGATCTTGTATTGGTTTAAGTCCTTTGCATGATTTAGGAAGCAACCTATCCTTAATGCAAAGCCATTCATTTGACAATTTGATCAAGATGAATTAGATTTGAATCAAGGAAGATTAAGCATCCCTAATCAATGCTAAGTTATCAACCTTTAACTCATTGATCAAAAAGAAAGAAGAAGAAGAAGAAGAAGAAGGAGATGAATAATGGATAATAAAAATGGAAAGAATAAAGTGCATTAAATGAAATGGAATGTACCAATCAACAAGTGTTGACCAATGACATTGAGGATCATGGTCAAACAAATAAAAACAGAAGTGAGATGAAGATTGGAAGTCAAGGAATGAACAAAATATTTTTAGGCATTTTTAATATTTGAAAATAAACTTGAATTAAAATAATAAAGAAAGGTCAAACTTCAAAATCACTTCAAATCAACTTTTAAAAGTCCAAGTGATTTATCCCAAGTTCAACAAGGTCAAACAAAGTTTGACAAAAAAATTCAGCATTTTTAAAAGTCAGAAACTATTTTTAATCAATTAAAAATGAATAAAAATAACCTAATTGAACTAAAATCTCAAATAAATCTCAAATCAATGAAAAAATTGATGAGAATATTTTTCATAGATCCATCATCATTCAAATAGGTTGAGAAAATATTTTTGTATTTTTTGGATATCAAAAACTATTTAAAATGAATTAAAAATGACCAGAAAAGAGAAAATTCACAAAAAATATCAAATGATGAAATAAAAAATAATAAAAATCATTTTTGGAAACTAGAATTAAAAAGAGAAATAATGCAATTGGTCCCATATTTTTTGGAATTAAAATGAGAGAGTTATGATTTTTTGAAGTTAAATGAAATAAAAGAAATAAAATGAAAATTAAGTAAATCAGAAAAAAGGAGAGGCGTCTGATCAAGCCTCATTAATTGACGTGGCTGATCAAACACTCCACATGCGCGCGCTCACCATAGGCCTTAGTCAACTGAGTAACATGTGGAATTAAAAAAAGTCATAAGATCTAAGAGCCATGATTCAATCTGGACATCATCATCAACGGCTGAGATTCAAACTGGCAAACGGACGGTGGTGTACACCACCGTCTTCTCCGGCGAACATGGAGATTCCGGCCAGAGTTGCAGGTTCTAAAAACTTAATGGAAACGAGCGACCCTCATATCATTGGAAAGCTGGGGTGATGTACACCACCCCTGTACCATTAGTTTCTCTTCTAGATCCCCATAGTAAGAGAAATCAGAAGGAGAAAAATATGGTGTTCATGCTGAACTTTATGGATTTCAAAAATTGAGCATATAACAATGATGCCTCTGTAGAGAGGACTTCAGACAACACAATATCAAGGGAAATAGATCAAAGAATAAGGAGTTTCGAAGAAAAAACCAGTTGAAGCACACCTTTGAATTGTGAAGCTTTGAGTTCCTTTCCTTGGTTCTTTTTGCAAAACAGAAGTTCAATGGATCAGATGATGAAGGTTTAGGAACTTTAGATCTGAAGATTCAACCAAATTCGGTTGAATTTCAGATCTGAAATTTTGAAGAAATATGAACTTAGTTCCTTTGGTATGGTTGAGAATTCACTCTTGCAGCATTTCAGGCGCCCTTAGGTTGAGTTTTGAAGTGAGCAATGCCTTCTATTTATAGATGGAGCTGATGCAAAGTCATGAAGAATTCGTGTGCATGAGAATTGGATCCTCCATGCATGGGCCTGTACAGGCGCATGTGAGGCCCAAAACCTAGTGCAAATGGATGCTGAGCTTGTTTGGAGGAGGTTTGGACGTGTGATTTACAAGGCAATGGCTTGTGCATGAAGCTTCATCACGAATTGCATAATTGTGCCTAAGACTCCATCTCTTCGAAAATGCCAATTAGAAAATCCAAACATAAGCATATGGGTAATGGTTGGAAAGGTCTTGACATAAGGAACAAATGTTATGTTGGACAAAAACTAATTTGAAGTGTGGAAATTTATGAAAACAGGCCATGAAGTTCATAGTGCAAAACATGGTTTTGAGAATTTTGCCAAATTAAACCAACTTCAAGCCCTTCTATTTTGATGATGCAAGCCTCAAATGGAAAACATTCAATATCAAAGTTGTAGATCTTTTCAAGACAATCAATATGGACTTAAATTTTGCATCATTTGGATTTTTGATGAAGAAGTTATGGGCACTTGAAGTTAGACTTTTTTGCCTTTCAATGCATTTGGTCCAAAGTGACCTATAATGTTTTGCATTATCACATGTATTTCTTTTGAGATTTTGGAATTTTGTTCAACATAACATTTGAAGTAGACATAATAATATTTCCAATGCATTTTATCCCACCTCAAAATCATAAAAAATGAATGAGTTATGTTCTTGGGAAGTTGACCCAAAATTAGGGTTTCAGTCAAAATGACCTATAATGTCTTGGAATGGGAGATGACCTTCCAAGATTCAAATCAGTTTTTGATGAATATGAAAGTTGTTCATATTGTCCTTAAGAACATTTTTTATTTTGGGATCATCTCCGTTTGACCATCACATAAAAAGTTATGTCTCAGTGCATTTCGAAATAGTCAAATGAATTGACTGATCAACTTCTCAAGTCCACAACTCATATCTTGATGAATTGATGATTTAGGACACCTAAATAAGCTCAAATATGCATGAAATCGTAAATTAGAGAACTTCCCTTGATTGTATTTAACCATGGGCTGAGGTTGCTTCATTAGCAAGGCACACTTGGTACACAGATGAATTAGGGCTCTTTGGGACACAAACCTCAAACCCTTTGACTTGCTTTGATCAAAATGATGAATTTAGATGCTAAGGAGGCATATTTTATGGATGAGAGATTTGGGAACCATTTCCATGCTTGCCTTCATCTTCTCTTGGCCATATTTTTGCACCAAGGATCTCCTAGAAGCTTTGGGCCTTGTGATTGCTCAAGCTACAAACAAAAGATGTTAGTGACATATTTTTGTGCTTTTGGTTAGTAAATAAAATGAGAGAAGCAATGATGTATAATTCAAGTATGCTTGGTGATCTCAACCCACTCACAAGAGGTCCCACCCAAAGGTAAGAGGAACCAAGATGCTTATGATCCTTGAGGCTTTGCAAATGCAATGTTATGATGCCATGAGGGATCTTAGGGCCAAAATTGGGGTCTTACAGTGATCTACGCCATTTTTTCTTTAAGATCATGTCCTCCTTTTTTATTTATGTTATGGTGATGAAAGAACTAGTCCGACCAGGGTCATTGGAGAAGATGACCGGCCTTTGGCTTCGGCGATGAGTTGGAAGTGTTCTAAGAATTTGGATGGATTCAAAATGTTTTAATCAGAGACGTTGCTTGTGATTACCCAACGTGTGGAGCACTTACTAGCGTGCACCATGGAACGCGCGTTTCTCACCACTTGATCTCTCACCTTAATTAATGAGGGAGATCAAGTGGTCCACGTTTTTTTTGATTATCTGAATTTTCATTTTATTCCTCTTATTTTCATTAATTCATATTAAATTTAATATTGATCCAAAAAATATGAGAGTTTCACCAAAAAAATTTAAATAAAATCCTCTTTTATTTTCTGAATTAAAATTATTTTTTCGATCATTATTAATATTTTTCATGATTTAATTGACTTTGTGAATGTTTTTAATTGTTTAAAAGTACTTTTAGGTTTCCAAAAATTATGAAATTTTTTCTCCAAGGTCCTTTAACCTTGTTTGACCTATGATAAATATCATGGCCATTTCTTTGGTGTTTTGATGAGGTTTTAGGAAATTGACCAACCATATTGAATTTAATGCATTATTCTTAGTATATTTTGTGGATTAAATGCCAAATTATTTGTGTAGAGACATTTTAATAGACTTTGTGAGTTTAACTTGTGTTTAGGGGATTGATGGAATGTACATTTCATCTCCCAAAATGAATGAATGATCTTAACTTGGTAAGAGTCCTCCTTTGTCCAATTTAGGTTTGATCCATTCCCCCTCCCTTTTCATCTCATTCCCCTTATTTATGCATTCATGTTATGGACCTATAATATCTCTATATCCTAAGGCTTGTTGATTACAAAATCAACATAAGTATGGATGAGATTACCCCCCCCCCCCCCTCCACTTTGCATATTCTTTTTGTGTGTGGTATGTTTCATGAGCATAGTCCATTATACTATGTCTCTAACATGCATTAACACCTAAATTCTATTGCCCGACCTCTAATAGTTGTGACTTCTACATAAGTCCAATTATGATTGCTTAACATAGCGTTAAATTTTGACACAAAAGGCATAGCATTCTAGTTAGTGAGATTGTAAGTGTCCCCTCTTTCGTGGTATTGTGTGGAAACTTGGCCCTTTTTCCTTCCTTTGGAAGACGTGTTGGTTCAAGGATCCATGCTTGTGATAAGTGGGTTGAGTGTTCTCCAAAGAATGACTTCAACAAAAAAACATAACAAAAGCAATACTAACTCCTAATTCACTAACAACTAACATTTATTTTCAAGTCATTTTTTTTAAATGCACTTTAATTTTTAAGTCTTATTCATTTGCCATTATTCATACCATTCAAGTTGTTTACTTTAATGTCATTTTCACTTTGTCCACTTAGACCATATTTTGTGATATAGTGATTGTGTATATTGTGATTTGTTGGTGTGGTCTTTTGACCTTAATGTACATAATAAGAACAAAAACCCTAAAAAACATCTTGTGTGGACTGTTTGGTTTGATCTAAGACTATTGAAATTAGAATTTAGGAAATACTCCTTATGCAAAGGACTTGGCCAATGCTAACTTTCATGAAACCAAGTGCTTATGAAGTGAGTATTCATCTAATACAATATGGAAGATCCACTTGAGTTCATCTGCAACATGATCATTATGAAGTTGTTATGCCATCTTTGAAGTCATCTGATACATGGGCAATTCTTGAAGGAGATCATAGAGTTGCTAAGCTTGGACGTGGCTATCTTTATTTGATGCCCGACTCTTCAACTTTCTATTTATGTAGTTTTTGTTGCTTGATTCTAAAGTCCAAGGGAAATTTGGGTTTCTATATGACATTCTTGTCTATTGGATTGCAGCCCATTGGTCAGATCTTTTCAACTCTTAACTTTTAAATTCATGCTTAGGATTAGTCTCTTCATCTCTTCCCCATTTCTTTAACTTCAAAATCTCTCTCCTATTTAAAAATCTTATTTGCTTGTGTTTTCTAAACTTTGACGATATTGCAAATTAGAAACTTTGGCCTTATGCCATTGTATTTTCAAACTTCTTTTCTTAAATAAACCTTGTTGGTAAACTTAATTATACTTGACTAAAATTTTCAAAAGCCAAATAGAACTAACACTCATTCACACCATTTTAGGCCCTTGTGCCTTTTAAACTTAGAATTTTTGTTAAAAGCAATGCACTCATTTTGAAATTGATACCATGAACTACGGGGTTTTGATCCCTCATTTTTATGTCGGTATGTAGGCATAAGTCCGAAGGACTTTTCAAACACAAAAATATAATCAACAAATTCTTTTCTCATCCCTCCATTCTATTTACTTCAAACATTATTTTGTACAAAAACACATATACACACAAAAAAGGGCTCCCTAGGAGTACCCAGAAAACTTTGGGTGCTAACACCTTCCCTCTGTGTAACCAACCTACTAACCTGTAATCTCTGGCATTTTATTAGTTTTGATTTGAAAACTTCTTATCTTTTGGGTTTTATTCGTACTTTTCCCTTTTTCCTTGGAAAGAATAAAAGCGCGGTGGCGACTCTGGTTTTATTGACGTCTAGCTTATCCATAGCTTAATGGTCATGAATTTACCGCTACACCAATAAATGTACTTTTGGTGTTCACTCTGGCAAGTTGTTGGGCTTTATTGTCAGTGAGAAGGGTATTGAAGTTGATCCTGCCAAGGTCAAAGCAATACAAGAGATGCATGCGCCCAAAACTGAGAAGCAAGTCAGAGGTTTTCTCGACCGCTTGAAATATATTTTGAGATTCATATCGCATATGACTGCCACATGTGCGCCTATATTCAAGCTCCTTCGGAAAGACAAGTCTTATGATTGGACCGAGGATTTCCAAAAAGCTTTGGATAGTATCAAAAAATATCTGCTTGGACCTTTGATTCTATATCCTCCTATTGAAGAAAGACCTTTGATCATGTATTTAACTGTGCTTGAAGAGAGTATTGGTTGTGTTCTTGGTCAGCAAGATGAATTTTGGAAGCAAGAATATGCAATTTACTACCTCAGTAAGAAGTTCACCGACTACGAGACTCGGTATTCTATGCTTGAGAAGACATGTTACGCATTGGCTGTGGATGCTAAGCGTCTACGCCAGTATATGTTGAATAATACTACTTGGTTGATATCCAAAATGGATCCAATCAAATACATTTTTGAGAAGCTTGCTTTAACTGGGAGGATCACCCGCTGGCAGATGTTGTTATCTGAGTATGATATTGAATACCGATCTCAAAAAGAAATTAAAGGTAGTGTTTTAGTTGACCATTTGGCTCTCCAACCTATTGATGATTACCAGTCAGTGCAGTTTGATTTTCCTGACGAAGAGATTTTGTACTTGAAGATGAAAGATTGTGATGAACCATTGCTTGAAGAAGGACCAGAACCTGGTTCCCGTTGGGGCATGGCATTTGATGGAGTTGTTAATTCTTATGGTTATGGCATTGGGGCGATGATTATTACTCCTCAAGGCACTCATTTCCCATTTACAGCTAGATTGAACTTCAAATGTACAAGTAATATGGATGAGTATGAAGCTTGCATTATGGGGCTCGAAGAAGCCATTGATCTCAGAATTAAATATCTTGACGTCTATGGAGATTCAACCTTAGTTGTTAATCAGATCAAAGGTGAATTGGAGATGAATCAACTCGGTTTGATACCGTATAAAGATAATGAGAGGAGGATATCAAATTTCTTTACAAAGGTTGAATTTCATCATATTCCTCGAGATGAAAACCGGATGACAGATGCTCTTGCAACGTTGGCTTCCATGATTGTGGTGAAGTATTGGAGTGAAGCTCCTAATTTGAATGTGATGCATCTTGATAGGCCTACTCATATGTTTGTTGTTGAAGAGGTCAAAGATGAAAAGCCGTGGTATTATGATATCAAATGTTTCCTCCAAAGTCAGATTTACCCGTCTAGGGCATCTTTGAAAGATAAGAAGACTTTGAGAAGATTAGCTGGCAACTTCTACTTGAATGGTGATGTGCTTTACAAGAGAGATTTATATATGGTTTTGCTCAGATGCGTGAATAGACACGAAGCAGACATGTTGATGACTGAAGTCCATGAAGGTTCCTTTGGTACTTATTCCATTGGACATGCTATGGCAAAGAAGATGTTGAGAGTAGGTTACTATTGGCCGACAATGGAATCTGACTATTGCAAGTTTATGAAGAAATGCCACAAGTATCAAATTTGTGCATATAAGAATCACATTCCTTCGACACTGCTGAACGTTATTTCCTCTCCATGGCCCTTTTCCATGTGGGGAATTGACATGATTGGCATGATTGAGCCTAAAGCTTCAAACGGACATAGTTTCATTCTGGTGGCTATTGATTACATCACAAAATGGGTTGAAGTGGAATCGTATGCAAATGTGACCAAGCAGGTTATGCACCGATTTATCAAAAATCAAATTATATGCCGTTATGGTGTGCCAAGTAAGATCATTACTGATAATGGATCGAACTTGAATAACAACATGGTGGAAGCTCTTTGCAAAGACTTCAAGATCGCACATCCTAATTCTTCTCCCTACATACCCAAAATGAATGGGGCTGTTGAAGCTGCAAATAAGAACATTAAGAAGACCATTCATAATATGGTTGTGACGTACAAAGATTGGCATGATATACTCCCATTTGCTTTGCATGGGTACCGTACATTCGCCTTCACTTCAATAGGGGCAACCCCTTTATCTCTTGTTTATGGCATGGAAGTTGTGCTCCACGTAGAGGTTGAGATCCCATTCTTGCATGTGCTGATAGAAGCCAAGTTGACTAAAGTTTAATGGTGCCAGACGAGATATGATCAGTTGAATTTTATTGAGGAGGGGAGATTGACTGCCATGTGTCATGGTTAGTTGTATTAACAGAGAATGAAGAAAGCTTTTGATAAGAAGGTCAAGCCTCGTGTGTTAAAATAAGGTGACCTCATGCTTAAGAAAATTCTATCTTTCAAACCTGATGCTAGGGGAAAATGGACTCCTAATTATAAAGGCACATATGTTGTTAAGAGACCCTTCTCGGGCGGTGCATTGATTCTTACAACTATGAATGGTGAAGAATTCACTCGTTCTGTGAATGTCGATGCAATCAAGAAATACTTTGCCTAAAAAATAAAAGAACAACTCGCTAAGTTTAAAACCCGAAAGGGCGGCTTAGGAAAAAATGAGTGTCTCAGTAGATTGAAAACCCGAAAGGGCGATCCAGGAAAAAGTTAGAGACATAAAATAGAAAAAATTTATCCCGGTAGATTGAGTACCCCGCCTTGGGGAAATCTAGGCAAAAATTAGGGATTATGGCAAGTAACTACACTCGGGTGGTCCTAATCTTTGAAGAAGTTTTGAACAGTCATTTGGTTCTGATTCATCATTCTCAACCGAAGACAAGCACACAATGGATTTCAAAGTTGGAAGGAAGAGTAGTGTTCATTTTATTCAATGTAGCCCTTTTCCATGTAAATTACCATCTTAAAACTTTGTAAAGATCCATGGAGTCTCGCCATTTGCGGACTACCATTCCATCAAATAAAGTTGAGCTTTTATCCAATTATTGCTTATTCTTATCTATTTCTGTTTTAAAATTGAATTTTTATGAGGATAATTTTGAAATAAATAAATCAATGAACAATCATTTTTCTTAAATAATAAGGCATTTACTTTAAGAACAATCGATTTCAAAAAAGGAATGTCAACAACAATCTAAGAACGGTAAGTCTTGATGTGTGAAGCGTTGTTGGTCTTCCCCGAGCAGTTGTTTGGTGACTTTACCTCCACAACAGTTCTTCGTTCATCCCCAACATGGTTGATGAGTTTCTCCCTAAGCAATTTATCATCACCAATAGAGATTATGTGTTGTTCTCTTTGTACTTCATCATCTATCCCCAACTAAGAATTTATGATCTTCATTTATGTCTTTGTATGAACCTTGGATCTTTGTGGAACCTTTATTTGGTTTTTAGATCCCCAACACCTTTATTTGTATGTTGCATAGCCGTGACAATTTCTCCCCTGTGTGAGTCTGCAGATCCGGTTGCTATATTGATAGCTTCGAATTGGTTTATTTCTCAATCTTCGAGAAGAGTCTGATGACTATTGTTTTCCTATTTGAGGAAGTTGTTGTTGATCTTTGTATCCTCTTGTGGACTTTTATTTGTCCTGGCAGATTTGTTGAATCCCTGGTGAAGCCCCACAAAGATGTTTATGGATGGAATCCCTAGTAGATCATTTGGTTTCCCCCATTCAAAGTTTTTACCTCTCGTTGTGACTTGAGACCCAAGCGGAGTTCCATTTTCTAATAGAAGGTTTCTTCCTTCAGGTAGTATTTTGGTTCTGAGCAGTATTAATGATGTCCCCTGCAGGGTTGTCTCCCATTTGATATGGTGTTAACTTAAAATTCCCCACAGTGGTGACTTACTGCTTTGAAAAGTATATATATATCCCACAGCTTGAGATCTGGATCCTCAGCAAATCTCCCTTTATCTTTAAGCATTTTGGGTTGGATGGATGTTCTCCAAGTCATTCCCCAACCGAAGTTAGGCTTTTATTTAGATTGATGTAACCTCGGTCTCCCTGGAGCTATGGCTGTGTGCCACCCCCGGGAATTGAATTTATTTTGAGTTAGGATTTATATCCTCGATGATTTATTTTCATCCCTAGCAGGTTCTCCAGTTGGTATTCCCATCTTGTTAAGATTAGTCGGGTATCTAGTTGTGATGATTCAGATCTTCATTTTTATATCCTTTGTGCTCAATCCTCAGCATAATCATATACCTATTCATGCATATACATGCATAAACATGACATCATATATTTCATTGTGCATTGTTATCACATTAACCTTTCTTTTGATCCCCTGCTTTGGTGATATTATTTCCTCATGCAGATTTGGTGTGTATGTCCTCTTTTAAATGTAGAGTATCAGCCCCTTAAGCAGAAAGAGTTTATCCTTTCTCCTTCCCCACAGGGTTATTGCCTCGTGGATGATTGTTACTTCAGTCTCCTCCCCAATTCATTATCTGGGTGGAACCACTCCTCGTGGGTTATATCCTCATTGGGTTGAGTCTTGTATGACTGTTTCTTTCTAGTTCTTACTTAGATAGATCTTTTGGTCATATAGATTTTGTTACCCAGTAACCGGTAATATCCTTCTTGATGTTTGAGTATTTTACTTGTGTTAATTTACCCAGTAACTAGTAAAAGGTAATTTACTTCTTTGATTTTCTCTAGAGGGTTCGTTTTTTCGTTTCCCCATCAAGTCTATCCTTGATATGTTCATCTTAACTGATGACGGATATTCTTCCTGTTTGGTGTTCTACCCAGTAAAAAGGTAGTTGTAATTCCTTCTTTCCCCAGAGAGTTTATCCTTGATATGTTCACTTTACCCGGTGATGGATTTTCTCTTTTTGTGGTATTCTACCCAGTAACCGGTAGTTGTAATACCTATTTGTCAGTTTCTACCCAGTAAATGGTATATATAAATCTTATTATCCCTTTGAGTTTATCCTTGATATGTTCATCTTAACTGGTGACAGATACTTTCTCTTTGGTCTTCTTCCCAGTAACCGGTAGTTATAAATCCTATTTTTTTTCCCGGCAGTCTATCCTTGATATGCTCATCTTAACTAGTGACGAATATTCTTCCTTTGAGTTTATCCTTGATATGTTCACTTTAACCGGTGACGGATACTCTCTCTTTGTTTTTTCTACCTAGTAAAAGGTAGTTGTAAATCCTATTCGGTTTCTTTTTGCCCAGTAGGCCATTCTTACTGAGTAACTGATAATAAATATTCCTCATTTTCCTCAGCGGGTCATCCTTGATATGTTTACCCTAACCGGTAACGGATGCCCCTCTGTCCGAGTATATTATCTTCTTACCTAGTAACCGGTGGTAGATAATATATCTCTTTTACTCATGTGTCAAAGATTTTCTTCCCCAATTGAGTTTGGGTTCATATTTCTTTGTGAAATTGAATTTCCTTTTGACTTGAGTATTTCGGCTTTGTTATGATATACTCGCATCCCCTGCAGATTCTTTTCTCCCCCAGTCCGAGTCTTTCCAATGATTTATTTTCATGGAAAATCCCCTCGTGTCTCTGTAAGACCCCAATTTTGACCCTAATATCCCTCATGTTATTTCATCATATGCATTAGAATTGGGATCACATCCTAGTATCCTCCTTGTAGCGGAATATTCGTTACCTTTAGATTTATTGACTAAATCAAAAGTAAGCATACAATTCGAGTCGCCACCTCACTTTTATTTCTCCAAAGGAAAGGCTAAAAAGCGAGAAAAAGCCAAGTAAGAAGTTTTATCAAATCAAAAACTAATAAAAATGTCAGAGATCTGGGTAAGAGGGTTGGTTATGAGATGGGAAGGTTTTAAGCACCCAAAACATCCTTAGTACTCTAAGGGAGCCCTTTTTGCAAGTGTGTATTGTAGGTTGGTATTTGTGAAAAGATTTGTGCAAACAAGGTTGGGGAGATGAGAAGAGAATATACATATTTACAATTTTGTTGTTTGAATGGATAAACCCGTTGCCTACGTACCATCACAAAGGTAGGATCAAAACCTCGTAGTTCGGGGTAAAAATCTCAAAATATGGGTGAATTGATTTGTCAAAAGCCTTAAGGTCTTTTGTTATCAAAGGGAGAAAACTCAACCTAAACTAACAATCCACCATGTGAGGAGAGCTTCAACATACTAGTGAGGGATCCACCCTATAATAAGTATGGAAGACTTATAGTCCAATCACTAAGGATAAGGTGAGGTTTACATCAACCACTATGATAACTCAAACCTATGGCTAATGTTTATGAAAAAAGGTTTTAACAAAGGTGGCCATTGAAACCACAAAAACAACTTGAAGTGAGATGTATTTACAAATTAGAAGTATTCACAAAATGAAGTCAAAGTAGACTTAAGATTCATTCAAAATAAGTATTAATGAAAAGATTTTGAAAAGTCAAAGGCATTAGGCCTAGGTTTCTAATTTAAAAAAAACAATGTCATTGTTTGCACAAAATGAGTTTGGCTTGGGTTAGAGTGAGGAGAAGAAGAGAAGGGCTAGTCCTAAACATGCAAAGATAAGAGAAGAGATAAAACCCTTGGAGTTCCTTTTCTTGAAATCATAAAGATGATTCAAGATGCTCCTTTCCTTTGGACTTAGCAATCAACTCAAGCAATCAAAGCAAATATTAGATTCAAGCTCCTAGGATCTCCATTTGGCTTGTCTCTCTTAACTTGGCTATTCATGACAATGGTCCTCCTTACTATTTCAAGGTTGGATCCCTATCACACAAGAACAAACATCAAAGAGTCCACAACACAATAAGAGAAAAGGACAAAGAATGAGTTTAGAATTGGGGTCCTTGGAAGTCAATCTTAAGATTTAGCATTCTAAAGGCATGAGGCCTAGTTGCTCTTCAACAAACTTAGCATTCTAAATGCATGAGGCCTAGTTGCTCTTGAACTTCTTTAAGCATAGGTAAGGTCCTAATTCTAAGTCCTTTCTCCTTTCTGCATTGAATTCACACAAACAAAGACAAAACAATCACAAAGCAACAATATATTTATATACAATAATGTGCTCAAATGAGCAAAAGGAAAATGGCATAAGCATAAAATATGAGCTCAAGTGAGGAAAGGGAAAATGCAATATGAATAAATGAGCAAGAAAGTAAATTTCATTAAAGTAAATTGCAAGAAATTAAATGCTTGAATTAAAGTTAGTAGTTAGTAGTCAATGTTAGTGTGTCATAAGACAATTTAGCGCTATGTTAAGCAATCGTAAGTGGACTAATGTAGTAGTCACACCTATCTGAGGTCGGTCAATAAAACTATAGGCAAATAAACATAAGTTATAGATCATGACTAGTAAGCCAAGCTCTTACAACTTGCCATGCCAAAAGAACAGAAGGAAAGGCCTTGTATGGATTTTAGGTTTTTTGCTTTATCAAGAAGCAACCTATCTTGGACACAAAGCAATTCACTTGATCTTTGATCAAGTTGAATTTTATTTGGATCAAAGAAGGTTAAGCCTCTCATATGTCAAGACCAACCACAAATCATTAACTCATTGGCCAAAATAAAAAGAAGAAGATGAAGATGAAATGAAATGAAATAAAGGGAGAATTCAAATGACATAATCAAAATACAATGATCAAATGTGAATTAAATCATCCTCAACCAATGTAAAACAGAAGAGAAATGAAGATTAGAAGTCAACAAAGTCAAACATATTTTTTGGTATTTTTGAAATTGAAATAAATGCAAAATTAAAATGGTTAAAATATGGTCAAACCTCAAAATCAATTCAAATCAACTTCAACAAGTCCAATTGAATCATCATAGGTCTAACATGGTCAAACAAGGTTTGACAAATTTTCTCAACATTTTTTGAAAACATAAACTATTTCAAATCAATTAAAAACAATAAAATATAACACAAATGAATTAAAATCTTAAATAAATCTCAAATCAATTAAGAAATTGATGAGAATATTTTTCATAGACTTATCATGATTCATATGTGTTAAGAAAAATATATTTTGAATTTTCGGATATCAAAAAGTATTTAAAATGAATTAAAAACTATTAAAAACAAAATAATTCACAAAAAATATTAAATGAAGTCACAAAAACAATTAAAAATCTGATTATGAAACTAGATTTTTCAAGAAAAATGTTGCCATTGGTCTCATATTTTTATGACTTCAAATAAAATAGTTATGAATTTTTGAAATAAAAGAAATTAAAAGAAAATAAAACAGAAATATAGAAAATGCTAAAAAATTAGGAGCGCTGGATCCACATCATTAAATGACGTGGAAACATCAAGCGGTCCAGAAGCACGCTCCCACCATGGTCATGAGTCAAACGCATCACACACTCAATTAAAACAAGTAAACAAAATGCATGGCTGAGATTATAACGTGGGAGCCTCATCCAAGGGTCTAGATTCAACCACGTGGGGATGGTGGTAGAAACCACCATCTTCTCCGGTGGACCAACCAATTCCGGCCACCAGTTGCAGGTTTTTGAACCTCAACCAAAATGCACGAACTAGGTACCAAAATGAAGCTAGGGTGATGTACATCACCCCTGTAACTTTGGATTGTCCTCAAGATCTCTATCAAGTGATAAACCTTTGAAGTGCAACTTTAAACAGCACGATCCACTCAAATTCTTGCTTCTACTTTGATCAGGAGATGATGATGATGATGCAAGGCTTAGGAATTGGAACTTGAAGATCAACTGATTGTGTTGAAATTCAAGTTTGAAATTGAGAAATAAAAATCAGAATTCCTTTGAGTATTGTTGGGTTTTGATTTCAGCAGAGCTTCAGATTGCCTTAAGGTTCAGATTTGAATGAGGAGAGGCTTCTATTTATAATCGAGCTTGATGCTAAGGCAAGGTAAAACTCGTGTGCATGATCATTGGGTACTCCATGCATGAGCCTGTACAGGCGCATGTGAGGCCCAAACTCAAGTGTATTTGCAAGCTGAGCTCATTCTGAATTGAATTGGACGTGCAATTAGCCTTGTGTTTTCTTGTGCATGAAGATTCAATGTGAATTGCATATTCGGACCTACACATTCATCTCCTCGAAAGTCCCATATAGAAAATCCAAACATAGGCATGTGAGTAATGGTTGAAAAGGTCTTGACATAAGGAACAAAAGCTATGTTGGGAAAAAATCCATTTGGAGTTTGGAAATTTGTGAAAACTGGGCTTAAAGTTTGAGGTACAAAACATATATAAATTCCCTTTGAAATGTTTTGCCAAAAGTGACCAACTTCTAGCCCTTCTGTTTCAATGATGAAAGCCTCGAATGGAAAAACCTCCAACACTAAAGTTGTAGATTATTTCAAGTTGATCAATTTAGAGTTAAATTTTGCATCATTTATAATTTTGATGAGAAAGTTATGGGCACTTGAAGTTGGACATTTTCAACATTCAATGGTTTTGGTCCAAAGTGACCTATAATGTTTTGTATTATCACATGTGTTTAATTTGGGATTATGAAATTTTGTCCAACATAAAATTTGAAGTAGACACCTTAATATTTCCAATGCAATTGGTCTCACCTCAAAATCATAAAAAATAAGGAAGTTAGGTCCTTGGGAAATTGACCCAAAATTAGGGTTTCAGTCAAAATGACCTATAATGTTTTGAAATTAATGATGACCTTCCAAGTTTCAAATGAATATTTGATAAACATAAACGTTGTTCATATGGTTATTAAGAACATATTTTCTCTTGGGGTCATCTTTATTTGACAAACAAATTAAAAGTTAGGTCTCAATGGATCTCAAATTAGTCAGATGACTTGACTAGTCAACTTCTCAAAGCCAAACTTGAAATATTGATGAATGAATGATTTAGGATACTCACATAGGCTCATATATGCATAAAATAATGAATTAAAGAACTTCCATTGATTGAATTTGATCATAGTTTGAGGTTGCTATATGAGCAAGGCACAATCAATGCACAGTTGAATTAGGGTTTCCTTGGGAAACAATCCTCAAGCCATTTGGTTTATCTTGAGCAAATTGGAAATTGAGATACTTAGGAGACATATATGATGGTTAGGATCTTTGGGATCCATTTGCATGCTTGCTTTCATCTTCATCTAGCTATTTCAATGAGCATAGGAGCCTCCTAGGAGCAAGGGCACATGTGATCACTAAAACAAAAATGAGTTAGTGACATATTTTTGTGCTTTTGGTTAGTAAACAAAATAAGAAAAGCAAAAATATACAATTCAAACATGCTTGGTGGTCTCAAACCAACTCACACAAGCCCCAACCGAAGGGTTAAGGAGCCACACATGCTATGATCCTTGAGGCAATGCAATGAGCAATGATATGATGCCATGAGGGATCTTAGGGTCAAAATTAGGGTCTTAAACTCCTTACCCCTCATTCATTGGGTCTGTATTGGGAGAGATCACCAAGCACCATTTTATTGTATCATACTTTGTATTTTATCATTTTTTACTAACCAAAATACCAAAAATATGTCTTTGCATTTTTTCTAACTCTTTTGTAGGTAGGGTGTATGCTCACCTTTGATCTATCAAGTTCATATCTAGGGTTTAAGACCCTCATTGTTAAGAGTTCAATCAGGAATGGTCTACAATGGCTATAAGCATCACATATGGATCCCCATGATCTTCACATGTTATTTTGATCAATAAATCATCAAGAGTTTGGAATTGGTTTGCCTTGGAAACCCTAATTCATCTGGGTATCTTGTGTAACTTCTTCAACAAGCTTCTTCAACAATTGATCAAATATTTCAAGGGATACTTCAAATTTCATCATCTTATGCATATATTGTAGCAGTATATTCATGACCATCAAGCTATGGATAAGCCAGACGTCAATAAAACCAGAGTCGCCACCGCACTTTTATTGTTTCCAAGGGAAAAGGGAAAAGTATGAACAAAATCCAAAAGATAAGAAATTTTCAAATCAAAACTAATAAAATGCCAGAGATTACCGGTAAGGGGGTTCATTACACAGAGGGAAGGTGTTAGCACCCAAAGTGTCCTAGGTACTCCTAGGGAGCCCTTTCTTGTGTGCATATGTGTTTTTGTACAAAAGATATTGGAAGTAAGATAGAGTGGAAGGATGAGAAAACAATTCATTGATTATATTTTTGTGTTTGACAAGTCCTTCGGACTTATGCCTACGTACCAACATAAAAATGAGGGATCAAAACCATGTAGTTCGTGGTATCAATTTCAAAGTGAGTTGATTGCTTTTAACAAAAGTTTAAGTTTAAAAGAGGCACAAAAGGCCTAAAAGAGTTTGAATGAGTGTTAGTTCTTTTTGTCTTTTTGAAATTTTAAGTCAAATATGGTTAAGTTCATTTACAAATTTGATTAAGAAAAGAAGTTTAAAAATGCAATGGCATAAGGCCAGAGTTTCTAATTTGCAATATGGTCAAAGTTTAGAAATCACAAGCAAAGAAGATTTTAAAAGGAGGGAGAGATTTGAAATTTAAAGAAATGGGGAAGAGATGAAGAGACTAATCATAAGCATGAACTTAAAAGTTAAGAGTTGAAAAGGTCTTACCAGTGGGATGCAATCCAATAGACAAGAGTGTCATATAGAAACCCATTTTTCCCTTTGGACTTTAGAATCAAGCAATATCAATACACAAATAGTCAGGTGAAGAGCAAGGCATAAAATAAAGATAGCCACATCCAAGCTTAGCAACTTCATGATCTTCTTCAAAATTTCCCATGTATCAGATGACTTCAAAGAGGGCATGAGCCACAGGTTCAATATAACCGCTTCACAATGATCATGTTGCAGATGAAGTTAAATGGATCTTCAATATTATATTAGATGGATTTTCATTTCACAAGCACTTGGTTTCATGAAAGTTGACATTGGCCAAGTCCTTTGCATAGGGAGTGTTGCCTAAATTCTAGGTCCAATAGTCTTAGAACAGTCCACACAAAATGTTTTTTAGGGTTTTTTGTTCTTATTATGTATATTAAGGTCATAGGACCAATCAAACAAACAAGTATACACAAATACAATATATCACAACATATGGCCCAAGTGGGAAAATGGAAAATATCATTAAAGTAAACAAGTTGAATGATATGAATAATGGCAAATGAATTAAAGCTTAAAAATTAAAGTGCATAAAAGTAAATGACTTGAAATCAAATGTTAGTTGTTAGTTAATTAGAAGTTAGTATTGCTTTTGCTTTTGTTTTGTTTAAGTCATTCTTTGGAGAACACTCAACCCACTTATCACAAGCATGGATCCTTGAACCAAGACATCTTCCAAAGGAAGGAAAAAAGGCTAAGTTTCCACACAATGCCTTTTGTGTCAAAATTTAGCGCTATGTTAAGCAACCGTAATTGGACTTATGTAGAAGTCACAACTATTTGAGGCCGAGCAATATGATTTTGGTGTTAATGCACGTTAGAGACATAGTATAATGGACTGTGCTCATGAAACTTACCACACACAAAAAGAATATGCAAAGAGGTTGACCTAATCTCATCCATACTCATGTTGATTTTGCAATCAACTAGCCTAAGGATATCAACATATTATGGATCCATGACATGAATGAATAGAGAAGGGGAATGAGATGAAGAGGGGGGGATGGATTCAACACAAATTGGTCAAAATCAATTAAATCATGAAAAATATTAATAATGACCCCAAAAATAATTTTAATTCAGAAAATGAAAGAGGAATTTATTTAATTTTTTTTGGTGAAACTGTCATATTTTTTGGATCAATATTAAATTTAATATGAATTAATGAAAATAACACAATTAAAATGAAAATCAATTAATCAGAAAAAACATGGACCACTTGATCTCCCTCATTAATTAAGGTGGCAGATCAAGTGGATCCAAACGCGCATTCCACCATGCACTTGAGTCAGCACGCCATACAAGAGGTATTCAAAACCAACGCTTTTGATTAAAACAAAATGAAATGATCTCTGGGCCATTCCAGCTCACCACCTAAGCAAAACGTCGTTCATCTTCTCAGGTGACCTTGGTCGGATTGGTCCACTCATCACCATCACAAAAATGAAAAAGGAGGACATGATTTTACAGTAAAAATGGCATTGATCATGAATCTGACCTCAATTCATCATAACTCCAAGTATATTGGGAGATACATGGAGTTAAAATTTGAGGTACATGAAATGAGTTGCTTCGATTTGACCTAAAAGCAACTCAATCTTCTTGCTTACATTGGTAGGACTTCAGACAACCAAGGATCCAAGAGAATTGATGAGAATTGAGAGAGAATCGAAGAGAAGAAAAAATCTGGAAAATACCTTTAATGTTGTGCAGAACTCGATTGCTTTTGCTTTGCTTCTTGCTTGATCTCACTCAGGAAGCTTGTAGAAGTGGTTTAGAATTGAACAAAAGCCTTGGATCGCTGGAGTTTTGAATCTCGAAACAGTGAGATTCAAACTCAATTTTCAAAGAAAATTCTCAGGTTTCTCCTTTCAAATGTGCGGGTTTGAGGTATTGGAGCAAAGCTGGCACGCGTGGGTCCCCAATTTTGATGCTAGAGGCTCTTATTTATAGCTGCAGTTCATGATATTTGCACCTTGAATTTGAAATTCCAAATTTAGCAATGGAAGATACATGCTTGCATGAGCGTGTACATGTCCATGATGCTACTCACTTAAGTCCATAATCAAGTGTAATTGAGTCTGAAAGTGAATTGGAATGCAAGGCAAATGTGTAGAGCTGTTTGAAGTTTGATTCTTGCCAAATGATGATGTCATGTTCAAGCCATGCGTAGACCACTCAAACCTTGTCCAAAATGGATGAAATTGGACTCTTTGGAAAGGTTAGATCAAGAGGAACAATTTTTTTTATCGAACACTTTTCCGTTTGAAACTTGTATCATGATGAATTTTGAGGTGGAAGTTTGGAAATTTTAACATATCAAAAAAATTTCTAAGTGTCAAACCATATATTCACTTATTCCACCTTGGCTAACTTTTTGTGTGAGCTTCAAATGAGAAACGTATCTTCATAAAAGTTGTATATATTTTAAAATACTTCAAAATGGTAACAAATTTGACATAATTTGGATTTAAGATAAATGAGTTATTCATTTTTGAAGTTGAGGAAAATCACTTGTTCAATGGTAATTGTCCAAAATGACCTATAATGTCTCCTCAAATCACATGCTCATAAAAGTTGAATTAGCTCTTACTCCAAACATAAAAGTTAAAGTAGACACATTTAATTTGATTGTACAACTTTGAAATCTTTCATCTCATAAAAATTGAGAAAGTTATGTCCTTGGGAAGTTGACCTCCAAATTAGGGTTTAGACAAAATGACCTATAATCTTTCACCATAAAAAATGACTTTCCAAGTAAAACTAGCTCTATACCTCAACATGAAAGTTGTTTGGAATGTATTTTAGAGTAAATTTTCTCTTGGAATCATTTTCATATGATAAAAATTGTAGGAGATAAGGTTTAGGGGACCCCAGTTTTGATCAGATGAATTCCCTTGGTCAACCACCATCAACCAACTTAATAGCTTGCAATTCTCTTGACTTTTAGGACTCATGGGAGATCATATATGCATAAGATGATGAAATTTGAAGTATCCCTTGAAATAATTGATCAATTATTGAAGAATCTTGTTGAAGAAGTTATACAAGACACCTAGATGAACTAGGGTTTTCATTGCAAACCAATTCCAAACTCTTGAAGAATTCTTGATCAAAATATCATGTAAAGATCATAGGAACTCATATATGATGCTTAGAGCCATTTTGGATCATTTCTTGGTTGAGCTCTTAGAAATGAGGGTCTTAAACCCTAGATATGAACTTGATAAATCAAAGGTGATCATGTGCCCTACCTACAAAAGAGTTAGATAAATGCCAAGACATGCTTTTGGTATTTTGGTTAGTAAAATGATGAAAAATACAAAGTATGATACAATTACATGGTTCTTGGTGATCTCTCCCAACACAAACCCAATGGAGGAGGATGCCAAGGTATGATCCCAATGCTAATGCATATGATGAGATAGCATGAGTGATCCCGGGTCAAAATTGGGGTCTTACAGCTGCCCTTATTTAAGGACATTCTAACTCAGGAGGCGAAGGTTAAAATCTTCATATCGACTCAGTAGAATAGGCTTAAATAACAACATATAGAAACAAATTTTGGTCCCTAAGAGACCTCATGATTCATATGATATGAATTCTAAAAATAAACTCTCTATGGGGAAATATTGCCACAAAGGGAAAGAATTCAGAGAGACTGAAAGTCTGCAGGAGCGTAATTCAATTCCGTAAGGAAAACATGCTGGGGAGACAGAGACTCCGGGGGATAAAGGGTTGTGCGTAGGCCAAGCTATGACTTAAAAATTGCTGGGGGACACGAGGAATTCCATGAAAATGGACAGACTCGGCCGGGAAAAAAGGAACATCTGTAGGGGAAACAAATAAATCAGAACAAAGTTGAAATACTCGAACCAAGTAAGAACAGTGATTTCACTAAGGAAATACACACTCAACTAAACTGGGGAAGAAACAAACTTCAACACAGAAGAAGCAAAAATATATTACCCACTACCGGTTAGGGTAAACATATCAAGGATGACTCGCTGAGAGGCACCAGAAGGTATATTCATTACTAGTTACTGGGTAAGAATAAACTTGCAGGGGAAAAAGTAGGATTTACAACTACCAGTTACTGAGCAGAAGACCAAAAGGAGAGAATATATGTCACCGGTTAGGGTGAACATATCAAGGATAGACTCAAAGGAAAGAAAAATCGTCATCGGTTTAGATGAACATATCAAGGATAGACTTGTCTGGGGATGTTAAGGAGAATACCCGTCATCGGTTAAGATGAACATATCAAGGATAAACCACCTGAACAAAAAGTGGGAATTACATCTCGAATGTTGGATAGAATACCATCAAAGAGAATATTCGTCACCGGTTAGGATGAACATATCAAGGATAGACTCCGAGGGGAAAAATAGGGATTACATCTATCAGTTACTAGATAGAAGAACACAAAGAAGAGAATATCTATCACTGATTAAAGTGAACATATAAAGGATAAACTCTACGAAGGGGAGAAAAGTAGGGTATACAACTATCGGTTACTGGGCAGAAGACTGCAAAGAGAAGGAAACCCGTCATCGGTTAGGATGAACATATCAAGGGTTAACTCTCTGGGGAACAAAAATAGGGATTACAACTACCTTTTTACTGGGTAGAATACCAAAAGAGAGAATATCCATCACCGGTTAAGATGATCATATCAAGGATAAACTCAAAGCAGGGGAAGAAAATATTCGTCACCGGTTAGGATGAACATATCAAGGATATACTTCCTGGGGGAGACGTGAAAACAAATTCGCTAGAGAAAGGGGTTTACTTTTGTCGGGTATTGGGCGAGAAGCAACAAACTGTAACCTAAGAAAAATAATACCAATTACTGGGTAATAAACTCTTAGGGGACCAAAAATATCTATCTAGGTAAGATATAGAAAGAAACGGTCAATCGAGACTCAACCCAATGAGGATATAACTTAAAGGGAGTGGTTCCATCCAGATAATCAACTGGGGAGGAAGCTGAAATGATAATTATCCCCGAGGGAATAACTCAATGGAGAAAGGAGAAAGGTTAAAGTCTTTCTGCTTATGGGGTTGACGCTCTACAATTGAAGGAGGACAAACACACCAAACCAGGATGGGGATAAAGTACCACCATAAAAGAGAATCACAAAAATGAATCTCAGGGTGTAATGATGCAATAATGAAGTTATATGAGTGTATATGTATATATATATATATATATATATATATATATATATATATATATATATATATATATATATATATATATATATATATATATATATATATATATATATGTATGATGATGATTATGATGACAAAACGATCACAAGGATACAAAAATGTCTCCGATCTGAATCATCGATACAAATCCTAGCCAATCCACAAAAAGGGGAAACAACTGCTGGAGAAAAGATCATCATCTCAAAGGCCCACCCCTAGATGGGTAATAAGGGAGGAGATCTGCTGAGGAAATTACTATCAACCCTGCGGGGAGTTTTGGGTCAACACCATATCAAATGGGAGACAACCCTACAGGGGGATAAACACAAATAGCTTCCCAGGAACACAAAGTCTTTCTGACTGGGGACTAACCTGATAGCGACTTGTGGGGAAATCAAAATTCTGCCGAAACCTTTTGTGATGAAGTGCCTACAACCCGAGGAAGGACCATCGCAAACTCAGCTGAAGAAGATGAACAACCCGACTGGGGAAATCAACAAACATCGGGTGCTAATCATGTTGTCGGGGATGAAAGAGGAATCACACTTGCTGCTTGGGGAGAACCAATAATGCTCCACACTTAGGGCTTATTAGTTTCAAACCACTGTTGATATTCCTTTTAATGAAATTGATTGCTTAAAATTAATGCTTTTTATATGTCTAAGAAAATATTATTTTGATAAAATTTAATTTAAAAAATGATCATAATAAAATTTAAATCTATTTGGCTGAATTAAACAAGAGTAGAAATAATTGGATAAAAGCTCAACTTTATTTAATATAATGGTAGTCTGTAAATGACAAGACTCCATAGATCTTTACAAAAGTTGAAAATTGGTAATTTACATGGAAAAGGACTACATTGAATACAATGATCACTAATCCTTCTACCAACTCTTGATATCCATTGTGCTCTTGACCGCTACCGGGAGTCAGAATCTGACGATATGCTCAAGAAAGTCTTCAGAACTAAAGATCAGCTGGATGGAGTTACTTTCCATAATTGTAGATGTTTGATTGGCTGCATTTTATGTTAAAACACTAACTGTACTCTAATGTCTTGACTGATGTCATGACATGCTTGAGTAGTATGCTGCAGGAGTAGCTAATATAAGATTTACTAAATGTCAAACTGGATGTTATGACATTCATCCCTGACAGCAGATACTGGGCTATAGAATAGTTGGTTTTCTGTTATAACTCAGTATTTATTTCAGTATATTTTTCAAGAGAACAACAGACCTTGCACATAGTCTATTGTTTGAATGTCAAACTGAATGTTATGACATTCATCCTTAATAGTAGATACTGATTAATAGGCAGGTTGGTGTTTCTGCTACAGTTCAGTATGTATTTCAGTATGTTTATCAAGTGAATAACAGACCTGGCACATAGTCTATTGTCTGAATGTCAAACTGAATGTTATGACATTCATCCTTGACAGCAGATACTGAATTATAGGTAGGTTGGTTTTTTTGCTACAGTTCAGTATGTATTTCAGTCTGTTTATCAAGTGAGTAACAGACCTGGCATATGGCCTATTGTCTAAATGTCAAACTGAATGTTATGATATTTATCTCTGACAGCAGATGCTGTATTATAGACTGGTTGGACTTTCTGTTACAGTTCAACATTTAGTCCAGTCTGTTCTTCAGGCGAATAACAGACCTAGCATATGGCCTATGTTCTGGACGTCAAACTGAATGTTGTGACATTCATTCCTGACAGCATATGCTAAAGTGTAGGATGGTTAGTTTTTCTGTTTCAGTTTTTTTCTCAGGCTATTTTTCAGGAATCTAACAGCTGAGCTAAAATCTAGGAAACTAACAACTGAGCTACAATTAATGAACCTAACAAATAGCCTATTTGTTAGCACCCTAATATGTGGAAATTAGGTTAACTTGCTTAACCTTAATTTTAGGAAATACAAGTACAAGGCCCAAGTGCTGCAATATAAAAGGATGGCAATCCTTCTTTCAGAACTCAGGGGTTTTAAGCGTGAAGCATTCATTGTACCATCATACTTCACTGCTGTATTTTTATGTGTGTTTTGTATTAGGTTTTATCTTGTGAGCCAGGCAATTATCACCTAGATGATTGCATTGGACTAGGGTGTTCATTGAGTTGTAAGTGTTGTGTCACTCTAAGCTTTTAAGCGTGAGTGCTGTATTTCTTGATTAAAGCTGTTAAGCACAATCAAGAGTTGTTTGAAGTATAACTTCGCCATTTAACTTTAAACTAATTAAAGGTTGTAATCACTGTGGTGATTGAGCGGGAGTGAGTAGGAACTCTGGTCTTAGTTTAGATTGAAATTGCATTGGGTAGGTATTAAGTGATAGGATTAAACAGTTGGTTTAAGGCCTGAATTAATACTGCTAATAGTGGATTTCCTCCCTGGCTTGGTAGCCCCCAGACGTAGGTGTGTTTGTCACCGAACTGGGTAAACAATTCTCTGTGTTATTTAGTGTCCTTTACATTTACCTGCTGTATACATTCCTGTCTGCGCAGAATTGGATGTCATAACATCCAGTGTGACATCGAAAGTCTGTTAACTAGAATTTCAATTGGCATCAGAGCAGGCACGCTGCCTGTTAATGTCTGGGTGAGATCTAGGGACGTTACTTTCTAGTACCATGGACAAGGATATAGGATACTCAAATAGACCACCCATGTTGGATGGTTCTAACTACTATGACTAGAAACCTCGTATGATAGCCTTCTTGAGGTCTCTAGATAGCAAGGTCTGGAGAGCTGTCAACAAAGGATGGGAACATCCAACGAAGACAGGTAAAGATGGAATCATTATGCAAATTCCTGAAGAAGAGTGGGACAAGGAGCAAGAGGCATTAGCCCGTGGAAACTCTAAGGCCTTGAATGCACTGTTCAATGGGATAAATAAGAACATCTCCAGACTGGTGCATCATTGTGAGTTGGCTAAAGAAGTTTGGGATACCCTCAAGATAACTCATGAAGGTAACTCCAAGGTGAGGATGTCTAAACCTCAGATGTTGACCACCAAGTTTGAAAATCTGAGGATGAAAGAGGATGAGACTATTCATGACTTCCACATGAATATTCTTGAAATTGCCAACACTTCTGGTGGCTTAGGAGAGAAAATGTCTGAAGAAAAACATGTAAGAAAGATTCTCAGATCATGGCCAAAGAGATTTGCCATGAAGGTCACTGCTATAGAAGAGGCTCAAGATATCTGCAATATGAAGGTTGATGAGCTTATTGGTTCTCTTCAAACTTTTGAAATGGGCTTTGTCGCAACCTGAAAAATGGAATGCGAAAAAAAACAACCGACGAAGAAAGACAGGAGAGTCGCCACCGTGCGTTATTTATCCCAAAGGAGGGAAAGGAAACGCTCGAAGTAAACCTGGAAAAAGGAAAGGACAAGACAGGGTCTCGCAACCAAATCTTGGGTTCGGGAGTCGATTATGCGAAGGGAAGGTATTAGCACCCCTACGCATCCGTAGTACTCTACAGGGTCCACTTTTGTAGTTCTTGTCTAAAGAGTGTGGGTTTATGTAATATGTTATTTACTAAAAAAAGGGGTCAAAAGAAAATGACTTGCACGGTTGTCGCATCCACTGCATACGTATCTCATCTGAATATGAGAATCAGAGTCTTCGTAGCTCGGCTACCTAGGGGTTAAGGGTAATTGTGCTCGCTAAGACATCGCGTCTTATGCCTACGTATCTCATCTGGAATGAGAATCAGAGCAAGCCGTAGTTCAGCTAACTACGAGGTTATGGATTGGGTTATGGACGAACGACGTTACTACGCAATCTACCGGATGCTCGACCTTTGGAGACTTACTCGCCTGTAGTAGAAGGAGTTAACATGTTCTTAGGAGAAGAAAAATCAATGAAGGGTTAGGGTTTGGGATGCTCATACAAAAAGGGTAATGAGGATAAGACCTGATAGCTCTTAACCCTGGACAGGGTGAGCTCATGACAAAAAGTGGTGATTCAGAAAGGTGGAATCCTCTCCACTGACTGACCGGACAAAAGATCTGGGGTTTTTGTTCTAAAGCATCGACACATAGTGTGATCTTAAAGGACGACACACTGAATAATGGGGGATTGATTACTGATCCCTTTTATCCGTCAATTGCCTCTTCAGGGAGGTCTTTGGGCACAAAAGTAAATAAACAAAAGAAAACAATGCCTCCTATCGAAGTCTTCCAGCTAAGAA
This sequence comes from Lathyrus oleraceus, assembly GCF_024323335.1. Lineage (NCBI taxonomy): Eukaryota > Viridiplantae > Streptophyta > Magnoliopsida > Fabales > Fabaceae > Lathyrus > Lathyrus oleraceus. The sequence continues at coordinate 183,980,645 of NC_066585.1, forward strand.
AGCGGTAAAATGCGGGAAAGATGTAAAAGTACCACACGGATAAAGATCCGAAGTAACGACAAATAAAGAGATAAGAAACCCAGAGATCTCTCAAGCTAGCACCATCAAAGAAAACGAGTCAGTATAGATAATCGGAATAAACCTCCAGGTGGTATCCCACAAATAAAGTGGAACACCAGGCAAGCCATCTCTGCAAGAGTCATATGAGCCCTCACAAAACAAAACTCAACAAATAGGTTAGAGAAACAAGATAGGGTAATCGAGGGTTAACATGAATCATGCCATTAAAATTCACAAAAAGCTCACAAAAAGCAACCAAGGGTATGAGGCCTAAACCTCTTGTCAAACACATGCATCAAAAGGGTATCAAATTCACCCATAATATCTCATACATTCAGAAAATTCAAATTGAAGGCATAAAGATGATGGATATAGGGCAAACCTGATTGGAGAGATCGGTTGAAATCAAATGGCACAGCTGGATTTGCAAACCAATGTTAAGGTTTGCTTGAGCTGAAAGTTTGTGAGTCAGAATGAACCTTTCAGAGTTGCCTGGAGGTTGCTGTAGATTAATTCTCACTCTCTCTGTCTAGGTTTCTCTTCAGGTTTTGTCCAGGGTTTTGTTCCAAGGAAACCTCAGAGTGTTTTTTGCTTCTCTTCCTTTTTCTGTCTGTTCTCCCTCTTTTATAACCTGATTTTCATGGCTTTGTGGGCTCAAATGAGAGAGGTCCAAGTCCAAGATTTTTCTATTATATTTTATTTATTTATTTATTTATTTATTTATTTTTATTTTTATTTTTTATTTTTTAAATAAAGTTTCTTGGATCTGATTCTGATTGACATGATGAAATGCAATGTATCTAATTCTGATTGACCTAAAAATGAATGCGGGAATAAGGAGGGTAAATTTTGGGGTGTTACAGCTGCCCCTATTCAGCCATCAGCTAACCCGAGCAGGATGAAAGCGAACAGCTTATCAGACAAACAGGGTGAGCTGTGATTGAATACCAAAGACAGATCGAAAATTTGCGCTCCGAGAACACCACAAAAATGCTGAAATACACCGCGCTGTTTATTTCTCTTCCGATCCTCTGGCTGAATCTGAATCAGTCTTCTGACTTAATCTGGAGTTTCGATCCTCTGGCTGAATCTATACTCAATTTAGTCCTCTGGTTGGATGTTAATTTTGATCCTCGGGCTGGATACGGTTTCAATCTTCTGGCTAGATCTTCTTCGATCTTCTGGCTAGATCTTCTTCGTTCTTCTGGCTAGATCTCCTTTGTTTCGATTCTCTGGCTGAATCTATTTTCTTTGATTCTCTGGCTGAATCGACTTCGATATTTTGGCTAGATCTGAATTGTTTCGATTCTCTGGCTGAATCTATTTCCGGTCTTCGGGCTATACCTGGCTTTGATCTTCTGGCTAGATCTTCTTCGATCTTCTGGCTAGATCTGAATTATTTCGATTCTCTGGCTGAATCTATTTCCGATCTTCGGGCTAGACCTGACTTCGATCTTCTGGCTAGATCTGAATTGTTTCGATTCTCTGGCTGAATCTATTTCCGGTCTTCGGGCTAGACCTGACTTCGATCTTCTGGCTATATCTTCTTCGATCTTCTGGCTAGATCTAAATTGTTTCGATTCTCGGGCTGAATCTATTTCGATCTTCTGGCTAGATCTGAATTGTTTCGATTCTCTGGCTGAATCTATTTTCTTTGATACTCTAGTTGAATCTATCTATTTTTCGGTCTTCGGGCTAGACCTGACTTTGATCTTCTGGCTAGATCTGGATTGTTTTGATGATAAATTCCCATCATCAGGATCTCGCATCTGGGGCATGCGCTGGTTGACCCTCTTTCGAAATCTACAATCTTCATGTTAGATATGCAGCTTCGAGAATATCCCACTTTTGGGCTTCGTACATATTCTTCAGGCTAGAACATGTTATAACGACTCTTCGATTAGACTTTGTTTTTTTAATGCGATCCGCGGGCTGGATCCTCTTGTAGGTTGATTTTCTATTGAGCTGTCAATCTATTCCTTCAGCTGGCTTGCTGGGGAAATAACACTCGTAGTCGACTCTCTGGCTGAATCTTCGAAATGACCCTCAAGCTGGATCTCTGGAAAACGATTCTCAGGCTGAATCTTCGAAATGACCCTCATGCTGGGTCACACACACACTTGATCCTCTGGCCGAATCTCATGACTTTGGTTGTAAAGTAATTTTTCAGTATGCTTTGAAGAACCTGTTTATCAGCTTATGTGTATGTTTGATATGCATGCAAATGCAAATGCAAATGTTAAGCATGGTGCATAAGAAAAAAGAAACCTGCTTGGGGAAGCAACTCTGGTAGGGAGCGGATCGTTGTATCAATCCTTGAGTGCTCTGTGGGGAATGATCCGTCTGCCGGGACCGGGGAGCCACCGAAAATAAATCGGCCTTTTTTGAAAAGTTGACCTTGCTGGGGAAGTATCAACTATGGAAACTTTGCTTGGCGAGGCTCTGCGAGGAGAGTCTGTGAGGAAAGCACTTCCTGGGGAAATGTCGTAGGAATCGACCTTTGCTGGGGATATGAACTTGCTAATCGTCCTCAGGTTGGGGATTAAAAAAATAAATTAAAAAAAATAATCTGCTGGGGACGAGATGAACACTGGGAACACCACCCTCTTGTCTGTTGGGTATGCGACTACTCCGCTGTTGCTGGGAAGATACAGTCTAGCACTGTCGACTCCGCTGGGGATATACAGTATGGATACCGTCAACTCTACTGGGGATATACAGTCTGGATATTGTCAACTCTACTGGGGAACCTGCTCTGCAGAGGAGAGGCTTTGTCAACCGCTTGGGGGTGAGGATTCATGACTTGGCATCCGGGGAATTACTCGGTTTGAATTCACCGTCCGGGATTAAGCACATTCAAAGCAATTTTGATTGTTTTCCTGCGCAAGTCATCTGCAAAAGCCACCATTACATTCAGATGCAATATATTTCCTCAAGAATTCAGACATCTTTTGCAAACAAACTGATAAATGAAAAGTAAATAGGCTTTTTAACTGAATTATTCGACTTTTGTTGGTTGAAAAATTTGTGTCAGGAATAGGCGAGTACATCAGGAAGCTGATCCCTGGAAAGAGGCGATCGCTATAAATTGAACAAGAGAAACTATCCTAATGGCAATGTGGAAACGGGGTCCCACCGAGTTTCGACTCTGCTATGGCTCGTATGTCCTCAAGACGCTCTGCTCATCTTGCTTTCTGAAGTGGATGGTTAGTCGATCTTTTACCTTCGAAGATTGCCGGATTGAATGAAACGGTGATGTAACACGGATGAACTCAGATCGCAGTTATTCGCTTATTCCCTAACTTTTGCGTGGACTGCCCTTTTGGGTTTTCAATCCACCGGGATACCCTTTTTTGCCTGAGCCTCCCTTTCGGGTTTTCGACTCACCGGGTGTACATTTTTTGATTTTTATATCCCTAATTTTTGCCTGAACCTCTTCATTCTTTTTTTTGGTTCGTCGGGATGCCCCTTTTTTGCCTGGACTATTCTTTTTACTGTCCAACGGGTCTATTTTATGCGAAGTATTTTTTAACTGCGTCTGAGTTGACAGGGGACGGGAAGTCTTCGCCATCCATGGTTGTTAGCATCAGAGCTCCGCCAGAGAAAACTCTTTTAACCACGTATGAACCCTCGTTGTTCGGTGTCCATTTGCCCCTGTGATCTGTGTTGGGAGGAAGAATTCTTTTGATACCAATTCACCGACTCGATACTCCCGAGGGCGCACTTTCTGATCAAACGCTCTCTTCGTCCGTCTCTGATATAGCTGGCCATGGCATATAGCTGCTAGTCTCTTTTCCTCAACTAGGCTTAGCTGATTGTATCGAGAACGAACCCATTCTGCTTCGTCCGACTTCATTGTTGGTGCAGGGAAAAGTTATTCTGGCACAAAATGGCATATGAACCCCCTCCGGTGTGATCAACACTGTACCAACTCCGCGACCATTGACGTTGACCGCCCCATCAAACATCATAATCCATTTGGATTCAGGGTCAGGCCCCTCCTCCCGGGAGTGGTTCCTCGCAATCTTTCGATTTGAGAAACATGATGTCCTCATCAGGAAAGTCGAACCTCATAGGTTGGTAATCATCAATCGGTTGCGCGGCAAGATAGTCTGACAAGACACTTCCTTTGATGGCTTTTTGTGAAGTGTATTGGATGTCATACTCTGTCAGCATCATTTGCCACCTAGCAACCCTGCTGCCTTTTTCAAAAATATACTTGACTTGATCCATCTTTGATATCAATAGAGTCGTGTGAGTCAACATATACTGTCTTAGTCGGCGAGAAGCCCATGCCAAAGCGCGACAAGTTTTCTCGAGCAGTGAGTATCTTTGTTCACAGTCGGTAAACTTTTTGTTAAGGTAGTATATTGCATGCTCTTTTCGACCTGACTCGTCATGCTGACCGAGCACACAACCCATTGACCTTTCTAACACAGTTAAGTACATGATCAACAGTCTTTTCCTCTCGGCCTGTAGACCGGCCCCGATCTTGATCTCTTTCTTGTCGTCTTCGGTACCAATGTTGATGGTCTCAACCACCTCCTGATAAGGTGTGATAGCTCGGTCCTCCTGTTTCAACAACCTGGCTAACTCCTCAGGCAATTCACAATCTTCCTCAACCCCTTCTTCGGCTTGATAGATAGGATTGTCGAAGTCATACTTGGCCATAGCAGTGTCGTTAGCAGGGAGATCCGGGTGATCAGTTTTACAAGGTGTTTTTTTTGGAAAGAAAAACGAAAAAGAAACATGAAAAAGAAACATTTCCGTTTTTGTAAAAGTAAAAATAATTGAAAGAAAGAGAACACAAAATTGTTTGCAAAAGCTGTCCTTTATTGATGATGAAAATAATTGCGAAATGTAACTAAATGGTTGGCCCTACAGATGAGTCATTACACCTTGGTCAAAGTGTAAGACTTTGTTATGCATGTGATAAAAGGAAAACAATAAAAATTACTCCTTTAGTAGAGTAAACCGGATGACTTTTTCAGACGACCAATTGTCGAGCTTTTCTCCTGGGACACACGGGCGAATCCAACTATCTAAGTCACAGTCGCTGTCAGCCTTGTCTTCATCTGCGCATTGACGGTGTGGGGAGAAACCAAACCCCCGCTGGAGAAAGTACCGGCTTCATTCTTCTGATACCCCGGAGTATACCCCAATCCAAACTTGTCTTCTTTTATGATTGGCTCCACAAATTTGCCCCAACCTTGGGCATTACCAGCCTTAACCACTTCAACAGCTTGCTTGTATGAAGAGATAGAAGTCCCGACCTTCTCAGACTCAGGTGAAAAGACAGTTTCGGGCGCGACGTCACTGATGTTTATGGCTTCGAAGCCCTGACACAGCATCTCATGCATCTCGCCATCCATCTCCACATACTTAAATGTAGACAGGTGGCTAACAAAAATATCCTCTTCACCACAGACGGTGACGATCTGACCTTCTAGTCCATATTTGAGCTTCTGGTGTAGAGTAGAAGTAACAGCACCGACAGCATGAATCTAGGGTCGACCTAGCAGACAGCTATAGGCAGGCTGGATATCCATCACATAAAAGGTACTCTTGAATACCTGCGGTCCAATCTTAACTGGAAACTCAACTTCGCCACAAACAGCTCGCTTAGAGCCATCAAAAGCTCTTACAACTAAATTACTCGGCCTCAGGGTGGCGTCATCGCAATCCAACTTCGTTAAGGATTTATTTGGGAGAACATTCAAAGAAGAACCTGTATCAACCAAAACATGGGAAAGCACCGTCCCTTTGCATTCCATTGTGATATGCAAGGCTTTGTTGTGATTTCTGCCCTCAGATGTTAGGTCATAATCGGTGAAACCTAGCGCATGGCTAGTGTGTACATTCGAAACTACCGACTCCAGCTGGTCAACAGTTATCTCTGGGGGAACATAAGCCATATTCAGTACTTTCAACAAGGCTGCTTTGTGTGCCTCAGAGCACATCAATAGTGAGAGAATGGAGATCTTTGAGGGTGTCTGATTTAGCTGGTCGACTACCTTGTAGTCACTTTTCTTGATAATCCTCATAAACTCATCCACTTCCTTCTCGAATGCGGTCTTAGGAGGAGCTTCCTCGATAGTAACCTCTTCGGTGGATACCTGTTTTCCTTTAGCCTTGGCAGCTGCCTCAGCTTCAGCATTCGTGCGCAATGTTGATGGTGCAAATAGGCGTCCACTGCGAGTGAAGCCACCAATTCCTCCAACATTGTCTACAGCGGAGCTACCAATGTCAATGTCTTCTTTGTTAACTTTTTGTCCCTGGCAGTAGATATCAGCCCCATAGTGCCACGGGATAGCACTGTCTTTCTCATACGGAACAGGTCCTGGCACCGTGATGGTGACCGGACTAACCAAAACCGGTTGAGGGTTGTCAGAGTAAATTGGTGCTGGACTTTCTGGGAAATATATTGTTGTCGGAGCGGGTCTCTCGGGAACATATATTTCTTCAGGAGTGAAATAAAACGTTACTGTCGACACATCATTCTTCACTAGACGAGTCTGATCGAACTGAAGACAACCTTCATCTATCAGTTGTTGAATACCCCTTCTCAAACTATCACATCCATTCTCGGCGTCTTGACAATTTCTGGACTCTTCCCCATAGCCCGGGAATATCCGTCCTTTCAAGAGTCGGTCTTTGACCACCGATAGCGAAGTCTTCACTTTAGTCACATCAGAAACCAAATTCAAAGTTTCCCCACTATCAACAACATTAATCCTCTGCCCGCCGTGAGCTGGCATCAGGTTTTGGATAATATTAGGCACCGGAGAAAAATTGATGGCCTAGGCATCTCTCAGATCTTGTACCTTTAGCTGGAGAGCCTTGCAATTATCTGTAGTATGGCCAGGTGCGTTGGAGTGAAAAGCACATCTGGCGTTGACATCATAACCTCTAGGCAGATTGTTGGGATCGACCGGTGGGGCCAGAGTTCTCAACGTAACCAGATTCATGTCAATCAGCTTGGGAAGTAATACATAATAAGGCATTGGGATTGGCTCAATGACCCGGTCCGCCTCCCTTGGATGTTGTTGATAGGGTCTCTGCTAACCCGGATTACCTCCTTGTTGTTGATTGTTGTACCTGGGTTGCTGTTGCGGATGATACTGCGGTTGTTGTTGTTGTTGAGGAGCAGGTGTTGGAATAGTGACTGTGGCCACTTGATCTTGATAATAATTAGGGCGTCCTTTTCCCCTGCCTCTGCCGGCATATACAATGCTCGTCTCACCTTCTCTTCTTCGTTGACCGTTACCAGCAAACGGTTTCTTGGGAACTGATGAGTTGGAAGCACTATTGTCTTGAATTCGGCCCATCTTCAACAGACTCTCGATCCTTTCTCCAGCAATCACTATCTCTGCAAAGCTGATTGACGGGCAAGCAGCAAATCTCTCGATATAATTGCCTTAAAGAGTGTTCATGAACATGTCCGCCATCTCCCTTTCAGACATAGGGGGTTGGACGGATGCAGCAATCTGTCTCCAACGCTGAGCATATCCTCTAAAGGTTTCTTTGGCAGTCTGAGACATTCCTTGCAACAAGGTCCGATTTGGAGCCATGTCCAAGTTGTATTGATATTGCTTGACAAAAGCCTCTGCCAAGTCTTTCTAGCTCTTGATGGTAGTACGAGACAAATGAGAATACCATTCACGAGAAGCTCCAGTTAAACTGTCTTCAAAATAGTACATCCACAACTTTTCATCTTCAGTGTGAGCTCTCAACCTTCCCAGATAAGATTGGAGATGAGTGCGTGGGCAAGAAGCCCCGTCGTATTTCTCAAAAGTAGGGGGTTTGAACTTGTGAGGGATCCTTACTCCCTGAACCAGACCAAGATTGGTGACATCAAAACCTAAGGAATTTTGAGACTCCAAAGATTTGAGCTTCTCAGCAAGCTCATCCATACGGCGAGTGGTCTCGAGGGCCTCGCCGTGCAAAGAAAATTGATCATATTGACAATCTTCAGTAACGGGGCGCCCGTTAATCCGAATCCCTTGATTCACATTGTACCTTCCGCCAATACCATTCCTAACATTTCCCGTGTTGCCAACATTACCCGGGTTACCATCAACATTTGCGTTACCCATGTTTCCAGTGTTCACAGGGTTATCAGCATTCCCAAGGTTACCAGGGTTCCCCTCAGCACTTGGTATTTCCACCTCTGGATCGGGCCTCGGTTGCTCAACCAATTCCTTCAGCTTCGCCTGGCCTTCTGCCATACCAGTCATCAATGTCATGAAATTGATCCATCCTTTCAAGCATATCAGCCAGTTCTTTCTGTATCTGGTCCATTGCTAGTCGTGGACGGTTTTCCTTTGTTGGGTACCTATGAACTCGCTTGGGACCAATAACTGCCTGCAACAGGGAACAAACATTAGACACTGCGGTGACACCTGCGAAACAAACAAGGGTTAGTATGTATGGTATGCGATGCACTGCTTATTCGATTTTAAGGCCCCCCTTTAAAAAGGGAATACCCTGCAAATGAATAAGCATGAGATGTTGGATGCAAATATGCAGATGATGTTATGCAATGCAATGGCATGTCAATCAGAATTGCTGGATCCACTTGAACATCTGTCAGGTTGTACTTCCTGGAGAGAAATTAAGAGGATCAAGCAAAGCACACCAAACAAAGGTCATGGGATGGATCATATTATCCTTAATATCAACCATCCATTTTTTTGGTGGATTATGGTTTACACCTTATCAACACCCAAGTTTCATTGATATTAAGGATACCTGAACGGATCAACCATGAATAAAGGGTTTGTTGCAAGTCACGAGCATGGAGTTTAGGTTAAGAACCACCCAAAGGGAGTGTACTAAGGTTTAAACCTGCCAAACATGTTCTACAAAAGGTTCCCATAGTCATAATCCCATCTTTCGGATATTATCGGAGGAACGACTACTCGTATTCCAAAAATATTCTCAAGAGAGACTCTTATGAGTGTAGTATCGTGTAACAATCGTATCAAATCTTACACTTGAACGACTTTCGCACTACGTCCTACAAATAGGCCAAGATGGGTTTGGTAAACTAAGGTCCTTGGCTTCTAAGGTCTATATTGGAAAAAGTAATGTCTAACCACAACTTACTTGTGTGACATTATTGATCCCAACATGACCTCCACCAAGTGAATGGGCTTGCAAGTCAACTTGCTAAGGAATAACTCCACACAAGTCAACAAGACTATGCCATTCTCCTATCCTAAGTGCACTCGAGTTCGGGTATAGAACTCATCTCACAAACAGAACCAGCAGATACGGCAGTCATATGTACACAATGCAATAAAGCAGGTAAATGCTGAAAGATAAATAACTGTACAAAAGAATAAACACCCAATAAACAAACAACCTACAAAAGCTAGGAGGGACTCGCTTAGGAAAACTGGGTCCCCAACAAAGTCGCCAGCTGTCGCAACCTGAAAAATGGAATGCGAAAAAAAACAACCGGCGAAGAAAGACAGGAGAGTCACCACCGTGCGTTATTTATCCCAAAGGAGGGAAAGGAAACGCTCGAAGTAAACCTGGAAAAAGGAAAGGACAAGACAGGGTCTCGCAACCAAATCTTGGGTTCGGGAGTCGATTATGCGAAGGGAAGGTATTAGCACCCCTACGCATCCGTAGTACTCTACGGGATCCACTATTGTAGTTCTTGTCTAAAGGGTGTGCGTTTATCTAATATGTTATTTACTAAAAAAAGGGGTCAAAAGCAAATGACTCGCACGGATGTCGCATCCACTGCATACGTATCTCATGTGAATATGAGAATCAGAGTCTTCGTAGCTCGGCTACCTAGGGGTTAAGGGTAATTGTGCTCGCTAAGACATCGCGTCTTATGCCTACGTATCTCATCTGGAATGAGAATCAGAGCAAGCCGTAGTTCGGCTAACTACGGGGTTATGGATTGGGTTTTGGACGAACGACGTTACTACGCAATCTACCGGATGCTCGACCTTTGGAGACTTACTCGCCTGTAGTAGAAGGAGTTAACGTGTTCTTAGGAGAAGAAAAATCAATGAAGGGTTAGGGTTTGGGATGCTCATGCAAAAAGGGTAATAAGGATAAGACCTCATAGCTCTTAACCCTGGACAGGGTGAGCTCATGACAAAAAATGGGGGTTCAGAAAGGTGGAACCCTCTCCACTGACTGACCGGACAAAAGATCTGGGGTTTTTGTTCTGAAGCATCGACACGTAGTGTGATCTTAAAGGACGACACACTGAATAACGGGGGATTGATTACTGATCCCTTTTATCTGTCAATTTCCTCTTCAGGGAGGTCTTTGGGCACAAAAGTAAATAAACAAAAGAAAACAATGCCTCCTATCGAGGTCTTCCAGCTAAGAAAGCGGTAAAATGCGGGAAAGATGTAAAAGTACCACACGGATAAAGATCCGAAGTAACGGCAAATAAAGAGATAAGAAACCCAGAGATCTCTCAAGCTAGCACCATCAAAGAAAGAGAGTCAGTACAGATAATCGGAATAAACCTCCAGGTGGTATCCCACAAATAAAGTGGAACACCAGGCAAGCCATCTCTGCAAGAGTCATATGAGCCCTCACAAAACAAAACTCAACAAACAGGTTAGAGAAACAAGATAGGGTAATCGAGGGTTAACATGAATCATGCCATTAAAATTCACAAAAAGCTCACAAAAAGCAACCAAGGGTATGAGGCCTAAACCTCTTGTCAAACACATGCATCAAAAGGGTATCAAATTCACCCATAATACCTCATACATTCAGAAAATTCAAATTGAAGGCATAAAGATGATGAATATAGGGCAAACCTGATTGGAGAGATCGGTTGAAATCAAATGGCACGGCTGGATTTGCAAACCAATGTTAGGGTTTGCTTGAGCTGAAAGTGTGTGGGTCAGAATGAACCTTTCAGAGTTGCATGGAGGTTGCTGCAGATTAATTCTCACTCTCTCTGTCTAGGTTTCTCTTCAGGTTTTGTCCAGGGTTTTGTTCCAAGGAAACCTCAGAGTGTTTTTTGCTTCTCTTCCTTTTTTTGTCTGTTCTCCCTCTTTTATAACCTGATTTTCATGGCTTTGTGGGCTCAAATGAGAGAGGTCCAAGTCCAAGATTTTTCTATTATATATATATATTTTTTAATTTATTTATTTAATTAAATTTTTCTTTTTTTCATTTTTTTTTTCATTTTTTTTCCGTTTTTTTTAAATAATGTTTCTTGGATCTGATTCTGATTGACATGATGAAATGCAATGTATCTAATTCTTATTTACCTAAAACTGAATGCGTGAATAAGGAGGGCAAATTTTGGGGTGTTACAGGCTTGTGTGATAATGTTGAAAAGAAAAACAGAGGCATAGCTTTCATATCAAATACTGAACAGGATTCAGAAGAGGGAAGTATTGGAGGTGATGAAAGCATATCATAAGCTATAGCCATGCTTGGAAGACAGCTCAACAAGTTCATAAAGAAGGTTGATCAAAAAGGTAGACCAAATGTCAAGAACTCTTCATCTGACATCAGTAGAAGATCAAAATCTGAAGAAAAGTTCAACCAAGGCAAGGGAATCCAGTGTCATGGATGTGAAGGTTTTGGACACACTAGAGCTGAATGTCCTACCTTCCTCAAGATGCAAAAGAAGGGACTATCTGTCACCTGGTCTGAGGGAGACTCTGAGAGTGAATCAGAAGGAGAATCTGCAAAACATGTCACTGCACTAACTAGTGTCTGTGCCTCTGATGATGACTCAAGTGGAGATGAACTTACATTTGATGAACTTGCTGCTTCATATAAAGAGTTATGTGTCAAAAGTGCAAAAGTGTGTACTCAAGGAGAAAAGCAGAAGAAACTCATCAAGGAGCTGGAAGCTGAGAAGAAGAAGCATCTGACAGTCATAGATGGTCTAAATGGTGAGATAACCTTGTTGTCCTCTAAGCTAGATCACATGACAAAATCCATCAGAAATCTGAATAAAGGAACCGACACTTTGGAAGAAATTCTAAAGGTGGGACAGAAATCAGGAACCATGTCTGGTTTAGGCTTTGTTAAGGAATCCCCATCTGAATTCAACAACTCAAACGCTGAAGTTCAGAAAACCAAGCAAAAGTCACAACCAATGTCACAACATCATGGAAGCAGGAGGTTTAACCATCAAAAGAAGAAATTTCAAAGACGGAGATGCAACTACTGTGGTAGATTTGGTCACATAAAACCCTTCTGTTACAGGTTGCATGGTGTAGCACCTCAAATTTGCCCCCCCTCATTCATGCATCCATTTTTAGGTCATTTAGCATTTCATATTGCATTTCATCATGTCAATCAGGATCAGATCCAAGAAGCTTGAACATCATCCAAGACGCTTTTGTGGGTTCTATCCAGGTGATCGATCAACACAAGGGAAAGAGTTGAGCTACTTCCAACAGGTTCAAATGGGGTCTAGTCACCATTCAGAACACTAATCTTGAAGAAGCAAAAATCTGTTCATGAGCTGTCATGCTCGCTAGGCGAGCAGCATGGTTCGCTAAGCGAACTGAACTGTCATGCTTGCTAGGCGAGCAGATCCTTCGCTAGGCGAAGGGCACGCGTTTTCAGAATATGACAGAAAGTCATGGGCTTGAGCTGCCCTCATCTGAGCCCACCATGTCAAAAAATCAGGTTATAAATACTAGAGTTTCAGTGAGAGAAAAACCCTAGAGAGAAAGGGAAAAAAAAAAGAGAAGAAAGGGGAAGAAAAGGAGAGAGACTTAGGAACTAATCTGCAGCCTCCAAACAGCTCTGAGAAGTTCACTCGGACTCACACACTTTTTCACCTCCATCTCACGCAAACCCTAACAGTGCTTTGCAAACCCAACCGTGCCTTTCGATTGTAATCGATCTCTCCAATTAGGTTTGCCTTATTCCCATTTCTCTCTATGCTTTCAATTTGAATACTCTGAATGTATGAGGTATCGTTAGGTTTTGCCCACGGGTTTAGATGTATATGAATCTGTAAATCAATGCCTTAAGTGTTTAATCGTTTAATTTCTGAAATGTGTCCCATAGGGTTTGGGATTTCCGAGATCGTACTGTTATCCATGAAGAACCCAAAACCCGTAGGCGTTCGCTAGCATCTTCGCTAGGCGAGCCTGCAGCGAAGCTTCGCTAAGCTTTCGCTAGGCGATGCAGCAGCGATCGCGACAGTAGTTATTTTTTCTGTTTGCTCTAATCTGTTTTATGTTCTGTTGTGATATGTTTTCTATTGCATCCATGCGTTGCTTCCTAACCTGTTTGTTGAGTTTTTGTGAGGGCTCACATGACCTTAAAAGATATGACTTGCGTGTTATTCCACTTTATTTGTGGGATACCCCTTAGAGGTTTATTCCGATTACCTGTACTGACTCGCTTTCTTTGATGGTACCAGCTTGAGAGATCTCTGGGTTTCTTGTCCCCTTAGTTGTTGTTACTTCGGATCTTTATCCGTGTGGTATTTTTACCTCTTTCCCGCATTTTATCACTTTCTTAGCTGAAAGACCTCAATAGGAGGCAATGTTTTTGTAGGGTGATCGTCTCCCCATAGGATTGCTAGGCTTCGTATAGTCTCTCGTTTGCATGTCAATTAAGGTAGCACGGTTCCTTCGTCTAAGACTTCCTTTTTTGCATGAGCATTCCTAAAAACACAAACAAACTCATTGATTTTTCTTCTCCTAAGAACACATTAACTCCTTCAACTACAGGCGAGTAAGCCTCCAAAGGTCGAGCATCCGGTAGATTGCGTAGTAACACCGTTCACACCAAAACACAACCCTTAACCCGTAGTTAGCCTAACTACGACTTGCTCTGATTCTCATTCCAGATGAGATACGTAGGCATAAGACGCGATGTCTTACCGAGCACAATAACCCCTAACCCATAGGTAGCCGAGCTACGAAGATTCTGATTCTCATATTCAGATGAGATACGTATGCAGTGGATGCGACATCCGTGCGAGTCATTTTCTTTTGACCCCTCTTTTAGTAAATAGTACATTAGATAAACCCACACCCTTTAGACAAGAACAACAAAAGTGGATCCCGTAGAGTACTATGGATGCGTAGGGGTGCTAATACCTTCCCTTCGCATAACCGACTCCCGAACCCAAGATTTGGTTGCGAGACCTTGTCTTTTCCTTTCCTTTTTCCAGGTTTACTTCGAGCGTTTCCTTTCCCTCCTTCGGGATAAATAACGCATAGTGGCGACTCTTCTGTCTTTGTTTTTCGCCTGTTGTTTTTTTGCCTTCTGTGATTTTTCAGGTTGCGACAGCTGGCGACTCTGCTGGGGACCCGGTTTCCCTAAGCGAGTCCCTCCTAGCTTTTGTAGGTTTCTTGTTGGTTGGGCGTTTATTTCGGTTGTACAGTTATTTATTTACTTGCTTGCATTCATGTATATATGTCTGCTGTATCTGTTGGCTCTGTTGTTGGTTTGTTTGTTTATTGGGATGGGATGTTCTATGAGAGATAAGCCCATTACCCAGGCTTGAGTGTACACACAGGTTTTAGAGTGGATAGTCATGAGGCTTGCGTGGCATGTTGCTATGTTAAGTTGTTCATGAAGACCCACATCCAGACGAGGTTTCTTTTGGATATATTATGTCCTATGGGTGTTCCATAACGACATGATGTTCCTCTAGAAATCGTCGACTCTGGTGACCATTTCCCGAGAACTCAGTTGAGGCCTCTCCTCCGAGATGCGTTTATGTTAGCTTTGGTGGGCGCATTCTCGCTGCTCAACCCTAGGACCCCGAGGCTGGGAACTTGCTATTAGGATATCCTGTTGAGGGGAGTCAGCGGAGGTCTTTTATCCCGTAATAATGCCAAACCTTCAATGGTAAACGTATTACTCTCGACTGAAGGGCCGAAGTTGACGAACTTCTGTTCCTAGAACCTACCAGTGAGGGGCGGACTAAATTCAGGAAACCTTAACCTTCAACCAACCCGGTTTTCTGGAGCGGAGTTTTGATCTTGTATTATATTCCTCAGTGGGTTTCTCTTCAGACAGTGCAACACGACAGATGTTCAAGCGGATATAGCAACCCTGATTTCCATGTCACTGCATTGCATCACATCATTTTGCATCGCATCATGTTTATTTTCAAAAAAATATAGTGCATATAAAAGAAAAAAAGTTAACCCGCATATGCATATCTGAGAAAAAAATAGCATACGCATCATGCACATATCATTCTTGCATCATTACAGGTGTTCTTGAGGAGGATTTCTCATTCCGGTTCCCGTTTCAGGCAGGATTGGTGAGTATCGTCCGCACCATTACGCAACAAGGCAGAATCAATAGAGGATCATGAATCAAGTTCAAGCAGAACTAGCAGAGATGAGGACCAACATGGCCCAGTTCATGAGTATGATGCAAGGGGTAGTGCAAGGGCAAGAGGAACTCCAAGCCTTGGTCCAGAGACAAGAAACTGTGATTCCCCCTATCGGTCAGAGTCCGCCAGAGGAGACCCCTGTCGATGACGCTGCTGTTACCAACCCTGTCAACAACCATGCCAATAGTGACGAATTGCGTGGTATCAGAATCAATGGACAACCCATCATTAGAGAGGTTGTTAATGCTCGAGCGACACGTGCTCCGGTTCACCATCCTTCTCATTTGGTTGACAAGCAAGAAGATATGTTCACCATTCCCAGTGATGATGATGAATTTGGAAAAGTGGAAGAGAGAGATAGAAAGGTCGACGCCCTTGCTGAAAAGATTCGCGCCATGGAGTTCCAGAATTCGTTGGGTTTTGATGTTTCTAATATTGGTTTAGTTGATAAGTTGAGGATCCCATACAAGTTCAAAGCGCCATCTTTCGACAAATACAATGGCACTTCTTGTCCCCGAACTCATGTGCAAGCTTATTACCGAAAGATATCCGCTAATACTGATGATGAAAAAATGTGGATGTACTTTTTCCAAGACAACTTGTCTGGAGCATCTTTGGATTGGTACATGGACTTGAGAAAAGAATCTGTTAGAAGCTGGAGAGAGTTAGGTGAAGCTTTTCTGAGGCAGTACAAGCATAACATAGACATGGCTCCGAGCAGAACCCAGTTGCAGAGTTTGTTTCAAAAGACCGGTGAGAGTTTCAAGGAATACGCCCAGAGGTGGCGTGAACTAGCTGCGAGAGTACAACCTCCGATGTTGGAGAGAGAATTGACTGATATGTTCATTGGAACCCTGCAAGGTGTTTTCATGGATCGTATGGGAAGTTGCCCGTTTGGTAGTTTTTCGGATGTTGTGATTTGCGGAGAAAGAACTGATAGTCTCATCAAAGCGGGAAAAATCCAAGACCCTGGTTCTTCAAGTTCTTCAAGTGCTAAGAAACCATTTTCAGGGGCACCCAGAAGGAGAGAGGGTGAGACAAATGCTATATATAATCAGAGCAATGGAAACAGAGGACAACAATACCGTCAAGTTGCTGTTGTGACTATTCCAGTAACCCAACCTCAACAACCACAGAGAGGACAACCACAACAACAACAGCAACGCCAATTCCAACCAAGACAAAGAATGCCAGATCGACATTTTGATCCGCCGTCTATGACTTATGCTGAATTACTCCCTGAACTGCTCAGGTTAAAGTTTGTTGAACTTCGCACTATGGCTCCATTAACAAGGATTCCCGCTGGTTATGATGCTAATGTCCGTTGTGATTTTCATTCTGGTGCGCCAGGGCACCATATTGAGAATTGTCGGGCTTTTCACCATAAAGTTCAAGATTTGATTGACACCAAGACGATTAACTTTGCTCCTACTCCGAATGTGGTGAATAATCCTATACCTCAGCACGGAGGGCCCAGGGTGAACAATGTGGAAGATGGGGAAAATTTGAACTTGGTAGTCAATATTGATGACATTCAGACTTCGTTGTTTGTAGTGAAGAAACGTCTGCTTAGAGGGGGAGTATTCCCGGGATGTGATAAGAATTGTTCAGATTGTGGTAATCATGAAAACGGGTGTGTGAAATTGAAAGAAGGTATCCAGGAATTGATGAATGAAGGTTGTTTACAGTTTGATCGAATAGTGAAAGACCGTGAAGAGGTATTGACCGTTACCATTTACTTTACACCGTCAGAAGGTTCTGTACGTGCTCCAAGTGCGCCTGTGACTATTGGTACTCCTGTGACCGTAGCTGCGCCCGTGACCATATCTTCTCCGGTGACTATTGGTGTTCCCGCGACTATTAATGCTCCAGTAACTATCAGTACTCCTACCACCATTGCTGCTTCTAGTGGAAGACTCTATGAGAATAGTAAAGCAATTCCGTTGCAATATGACAATGCTTCTTCTCCAGTGATGATTGGTTCGTCAAATAAGACTCCAGTAATAGTTGGTTCGGCTGTGGATAATGTGGGAGGACCCGAAGGATTTACGAGAAATGGTCGTTTGTTTGCGCCTCAGGTTCCGAATGATAACAATGCTGAGGCTCTTGCTAGAAAAAAAGGAAAACAAGTTGTAGTTGAAGAAGAACCAGTGCGAAAGGAAGTGCCCGAGAATTCTTTTGAGAAGGACGTGGAGGAATTTATGAGAATTATCAAGAAGAGTGATTACAAGATCGTGGACCAGTTGAACCAGACACCGTCAAAAATCTCTATTCTCTCTCTGTTGATGTGTTCCGAGGCACATCGTAACGCCCTCTTGAAAATTTTGAATATGGCTTATGTGCCTCAAGAGATTTCTGTTAACCAGCTTGAAGGTGTTATTGCAAATGTTAACACGAGACATGGTGTGGGATTCACGGATCTAGACTTGACACCTGAGGGTCGCAATCATAATAGAGCTCTGCATATCACGATGGAATGCAAAGGCGCCGTTTTGTCGCATGTTTTGGTTGATACCGGTTCTTCTTTGAATGTGCTTCCCAAAAAGGCTTTGAGTAAGCTTGATGCCGAAGGGATTGTTCCCACACCAAGTGATCTTGTTGTCCGTGCTTTTGATGGATCCAAGCGATCAGTTTGTGGTGAAATCACGTTGCCTGTGAAGATCGGCCCGGAAGTATTTAATCATGTCTTCTATGTGATGGATATTCAACCAGCATATAGTTGTCTGTTGGGGCGTCCCTGGATACATGGAGCCGGAGCAGTTTCTTCGACTCTCCACCAAAAGCTAAAATACGTGTGGGATGGTCAAGTTGTGACCGTGTGTGGCGAAGAAGACATCTTTGTGAGCCATTTATCCTCCTTCAAATATGTGGAGATGGATGGCGAAATTCATGAAACTCTATGTCAAGCTTTTGAGACTGTCAGTATTGAGAAGGTGGCTTTTGTTGAACAGAACAAACCAGGTACCTCGATTGCGTCCTATAAACAAGCTCTGGAGGTCATTCATTCAGGTGACGCGGAAGGCTAGGGCAAGATGATTGATGTGCCCGTAAAAGAAGACATGTTTGGCATTGGTTATCAGCCTTTTCAATCATCAGAGAAGGGTGTCCAGGATCAGAAAGGGCCGTGTACTTTCACTAGTGCTGGATTGATGAATCACGGGGATGTCTTTGCAACAGACAATGAAGATGGTGACAGTGATTGTGATATGGTGCGCCCGTGTGCTCTAGGGGAGAAGATCAACAACTGGATTGCTGAAGAAATAGTCCAAGTTACTCTTCAGACAGAGTAATTTTCTTTTGTTTTGCATTTTGCATGAAAGCCCTACGCTCCGCCCAAGGCGTAGTGGTTCATTGTAGGGCCACATCATGTTTTAAATTTTCAATGATTATCATCAATAAAGGACATTTTGCCATCAAATTTGTGTTCCCTGTCTTTCTATTTTTATTACTCTCATTTTCGAAACAATAAAAATGGCAATGTTTTTTTCTTTTTTTGTGACTTTCTTGAACTCTTTTCTAAAAAAAAGCATGAAGCATCGTTCGTGCAGAATTGATCTTACGGATTCCATTAAAAACAGTTCTGTTATGGCTCAGTATGATTTCGATAATCCTATTTACCAAGCCGAAGAGGAGAGTGAAGAAGATTGTGAACTCCCCAAAGACTTGGCCAGACTATTGAAATAGGAGGAAAGGGTCATTCAACGTCATCAGGAAGAGTTGGAAGTCATTAACCTTGGTACTGAGGACGTAAAGAAAGAAATCAAAATAGGGGCTGCTTTAGATGAATTCTCCTTGGCCATTCGCGATGTGGGGCATCGATATGATTGGAAAGATTGAACCTACTGCTTCTAATGGACATCGCTTCATCCTAGTCGCGATTGATTACTTTACCAAATGGGTGGAAGCAGCTTCCTATGCCAATGTTACCAGACAAGTGGTTTCGATTCATTAAGAAAGAAATTATCTGTCGTTATGGGGTTCCTGAGAGAATCATCACTGATAATGGTTTGAATCTCAATAACAAGATGATGAAAGAGCTTTGCAAAGACTTTAAGATCGAACACCACAATTCTTCTCCTTATAGACCAAAGATGAATGGTGCTGTAGAGGCGGCAAACAAGAACATTAAGAAGATTGTGCAAAGGATGGTTGTGACGTACAAGGATTGGCATGAGATGTTGCCTTTCGCTTTGCATGGGTACCGTACCTCAGTGCGTACGTTAACCGGGGCAACTCCGTTTTCACTTGTGTATGGCATGGAGGCAGTCTTGCCAGTAGAAGTTGAAATCCCTTCTTTGAGGGTGATGATGGATGTAAAACTTGACGAGGCTGAGTGGGTTCGAGCCAGGTTTGATGAGTTAAATTTAATTGAGGAAAAGCGATTAGCAGCGGTGTGCCATGGACAACTATATCAGAGAAGGATGAAGAAGGCCTTTGATCAGAAGGTGCGTCCTCGAAGCTATCAGGTAGGTGACTTAGTTTTGAAGAGGATCCTTCCTCCCGGTACAGATAACAGGGGCAAGTGGACTCCGAATTATGAAGGTCCATATGTTGCTTACAACTATGGATAGTGAAGGTTTTCCGTGTCCTGTGAATTCAGATGTAGTCAAAAAATACTTCGCATAAACTGACCCGCTGGACAGTAAAAAGAATAGTCCAGGCAAAAATGGGCATCCCGACGAACCAAGAGAAAAAAAGGGGTTCGGGCAAAAGTTAGGGATAAAGAATAAAAAAAACATGTACACCCGGTAAGTCGAAAACCTGCAAAGGCGGCTTAGGCAAAAATGGGTATCCCGGTGGATTGAAAACCTGAAAAGGCGGTCCAGGCAAAAGAGGGATTAAAGCGAAGACTACAGTCTGAGTTATCTGTACTTCATCGCGTTTCAGTGTCTACCATCTTGAAGGATATGATCAGTCCAATCATTCTTCTCAGAAAGCAAAGAATTTGGGGGAAATTGAAGATCTATGAGTCCTAACAGAATTTGAAAATAGTGGAATGACGTGTTCACATTGCCAATAGGATAGTTTATTTTCTCTTTTGGCGCAATTACCTCTTCCTAGGAAGTGCTTCCTGATGTATTCGCCTTTATAGGCCATTTTCAATCAATAAAAGTCGTCATTCAGTCAAATTGCTCTCTTGTTTTTTATTTTTACTGTTTTGTTTGCAAAAACGTCTGAATTTTTGATAAACATTGCATCTAAAAACATGAAGGCTAGACAATGACGTGCGGAAAGATAAAACATCTGAAAATCATTTTGAATGTTGAGTACACTTGAGTATATTTTGTCCATACGATCCCCTGGGGCATGTATGTCTTGCCGTTTTGCAGGTTACTATCTTTGATTGATGGCTAAAGCAGATGAGCCAAAGTTTGATCGGAGGAAGACCCTGTTGTTTCAATACTGTCTAGTCGTGTAAGAAGTTAGGTCGTCTAAGTCAAGTTCAGAATTTGTTTCCCCAGCATGGTCGAGAGGTTGGTGTTTTCCCAACAAGTGACTCCCCAGTTGAGTTGGTTTCTATACCGTTCCGAGAATGTCAGATCAGTAAGTATCCTCAGCAGAATTGTTGCATATCCCCAGCGGAGTTGACAGTGCCAAACTGTATCTTCCCAGCAGAAGCGGCTGCTCCTCAGAGTTCGATGCCAGATCGATGATCTCGACGCCAGATCCATGGTCTCTTTCCTTGAAGCAGAATCTTGGTACCGTATCGGTATTCGCTTCCCCTGCTAAGTCGTCTCTCTCGCAGATTATGTTTGCCAAAACCACTGTCGCTTTCCTCAACAACAAGCTTCCAGTGCCATTCTCTCCCCAGTCAGAGTCTCGGTATTGTGTCATTGCCTGAACACCGCATGACCGGTCATTTCACCACAGAGTTCATTGTGTTGTGTATCTCCAACAGCATTGCCTGGGTCAAGAAGAGTGTAATCATTTCCCCGGCAGGAGTTCTTGCCTCGGCTTGGCATTCTCCCCAGCAGAGTTCCTTGCCTCGGCTTGTCGTTATTTCTAACCTAGCATTTCGCATCCCTGCATGTAGAATCATATTGCATTGCATCCTCTCAGTATGGAGCATTACACCATAAAAAAACTCAAACATATGCATACATGCATTAAACCAGATTGGATCTTATCCCCACCAGAGACGGATCATTTTTCAACATCAGTGTAGCACATTTGCAACAGTTGCTCTTGGTAACAGTCATAACCGATAATCCCAGTGAGATTTATTTTCTCACCAGTCCGTGAAAAGAAAGCTTGATTCTCTTCCGATTTAGCCCCCGACAAGTGTTTGCCTTATTTTGACATACGTGAATATCATCCTGGCGATACCGGTAGGTGTCGTGCTGATCCCCCGTAAGTGTCCGTGCTTTTCTCTGATGTCGGCGAACATCATCTTTCGATGTCGGTAAACGTCGAATCCCAATTGTTGACCATTAGTAAATGGCATGTCTCTCATGATGTCTACAAAAAAATCCTTATGTCAACACCCGTGGGTGTCCTTTCCTTTTTTGGTTTCGGTAAACATCATTGTTCGATGTCGGTAAACATCAGCCGCTTGTTAACCATCGGTAAATGGTTTTGTCGTCTAAGATTCCCTAGCAGATTCGATATCCGTAAATATCGAATACTTCATTTTCGCCATCGGTAAATGGTTTCGTTTCATAAATGTATTCTTTCCTTGGTGTCGGTAAACACCTTTGTTCGATGTCGGTAAACATCGAGTTCCTTCCCAGTCATCGGTAAATGGCTGGTCTTGTCAGTAAACATCGAGTTCCTTCCCAGTCATCGGTAAATGTCTGGTCTTGTTTCGTTATGAATATCTTGTTCGATGTTGGTAAACATCGAGTTCCATCCCAGTCATCGGTAAATGTCTGGTCTCGTTTCACTTGTAAACATCTTTTTCCCCCAACGAAGCCGCCATCGGTAAATGGCCTTGCTTTCTTTGATATCGGTAAATATCAAATTTGTTTTGAAGCCGGCATCGGTAAATGGCCTTGCTTTCCTTGATTCGTCACCTATAGAGTGCAAATTCTCTGGTTCTTTTGGTATTCAATCCATATTTACCTTGAAAGTCTGATAGCCGTTGCTTTCATCCGTTCAGGTTCACAGTTGATTGAATAGGGGCAGCTGTAGCACCTCAAATTTGCCCCCCTCATTCATGCATCCATTTTTAGGTCATTTAGCATTTCATATTGCATTTCATCATGTCAATCAGGATCAGATCCAAGAAGCTTAAACATCATCCAAGACGCTTTTGTGGGTTCTATCCAGGTGATCGATCAACACAAGGGAAAGACTTGAGCTATTTCCAACAGGTTCAAATGGGGTCTAGTCACCATTCAGAACACTAATCTTGAAGAAGCAAAAATTTGTTCCTTAGCTGTCATGCTCGCTAGGCGAGCAACATGGTTCGCTAAGCGAACTGAACTGTCATGCTCGCTAGGCGAGCAGATCCTTCGCTAGGCGAAGGGCACGCGTTTTCAGAATATGACAGAAAGTCATGGGCTTGAGCTGCCCTCATCTGAGCCCACCAGGTCACAAAATCAGGTTATAAATACTAGAGTTTCAGTGAGAGAAAAACCCTGGAGAGAAAGGGAAAAAAAAGAGAGAAAAAAGGGGAAGAAAAGGAGAAAGACCTAGGAACTAATCTGCAGCCTCCAGACAGCTCTGAGAAGTTCACTCGGACTCACACACTTTTTCACCTCCATCTCACGAAAACCCTAACAGTGCTTTGCAAACCCAACCGTGCCTTTCGATTGTAATCGATCTCTCCAATCAGGTTTGTCTTATTCCCATTACTCTCTATGCTTTCAATTTGAATACTCTTAATGTATGAGGTATCGTTAGGTTTTGCACACGGGTTTAGATGTATATGAATCTGTAAATCAATGCCTTGAGTGTTTAATCGTTTAATTTCTGAAATGTGTACCATAGGGTTTGGGATTTCCGAGATCGTACTGTTATCCATGAAGAACCCAAAACCCGCAGGCGTTCGCTAGCATCTTCGCTAAGCTTTCGCTAGGCGATGCAGCAACGATCGCGATAGTAGTTGTTTTTTCTGTTTGCTCTAATCTGTTTTGTGTTCTGTTGTGATATGTTTTCTATTGCATCCATGCGTTGCTTCCTAACCTGTTTGTTGAGTTTTTGTGAGGGCTCACATGACCTTAAAAGAGATGGCTTGCGTGGTATTCCACTTTATTTGTGGGATACCCCTTGGAGGTTTATTCCGATTACCTGTACTGACTCGCTTTCTTTGATGGTACCAGCTTGAGAGATCTTTGGGTTTCTTGTCCCCTTAGTTGCTGTTACTTCAGATCTTTATTCGTGTGGTATTTTTACCTCTTTCCCGCATTTTATCGCTTTCTTAGCTGAAAGACCTCAACAGGAGGCAATGTTTTTGTAGGGTGATCGTCTCCCATAGGATTGCTAGGCTTCGTATAGTCTCTCGTTTGCATGTCAATTAAGGTAGCACGATTCCTTCATCTAGGACTTCCTTTTTTGCATGAGCATTCCTAAAAACACAAACAAACTCATTGATTTTTCTTCTCCTAAGAACACTTTAACTCCTTCTACTACAGGCGAGTAAGCCTCCAAAGGTCGAGCATCCGGTAGATTGCGTAGTAACGTCGTTCACCCCAAAACACAACCCTTAACCCGTAGTTAGCCGAACTACGGCTTGCTCTGATTCTCATTCCAGATGAGATACGTAGGCATAAGACGCGATGTCTTACCGAACACACTAACCCCTAACCCATAGGTAGCCGAGCTACGAAGATTCTGATTCTCATATTCAGATGAGATACGTATGCAGTGGATGCGACATCCGTGCGAGTCATTTTCTTTTGACCCCTCTTTTAGTAAATAGTACATTAGATAAACCCACACCCTTTAGACAAGAACAACAAAAGCGGATCCCGTAGAGTACTACGGATGTGTAGGGGTGCTAATACCTTCCCTTCACATAACCGACTCCCCAACCTAAGATTTGGTTGCGAGACCTTGTCTTTTCCTTTCCTTTTTCCAGGTTTACTTCGAGCGTTTCCTTTCCCTCCTTCGGGATAAATAACGCACGGTGGCGACTCTTCTGTCTTTGTTTTTTACCGGTTGTTTTTTCGCCTTCTGTGATTTTTCAGGTTGCGACACATGGTTATCCTAACCAGACCCCTCAAGTCAGACCTAAGCAGAAGGCATCTAAGCATAATGCCCCCATCAAGAAACAACAATGGGTTGCTAGATTAGCTCACACATCTCTAAGGGCATCTACCAGAGAAGACTGGTATTTTGATAGTGGTTGCTCAAGACATATGACTGGGATGGAGAACTTATTGGTAGATATACAACCTCATACTACCAGTTACGTGACCTATGGTGATGGAGCTAAAGGAAAAATCAAAGGTGTTTGGTAAGCTGGACAGTCCTAGAGTTCCAGAACTGAATAATATGCTGTTAGTAAAAGGACTAACTGTTAATCTCATCAGCATAAGCCAGCTATGTGATCAAGTCTTCAAGGTACAGTTCACTAAGGAAGTATGTGTGGTGATGAATGGAGACAATCAGGAAGTTATGAGAGGATCCAGATCCAAAGATAATTGTTATCTGTGGGAATCTAAAGTCTCAAACTACTCCTTAAAGTGCCCCTTAGCCAAGGAAGAACGGGAAGTGAAGATGCACTATGCCAAACAAGGGATTAGACAGCGCTTTTTTTGACATTAGACAGCGCTTAAAAGCGCTGGCTATACTGGCGCTGGTATAGGTCTTAGACAGCGCTTAATTTACTAAAAAAGCGCTGGCATAGGGGGGGTTTAGACAGCGCTTTTTCAGTAAAAGCGCTGTCTAAAACCCCCCTATGCCAGCGCTTTTTTAGTTAATTTCATGTTGAAATTAACTAAAAAAGCGCTGGCATAGGGGGGGTTTAGACAGCGCTTTTACTGAAAAAGCGCTGTCTAAACCCCCCTATGCCAGCGCTTTTTTACACTATATTTTGTTGAATTAAGCTGGATGCATGGTAGAATTAGACTCATCTTTCATGCTGAACCTCTCAACTGTAGAGTGTTTCTCAAACAATTTAGGCAAACTTTTCAAGCTTTAGATTATGAGTACTAGTACAAAAATGAACCAAGGTCTAAGAAACTAATAACAAAAACTTATAATTGAAAGTTCATGAGTGAAGGAAAAAATCATCATTTCATGAGTGAATAAATATCTGTTACAACAGAGTATTAAATATCAGTTGAGGAGTCCTCTAACTGTCAGTAGCTTTAACATCATGGTCTTTATTGTTCAACTTCTGTACAGGCTTCACCTCCGACATGCCCAGAAGAGCCCTTTTCTGTGTCTAGACGTATTAAAAGCCTTTCAAGCAATTCTTGGCAGTCCATTGCAGTAACCATCACTGACAACCTTGCCCTACCCCTCCAGCATCCGATGGCTATTGTTGACTCATCAACTTTGAGGGACTCTTTAGTAACTGTGTTCTCTGCAGAAAAGGAAAAATGCCAGTAATCAGATATATCGATGTCAACGGGATAGTTTAAACTTTTCTAGAGCATCACCTGGGATTATACATACCTTTACCCAGAACTATCACGTAACAGCCTGGCAATAGATTTTCTGCCTTTTTACCAAACTTGGCATCAGCAAAATCTGTAAATTTTACATCTTTGTCTTGCAGAAGATGCTTGAAGTCCACGGGAGAAGCCTGTATAATTTGCTTTGTTATGTATGGGAGAATAAGGGGCAATCCTTCAGATGATATCCTGAAAGCACATGGTGCATCGGTACCTTCTCGTGCTGTTTGTCTTTCCTATAAGATAAGGCAAGAACAGTTATTCACAAGTACTAGTAAAAACAAACTGAGACTTATATCTCAATCGGTCAAAGACTGACTCCTTGACCAGAAAACCACTTCCATTACAAGGACAAGTTTACAAACTACAAGGCCATGTCATTCAAATACTAATAGATTTATTCAACAGTGTAGATTGTGACAATTCCTTATGGCGTGCATGCTATTTGTACTATGCTAGAATGACGCATAGAAAAATCAGGTTGGTAAAGCAGTTTTAAATACATAAACTATTATATCACCATATAATCCTTACAGAATATATGTCAAAATGAGATATGAAAGCTTGACTATATAATTCATATCCAATAAAACTATAAACAATTTGAGCCAAAAAAACAAGTGCTGAAATTCATTAAATGATCTATGATATGAAATACTAGTTTCTAACTCTAATAGAAGATACAAGGTATAATTAACATTGACTTGAATGTTTTTAAAAAATTTATACATTTCCCTTTCATTATTTAAACTCAAACTCTGACAGAATGCCTCCCAAACCCAGCGCCAACACCATATCTACCAACCAATGAAAAAAGCAAAATTACATAATGCATCAATATTGAAAAGATTAAGCAGAACTGAACAGAAATTCAATAACAGAACCGTCAAAAACCACAGAACAGCCAAGGGTAGTGGCAACAGCAAAATAGCTACTGCTCAGAAGAATAACAAAAACACTGCTGGGGCACAGCACAACCACAAACAACCAGTTGCATGTGTTGAACAAAACACACAGCATCCACACACATTCTGTTTGAAGTTAGTACAGATAGGTTATTTTTATGGAAATAGAAGATTAACTATTCCAAATATTGAGTTTTTAACCAAGAATTTCCTATTTCATAACTGGCCACAATAATCATTACACGTGCACCTCAGTCCTAGGTAAACACAGAACAGGCAATCAAATGTAAGTCATCAAGAGCCATCAATCAAAAAATAAAAACCAACCATACATTACATACTACAAACCTGGCATGACCTATTTGATAAAGTCATACATCTAGCCATTTGAAACTCATCATAAGTGAAGAATTTTAAATTTATAAGCACACAAAAGCTATGAAAAGATGCATACAAGAAGCTCGCAATGTTTCAAAGACTAAACCGCGAGCCATTCAACCAGTAGAATTGTGAACTGCATTGTTTACACTTCGGCTATTTGACCGGATCAATCACACTTTCACCTAAGCTCAAGCTATTCAAAACCATGACCCAAAGATCTCACCCGTTCAAAAACATCGATATATAAAGCTTATTAAAGAATTAACTAACTAGCTATTAACAAGTTCAAACATACTAACTAAGCAAATTAATGCCTATTTGGATAAACAGTTAAACTAAAGAATGAAGATGTGGATGTCACAACAACATAGGTTTGATCTATATTCACACATATTCAGAAATTTAGGAATACCATAGTTGTTAACAACAAACACCATGACCATAAGCCAGGTGCAGTCTGTGGTTCCTGCTTTGAGCCTTCTTGGTTTCAAGAAAGGCGCGATTGGCAAGAGTATAAGTAAGGATGATAGATGACATACCCGTTTGCTTTCATCCATATCAGCTTTGTTGCCTACCAGTATCTTGTTAACATTGTCAGAAGCATGCTGCTCAATGTTACGAATCCAATTCCTGATATATGGACACAAGATGATATAAGACTATTTGCCATGTAGAAAAGAAATAAAAATACATTTGAAGCACATGATCTGGACACAGTAAAATAAGTTGTATTGTCATGTAAAAGAACTTAAAACACATTGCAAGCCAAATTGTCCAATTGAACTGTTGAATAATTGAATTGGCTGAATATAATGGGTGTTCTACTAAGACATTAAGATTTAAGTAAATCCGGATTTAAGGAGTGGAAATGATGAAAGAGGAATAGCATGCAACACGAGAGTGTGAGGAAGAGAAAATTACTGTTAAAAGAAGATTCGTCAGTAACGTCATATACAAGCAAAATACCCATGGCTCCACGGTAGTAAGCTGCAAAAGAGGGAATAATTTTTGTGACATAAGATCAACAATTTGCATATATTATGAAATGGTAGCAGAAGCCAATTGACACTTAAATTTGAACATTCTACAACAAAATCTTACGATAACAACAAAGGTCGTTTACATTAAGGTGGAATCAGCAACATAGATCAAATACCCCCATGATATCCCAAAATAAGCACATAAAAGCTATAAATTGTATTCAAAACAAACCTTATCTTGCCAAACTTTGAAAAAATGGTATGAGTAACAAGCATAGAAGGTTTAGAAGAAACCCTAGTCTCCGCGAACCACCGCGACGGCACACCACTAACAACAACCGTATCCGGTTCGCGCCTGGAACTCCGATTGACATTCCGAAGACCATTCCTCCATTTCACAACGTCGTTTTCATTCTTCTCACTCAAAAACGACAGGTCCCAGATGTGGAGTGTACCGTAAACGACGGGATCTTCGCGTTTACGCTTTTTGAGGTCTTTGTTGAAGCGTTTGAATTGAAGATCTTCTTCGGGGAGAGGAAAGGGAAGAGAATGAGAGGTTTGGAGAAAATCGAGTAAGGCTCGTTTGGTTTTCCATTCGTCGATTTGGTTTGTTATGGAGGATGAAGGTGTGGAAGGGTGTACGGTGAGGTTGAGTTTGATGCGTGGTAGGAGAGTGAGGTCTTTGTCTATTTCTAGGGTTGCTGTTGGGGGGATTAGGTTTAGATTTTCTTGCTCCTCCATTTTCATCTTCATGCTCATCACTCAGTCACTCGCTGACTAAACTGGTGTTATTTTCTTCTGCTACTTTTCTCTTACATCGTTAAAAATTAAAATCAGTTTAAACAGCGCTTTCTCAAAAGCGCTGTCTAAGACCCCCCCTTAGACAGCGCTTTCATTAAATTTTTAGAACATTTTCCGTGTTTTATTTTTATTTTAACCTTAGACAGCGCTTTCTTTTAAAAGCGCTGTCTAAGATGCGCTGTTAAAAAACCTTTTTGGCGTAGTGATGTGGCATGGAAGACTTGGACAACTTCATTTAAGAGGAATGAAGAAGATCATATCCAAGGAAGTAGTTAGAGGAATCCCAACTCTGCTTATGGATGAAAGAAAAGGTTGTGGAAAATGTCAGGTGGGCAAGCTAACCAAGATGTCACATCCCAAGATTGGACATCTAAAAACATCCAAAATTCTGGAATGCTTGCCGATGGACTTAATGGTACCTATGCAGATTGAAAGTCATGAGTTGTCCTCACCTATTAGTCCTCAGCAAAATGGTGTAGTTGCAAGGGAGAAACAGAATTGTGTAACATTATCCACTGCAGAAGCTAAGTACCTAGCATCTGGTAGTAGTTGTTCCCCATTGGTATGGATGAACCAGATGCAGACTGAGCACAATGTCACTTAGAATGTCATGACATTGGATGCTACTCAGTTTGAAAATTTAAGGGGCAAAGTGGGAATTTGTCCTTCTGAGGAATTATAGCAACTAATGATGTTAGGAATTTACTATTTAATATTTCAGAGTATTAAACAATTGAAAGTATGCTCTGATTGGTCAACAGATACTAGTTATTTCACTTGCAACAAATGTTATGAGATGTTGGTAAAGGAAGCTATTGTTAATTTGTGTGAAGAATGTGTTGTGGCAAAAGATGTGGTGTTGATGGTTGGATGCTTGCAGTCCTCATTGATGCCTGTTTGTATTTTTTTTTTGGGCTCTTAATGAGTTCCTTGGAGTTGTTCATTATCTCAGCTATCTCAGCTGTGTATGATGATGGTTTGCACTGCTTAACTATTATGTTAACATGTTTAATGTTATAACATCTGTCCTAACATTCTCTGATAGACTAATTGACATTTATTTTGTCTAATTTGTCACCTTTGGTAAATTTTGACTAAAAGGGGGGGGGGGGGAGAAGGGTTGATAAGTGTTAATGTGGAATGTGGAAGCAGTTGTGTATGTAGCTGAACTGAAGGACAACTATTGTTGAAGTAAATGCACAGGTGTTAAAACAAGAATGTTATTCTGAGTTACAGTATGTCAAAGAGGATGTCTGATATGGTTCACAGGTGTTGATGTTGAAGCAGATGTCAGAATGACATTCTGGCTGGTACAGGTGCTGGAGTTACTAGTATCTGATGTATGCACAAATTTAGGAGGAGAAGGAGTACCCTTGTGCATTTGTGTGTCTTACTAGTTGCATCCTTAACTAGTAATTCTGTTTTTGTTGCACAGATTTAGGGGGAGGAGAAGTACCCTTGTGCATGTGTGTAGTACTAGTAACTATAAAGCTAGTAATTATGTTGCTCCTGCTGCTATTCAAACTACTGTTATGGTGTTTAATTGCTGATAGTTTACCTTGTGAACAAAAAGGAAAGATATATGTTTTAGCCAAAATTTGCCAAAGGGGGAGCAATTTTGGTAAAACAAAGAGTGTTCACAAGATGTTATATGTGATGTCTTAACATAAGATGTCCTATGTACCTGCTGGAGTTCAAAAACATGTTCATGCAGTATTTGTTTCAGAATGTCATACACAAGGTCATGGCATCTGATATGATATGTACATGTTGGAGTTCAAGAACATGTTCATGCAGGATTGTTTCAGAATGTCATACACAAGGTCATGGCATCTGATATGGTTGTACCTGCTGGAAGTTATAAAAGGAATTATGGAATTATGCAGGATTTTTCCAGGATGTCAGACCCGATGTCATGACAACCTGTACACAAAACATTCAGTGTGAATGTCTGGTGTTTTGTGATTGCACACTTAATGGCAATCTGTGTTTGATTGAAGATCTGATGTGTGGATGAAATTCATCACTCTAAAGCTGTGAAGCAAGAGTGTGTATCTACTTGATCAAAGCTGTGAAGAAAGATCAAGTGGGTGTAGTCTTAATCAAAGCTGTAAAGCAAGATCAAGAGTGTGTATTCTTGATTGAAACTATGAAGTAAAATCAAGTGTGTGTTTCTGAAATTTGCTTGTAATTTTATTTCTGTTGGTCTGTAATTTTAAGTGTTGCTTTGGCAACATTTTTGACAAAAAGGGGGAGTAACACCTGTGCCCCAGGACAACAGATTTGCTATGTGCTTGAACATATATCGAAGATCCTCTAATCCAGAGGTTGTGCTGCAGCTTAATGTTCACCTTCTATGTGTGATGAGTGTGAGTGTGTTACTTGTGTGTGTTGCTGTTTGAAGTTTTTAATTTAACTTCTATGTGTGCTGCTGTGTGAAGTTTTTCTTTAACTTCTATGTGTGCTGAGTGTGTTGTTGTTCTGAGGGTATTAGCTATGTTAAGTTCTATGCTAGATGTGTGTTTTCCGCTGCCGTGAACTCTGTTGTGATGCCAAGTTGTTTTAGCCAAAAAATTTCCAAAGGGGGAGTTTGTAGATGTTTGATTGGCTGCATTTTATGTTAAAACACTAACTGTACTCTGATGTCTTGACTGATGTCATGACATGCTTGAGTAGTATGCTGCAGGAGTAGCTAATACAAGATTTACTGAATGTCAAACTCGATGTTATGACATTCATCCCTGACAGCAGATACTGGGCTATAAAATAATTGGTTTTCTGTTATAACTCAGTATTTATTTCAGTTTGTTTTTCAGGAGAACAACAAACCTGGCACATAGTCTATTGTCTGAATGTCAAACTAAATGTTATGACATTCATCCTTAACAGCAGATACTGAATTATAGGCAGGTTGGTGTTTCTGCTACAGTTCAATATGTATTTCAGTCTGTTTATCAAGTGAATAATAGACCTAGCACATAGTCTATTGTCTGAATGTCAAACTGAATGTTATGACATTCATCCTTGACAACAGATACTGAATTATAGGCAGGTTGGTTTTTCTGCTACAGTTCAGTATGTATTTCAATCTGTTTATCAAGTGAATAACAGACCTGGCATATGGCCTATTGTCTAAATGTCAAACTGAATGTTATGACATTTATCTCTCACAGCAGATGCTGTATTATAGACTGGTTGGACTTTCTGTTACAGTTCAACATTTAGTCCAGTCTGTTCTTCAGGAGAATAACAGACCTAGCATATGGCCTATGTTCTGGACGTCAAACTGAATGTTGTGACATTCATTCCTGACAGCATATGCTAAAGTGTAGGATGGTTAGTTTTTCTGTTTCAGTATTTTTCTCAGGCTATTTTTCAGGAATCTAACAGCTGAGCTAAAATCCAGGAAACTAACAACTGAGCTACAATTAATGAACCTAACAAATAGCCTATTTGTTAGCACCCTAATATGTGGAAATTAGGTTAACTTGCTTAACCTTAATTTTAGGAAATACAAGTACAAGGCCCAAGTGCTGCAATATAAAAGGATGGAAATCCTTCTTTCAGAACTCAGGGGTTTTAAGCGTGAAGCATTCATTGTACCATCATACTTCACTGCTGTATTTTTATGTGTGTTTTGTATTAGGTTTTATCTTGTGAGCCAGGCAATTATCACCTAGATGATTGCATTGGACTAGGGTGTTCATTGAGTTGTAAGTGTTGTGTCACTCTAAGCTTTTAAGCGTGAGTGCTGTGTTTCTTGATTAAAGTTGTTAAGCACAATCAAGAGTTGTTTGAAGTATAACTTCGCCATTTAACTTTAAACTAATTAAAGGTTGTAATCACTGTGGTGATTGAGGGGGAGTGAGTAGGAACTCTGGTCTTAGTTTACATTGAAATTGCATTGGGTAGGTATTAAGTGATAGGATTAAACAGTTGGTTTAAGGCCTGAATTAATACTGCTAATAGTGGATTTCCTCCCTGGCATGGTAGCCCCCAGACGTAGGTGTGTTTGTCACCGAACTGGGTAAACAATTCTCTGTGTTATTTACTATCCTTTACATTTACCTGTTGTATACATTCCTGTCTGCGTAGAATTGGATGTCATAACATCCAGTGTGACATCGAAAGTCTGTTAACTAGAATTTCAATAATCCCTAATTTTTGCATAAATTTCCCCAAGGTAGGGTACTCAATTTATCAGGATAATTCTTTTTATGTCTCTAACTTTTGCCTGGATCGCCCTTTCGGGTTTTCAATCCACCGAGGCGGTCACTTTTGCCTAAGTCGCCCTTTCGTGTTTTCAACTTAGCGAGCTGTTCTTTTATTTTTTAGGCGAAATATTTCTTGACTGCATCCGGATTTACAGAACGAGTGAACTCTTCACCATCCATAGTTGTAAGAATCAAAGCATCGCCTGGAAAGGCTCTCTTAAAAACATATGGGCCTTCATAATTAGGAGTCTATTTGCCCCTGGAATCTGGTTTCAAAGATAGGATCTTCTTGAGCACAAGGTCACCTTCTCTAAATACAGGAGGCCTGGCCTTCTTATCAAATTCCTTTTGCATTCTTTGCTGATATAACTAACCATGACACATGACCGTTAATCTCTTATCTTCAATCAAATTCGGCTGATCATACCTGGTCTGACACCATTCAGCTTTAGTCAACTTGGCTTCTATCAAGACATGCAATGATGGGATCTTAACCTCTACGGGGAGCACAACTTCCATGCCATAAACAAGTGAGAAAGGGGTTGCCCCTGTTGAAGTGCGGATGGATGTACAGTACCCCTTCAAAGCAAATGGGAGCATCTCATGCCAGTCCTTGTACGTTACAACCATCTTCTGGATAATCTTCTTGATGTTCTTGTTTACAGCTTCAACAACCCCATTCATCTTAGGTATGTATGGAGAAGAATTATGGTGTGCAATATTGAAGTCTTTGCAAAGAGCTTCCACCATATTATTGTTCAAGTTCGATCCATTATCAGTAATGATCTTACTTGGCACACCATAACGGCATATAATCTGATTTTTGATGAACCTTACAACAACTTACTTGGTTACATTTGCATACGATGTCTCTTCAACCCATTTTGTGAAGTAGTCAATTGCCACCAGAATGAAACGATGTCCATTCGACGCTTTAGGCTCAATCATGCCAATCATATCAATTCCCCACATGGAGAAGGGCCACGGAGAGGAAATGACATTCAATAGTGTCGGAGGAACATGAATCTTATCTGCATAAATTTGACACTTGTGGCACTTCTTCACAAACTTGCAACAGTCAGATTCCATTGTCAGCCAATAGTAACCTACTCGCAACATCTTCTTTGCCATTGCATGTCCATTGGAATGAGTATCAAAGGAACCCTTCATGGACTTCAGTCATCAATAGGTTTGCTTCATGTCTATCCACGCATCTGAGCAGAACCATATCGAAATTTCTCTTATAAAGTACATCACCATTCAGGTAGAAATTGCCGGCTAATCTTCTCAAAGTCTTCTTATCTTTCAAAGATGCCCCAAGCAGGTAAATATGACTTTGGAGAAAACATTTGATATCAAAATACCACGACTTTTCATCTCTGACCTCTTCAACAGCAAACACATGAGCTGCCCTTTCAAGACGCATCACAGTTAAATTAGGAACCTCATTCCAGAATTTCACCATAATCATCGAAGCCAACGTTGCAAGAGGATCTTCCATCCAGTTTTCATCTCGAGGGCTATGATAAAATTCAAACTTTATAAAGAAAGTTGAAATCCTCCTCACATAATTTCTATATGGTATCAAACCGGGTTGATTCGTCTCTCATTCACCTTTGATCTTATTCACGACCAAAGTTGAATCTCCATAGACGTCAAGATACTTGATTCTGAGATCAATGGCCTCTTCAAGCCCCATAATGCAAACTTCATACTCTGCCATATTATTTGTACACTTGAAAGTCAATCGGGATGTAAGTGGAAAATGTGTGCCTTGAGGAGTAATCATTACTGCCCCAATGCCATTACCGTATTGATTAACGGCTCCATCAAATACCATGCCCCAACGGGAACCAGGTTCTGGCCCTTCTTCAAGCAATGGTTCATCACAATCTTTCATTTTCAAGTACAAGATCTCTTCATCAGGGAAGTCATACTGCACTGACTGGTAATCTTCAATTGGTTGGTGAGCCAGATGGTCAGCCAAGATACTACCTTAGAACACAACCCATACTCTCATGAAGCACAGTCAAATACATAATCAACGGTCTTCCTTCAACAGGCGGAGACAAAATCGAGGGCTCAAGCAGATACTCTTTGATATTGTCAAAAGCTTTCTAGTAAATTCATGACCATTAAGCTATGGATAAACTTAACGTCAATTAAACCAGAGTCTCCACCGCGCTTTTATTGTTTCCAAGGGAAAAGGGAAAAGTACGAACAAAACCCAAAGATAAAAAGTTTTCAAATCAAAACTAATAAAATGCCAGAGATTACAGGTAAGAGGGTTGGTTACACAGAGGGAAAGTGTTAGCATCCAAAGTGTTCTAGGTACTCCTAGTGAGCCCTTTTTTGTGTGCATATGTGTTTTTGTATAAAATGATGTTTGAAGTAAATAGAGTGGAGGGATGAGAAAAGAATTCATTGGTTATATTTTTGTGTTTGACAAGTCCTTCGGACTTATGCCTACGTACCAATTATTATTTATTTTGGTTCCTTCAAAGGTAGTGTTTTGGATGACCACTTGGCTCACCAACCAATCGAAGATTACCAGTTAGTGAAGTATGATTTTCCTGATGAAGAGATTTTGTACTTAAAAATGAAAGATTGTGATGAACCATTGCTTGAAGAAGGGCCAGAACCTGGTTCCTGTTGGGCATGGTATTTGATGGAGCTGTTAATCAGTATGGTAATGGCATTGGGGCAGTGATTATTACTCCTCAAGGCACGCATTTTCCGTTTACAGCTAGATTGACTTTCAAGTGTACAAACAATAATGCGGAGTATGAAGCTTGCATTATGGGGCTCGAAGAGGCCATTGATCTCAGAATCAAGTATTTGGACGTCTATGGAGACTCAGCTTTGGTTGTAAATCAAATCAAAGGTGAATGGGAGACGAATCAACCCGGTTTGATACCATATAGAGACTATACGAGGAGGATTTCAACTTTCTTCACAAAGTTTGAGTTTCATCATATCCCTCGAGATGAAAATCGGATGGCAAATGCTCTTACAACGTTAGCTGCAATGATTGTCGTCAAATTCTAGAATGAAGTTCCCAACCTTACTGTGATGCGTCTTGATAGGCCAGCTCATGTGTTTCCTGTTGAAGAGGTCAAATATGAGAAGTCGTGGTATTTTGATAACAAGTGTTTCCTCCAAAATCAGATTTACCCGTCAGGGGAATCTTTGAAAGATAAGAAGACTTTGAGAAAATTAGCCAGCAATTTCTACTTGAATGGTGATGTGCTTCACAAGAGAAATATCTATATGGTTTTGCTAAGATGCGTGGATAGACACGAAGCAAACATGTTGATGACTGAAGTCCATGAAGGTTCCTTTGGTACTCATTCCAATGGACATGCTATGGCAAAGAAAATGTTGCGAGCAGGTTACTATTGGCTGACAATGGAATCTGACTGTTGCAAGTTTGTGAAGAAGTGCCACAAGTGTCAAATCTATGCAGATAAAATTCATTTTCCTCCGACACTGTTGAATGTCATTTCCTCTCCATGGCCCTTCTCCATATGGGGAATTGACATGATTGGCATGATTGAGCCCAAAGCTTCGAACGAACATCGTTTCATTTTGGTGGCAATTGACTACTTCACAAAGTGGGTTGAAGCGACATCGTATGAAAATGTAACCAAGTAAGTTGTTGTGAGGTTTATCAAGAATCAGATTATATATCGTTATGGTGTGCCAAGTAAGATCATTACTGATAATGGATCAAACTTGAACAATAATATGGTAGAAGCTCTTTCCAAAGACTTCAAGATTGCACATCATAATTCCTCTCCCTTTAGACCGAAGATGAATGGGGTTGTTGAAGCTGCAAACAAGAACATCAAGAAGATCATTCAGAAGATGGTTGTAACGTACAAGGATTGGCATGAGATGCTCCCATTTTCTTTGCACGAGTATCGTACATCCATCCGCACTTCAACAGGGGAAACCCCTTTCTCACTTGTTTATGGCATGGAAGTTGTGCTCCTGGTAGAGGTTGCGATCCCATCACTGCGTGTCTTGATGGAAGCTAAGTTGTCTAAGGCTGAGTGGTGTCATACCAGATTTGACCAGCTGAGTTTGATTGAAGAGAAGAGGTTGACTGACATGTGCCATGGTCAGTTTAATCAACAAAGGATGAAGAAAGCTTTTGATAAGAATGTCAGACCTCGTGTATTCAGAGAAGGTGACCTTGTGCTCAAGAAGATTCTATCTTTCAAACCAGATTCTAGGGGCAAATGGTTTCCTAATTATGGAGGCCCATATGTTGTTAAGAGAGCCTTTTCAGGCGGTGCTTTGATTCTTACAACTATGGATGGTTATCCCGATAAATTGAGTACCCCACCTTGGGGAAATTTATGCAAAAATTAGGGATTATGGCAAGTAATTGCATCCTGCTGATCTTCAGTTTTGAAGACATTCTTGAGCATATTGTCAGATTTTGATCCATCATCCCCAGTAGCGGCCAAGAGCACAGTGGATATCAAGAATTGGCAGGAGGATTAGTGATCATTGTATTCAATGTAGCCCTTTTCTGTGTAAATTACCATTTTTCGACTTTTGTAAAGATCTATGGAGTCTTGTCATTTACAGACTACCATTCTCTTAAATAAAATTGAGCTTTTATCCAATTGTTTCTACTCTTGTTTAATTTAGCCAAATAGATTTAAATTTTTATTATGATCATTTTTGAAATTAATTTTTTTATCAAAATCCTATTTTCTTAAACATATAAAAGCATTAATTTTAAGCAATCAATCTCATTTAAAAGGAATATCCACAGTGGTTTGAAAGAGGTAAGCCCTAAGTGTGGAGCATTATTGGTTCTCCCCAAGCAGTTGGTGTAATTCCCCTTTCATTACCGACAGCACATCAGGACCTGATGTTTATTGATTTCCCCAGCCGAGTTGTTCATCTTCTCCAGCTGAGTTTGTGATTGTCCTCCCTCGGGTTGTAGGCATTTCATTGCAGCAATTTCCATGGTTTCGAAATAACTTTGTTTCCCCACAAGTCGCCATCAGATTCGTCCTGGGTCGGAGTTTGGAGCAGTTATTTATGGTCATCCCCTGCAGGGTTGTCTCCCATGTAATATGGGGTTGACCTAAAATTCCCCATAGGATTGACAGTAGTTTCCTCAGCAGATCTTCTCCTTTCTTCCCCAGCTAGGGTTGAGCCTTCGAGATGTTTGATCTCTCTCTAGCAGTTGTTTCCCTCCTGTGAAGATTGGCCTAGAATTTTATCGATGATTCAAACCAGCGACATTTTGTATCCTTTGTGATTGTTTTGTCAGCATAATCATCATATATGCATATACATATACATATACATATACATATCCACTCATATAGCTTCCATTATTGCATTATTGTATTTAGTAATCCACTGTTATGGTGGTACTTTATCCCCATGCAGGTTCGGTGTGTCTGTCCTCCTTCAATTGTAGAGTGTCAGCCCCCCTAAGCAGAACGACTTTAACCTTTCTCCCTTCCCCACTGAGTTATTTCCTCGTGGATGATTATTATTTCAGTTTCCTTCCCAGTTGATTATCTGGATGGAACCACTCCCCTTGAGTTATATCCTCACTGGGTTGAGTCTTTGATTGACCGTCTCTTTCAAGATCTTACCTAGATAGATGTCCCTGGTCCTCTAAGAGTCTATTACCCAGTAACTGGTAATATTCTTCTTAGTTTGCAGTTTGTTACTTCTCGCCCAATACCCAGCAAAAGTAACCCCCATTTTCTTCCCCAGCGGATTCGTTTTCACGTTTCCCAGGAAGTATATCCTTGATATGTTCATCTTAACCGATGACGGATATTTTCTTCCCCTCTGTTGAGTTTATCCTTGATATGTTCACTTTAACTAGTGACGGATATTCTTTTTTTGTTGGTATTCTGCCCAGTAAAAAGGTAGTTGTAATCTTTATTTTGTTCCCCAGAGAGTTAATTCTTAATATGTTCATCCTAACTGATGATGGGTTTCCTTCTCTTCGCGGTCTTCTACCCAGTATCCGGTAGTTGTAAATCCTGTTTTTTCTCCCCTTTGCAGAGTTTATCCTTGATATATTCACTTTAACCAGTGACAGATATTCTCCTGTGGTTTTCTATCTAGTAACTGATAGATATAATTCTCATTCTTCCCCTTAGAGTCTATCCTTGATATGTTCATCCTAATCGGTGACATATATTTTCCCTTTTGGTATTCTATCCAACATTTGATAGATGTAATTCCTACTCCGTTATGGAGGTTTATTCTTGATATGTTCATTTTAATCGATGACAGGTATCCTCCTTAACATCCCCAGGCAAGACTGTCCTTGATATGTTCATCTTAATCGATGACGGATTTTCTTTCCTTTGAGTTTATCCTTGATATGTTCACTTTAATCAGTGACGGGTATTCTCCACCTTCAGTCTTTTGCCCAGTAACTGGTTGTTGTAAATCCTATTTTTCCCCGACAAGTCTATTCTTACCCAGTAACCGATAATGAATACACCTCCTGGCTACCCTCGGCGAGTCATCCTTAATATGTTTACCCTAACCGGTAACAGATGTCCTCCCTGTCAGATTTTGTTATCCCCGTACCCAGTAACCGGTAG
Organism: Lathyrus oleraceus; assembly: GCF_024323335.1. NCBI lineage: Eukaryota > Viridiplantae > Streptophyta > Magnoliopsida > Fabales > Fabaceae > Lathyrus > Lathyrus oleraceus. Next base: position 184,020,478 of record NC_066585.1, read on the forward strand.
TGGGTAATATATTTCTTCTCCTCTTGTGTTGAAGGTCTTTTCTTCCCCAGTTGAGTTCGAGTGCGTGCTTCCCCAATGGAGTCACTATCCCCTGCTTGGTTCAGGCATTTCATCTTTGTTCTGATTTACCTGTTTCCCCCCTGCAGATTATTCCCTTTACTCCCCGGCTGAGTCTTTCCATTGATTTATTTTCATGGAATTCCTCGAGTCCCCCAGCAATTTTAAGTCGTGGCCTGGCCTACGCACAACCTTTTTATCCCCTCAGAGTCTCTGTTCCCTAGTGAGTTTTCCTTACGGAATGCATTACGCTCATGCAGACTTTCGGTGTCTCCAGATTCTTTTCCTTTATGGTAATATTTCCCCACAGAGATTTAGTTTAACATTCATATCATATGCATCATGAGGTATCTTAGGGACCAACGTTTTTTTCTATATGTTGTTATTTTAAGCCCATTCTATGGAGTCGATACAAAGACTTTACTCTTCACCTCCTCAGTTAGAATGTCCTTAAATAAGGGAAGCTGTAAGACCCCAATTTTGACCCTAAGATCCCTCATGTTATTTCATCATATGCATTAGCATTGGGATCACATCTTTGTATCCTCCTTACCCCTTATTCATTGGGTTTGTATTGGGAGAGATCACCAAGCACCATTTGATTGTATCATACTTTGTATTTTATCATTTTTTACTAACCAAAATACCAAAAATATGTCTTTGCATTTTGTCTAACTCTTTTGTAGGTAGGGCATATGCTCACCTTTGATCTAGCAAGTTCATATCTAGGGTTTAAGACCCTAATTGTTTAAGAGTTAAATCAAGAATGGTCTACAATGGATCTAAGAATCATATATGGATCCCCATGATCTTCATATGTTATTTTGATCAAGAAATCATCAAGAGTTTGGAATTGGTTTGCCTTGGAAACCCTAATTCATCTGGGTATCTTGTGTAACTTCTTCAACAAAATTATTCAACAATTGATCAAATATTTAAAGGGATACTTCAAATTTCATCATCTTATGCGTATATGATCTCCCATTAGTCCCAAAAGTCAAGAGAAATACAAGCTAGCAAGTTGGTTGATGATGGTTGACCAGAAGAATTCATTTGATCAAATCTGGGGTCCCCTAGACCCCATCTCCTACAATATTTGTCATATGAAAATGATTTCAAGATCAAAGTTACTCTAAATGACATTACAAAACAGTTTCATGTTTAGGTCTAGATCTATTTTTGCTTGGAAAGTCATTTTCTATGGTGAAAGAATATAGGTCATTTTGTCTAAACCCTAATTTGGAGGTCAAGTTCCCAAGACCATAACTTGATCATTTTTTATGAGATGAAAGATTTCCAAGTTTCACAATCAAATCCAAGATGTCTAATTCAACTTTGATGTTTGTAGGAAGATAAATTTCAACTTTTATGAGCATGTGATATGAGGATACATTTTAGGTCATTTTGGACCAATGCCATTGAACAAGTGATTTTTCTCGACTTCAAAAATGCATAACTCCTTCATCTTAAATCCAAATGAGGTCAAATTTGTGACCATTTTGAAGGACTTTGAGAGAGATACAACTTTGATGAAGGAACTTTTCTCATTTGAAGATCACATAAAAAAGTTAGCCAAGGTGGAATAAGTGAACATATGGCTTGACACTTAAATTTGTTTTTGATATGTTTAACTTTCCAAACTTCCACCTCAAATTAAAAAGTGTTCAACATGAATGTTGTTCCTCGTGATCTAACCTTTCCAAAAAGTACAATTTCATCCATTTTGGACAAGATTTGAATGGGATACGCATGGCTTGAACTTTGCATCATCATTTGGCAAGATTGAACTTCAAACTTCCATGCACAATTGCCTAACATTCCAACATGATCTCAGACTTGTGTGTACTCAATTATGGACCAAATGACATGATCTCATGGGCTTGTACACGCCCATGCATCCATGCATCACACATTTCTATTTTTGGATTCCATGTTCAAGTGTGCAAATATTAATTGGATTGGCTATAAATAGAGGCCCTATGCATCAGAAATGAGGACTCCTTCGCACCAGCTTTGACCCCAAACACCAAACCATTCCATTTGAGAGGATAAACCTGAGAATTTTCATTGGAAATTGAGTTTGAATCTCACTGTTTTGAGATTAAAAACTCCAGGGATCCAAAGCCTTTTGATCATTCTAATCTACTGCTGCAAGCATTCTAAGTAAGATCAAGCACGAATCAAAGCAAGAACCATCGAATTCAGACCTACATTGAAGGTATATTTTAGAAATTTTCATCTCTTCGATTCTTACTCAATTCTCCATAATTCTCTTGGATCCTTGGTTGTCTGAAGTCCTACCAATGTAGGCAACAAGATTGAGTTGCTTTGAGGTCAAATCGAAGCAACTCAGATCGTGCATCTCAAATTTCAACTCCTTGTATCTTCCCATATACTTGGAGTTAGGATGAATTGAGGCCAGATTCGAGCTCAATGCCATTTATACTTTAAAATCATATCCTTCTTTTTAATTTTGGTGATGGTTATGACTGAACCAGTCCGGTGAGGCTCGCTTGAGAAGGAGACCAGAGTTGTAGCATCGTTGGTGAGTTGGCGTGTTCAGAGCCACATGATCCTTTTGAAATGAAATAATCATAAGTGTTGGTTTGAATTACCAAGTTTGCAGCGCGCTGACTAGAGCCCATCATGGATTGCACGCTTGTGACCACTTAATCAGCCACCTCAATTAATGAGGGAGATCAAGTGGTCCACGTTTTTTTTGATTATTTGATTTTCATTTATTGGTTTTATTTTCATTAATTCATATTAATTTTAATATTGATCCAAAAAATATGAGAGTTTCACCAAAAATTCTTAAATAATTTCCTCTTTCATTTTGTGAATTAAAAATATTTTTTGGATCATTATTAATATTTTTCATGATTTAATTGATTTTGTGAATAATTTTAATTGTTTAAAAATATTTTTTAAGCTTCCAAAAATTATGAATTTTTTTCTCCATGGTCCTTTGACCTTGTTTGACCTATGATAAATCTCATGGCCATTTCTTTGGTGTTTTGATGAGATTTTAGGAACTCGATAAACCATAATTTAATTTAATGCATATTTTAGTTGATTTTAATTATTTAAATGCCAAATAAATTGTTTTGAGCTTCTAATTTTGACTTGTTGAGTTTGACTTGTGTTGTTGGGCGTTGGTCAAGGTTGATTTGACTTTGTTGAGTTAAGATCATTGGATTTAGGGGATTAATGAAATGTACATTTCATCTCCCAAAATGAATGAATGATCTTAATTTGGTAAAAGTCCTCCTTTGACCAATTTGTGTTGATTCCATTTCCCCTCCCTCTTCATCTCATTCACCCTCTCTATTCATTCATGTCATGGACCTATAATGTCTCTATATCCTAAGGCTAGTTGATTGCAAAATCAACATAAGTATGGATGAGATTAGGTCCATCTTTTTGCATATTCTTTTAAGTATGGTATGTTTTAGGAGCATAGTCCATTATACTATGTCTCTAACATGCATTAACACTAAAATTTCTATTGCCCAACCTCAAATAGTTGTGACTTCTACATAAGTCCAATTACGATTGCTTAACATAGCGCTAAATTTTGACACAAAAGGCATAACATTCTAGTAAGTGGGATTGTAAGTCTCCCCCCTTTCATGGTATTATTTGGAAACTTGGCCTTTTTTCCTTCCTTTGGAAGATGTCTTGGTTCAAGGATCCATGTTTGTGATAAGTGGGTTGAGTGTTCTCCAAAGAATGACTTAAACAAAACAAAAGCAAAAACAATACTAACTTCTAATCAACTAACAATTAACATTTAATTTCAAGCCATTTACTTTTATGAACTTTAATTTCAAGTCTTTATTCATTTGCCATTGTTCATACCATTCAATTTTTTTACTTAATGTCATTTTCACTTTGCTAATTTGAGCCTTATCTTGTGAATATATTGTGATTGTATATACTTGTTTGTTTTTGTGTTCCTTTGACTTTAATGTACATAATAACAACAAAAAATCTTAAAAGACGTTTTGTGTGGACTATTGGTTTGATCTGAGACATTGGACTTAGAATTAGGCAACATTCCCTATGCAAAGGAATTGGCCAATGCCAACTTTTCTAAAACCAAGTGCTTATGAAGTGAACATTCATCTGATACAATATTGAAGATACATTTGAGTTCATCTGCAACATGATCATATTGAATTTGTTACTTTGAACCTGTGCCTAATGCCTACCTTTGAAGTCATCTGATACATGGGAAATTTTGAAGAAGATCATGGAGTTGCTAAGCTTGGATGTGGATATCTTTATTTGATGCCTTGCTCTTCATCTTTCTATTTGTGTATTGATATTGCTTGATTTTAAATTCCATAGAAAAGTGGATTTCTATATGACACTCTTGTCTATTGGATTGCATCCCACTGGTCAGATCTTTTCAACTCTTAACTTTTAAATTTATGCTTAGGATTAGTCTCTTCATCTCTTCCCCCATTTCTTTAATTTCAAACCTATCTCTCCTTTTAAAAATCTTCTTTGCTTGTGATTTCTAAACTCAAACTTTATTCCAAATTAGAAACTTTGGCCTTATGCCATTGCATTTTTAAACTCTTTTCTTAATCAAAATTTGTAAATAAACTTAACTATACTTGACTTAAAATTTTAAAAGAAAAAAAAACTAACACTCATTCAAACATTTTAGGACTTTTGTGCCTTTGTTAAACTTAAATTTTCTTTAAAAGCAAGTCACTCACTTTGAAATTGATACGATGAACTATGGGGTTTTTATCCCTCATTTTTATGTTGGTACGTAGGCATAAGTCCGAAGAACTTGTCAAACAAAAAAATATAATCAATGAATTATGTTCTCATCCCTCCACTCTATTTACTTCAAACATCATTTTATATAAAAACACATATGCACACAAGAAAGGGCTCCCTAGGAGACTTTGGGTGCTAACACCTTCCCTCTGTGTAACCAACCCCCTTACCTGTAATCTCTGGAATTTTATTATTTTTGATTTGAAAATTTCTTATCTTTGGGTTTTGTTTGCACTTTTCCCTTTTCCCTTGGAGACAATAAAAGCGCGATGGCGACTCTAGTTTAATTGACATTAAGTTTATCCATAGCTTAATGGTCATGAATTTACCGTTACATTCTCCAGCAATTTTCATGTCGTAGCCTGGCCTATGTGTAACTTTTATCCCAGAGTCTTTGTCGCCCTAGTGAGTGTTCCTTACGGAATGCATTGTGCTCCTGCAAACTTTTGGTCTCTCCAGCTTCTTTTCCTTTCTGGCAATATATTCCCCATAAAGATTATTTTTGCATTCATATCATTTGCATCATGAGGTCTCTTAGGGACCAAAATTTGTTTCTTGATGTTGTTATTTAAGTCCATTCTACTGAGTTGATACGAAGATTTTAACCTTCACATCCTCAGCTAGAATGTCCTTAAATAGGGGCAGTTGTAAGACCCTAATTTTGACCCTAAGATCCCTCATGTTATCCTATCATTTGCATTGGCTTTGGGATCACACCTTGTCATCCTCCTCAATCCTCATTCATTGGGTTTGCATTGGGAGAGATCACCAAACACTTTTGATTGTATCATACTTTATTTTCTTTTGTTTACTAACCAAAATGCCAAAAAATACATATCTATGTGTAGCTTTCTTTCTTGTGTTAATGTGTGTCCACCTATGCCTCATCAAGCTCATATCTATGGTTTGAGACCCTCAATGTAAGATATCAATCAAGGAAAAGTTGACATTGGTTCTAAATATCATATATGGATCCCCATGTTCTTTAATTGTCATTTTGATCAAGAATTCATCAAGAGTTTGAAGCTTGTTTGCCTTGGAAGCCCTAATTCATCTAGGTATCTTGTGTGACTTCCTCAACAAATTTCTTCATCAATTTGTCAAATATATCAAGGTATACTCCATTATACATAATCTAAATCATATATGATTCTCCATGAGCCCCAAATATCAAAAGAACTTCAAGTTTGCAAGTTGGTTCAAGGAAGTTGACCAGAGAAAGTCAATTGGTCAAATCTAGGGTTCCCTAGACCCTATATCCTACACTTTTTGTCATATGAAAATGATTCCAAAATAATAGTTACTCTTTATGACATTCCAAACAACTTTCATATTGGCATCAAGATCTAATTTTGCTTAGAAAGTCATTTTTTATGGTGAAAGGTTATAGGTCATTTTGTTTGTGCCCTAGATGGAAGGTCAACTTCCAAGAATCATACCTTGCTAATTTTTTATTATATGAAGGAAATCCAAGTTTCATGATTAATTTAAATATGTCTTATCCAAATTTTCCTCTTTGATAAATGTAAAATTATACTTGCAAGGGTATGTACTAAGAGGAAAGATTATAGGTCATTTTGGGACATCATCATTTAACAAGCAATTTCCCTTAACTTCTAAAATCCATAACTCTCTCATGAAAAATTAAAATGGTGTCAAATTTGTGACCAAATTGAATAGGAGTGAAAGAGATACAACTTTGAAGAAGGAACCATTTTCATCTGAAGCTCATAGCAAAAGTTATTCAAGGTGGAAAAAGTGATCATTTGACTTTTAACTTTGAAAATTTTCAACTATGTTTGATTTATCCAACTTCCACCTCAAAATTCATCATGATCCAAGCTCCAAATGGAAAGAGTTTCAACATAAAAGTTTATCCCCTTCATGTTGCCTTTCCAAAGAGTCTAAGATCACGCATTTGGAGCATTTTTGAGTGACTTGTGTATAGGTGCAATGCATGGCTCCATTTGGAAGATTTTCATGACCATTTTTTATTTCACAATGCTTGGCTTCATGAATTGTTTTCAGCATCACATGTGAATTTTGGACATATTCCAATCATTATTTAGGCCTAGCACATGCCCATTAAAGCATGCACCCTGGCATTGCTATTTTTGGCAAAACTTCAAATGGTGTGAAAAGCAACGTGTAGGCTATATATACATGTTCTTTGAGCTCAGAATTGGATCCCTCTTGCCCAAGTTTTGACTTGCTTCTTCCCTAAACCTCCATTAAAGGATAAACTTGGAGATTTCTCTTGAAATCAAGTTTTAATTCTCATTCTGTTTTGGAATTGAAACTCCAAGAATCCAAGCCTTTCAATCACTCATTTCTCTTCCTGTAAGTTGTTAGAGGCTAGCCAAGGCAAATTGGAAGCAAGATCAAGCTCAATTGAAGCAAACCGAAGGTGAATTTTCTGATTTTTCTCTTCTTCAGTTTTCCCTCAGTTCTCCATTATTTTGCTTGTTCTTTGATTGTCTGAAGACCTACCAATGTAGGCAACAAGATTGAGTTGCTTCGAGGTCAAATCGAAGCAACTCAGTTCATACTCCTCAATTTTCAATTCCATGTATCTTTCAATATACTTAGAACTGGAGAGTTTTGAGGGCAAATTTGGATTCCAAACAATTTTCTCTTCAAATTAGTGTCTACACTTTTCATTTTGGTAAAGGCTGACGGTGGACCAATCCGGTGAGGTCCACCGGAGAAGATGACCGGAGCCCTAGCTCCGATGGTGTGTTGGCATTATCCTATCCCTTTGATCCTGGTTCCATGTTTTAATCAGAGCCCTTGGTTTTGATTACCATTCCTGGAACACGTTTGACTTGGCCTTTGGTAGACTGCACACACGTGGCCATCCGATTTGTCACCTAATTTAATGAGGGAGATTTGATGGCCCTTGTTTTTTCCATTTATTTTTATTATTCTGATTTTATTTTAATTACTTCTATTTTGATTAATTTATATTAAATTCATTTTTAATCCAAAAAATATGGGACTTTCACAAAATATATTTAAATATTTTCCTCTTCAATATTTTGAATTAAAATCATTTTTTGGATTAATTTTGATATTTTTTGTGAATTAATTGGTTTTGGACTTGTTTTTAAATATTTTAAAATACTTCTGACTTTCTAAAAATTCTCAAATTTTTTGTCTAAGGTCCTTAGACCTTGTTTGACCTAGGATAAATCCCTTGGCCATTTATTTGGTGATTTGATGGGATTTGAGGTTTTTACTTTGGAAAATGCTTTTTAATTTGATTTTTAATTGCTTAATTGTTTAAATATATTGTTTAGCCATTTGTTTGACTTTGTATTGTATAACTTCCTGTTTTGCCTTGACCATGGTTGATTTGAACTTCCATTTGATCAATACTATTGAATTTAGGGGGTTGATGAAATGTACATTTCATACCTCAAAATGAATGGATAGTATTGATCAGATAAAATTCCTCCTATGATCAATTTGGATCTTTATTCCCCCCTTCTTCTTCATATTCATCCATATTCATCCATCATTGACCAATGAATTCTCTCCAAGTCTAATGCTAGTTGATTCATGAATGACTTTGTGTCAGATGAATCAACATAAGCCTGACTGAGATAAGTCCTTCCCACTTTATTTTTGTGTGTGGTATGTTTTGGGAGCTTGGTTCTTTGTACCATGTGTAGCGGGGTATTCGTTACCATTAGAGATATTGGCTAAATCCAAGGTAAATCATACAAGTCGAGTCGTCACCGCACTTCTATTTATCCAAAGGAATGGTTAGAAAGCGAACAAAAACCTAAAAGTTTTATCGAATCAAAAACTAGTAAAAATGTCAGAGATCTGGGTAAGGGGGTTGGTTATGCAATGGGAAGGTGTTAGGCACCCAAAGCATCTTAGGTACTCCTAGGGAGCCCTTTTCACATTTGTTGTAAGGTTGTTGTTTTTTTTTTTTTTGTGAAAATTTATTTGTGCAAACATGATTGAAGGGATGAGAAAAGAATATACAAATTTATTTACATTTTTGTGTTTGAATGGATGAACCCATTGCCTACGTACCATCTTAAAAAAGGATTAGGATCAAAACCTCGTAGTTCGGGGTAAAAAAATTCAAAAAAAAGTTGGTGAATTGATTGGTCCAAAAACCTTAAGGTCTTTTGTTATCAAAGGGAGAAAACTCAACCTAAAACCACAAATCCACCATGTGAGGATAGCTTCAACATGCTAGTGAGGGGTTAACCCTATAATAAGCATGGAAGACTCATTGTCCATCACTAAGGATAAAGGTGAGTATTATATCTACCTCAAGGATAACTCAAACCTAATAGCTAATGGTTATAAAAAAAGGTTTGATTAAGAAGGTGGCCATTGAAACCACAAAAAGTATTTGAATGGGTTATATTTACCAATTAAAAGTATTTACAAAAATAGGGTTAAAGTGGATTAAAAGGTTCAATTCAAAATAAGTGTTATGAAAAATAAGTTTGAAAATCAAAAGCATAAGGCTTAGGTTTCTAATGTTGAAAACAAAAGTTATTGTTTGCACAAAAAGTTTTGGCTTGGGTTAGAATGGGGAAAAAAAGAAGGGTTAAATTCCTAAACATACAAGAGATAAGGGAAAAGAAAATAAAACCACATTAGGAGTTCCCCTCTTGAGATCATATTGATGATCCAAGTAGCTCCCATCCTTTGGAATAAGCAGTCACAAACAAATATCTCAAGCCATTAAGCACAGGTAATCGGAATAAACCTCCAGGTGGTATCCCACAAATAAAGTGGAACACCAGGCCATCTCTGCAAGAGTCATGTGAGCCCTCTCAAAAAAAACTCAACAAACAGGTTAGAGAAACAAAAAAAAGGGTAATCAAGGGTTGCCCCCAAATCAAAATGTAACCACAGGAATCATGCCATTAAAATTCACAAAAAAGCTCACAAAAAGCAACCAAGGGTAGGAGGCCTAAACCTCCTGTCAAACACATGCATCCAAAGGGTATCAATTTCACCCATAATACCTCATACCCTCAGATGATTCAAATTAAGAGCATAAAATTATGGGAATAAGGCAAACCTGATTGGAGAGCTTGATTGAAATTGAGTTGCACCCGTGAGGTTTACAAAACAATCTTTAGGGTTTATGTGAGGCATAGGTGATTCTGTGCAGTTGAGTTCCCTTCAGGGTTTGGAGGCTGCTCTGAGTTCTCTGTTAGCTTTTCTCTCACTTTCTTTTTCCTTCCAGGGTAATAGGAATGGAATCTCCTTTTGTTTCACCGAAACTCTGAATTTATAACCTGATTTTTGTAGACCTGTGGGCTCAAATGAGAGAGGCCCAAGTCCAAATTTTTTTTTTTGTTTTTTTTTTGTTTTTTTATTATTTTTTTATTATTATTATTTTTTTAAACACGTGGGCTTCGCCTAGCGAGCATGATAGTTCAAGAAATTCCTCTGAGCGTAGGTGATTCTGGTGGCTTTTCTTGGGACTCGCTAGGCGACCCATTCTGCTCGCCTAGCGAGCATGACAGCTCATGAACAAACTTTTGCTCCTTCAAGATTAACGTTTTGACTGACGAATAGACCCCATTTGAACCTGTTGGAAGTATCTCAAGCCATTCCCTTGTGTTGACTGATCATCTAAATAGAACCCACAAAGTGTCTTGGATGATACTCAAGCTTCAAACAAAAGATGTTAGTGACACATTTTTGTGCTTTTGGTTAGTAAACAAAAGTAAGAGAAACAATGATGTATAATTCAAGCATGCTTGGTGAGCTCAAACCAATCACAAGGAGTCCCACCCAAAGGCAAAGGGAACCAAGATGCTAAAGATCTTGAGGCAATGCAAATGCAATGTTATGATGCCATGAGGGATCTTAGGGTCAAAATTGGGGTCTTACACCATGTCTCCAACATGCATTAACACCAATATTTTATTGCCCGGCCTCAGATAGTTATGACTTCTACATAAGTCTAATTACTATTACTTAACATAAAGCTTAATTTGTCCCAAAAGGCATAACATTCTTGTAAGAGAGATTGTAAGTCTCCTATTCTTCATGGCATTGAGTGAAAACTTGACCTTTTTTCCATTCATGAAAGCTAGTGGCATACTTTTTGATTTATCCAAGTTGGATCCCTTCTCATGGATGATGTCTTGGTTCATGCCTTCATACTTGTGAATAAATGGTTGAGTATTCTCCAAAGAATGACTTAAACAAATTGAACTCTTCACTAACATTTGACTAACCCCTCATTAACATTGTTTTATTTTAAAGTCATTTACTTAATGCAATTTAAATTTCAGTACATTTATCATTCATTGCCATTTACATTTCATGCAAGATGTTTATGTTTCAGTCCTTTTCACTTTGCTCATTTGAGCCATATCTTGTGATTGTATATATTGTGTGCTTGTGATTTTGTTCTGCTTGTGGTCTTAGGACCTTAAAATATTTCATATCAACAAAAGCCTTAAAAAATATCTTGGTGGACCGTTGGACTTGATCTGAAATTTTGGACTTAGAATAGGCAACTTCCCTATGCTTTGAGGACCTGGCCAATGCTACTAGTTGAGACTGGGTTATCCTTGACTGTGCCTTTCATCTGATGCGAACCTTGAAGTGCCCTTGGTTCATCTATTTTGTGGTCTCTTTGTTTAATCAGTTATTTTGACTTTGTGATTGATGTCTGATGATTGTTTTCTGAGAATTTGCCAAGGAATACTTTCACCTGATACATTGGAAGACATTGAAGACTTCTAGCTATTGGAGTGCTTGCTTGGATGTTATGACTATATTTATTTGATGTCTTGGTCTTCATATGATCTGCTTGGATGTTTTCTTATGCTTATTTTCTTGCTCAAAAGTCCAAAGGAAATGAGTTTCTATCTGACATTCTTGTCTTGTGGATTCACCCCATTAGACATATCTTTTCAACTCTTAACTTTTAATTTTTGTCTAGGATAATCCCTTCATCTCCTCCCACTTCTTTAATTTCAAAATCTCTCCCTCTTTTTCAAAACCTTCTTTGTTTGTGTTTTCAACTTAGACATGTTTAATGATTAGAAATTTTGGCCTTATACCATTGAATTTTCAAAAAAAATCTTAATCAAAATTGTTAAGAAACTTAATAATATTAACCCCAATTTCAAAAGACAGAAAGAACTAACAACCTCATTCAAACCTTTGGCCATTTTGTGCCTTTTCTTTCAAAAACTTTGATAAAATCAATTTATCAACCTCTGTGAAATTTTTACCACGAACTACGGGGTTTTGATCCCTCATTTTTATGTTGGTACGTAGGCATAAGACCAAAGGTCTTGTCAAACACAAAAATATAATAAATGAATTTTTTCCTCATCCCCCCATTATATCTTTATCAAACATCTTTTTAACAAAAACACTTGGGTGCTAATACCTTCCCTCTCTGTAACCAAACCCCTTACCTATAATCTCTAACATTTTATTAGTTTTGATTTTGTTCGTACTTTTGCTCTTTTCCTTTGGAAACAATAAAAGCGCAATGACGACTCTGGTTTTATTGACGTTGAGCTAACCAGTAGCTCGATGGTCATGAATTTACCGCTACACGGTGAGTCTGGCAACTTTTTCTCTGAGCTCTGATTCTCTTGTTTCATCTGATCCATCCTTCTCTGACGATTAGCACAAGTATTGTAGTGATGAGTCAGCTTATCTGATACAAATACGAAGAATAATGAGACATCTGGCCAAAGGGCGAGAAGGCAAGAAACCTGTTATGCGAATGATGCATGAAATACAACATTTTTATTTTATTATTTCAAGGAACATATAAAGCCTTACTTGCAAATATTTGAATAATAATAATAATAATCAATAATAACATTTGGAATTGATCATAAAATCTCGTTCTATTCATAAAATTTGGAAGGATTACACTGAGTACAATTTCAGAAACCAAAAGTACAAATACAAGAAAAAAAGGAAAGTATCATCCTAAGGATCTCTAACAACTACATCAGCTGAACTAGCCAAATGAGTGTACTTCCTTCAAATGCGTCTGATCTCTGACTCATAAGAGGTCTTCATTTAAGCTTTCTCAATGATGAGTTGATCGACGATCTTCTTCAAGCACCGTAAGGCTGAGGCATACTAGAGGAAAATAAATCCTCCATCTCTCTCTCTTTCTCTCTCTCTCTCTCTTTCTCTTCACTGTATGCTCTTCAAGAATCTCAATGAATGAATCTTTGTCTTTCAACTCAAGTTGTAACTCTACTTGCTTTCGGTGCTAGGCATGGAACCGCTCTTCCCACAGGTCTCTCTCTTGCTTCATCTTAGCAAATTCATCTTCTAACTCCTCTACATCTTGGTTAGGGAGAGTTGATGGCTCAACCATAACCATAGACATAGGTCTCTCGCAGGCGTACGACATCTTAAGCTCCAAATCTCTCTTCTTCACCCAATTAGTGTAAGCTTCCAAAGCTACATAATTGCACGGACCAAGCTCGAATCTACCCTTCCTATAAACATTGTGCCAAGCACGCACCATCCTACTCTTCAAACTTTCTGGATCTTTACCCTCTTGATAGAACAAGCCTTCTAACTGAATGTTATTAGGTTTATCCTTCAAGGGGAACCCAAGCTGACGACGAGCCAAAACGGGGTTGTAGTTAATTCTTCCTTGTATACCATTAAGGGGTACATTAGGGAATTCACCATAAATGTCAATAATTTTCAACCCATCAAATGCATAATAATACCAAGTAATATCACCATTAGTGAGAGACATAAGTCTCTGAGACCACCGTAGACATTGCTTGTTTTTCAAGAAAGTAGGTGTCTGAGGCAAGTGCGAAATAAGCCACTTGTGCATAAGAGGAATGCATAACACAATGGTTCCACCACCCTTAGAATTCATTAAATGTAAAGAGAAATATGTGTCGCCCAATAAATTCGAAACAGGATTCCCAATCAAGAAGATTCTAATGGCGTTAACATGAACAAAGTTATCAATGTCAGGGAACAATGTTAAACCATAGATGAGCAAGACAAAGATGGCTTCAAAAGCACCCATATTACCAATTTGAGCAAAATTAGTAGCTCTACCAATAAGAAACTCGGAAGTAAGGCCTTGGATCCCTCCTTTCTTTATCATGTTAGCATCAATCTCGGATTTCTTCAAATGAAGAGTATCACATATGACGTGAGATCTCGGAATCTCCTCCAATCCACTGAAAGGTACCTTGTTAGATACGGGCATACCCAAGAGATAGGCATACTCCTCTAACGTATACATGAGCTGATAATCCAGAAAAGTGAAGCACCGATAGAGAGGGTCATAAAACTGCACCAAGACACCCAAGAGTCCTTCAACCATATCAGTAGACAATACAAATAAAAGCTTCCCATGATGCTGCTTGAAATCCACAGGATCCACTACAAAGGATGATAGCTTCCTTAATTCTTTCAAGTTAGGACATCTGAAACTATACTTTTTAGTGTTCCTTCATCCACAATCCATGGTCTGAAAATATTTGTAAATATGACCTAAGTTCCTTGAAATTTTAGTTTTGTGATGAATGCTATGATGTGCATGTATGCATGAATGCAGCAATCACACACAAGGGATCACACGCAAGGCAAACACAAACAAAGGTCAAGGGATGGATCAAGTCATCATCAAGATCAATCATCCATTTTGGTGGATTAGAGTTTTCACCCAATCAACACCCAAGTTCGATTGATATTCATGAGATTGATCGGATCAACCAAGAATTAAAGGGTTTGTTGCGAGTCACGAGCATGAAGTAGGGTTAAGAACCATCCCAAAGGAGTTTACTAAGGATAAAAACCTATAGATCATGTTCTAAAAAGTTTCCAGAGTCGTGATCCCATCTATCGGATACTATAGGTTAGGATGACTTACTCATCAACCCATAGTGTTCTCAAGAGAAACTCGTTTGAGTGTAGTATCGTGTAATAACTATTATCCAGTCTACACTTGACCAGTCTCCGCACTACTTCCTAAATAGGACAAGTTAGGGTTAAATATTCTACGGTCCTCAGCTTCTCGGACCCCTAAATCAGAGAAAGTAATGCCTATCCACGACTTACTCGTGTGACATCAGTAACTCCAAAGAGGTCTCCGCTGAGTGGGGGATCTCATGTCAACTCTTTCAGGACTACTCCTTCAAAGCCAACATGACTATACCACCCTTCTATCTTAGATTGCACTAAAGTTCAGTTTAGAACTTATCTCACTACACAGAGACCACCAAGCACAACAGACAGAAAGTATCACACATATAATATATACACATAAGAAGTAGGTTAAACCCACTAAGGATTATTCCCCAACAGAGTCGCCACTTTTCTATAGCGGTAAATTCGTGACCACTGAGCTATTGGTTAGCTCAACATCAATAAAACTAGAGTCGCCACCGCCCTTTTATTGTTTCCAAAGGAAAAGGGAAAAGTATGAACAAAACCCAAAGATAAAAAGTTTTCAAATAAAAAATAATAAAATGTCAGAGATTACAGGTAAGGGGGTTGGTTACACAGAAAGAAGGTATTAACACCCAAAGTATCCTTGGTACTCCTAGAGAGCCCTTTTTGTGCGTAAGTGTTTTAGATGAAAATATGTTTGATAAAAAAAAGTAGAATGAGGGGATGATAAAAGAATTTCATTAATTATATTTTTGTGTTTGACAAGACCTTCGGTCTTATGCCTACGTACCAACATAAAAATGAGGGATCAAAACCTCGTAGTTTATGGTAAAAAATTCAAAGAAATGGGTGAATTGATTTTAACAAAAGCTTAAAGATCTTTTGTTATCAATGGGAGAATACTCAACCAAACATCCCCCGATAATGAGTGCTTTACAACATTTAAGAGGGATGTCTCCAACTTGGATTTAACCAATAAGTATGCCACTAACCCTTAATAAATGGAAAGACTTATATTCAAAATCTCATGGAATGGGAGAATTATATCTCAACCAAGGATAACTCGAATCTAAATGTTCTCCTTTGAAAAAGTTAAAAGAAAAAGGAATAAAATGTCCAAAAGGATTAGTTGAGATTGTTGATTCTTTTTGTCTTTTGAAATTAAAGTCAATATGATTAAGTTTACTTACAAGTTTTATTTAAGAAAATATTTTGAAAATCAATGGCATAAGGGCAAAGTTTCTACTCATTAAAACAAGTCTAAGTTGAAAACAACAATCAAATAAGGTTTTGAAAATGAGGGAGAGATTTTAAAATTAAAGAAGCGGGAGGAGATGAAGGGACTATCTTAGACAAGATTTAAAAGTTTAGAGTTGAAAAGATCTAACCAAGGGGAAGCAATCCATAAGACAAGAATGTCAGATAGAAACCCATTTCCTTTGGAATTTTAAGCAATCGATAAGCATAATCATCCAAGAAATTAATATGAAGACCAAATGGCATCAAATAAAGATAGCCAAAACATCTAAGCAAGCACTCCAAAACCAAGCAGTCTTCAATGTCTTCAAATGTATCATATGAACATTCCTTGACACAGACTTACAGAGACAAGCATCAGGTATAAATAATAAGATCAAAATAACAGTTTGAGCACAGAGGGTGTTGTTTTAGGATTGTATCAGATGAATGACATTAGCCAAGTCCTTCAAAGCATATGGGTGTTGCCTATTCTAAGTCCAAAAGTTTAGATCCAGTCTCAGATAGAGGTCCAACAGTCCATCAATGTATTTTTTAGGGTTTTTGTTGTTATTAAGTATTTTAAGGTCCTAAGACCACAAATAAAACAAAACCACAAGCACAATATAATACAAGCACAAAGTATGGCTCAAGTGAGCAAAGTGAAAATGACTGAAACATAAACAAGTTGCATGAAATGTAAATGGCAATGAATGATAAAGTGCATAATTTTAAATTGAATTAAAGTAAATTGCATTAAAATAAGGTCAATGCAAAAGATGTTAGTCAATATTAGTGGAAGTAGAAAATTGTTTTAAGTCATTCTTTGGAGAACACTCAACCATCCACTCACAAGCATGAAGATATGAACCAAGACATCATCCATGATAAGGGCTTCAACTTGGATAAATCAACAAGTATGCCATTAGCTCTCACAAATGAAAAAAAGGTTAAATCTTCACACAATACCATGAGGAATGAGAGACTTGGGACAAATTTAGCTTTATGTTAAGCAATCGTAATTGGACTTATATAGAAGTCATAACTATCTGAGGTCGGGCAATAAAAATATTGGTATTAATGCATGTTAGAGACAAGGTATAATTACCCAAGCTCCTAAATCATACCATATACAAAAATAAAATGGGATGGACTTATCTCAATCAGGCTCATGTTGATTCATCTGACACAAGGTCATTGGTGAATCAACTAGTATTTGATATTTGAGAAGTCATTGGTCAATGAAGGATTGGGGAAGAAGGAGATGAAGATAAGAAGATGAAGTGAAAAGAAATCCCAAATGGATCAAGGGATGAACTTTATTTGATCAACACCATCCATTCATTTTGGGGGATGAAGTTCAAACTTCATCAACCCCCTAAATCCAATGGTTTTGATCAAATTGAAGTCCAATTTTCAACCAAGATCAAGGCCAAACACAAGATGAGTCAACACAAAGTCAATCAAATAGCTCAACAAAATTGTATGCAATTAAACAATTTAATTCCAATTTTTAAATGAATGAAAATGCATTTTTAAAGATGGAAAAGGTCAAGGGATTTATCTTAGGTCAAACAAGGTCAAAGGACTTTTGACTAATTTTTTTGGGAATTTTTGAAAGTCAGAAGTATTTAAAATCAATTAAAAACAAGTCAAAAATCATTTAATTCACTAAAAATATCAAATCCAATCCAAAAAATAATTTTTATTCAGAAAATGGAAGAGGAAATTATTTGAATTTTTTGGTAAAAGTCCCATAATTTTTGGATTAAAATTGGGTTTATAATGAATTAAATAAGAAAAGGTTATTTAAAATATTAATTCATAAAATCAGATTAATAAAAAAAATAAGGGCCATCAGATCTCCCTCATTAATTGAGGTGACATATTTGATGGCCACGCGCGTTTCATTCATGGTACACCCTAGTCAACGCGTATACATCATTGGTAATCAGCATGAAAGGTCAAGATTAAAACATAGGCCAAAGATCATATGGCCTGGATTGATCCAGCGCACCACCGGAGCCCTAGCTCCGGTCACCCTCGTCGGACTGTCCAACCAAAATGTTCATAGAAATGAAAGATCCATACACTATTTTGAAGAGAAAAATGCCAGGAGTTCGAATCTGACCTCCGTTTTCTCTAATTCTCACTATACATAAAGATATGTGTAATTGAAAAATGAGGTATGCAAACTGAGTTGCTTCGATTTGGCCTCAAAGCAACTCAATCGTGTTGCCTATATTGGTAAGACTTCAGCCAACCAAAAATTAACTCAAAAAGATGGAGAAATGAGAGAGAATTGAAGAAGGAAAATTTGAGAAATTCCACCTTCGATTTGCAGTGATGAAGCTCGATCTCGATCTCAATCCTCTTGGCCTTGCTTCTCCTTGCTTGCAGGAGATAATTCAAGCGAAAATGGTTGTGAACCCTTGGAGTTTTAGCTAAAAACAGAAGGTGAACTAAAACTCGATTTCAAATAAATCTTCATGATTGTTCTATCAATGGGAGTTAGGGGATTTACAGATCAAAGCTTGGTCAAGGGTCCTTCATTTCTGAGGCAATGGACATGTACTTATAGGCTTATGAATTCCTTTTCACACCAATTGAAAATTTGGCCAAAAACAGAAACTCGTGTGCATGGGTACATGGGCATGGAATTAGGCCCAAACAATGATGTGATCCATTTCCAATTCGTGCATAATTGATGTTGAAGTCATAACATGGAATCATGCAAAGGTATTTGAAAATTGAGTTCAAAAATTGCCAAAATAAACCATCCAAAGGAACCATGCGCAAGTCCCTCAAATTTGACCCCAAATGTAATGATCTTGGACTCTTTGGAAATCTAGCATGAAAGGGAACAACTTTGATGTTGGAAATTTTTACATTTGAAGCTTTGATAATGATGAATTTTGGTGTTGAAGTTGGAGGAACCAAACATACTTGAAAATTTTCTAAGTTAAAAGTCAAATGTCCCATTTTTCCACCTTGAATAACTTTTGCTATGAGCTTTAAATGACTTTGGTTCCTTCTAAAAAGTTGTATCTCTATCAATTATATTAAATTTAGTCACAAATTTGACACAATTTGGATATTTCATGATGGAGTTATGGATTTTAGAAGTTGAGGAAAAATGCATGTTCAATGGTAATGGCCCAAAATGACCTATAATGTTTCCTCATGGTACATGCCCTTGCAAGTGTAATTTGACCTTTCTCAAAGAATAAAAGTTGGATAAGACACCTTAATATTGATCATGAAATTTGGATCATATTCATATCATAAAAATTGATAAATTTATGGTTCTTGGAAGTTGACCTATCTAGAGCATAGACAAAATGACCTATAATCTTTCACCATAAAAAATGACTTTCCAAGAAAAATTAGCTCTTGATGCCAACATTAAATTTGATTGAAATGTCATAAAGAGTAACTTTGATCTTGGAATCATTTTAATATGACAAACATTGTAGGAGATAGGGTCTACGAAATCCTAGATTTGACCAGTTGACTTTTTTGGTCAACTTCCTTGAACCAACTTGCAAATTGAGGTTCTTTTGATCTTTGGGGATCATGGATGATAATATATGCTCAAGATGATATTAAATTAAGTATACCATGATATTTTTGACTAATTGTTGAAGAAACTTGTTGAGGAAGTCACACAACATATCCAGATGAATTAGGGCTTCTTTGACAAACAAGCTTTAAACCCTTGATGAATTCTTGATCAAAATGACAAGTAAAGAACATGGGGATCCATATATAATGCTTAAAACTCAATTGGACCATTGATTTCTTGATACCTTGCATTGAGGGTCTCAAAACCTAGTTGTGAGCTTGATGAGGCACAGGTGGACACACACACTACCTACAAAGGAAACAAAGATACACTAGACACATTTTTGGTATTTTAGTTAGTAAAAAAATAAAAATAAAGTATGATACAATCAAATATGCTTGGTAATCTCTCCCAATGAGAACCTAATGAATTAGGGGTGAGAAGGATACCCAAGTGTGATCCTAATGCCAATGCCAAGTTGATGAGATGGCATGAGGGATCTTAGGGGTAAAATTGGGGTCTTACACTACTCCTTTTACATTTGAAACAACTAAGGTTGTGCCTTAGAAATTCGACATAACTAATATGGATAGGGAGCCTGAAGATGTTGAACGTGAGAAGAGGCCGAAGGATGTTAGTGTCGATGTCACAAACAATACGGGAACGAGTAGAATGACCCGTAGTGGTCGAATTTATACTCTCGATTTCAATGTGAACCCTTAAGCACCGACATAGGAAGCTACAATTTCAATTCTTGCCAATGAATCTAGAGTGGTACGGTAAGGGGTACAGTCAGGTGAAGATGTTGAATTTTTGAAAATGATAAAGAAGAGTGACTACAAGATATTCTATCAGGTGTATCAAACGCCATTGAAGATATTTATCTTGTCCTTGCTATTGAACTACCAAGATCATAGGGAGACTTTACTCAAAGTTCTTGCCCAAGCTCTTGTTACTTAAGATATAACGGTTGGCCGATTCAGTAGGGTGGTTGCTAATATCACATATTGAAACACTTTAAGCTTCAGCAATGAAGAGTTGCCTAAGGATGGACATAATCACAACCACGACTTACATGTGTCTATAAAATGAAAAAAATATGCTCTAGCTAGAGTGTTAGTTGACATTGTGCCTTCCCTTAATGTCATACCAAAAAGGGAACTTGCTAAAGTTTCCTACCAAGGATCAAAGATGAAACCCAGTGCACTAGTGGTAACGGCGTTTGATGAGTACAAGAGGATAATAATTGGATAGGTAGAGCTATTAATCCAAATCGGCCCACATGTATTCCCAATCACTTTTTAAGTCATGAATATTAATCCTGCTTATAGCTATCTTTTGGGACGCCCATGGATACATGTTGCTAGGGCAGTGACTTCTACTTTGCACTAGAAAATGAAGTTTGTCATCAAAGACAAGTTCATCATTAATCTCAGGAGAAGAGGATTTCATAGTCAGTCAAGTCTCCTCTTTTAGATATATTTAGGATGATGAGGATTCCTTGGAAACCTCTTTCCAGGCACTCGAGATAGCCAATTCCACGTTTGTGGAAACGAATGACCCTTTTGAGAAGGCCAGTTCGTCATTTGTATCATTGCAGACCGCGAAAACGACAATTGAAAGTGGAGGCCCTACAGGTTGGGGGAAAGTCATTGATATCAGCGAGAAGAAGAATCATTTCAGTTTGGGGTATAAGCCTTCTGCTTAGAAAGGAGCCCTGGTCCCTACAAGGGATCACACATGAAGCATCCAAGAAGTGTTCCTTAGCACATGCTTTGTCCATGGAGATCGAGTTAGTTCCATTGAAGATAACATTGTGGATGAAGAAATGTCAAATCTTGTATACCGGTGTGAAGCAACCTTGACAAATTATGAGGCATTTCAGATTCCAAAAGTCTTTCCCGTGTCAAATAATTATATTTTCCTTTATTTTTCAAATCTTTACATCTGCCTAAGGCTAATGGATCATTGTAGGGCCACTTTAAATTTCAAAATATCATTATGATAAATAAAAGGAATTTTGTTCATTTCTTATCATTTATTTAGTGTTTTTCTTTTCAGAAAATGGAAACCTTTTTAAAAACTACAAAATATTTTTATTTCATTTGCATTTTAATTTCCACTTTTCTAAAAGTAATCGTTCAAAAACATGCAGAATAGTCAATAAACCAGTTCAATCTGATGACCCTACTACTTCCTATAACTTTGAACTCTTTATTTACCAAGCAGAAGAAGAAAGCGAGGAAGATTGTGACATCCCTGAAGAAATGGCAAGGCTGCTCAAGCACAAGTCCAAAGCCCTTCAGCCACATCAAGAGTCAGAGGAGACGATCAACCTCGGAAAAGAGGAAGAGAAGAAAGAGGTTAAAATTAGGACCACACTTGAGGAAAACATTAAGGAAAGATTGACCAAGCTGATACAAGAGTATGTGTATGTATTCGCATGGTCATACCAGGATATGCCAGATCTAGACACTTGCATTGTTGTGCATAAATTGTCAGTTCATCCAGACTGCTCGCTAGTGAAGCAAAAGCTCCGAAGAACAAGACCCGACATGGCTCTGAAGATTTATGAAGAGGTCAAATACCAATTTGATGTTGGTTTCCTAGAAATTTGAAGTACCCTCAACGGGTGGCTAACATTGTGCATGTTCCCAAGAAGAATGGCAAGGTCAGAATGTGTGTCGATTATAGGGATTTAAACAAAGATAATCTAAAGGACAACTTCCCTATGTCACACATTAACACTCTGGTAGACAACACAGCTAAGTTTGTTGTCTTCTCCTTCATGGATGGATTCTCATGTTATAATCAGATCAAGATGGCTCCACAAAATATGGAAAATCCCACGTTCATTACCCCTTAAGGAACATTTTGTTATAAGGTTATGTCTTTGGTCTCAAGAAAGCAGAGGCAACATACCAGAGAGCGATGGTCACCATTTTCCATGATATGATTCACAAGGAAATTGAGGTTTATGTTGATGATATGATCGTTAAATCTCAAAGTGAAGAGGATCATATAAACCACTTGCATAAGATATTTGAGCATCTCCAAAAATTCCGACTATGATTAAACCCTACGAAATACGCTTTTGGTGTTCAATCAGGAAAGTTGCTTGGCTTCATCGTTAGCCAACGAGGAATGGAGGTAGATCCAGACAAAGTCAGAGCAATATAAGACATATTTGCTCCATGTACAGAAAGAGAAGTCAGAGGTTTCCTCGGATGATTGAACTACATCTCTAGATTTATCTCTTATATGACTGCTATGTGTGAGCCAATATTCAAGTTACTTTGAAAAGATCAAGCAATTGAATAAACTCTGACTTCCAAAAAGCTTTCGAGAAAATCAGAGATTATCTACAAGAGCCTCCT
Source organism: Lathyrus oleraceus (assembly GCF_024323335.1). Lineage (NCBI taxonomy): Eukaryota > Viridiplantae > Streptophyta > Magnoliopsida > Fabales > Fabaceae > Lathyrus > Lathyrus oleraceus. The sequence continues at coordinate 184,043,413 of NC_066585.1, forward strand.
ATTCTTATTCCACTTGTTCAGGGGAAGCCACTCTTTATGTATGTGATTGTGCTTGAAGAGTTAATGGGATGTGTGTTGGGGCAACACAATCAAACCGGTCAAAAAAACCATGACATATACTATCTGAGCAAGAAGTTTACCAATGTGAAACCCGATATTCATTCTTAGATAAAACTTGTTGCGCTTTAGCATGGGTCGCTCTTCATCTGAGGCAGTATATGATTTATCATACTATTTTATTGATCTCAAAAATGGATCCAATAAAGTACATCTTTGAAAAGCCCGTCCTAACCAGAAGACTCGCGTGTTGGCAGATGCTACTATCTAAGTATGACATCTAGTATGTACCCCAAAAAGCTGTCAAAGGAAGTGTGTTGTCTGACTACCATACACACCATCCAGTTGAAGATTACCAACCACTGAAATTTGACTTCCCCGATGAATATATTATGGCAGTAAAGGATTATAAAACCCCAGGACCTGAAGAAGGACCCGAACCCGGATCACGATGGAAGATCATGTTCAGTGGTTCATCCAATTACACGAGGCATGGAATGGGAATTGTTTTGATGAATCCAAATGGTAGTTATACTCCTTTCACAACAAGGTTGTGCTTTGATTGCACAAACAATATAGCGGAATATGAGGGGTGCATCCTGGGTATTGAAGACACAATTGACCTTTGAATCAAAATCCTTGAGGTATATGAATACTCAACTTTGGTAATTTATCAAATCAAAGGCAAATAGGAAACCCGCGATGCCAAGTTGATTCTGTATCATGTTTATGTCATGGAGTTGATAAATTAATTTGATGATATCACCTTCTATCATGTCCCAAGCACAAAAAGTCAAGTAGCTGACGCTCTAGTTATGTTAGCATCAACGTACCAGGTCAGGTTCTACAATGATGCACCTCTCATCCATATAGAGTAGAAAGTTGAGTCAACCTACGGTTAACTGGTTGAAGAAGAGGCTGATGGTAATCCTTGGTTTCACGACATCAAATGCTATTTGAAAAACCAGGAGTATCCAACAATTTGAAGAAATTAGCATCCAAATTCTTCCTGAGCAATGATGTACTATACAAGAGAAACCACAACATGGTTCTGCTCAGATGCATGGATAGACATGAAGCAGACTTGTTGATCAAAGAGATTCATTAGGGATCCTTTGGAACCCATGCTAATGGGCATGCCATGGCCAAAAAGATCTTAAGGGCTGGTTATTACTGGTTGATCATGGAGTCTAACTATTTCAACTATGCTAGAAAATGCCAAAAGTGTCAAACTTATGCTGACAAAGTGCATGTTCCGCCAATGCTGCTAAATATTTTGACTTCTGATGGGTAATTTCCGTAAGTATACGGAGTGTATCAGAGTAATATAAAAGTTTATCGAACCCACAAATACCTAATGGCCAATCTATCATTTTCTCTTGCTACGATGTTTATCTAAGGCGATCATAAAAGGGTTGGAATAAGAATAACAAAGTGAAAATAATAAACTTGAATAAATTTAGAAATGAAATATCGGAATATGGCTCTCATCGATCAATAATACTCTTATTATTCCTAAGTAGAACTACTTACGGGGCAATGTTTTCTTCCTTGAAAAAGAATCAATTAAAAAGGAATTGTCGCTCTCACGTATTTGGAATTGGGCTTTACTCTCTAAATTATAGTGTCCGCTCCCGCGTGTCCGGTGCGTTTTGTGTTAAAGTAGTGAAAACCTTTTTCTTGAAACTATATTTATTACTTAGTTAAAAACTGGTTTTGGTTGGAAAGTTTGACTTTAAAGGGTTCTCGACTTTCGCTCAGATAACCGGATTCTAAACTTATAAACATGTCCGAAAATAGTTTTAAAATCACTTTCTAGAAATATCAACTTCTCCTAATTAATTAAGAAAGTGCTCTCGTGGTGTTTATTAATCAAAAACTCAACAACTCTATCTTAGGTACCAGATGGCTTTCGATCTTACACGACGTATCTACGGTCGTACTCTCGTAGTAACCTAACCAATTTAATTTTATAAAAATTGAGATAAAAAACAAAACAGCCCTGATAGTAATCCTAAAGAAATAACAGAGTGAGTACCGTCGAATTGATGGTCCTCACATTCCAGCACTAGTAGATTAGCTAGACATGGTCATAGTAAACAATAAAGCGATGGATTGAAGATTATAATTAAACATAACAGGCGATTAAAATTATGAACGTGCATGTGGAATAAATTAAACTTCGAAATTAAAGTAAGGCAAGAAAATAACAAGCATGTAAAGTACATAAGAAAAAGAAATAAATAAAACTGATGATAATAAGTAAACAGACAAAAGAAATAAATAATTCTGATAATAATAAGAACCTGCTCCAAACGGAGTCTTGAATCTGGTACATGAATAAATCGAAGAAAAAACTTGAATGGGAAAGTAAATGCTGGCAAGATAAAATTAAATATGCTCCAAAATAAAGTGATCCAAACTCAATAACAACCACAATGCAATAACCCTTCGATGTGAAGAATTAAAGCTCTCGAAAATATGAATATATGGCTTAAGTTGTACTAAGCTTGGATATTCTCAAATGTGACTTTCAACCTATATTTATAGTGTTACAAAGCCCTGAAAACCAAGTCAATGATTGCTAAATTCGTGTGAGAGAAGAAAAAAAAAAGGGAAACTGGGGAAGAATGCTTCAACCATTTGACTGCTTCGCTTTTATAGGGGATGTCGATCGCCATACCCCCTATGTTGAACGACACCTTCACAAAACATGAAGACTTGGTCATAGAACAATTTCTAAAACTAATCTTAAAAAATTGAAATAATCAACCAAATTAAAATAAAAAACAAGTAAAAATAATTTTGACATCCAAAATTAATTAAGAATCAACTTGAAAATCCAATTATAATTAATATCAATTACAATTAATTAGAAACCATTTAGAACCAATTTGGTATTAAAATCAATTTAAAGAATCTAAAATTCATTTGAAGTTTGAATTGTTTGAAATTAAAATCAATTGAAAATTAAATTGAAATTCCACCAATAATTTGAAATTAAAAATTAATTAAAATCAAATTGAAAATAAGACGTCAATTAAGATAAATTGAAAAAAAATCAAAAATCCAATTAAAATCAATTGAAAGTTGGTTTAAAATTAGAAACCATTTTAAAATTAAAAGCACCATGATCGAAAAGGTTTAGATAATGATTGATGTCACTAAAGTCGAGACAACATGGGCTTAGGAATGGATAGTTGACTTTGGTCAACTGGTTGACCAAAAAGTTAACAATTGATCTTAGTCAACTAAGAGGCATGAATTAGGGACTTCTTGTGTAAAATGGGCTAGTAACAAATGCACTAAAGACTTGAATCAAAGACCAAGGATCAATGATTTTAACCCTGAACCAAATGACATCCCAAACAAGAAGACATGTAAACCAAAAGTCGTTTCCCCAATGAATTAGGGTTTCACATATACTCAGGGTGAAATGAATACCCAAAGTTAAGAACTAGGATTTTTAATCCATATAATGAGCAATCCTCAATCAATAGATTTGAATCTATAGATTGACCAATGCTAGTATGGATGCATATGAATGAAGCATGAATATGTGCAGATGAATCTCAAGTCATGGGTCAGATGAAAAGTGAAAAGGGGAGGGAAAATTTTGGGGTACAACACCACTAAACACGCATAATACGATCATTTGGATTTTGAGGTAGGGCAGTACGCAGTGGAAAAAAAGTTTCCAAAAAACTGTATTGTGTCAGATCAACATACACTCGATCATACGTACATGCTATTAGGTAACCCATTTCAGGGAAGTGCATCTTGTTTCCTAATATTAAGAGAGCACATCTTATGGTATAAGAGCTCGTTAGTGTACTCAACTTCGGGAACCGGATCCTCGGCTGAAGAGGAGGAAGCAACCATGTCTCTATGCTTGAAAATACTGTCCTTGTCCTTGAAAATACGCATATTCTTGTTGGCTTCCCCAACATTGATTTCACACTCTTTAGATGTCATCTCCTTCCTTGGTTCTTTTTTCAAGCTAATTCCACAATGTTCTAAAATTTTAGTAACCAACCTAGCATACGAAATACCACCACTAAGCCCTTTTTGATGAAGCATGTGAAACATAATCACATAAGCCCAATTGACCTTAATACGATTCTTGATAGCAATTAAAGGCCATTAAAAGCACTTAAAAAGTGATTTTAAAAAGTGATTTTTTGACTGATCTAATCGGTTACACCTTTTGGTTAACCGATTACCTCCATGCGTTGGACAAAAAATTTAAAAGGAGAATTGAATTTTTTTGAAGTGGTAACCGGTAACACCATTTGGTTAACCAGTTACATTCAACAAAATTTTGAAAAATACTTAAAATAATGGTTACATAACAAGAAAATAAACATATAAAAAGCAACAACAAGATTTATAACCAACAAAAGACATATAAACACACCATAAATACATAATAGATACTTAAGAAACATATTAGAAAGTGGAATTCACACATGTAATTATGAATAAATTTGAAAAATCATGTAAGATAGCATGTACCTTAATTCATGAAAGTGATTTGATGCTCTTAAAAATGATTGTAGACAAGTATTTGAATAACAAACTATACATCATGCTCATCCTATATGCCTAGTTCTCTTCGAATCTTGAAGAAAGATTCATTTGCAAGCGGTTTTATGAAAATGTCCGCTAATTGGTTATGCGTATCCACGAACGATACTTCAAAATCACCCTTAAGAACATGATCACAGAGAAAGTGATATCGAATGTCTATGTGTTTGGTTATTAAGTGCATGACTTGATTTTTTATTATGTTTATAGCACTAGTGTTGTCACATTTCAACAGAGTGCATCCAAGTTTTAAATAGTAGTCACTAAGTTGTTTCTTTAACCAAAGGATTTATGCACAACAACTTCCTATTGTAATGCATTCTGCTTCAGCTATACTAAGAGCCACACATGCTTGCTTTTTGTAGGACCACGATACAAGAGCGTTTCCAAAAATATGACATGTACCGCTGATGCTTTTTCGGTCAGTTTTACATCCTACATAATCTGAGTTAGAATAATCAATCAAATTACATACACTACCTTTTGGATAACATAAACTGATGTTTGTTGTTCCTTTAAGATACTTCATGATTCACTTCACGGAGGCAACATGTGATTCACTTGGATTTGCTTAAAATCGAGCACAAAGACAAACACTAAACATAACGTCAAGACGACTTGCCGTCAAATATTACAATGAACCAATCATACCTCGATACTTTGTAATATTAATTGAAACACCATATTCATCTTGATCTACATATGTTCCGGAGCCCATTGAGTAGCCATTGCTTTGCAATTGTCCATATCAAATCTTTTCAACAATTATTTGCAATACTTGAATTGGTTGATGAAGATGCCATTCTTTAATTGTTTAATTTGTAGTCCAAGAAAATAGTTCATCTTACCCACCATAGACGTCTCGAATTCTTCTTGCATCATCAATGAAAGTTCTTCACATAGATCTTTGTTTGTTGATCCAAATATGATGTCGTCAAGATAAACTTGAACCAATAAAGTATGACCTTTGATTTTCTTAATAAAAAGGGTTTTATCAACTTTACCTTTATCATATCCTCTTTCACATAGAAAGTTTCTAAGTCTATCATACAATGCTATTGGTGCTTGCTTTAAGCCATAAAGAGCTTTCTTCAACTTGAAGACATGTGAAGTATTCTTGAAGTCTTCAAAACCGGAAGGTTGTTTGACATAGACCTCCTCATTGATGTACCCATTCAAGAAGGAACTCTTGAAGTCCATTTGGAAAACATGAAAGTTTAATGAACAAGCATAAGTAAGTAGTGAACGAATAACTTCTAACCTTGCAACCATAGCGAATGTTTCTTCAAAGTCGGCTCCTTCTTCTTGATTATATCCTTGAGCCACCAATCTTGCTTTATTTTGAACAATTATACCATTATCATCAAGCTTGTTCTTAAACACCCATATGGTACCTATGATGTATTTATCACTTGGCCTCAGAACAAGTTCCTAAACTTGATTTATTTCGAATTGATTTAATTCCTCATATATAGCAATTATCGATTGATCATCTACTAAGGCTTCATCAATCTTTGAGGGTTCTATTTGAGAAACAAATTCCATATTCAAGCAAGCATCTTTGAGATTTAGCCTTGTTGAAACTCCTTTGCTTATGTCACCAATTACTTTGTCAATTGGATGATCATGATGGGTTCTCCATTCTTGAGGAAGGTAACTTTGATTTTCTTCTTGTTGTAACACTTCTTTTTGGTGCTCCAATTGATTAACATTGTTATCTCTGGCAACTTCTTCTGAAGGCATTTCTAAAACATCATCATCATCACAAACAACTATGTCCTCCTTATAGGTGTTAGATTCATCAAATGAAACATGCATAAATTCTTTAATCGTTAGAGTTCTTTTATTATAAATTCTATAAGCTTTACTAGTGGGAGAATAACCTAGAAATATACCTTCGTCGGATTTCTCGTCAAACTTACCGAGATTGTCTTTGTCATTATTGAGGATAAAGCACTTCCATCCAAAGATATGAAAGCGAGCAATGTTTGGCTTTCTTCCTTTGAAGAGTTCATATGGGGTCTTTTTTAATATTAGTCTTATAACAACCCGATTACTTACATAACAAGTCGTGCTTACTGCATCCATCCAAAAATATTTTGGTAGACATGAATCACTAAGCATTGTACTTGTAAGTTCTACTACAGACCAATTCTTTCTTTCCACCACTTCATTTTGTTGTGGAGTCCTTGGTTCTAAAAAATTGTGAAAGATCCCATGTTTTTCACAAAACTATTCAAATGATGCATTTTGGAACTCTCCACCATGATCGGTTCTTATGGAGGCAATTTTTAGTGATGTCTCATTTTGTACTTGCTTTGCATACCTCTTGAACGCCTTGAATGCATCACTTTTCTGCACTAAAAAGAATGTCCAAGAATATCTAGAAAAATCATTAACAATAACTAAAGCATATACATTATCTCTGAAGCTTCTTGTTCTTGATGGACCAAACAAGTTCATATGCAACAATTATAGTGATCTTGAAGTAGACATCACATTCTTAGGTTTGAAAGTTTATTTGGTTTGTTTTCCCTTTTGACAAGCATCACATAATTTATCTTTGACAAACTTTATCTTAGGTAAACAATAACAAGGTCATGTTTGACTAGTTTTTTCAAATGTTCCATATGAATATGAGCAACTCTCTTATGCCATAGCCATGAGTCATTTTTTTACCATGAGACATTTTACTTTCAAAGATAAATTATCTCAGGAAATCATAAAAATATTATTAAATCGTTTACCTTTGAGTTTTACCTACTGAGTGGCTTCATCTTCAATCAAGCATTCATCCTTGGTGAACTTGATCTTAAAGATATTGCCACAAAGTTGACTTATAGTTAGAAGATTGTGTTTTAGTCCTTCAACATAAAGAACATATTCAATGGATATGAAAGGTGGTGCTCCAACTTTGCCTATGCCAAGAATTTTTATTTTGTTTTTATCTCCATAAGTGACATATCCATTGGATTTAAGCCCTATATTTGAAAATTTGTTGATATCTCCCGTTATATACTTAGAACAACCACTATCGAGATACCATAGATTTTTAGTGGTTTTCAAGTATAACTACAAAACAAATTATTCATTCATAATTAGTTCTTTTCTTGACCCACACATAATGCCCACTCGCGACACTAAAGTTCCTTACGTAGCAAGCATTAGGTGTGTGACCAATTATACCATAATAGAAATAAATAGGAACTAAATTACTTCTATATCTAGGAACATAAGATTTTTTTCTTAATAAATCTTTTCCTTTTAGGATAATGATGAACATTGTTTGTTTTGTTCACTTTTTCTTTATTGGAATGATCACTAGCCTTAACAAACATGGTTTTACTAGAATTTGGTTTATTAAATTTAGAATAAACAAGTCCCCTTTTATCATTTGAGTATCTTTGTTGACTAAATACACCATCCAATCTAATTTGTCCTTTTTCATATCTTTCAACAACTCTTTTCAATTGAACAATTTGGGAAGAAAGTGACTCACACTCTTTGCATACAAAATTCTGTTTTTATTCTTTAACAAAGTATTATTTTAAAACTTTAAAATCTTTTTCCATGGTGTCAATCTTTTCTTCAAGAGATAAAATTTGTTTCTTTTGTTTTGACACCGTTTTATATAAAATTTTGCATTCATTGAGTAGTTCATATATAACACCTTGTGCATCATTATCATAAAGGGAATAATCATTACTAATTTCTTCATCTTCATCATCAGAATGGTTGATACCATCAAAACAAGATTTGTACATTCTTCACTTTCTGAGTCGGATACTGAGCTTATTTCATTATCTTTCCGTGCAATGTAGGCTCTTTTGGATTTTGACTATTTTCTACTTTTGAAGTCGTTCTTCTTGGTGAGTTTTGGACAATTCGTATTTATGTGTCATTGCTTTCCATATTCATAGCAAGTGACATTTGGTGTTGAAGTGGAAGCATCCTTTTTCCTGAAAAATTTCTTTCTTTTTGCATAATTCAAAGATTTTTCATTATTACCAAGTCTTTTTTACAAGGAGCATAAAATTTTCATCTTCTTCTGGAGCATCATCTTCTTGTTCTTCTTTTGTGTCAACTTTCAAAGCAATGCCTTTGGATTTATTCTCTTGATTCTCATGCTTTTCAAGTCTTCCAAGTTCAAGTTTATGCTCTTGAAGTTTTCTGAACAAGGATGCAGATCTCATGGTAGAAAGACTTTTCTTTTATGATATTGTTGTCACCCTTGGTTTCCATTCCCTGGTTAAAGACCTAAGCACTTTAAGATTAAGATCATCATTATTAAAATTCTTACCAAGAGAAATCAAGTGATTTGTCAAGTGTACAAATATCCTTTACAACACGATGATAGATTCTTTTGGTTGCATTCTAAACATCGCGTATTCTTGACTTAAAGTATTCAATCTATATCTCTTTAATTCAGTGGTTCCTTCATGAGTTTCTACCAATGTATCCCATATTTTATTTTCTATTTTACATTGAGAAACACGAAATAATTCATTCATGCTAAGTACACTTTGAAGTGTGTTGATTACTTTCTTATTGCAAAGGAATTTTTTCTTATCATCTTCATCCCATAAACTCTTAATTTTTGGTGTCCTAACCCCAATGACAACACTTATAGGAACAAACAGACCATTCTCTACATCATCCCATATTTATTCTCCTTGTGCTTCCAAATGAGCCTTCATGTGAATTTTCCAAAAATCAAAATATTCACCAAAAAGTAGTGGATGTTTATTGCTACTGCCACAATCTTTGAAAATAGGATTTGCACTTGCGGAATCCATTCTGGATCTTTAAGAACATGTTGTTAGAACAAGATTTGGTTTTGCATCCATACTTTAAGTTTTGATGATAATAATGTTGTATTTGTGTGAGAATAATTCTGGTACCCTAATAATTTGTTATTGTGTAGCTTTAATAGTCAGTTTTGATTCTGAGTATATGACGTGCAACATCGTCAGTTTCTGAACATTGTGTTCCAAATTTCGCTTCTATGCTAATCATGAGAAGTTATGAAAGATATCAAGTTGCTGCTATAATGTTCTTTCTACTTCTGTGCTTATTCACTACTAAGAAGTTTCTGAAGAGATGCTAGGTTGCTGCTGCAATGTTATCTTCATTTTTGCTTCTAGACGTGACTCTGATTATCAAGCTTCTGAAGGATGGAAAGCTTCTGAAGTTTTGTTACTTAGATTAAGATTATGAAGATATCAAGCCTGACTGTAGACTATGAAGACTCTGAAGATTATGAAGATACTGAAGATCCCAAGCCAAACTGTTGACGTTGTCAAGGTTTTGACTGAAGATTCTGAATCCAGCTTTATCTTTCTTCATTTCATGCTTCATCAACTTTCATCTTCCGCCAATGAACTATAAAATAAGATCACACGGGTACACAATCAAATAGTACATGTAAGACCCTAATTTTGACCCTAACATCATTCATGGCATCACATTGGCTCATTGCGTTTTGCCTTAAGGATCATAGCATCTTGGCTCCTTACCCTAGGGTTGGGAATTGTGTGAGTGGTTTGAGACCACCAATCATGCTTTAATTGTATATTATTGCTTTTCTTATTTTGTGTACTAACCAAAAGCACAAAAATATGTCACTAACATCTTTTGTTTTGAAGCTCAAGCAATTATGAGATCCAAGGCTCCTAGGAGGCCCCTATGCTCAATGAAATGGCCAGATGAAGATGAAAGAAAGCATGAAAATGGTCCCCAAAGCTCTCAATCATCATATATGTCTCCCAAGTATCTCAATTTGTCAATTTGATCAAGATAAGCCAAAGGGCTTGAGGATTGTTTCCCAAGGATACCCTAATTCAGTTGTGCATTAATTGTGCCTTGCTCATGAAGCAACCTCAACCTATGATAAAATTCAATCAAAGTAAGTTCTTTAATTAATTATTTTATGCATATATGAGGCCCCTCAATCATTCATTCATCAGGATTTGAAGTTTGGACTTGAGAAGTTGACCAGTCAAGTCATTTGACTAAATTGAAATCCACAGAGACCTAACTTTTGATGTGTTTGTCAAATGATGATGACCCCAAGAGAAAAAATGTTATTAAGAACAATATGAAATACTTTCATGTTTATAAAAAATCCATTTGAAACTTGGAAGGTCATCATTCATTTCAAAACATTATAGGTTATTTTGACTGAAACCCTAATTTTGGGTCAACTTCCCAAGGACCTAACTCCTTCATTTTTTATGATTTTGAGGTGAGACTAATTGAATTGGAAAGTTTGAGATGTATAATTAAATTTTTATGTTGGACAAAATTTCATAATCCTAAAATGAACACATGTGATAATACATAACATTAAAGGTCACTTTGGACCAAAGCCATTGAATCTTGAAAAGTCTAACTTCAAGTTCCCATAACTTCCTCATTAAAAATCCAAATGATGCAAACTTTAAGTCCAAATTTATTGTCTTGAAAATATATACAACTTTTATTTTGGAGGCTTTTCCATTTGAGGCATGTACCATTGAAACAGAAGGGCTTGAAGTTGGTCACTTTTGGCAAATTTTTCAAAGACATGTTTTGTACATCAAACTTCATGGCCAGTTTTCATAAATTTCCAAACACCAAATGGATTTTTGTTCAACATATCTTTTTTTCCTTATGTCAAGATCTTTCCAACCATTACTCACATTCCTATGTTTGGATTTGTTATGTATGACTTTCGAATAAGGGAACATTTAGGCCAAAATATGAAATTCACATGAAACCTTCATGCACAAGCAATTGTCATTCAATATGCACGTCCAAACCTTCTCCAAATCACTTCAACTTGCAATTCCAATTCGTTTTGGGCCTCACATGCGCCTGTACAGGCCCATGCATGGAGGACCCAATGATCATGCACACGAGTTTCATTCACTCTCCTTGCAGCTTCAACTATAAATAGATGCATTGCTTCATTCAATTCTCAACCTGAAGGTGCCTAAAACTCTGCTGGAATTGAATCCCAACCTCACGCCAAAGGAATTTCGCATTTTCATTTCACTTTTTCAAGTTTGATTTTCAACAACATCAGTTGATCTTTAATACTAACTCCTAAGCCTTGCACTCATACCATACCTCAAGATCAAGCTGCAAGCAAGAGATTGGTTGGATTGTGCTCATCAAAGTTGCACTTCAAAGGTTTACATCTCAACTATTTTGCTTCGAATCTCATCATATATTGTGTTTTGCTTGAGTTTTCTTGGTTTTCTGAAGTCCTCGTGTGAGAGGCAAGCCAATGGTGGCTTTAATTTCATGAATTGATGAACTGCAGATTGAACACCTGAATTTTCCATCTCAAATTTCTCCTTCCATAGGGATCTTGAGTGTAATCCAAGGTTACAGGGGTGATGTACATCACCCCAACTTTAATTTGATATAAGGCACGTGTGGTTTGGTTGAGGTTGCAAAACCTGCAACTGGTGGTCGGTTTCTGTTGGCTCACCGGAGAAGATGGTGGTTTTCACCACCGTCCCTACGTGGCATCTCTTTGGCCCTTGGATCCAATTGCCATGATCTAATCTGAACCTTTGCCTTGTTTGACCTTTTTTAAATGTTTTGGAACGCGTTTGACTAATGTACATGGTGAGCGCATGTATCTGAGCCACATGATGGTCCACGTCAATTAATGAGGTTGGATCATGCGCTCCAGATTTTTTTCTCTTTCTATAATTTCTGTTTTATTTTCTTTAAATCCATTTATTTTCAAAAATTCATAACTCCTTTATTTGGAATCACAAAAATATGGGACCAATTGCAAAAAATTTCTTTTAAAATCTAGTTTCATAATCTGATTTTTAATTACTTTTGGGATTCCAATTAATATTTTTTGTGAATTATTTTGTCTTTAATTATTTTTAATTCATTTTAAATACTTGTAGATGTTCAAAAATGCCAAAAATATTTTCTTAATACATGTGGATCATGATAAGTCTATGAAAAATATTCTCATCAATTTCTTAATTGATTTGACATTTATTAGAGATTTTAGTCCATTTGTGTTATTTTTCTTCATTTTTAATTGTTTAAAAATAGTTTCTGTTTTCAAAAAATGTTGAGAAAATTTGTCAAACCTTGTTTGACCATGTTAGACTTATGATGATCCAATTGGACTTATCCAAGTTGATTTGAATTGGATTTGAAGTTTGACCTTACTTTGTCCATTTTATTTTATGTATTATTTTAATTCCAAAAAATACCAAAAATATGTTTGACCTTTCTTGACTTCTAATCTTCATTTCACTTCTGTTTACCATTGATTGATGTTGATTCTGTTCACATTTGATCATTATATTTTGGTTATGTCATTTAAATTTTCATTTTGTACATTTCATCTTCATCTTCTATCTTCTTCTTTTTCTTTTGACCAATGAGTTAATGATTTGTGGTTAGCCTTGACATATGAGAGGCTTAACCTTCTTTGATCCAAATAAAATTTAACTTGATCAAAGATCAAGTGAATTGCTTTGTGTCCAAGATAGGTTGCTTCTTGTTCAAGCAAAAAACCTAAAACCCATACAAGGTCACTTTTCTTTTCTTTTGGCATGGCAAGTTGTAGGAGCTTGGCTTACTAGTCATGATCTCTAAATTGTGTTTATTTGCCTATAGTTTTATTGACCGACCTCAGATAGGTGTGACTACTATATTAGTCCACTTACGATTGCTTAACATAGCGCTAAATTGTCTTATGGCACACTAACACTAACTACTAATTACTAACTTTTAATTCAAGCATTTAATTCTTGAAATTTACTTTAATGCAATTTAATTCTTGTTCATTTATTCATATTGTCTTTTCCCTTTGCTCATTTGAGCTCATGTTTATGTTTATGCCATTTGCCTTTTGCTCACTTGAGCACATTATTGTGTAAATATATTATTGCATTGTGCTTGTTTTGTCTTTGTTTGTGTGAACCCAATGCAAAAAGGAGAAAGGACTTAGAGTTAGGACCTCACCTATGCTTAATGGAGTGTCAAGAGCAACTAAGCCTCATGCCTTTAGAATTCTAAAATTGATTGAAGAGCAACTTGGGATCATGCCTTTAGAATGCTTAATCTTGAAGTTGACTTGAAAGGACCCCCTAATCTAAACTCTCTTTGTCCTTTCCTCTGATTGCATTGTGAACTTTTTGATTGTTTGTTCTTGTGTGATAGGGATTCCAAACTTGAGCTAGTTAGAAGGACCATTGTCATGAGCATCCAAGTTAAAAGACAAGCCAAATGAAGATCCTAGGAGCTTGATTGAATATTTGTTTGATTGCTTGAGTTAATTGCTAAGTCCAAAGGAAAGGAGCATCTTTAATCATCTTTATGATCTCAAGAAAGGAACTCCAAGGGTTTTATTCGCTTCTCTCATCTTTGCATGTTTAGGACTAGCGCTTCTCTTCTTCCCTCCACTCTAACCCAAGCCAAACTTATTTTGTGCAAACATTGACATTGTCTTCAAATTAGAAACCTAGGCCATATGCCTTTGATTTTTCAAACTCTTTTCATTAATACTTATTTTAAATTGAATCTTAAGTCAACTTTGACTTCATTTTATGAATACTTCTAATTTGTAAATACAACTCACTCAAGTTTGCTTTTGTGGTTCCAATGACCACCCCTGTTAAAACCTTTTTCATAAACATTAACCATAGGTTTGAGTTATCATAGTGGTTGATGTAAACCTCACCTCATCCTTAGTGATTGGACTATAAGTCTTCCATACTTATTTTAGGGTGGATCCCTCACTAGTATGTTGAAGCTCTCCTCACATGGTGGATTGTTGGTTTAGGTTGAGTTTTCTCCCTTTGATAACAAAAAACCTTAAGGTTTTTGATAAATCAATTCACCAACTTCTTTTGAGATTTTTACCCCAAACTACAAGGTTTTGATCCTACCTTTGTGATGGTACGTAGGCAAGGTTCATCCATTAAAACAACAAAATTGTAAATAATTTATATATTCTTTTCTCATCTCCCCAATCATGTTTGCACAAATATTTTCACAAATACAACCTACCATACAACTTTGCAAAAAGGGCTCCCTTAGAGTACTAAGGATGTTTTGGGTGCTTAAAACCTTCCCATTGTATAACCAACCCCATTACCCAGATCTCTTACATTTTTATTAGTTTTTGATTTGATAAAACTTCTCGGCTTTTGTTCGCTTTCTAACCTTTCCCTTGGATAAATAGAAATGCAGTGGAGACTCAAATTGTATGATTTACTGTTGATTTAGTCAATAAATCTAAAGGTAACGAATACCCCGCTACAAAAAAGTGGTGACTCTGCTGGGGAAGGAAAGACTACATTTCCCTAGTGGGTTTTGCCTACTTTTTGCCTTGTTGTATTGTATGTTTATATTTACTTGTGACATATTTTTGTGCAAATTTGGGATGACTGTATTGTTTGTAATGTATGAATTGCTTGACATATATCAATTGCTGGTGTGCTTGGTGGTCTCTTGTGAGATGAGTTCTATAACCGAACTCTAGTGCACTTATGATAGGAGAATGGCATAGTCTTGTTGACTTGTATGGAGTTATTCCTTACCAAGTTGACTTGCAAGCCCATTTACTTGGTGGAGGTTTTGTTGGGATCAATAATGTCACACGAGCAGTCGTGGTTAGACATTACTCTTTCTAATATAAACCTAAGAAGCCAAGGACCTTAGATTACCTAGCCCATCATGGCCTATTTTAGGATGTAGTGCGAAGATCGTTGAAGTGTGAGATTTGATACGATTGTTACGCGATACTACACTCATAAGAGTCTCTCTTGAGAATATTTTTGGAACACGAGTAGTCGTTTATCCAATAATATCTGAAAGATGAGATGATGACTATGGGAACCTCTTTTAGAACATGATCGTCAGATTTAACCATGGTACACTCCCTTTGAGTGGTTCTTAATCGAGACTCCATGCTCGTGACTTGCAACAAACCCTTGATTCGTGGTTGATCCGTTCTCGTATATCCTTAATATCAATGGAACTTGGGTGTTGATAAGGTGTAAATCATAATTCACCAAAATGGATGATTGATATTAAGGATGACTTGATCCATCCCGTGACCTTTGTGTGGTGTGACTTGCTTGATCCTTGAGTGTGATTGTTGCATCCATGCATTCATGCATTCATTTGCATTTATATCATCAACTATGAGAAAATTTTCAAGGAACTTAAGAGGTCTATTTGCAAATTTTCAGACATGGATAAGCAAAGAAGGAATACGAAGAAGTACAGTTTCAGATAACCCGACTTGAAAGAGTTAAGGAGTTTGACATCCCATGTATTAGATCCCTTGGAGTTCAAAGCTCGTCATGGGAAGCTTCTGTCTATTCTTGCTACTCAGGTGGATGAAGGTCTGATGAGTGTACTAGTGCAGTTCTATGATCCTCTGTACCGTTGCTTCACTTTCCCGGATTTCCATCTTTTGCCTACACTTGAGAAGTATGCTTATCTTGTGGGTATACCTATCTTAGATCAGTTGTTGTTCAGTGGCTTGGAGATAATTCCTTCTTCCCAAGAGATAGCTGATGTGTTGCACATAGATGTATCTGATATTGGTGCTCATATGACTACCAAAGGTGGAATTCAAGGTCTCCCATCTGATTTCCTCATTGCTCAAGCTACTTTATTTGGGAAGGTCATGAGTGAGGACGCCTTTGAGGACATATTTGTACTTCTCATCTATGGGCTAGTGTTATTCCCCAACATCGACAATTTCGTGGATGTGAACGCTATTAGGATTTCTCTACTCTTAATCTCGTTCCTACTCTGTTGGGTGACACTTATTTCTCTTTGCATATGAGGAATGCAAAGGGTGGTGGTACCATTGTGTGTTGTTTGCCTCTGTTATACAAGTGGTTTATTTCGCACTTGCCTCAGACACTCACCTTCAAGGAGAACAAAGGATGTCTACGGTGGTCCATGAGACTTATGTCTCTCACTAATGATGATATCTTTTGGTATAACCATGTATATGATGGTGTCCAGATTATTGATTCTTGTGGTGAATTCTCCAATGTGCCTCTTCTTGGTAGATGTGGTGGAATTAACTACAACCCTGTTTTGGCTCGCCGTCAGCTTGGGTTCCCCTTAAAGGATAAACCTAATAACATTTTGTTAGAAGGTGTGTTCTTTCAAGTGGGTAAAGATCCCCAAAACTTGAAGGGCAGGATGGTCCGCGCTTGGTGCAAGATTCATAGGAAGGGAAGGAAAGAGCTTGGTCCGAAGAATTGTATTGCTTTGGAACCCTACACCTCGTGGGTCAAGAAGAGAGCTTATGAGTACCGCATGCCCTATGACTATCCGAGACCTACACCTTTGGTTATGGTTGGGCCTTCAACCCTCCCTAACCAAGGAGTAGAGCAGTTGAGAGATAAAGACCGTTCGTGTGCTTGGGTCCGCGAGCGAGAGGAGCTACTTCAACAACTCAGAGATAAGGATGCTTTGATAAAATTTCTAGAGCATCAGGTTATCGACAAGCCTGATGATATGGTTACTTCTCTTCTTCCTTAGTCATCCATGTTTTGGAAGAGGAAGTGTGATCGACTCGCCAAGGAGAAGGCAGATATGGAGGCAGCCTATGAGAGAGAGGTGAAGAGGCTCCGTGCAGCTTCTCGTCCGGTCTCGAGAGCTTTGGACGATTGTTTCTAGGGTTCCATAGGATGTTTATTTTCCTTCTCTCTTGTATTGTATTTGGTTACCAAGACTGTACTTCTATGGTGTAAATTTTTTCCAGATATTATTAATATGAATATTCGATTATATGTCTAAAAGATTAATATTTTCCAAACATTTGCAAATAGATCTCTAAAAGTTCCTTTGAGTAAAAATAAAATCATATGCACAAGCATTGCATGCATCATATGTATAAGCAGGTTTTGTTCAGGGCTTCTTGATCAGTGGTCTAACTCTGTGTTCTTCATTTATTTTGAAGACAAGCTGACGCACCAGTACAACACCAGGGCCAATTCTTCAAAGCTGATGGATCATCTTGAACAAGAGAACAGAGAACTTAAGGAGGAGGTAGCTAGGCTGACTGCCATGAGGGAGTCAGTCTTGGCCGCCCAAAGCCAGTCTTCTCCAACACCTGCAACTCCTCCCGCGAGGATAGTCATCTCAGAGATAGCTTCCTCTACTGTGCTTGCCGCCACTGCTCACTTCTCTCTTTCTGCTATGCCAGTCGGGTTTCCCTGGGGGATGCCCGCGAACTTTGTGCCAGAGGGTCTCGCTCCAACCTTTGCTTCTCTGCGGGGATCTAGCCCGGTCCTTGTTGTGCCACCTCCCGTTGTGCACACGTTACCTAGAGTCGACGACACCATTTATCATTCTGATCCATCTGAGGGCCCAGATGTTTATGAAAAAATGGATGCTATGAATGACCAATTCCTTGAGCTGGGCAAGGAACTGAAGACTCTAAGAGGGAAGGACCTCTTCGGTAAATCTGCTGCTGAGTTATGCCTTGTGCCCAACGTCAAGATCCCTAGCAAGTTCAAAGTGCCTGACTTTGAAAAGTACAAGGGAAACACTTTCCCTCTCAGCCATCTTATGATGTACGCACGCAAGATGTCAACTCATACTGATAACGATCAACTCCTTATCCACTATTTCCAAGACAGCCTGTCTGGTGCCGCACTCAGATGGTATATGGGTCTGGATAGTGCGAACATCCGCTCCTTCAATGACCTTGGCAAAGCTTTCGTCAAGCAGTACAAGTACAATGTTGATATGGCCCCCGACAGGGACCAGCTGAGGGATATGTCCCAGAAAGAGAAGGAGACGTTTAAGGAGTACGCCCAGAGGTGGCGTAAATTAGCCGCACAGATTGTTCCCCCACTCGAAGAGAAGGAAATGACCAAGATCTTTCTGAAGACCTTGAGTTCATTTTATTATGATAGGATGATTGCTAGTGCTCCCTCAGACTTCATCGAAATGGTGAACATGGGGATGAGACTAGAGGAAGGAGTCCGTGAAGGACGTCTTTCCAGAGATGAAGGCTCTTCTGCAAAGCGTTATGGGGCTTTTGCAAAGAAGAAAGAGGGATAGGCATATGCCGTGTCTTCCCATACTAAAAGAAGACCCTCTATAAAGAGGAAGACTGTCTGCCCTGCTAGTAACTAGCACCAGGTGGCTCATATAGCACCTGCCTTCAGGGAAACTCAACATTATCAGCATCAACAACATCAACATCAACAATATCAACAACAACAGCATCATCTGCAACAGCTGGCCTACCATCCTTGAAACAACAATAATACCAGCACTAGCTATGATAGGAAGAGGGTCATTTTTGATCCAATTCCAATGACCTATGTTGAGCTCTCTCCGTCGCTGATAGATAGGAAGTTGATCACTCCACGTGATCCACTTGCTGTACCGACCAATCCTTTGAGGTGGTACAAGCCTGAGCTTCACTGTGTTTATCATTCCGGTGCTCCCGGACATTATGTGGAGAACTGTTATCCCCTGAAGACCAAGGTTCAAGACCTTGTTAGAAGTGGGATCTTGTTTTTCGAGGACGTAGGTCCGAATGTTAAGAAGAACCCATTGCCCGAGCATAGGAAGGCTGCAGTTAACATGGTCCAGGGTTGCCCTGGCAAATATAAAGTCATGTATGTCAGTCATATCAGGCAATCTTTAGTCGAGATGCATAGACTGTTATGTGGATACAGTCATTATGAGCATGACCATGACAGCTGTCGTGTGTGCACTGTCAACGAGAGAGGATGTCACCAAGTCAGGAAGGACATCCAAGAGATGTTGGATCAGGGTGTGATCGAGATACTTCAGAATCGTGATGAGGATGAAGTGAATTTATATCCCCTGTTTTAGGAATACCAGAACCTGTTGTCGTCAGATATGATGGTAGCAAGAAGAAGGTTTCTCCATCTCTTATTATCAAGCCAGCGGGCCCTGTCCCGTGCTCTTCAGAAAAAGCAGTTCCCTACAGATATAACGCAGTTGCGTTAGAAGATCGGAAGGAGGTGTCGTTGCCCTCCACTTCTGTTGTGAGTATATCTGATGTCAGTGGTGTGACCCGCAGCGGTCATGTTTTCTCGGTGCCGTCGAAACCCCAAGATGACATGAGAAGAACAACTGTTGTTAATCCTGCCGGTCCTGTGGGGACTTCTTCTCCTTCTCCGAATCCGGCACTTGTTGTTGATAAATTTACTAAAACTCCTGTCCCTGTTGGCCAGCATGGCATTCTAAAAGAGGAATGTGATGAGATGATGAGGCTCATCGAAAGGAGTGAGTATAATGTTGTTGATCAGCTGCTTCAAACTCCATCAAAGATATATGTCCTATCTTTGCTGATGAGTTCAAAGCCGCACCGCGAAGCTTTGCAGAGGGTGTTGGACGTGGCATACATGGATCACGATGTCACAATTGAACAGTTTGATAGCATTGTTGCAAATATAACTGCTTATAACAATTTGAGCTTTTGCGATGCTGATCTTCCCGAGGAGGGAAAAGACCACAATTTGGCTCTGCATATTTCCATGAATTGCAAAGATGATGCCTTGTCCATTGTGCTGGTAGACACAGGATCATCGCTAAATGTGTTGCCAAAATCCACTATGGCGAAACATTCTTATCAGGGGCCTCCCATGAGGCAGAGTGGAGTGGTTGTTAAGGCTTTTGATGGATCGAGGAAAACTGTGATTGGTGAAGTTGAGCTCCCAATCAAGATAGGACCTAGTGATTTCCATATCACTTTCCAGGTCATGGATATCCACCCATCATATAGCTTCTTGCTTGGCAGACCATGGATTCACGAGGCAGGCGCCGTGACATCCACCATACACCAAAAGTTGAAATTCGTCAAGAATAAGAAGTTGGTGGTGATAGGGGGAGAGAAGGCTCTCTTGGTAAGCCATTTGTCTTCCTTTTCCTACATAGATGCTGAGGATGGGGTTGGGACCCCGTTCCAAGCCTTATCTATTGCGGAGCCCTCTAGGAAAGGACCTTCTTCATTTGCGTCCTACAATAATGCGAAGTTGGCCATTGAGCATGGCGCAACTACTAGTTTAGGACAAATGATTAAGCTGGAAGACAATAAATCTCGGGCTGACATAGGGTACTCTTTAGGCACTTTCAACGAGCGCGGTTTATTCCAGAGTGGAGGTTTCATCCACACGATCGAAGACCAAGAGGCTGCTACTATAGTGGAAGATGATGCAGAGGAAGATTCTGGCAACTTTCTCATCCCTGAAGGAGTCTGCAATAATTGGGTCGCTGTTAATGTTCCAACAGTTGTCCATAAGTCCACGTAATGTGTTCACTTTTGTTTAAAAACCCTTCTCCCATGCCAAAAGGAGAAGTGATGACATTGTTGGCACATTAATACAATGATATTCATTCAGTAATTACATGTTAAATGTTTGTTTTCCCAAATTATTTTCCCTTTTTGGTTTTTGCATGAAATTGGTGATCACTATAAAACCATAAGAAAGAGAATAAAATCAATCTTTTCATCTGCATATTGATTTTCTTTGCTTGAAATCTGAAATCTCTTTTATATCCAAAATCATTATGCAGGTTGATCAAACCCATTGAACATAATGATCCAACATCATCTCCCAACTTTGAGTTCCCTGTATTTGAGGCAGAAGATGATGATGTTGAAGATATTCCTGATGAGATTATCCGTCTTCTTGAGCACGAGGAGAAGATCATTCAGCCACATCTTGAGAATTTAGAAACAGTCAACTTGGGGTCTGAAGATTGTGTTCGAGAAGTGAAGATTGGGGCACTCCTTGAAGAGTCTGTAAAGAAGGGGTTGATTGAGTTGCTACGAGAATATGTCGATGTTTTTTCCTGGTCATATGAAGACATGCCTGGTCTAGATACTGATATCGTGAAACATTTCCTCCCTTTGAAGCCCGAGTGTGTGCCTGTGAAGCAGAAGCTCAGAAGAACTCATCCTGATATGGCAGTGAAGATTAAAGAAGAAGTTCATAAGAAAATTGATGCGGGGTTTCTGGTGACTTCTACATATCCTCAATGGGTGGTCAATATTGTGCCCATGCCTAAGAAAGACGGAAAAGTCCGAATGTGTGTGGACTATAGAGACTTGAATAAAGCTAGTCCGAAAGATGATTTTCCTCTACCACACATTGATATGTTGGTAGACAATACAGCTAAATTCAATATCTTCTCATTCATGGACGGATTTTCTGGTTATAACAAGATTAAAATGGCACCCGAGGATATGGAGAAGACAACATTCATCACGCCTTGGGGAACATTCTGTTATCGAGTGATGGCCTTCGGTTTAAAGAACGCCGGAGCCACGTATCAATGTGCTATGACTACCTTGTTTCATGATATGATGTATAAGGAGATCGAGGTATATGTTGATGATATGATTGCAAAGTCGAAAATGAAAGTTGAACATGTAGAGCACTTGTTAAAGCTTTTTCAGCATTTGAGGAAGTACAAACTCCGTCTGAATCCGAACAAATGTACATTTGGAGTCCGTTCCGGCAAGTTATTGGGATTTATTGTCAGTGAAAGAGGTATTGAAGTTGATCCTGCCAAGGTCAAAGCAATACAAGAGATGCCTGCGCCCAAAACTGAGAAGCAAGTCTGAGGTTTTCTTGGCCGCTTGAATTATATTTCCAGATTTATATCCCACATGACTGCCACATGTGCGCCAATATTCAAGCTCCTCCAGAAAGATCAGCGTCATGATTGGACCGAGGATTGCCAGAAGGCCATTGACAGTATCAAAGAGTATCTGCCCGAGCCTCCAATCCTGTCTCTGCCTGTGGAAGGGAGACCATTGATTATGTACTTGACCGTTCTTGAAGACTCTATGAGTTGTGTATTGGGTCAGCAAGATGAATCAGGGAAGAAAGAGTATGCTATATACTATTTAAGTAAGAAGTTCACTGATTGTGAGTCTCGATACTCAATGCTTGAGAAGACATGTTGTGCTTTGGCTTGGGCCGCTAAGCGCTTACGCCAGTATATGTTGAATCATACCACTTGGTTGATATCCAAAATGGATCCAATCAAGTATATCTTTGAGAAGCCTGCTTTAACTGGGAGGATTTCCCGTTGGCAGATGTTGTTGTTTGAGTATGATATTGAGTATCGAGCTCAAAAAGCTATTAAAGGTAGTATCTTGGCTAACCACTTGGGACATCAACCAATTAAGGATTATCAGTTTGTTCAGTACGACTTCCCAGATGAGGAGATTCTGTATTTGAAAATGAAAGATTGCGATGAGCCTACGCTCGATGAAGGGCCAGAGCCTGGTTCCCGATGGGGCGTGGTGTTTGATGGCATTGTTAATCAATATGGAAATGGTATTGGGGCAGTGATTATTACTCCTTAGGGCACATATTTTACTTTTACATCAAGGCTAACTTTCAAATGCACGAATAATATGGCGGAGTATGAGGCCTGTATTATGGGTTTAGAAGAGTGTATTGAGCTTAGGATCAAGCATCTTGATGTTTATAGTGATTCGACCCTTGTTGTTAATCAGATTAAGGGTGAATGGGAGACGAATCAGCCTGGCCTCATCCCATACAGATATTATGCGAGGAGGATTTCAACTTTCTTTACCAAGGTTAACTTCCATCGTATTCCTCGAGATGAGAATCGGATGGCAGATGCTCTTGCTACGCTTGCTTCGATGATTATGGTGAAATTCTGGAATGAAGTCCCCAATATTACTGTGATGCGCTTGGATAGACCAGCTCATGTATTTGCAGTTGAAGAGGTGAAAGATGATAAGCCATGGTATTATTATATCAAATGCTTTCTCCAAAGTCACATCTACCCACCTGAGGCATCTATTAAAGATAGGAAGACTTTGAGGAGATTATCTGACAGTTTTTACCTTAATGGCGATGTGCTTTATAAGAGGAATTTTAACATGGTTCTGCTCAGATGCGTGGATAGACACGAAGCAGACCTGTTGATGACTGAAGTCCGTGAGGGTTCATTTGTTACTCATTCCAATGGACATGCCATGGCAAAGAAGATGTTGAGAGCAGGCTACTATTGGCTGACAATGGAGTCTGACTGCTGCAAATATGTGAAAAGATGCCACAAGTGTCAAATTTATGCGGATAAGATTCATATTCCCCCGACACTTCTGAATGTTATTTCATCACCATGGCCTTTCTCCATGTGGGGAATTGATATGATTGGCATGATAGAGCCAAAGGCGTCAAACGATCACCGTTTTATTCTCGTGTCAATTGATTACTTCACCAAGTGGGTTGAAGCGGCGTAATATGCAAATGTGACCAGGCAGGTGGTTGTGAAGTTTATCAAAAATCAACTCATATGCCGATATGGGGTTCCAGACAAGATTATTACTGATAATGGATCTAACTTGAACAATAATATGATGAAAGAGATGTGTAGCGAGTTCAAGATTGCGCATCATAATTCTTCTCCTTATAGACCCAAGATGAATGGGGTTGTTAAAGCTGCTAACAAGAACATCAAGAAGATTATCCAGAAGATGGTTGTTACGTACAAAGACTGGCATGAGATGCCGCCATTTGCTTTGCATGGTTATCGTACATCTGTCAGCACTTCAACAGGGGCAACCCATTTCTCTCTCGTTTATGGCATGGAGGTTGTGCTCCCCGTAGAGGTTGAGATCCCATCAATGAGAATCTTGATGGAAGCTAAGTTGACTGAGGCTGAATGGGTTCAGAGTCATTATGACCAACTGAATTTTATTGAAGAAAAGGGATTAACTACCATGTGTCATGGTCAGTTATATCAGCAAAGGATGAAGAAAACCTTTGATAAGAAGGTCACGCCTCGGGTGTTCCGAGCAGGTGACCTCGTACTCAAGAAAGTCTTATCTTTTGCGCCCGATTCCAGGGGCAAGTGGACTGCATACTATGAAGGTTCATACGTTGTTAAGAGAGACTTTTCAGGCGGTGCTTTGATTCTTACAATTATGGATGGGGAGGACTTCCCTTGTCATGTGAATTCAGATGCAGTCAAGGAATACTTCGCCTAAAATAAAAACAGAATAGCTCGCTAAGTTAAAAACCCAAAAGGGCGGCTTAGGCAAAAAATGAGCGTCTCGATGGATTGAAAATCCGAAAGGGCGATCCAGGAAAAAGTTAGAGACATAAAAAAATGAATATATATATATATATATATATATATATATATATATATATATATATATATATATATATATATATATATATATATATATATCCCGCTAGATTGAGTACCTCACCTTGGGGAAATCTAGGCAAAAATTAGGGATTTGGCAAGTAACTGCATCTTGACAAGACTTTGTTCTACAGTTGTCGTCTGTCAAAGATTCTCGCTCAGTCATCGTCAACTGAAGCTTCGAATACATTGGATTCAGAGTTGGTGGAGAAACGGTCATTATGTTCAACGTAGCCCTTTTCCAATATATATCACCAATTTCAAATTTGTAAAGATCCATGGAGTCTCTCCCTTTGCAGACTACCATTCTATCAAATAAATTTGAGCCTTTATCAAATTCTTGGCACTCTTATTTGTTTCTGCTTAACAAATGTTTGCATGTTTTAATTGATAAATATCATTGTTTTAAATAAAAGTTTTAAATAAACTGTTTTTAAACAAAGTGAACATTCACAATGATTGAAAGGATAAATGGAATGTCCTCAGTGCTCTCCCAAGGATAGTATGATCTCCAAAAGGGTAAGACATTTGTTCATATTCCTAGCATATTTTTATTCTCTTGATCATCTTTCAGGTTGTCTCCTTCGTGAGCGTAGAGAAGGGTGATATGTCATCAAGTCCCTAGAGAGTTTGGAGTTTTGGCCTTGATGTGTATACTTCTACCTCCATCCTCAGATCCCCAAGGAGGCTTAGTCTAGCATCTGTGTTTCATCAATTATTTGGTTGTCATCCCTTGTGTGGACTGGCCTAAAATCCCTTATAGATTGATAAAAGTTGATATGTTGTCTTTTCGAGGAAGTTGGTCTTTCCCTCAGCATAAATGGAAATCTCTTGCAGAGTGAGCAGGAATTCCCAGCATGAGTGGAAATCCTCAGCAGTTTGGCTTGTAGCCTCTCCTCAGCAGGTCGACTTGCAACTCATCCCTGGTAGAGTCGCTCACAGCAGGTTATCCCCAGTATGATCGCCTTCAGTCTTCCCCGTGGAGTTTCCTGATTAGAGCTTGACATTTTGTATTCCCCTACTTATTGGAAAGTTTCCTCCTGGAAGGTCTGGTGGTGGAGATGTTGTGTCTTTCCCCAGCGGAGCATTGGTTCTCTCTCCTTGTTAGAGATACCTCTCCAACATATGAAAGGAAGTGTTTTATTTGTTGAAATTTTTGTTTGGTGGTTGTTCCCCACAGAGGTTCATATCCTGTCCCCTGATAAGTTCCCCAATAGAGTTTCTTCTACAATGGATCTTATCCGTGATGAGTTCTCTAGTAGAGTTTCCTCTACATTGGATCATGTGTTTATTCAGCAGCGAATCCCTGGTGGTGACTCTATAGCTTCCCCCAGCGGAGTAATTTCTTCCTGCTCCCGACGACATAAATGTTTCTACATGTTCCCGAGAATCGTTGGAGAATCCTCATCATTTGGTAGTTATGACCTTTGCTTATCCCCAACAGCGGTACCTGATCCCCAGTGTTAGTCTTCTCCCCTGGAAACGAATCTGGTTGGTCCCCAGCGGCGATTGTTGTTTCCTGGTATTAGATGCTCCCCACCAGATTGGATTTTCTCCTGTGGGCCTGGCCTTCTCGTTCGAGATGTTATACCGGATGTCTGTACATTGATTCTTGGACCTGTTTGTGTTAGATATGTCTGTTTGTCAGCATTAATCATACACAAACCATGCATATACATGTATAACTATAGCATTCAGATATTCATGTTGCATTCTTTGCTGTATATCTTTGCTTGTTATCTCCTGTTATTGGTGAAATGTTCTTCCCCAAGCAGATGCTTGTGTCTGATCTCTCCATATAGAGTCAGCCCCATAGGCATAAAGTGTCTATCTTTCCTTCTATACTCCCCACTGAGTTATATCCTCGTGGATGATTATTGTTTCAGTTTCCTCCCTAAATATATATTGGGACGGAATTACTCCCCTGAGTTATATCCTCATTGGGTCGAGTCTTGCTTCACTGTGTCTCTCTAGTTTGTTCCTAGATTGACCCCTTCTTTGTTATTTCCCCTGCAATTCCCTGTGGTTCAGGTGATCAATTACTCAGTAAACAGTAATTGTTCATTCTCTCCCCAACGGAAGTTGTGGCCTTCTACCCAGTAACCGGTAGTTGTAAGTCCTATTTATGTGGTTTTCTACCCAGTAACCGGTAGAAGTAATCCCCTCTTTGTTGGTTATCTTTATCCAATATTTGGTATTGATATTCCTTCATTTTTGAGTATACCACCCAGTAATCGGTGATATATCTCTTGGATCATTTCTCTTGTCAATGTATCCCCAGTGATTCATCTTTCATTTACCCGTATTTGGTAATGATTGTTTCTCCTTTGGACTGGTCATCATTTTATGCCCAGTAACCGGTATCCCGATGTCCTTTCTTTTCGGTTGATTTATCCTTTATTAACCCAGTAACCGGTTGTGGATAATCGTCCATGCGAGTATGTTATTTACGTTCTGAAGGTAATAGATGATATATCTCATGCACTCTTCAGTCGAAGTCTTTTCTTCCCCAGTCGAGTAAGATTCGTATTTCCTTGTGGAATCGAATGTCCATCTTATAAGTCGAGTTTGCTTTTTCAGCCCTCCCTTCGGATGATGAGTGTCTTGGATATGTTCCCAATTCACGTCTGGTTGGTCACCTATTATATGCCCAGTAACAGGTATCCTTGGTGTTCCTTCCTCCTGCTCCCTATTATGACTTTTTGTCCCCTGTGGAGTCAGATTTTCCTGAGTTGAAATAAACTTTCTAGGTCTTCCTCGGGTATTTTGGATGATTGATATCTCTCACCCTTATACCGGTCTTAGATATTCTTTCTCTCTGAGCATGTTGTTCTCTCACCCTTATACCGGTGTGCGATCACATGTCTCTGTTTTGAGTTTTATTACCTAGTAACCGGTAATACCTCATTCGTTGCTTCCTCAACTGAGTCCTTAATGGACATCCCTACCTGAGTCCGAATTTTTATCCGAAGTATCTTTTGTGGATAGGGTTGTTGTATTGGCATATTCCCCAATACACGCATCTTTGCGTCAGCTGGAGTCTTTCCATTGATTTATTTTCATGGAATCCCTTCGTGTCTCCCAGCAAGTTTAAGTCGTGACCTACTCACGCATTTTACCCTTATTTCTCCCCCAGAGTCTCTGTCCTATTTATGAGTGTATTACTCTTATGGAATTTCAAATTCTCCTGATTTCTTTTTTCCTTTGTGGACATATATCTGTTAGGGACCAATTAGTACTACTTTTTATATCATTTTATTGGTCCCTTTTACCAAGCTTTGATGTAATTACACATTTTTATTCTTATTAATTTGTATAAATGCAATTAGATTTAAATTATTTTGTTTTGAATAGTTATTTCACAGATTTGTTAGTTTTGTAGAATTTTTAGATGAAAGAGCTTTTGGAATGCAACATCACAATTTGGAAGATTTTGGATGAAGCTTGCAAAGCAAGGAAGCTGGGAAAGCTTCATTTCGCGCCGCAAACCTCCTTCGCACCGCGAAGGCTGCGAATCCAGCAAGTTGATTTTGGGCCAAGGGTGCTGTCTTTCATGACCAGTTGTTTTGCCATTTTGGTGTCTGTCTTGGAATAGCTTTTCTGCTTTGGATGAAAATGATCAATTAAGGAAATGTCAACTCTTTTAGGATAGGAGAACACATTATTCTAAGACATTCATTATTATTCACACATTAAGATATATTTTGTAAGAGAGAAAAACAGAGTTTTTCTTCCATTGCATTTTGCTTTGTAAAATGATGATGAGGAGCTAAACTCCCTTTTGTCAAGATTGGAAGTAGTAGCTATTCTCATTTGTTTATGTATTCCATTTGATTTTTATATATGGTAAAGATTGTTGATGTATTGAATATTGTTTTGCCCTAAGTTGAAAACCAGATTTGAGTAGTCGTTGAAAGAGATTATTTGAGTCTTAACATAAAACAGATTTTCAAGTAGTGAATAAGTTGTAGAGATAGATTTATTCATTACTCTTCTCTGGTATCAAACATTAAAGATTGCTATATTGATAGTTAGGTGGAGAGATCGTCTAAGGATCAATATAGTGATTATCACAATATCATTTAGACATAAATGACTTTGAGAGGATACTTGAACATCATCAATAATCTTAAATCTATATAGTTATCATAAGGGATCATAAGCATTTAGAATAGTGAACTCCAATCTTGCCAAGCTTTTAAATTTGATTAAAACCATTTTACTATTTTTAGTGACATTTACTCACAAGATAAGTTGCCAAACAAAACAACTTTGTTACTTTTCAAACTTATAACAATTTGGATTATAGAACGGCGGTAATAACAACCAATCTCTGTGGATACGATATAAAAATATTTGCCGAAGATATACTTTTCAACAAATTGGCGTCGTTGTTGGGGATTGGTGTTCGATATTACAAGCATTGCAATAATTCATTGTTTTAAGTTTTGTTACTTTTATTACTATCCCTCTTTTGTTTCACTTGGTTTGTTAGTTTTGTAGATTCTAGTGCATGCGAGGAAAAGCTACCAAGGAGCAATTTCAATTTGATCCCGAAATTGAAAGAACACTTCGGAAGCTCAATAGCAAAACACGAAGAAGAAGGAAACTAGCCGAAGAGAGGAACCGGAGAGAAGAAGCATCTACTTTCGCACTTGTTCAAATCGAAGAAGTGGGTGTAGAGGCTTGTAAAGGAAACATGGCGGATGACAATCGTACCGAAATGTCCGCTAATAGTCCAAGAAGAAATGCTCAATTTGCCCGTGGAGGAAGAAATACGGAGATGAAGACTGGAATCCTTCAACTTCTCTATGCAAATCCATTCACCGGAATGGACCATGAAGATCCGTATACCCATCTCATCAATTTCTATGAGATTGCGGGTTCTACGGGAATTGATGAAACGGGTGAAGAGGCATTATTTAAAAGGATGTTCTCACACTCCTTAGTGGGAAAGGCAAAGGAGTGGTACCTTGATCAAGCACCGAGAGTGATGACGGATTGGAATTTGCTAGAAGAAAAGTTCTTAGAAAGATATTTCCCTCAATCCCGATTTATGGAAGCCAAAACGACTATTGCGGTATTCACTCAAGGAAGCAACGAGTCTTTGAATGAGGCTTGGGAAAGATTCAAGTCAATGTTGAGAAAATGCAAGGGACATGGTTTTGATGAGCTCACTCAAATCCATATTTTTCTAAATGGGCTCCAATCAACTCACAAAACACTTTTGGATGCTACCGCGGGTGGCTCTCTTATGTCAAAGAATGCGGAAGAAGCTAAAGTCATTATTGACCGGATGGCACTCAATGATCGTCAAAGTCAACATGACCGTAGTCCTTCACAACGTAAACCGGGAGTTCTTGAGTTAAATACCAATGACGCCATTCTTGCTCAAAACAAGCTACTCTCTCAGCAAGTGGAGTTGCTTACTCAACAAATGGCCAAGCTTCCACAGCAAATGAAGGAAATTCAAGGGTCTCAAGTTCGACATCAAGTAGCATGTTGCGAATCATGTCAAGGAGATCATCCTACTGGTTTTTGCCCTCCACTGGAAGAAGTAAGCTATGTGAATAATCAAAATCAAGGCTATCAAAGGAACAATCAAGGTTATCAACCATCAAGATTCAACAACCAAAATTTTCAGCAGCAAAGTCCTTATCAACACTCAAATTCTCAAGGCCAACAATCGCAGGGAGGAAATTCCAAGCTAGATGAAACTCTTCAACAATTCATGCAAGCCTCCATGGCAAATCAGAAGAACAACGAGGCAGCAATCAAGAATTTGGAAAATCAAATAGGTCAACTTGCGAAACAACTGTCGGAACAAACTGCAGGATCCTCTTTCTCCGCTAACACTCAAACTAATCCAAAGGAGCATTGTAAAGCAATTTTTACTAGAAGCGGTAGAGAGTTGACAAGTGGAAAAAGTGAGGAAATCACGGTAGAGAATGATATGGATGTTGTGTTAGAAAATGAGGATGTGGCTTGTGGAAAGGAGAAAGTGGCAGAAACTGCTCAGTTCGCGCCGCGAAAACAGCAAAACCAGCAATTGATGGAAGAGCAGCAGTGTGAAGCGGATATGAAGAAGGAAATTGAACCAAGAAAAAATAAAACAAGAGACAAAGGCGTGAATGTCATTCCAGTTCAACATCTACCCTATCCGCACGCACCATCAAAGAAGGATAATGCTAGACACTATGCACGGTTTATGGACATATTCAAATAACTTCAAATCAATATTCCATTTGCCGATGCATTAGAGCAAATGCCACGGTATGCAAAGTTCATGAAGGATATTCTCACAAAGAAAAGAAGACATGTGGAAGACGAGACAATCTTGCTCGATGCACGTTGTAATGCCATCATTCAAAAGACTCTCCCAAGGAAGGAATCTGATTCGGGCCGAGTCGTTTTACCGATAACCATTGGAGACACCTACATGGGTAATGGCTTGATTGACTTGGGATCTAGCATCATTTAATTCCCCTATACATTGTCAAAAGATTGGGAAATGTTGAGATCAAATCTACAAGGATGACTTTACAACTAGCTGATAAGTCTACCACTTCACCATAAGGAGTTGCTCAAGACATGTTAGTGAAGGTGGACAAACTCTTGTTTCCGGTAAATTTTGTGATAGTAGACATGGATGAGGATCGTGATGTTCCTATAATTCTTGGAAGACCATTCATGAAAACGGCTCGAATGATGATTGATATTGATGATGGACTAATGAAAGTGAGGGTGCAAGATGAAGAGGTAGCCTTCAATCTTTTAGAAGCCAAAAAGAATTTTAATGGTAAGTATGATTCTTTCCGAATCAATGCCACCAAGGAGGGACTAGTTGAGATCGCAAACCAGGTTCATGTTTCTAATCCATCAGAGAAATCTCTTATCGGAGTCTACAAAGTTTCGACCAAAAATGAAGGAAAAAAGATGGAAGCAATGTTGCATGAATTAGAGTCTTGTGGAGAACTTGTTTACCATGAAGAGACAAACAAAGGCTTGGATATGACAAAGAAAGTGGAAGAGCCAAAACTAGAGCCACATTTGAAGTATGTGTTCCTTGGTGATGACTGTACTAAACTGGTGGTCATTAGCAATACATTGTTCACAAAAGAGGAGAATCAATTGATACGAGTGCTGAAAAAGAAGGAAGTTGTCAAACTAGTAGAGGCCGGGATAATTTGTTCTATCTCCGATGGTGAATGGGTTAGTGTTGTGCAAGTAGTTCCGAAAAAGGGTGGCATCAGATTTTATCGAAGGTTCATCAAGAACCTCTTGAAGACAACAAAGCCCTTGAGGAGGTTGCTCAACAAAGTCGGATCGTGAAGACCGTTGAACCGTCAAGCTCTAAACGACGTTAAACAAAGCGCTTGTTGGGAGGCAACCCAACGTTGTAAGTCTGCATTTTATTTTTTCTGCTGTGTTGATTTTCTGCTTTGTTAAATTTTGTGAAATTGGGTTCTGTTTTTTTGCCACGAACTGAATGCAAAGCTTCAATTCGCTCCGCGAACAAGGTTCGCCCCACGAACAGTGCGTGGTAGAACCACTTAAGTTCTGTTAGGTTATATTTTCCTTTTCATTTCAACTCATTTTCAAAACACCAAGTTTTCCTCGCTTTCACTTCCACTCCCAATAACTTCCCAAAACTGAAAATTTTCCTTTCCCAACTCCCTAATCTTCATTTGCTAACAAGAACCAAGTGCTTCAGGAAGGTATGTTATGCTTTTCAATTCCTCTTCTCCATTTCCTTTTGGGTTCACATTTAGGTTTGGTTAGGAATTGGAAAAATTTGAAGATTGACACTTGAAATCACTATGCATGTCTGATTTAGATTAGGAATAGGATAAAGTTGGAGACCTTGACTGTTAGAAGTAACATACCTCACATTTTTGGAACCCTAGGAGGCTCCTAGAGATTTCCTGGTTCGTAGGGTTCGCGCCGCGAACGGGCATTCACGCCGCAAACTGGGAAATTCCAGGGGCCATGTTTTTATGCTGTTGATTGCTAACCCTCTCCATATTTGTTTTGTGGTTGTTCTGATGTTGAATGCAGATATCGAAAAGAACCAAAACCACGGCTCCCGCTCATCCTCGTTCTTTAAGAAGGTTCACAAGCGCCGAACACGAAGAACGATTCGAGAGTTTAATCAAGAGAACCATCTTGCCAGATAGGTTCATCCATTTAGCACCGAGTGGGACTTATCAGAGTTTGGTTTCAACTTTTGAGAGACGAAGGTGGATGAAACTGTGTGAACCAGAAGCGGCAATCAACTATGATATTGTTCGGGAGTTCTATGCAAACGCCATGCATCAAGAAGAGGGGGTAGCTTTCAACTACCGAACAAGGGTAAGAGGCATGATCATTTCTTTTGGGAGGGATGCCATTAACTCATATCTTGGTAATCCTCTAACCCTTGGAGAGAACGAGCGGTGCGAGTATCGTACCCTAGAATTAGCTAATGTGTGGGATCTTCAAGCGGTAAATGCTACCCTGTGCCTTAAAGGAAAATCCTTTGACCTAAATGATCAAGGACATCCAAAATCTTGGAAAAGAGAAAATTTAAATCTGGGAGCTAGGGCTTTTCTTGTGCTGTTGTTGAGCAATATTCGACCAAGGAGCCACACCACCACGATTCCTCTGGATGTAGGGTGTTTGTTGTACTGCATTATGATCGGGAAATCTGTGGATGTAGCATCCATCAACGCGGGAGAAATGAGAAATATGGCTTTAAGTGGAACCAAATTCGGTGGTAAAGCAGGTGTGCTTGCATACCCGGGGCTGATCATGGGACTTTGCCATCAGGCGAATGTTGCCATTCCGGAGGAAGTACACTTCTCTATCACCAGTGTGATCAACGATGCCTATCTGAATAGGTTTTACCAAAGCCAAATGGATAGAACTGATGGAGCTGGGACTTCGTCATCCAGACCCCGATCCAGACCCCGACCCCAACCCCACACTACTCCAGTCTTTGACCAGATGGCGTTTGCCAATTACTGTTGCGAGAGCTTTGAGGCCTCTAGGAGGTCTCAATCATTTATCTTCGATGCTATGCAGCAACAGTTCCAGAACACGTTTCTTGCACCAGAAGCCCACACATTTCCTTCTCAGGCGGAATATGTGGCTTATGCTAATTGGCCTGAGGGCAGGCCAAATTTTATGGGGGGTGCAGGAGGTGGTGCAAACCCTAATGATGAGATGGAGGACGTCCTTGGTGATGTAGATGGTGGCCAAGAGGAGGAGGATTGAGGAGTTGATGAATTTGAGGAGTTGTTGTCATTTTGAGTTTCTTTGTATTATTTTTGTTTTTGAAAAATTTTGATGTACTTTTGGGTGGCTCTAGTTCACCAAAACTTTGTTTTTTGTTAGTTGTTTTGATAATTGCATGAATACTATTTGGGAATTAAGTGTGTTACAATCAAACTGGTTTACCAACATTTTTGTTTAATTGTTCTTACTCTTAAGTCAAGCTTAAAGCAACCGAGAAATGATCGCAAAGAAAGAAGCATATGACACTTCGAGTGGTGATGATAAGAATTAGTGTCGGCATTTCAAGGTACACTTTATCGCTTTCTAGACTTAACATGAGTAGTTGATGGTGTGTGAAAATTTCATATCATAAACTCATTGAAATGTATGTCACCTTTGAATCAAAATAAGACTTAACCAATTGTGAGGAAGCTTTCCATTGTACACTAAAAAGTGGGAAACCAAGCATTATTTTAACTCATTCTTATCATGCTAAATCATGCATCAATCTATTTTTGTGTGAAAATTTTGGAAATGATAGAGGCATTGTTTGTGAGAAAAACCACTTGACCAAAAAGTTTGAATCAACTAACCTTGTGAGGAATAATCCTTAGTTAAACCCCTTTGAGCTTATTTTAGGATTCATTTGATTGATCATTGTAAAATCAATTGAACATGTTGGAATAAATGAATCCTAATTTCTTTCGTATCAATTGAACCCTCAAACCGAGTTGTTTGGAAATTTTGCCTTTTGCTTATATCTAAGTAGGGAGCATTATTGAATAAATTTGGTTTTGGAATCTAAAGTTGGGGAGAGTAAAGAAAAAAGAGTTTATTAGAAACTTGGAAAAGTGAGTTTTATGAAAGGGTAAAAATATGAAAAGAAACAAGAAAAAGAAATCACCCTTGAAACCATAGAGCAAAGAAAAAATAAAAGAAAGAAAAAAAAGCAAGCAAAGAAAATGCTCATGGTTGTGTGGATGTAAAAAGAAAAAGAAAAAAAAGATAGGGATCAAAGAAAGGGAAATTGTGTAGAGTTGAATGTTTGGGAATGCTCCCTTAGGATATGCAACTTTGTTGAATTCTCTTAATCATATCCTTTCTTGTAACCTAAGCCACATTACAACCTTTGAAAGACCTCTTGATTCTCATTTTTCACATGATTTGGTATTTATTATGATAACCACATGATTTGAGTTGTTGTTGATTTAATTGCTTGGATGAGTGAAAGTAACCCTTCATGTTATTCATCATTATTATGATGTGTGTGTAAGTTTGATTCAATTTTGACATATATGGCTTTGAATTCCTTGGAATGATTTTTGCACTCAACCATTTTTCTTATTCATGTTTTCTTTAGAATTGAGATAGGTGGATTGAGAAATTGCCAAACACTTTTGAACCATTTGAATGTCCTTGGTAAATCCTTGTTCCAATCTTTTGTGTCATTGCTTTGGTTGTGAGGGTGGAAACTTTTGTTTAGGGACAAACAAAATGCTAAGTTGGGGAGAGTTGTTAGGGACCAATTAGTACTACTTTTTATATCATTTTATTGGTCCCTTTTACCAAACATGGATGTAATTACACACTTTTATTCTTATTAATTTGTATAAATGCAATTAGATTTAAATTATTTTGTTTTGAATAGTTATTTCACAGATTTGTTAGTTTTGTAGAATTTTTAGATGAAAGAGATTTTGGAATGCAACATCACAATTTGGAAGATTTTGGATGAAGCTTGCAAAGCAAGGAAGCTGGGAAAGCTTCAGTTCGCGCCGCGAACCTCCTTCGCGCCGCGAAGGCTGCGAATCCAGCAAGCTAATTTTGGGCCAAAGGTGTTGTCTTTCATGACCAGCTGTTTTGCCATTTTGGTGTCTGTCTTGGAATAGCTTTTCTGCTTTGGATGAAAATGATCAATTAAGGAAATGTCAACTCTTTTAGGATAGGAGAACACATTATTCTAAGACATTCATTATTATTCACACATTAAGATATATTTTGTAAGAGAGAAAAACAGAGTTTTTCTTCCATTGCATTTTGCTTTGTAAAATGATGATGAGGAGCTAAACTCCCTTTTGTCAAGATTGGAAGTAGTAGCTATTCTCATTTGTTTATGTATTCCATTTGATTTTTATATATGGTAAAGATTGTTGATGTATTGAATACTGTTTTGCCCTAAGTTGAAAACCAGATTTGAGTAGTTGTTGAAAGAGATTATTTGAGTCTTGACATAAAACAGATTTTCAAGTAGTGAATAAGTTGTAGAGATAGATTTATTCATTACTCTTCTTTGGTATCAAACATTAAAGATTTCTATATTGATAGTTAGGTGGAGAGATCGTCTAAGGATCAATATAGTGATTATCACAATATCATTTAGACATAAATGACTTTGAGAGGATACTTGAACATCATCAATAATCTTAAATCTATATAGTTATCATAAGGGATCATAAGCATTTAGAATAGTGAACTCCAATCTTGCCAAGCTTTTAAATTTGATTAAAACCATTTTACTGTTTTTAGTGACATTTACTCACAAGATAATTTGCCAAACAAAACAACTTTGTTACTTTTCAAACTTATAACAATTTGGATTATAGAACGGCGGTAATAACAACCAATCTCTGTGGATACGATATAAAAATATTTGCCGAAGATATACTTTTAAACAAATTGCCAAAGATATACTTTTCAACAATATCCCCATAGAGTATTAACTTTTGCATACATACATTTGCATCATGAGGTCTCTTAGGGACCAAAATTCGTCTCTTTGTTATTATTTAAGCCCATTCTACCTCGTCGAGACAAAGATTTTAACCTTCATATCTCCAGCTAGAATGACCTTAAATAGGGTCATCTGTAAGACCCTAATTTTGACCCTAAGATCCCTCATGGCATCACATTGGCTCATTGCAGTTTGCCTTAAGGATCATAGCATCTTGGCTCCTTACCCTAGGGTTAGGACTTGTATGAGTGGTTTGAGACCACAAAGCAAGCTTGAATTGTATATTATTGCTTTTCTTATTTTGTGTACTAACCAAAAGCACAAAAATATGTCACTAACATCTTTTGTTTTGAAGCTCAAGCAATCATGAGATCCAAGGCTCCTATGAGGTCCCTATGCTCAATGAAATGACCAGATGAAGATGAAAGCAAGCATGACAATAGTCCCTAAAGATCTCAATCATCATATATGTCTCCCAGATATCTCAATTTGTCAATTTGATCAAGATAAGCCAAAGGGCTTGAGGATTGCTTCCCAAGGAAACCCTAATTCAGTTGTGCATTAACTGTGCCTTGCTCATGAAGCAACCTCAACCTATGATCAAATTCAATCAAGAAAACTTCTTTCATTCATTATTTTATGCATATATGAGCCTATATGAGGCCCCTCAATCATTCATTCATCAGGATTTGAAGTTTGGACTTGAGAAGTTGACTAGTCAAGTCATCTAACTAAATTGAAATCCACTGAGACCTAACTTTTGATGTGTTTGTCAAATGATGATGACCCCAAGAGAAAAAATGTTCTTAATAACAACATGAACAACTTTCATGTTCATCAAAAATCCATTTAAAACTTGGAAGGTCGTCATTAATTTCAAAACATTATAGGTCATTTTGACTAAAACCCTAATTTTAGGTCAACTTCCCAAGGACCTAACTCCTTAATTTTTTATGATTTTTAGGTGAGACTAATTGAATTGGAAAGTTTGAGATGTCTAATTCAATTCTTATGTAGGACGAAATTTCATAATCCTAAAATAAACACATGTGATAATACAAAACATTATAGGTCACTTTGGACCAAAGCCATTGAATCTTCAAAAAGTCCAAGTTCAAGTGACCATAACTTACTCATTAAAATTCCAAATGATGCAAACTTTAAGTCCAAATTGATTTTCTTGAAATATCTACAACTTTTATGTTGTAGGTTTTTCCATTTGAGGCATGTATAATTGAAACAGAAGGGCTTGAAGTTGGTCACTTTTGGCAAATTTTTCAAAGACATGTTTTGTACATCAAACTTCATGGCCAGTTTTCATAAATTTCCAAACTCCAAATGGATTTTTTTTCAACATAGCTTTTGTTCCTTATGTCAAGACCTTTCCAACCATTACTCACATGCCTATGTTTGGATTTGTTATGTATGACTTTCGAAGAAGGGAACATTTAGGCCCAAATATGAAATTCACATGAAACCTTCATGCACAAGCAATTTCCATTCAATCTGCACGTCCAAACCTTCTCCAAATCACTTCAGCTTGCAATTCCAATTGGTTTTAGGCCTCACATGCGCCTGTACAGGCCCATGCATGGAGGATCCAATGATCATGCACACGAGTTCCATTCACTCTCCTTGCAGCTTCAGCTATAAATAGATGCATTGCTTCATTCAATTCTCAACCTAAAGGCGCCTAAAACTCTATTGGAATTGAATCCCAACCTCACACCAAAGGAATTTCGCATTTTCATTTCTCTTTTTCAAGTTTGATTTTCAACAACATCAGTTGATCTTCAATACTAATTCCTAAGCCTTGCACTCATACCATACCTCAAGATCAAGCTGCAAGCAAG
Source organism: Lathyrus oleraceus (assembly GCF_024323335.1). Classification (NCBI taxonomy): domain Eukaryota; kingdom Viridiplantae; phylum Streptophyta; class Magnoliopsida; order Fabales; family Fabaceae; genus Lathyrus; species Lathyrus oleraceus. The sequence continues at coordinate 184,082,080 of NC_066585.1, forward strand.
AGATTGGTTGGATCGTGCTCATCAAAGTTGCACTTCAAAGGTTTACATCTCAATTGTTTTGCTTTGAATCTCATCATATATTGTGTTTTGCTTGAGTTTGCTTGGTTTTCTGAAGTCCTCGTGTGAGAGGCAAGCCAATGGTGGCTTTAATTTCATGAATTGATGAACTGCATATTGAACACCTGGATTTTCCATCTCAAATTTCTCCTTCCATAGGGATCTTGAGTGTAATCCAAGGGTACAGGGGTGATGTACATTACCCCAACTTTAATTTGATATAAGGCATGTGTGGTTTGGTTGAGGTTGCAAAACCTACAACTGGTGGCCGGTTTCTGTTGGCTCACCGGAGAAGACGGTGGTTTCCACCACCGTCCCTACGTGGCATCTCTTTGGCCCTTGGATCCAATTGCCATGATCTAATTTGAGCCTTTGCCTTGTTTGACCTTTTTTTAAATGTTTTGCAACGCGTTTGACTAATGTAATTGGTGAGCGCGGGTATCTGAGCCACATGATGGTCCACGTCTATTAATGAGGTTGGATCATGCGCTCCAGATTTTTTCTTTTTTTATAATTTCTGTTTTGTTTTCTTTAAATCCATTTATTTTCAAAAATTCATAACTCCTTTATTTGGAATCACAAAAATATGGGACCAATTTTTAAAATCTAGTTTCATAATCTGATTTTTAATTACTTTTGGGATTCCAATTAATATTTTTTGTGAATTATTTTGTCCTTAATTGTTTTTAATTCATTTTAAATACTTTTAGATGTTCAAAAATGCCAAAAATATTTTCTTAATACATGTGGATGATGATAAGTCTATGAAAAATATTCTCATCAATTTCTTAATTGATTTGACATTTATTAGAGATTTTAGTCCATTTGTGTTATTTTTTTTCATTTTTAATTGTTTAAAAATAGTTTCTGGTTTCAAAAAATGTTGAGAAAATTTGTCAAACCTTGTTTGACCATGTTAGACTTATGATGATCCAATTGGACTTCTCCAAGTTGATTTGAATTGGATTTAAAGTTTGACCTTACTTTGTCCATTTTATTTTATGTATTATTTTAATTCCAAAAAATACCAAAAATATGTTTGACCTTTCTTGACTTCTAATCTTCATTTCACTTCTGTTTACCATTGATTGATGTTGATTCTATTCACATTTGATCATTATGTTTTGGTTATGTCATTTGAATTTTCATTTTGTACATTTCATCTTCATCTTCTATCTTCTTCTTTTTCTTTTGACCAATGAGTTAATGATTTATGGTTAGCCTTGACATATGAGAGGCTTAACCTTCTTTGATCCAAATCAAATTCAATTTGATCAAAGATCACGTGAATTGCTTTGTGTCCAAGATAGGTTGCTTCTTGGTCAAGCAAAAAACCTAAAACCCATACAAGGTCACTCTTCTTTTCTTTTGGCATGGCAAGTTGTAGGAGCTTGCCTTACTAGTCATGATCTCTAACTTGTGTTTATTTGCCTATAGTTTTATTGACCGACCTCAGATATGTGCGACTACTACATTAGTCCACTAACGATTGCTTAACATAGCGCTAAATTTTCTTATGGCACACTAACACTAACTACTAATTACTAACTTTTAATTCAAGCATTTAATTCTTGTAATTTACTTTAATGCAATTTAATTTCTTGCTCATTTATTCATATTGTCTTTTCCCTTTGCTCATTTGAGCTCATGTTTATGTTTATGCCATTTGCCTTTTGCTCACTTGAGCAAATTATTGTGTAAATATACTATTGCCTTGTGCTTGTTTTATCTTTGTTTGTGTCAACCCAATGCAAAAAGGAGAAAGGACTTAGAATTAAGACCTCACCTATGCTTAATGGAGTGTCAAGAGCAACTAGGCCTCATGCCTTTAGAATGCTAAAATTGATTGAAGAGTAACTGGGCCTCATACCTTTAGAATGCTTAATCTTGAAGTTGACTTGAAAGGACCCCCTAATCTAAAGTCTCTTTGTCCATTCCTCTTATTGCATTATGAACTTTTTGATTGTTTGTTCTTGTGTGATAGGGATTCCAAACTTGAGCTAGTTAGAAGGACCATTGTCATGAGCATCCAAGTTAAGACACAAGTCAAATGAAGACCCTAGGAGCTTGATTGAATATTTGTTTGATTGCTTGAGTTAATTTCTAAGTCAAAAGGAAAGGAGCATCTTGAATCATCTTTAAGATCTCAAGAAAGGAATTCCAAGGGTTTTATTCTCTTCTCTCATCTTTGCATGTTTCGGACTAGCCCTTCTCTTCTTCCCCCCACTCTAACCCAAGCCAAACTTATTTTATGCAAACATTGACATTGTCTTCAAATTATAAACCTAGGTCATATGCCTTTGATTTTTCAAACTCTTTTCATTAATACTTATTTTGAATTGAATCTTAAGTCAACTTTGACTTCATTTTGTGAATACTTCTAATTTGTAAATACAACTCACTCAAGTTTGCTTTTATGGTTCCAATGACCACCCCTGTTAAAACCTTTTTCATAAACATTAGCCATAGGTTTGAGTTATCATAGTGGTTGATGTAAACCTCACTTCATCCTTAGTGATTGGACTATAAGTCTTCCATACTTATTTTAGGGTGGATCCCTCACTAGTATGTTGAAGCTCTCCTCACATGGTGGATTGTTGGTGTAGGTTGAGTTTTCTCCCTTTGATAACAAAAAACCTTAAGGTTTTTGACAAATCAATTCACCAACTTCTTTTGAGATTTTTACCCCGAACTAAGAGGTTTTGATCCTACCTTTGTGATGGTACGTAAGCAATGGGTTCATCCATTCAAACAACAAAATTGTAAATAATTTGTATATTCTTTTCTCATCTCCCCAATCATGTTTGCACAAATATTTTCACAAATACAATCTACCATACAACTTTGCAAAAAGGGCTCCCTTAGAGTACTAAGGATGTTTTGGGTTCTTAAAACCTTCTCATTGCATAACCAACCCCCTTACCCATATCTCTGACATTTTTATTAGTTTTTGATTTGATAAAACTTCTCGGTTTTTGTTCACTTTCTAACCTTTCCCTTGGATAAATAGAAGTGCGATGGCGACTCGAATTGTATGATTTACTTTTGATTTAGTCAATAAATCTAAAGGTAACGAATACCCCGCTACAGTACATAGTATAAATCAAATATTCTTTCCACTACCTGATATCATAGGTAAGGACAGTATTATACATTACAATTGTCACTGCATTTATGGGTAAAGGACAACACGCAATACACTCCTCTCACCATCCAACAGTGAACAACCATTATATTTGGTTTCCCCATTTTCCCCTTCAACGATCTTCTTCTTATGCTATATAAGTAGGACTTGGAGACTTAAAGAAAAATAAGTTGAATGATGAAGCGCTATAACAATTTGACAAGTCTATTTCTTTGTGAAAAACTATCAATTTTGTATACAATTTTACTGTAAGTGTTTGTAATTCATTTGTGTAAAATCTGCTTATGTAGGAGCAACTTGTAACACACAAACTCTTATTCAAACTATTTGTTTGATTCCTTAAGGAGACTAGGGTATAGTCGGATCCTTAAGAAGACAAAGAAGGGTATTCTTTGTGATTCCTCAAGGAGATTATGGTATAGTCGAATCCTTGAGAAGACAAAGAAGGTTATTCTTTGTGATTATTGTAATCAGTTGATTATAATGGATTAAGTCCTTGAGTATAAGGCGAAATCACCTTGGTGGGTGGAATGGAGTAGCTTTGAGTTTCAAGCGAACCAGGATAAAAATACTTGTGTTCTTATCTCTTTGTTATTACCATTTAAGTGGTATTTTTGAGTTGGTAAAAAGCTTTTGTTTTTAAAAGCCAATTCAAGCCCACCTTTCTTGTGTTTTCACACCTTCAATTGGCATCGGAGCCTCGGTTCTGATTATGATAAAAGATTTATCAACACTACATCGTGTTCAGTGTTGATCTATTTTGTGGGAGAAACAATGGTCGCTACTAACACTGCTAACATTGTTGACAACAATGAAAGAGATCACTACAATGCAAACCCACCCATCTTTGATGGTGAGAAATTTGATTATTGGAAACATAGAATATAAATTTTCTTTCTTGGTTACAATGTTGACCTCTGGGATCTGGTAGTCGATGGCTATGTTCACCCAGTTAATGTTGAAGGAAATAATATAGCCATAAGTGATATGACAGATTAATAGAAGAGGGATTTCAAAAATCATCATAAGGCCAGAAATATAGTGTTAAATGTTATCTCTTATATTGAGTATGAGAACATAACAAACAGATATTCTGACAAATCCATTTTCGACTCTTTGAGGATGACTCATGAGGGGAATGCTCAAGTAAAGGAAACAAATGTCTTGGCCTTAATCTAGAAATACAAGGCATTTAGAATGGAGGATGATGAGACATTTGAGACTATGTTCTCAAGGTTTCAGATACATGTTTCAGGACTAAAAGTTCTGGATAGAGGATACTCTAAGCTGATCATGTCAAGAATATTATCAGAAGTCTCCCTAAATAATAGAGACAAATGGTAACTACTTTGAAGCTGGAAAAAGACCTTAATTGTATTAGTCTTGAAGAACTTATTAGTTCTTTGAGAAGCCATGAGATTGAACTCGAGGAAGATGAACCTCAGAAGTGAGGCAAGTCTATTGCTCTAAAGTCCAATCCTGAGAAGACAAGAGCTTATAAAGCCGAGGAAGAATCAGGTGCTTTTGATGAAGACTCAAAAGATGATAATGAGTTGTATTTGATTTCTAAGAGGGTCAACAGACTCTGGAAACATAGGCATAATGGGCAAGGAAAGTTCAAAGGATTTAGAAGGACTGATGGTCATTCTGATTCTTCGTCTGGACAGAAGAAGCATGGTTCTGGTAAAGAGGTTACCTATTTTGAGTGCAAGGAGCCAGGCCACTACAAAAATGGATATCCTAAGCTGAAAAAGGACAAAAGACCTAATAAAAAAATTTCTAAAGGCAAGAAGGGGTTGATGGCTACATGGGATGATTTAGAATCTGAAGAATAAGATTATGACGAACAACAAGCCAACGTTGCATTGATGGTAACAACAGCTGATCTAGAAGGTTATGAAGAACCAAAAGACAAGATGTTGTCAGATTCAGAATCAGACTCCGATTATGAAGGGGTATTTTATGAACTATCTCTCTCTGATTTAGAATTATGTCTCTCTAAAATACTGGAAAAGTACCAGAGTCTTCAAAATAGGTACAAGGACCTTAAACAAGTCCAAGTAGCGGCTACTAAAACTCGTAGTGAGCTTGAGAAAGATATTTCTTCACTAAATGAAAAATTATTTTCTTTAGAAAGTAACAACTCTGCTTTGAAAAGTAAAATTTCAAAAATAGAGGAAGAAATAGTCTCAAAAGCTTCTAGTACTTTCTGGCTAAAAGCATAGATAGAAGCAAAATGGATTCTTTGATCTATGGAGTTTGAAGAAATGGAAAGAAAGGTTTAGGTTGTACAAAAACTATAAAACCTGATGAAAGTCAGAAAGTTAAACCAAAACCTCTCTATGAGCATTTCGTGCCTGCTGGAACTGAGCTCGATGTGTCTGCACAAACACAAAAACATACAAAAGGTAAGAACTCAGTTCTGAAATCTAAGTATCATGCACAAATTCCCCATGATTATCCTTCTGTGCAAAGACCCAAAGTTGTAAGAAACTCTGGGAAAACTAATAAGAGAGGACCCAGAAAGTGGGTACCTAAGGATAAAATAATTTATAATGCAAACATCCTTGGCAGCTCAGCTGAAACACCGACCATGGTACTTGGACAATGGATGCTAGCGACATATGAGGGAATACGCTCTATCTTCCAAGATTTGGAACTTAAGCTTGGAGGCTTCGTTGGTTTCTGAGGAAACCAGAAAGGTAAGACCATTGGCTCCAGAACTATTTGTAACGGTAAACTTCATTCTATTACTAATGTTTTTTTGGTAGATGGTATGATGCATAACCTATTGTCTATTAGTCAAATTAGTAACAATGGTTATGATATCATCTCTAATCAAAAGTCTTGAAAGGTTCTTAGTCAGAAAGATGGTACAATCCTCTTTAACAGAAAGAGAAAGAACAACATTTATATAATCAGACTTTCTGATCTTGAGGATCAAAATGTTAAATGCTTAATGTTTGTTAATGAGGAGCAATGGCTATGGCATATATGTCTGGGCCATGTTATCATGAGAAGGATTTCTCAGCTAAATAAGCTTGGATTAGTCAGAGGCTTACCCAACCTGAAGTTTGCTTCAGATGCTCTTTATGAAGCATGTCAGAAAGGCAAGTTTTCTAAAACATCTTTCGAAATGAAAACTATTGTTTCTACCTCTAGACCGTTAGAACTTCTGCACATTGATTTGTTTGGGCCAACGAAAACTGCTTATATCAATGGTAAGAAGTATGGATTGGTCATCATTGATGACTATAGTCGTTGGAGATGGGTAAAGTTCTTGAAACATAAGAGTGAGGCACATTATTTGTTCTCTACTTTCTGCTCACTAGTGCAAACAGAAATGAATTGCAAAATAGCCAGAGTCAGAAGTGATCATGGTGGAGAATTTGAAAATAAATATTTTGAAAATCTTTTTGATGCAAATGGCATTTCCCATGAATTCTCCTGTCCTAGAATTCCACAGAAAAATGGAGTTGTAGAAATGAAAAATATGACTTTGCAAGAAATGACCTGCACCATGATCCAAGAAACTGATATGGCTACGCATTTCTGGGCTGAAGCAGTTAACATGGCTTGCTATATTTAGAACAAGATTTCTATTAGAACTATTATGGGTAAGACTACCTATGAATTATGGAAGAACAAAAAGCCAAACATTTCTTCCTTTCATCCTTTTGGCTGTGAGTGTTTTATGTTGAACACTAAAGAGAATCTTAGCAAGTTTGATTCCAAAACACAAAAGTGTTTATTTGTTAGGATATTCTAAATGCTCTAAAGGCTACATAATCTTTAACACTGAAACACGGATTATTGAACAATCAATTCATGTCAGATTCAATGATAAGCTTGACCCTGAAAAGTCAAAGCTAGTTGAGAAATTTGCAGATATGAAGATTAACTTCTCATAATATGAAGATAAAGACTCAAAAGGAAAAGCAAAGGATGCTAAAGAAACAGACTTAGAAACGACTCAACCAGAAGCCACTGTTGGTTTAACTCATCAGAAGAAGAGTAGATCAAAAGCCTCTCATTCTGAAGAATTGATTATGGGATATAAAGATGCACCAGCTAGAACTAGATCTTCATTCAAACCTTTTGAAGAGACTCTTCTAGGTTTGGCATCTCTAATAGAGCCCACGTCTATTGATGAAGCTCTTCTGGATAATGAATGGATTATGGATATGCGAGAAGAAATGAATCAATTCACCAGGAATAATGTCTGGGATCTTGTTCAGAATCCAAAGGGTTTCCATGTTATTGGAACCATATGAGTTTTCAGAAACAAGCTTAATTAGAAGGGCAAAGTTGTCAGAAACAAGGCTCGACTGGTAACACGAGGTTATAGTCAACAAGAAGGTATAGACTATACATAAACCTTTGTTCCAGTTGCCATGTTAGAGTATATTCGTCTTTTAATTTTGTTTACAGTCAATCATAACATCATCATTTATCATATGGATGTTAAGAGTGCTTTCTTAAATGGATACATTTTTGAAGAGGTATATATGCACCAACCTCTTAGTTTTGAAAGTTCTCAAAATCCTGACTTTATTTCTAAATTGAAAAAATCATTATATCGTCTGAAGCAAGCTCCCAAAGCTTTGTATGACAGACTACGTAACTTACTTTTGGAAAATGATTTTACCAGAGGGAAAGTGGACACAAATCTCTTTTGTAATACCTTTAAGAATGATATTCTAGTTGTGCAAATTTATGTTGATGATATTATTTTTGGTTCTGCTAATGCTTAATTATGCAAGGTGTCGCGATGGGAATCAGAGATCAAGCTATTTTATTATCTTGACTCACAAAACTAGATTTCACCATCGAACTTTATTGTTTTCAAGGGAAAAGATCAAAACCCGCAATGAATATGCAAAAAGAAAAAAACAAGGCTAAGATGCAAAGCAAATAAGATTTCTAAGGTACAGGGGGTGATTATACTAAGGGAAGTTACTAGCACCATAAGTATATATAGTATCCTATAAGAACATCTAGAAAATATTTGTGTTTGTTGAAAAGTTCTTTGCTAAAAAATTAGGGAGATGAGAAAATAAGTGTTTTTTTTATTGTTTTTTTATTTGGAAAGACATAAAGTCTTGTGCCTATGTACCAATGAAGGATCAAAACCTCGTAGTTCGGGGTACAAATAACAAAAGGGTTTGTTTAGTTGATTTTAAAAGAAGAGACAAGTTTTCACCTTAAGAAAAATATTCATCTAAACCACCACAAATATGAGAAGATGGATCTTTGTATCATTATAAAGGAAGGGCTCTAACTTGGATATAGAATCTACAAGTATGTCACTAACTCCTTCATATGGAAAATAATAAACATCAATTTCAATCATTACTATGGGGTAGGATATTTATATCTCAACTATAAAGATGATTCATGTCTAGCCTCTTTTGAGAAAGGGTTTAAAGCAAAAAAGCCAAGTGGCAAAAGTTTTGAATGAGATTTGTGTTTTTTAGTCTTATAGAAAGAGTTTGATATACTTAAAGTGTTTTGAAACATTTATGAAGAAAGAAAGTTTGAAAATTCAATGACCTAAAGTCAAGGTTTTTTATAAAAGAAGTTCAAGTTTGAAAAATCCTAAGATTGGAATAGGGTTTAGAAGGGGCTAAAGGGCACAAGGTGGGTAAAGGAAGCTACAAACACACACAATCAATATGCAAATGACAATAATCAACTATAATTCATTTCCCTTGGATTGAAACATAAGCACAAGTATCATGCAAGAAATATCATGGATTAACAATATGCACTAAGCAAGCATATGAACAAAATCACTACCATATATTAAGCTTAAATATCTGAAGACACCAATCAAGGCCATCAATAAAGAATGAAGCAAAATGAATGGCATAGAGAATAGTTCCTAACACGTGGATCATACAAGCATACAAGAAAAAATACCTCAGGAATAATTTTACTAAGTTCATCAAGTCAAAACATCAAACAAGATATATCATGATATCAATCACAAGACATGTAAAGCAATGGTCGAGGCATTTAAAAATGGACCTGTAAGGAGCATACAAGCATGTTAAAACTTGAACAACCATGTCATACATCAAGACTAAAGCAATGTTTCAGATCAAGTTCAAAGTACATAAAAGCATCATTTTATGACAAAAGTTCACATCATACACGGGTTCAATTCATTAGGGTTCATGCCTCTAAGGTTCATACATTAGGGTTTCAAAGCAAGTCATCAACCATAAATATCCATGTACTTCAAGCACAAATCAAACAAACAAGTTATCATCAAGTCTAAGTCCAAGTATAATCAAGGTGTTCAACACATATGGATCGAAATGGGAGCAAATTAATCATGGGAAAATTGAATCAAAGCATACTTAAATGAAAAATAAAAAGGAATAAATAATAAAGTTTTCTTTGGATTTTTTAATATAAAATTAAAAACTAAATAACAAAGTAAATATTATTTTTAAATATGAAAATATAGAAAAGAAAATAAATAAAAATAAAAAGAGAAAAGGGGAGGAAAAGGAGCAAAATGGTGCATGGGAGGGGTCGATCCCATGACCCCTATGTCACAAACATACACCAAACCAACACATCAACAATTGCACCAAGGCAGGCTTGCCATTTACAATGTGCATCCAACATAAAATATATTAAAACAAAATTAAAAAAAAAAACACAGAACTTCATCTTCTTCCTCGTGACGTTACTATAACTTTTTTTTAAATGCAACTTCCTCCTTTTGTACCAAATCAAACATTTAAACATATCATTTTGCTTAGAATTTGATGAGGAACCCAACTATAACATTAAGTAATGAATTTCAAACAAAACCAAAGAAGACCTAAAATTTCAAAATGAAATTAAATCGCATACAAGATAAATCGATGCCCATTTTCATGGGGCTTTCATTCCTCACATTATAACAAGCATAATGGTAACAAGAATGAACATAAATGACTCTTAAATGGTAGAGTTATAAATATGAAAATGTTACCAAACGGAGTGTGTCTATTTCATCTTCAGACATACTTCCAGATGAAAAATAATGATCCCTCTAGCTTCCTTGAGTTCCCAGGAGTGCAATGGTGTGTTTAGAATTACTTGAAACCTTCTAAATCATTTTAACCAAATCCACTTGCAAATGGAAGAAATGAAGTTTGGTTATTGAGTTTGAGGTGCTATAGCTTGTGTTTAATGCATACAAAAGCTTATGTAAGGTGTTTATGGATAAAAAATGGAAGGAAAGTGAAGGATGAGTAAAAATTCGAAAAACGGATTTAGTGGAGTTTTCAAGTTATGACACAAAGTGATTCTGAGTTTGGATGAGTTTTTTATTATTTTTTGGTGTTTCTTCTTTTTTTTCTTGTCCTTTAGATGATGAATGGAATGCTACATTTATAGAGAATTGGTTGAACAAATTTGGATAAATATTTGGCATTACTCAATGGATATTGATCAAAAACCAAAAAGATGGTTAAAGGTACAAGTAGCCTTATGCTCTAGCATTGTTGCAAGTTGACATTTCTTAGCTTTTTTCTCTTGGTTAGACAAGCTACCTCTAGTATTCATAATGGATATCATAACTTGTTGAAGGAGTTTTGATCCAAAAGCACTTTTCATGTAGTGCACAAAATGTAATTTAAGATGTACCATTGGAGCAAACTTTTATCCCTTGAATAAAGGTCAATTTGGCTCAAGTTTGGTATCGATTTGCAGATATCAGAAGATACTTCAAATATTATATTGATATCATCTTAGGAAAATGTTTGAAAAATTCCCTAATTTGGCTCCAAATACATGTGAACCAAACTAACCAAAACACTTAGAAAAATTCTGGATTTTTGGCCATTGATCAACAACATGAGACCTCCACTCTAGCCCCTTATTTCTCTTAATTAACAAAGGCTTTTTTGATCAAATTTTCCACAAAGATGAAGTAGGAAGTATGCTCTTTAAATGCATCACTAAAGCATCAAGAACGCTTTTCTGGATTATTGGCAAATTGGTCATAAAGTCATGCACTTGGAAAGGCTAAAGACTTAAAAATAATTCTAAGTGTTTTGAAACTTTCAGCAACTTGAAACCTCAACTTTCACCATCAATATCTTCCACTTCAAGAAATATTTTAGCCTAAAATTTTTATCATCTTGTAGTATCAAACATAATCTTTAATTGTAGCCCTTGTTTTCCCAAAATAGATGCTTGAGGAAGAAGGTACAATCTTGGAAAGTTGGTCACTTGAACATGAAATTTTGGGACTTATAGAATTTTTCAAAACCCTAATTTGGACAAGTCTTGATATTTTCTTGATTTCCTTGATTTAACTTGATCAAATTCAATCAACTTTCATATTTCTTTTATCCTTGACTTGAGAAACCCATAGTTGACCAAAAATGTTAAAAGTCAAACTTTGACTTTGAGGATATGTTGACTTTTTATCAATTGAACCAAAATTCTTCAACTATCAATATATCAAAATTCTTGAGCCAATTGAATCACACTAGTGGGCTATGAGGAAGCATTTGAGACCTTTGAATCATGTTTCAAGACATGAGATCATGTTTTGGTTAAAAAGTCAACATCAAGCTAACTTTGACCAAAAACCCTAATTTGAAGCATCTGATGAATTGTAGCTTGTTGAACTTGAGTTGATGCAAACATCAAACTTGATTATTGATGGAGATAATCTCTTGATCATCGTGAGTGATTAGAGGATCTTGAGATGTTAAGGACCATACTAAACCTTGATTGGTCAACCACTTGAACTCCTTGGTGCAAAACCCTAATTTGTGAACAAAGCAAGCAAGATATATTTTTGTATTTTCAAGGGGTTAAAAAAACATAAAAATAACCATTGTTTGTGACCTTGATGCTATGAAAATGATTAAAATAAGGTGAAATCTTAGGGATAAAAATTAGGGTATGACACATGCATTTTGCTAAGTCAATGCAGACAGAATTTGAAATGAGTCTGATGGGAGAACTCAAGTTCTTTTTCTGGGAATCCATATTGATAAATGTTCAAAAGGAACATACATCTATCAAATAAAATATACAAGGGAACTTATGAATAAGTTTAACTTGTTATAAAGAAACCAAGCAAAGACTCAAATGCATTCTACATTATTCTAGAGAAAGGAGAGGTAAGCAGTTAGGTAAATCAAAAGTTTTTCAGAGGTATGATATGCTCTCTTATTTATCTAACCGCTTCTAGGCTTGATATTTTATTCAATGTTGGCTTATGTGATTGCTTCTAATCAGATCGTAGGGAGACTCATTTAACTGTTGTTAAGAGAATCTTTAGGTATCTAAACGTTAATACTAACCTCTGTTTGTTTTATAGAAAATCAAGTGACTATAAATTAGTAAGTTATTATGATGTTGACTACAGTGGAGACATAATAGAAAGGAAAAGTACTTATGGAAGTTGTCAATTTCTAGGATAGAATCCGACCTCATGGTCCAGTAAGAGACAGTTAACAATTTCACTTTCAATAGCCGAAGCTGAATATATTGCAGCTTTTGGATGCAGCACTCAGATACTCTGGATGAAGAGTCAGCTAGAAGATTATCAAATATTCGATAGTAAAATTCCTATTCTTTATGATAATACTTATGCTATTTGTTTGTCTAAGAACCCTATCTTGCATTCTAGGGCTAAGCATATTAAAATTAAACATCACTTCTTACGTGACTATGTTCAGTAGGGTATTTTTCACTTAAAATTTGTTGATACAGACCCTCAATAGGATGATATCTTTACAAAACCCCTTGTTGAAAATATATTTGAAATTCTGGTATCAGATATGAGATGTCAAAGGTAATGTCACGACACTAATATCTGAATGATACAAATAGGATAAAGATAAAGAACAGTAATGCAAGAGACACAAGCAATTGTTAACCCAGTTCGGTGCAACTCACCTACGTCTGGGGGCTACCAAGCCAGGAAGGAAATCCACTAAAATAGAATCAGTTCAAAGTCTCTCAGTAAATAACACAAGTTACAGTCTTTTTCACCTAATCTCTACCAGTGTGACTTCTACCTAAGAACTCTTAGATATGAGATCTCACTCACTCCCCCTCAATCACACCAGTGATATTAAACAAGAATTACAATGAAAAGAAGACACTCTTCAAAGACACACACTTGATCTTACTTAGCAGCTTCAATCAAGTAGACACACACTCATGCTTAAAAGCTTTGAGGGATAAATTACAACTCAAAAATCAGACCAATTCAATCATCTATGGATGAATTGAATGGCTTACAAGTCACACGACCACACAAGACTTAAACCCTTATTTTCTCTCAATATTTCGCTTTGTATTTCTTTTGTATCAAATCAGGTTTTCCATATCCTTTTTATAGAAGCTTTCAGTTGGGCTTGGACATCATAAAACCCTGAAACTATTTTCCATTCAAATCTTCTTATGACAGTTGGTTAGATCTCTTTGGAAAATAAGTTAATCAGATTGTAATCATTGATTGATAGCGTTTACAATTAACTCATCAATCAAACATAGATTGCCATTAAAAGCACAATCACATAACACATAACATTCAGACTGAATGTTCTGTGTACAAATGTCATGACATCGGGTCTGACATCCTGGAACAATCCTGCATAATTCCATTTTAAATATCCAGCAGGTACATAATATCAGATGTCATGACATCGGGTATGACATCCTGAAACAATTCTGCATAATTATATTTTCAACATCCAGCAGGCACATAGATATCTTATGTTAAGACATCACATGTAACATCTTGTGAACATTCTTGGTTTTACCAAAATTGCTGCCAACACTTCGAACCAACAAACTCCCCCTTTGGCAAATTTTGGCTAAAACATATATCAGTCCATTTGTTCACAAGAAAAAAAACACATCAGCAGTTAAACAGCATAACATCAGTTTAAGCAGCAGCAGATGCAAACACAATTACTAGCTATAATAGCAACTAGTAATACAAACATGCACATGGGTACTTCTTCTCCCCCTAAGTCTGTTCACCTACAGACATCTCCTTCAACAACAACAACACCTGTAACAATCAGAATTTCCTTCTGACATCTCCTTCAACATCTGTAACATTCAGAATCACATTCTGACATCTCCTTTAACATCACTGAACATCATTCTGTTCAACATCAGACATCTCCTTCAACATCACAGAACATCATTCTGTTCAACATCATCGGCTATCATTAGCCTAACTAGCTACATCAGCACATGATAACTGCAGCTCATCACATCTCCACACATTAACTGCAGCTCTCCACATAATAACTTCTACCCCTTTTTAGTCAAAATAGACCAAAGTGACCAATTAGACAAAATAAATGTCAATCAGTCCAACAGAGAATGTCACAAAGGATGTTATAACATATAAAATGTTAAAAGACAATGTCAGGTGGTACAAACCATAATTATACACAACTGCAATAGCTGAGATAATCAAAAATCCAGGGAACTCATACAGAGCCCAAATATTACATCATGGCATCAGAAAAGGACTGCCAAAAAATTACAAACATCAAACAGAAAAGCAACACACCATCCAAACATCCAAAACATCCAAAACAACATCCAGAACACACAACATTAACAAGGGAACCATCACCATAACAACTTAGTCTGAGGAGGTAGCATCTTCTTCACCTTCAGATCCAGAACTGCCACTAGATTGATCTTGAGAATTAGACCTCTCATATGAGGTATGGGCATCTGTCTCCTTGGCTTCACCAACCTTATCCATCTCTTCTTGCTCCAAGCTACTAATGAGAACCTCTAAAGCCTCTTTACTAGCCTTGGCCACCCTAATCCCATTTTACAACTCCTTACAGGTTTCTTTTAATTGAGCAATCAGGCCACCTTGTGAGGCTGGCTCCTTCCTTGTAGATGTCATGACAATGTCATTGACATGACTGCCTTCAAATAACTTGTAATGAATGGATAATGGAGGCTTCCTTATACAGGGGATATCACTTGTGTTTAGAATACCAGGTTATTGGCTTAAAATAATTCCACAAATGATCGAGGGAAAGGAAATTGGAAGCTTTACTGCATTAGTGGAGGCATGTCTAACAATTTTTTCAAACATGAACCTTCCATAATCAAAGTTGAGCCTGGTTCCAATAGCATATATAATCCTTCCAAGAGCATTAAATATTGTTGAGATATGGTTTATGGGCACCCAGTTGGCTGAACCTATCTTATGCAAGATAGCATATTTTACAGTTAATTTGCCAGTAGATAGATGCTTTTTGCTTGGCCATTCCTTGACTTGACCAGCAGTGATTGTCCTACAGACTTCATTGTCTGTGGCTTCTAACTCAATAACTCCTTCAGTTCCTCTTCCTAGGAATTTATTGATGATAGTTGGGGAGAACCTTACACACCTTCCTCTCACAAAGACCTTGCAGAATTCTTTGATTTTCTTGTCAAAAATATCCTCTGGGATATTCACCACAAACTCCTTCACTAAACCTTCAAAACATTGGGGCAAAGCACTAAATGTTTTCATCAAACCAGCAGTCTTGATCAATTCCATGACCTCCTTCACTTCTACAGCCTCCTTCCCTAGCTCCCTTTCCACATCAACTCTCCTTTGTATAACAAATTTCCACTTGGTTGCACCATCTTCCAAATGAAATGAAATGTTGTCCAAATGCACAACTGCAACCTTAGCTGGAGACTTTTTAACAGTCTGCCTTTTAGCAGGAGAGATGTCTGGGACATCGTCTTCGACATCATCTTCAAAGTCAGAACTTTCTCTGACCTTTGTTTTCTTGACTTCCACTTTACTCCATGATTTAGAAGGACCTACAGTAGCAACCTTCTTACCTGTTCTGGCTGTCAACATCTCAGCCACAATCTTGCCTTTCCTGGTCTTCATTTTCTTTGCAACACTTGGTTTCAAGTGATAAACCAAGGTGTCATTTTCCTCTTCTGAACTCTCTTCCTCCAAATCAATAACTTTCTCAGCAGTGTCATGCTTCTTAGATTGAGAAGCATCTATAGGTTTCTTGTTATGCATGGTTTTTCCTAGAGAACACAGTCCCTCAGCAGCCATGTCTTTCTCTGATATAGATGAATCATCATCTTTCTCAGTTTGAGATTCCACCTCAGGTGAGGGGTCCCTTCTAGACAGAGGAGTCGAAACTCCCTTGACTGAGTGTCCTTCATTTAGAATCCTAGTTACCAGGTTCCTAATGACACGATCTGTATAGTGCATGTCATCCTTAGGTGGAGGGTTTTCAGAGTTGTTACCTTGATTGTTTCCTGCCGTGGAAGAAGGACCAGGGGCGTCGCCTGGGATTACAGAAAGAGGAATAACTTCCAAAACATCTTTATCCAGAAACTCCATGGAGGGAGTCCTTGCTTTGTGAGTGGGTTTTGATCCAGGGGATGAGGGATGTTGTGACATTTTGTTGAACTTTTGAGAAAATTCTTGTTGCCCTAGCAGAGGTTGTCTGAGAAGTTGGATGAAGATGGAAATGGTTGTGTTGAGGTAGCATGTGGAAATGGTATAGATACTATTTCCAATACTAGGTAATGATTTACCATAAATGAGGCACTTTCTTTTAAGTGGGAAGACAATATTTTTATTACCTTTTCCACTCCACTTTAATTGCTATGAATTCTCATGAATACAAATCCCCAATTTCCCTCTTAAACATTCAAACTGATTAGCATCCAAAGCCTTTGTAAATATGTCAGCAAATTGCCTTTCAGTAGTAACATGCTCTAGCGCTATGATTTTCTCTTCCATAAGTTCTCTAATGAAGTGATGACGAATATCAATGTGCTTTGTCCTGCTGTGCTGAATACGATTTTTGGAAATATTTATAGCATTCAGGTTGTCAGAGTACAATGTCATGGCATCTTGTGTGACATTGTATTCAGTCAACATTTGTTTCATCCAAACCAGTTGAGAGCAACTACTCCCAGCTGCTATGTATTCAGCTTGATATCTAGCACAAACACCTACAGCAAAGGCAATGTCAGGTCTGCTTGCTGTGAGATATAGCAGACTTCCCATCATGCTTCTATATAGACTTTGATCTACACTAACACCACTTTCATCTTTGGAGACCTTCAAATGTGTAATAGCAGGTATCCTTTTATGCCTTGCATTCTCCATGCCAAACTTCTTAACAATGTTCTTGGCATATTTACTTTGAGATAGAAAGATAGAACCTTCCACCTGCCTGACTTGTAGCCCAGGGAAATAGGTCATCTCTCCAACAAGGCTCGTCTCAAACTCAGACTTCATCTGTCTAACAAAATGTTCGACCATCTGATCTGACATCCCACCAAACATAATATCATCCATATATATTTGAGCCACCATGAGTTTTCCTCCTTCATTCTTAACAAATAGGATTCTGTCAATACCTCCCTTGTTGATTTTGTCATCTTCAGGTTCAACTTGAGGAGGTTCACCCTCATTATTTTTGTCTGAGAAGTCAGTTGGGGGATCATTCTGAGATGTCTCAACATCGTCTGTGACATCAGTCTGTTGATCATCATCCACAGCATTGATAGATTCCATCATTAATTTTGTTCTGGAATTAGAGACTCTGTATGCTCTGTTGTTTGTTGAGTAGCCTAGAAAAATTCCTTCATCACTTTTGGGATTCATCTTCCTTCTTTGTTCATGATCAGTCAAGATATAACATTTACTACCAAACACATGGAAGTATTTGACTGTAGGTCTTCTCCCTTTCCAGACTTCATATAGGGTTGTAGGAGTTCCTTTCAAGGTTACTCTGTTGTAAACATAACAGGCTGTGTTCAAAGCTTTAGCCCAGAAATGGTAGGGCAATTTCTTAGCATGAATCATAGCTTTGGCTGATTCTTGAAGAGTTCTATTTTTCCTTTCCACCACACCATTTTGCTGAGGAGTAATGGGAGATGAGAGCTCATGATGAATTCCTTCTGAAGAACAGAATTTAGCAAATTGGTTGTTCCTAAATTCCTTCCCATGATCACTTCTAATTTTGATAACTTGACTTTCCTTTTCTCTTTGAAGTTTGAGACAAAGATATTTGAAGACTTCAAAAACATCAGATTTTTCTCTTATAAAATTCATCCAGGTGTATCTGGAGAAGTCATCCACCACTAAATAAGCATAATTCTTCCCACCAAGGCTTTCCACCTGCATGGGTCCCATCAAATCCATATGGAGGAGTTCCAAAACTTTGGAAGTGGTGTCATGTCTGAGCTTCTGGTGTGACATCCTTGTCTGACATTCCCCACATACTTTTCTTTCATCAATCTTCAAGTTGGGAATTCCTCTAACAACTTCAACAGATATAACCCTCTTCATACCTTTAAGATGCAGATGGCTCAACCTTTGATGCCATGTCTTCACTTCTTCTTCTTTGGCTAAGGTACACATTGAAGAGTAACCAGTTTCTTGAGAACTCCACATGTAACAGTTGTCTTTAGACCTGACTCCTTTCATGATCACTTCACTTTCTTTGTTAGTAATCAGACATTCAGTTTTAGTGAAGTTAACATTTAGACCTTGGTCACACAGTTGACTGATGCTTATTAGATTTGCAGTTAAGCCCTTAACAAGTAGGACACTGTCAAGATCAGGAACTCCAGGGCAATCAAGCTTACCAATCCCCTTGATTTCACCCTTTGCTCCATCATCAAAGGTTACATAGCTTGTGGCATGAGGATGAAGGCCAGTTAGTAGGTTTTTGTTTCCAGTCATGTTTCTGGAGCACCCACTATTAAAATACCAATCTTCTTTGGCTAAAACTCTGAAGGAAGTATGAGCTATTAGACTTGTAACATTAGTCTTATGACCCATTACTTTTTGTTGATAGGCCTGTGATGTTTGGGTCTAGGTTGATGGTGAGCAGGACTAGGATAACCATATAGCTTATAGCAGAAAGGCTTTATGTGGCCAAATTTTCCACAGTAATGACATCTCCATCTTTCGTGTTTCCCTTTCTGCTGTCTTCCCTTACGATGTTGTGACATATGATGTGACATCTCAGGTTTTCTTTTAATATGGCTGCACTTAGGTTTGGATTTAGGTTTGCCACCAGTGTAACTGCACTCAGGCTTAGATTCATTGAACCCAATGCCAGATTTGTCTCCTATTATTTGTCCAGTCTGGAGAATCTTGTCTAAGGTGTCAGATCCATTATTTAGCATTCTTACATACTTGGTCATCTCATCCAGTTTAGAATTCAAGAATACAACTTCAGTCTTTAACTTGGAGATGGTTTCCACATGTTCTTCCTTCTCATTCTCTAGTTGTGCTATCACTTTCTTCTGGCTTTCAACTTGTTGACTCTCATCTAGTTTGGCATTCAGAACCACTGCTTCTGTTTTAATTTAGAGATGGTTTCCAAGTGTTCTACCTTCTCATTCTCCAGTTGAGTTATCACCTTCTTCTGGCTTTCAACCTGTTTACACACTTCTGCACTTCTGTGACACAACTTTCTGTAGGTAGTGGCCAACTCTTCAAAGGTTACTTCATCATCACTTGAGTCTTCATCAGAACCCAATCTTCCAATCAAAGCAGTCACCAAATTTGTAGACTCTTCTATTTCACTTTCATCAGACCAAGTGACAGCAAGACTCCTCTTCTGTTTCTTGAGGTAGGTTCCACATTCAGTTCTAATGTGTCCATACCCATCACATTCATGGCACTGAACTCCTTTTCCTTCTTTGGGCTTTTCATCTGACCTTGTTCTTCTTCCAGCATTGTTGGGTTTATTGATGTCAGATGAGATGTTCTTGACATTTGCCTGAGATCTTACATCCATCTTTTCAGAAGTCTGTTGAATTGTCTTCCCAGCATTGCTACATCATTTTCCAAATCTTCATCAACATCCTTACCACTTTCCTCCTATTCCTCCTCAATGTTTGACATGAAGGCGATGCTTTTGGATTTCTTTTCAGATCCATCACACATTCCCATCTCAAATGTTTGGAGGGAACCAATCAGCTCATCAACTCTCATATTGGAGATGTCTTGAGACTCTTCTATGGCTGTCACCTTCATAGCAAATCTCTTAGAGAGTGACCTGAGTATTTTCCTTACTAATTTTTCATCTGACATCTTCTCTCCCAGGGCTCCTAAGGCATTAGCAATTTCAAGGATACTCATATGAAATTCATGAATATTTTCATCTTCTTTCATCCTTAAATTTTCAAACTTGGTGGTGAGCAACTGCAATCTAGACATCTTCACTCTAGAGGTGCCTTCATGAGTGGTTTTAAGAATGTCCCAAGAATCTTTAGCCACCTCACAGTTGTTTATCAATCTGAAGATATTCTTGTCTACTCCATTGAATATAGCATTCAATGCTTTAGAATTTCCAAGGGTTATATCATCCTCCTCCTTGGTCCATTGTTCTTTAGGCTTTTTATCAATTGTAGCTTCTCCTTCCTTAGTAACTACTGGATGTTCCCAGCCTTCCAAGCCTTATCATCTAGAGATTTTAGGAAGGCTACCATTCGAGGTTTCCAGTAGTCATAGTTGGATCCATCCAAAATAGGTGGCCTGTGAACAGATCCTCCATCTCTCTCCATAATACCAGAAAGTATTGTCCCTAGATCTCACCCAGAACCAGAGCAGGATGCCTGCTCTGATACCAATTGAAATTCTAGTACCAGATATGAGATGTCGAAGGTAATGTCACGAAACTAATATCTGAATGATACAAACATGATAAAGATAACGAACAATAATGCAAGAGACACAAGCAATTGTTAACCCAGTTCGGTGCAACTCACGTACGCCTGGGGGCTACCAAGCTAAGAAGGAAATCCACTAAAATAGAATCAGTTCAAAGGCTCTCAGTAAACAACACAAGTTACAGTCTTTTTCACCTAATCTCTACCCATGTGACTTCTACCTAAGAACTCTTAGATATGAGATCCCACTCACTCCCCCTCAATCACACAAGTGATATTAAACAAGAATTACAATGAAAAGAAGACACTCTTCAAAGACACACACTTGATCTTACTTAGCAGCTTCAATTAAGTAGACACACACTCATGCTTAAAAGCTCTGAGGGACAAATTACAAATCAAAAATCAGACCAATTCAATCATCTATGGATGAATTGAATGACTTACAAGTCACACGACCACACAAGACTTAAACCCTTATTTTCTCTCAATATTTCGCTATGTATTTCTTGTGTATCAAATCAGGTTTTCCATGTCCTTTTTATAGAAGCTTTCAGCTGGGCTTGGACATCATAAAACCCTAAAACTATTTTCCATTCAAATCTTCTTATGACAGTTGGTTAGATCTCTTTGGAAAATAAGTTAATCACGTTGTAATCATTGATTGATAGCGTTTACAATTAACTCATCAATCAAATATAGATTGCCATTAAAAGCGCAATCACATAACACATAACATTCAGACTGAATGTTCTGTATACAGATGTCATGACATCGGGTCTGACATCCTGGAACAATCCTGCATAATTCCATTTTAAATATCCAGCAGGTACATAATATCAGATGTCATGACATCGGGTATGACATCCTAAAACAATCCTGCATAATTATATTTTCAACATCCAGCAGGTACATAGATATCTTATGTTAAGACATCACTTGTAACATCTTGTGAACACTCTTGGTTTTACCAAAGTTGCTGCTAACACTTAGAACCAACAAGATTCATTTTCATTCTGAAAAAATTAATTATGGACTTTTGTCCATAATGAAAAGATGAATTTTAGAATGATAAGTCTTCAAAACTCTAGATAAGGTTCTGACAATTTATTTGTTGATGAATCAGAAAGGTTCTGATCAAAAATAATCTTATCGATTGGTCTTCTTGATTCTATACAATTGTCGCATTAAATGTTTGTCTTGTCAATTGATAGTGTGTGGTTCTTAGTGGTGAGAGTTGTCCCACTTTTTGAGCATGTGTACTAATGGTGTGACACATTGGGTTTCACATATCTTGGAATTAAGCTAAAATCTATTACGATTCCCCCCATGTCTGTGTAATTTTTAACTTGTCATAATTGCAAAAAGTTTCTTATACAAACCCACTTCACTCACATTTTCTCACTACGCGCACAATATTCCCACACTTTCTTCTTTCAAACCTTCAAACACCATCTCTGCAACTGTTCATCCTCTTCTTCAACTTCAACAATGGCTGCTCCTCAACAACAAATTCAACAACAAAAATCTCCCCAATCGCTCAATGGCTGATAAAAAACAAGAACAACAACAACAAGCTCAACCTCAATCTTCTTCTTAGTCATCTGCTGATAAAAACACTCCTCCATCCAAGGAAGAAATATGTGGTAGTAATATCCCATCGAAAAACTGTCATATCTTCACCAAGATCGATCCTCCAGAAATCTTGGTGTAGTACTTGGAAGTTTGTCTAGAGGACAACATTGATCCAATGGTGGATCCCTTAAATCTATCAGATGACTACCCAACTGTTCTGTCGCCGCCTCCTCCTTCCCTAAACCCTTGGTTCTCAAAATAGTGGTTGCACATGTGTGTCCTTATTTTGTCTAAGTACGTCTGTGCTTTTTATGTTGTTTAAGTATTATTTGTATTTATATCATGTTTTTAAGTATTTCCGTTTGTGAAGTTTATTGTATCATCCCTGCCTTATGGCATTTTTTAATAAAAATCTTATTTTTTTTCTTTCCAATATAGTCTTTTATTTTATTTCATTTGTCTATGTCTTTTTGATTGATGACAAATGGGGAGAAACATATTTAAGGGGAGGCATAATAATTGATTTTGATATACCTATATTCTTAAATAAGAACCCAAACATTTATTAATGTTTACCCAAACATTTATTAATGTTTCTAATAATAAGTACTTCAAAGAATAGTTTTTTAATTGTTTTACAGGGGTATAAGACTTGGGTTGGGAGTTGTGTGAGTGGTTTGAGACCACCAAGCATGCTTGAATTGTATATTATTGCTTTTCTTATTTTGTTTACTAACCAAAAGCACTAAAATATGCCACTAACTTCTTTTGTTTTGAAGCTCAAGTGATCACATATGCCCTTGCTCCTAGGAGGCTCATATGCTCATTGAAATGGCTAGAGGAAGATGAAAGAAAGCATGAAAATGGTTCCCAAAGATCTCAATCATCATATATGTCTCCTAAGTATCTCAATTTTCCAATTTGATCAAGATAACCCAAAGGGCTTGAGGCTTGTTTCACAAGGAAACCCTAATTCAACTGTGCATTGATTGTGCCTTGCTCATGAAGCAACCTCAACCTATGATCAAATTCAATCAAGGTAAGTTCTTTCATTCATTATTTTATGCATATATGAGCCTATGTGAGTATCCTCAATCATTCATTCATCAAGATTTGAAGTTTGGCTTTGAGAAGTTGACCAGTCAAGTCATCTAACTAAATTGAGATCCATTGAGACCTAACTTTTGATGTGTTTGTCAAATTAAGATGACCCCAAGAGAAAAAATGTTATTAATAGCCATATGCAAAACTTTCATGTTCATCAAAAATCCATTTGAAACTTGGAAGTTCATCATTCATTTCAAAACATTATAGGTCATTTTGATTGAAACCCTAATTTTGGGTCAACTTCCCAAGGACCTAACTTCCTTATTTTTTATGATTTTGAGGTGAGAACAATTGCATTGTAAAGATTAAGATGTCTAATTAAAATGTTATGTTGGACAAAATTTCATAATCCTAAAAGAAACACATGTGATAATACAAAACATTATAGGTCACTTTGGACCAAAACATTTGAATCTTGAAAAAGTCCAACTTCAAGTGCCCATAACTTTCTCATAAAAACTCCAAATGATTCAACATTTAAGTCTAAATTGATCATCTTGAAAAGATATACAACTTTTTTCTTTGAGGTTTTTCCGTTTGAGGCTTGGATCAATGAAACAGAAGGGCTAGAAGTTGGTCACTTTTGGCAAAAAAATTCAAAGGGAACTTATACATGTTTTGTACCTCAAGCTTCAAGGCCAGTTTTCACAAATTTCCAAACTCCAAATGGATTTTTGCCCAACATAGATTTTGTTCCTTATGTCAAGACATTTCCAACCATTACTCACATGCCTATGTTTGGATTTTCTATATGGGACTTTCGAAGAGATGAATGTGTAGGTCCAAATATGCAATTCACATGGAATCTTCATGCACAAGCCATTGCAGTTCAAATTGCACATCCATTTCAACTTGGTATGATCTCATCTTGTGATTAAAATAAATTTTTGGCCTCACATGCACCTGTACAGGCCCATGCATGGAGGACCCAAAGCTTCATGCACACGAGTTTTCCCTCACTTGGCATCAGCTCCAGCTATAAATACATTGCCATGCTCATTCCAAATTCAACCTTAAGGCAACCTGAAGCTCTGCTGAAATCAAAACCCAACCATACCAAAGGAATTCTGATTTTTATTTTCTTAATTCAAGCTTGAATTTCAACAAAATCAGTTGATCTTCAAGACTTATTCCTTAGCCCCGCATTCATATCACATCTCAAGATCAAATTGGAAGCAAAAGTTGGAAGGAATCGTGCTGATCAAAGTTTCTCCTCAAACGTATATGATCCAATTGTTTTGATTTGAATCTCATCATACAATGTGAATTGCTTGTGTTCAAATGGCTTTCTGAAGTCCTCGTGCAAGAGGCAAGCCAGTGGTGGCTTTGGTTTCATGTTTTAAAACACTTCAGTTTACACACCTTGAATTTCCAGCTCAGATTTCTCACTTGATAGAGGTCTTGAGGACAATCCAAGGTTACAGGGGTGATGTACATCACCCTAGCTTCATTTTGGTATATGGCTCGTGCATTTTGGTTGAGGTTCAAAAACCTGCAACTGGTGGCCGGAGTTGGTTGGTCCACCGGAGAAGATGGTGGTTTTCACCACCATCCCCACGTGGATGCACCATGGCCTTTGGATCTCACTGCCACGTTCTAATCTCAGCCATTGTTTTATTTGACTTGTTTTAAAAACACTTTGTTGCGCGCTTGACTAATGCCTACCATGGAAATGCGCTTCTGAGCCCTTGGATGTTGCCACGTCAATTAATGAAGTGGAACCAGCGCTCCTGATTTTTTAGCATTTTCTATTTTCTGTTTTATTTTTCTTTTATTCCATTTATTTTCAAAAATTCATAACTATTTTATTTGGAATCACAAAAATATGAGACCAACACTAAAAAATTTCTTGAAAAATCTAGTTTCATAATCTGACTTTTAATTATTTTTGTGATTCCATTTAATATTTTTTGTGAATTATTTTGTTTTTGATAGTTTTTAATTCATTTTAAGTACTTTTTGACATCTGAAAAATCCAAAAATATTTTCTTTACACATATGGATCATGATAAGTATATGAAAAATATTCTCATCAATTTCTTAATTTATTTGAGATTTATTTGAGATTTTAATTCATTTGTGTTATATTTTATTGTTTTTAGTTGATTTTAAATAGTTTCTGTTTTCAAAAAATGTTGAGAAAATTTGTCAAACCTTGTTTGACCATGTTAGACCTATGATGATTCAATTGGACTTGTTCAAGTTGATTTGAATTGAATTTGAGGTTTAACCATATTTTGTTCATTTTATTTTATGTTTTATTTTAATTCCAAAAAATACCAAAAATTATGTTTCACCTTGTTGACTTCTAATCTTCATTTCTCTTCTGTTTACCATTGGTGGATGATGATTTCATTCACATTTGATCATTGTGTTTTGATTATGTCATTTGAATTCTCCTTTTTATCCATTTCATTTCATCTTCATCTTCTTCTTTTTATTTTGGCCAATGAGTTAATGATTTTTGGTTAGTCTTGACATATGAGAGACTTAACCTTCTTTGATCCAAATCAAATTCAACTTGATCAAAGATCAAGTTAATTTCTTTGTGTCCAAGATAGGTTGCTTCTTGGTTAAGCAAAAAACCTAAAATCCATACAAGGCTTTCCTTCTTTTCTTTTGGCATGGCAAGTTGTAGAAGCTTGGCTTACTAGTCATGATCACTAACTTGTGTTTATTTGCCTATAGTTTTATTTACCGGCCTCAGATAGGTGTGACTACTACATTAGTCCACTTACGATTGCTTAACATAGCGTTAAATTGTCTTATGACACACTAACATTAACTACTAATTACTAACTTTAATTTAAGCATTTAATTCTTGCAATTTACTTTAATGCAATTTATTTTCTTGCTCATTTATTCATATTGCATTTTCCCTCTGCTCACTTGAGCTCATATTTTATGTTTATGCCATTTTCCTTTTGCTCATTTGAGCTCATTATTGTAAATATATTGTTGCTTTTGTGTTTGTTTTGTCTTTGTTTGTGTGAACCCAATGCAAAAAGGATAAAGGACTTAGAATTAGAACCTCACCTATGCTTAAAGGAGTTCAAGAGCAACTAGGCCTCATGCCTTTAGAATTCTAAACTTGTTGAAGAGTAACTAGGCCTCATGCCTTTAGAATGCTAAATCTTAAAGTTGACTTCAAAGGACCCATAATCTAAACTCATTCTTTGTCCATTCCTCTTATTGCATTGTGAACTTTTTGATGTTTGTTCTTTTGTGATAGGGATTCCAAACTTGAGATAGTAAGAAGGACCATTGTCATGAGTATCCAAGTTAAGAGAGACAAGCCAAATGGAGATTCTAAGAGCTTGAATGAATATTTGTTTGATTGCTTGAGTTAATTGCTAAGTCCAAAGGAAAGGAGCATCTTGAATCATCTTTATGATCTCAAGAAAAGGAACTCCAAGGGTTTTATCTCTTCTCTTATCTTTGCATATTTAGGACTATCCCTTCTCTTCTTCTCTCCATTCTAACCCAAGCCAAACTCATTTTGTGCAAACTTTGACATTATTTTAAAACTAGAAACCTAGGCCTTATGCCTTTGATTTTTTCAAATTCTTTTCATTAATACTTATTTTGAATGAACCTTAAGCCAAACTCATTTTGGCGACTCGAATTGTATGATTTACTTTTGATTTAGTCAATAAATCATAAGGTAACGAATACCCCACTACACGGGATAAGTTCAAAACAACAGAAGCTCTTGAAGTTTTTAAGATCATAATGTAAGTTACTAGTTTTTGAAGGAATGCTCTACTATTTGATTCTAAAACTTTCACGATGTTGTTTGAGAAAGATCTCAATCAGGAATCAGAACCAAGCATCAAGTTTTCAAGTATTTGAAAACCAGGCTTTGAAGAAGGATCTTTAA
This sequence comes from Lathyrus oleraceus, assembly GCF_024323335.1. Classification (NCBI taxonomy): domain Eukaryota; kingdom Viridiplantae; phylum Streptophyta; class Magnoliopsida; order Fabales; family Fabaceae; genus Lathyrus; species Lathyrus oleraceus. Next base: position 184,109,517 of record NC_066585.1, read on the forward strand.
TCAGGTTTTTAAAGCTCTTTTCAAAGATATTTTGTCAAAAGTAACCAGGCTCTGAAAGAGAATTTCAAAAGAACTAGACTCTGAAGCTTCTTCAAAAGAATTCAATCAAGGTTCTGAATTAAAGTTCATCAGAATGTTGAGCTTGACAACCAGTGCTCTGGATAAATTCAACCAACTTCCATAGATAGACCAAATTCTGATGGAAGATTATTCTACTACTTCAAAAAGGTTTAATCATGAAAGTGTTCTTTCGTACTGATTTTATCTTTTTAGGATTATACATCTCAGGGGAGTTGTGTGCTTCTGTAAGATGTATCTGTATGTGATTACCCTGTACAAAACTGTTCATTAAAATACATGTTTTTGTCATCATAAAAAAGGAGGAGATTGTAGGAACATGATTTGGTTATGCATCCATACCTTAAGTTTTGATGATAACAATGTTATATTTGTGTGAGAATAATTTTGGTTCCCTAATAGTTTGTTATTGTGGAGCTTTAACATCCAGTTCTGGTTCTGAGTATATGACGTGCAACGTCATCAGTTTCTGAACATTGTATTCATGATTCCGCTTTTGTGCTAATCATGAGAAATTCTAAAAGATATCAAGTTATTGCTACAATATTCTTTCTGCTTTTGTGCTGATTCACTCCTAAGAAGTTTCTAAAGAGACGTAGGTTACTGCTGCAATATTCTCTCCATTTTTGCTTATGGACGTGACTATGATTATCAAGCTTCTGAATAATGGCAAGCTTCTGAAGTTTTGTTACTTAGCTGAAGATTATGAAGATATCAAGCTAGACATTTAGGTTTCAAGGTTCTAACTGTAGACTATGAAGACTCTAAAGATTATGAAGATACTGAAGATCCCAAGCTAGATTGCTGACGATGTCAAGGTTTTGACTGAAAATTCTGAAGTTTCTGAAGTTTCTGAATCTAGCTTTATGTTTCTTCATTTCATGCTTCATCAACTTTCATCTGAAGCCAATGAACTTCAAGATAAGATTAAATGGGTATATGATCTAATAGTACATGGTACAAATCAAATATTCTTTCCACTACCTGATATCATGGGCAAGGACAGTACTATACATCACAATCGTCACTGAATTTGTGGGTGAAGGACAGTATGCAGTATCACTCCTCTCACCATTCAACAGTGAACAAGCGCTCTATTTGGTTTCCCCATTTTACCCTCCAACGGTCTTCTTTTTATGCTATATAAGTAGGACTTGGAGACTTAAAGAAAAACAAGCTGAATGCTGAAGCGCTACATTAATTTGACAAGTCTATTTCTTTGTGAAAAACTATCAATTTTGTATACAGTTTTTCTTTAAGTGTTTGTAATGCATTTGTGTAAAATATGCTTGTGTAGAAGCAACATGTTGTTAGAACAAGATTTGGTTTTGCATATATACCTTGAGTTTTGTGATAACAATATTGTATTTGTGTGAGAATAATTTTTGTATCCTAATGGTTTATTATTTTATAGCCTTAACAACCAATTATGATTATGAATATATAATGTGCAACATCATCAGTTTCTGAACTATGTGTTCCAAATCCGCTTCTGCGCCAGCTAGTAGAAGTTTTGAAAGACGTTCAATATTGTTGCTGCAATGTTCTTTCTCCTTCTCTACTGATTCACATATCATAAGCTTCTGAGGAGACACTATGTTGCTTCTATAATGTTCTCTTGGCTCATGCTTCTGGACGTGAATCTGATCACCAAACTTCTGAAGAATGGCAAGCTTCAAAAGTTGTGTTATGTAGTTGAAGGTTCTAAAGATCTCAAGTCAAGCGATTGAAATTATCAAGGTTCTGACTGAGGATTCTGAAGACTCTAAAGATTCTGAAGATCTCAAGCCAAACTACCGACGTTGTCAAGGTTCTGACTAAAGATTATGAAGTTTCTGAATCCAGCTTTATGTTTCTTTATTTCATGCTTCATCAACTTTCATCAGAAGCCAATAAACTTGAAGATAAGATCAAAATGGGAACGTGATCAAATAGTACATAGTATAAATCAAACATCCTTTCCACTGCCTGATTTAGTGGGCAAGGACAGTACTATATATCACACCTATCAGTGATTTTATGGGCGAAGGACAATACGCAATATCATTCCTTTACCATCCAACAGTGGACAGCAGCTCAAATGAGCTTTCCCCATTTCCCCCTCCAACGATCTTATGCTTATGCTATATAACTAAGACTTGGAGACTTGAAGAAAAGTTCCGGTGACACAATATTGTGACAAGTTATTTTCTTTGTGAAAAGCTATCATTATTTTGTACACAGTTTTTCTTTAAGTGTTTGTTATTCATTCGTGTAAAATCTGCTTGTGTAGAAGCATCTTGTAACACACAAAATATTATTCAAACTATTTATTTGATTCCTTAAGGAGGTTATCCTTGAGAAGACAAATAAGGTTGTTCTTTGTGAGTCCTTAAGGAGACTAAGTTTAGTTGGATCCTTGAGAAGACAAAGAAGGTTATTCTTTGTGTTTGTTGTAATTTGTTGATTATAGTGGATTAAGTCTTTGTGTATAAGGAAAAATCACATTGGCTGGTGGATTGGATTAGCTTTGAGTTTCAAGTGAACTAGGATAAAAATACTTGTGTTTTCATCTCTTTGTTATTAACTTGTTAGTGGTATTCTTATTTTGGAAAAAGCTTTTGCTTATAAAACCCAATTCAAACCCCCATTTCTTGTGTTTTTTACACCTTCAATTGGTATCAGAGCTTCGGTTCTGTTTATGATAAAAAGTTTTATCAATACCTCACAGTATTAAGTATCGATCCAGTTTGTGTAAGAAATAATGGTTGCTGCTAACGCTGCTAACGTTACTAATAATAATGAAGGAGATCATTACAGTTCAAAACCACCTTTTTTTATGGTGAAAAGTTTGACTGTTGGAAAGATAGAATAGAAAGTTTCTTTCTTGGTTCTGATGTTGATCTCTAGGATCTAGTAGTCGATGGCTACATTCATCCAATAAATGTTGAAGGAAATACTTTAGCAAGAAGTGATATGTCTGATCAACAGAAGAAAGACTTCAAAAATTATCATAAGGCTGAAACCATATTACTTAATGCTATCATTTATACGGAGTATGAGAAGATAACAAACAAAGATTCTGCCAAATCCATTTTTGACTCTCTAAGGATGACTCATGAGGGAAATGCTCAAGTAAAGGAGACAAAGGCCTTGGCCTTAATCCAGAAATATGAGGCATTCAAAACGGAAGATGATGAAACAGTTGAGAATATGTTCTCAAGGTTTCAGATGCTTGTCGTAGGACTTAAAGTTCTGGGCGAAGGGTATTCTACAGCTGATCATGTCAAGAGAATTATTAGAAGTCTTCCCAAAAAATGGAGACCTATGGTAACTACCTTTAAGCTGGCAAATGATCTCAACAGCATCAGTCTTGAAGAACTTGTTATCTCTTTAAGAATCCATGAGATTGAGCTAAAAGAAGATAAACCTCAAAAGCGAGGTAAATTTGTTTCTCTAAAATCCAAGCTTGAGAAGATAAAGCCTATCAAGCTGAGGAAGAATCAGAAGGATCTGATAAAGACTCAGATGATGATGATAAGTTGGCTCTAATCTCAAAGAGAGTCAACAGACTCAGGAAACACATGCAAAGTAGTCAAGGGAAGTTCAGAGGAGTCAAAAGGACTGCTGGTCGCTTCGATTCTTTGTCTGGAAAAAAGAAGCAAGGTTCCAGAAAAGAAGTTATTTGCTTCGAGTGCAAGGATTCAGGCCACTACAAAAATGATTGTCCTAAGATGAAGAAGGACATAAGGCCCAAGAAGAATTTCTCTAAGGTCAAGAAGGTGTTAATGGATACCTAGGATGATTCAGAATCTGAAGAATGAGATCCTGACGAAGAAAAATCCAATGTTTCACCGATGGCAACTACAGAGGATCCCACAAGCTCTAAAGAACTAGAAGACAAAGTATTATCAGAATCAGAATCCGACTTCGATTCTGAAGAGACATCCTTAACAGCTCAGTTGAAACACCAATCATGGTACCTGGACAGTGGATGCTTGCGACACATGACAGGCAGAAGGTCTATGTTCCAAGATTTGGAACTTAAGCCTGGAGGCTTCGTTGGTTTCAGAGGAAACCAGAAAGGAAAGATCATTGGCTCTGGAACCATTGGTAACGGTAAACTTTCTTCTATTACTAATGTTCTTTTAGTTGATGGTCTGATGCATAACATGTTGTCTATTAGACAACTTAGTGACGATGATTATGACATCATCTTTAATCAAAAGTCATGTAAGGCTGTTAGTTAGAAAGATGGTACAATCCTTTTTAAAGGAAAGAGGAAAAATAACATTTATAAAATTAGACTTTATGATCTTGAAGATCAAAATGTAAAATGTCTAATGTCTATTAATAAAGAGAAATGGGTATGGCATAGACGTTTGAGCCATATTAGCATGAGAGGTATTTCTCATCTAAATAAGCTTAAATTAGTCAGAAGTCTACCCAACCTGAAGTTCGCTTCAGATGCTCTTTGTGAAGCATGTCAGAAAGGCAAGTTTTCTAAAACTTCTTTCAAAGCAAAAACTGTTGTTTCTACCTCTAGACCATTAGAACTTCTGCACATTAACTTATTTGGACCAGTGAAAATTGCTTCTATCAATGGAAATAAGTATGGATTGGTCATTATTGATGACTACAGTCATTGGACATGGGTAAAGTTCTTGAAACACAAGGATGGGTCACATTTTGTGTTTTCTACCTTCTACTCACTAGTGCAGACATAAATGAATTGCAAAATGGTCATAATCATAAGTGATCATGGTGGCGAATTTGAAAATAAACATTTTGAAAATATTTTTGATTCAAATGGTATTTCCCATGAGTTCTCCTGTCGTAGAACTCCATAGCAAAATGGAGTTGTAGAAAGGAAGAATAGGACCTCGCAAGAAATGGCTCGTACCATGATCCAAGAAATTAATATAGCTAAGTATTTCTGAGAAAAAGCAGTTAACACAACATGTTATACTCAAAACAAGATTTCTATCTGACCTATTATGGGTAAGACTCCTTATGAATTGTGGAAGAACAGAAAACCCAACATTTCTTATTTTTATCCTTTTGGATGTGAATGTTTTATGTTAATTACTAAAGAGAATCTTGGTAAGTTTGATTCTAAAGCACAAAAGTGTTTAATGTTAGGATATTCTGAATGTTCTAAAGGCTATAAAATCTTTAACACAGAAACACGAATTATTGAGGAATTAATTCATGTTAGATTCAATGATAAGCTTGACCCTGAAAAGTCAAAACTAGTTGACAAATTTGTAGATTTGAAGATTAATCTTTCAGAATCCAAGGATATTGTTTATGGAGAAAAAGACTCAGAAGGAAAAGCCAAAGAATCTTAAGAAACGACTCAACCAGAAGTAATCATTGATCAAACTCTTCAGAAGAAAAGTAGATCAAGAACTTCTAATTTTGAAGAATTGATTCTGGGAGACAAGAATGCTTCAGTCAGAACTAGATCTTCATTAAAACCTTCTGAAGAGACTCTTCTTGGTTTAGTGTCTCTGATAGAACCCACATTTTATTGATTAAACTCTTCTAGATAGTGAATGGATTCTGGCTATGCAAAAAGAACAAAATCAATTCACCAGAAATGATATTTGGATCTTGTTCAGAAACCAAAAGGCTTCCATGTCATTGGAATATGATGAGTCTTTAGAAACAAGCTGAATGAGAAAGGCGAGGTTGTTAGAAATAAGACTCGACTGGTAGCATAATGTTATAGTCAACAAGAAGGTATAAACTATACAGAAACCTTTTCTCCAATTTCCAGGTTAGAGTCCATTCGACTTTTAATTTCTTTTGCAGTCAATCATGACTTCATCCTTTATCAGATGGATGTTAAGAGTGAAGGAGAATTGCCATCCAAGGCGATGCGAAATTTAAATATTTTTCCATTTAGTGATCCTTACGAATGGGCATGATCAGTGATAGAATCGTTACCTCTTATGGCGATTCAAACCTTTGGTGCAGATCTCTTGTAACAATCAAAACCTTGGATACAAATCCACGGAGCGATCACGAATGTTGAACAATGACAACGTCTCTACTCAGTCCACACGAACGGGTTTCTTCAATCTCAGTGCTAGCTGGTACGAATGAAGGCTTTGAGTGAGAGAGAGAGGGAAACGAAATTCCAAGTCTTCACTTGAGTTTTAGTCTGAGTGACAATGCTTCTACCCAAGGGGTTCTATTTATAGAACCACTTGTTTGGGCTTCAAGCTAAAAAGCCCATTTAAGTGTATTTTGGCCCATATCTTATAATATGCCCAAAATCACTTAAGTATTTGGTAGCTTACCATATTTCGTATTCTACTTAAGTACCCCGTACCTTACGATGTTCCTTAGTTACTCTATCTATCATCAATCCGTCCTTTGTGTGTGACCCTGTAGGTTTTCGCGACGTTGGCAATTATATTAAATCACTCATTTAACATAATAAATAGTGAGCGGTATCTAGCAACACATCACTACTACCCAAGACACGAAAATGTCATGTGATCTGACAAAACCTCTTGTGATAATATTTATGTGTATAATTACCCCTTTGCCCTTATGTCTATATTGAACACAAGGTATAGACCGTGTCATCCTTGTCCAGTTCAATATTGGATCCATAGATATTTATCCTGTTACGTAGGATGGGAAAATTCCATCTAGGTCACTCATGTCCCTCAGCATGCTTTGTGGAGTACCCATCAACTGTCTTTATGGTTATCCAGTTACGGACAACGTTGGATCAGCAATAAAGCACTCGACTCTACATCTACGATCCATAGTGGTTTCAGGTCGAAGAGTGGTATACACCATTATCACCATGAGAATAACTTATGACACTTTGCATAACTCTCTATATAGTATTCTCATAGCGGGTCAATCCGGTATAAATATTACTCTTAATATTCATACCTATGTTTAAGACTTGATAACTCTTTATCCATGATCCATGAGATGTGATCATCAGTCTACAAACATAATAGTCTTAATGCTTTAATGTTATCCCACTTCACAATAAAGCTCGACTACGGATACTTTAAGAATAGTGTCCTTATGTTTAACGTGATCTCATGATTAAGTCATACTTGATACATTAAACGGACTAGCTATTCTAGGGACTTTATTAATCAAACATAATAAAGAAAAAACCTTTTATTAATTAATAAATAATTCGATATAAGTACCAAAAATATTGGCCTCTAGGGCTTACACCAACAATCTCCCACTAGCACTAGAGCCAATCAGACATACCCCTAATGCCCATTGATCTAGTATGGCCATCATGCTTCTGCTGCGCAAGAGGCTTTGTCAGTGGGTCAGCAATATTGTCAAGTGTAGGTACTCTACATATTTTCACATCTCCTCTGTCTATTATCTCTCGAATGAGATGATAACACCTAAGTATGTGTTTGGATCGTTGGTGAGATCTAGGATCCTTAGCTTGTGCGATAGCACCATTGTTATCACAATAGAGACCAATGGGATCCACAATGCTAGGGACTATGCCAAGTTCACTAATGAACTTTTTGATCCAAACAGCTTCCTTTGCTGCACTTGAGGCAGCAATATACTCGGCCTCGGTTGTAGAATCAGCAACTGTATCTTGCTTTGAGCTTTTCCAGCTCACAGCGCCACCGTTTAAGCAAAACACATAACCAGATTGCGATCTAAAGTCATCCTTATCTGTCTGGAAGCTAGCGTCGGTGTATCCAATTACAGCCAACTCTTCCTGACCTCCATATATCAAGAGTGACTCCTTAGTCCTTCTCAAGTACTTAAGGATATTCTTGACAGCTACCCAATGGGCATCACTAGGATCAGATTGGTACCTACTCGTTGCACTTAAAGCATACGAGACATCTGGTCGAGTACATAACATGGCATACATGATAGATCCTATTGCAGATGCATATGGAATCTTATTCATGTGATCCCTTTCTTCCTTAGTTGAAGGGGATAGTGCTTTTGATAGACACAGGCCATGTTGTATAGGTATGAATCCTTTCTTGGAATCATGCATATTAAAGCGTCTCAGCACTTTGTCTATGTATGTACTCTGACTTAGGCCAAGCAGTTTTTATGATCTATCTCTATAGATTTTGATTCCTAATATATAGGATGCTTTACCTAGGTCCTTCATTGAAAAGCATTTTCCCAACCAAGACTTTACTTATTGCAGGGTAGGGACATCGTTTCGAATGAGTAATACGTCATCTACATATAACACCAGGAACACGATCATGCTCCCACTAACCTTCTTGTATACACAAGGCTCGTCTTCGTTCTTGATGAATCCATATTGTTTTATTGTTTCATCAAAACGAAGATTCCAGCTTCTGGAAGCTTGCTTCAATTCATAGATTGATTTTTGTAGCTTACATATCTTTTGGGCTTCTTCTGGTATGTCAAATCCTTCAGGCTGTGTCATGTACACATCCTCAAGAAGATTCCCATTAAGGAAAGCAGTTTTGAAATCCATCTGCCATATTTCATAATCATGATATGCAGCGATAACAAGTAAAATCCGAACAGATTTAAGCATTGCAACTGGTGAAAAGGTTTCATCATAGTCAACCCCATGAATTTGTTTATATCCTTTTGCAACCAGTCTTGCCTTATAGGTATGTACCTTACCATCCATGTCAGTCTTCTTTTTGAAGACCCACTTGCATCCTATAGGATTAACTCCTACAGGAGGCTCTACCAAGGTCCAAACTTGGTTTGTGTACATGGAATCCATTTCAGATTTCATGGCTTCTAGCCACTTCTCAGACTCGGGTCCAGTTACGGCCTCTTGGTAGGTTACAGGCTCATCTTGATCCATGAGTAATATATCACCTTGATCTGTTATGAGATATCCATATCTCTCAGGTAGGTGAGGTATCTTGCTTGACCTACGCTGGTCTTGTTCTACTTGAGCAGGTTGCTCTTCCACAACTACTTGTGTTTCCTGCTCTAATTCCTCCATAGGTGTATCGATGCTTTGTGATTCTTGAATTTCTTCAAGCTCTACTTTCCTCCCACTTATTCCTTTGGAAATAAAATCCTTTTCTAGGAAAACTCCAGTTCGAGAGACAAACACTTTGCCCTCTGAAGGATTGTAGAAGTAGTACCCTCTTGTTTCTTTAGGATACCCCACAAATAAGAATTTGTCAGATTTGGGCTCAAGCTTAGTTGAAATTTGTCGTTTCACATAAACTTCGCAACCCCATATCTTCATGTAAGACATATGTGGTTTCTTACCACTCCATATCTCATATGGTGTCTTCTCAACCTTTTTGGATGGAACACGGTTAAGTGTGTAAGCTGTTGTCAATAGTGCATGTCCCCAAAAGGAGTTTGGAAGATCGGCGTGACTCATCATGGATCGGACCATGTCTAACAGGGTTCGATTTCTTCTCTCAGATACACCATTCCATTGGGGTGTTCCAGGAGGAGTGAGTTGGGATAGGATCCCACACTCTTTCAGATGGTCATCAAACTCTAGGCTTAAATACTCACCACCTCGATCTGATCGAAGAGTTTTAATATTCTTACCTAGTTGGTTTTGTACTTCATTCTTGAATTCCTTGAACTTTTCAAAGGACTCTGATTTGTGTTTCATTAAATACACATAACCATATCTACTAAAATCATCAGTGAATATGATGAAGTGCTGAAATCCTCCTCTGGCTGGTATGTTCAGTGGTCCACATACATCAGTATGTATAAGGGCCAAAAGATCATTCTCTTTTTCACCTTTTCCTGTGAATGGAGACTTTGTCATCTTTCCAATTAAACAAGATCTGCATGTCTCATATGATTCATAATCAAAAGAGTCCAACAGTCCATCTTTATGGAGTTTGGAAATGCGTTTCTCATTTATGTGGCCTAATCGACAATGCCAAAGGTAAGTTGGATTTAACTCATTAGGTTTCATCCTTTTAGTATTAATGTTATAAATAGGCATTTCAAGATCAAGGACATATAGTCCATTGTTCAATTGTGCAGTAGCATAGAATATATCATTCAAATAAATTGGACAACAATTGTTCTTTATTATAAATGAAAAGCCAAACTTGTCCAAACAAGAAACAAAAATAATATTCCTGCTAATTGCAGGTACATAATAACAGTTCTCTAACTGAATTATTAAACCACTAGGTAAAGTCAATACATAAGTTCCTACGGCTAAGGCAGCAACCTTTGCTCCATTGCCAACTCGTAGGTCGACTTCACCTTTTGCCAAATCTCTACTCCTTTTTAGTCCATGCACATTTGTACAAATGTGAGAACCGCATCCAGTATCTAATACCCATGATGCAGAAGTAGATAAATTAATTTCAATAATAAAAATACCTGAAGTTGGAGTCTCTACTCCATTCTTCCTATCTTCCAGGTACTTTGGGCAGTTCGTCTTCCAGTGTTCGGTCTTACCGCAATGGAAGTAGGTGCCTTCTTTTGCTATGCCTCCACTGGGGTTCAAAGCAGCAATAGTGGGTTTGGGTTTGACAACTTCCTTGCCTTTCCCTTTTTCATGTTTGAGGACAATCCTCATGTTTAGGTACCAATCTAGAAAATTTATCCCAAACAATTTTTCCTTCTCAAGGATTGATCGCAAGATGTTGTTAGAGGTGTTTGTTGTCAAGGTAATCTACATAAGGATTAATGAAAAATAAGTATCATTAACATATTTAATTAGGCCTTTAATTAAACATGCTCCCACTATTTTACTCAAAACAAATGACCCTCATCATTTGATTCGGAAAATCCCGTTAGAAGATTTTCTAGTGGGTCGAGATCCATATTTCACTTCGTTCTAAGTCCGCGTAGGCGGATTACACAAAACTAGGTTATTTAGGTAGGAACTCCTTCCAATTGTATCTCATACAACTCTCGAAAATTTCAGCTGGGTGAATAACTCCTTATTCCAATCCATCATATGGATCATTCCCAACTCTTGCTTCTAGACATATATAATATTATTATAATTAAGTTTGACCCATCGTTTTAGCAGTTGGATATTACAATTATTCCATCGCACCTTACCAATATAGAAAATGCACCTCGCGTAGGCGAAACCTACATTGTCCAATACTAGTCTTGATGAGTGTTAAAACTTGGAAAGCAAACACATATAATATTATTATAATTTGTTTAGTTAATTTTGACCCATTGTTTTAACAGTTGGATATTACAATTATCCCATCGTACCTTACTAATATAGAACATGCACCTCGCGTAGGCGAAACCTACATTATCCGATACTAGTCTTGATGAGTGTTAAAACTTGGAAAGCATAAACTTAATATTTAATTTGAGGGAATTGCAATTTTTCTGATCTCACCGGCTTATTTATCATATAAATCGCCTCTCACATGCATCAACATACATTCACATGCATCAACATACATACATACATAATGAAACAGTTATGGTCCCTAGCGCAATTGTTCTCCCAAGCCAATGAGAGAACCTAAGCTAACCTAATAACGATCTAAGCTTCTCCAAGCAAGATCTTCAAGGTTGTCCTCCTTTGGCACTGACTTCTTTGCTTTATTCATAACATTACATTACATAAAGAAACTCGTTTTACATACAAGGGAGTGAGATGAGAAAAGAAGTTACATTGAGATTAAAAGAGAGGCACGACACGCAGGTCGTATTTTAAAACCAAAACAAAATAAAGGAAAACTAAGGCCATAACCGATCACCACAAGACAATAATAAACACATTATTATTATTATCAATTTTAATTATTTTAATTAATTAAAACCAAATTAAATTTTGACGACCGATTACACTACGCAGAGTTAGCCGGGGATCCGCTGCCCGGTCAGCGGGAACGGGTGTTCCGCTGCCCGTTCAGCGGACGGGGGTCAAGGGGGCAGCGTTTCAATCCTTTGGTGCAGATCTCTTGTAACGATCAAAACCTTGGATACAAATCCACGGAGCAATCACGGACGTTGAACGATGACAACGTCTCTACTCAGTCCACACGGACGGGTTTCTTCAATCTCAGTGCTAGCTGGTACGAATGAAGGCTTTGAGTGAGAGAGAGAGGGAAACGAAATTCCAAGTCTTCACTTGAGTTTTAGTCTGAGTGACAATGCTTCTACCCAAGGGGTTCTATTTATAGAACCACTTGTGTGGGCTTCAAGCTAAAAAGCCCACGTAAGTGTATTTTGGTCCATATCTTATAATATGCCCAAAATCACTTAAGTATTTGGTACCTTACCATATTTCGTATTCTACTTAAGTACCCCGTGCCTTACGATGTTCCTTAGTTACTCTCTCTCTCATCAATCCGTCCTTTGTATGTGACCCTGTAGGTTTTCGCGACGTTGGCAATTATATTAAATCATGCATTTAACATAATAAATAGTGAGCGGTATCTAGCAACACATCACTGCTACCCAAGACACTAAAATGTCATGTGATCTGACAAAACCTCCTGTGATAATAATTATGTGTATAATTACCCCTTTGCCCTTATGTCTATATTGAACACAAGGTATAGACCGTGTCATCCTTGTCCAGTTCAATATTGGGCCCATAGACATTTATCCTGTTACGCAGGATGGGCAAATTCCATCTAGGTCACTCATGTCCCTCAGCATGCTTCGTGGAGTACCCATCAACTGTCTTTATGGTTATCCAGTTACGGACAACGTTGGATCAACAATAAAGCACTCGACTCTACATCTAGGATCCATAGTGGTTTTAGGTCGAAGAGTGGTATACACCATTATCACCATGAGAATAACTTATGACACTTTGCATAACTTTCTATATAGTATTCTCATAGCGGGTCAATCCGGTATAAATATTACTCTTAATATTCATACCTATGTTTAAGACTTGATAACTCTTTATCCATGATCAATGAGATGTGATCATCAGTCTACAAACATAATAGTCTTAATGCTTTAATGTTATCCCACTTCACAATAAAGCTCGACTACGGATACTTTAATAATAGTGTCCTTATGTTTAACGTGATCTCATGATTAAGTCATACTTGATACATTAAACGGACTAGCTATTCTAGGGACTTTATTAATCAAACATAATAAAGAAAAAGCCTTTTATTAATTAATAAATAATTCGATACAAGTACCAAAAGTATTGGCCTCTAGGGCTTACACCAACAAAGAGTACATTCTTGAATGAGTATATTTCTGAAGAAGTATATGTGCATCAAATTTTCTTGGTTTTGAAAGTTCTCAAAATCCTGATTTTGTTTTTAAATTGAAAAAATCTTTATATGGTCTGAAGCAAGCTCTTAGAGCTTGGTATGATAGACTAAGCAACTTTCTTTTGGAAAATGATTTTACCAGAAGGAAAGTGGACATAACTCTCTTTTGCAAAACCTTCAAGAATCATATTCTGGTTGTGCAAATTTATGTTAAAGATATAATTTTTGGTTCTGCTAATGCATTGTTGTGCAAGGATTTTACTAAGTCAATGCAGGTAGAATTTGAAATGAGTTTGATGGGAGAACTTAAGTTCTTTATGGGAATCCAGATTGATCAATGATCAGAAGGAACTTATATTCATCAGAGCAAGTACACAAAGGAACTTCTGAAGAAGTTTAACTTATCAGAATGTAAGCAAGCAAAGACTCCAATGCATCCTACATGTATTTTAGAGAAATAAGAGGTAAGCAGTAAGGTAATTCAGAAGCTATTCAGAGGTATGATAGGCTCTCTTTTATATCTAACCGCTTCTAGACCTGATATCTTATTCAATGTTTGCTTATGTGCTCGCTCACAATCAGATCCTATGGAAACTCACTTAACTGCTTTTAAGAGAATCTTTAGGTATCTGAAAGGTACTAATAATCTTGGTTTATTTTATAGAAATCAAGTGAGTAAAAATTAGTAGGCTATTGTGACGCTCACTATGTTGGAGACAAAATTGAAATAAAAAGTACTTCTGGAAGTTGCCAATTTCTGGGAGACAACTTGATCTCATGGTCCAATAAGAGACAGTCAATAATTATGCTTTCAACAACCGAAGCTGAATATATTGTAGCTTATGGATGCAACACTCAGATACTCTAGATGAAGAGTCAGCTGGAAGATTATCAGATATCTGAGAGTAACATTCCTATTCTATATGATAATACTTCTACTATTTGTTTATCTAAGAATCCTATCTTGCATCCTAGGGCTAAGAATATTGAAATAAAACATCACTTTTTATGTAACTATGTTCATAAGGGTATTTTTCATTTAAAATTTGTTGATACAAACCATCAATGAGCTGATATCCTTATAAAACCCCTTGCTGAAGATAAATTCATGTTCATTTTGAAAAACTTATTTATGAAATTATGTCGAGAACTAAAAGATGTATTCAAAATGTTTAAGTCTTCAAAATATTAGATTCTGAGATTGTTATTCTTTCTGATTCTGAAACATGAGCTTTCTGAAGTGAGGAAGGTTTCATGAATCAGAAAGGTTTTGATAAGAAGAAATGTTATCGATTTGTCTTCCTGATTCTGAACAGTTGTTGCATTAGATGGTTATCTTTTCGTTTATTTCATGGGTGGTTCTTAGTGGCGACAATTGTCCCACTTTCTGAGCATGCGTGATAAAAGCGTGACACATTGGGTTTAGTAATTCTTAGAATTAGGCTTAAACTCTTATGCTTCCCCCTATAACTGTATATTTTCTATTTGTCATCATTGAATTTTTTTTTCTATATAAACCCCATTCACTCACATTTTCACATTACGCACACATTACTCCAACACTTTCAGTTTTTCAAACCTAAAACAACTCTCTATCTTTATGCAACTATTCTTCATCTTCATCTTCAATGGATGAACAACAACAACAATCTCCAAGTTCTTCAAAGGGAAATGAAAGCAACGCCATCTTGGAAGGGATGCCTAAATTAACTTTTCACACTCCTGTCAACGAGTTAATGGTGTTATGAGAAACCATCGTCGATTTCATTAATTAAAGGAAAATGGTTTTGATTTCTGTGAAACCTTGGAACTTCAAGGTTGGAAAACCTTCTTCGAGAGACTTACATGCCCAATATATCCAGTATTAGTGAAACAGTTATGCGTGCATGCCACTGCTGAAAAGGAAACTATTACTTCCCACATCATGAATAGGGAAATAATTATTATTGAGAGGTTCATCGCTGATTTAATCTCTCACGATGGTAAAGGGAAAAGGATACACAGTGCGAAGATTAATGTCAGGAGATAAGCTGTCATTGCTCCAATTATCTTTAAGGAAGAAACAAACTTTGAAGATGACAAAGGTCTTAGTGCTAAGGACTTGACTAGGCACCTAAGAGTTTGGTTCAAAATTATCTTGGGTTGCATTCACCACAAGCCTAACACAAATAGTTATGACTACATCAACACTCATTAGAATTTCATGTTATTTTGTCTAGAGAAGGGTGTTAAGCTGAGATTTCCTTCTATTTTTTTCAAATTCATGAGCGATTCTATATAAGAATCCAGAACTGGTGGTTCTTCTAAGAAGACAAAGAGTAAGTTCATTCCCAACGGCATACTAATTTCTGACATTCTTGTGGAGAATGGTCTAGTAGATGACCTTCTGGTCAGTGGATTAATAGAAGAACTTGTGAAGGATGCTAGAAAGGTATTCTGGGGGGAAATATGAAGAGTATGAGTCTCATTTCCAGAATTCAAAGGCCATATTTCATTCTTTTTAAGGATGATATCTGTGGAGCAATGAATCCAGTTGATGACTACCCAATCTTCACAAAGATTAATCCTCTAGAGGTTCTTATGGCATATCTGGAAAGTTGTCTAAGGGATGAACTTGAACCATTGGTGGGTCCATTCAACCTTCTTGAGACTTATCCTGATGTTCATAGGAAGAGAAAGAAGGAATTCATAGGAGATGGATCTCCTAGGGCTCAGAAGAAGAAGACGATTGTTTTCTTTCTAGATGAAGACGAGGTGCCTCTAAGTGAGCGCCAAAAAGTAATGCTTATGAAGGATACTTCTAGATTCATCCAGTCTTCTTCAAGAGCTTTTGATGTAGCATATGGTAAGCTTACTTCTGATAACACTCAATTTAATTATGATTCAATTATTTTTTAAAGGATCTTACCAATCCAACCTCCTCCTCCATCTCAACCAATTATTTCTAAACCTATCTCACTTCCACCACCTCAATCAATCACTATCAATGCTATCACAGAAACCTCCTTAGTTTTTGAACCTTTGATAGAACAGCAACATATATCATTACCACCATCTTCTCCTCAGTTACTAAATTCACCTATCTCACCATCATGTATTTATGCTCCCCAACCAACAAATCCACATATCACAACCCCTATAACATCTCCCTCAAAAATTTCTGATGGACATGTTTCTGATGGAACTCTTGACAGGATGTTCGACTTTGAACCCGAACTAACTTCACCTTATCCTGAATCACCTCCCATTGTTGTCCCATCATTTTCTTTTGTCTATGGTCCTGACTTTGATGAGTATAGAATCAACCTCATTGTTAACTACCCCAAACAACCACCAAAATCCTCCCATAACATTGGTAAGGTTCTAAAGAAATTTGAGTCAGAATCTAAAAGCCGTCTGCATCAAGCAATGATTGTCAGTCGTTATTCAGCAAATCCGGCTGCGAGTGGTTCGGCATGGGAAGCTTACAGAAGCTAGATGGATTCTAAGATTTCTAAGCTAAAGGATCTTGGGTATACTCTTGCTGAAAGAAAATTCCGTTATGGGTTCGTTCCCTTAATGGAATTCTTGAAGTTAAGAAACTCCCAACTTTGTCTTCCTGCTCCAAAAATCAACGAAGTGTAGCGGTAAATTCAGGATCATCAAGCTATGGATAAGATAGAGATCAAATAACAAGAGTCGCCACCGCGTTTTTATTGTTTCTAAGGGAAGAGGGAAAAAGTATGAACAAAACCCAAAAGTAAGAAGTTTTCAAATCAAAACTAATAAAATGTCAGAGATTTTAGGTAAGGGGGTTGGTTACATAGAGGGAAGGTGTTAGCACCCAAAGTGTCCTAGGTACTCCTAGGGAGCTCTTTTTGTGTGCATATGTATTTGGTACAAAAATGATGTTTACAAATAAATAGAATGGGGGGATGAGAAAAGAATTCATTAATTATATTTTTTTTTGTTTGGTAAGACCTTCGGTCTTGTGCCTACGTACCAACATAAAAATGAGGGACCAAAACCTCGTAGTTCGTGATACAAATTTCAAAGTGGATGCATTGCTTTTAATAAAAATTAAGTTTGAAAGGCATAAAGGCCCAAAAATTATTTGAATGAGTTAGTTCTTTTTTGGCTTTTTGAAAGTTTAGGTCAAGTATAGTTAAGTCTATTTACAAGTTTGATTAAGAACAGGAAGTTTGAAAATTCAATGGCATAAGGCCAAACTTTCTATCTTTTTTGCAAAATGGTCAAAGTTTAGGACAAAATAAGTTCAATCAAAGAAGATTTTGAAAAGGTAGGGAGAGATTTTGAAATTAAAGAAATGGGGAGAAGATGAAAAGACTAATCCTATGCAAAAAATTAACAGTTGAGAGTTGAAAAGATCTAACCAAAGGGGTAGAAATCCAATAAACAAGAATGTCACTAGAAACCCATAATTCCCTTGGACATTTAGAATCAAGCAACACACAAATACACAATTATTATCTTTAAGAGCAAAGGCATCAAATAAAGATAGTCACATCCAAGCTTTAGCCATTCCATGATCTTCTTCAAACTTAGCCCATGTAGCAGATGAATTCCACAAGTCAAAGATTCAAAATGACAGCTACACAATGATCATGTTGCAGATGAACTTAGAGGGATCTTGAATGATGTATCAGATGAAGTTTCAAATTTAGCGCTATGTTAAGCAATTGTAATTGGACTTATGTAGAGGTCATAACTATTTGAGGTCAGGCAATAAAATGTTGGTGTTAATGCATGTTAGACACATAGTATTATGGACTATGCTCATGAAACATACCACACACAAAATAAATATGCAAAAGGTGTGGCCTAATTGTAAGACCCCAATTTTGTCCCTAAGATCCCTCATGGCATCATAACATTGCATTACATAGCCTCAAATATCATTGAGCATCTTGGTTCTTTTTCCCTTTGGGTGGGACTTCTTGAGGGTGGTTTGAGATCACCAAGCATGCTTGAATTGTATATAATTGCTTTTCTTATCTTTATTACTAACCAAAAGCACAAAAATATGTCACTAACATCTTTTGTTTGTAGCTTGAGCAATCACAAGGTCTAGAGCTTCAAGGAGATCATTGGAACAAAGACATGGTCAAGAGGAGATGATAGCAAGCATGGTAATGGTTCCCAAAGCTCTAATCCATCAAATGTGCCTCCCTAGTACATCAATGCATCATTTTGATCAAAGCAAGTCAAAGGATTTGAGGTTTGTTCCCCAGAGAAACCCTAATTCATCTGTGCATCACAATGCCTTGCCCATGAAGCAACCTCAGCCCATGGTCAAATACAATCAAGGGAACTTCTTTAATTCATCATTTCATGCATACTTGAACTTATTTGAGTGTCCTCAATCATCAATTCATCAAGGTATGAGGTGTGGACTTGAAAAGTTGATTAGTCAATTCATCTGACTATCTTGAAATGCACTGAGACCTAACTGTTTATGTGTTGGTAAAATAGAGATGGTCCCAAAATAAAAAATGTTCTTAAGGACAATATTAACAACTTTCATGTTTATCAAAATTTGATTTGAAGCTAGGAAGACCATCTTCCATTCCAATACATTATAGGTCATTTTGACTGAAACCCTAATTGTGGGTCAACTTCCCAAGGACATAACTCATTCATTTTTTATGATTTTTAGGTGGGATCAAATGCATTGGAAATATTGAGATGTATACTTCAAATGTTATATGAAAAAAATCTCAAAATATCAAAGGAAAAACATGTGATAATGCAAGACATTATAGGTCCTTTTTGGCCAAAGGCATTAAAAGTCAAAGAAGTCCAACTTCAAGTGCCCATAACTCCTTCATCAAAAATCCAAATGATGCAAAATTTAAGTCCATTATGATTGTCTTGAAAATACCTACAACTTTTATTTTGGAGGTTTTTCCATTTGAAGCTTGCATCATAAAAATAGAAGGGCTTGAAAGTTGGCCAATTTTAGAAACCTTGCCTTGACATGTTTTGCATATCACACTTTAAACTCAAATTTCATAAATTTCCACATTCCAATGGATTTTTGACCAACATAACATTTGTTCCTCATACAAAGACCTTTCCAACCATTACCCATATGCCTATGCTTGGATTTTCTAAATGGTACTTTCGAAGAGATGAATTTTTAGGTACAAAGAAGGAATTCACTTGAAATCTTGGTGCATAAGCAATTGCCTTGCAATTCACACGTCCAATTCCATCTGGCTGGTGTGCAGAACTCATTTGGCATTGTTTTTGGGCCTTGTGCATGATCATGCAAGCCCATGCAATGAAGCTTCACATGCCATGTACACGGATCCTTTCACACTCTCCTTGCCACTTCCTCTATAAATAGAGACCTCATTCCCTCCATTTCACACGCCCAATTCAACCTGAAATGTTGTAGGATTCTCTCCCTAACCATCACTAAAGAAGCAATTGCATTTTTCTCAAAAAATTTCAGATCTAGAATTCAACTTCATCTGGTTGTATTCTTAGATCTAATGCTTCTAGACCTTCATCATACACTTCATTGAACTTCTGTTTTGATAAAGCAAGCAAGGCATCATGTTGAAATCACCAGAACTCAAGCTTACATTTCAACTGGTATTTTCTTCGATTCTCTTAATCCATTGACCTATTGGCTTAGATTTTATGTTGGCTGAAGTCCTCTCAATGGAGGCATCATGTTTATGCTTTTAATTTTTGAAATTCATTGAGTTCATGATGAACACCAGATTTTTCCATCTCTGATTTCTCACACTATAGAGATCTAGAAGGAAAATGGATGGTATAGGGATGATGTACATCATCCCAGCTTTCTAATGATGTATAGATCGCACGTTTTGGTTGCCTTTTGAATTTCTGCAGCTCTGGCTGGAATCCTGAAGCTCACCGGAGAAGACGGTGGCTCTGGTGGCTTCATCATCTCTAGTTTGAATCCTGGCCATTGGATCTGTTTTCCAGATTGAATCTCAGCCCTTGCTTGTTATGACTTCTAATTCTTTCCCATGCGCGTACATTGACCGTGGATCACCATAGGCGCGTGCCTTATGAGCGTGTGATCTGCCAGCTCAATTAATGAGCTCATATCTAACGCTCCACGTTTTTTTGCATTTTTATTTTCTGGTTTTAATTTCTTTAATTCCAATTATTTTCAAAAATCAATATCTCTTTCATTTTTTATCCAAAAATTATGGGACCAATTGCATTATTTCCCAAATAAATTCTAGTTTCCATTTTTGATTTTTAATATTTTTTATTTCATCATTTGATATTTTTTGTGAATTTTCTCTTTTCTGGGTATTTTTAATTCATTTTAAATAGTTTTTGATATTCAAAAAATACAAAAATATTTTCCTAACCTATTTGAATGATGATGGATCTATGAAAAATATTCTCATCAATTTTTGAATTGATTTGAGATTTATTTGAGATTTTAGTTCAATTAGGTTATTTTTATTCATTTTTAATTGATTAAAAATAGTTTCTGAGTTTTAAAAATGCTGAAATTTTTTGTCAAACTTTGTTTGACCTTGTTGAACTTAGGATAAATCACTTGGACCTTTCAAGGTTGATTTGAAGTGATTTTGAAGTTTGACCTTTCTTTAATATTTTAATTCAAGTTTGTTTTAAATATTAAAAGATGCCAAAAATAGTTTATTCATTTCTTGACTTTCAATATTCATCTCACTTCTGTTTTTGATTGTTTGACCTTGACTTTCAATGTTATTGGTCAACATATGAGGATTGGTACATGGTATATCATTTAATGCACTTTTATTTTGCCATTTCCATTTCTCGTATCCACCTTCTCCTTCTTCTTCTACTTCTTTTCTTTTTGATCAATGAGTTGAAGATTGATAAGTTAGCATTGATTAGGGAGATTTAACCTTCCTTGATTCAAATCTAATTCATCTTGATCAATTGATCAAGTGAATGGCTTTGCATTAAGGATAGGTTGTCTTTTAAATCATGCAAAAGGCTTAAACCAATATAAGATCATTTCTCTTCTTCTTTTTGGCATGGCAAGTTGTTGGAACTTGGTTCACTAATCAAGACTCCTAACTTGTGTTTGTTGCCTACATTATTATTGACCGGCCTCAGATAGTTGTGACTTCTACATAAGTCCAATTACGATTGTTTAACATAGCGCTAAATTTGCCTTATGGCACACTAACTACTAACACTAACTATTGACAATTAACATTTACTTTATGCAATTTACTTTTATGCAATTTACTATTCTTGCACATATTATCCATTTGCTTTTCTCTTTGCTCATTTGAGCACATGTTTATGTTAATGCCATTTGCCTTTTGCTCACTTGAGCACATAATTGTGTATATACTATTTTGCTTGTGTTTTGTTTTGATTATTGTGGACCAAATATAAAGAAATGGACTTAGTTTCTAGGACTTTCCCTATGCAAAGAAATGGAGAATTTGGACTTAGATTCTAGGACCTTCCTTATGCAAAATTGGAGTAAAAGGATCTTAATGATGAAGATGGATTGGAAGGACCATATCTCTAAACTCACTCTTGTCCATTCTTGTTTTACTTCATGGAACTTTTGATGTGTGTGCTTTTGTGCTAGGAATTCCCATTTGAGCTTAATTGGAGGACCATTGCCATGTTCATCTAAAGAAAGAGATGCAAAAGCCATTGAAGGATACTTAGAAGCAAGACCTTGTGTTTGATTGCTTGAAATATTTTCTTTGTGGTTGCTTTGTTCCAAAGGATAGGAGCTACTTGGATCATCAATATAATCTCAAGAGAGGAACTCCTAGTGTGGTTTCATTTCTTATCCCTCATCTTTTTGCTTTGCTTAGTACTTAGCCTTTCTTCTTCTTCTCTCCACTCTAACCCAAGCCAAAACCATTTGTTGTGTAAACATTTAACCTTTGTTTTCAAACATTAGAAACCTAAACCCCTATGCTTTTGATTTTCAAACTTTCTTTTCATAACACTTATTTTGAATTGAATATTTAAGTCAACTTTGACCATTTTTGTATATACTTCTAATTAGTAAATATAACCCATTCAAATGTGCTTTTGTGGTTCCAATGGCCACTTTCTTAAATCAATTTTCCATAACCTTTAGCTATTAGGTTTGAGTTATCTTTGTGGTAGATGTAATACTCACCTATATCCTTAGTGATGGACAATGAGTCTTCCATGCTTATTATAGGGTTAACCCCTCACTAGCATGTTGAAGCTATCCTCACATGGTGGATTTGTGGTTTGGTTGAGTTTTCTCCCTTTGATAACAAAAGACCTTAAGGCTTTTGGACCAATCAATTTACCAACTCATTTTGAGATTTTTACCCCGAACTACGAGGTTTTGATCCTAATCTTTTTTAAGATGTTACGTAGGCAATGGGTCTATCCATCCAAACACAAAAAATGTAAATAACTTGTATATTCTCCTCTCATCTCTTCAATCATGTTTGCACAAACAAAATTTCACAAAACAACAACCTTTACAACAAGTATGAAAAGGGCTCCCTAGGAGTACCTAGGATGTTTTGGGTGCCTAACACCTTCCCATTACATAACCAACCCCCTTACCCAGATCTCTGTTTCTTTTACTAGTTTTGTTAAAACTATTAGGTTTTTGTTCGCTTTCTAACCATTCCTTTAGATAAATAGAAGTGTGGTGGCGACTCGGCTTGTATGATTTACCTTGGAGTTAGTCAATATCTCTAATGGTAACGAATACCCCGCTACAGAAAAGTGGCGACTCTGCTATGGACATTGTGCCTAGTGGGTTTTGCCTACTTTTAATATTGTGTTGTATTGTATTGTATATTGTTTTGTGATATATTTTTGTGCAATTTGGGATGACTGTATTGTATGTAATGATTGATTTGCTTGATATTAATTCCTTGTATGCTTGGTGATCTTTGTGAGATGAGTTCTATACCCGGACTCGAGTGCACTTAGGATAGGAGAATGGCATAATCTTGTTGACTTGTGTGGAGTTATTCCTTAGCAAGTTGACTTGCAAGTCCATTCACTTGGTGGAGATCATGTTGGGATCAATAATGTCACACAAGTAAGTTGTGGTTAGACATTACTCTTTCCAATATAGACCTTAGAAGCCAAGGACCTTAGTTTACCAAGCCCATCTTGGCCTATTTTTAGGATGTAGTGCGAAAGTCGTTCAAGTGTAAGATTTAATACGATTGTTACGCGATACTACACTCATAAGAGTCTCTCTTGAGAATATTTTTGGAATACGAGTAGTCGTTTCTCCGATAATATCCGAAAGATGGGATGATGACTATGGGAACCTCTTGTAGAACATGTTTGGCAGGTTTAAACCTTAGTACACTCCCTTTGGGTGGTTCTTAACCGAGACTCCACGCTCGTGACTTACAACAAACCCTTGATTCATGGTTGATCCGTTCATATATCCTTAATATCAATAGAACTTGGGTGTTGATAAGGTGTAAACCATAATCCACCAAAATGGATGATTGATATTAAGGATGATATGATCCATCCCATGACCTTTGTTTGGTGTGCTTTGCTTGATCCTTGAGTGTGATTGTTGCATTCATGCATTCATGCACTCAATTTGCATCCATAGCATCAATAATGAAGAAAATTTTCAAGGAACTTAAGGGGTTTATTTGCGAAATTTTCAGACATGGAAAGACAAAGAAGGAATACAAAGAAGTACAGCTTCAGACAATCAGATTTGAAAGAGTTAAGGAATCTGACATCCTATGTATTAGATCCTTTGGGTTTCAAAGCTCGTTTTGGGAAGCTTCTTCCTCTTCTGACTACTCAGGTGGATGAAGGGTTAATGAGTGTATTGGTGCAGTTTTATGATCCCTTGTACCGATGCTTCACTTTTTCGGACTTTCAACTTTTGCCTACCCTTGAGGAATATGCTTATCTTGTGGGTATACCCATTCTAAACCAATTGTCGTTCAGTGGCTTGGAGAGTATTCCTACTTCTCAAGAGATAGCAGACATGTTGCACACAGATGAATCTCTGGTTGGTGCTCATATGACTACCAAAGGTGGAATTCAAGGTTTCCCTTCTGAGTTCCTCATTGCTCAAGCCACTATCTATGGGAAGGCCATGAGTGAGGATGCCTTTGAGGCCATATTTGTACTTCTCATCTATGGATTGGTTTTGTTCCCCAACATCGACAAGTTTGTGGATGTGAACGCTATTAGGATCTTTTCTACTCTTAATCCCGTTCCGACTCTGTTGGGTGATGCTTATTTCTCTTTGCATATGAGGAATGCAAAGGGTGGTGGCGCCATTGTGTGCTGTTTACCTCTGTTGTATAAGTGGTTTATTTCTCACTTACCTCAGACGGTCGCCTTCAAGGAGAACAAGGGATGTCTACGGTGGTCCACGAGACTCATGTCTCTCACTAATGATGATATCTTTTGGTATAACCGTGTGTATGATGGTGTGCAGATTATCGACTCTTATGGTGAATTCTCCAATGTGCCTCTTCTTGGTACATGTGGTGGGATTAACTACAACCCTGCCTTGGCACGTCGTCAGCTTGGGTTCCCCCTAAAGGATAAACCTAATAACATTTTGTTAGAGGGTGTGTTCTTTCAGGAGGGTAAAGATCCCCAAGGCTTGAAAGCTAGGATGGTCCGCGCTTGGCGCAAGATTCATAAGAAAGGAAGGAAGGAGTTGGGTCCTAAGAATTGCATCGCTTTGGAGCCTTACACTGCTTGGGTAAGGAAGAGAGCGTCTGAGTATCTCATGCCTTACGAGTATCCGAGACCTACACCTATGATTGTGGCTGGACCTTCAACCCTCCCTGACCAAGGAGTAGAGGAGTTGAGAGACGAAGACCGTTCACGTGCCTGGATCCGTGAAAGGGAGGAGTTGCTTCAGCAGATTAAGGAGAATGACGCTTTGATTGAGTTCCTCGAGCATCAAGTTATTGATGACCCCGATGATGCATGGACTTCTCTACTTCCTCAGTCTTCCCGGTTTTGGAAGAGGAAGTACGATCGACTCGCCAAGGAGAAGGCAGATATGGAGGCAGCCTATGAGAGGGAAGTGAAGAGGCTTCGTGCATCTTATCTTCCTGTGTCCCGAGCTTTAGATGATTGTTTTTAGGGATCCATAGGATGATTATTTTCCTTTGCTCTTGTATATGATTGACAATGCTGTACTTTTTTTCCTTGATATTATTTGATGAGATATTTCCATATGCGATAAATGTTAAATGATTCCAAAATTTGAAAATAAAACCCTAGAGTTCCTTTGAAATATAAAAACAAATCATGTGCACAAGCATTGCATGCATCATGTGCATAAGCAGGTTTTGTTCCCGGTCTAACTTTGTGTTCTTCATTTACTTTAAAGACAAGCTGACTCACCGATACTACACTAGAGCCAACACTTCAAGACTAATGGATCACCTAGAGCAAGAGAACCGAGAACTCAAGGAGGAAGTAGCCAGATTGACTGCCCTGATGGAGTCATTCATGGCTGCCCAGAGCCAGTCTTCTCCGACGCCTTCAACTCCTCCCCAGAGGACAATCATCTCCGAGATTGTATCCTCTACTGTGCCCACAGCCAATGCATATTTTGCTCCAACAGCCATACCAACCGGGTTCCCGTGGGGGATGCCTCCCAACTTTATGCTTGAGGGTCCTGCTCCCACTTTTGCTTCTATGCCGGCATCTAGCCCGGTCCTTGTTGTTCCTCCTCCTGTCGTGCATACTATACCCAGGGTAGACGACACCATCTATCATTCTGAGCCGTCTGAGGGCCCAGATGTCTATGAGAAGATGGACGCCATGAATGACCAATTTCTTGAGCTCCGCAAGGAATTGAAGACTCTCAGAGGAAAGGATCTTTTTGGCAAGTCTGCTGTCGAACTGTGTTTGGTTCCCAATGTGAAGGTTCCTGTGAAATTCAAGGTCCCTGACTTTGAAAAATACAAAGGAAATACTTGTCCTCTCAGCCACCTGGTCATGTATGCCAGGAAGATGTCAACTCAGACCGATAACGATCAGTTACTCATCCACTACTTCCAGGACAGTCCGTCTGGTGCTGCCCTGAGATGGTATATGGGTTTAGACAGTGCGAACATCTGATCCTTCAACGACCTTGGCGAGGCCTTCGTCAAGCAATAAAAGTACAACGTGGATATGGCTCCCGATAGAGATCAGCTAAGGGCCATGTCCCAGAAGGATAAGGAAACATTTAAAGAGTATGCCCAGATGAGGCGAGAGGTGGAAGCACAGATCGTGCCTCCGCTAGAAGAGAAGGAAATGACCAAGATCTTTCTGAAGACCTTGAGTTCATTCTATTATGAGCGGATGATTGCTAGCGCTCCTTCTGACTTCACCGAGATGGTGAATATGGGGATGTATTTAGAAGAAGGGGTTAGAGAAGGACGTCTAACCAAAGAAGAAGGTTCTTCTGCCAAGCGTTATGGAGCGTTTGCGAAGAAGAAAGATGGAGAGGCGCATGCTGTGACCTCTCATGTGAAATCAAGAAGACCCTCTGTGAGGAGGAAGACCGTGCGTCCCATTGGTAACCAGCACCAGGTGGCTCATATAGCACCTGTTTTCAGAGACAATCAACAGTATCAGCAACATAACAACAATCAGCAACCACATCAACAATATCAACAACAACAACATCGACCGCAACAGCATGCCTACCAGCCTCGAAACAGTAATCAAACCAGCACGAGTTACGAGAGGAAAAAGGTCACTTTCGATCCTATTCCGATGACGTACGCAGAATTATATCCCTCTTTGATATAGAGGAAGTTGATTACTCCGAGAGACCCACCGGCTATACCTGTTAACCCCCAGTGGTGGTATAAGCCCGAATTACATTGTGTCTACCATTCTGGTGCTCCTAGCCACGACGTGGAGAATTGTTACCCTTTGAAGACCAAGGTTCAAGACCTTATGAGGTGTGGCATTCTGTGTTTTAAGGACGTAGGTCCTAATGTGAAGAAGAACTCGTTACCTGAGCATGGGAAATCTGTCAACATGGTCCAGGGCTCCCCTGGCAAGTACAAAGTCAAATATGTTAGTCATATTCGACAATCTCTAGTTGAGATGCATCGTCTGCTATGCGATTACAGTCATTATGAGTACGACCATGATAGATGCCGAGTATGCTCTGTTAACCGATTAGGTTGTCGCCAGGTGCGCAAGGATATTCAGGAAATGCTGGATGAAGGAGTCATTGAGATTCTTCAGAATAGGAATGTTGACGAAGATGAGCCTGAGGTCAACGTAATTTCCCCGGTATTCCGGATGCCCGAGCCTGTTACCATTAAGTATGATGGTAGCAAGCAGAAGGTTTCTCCTTCTCTGATCATTAAGCCTGCCGGTCCTGTACCATACTCTTCTGAAAAAGTAATCCCCTTTCGTTACAACGTTGTTGCTGTAGAAAATGGGAAAGAGGTGTCCTTGCCATCTTCCTCTGTTGTTAATATCGTAGATGTTAGTGGTTTGACCCACAACGGTCGTGTGTTTTCAGCACCACCAAAGCCCCAGGTTAAGGCTGATTTTGTTGTACGTCCGATTGGGAATGTTGTGAGCACTCCGACTCTGGCACCTGTTGTTAAGTCCTCCTCTACATTGATAACTCCTACTTCTGTTGGCCCAAGCGGCAATGTGAAAGAAGATTGTGATGAGATGCTGAAGCTCATCAAGAAAAGCGAGTACAATGTTGTAGACCAGCTTCTACAAACGCCATCCAAGATATCGGTGTTATCTTTTCTCTTGAATTCAGAACCACATAGAGAGGCACTGCAGAAGGTTTTGGACGTGGCATATGTAGATCATGATGTCACAATAGAACAGTTCGATAGCATTGTTGCAAACATTACTGCTTGTAACAATTTGAGTTTCTGTGACTCTGATCTCCCTGAGGAGGGAAGAGACCACAACTTGGCTTTATATATTTCCATGAACTGCAGAGACGACGCCATGTCCAATGTGTTGGTGGACACTGGGTCATCACTAAATGTATTGCCGAAATCCACTCTTACAAAACTGTCTTATCAAGGGCCTCCCATGAGGCAAAGTGGAGTTGTTGTGAAAGCTTTCGATGGGTCGCGTAAAACGGTGATTGGGGAAGTTGATCTCCCAATCAAGATTGGACCAAGTGATTTCCATATTACCTTCCAGGTTATGGATATTCACCCATCGTATAGCTATCTCTTAGGCAGACCATGGATTCACGAGGCAGGCGCTGTGACATCCACCCTACACCAGAAGCTGAAGTTTGTGAAGAACAAGAAACTGGTGGTGGTAGGGGGAGAAAAGGCTCTCCTGGTTAGCCATTTGTCTTCCTTCTCATATATAAATGCTGAGGATGAAGTTGGAACTCCTTTCTAAGCTTTATCTATAGCTGAGCCTATTGAGAAGAGAACTCCTTCATTTACTTCCTATAGAGATGCGAAGTTGGCCATTGAGTGTGGTGCAACTACCGGCTTAGGAAAAATGATTGAGCTAGAAGACAACCAGTCTCGGGCTGGCATAGGCTTTTCCTCTGGGATCTTAAATGATCAAGGGATTATCAAGAGTGGAGGTTTTATCCACACCGGTCAGGATGAAGAAGTTGTTGCTGTCTTGGAAGAAGATACAGAGGATTCTGGCAATTTCATCATCCCTGGAGGGGTCTGCAACAATTGGGTCGTTGTGGATATTCCTACAGTTATCCATAAGTCAACGTAATGATCACTTTGTTTAAAAAACCCGTCTCCCATGCCAAAAGGAGGAGTGATGACATTGTTGGCAACATAAAGAAAATGATATTTTCATTCAATAAATTCATGTTAAATGTTTGTTTTTTCAATTATTTTCCCTTTTTGCTTTTTGCATGAAATTGGTGATCACATAAAACCCTAAAAAATAGAACAAAATCAATCTTCTCATCTGCATAATGATTTTCCTTGTTTGAGTTCTAAATCTTTTCATATCCAAAATCATTATGCAGGTTGATTTCTAAACCCATTGAACATAATGACCCAACACCATCTCCCAATTTTGAATTCCCTGTATTCGAGGCGGAAGAAGATGATGTTGAAGAGATTCCTGATGAGATCACCCGGTTACTTGAGCATGAAGAGAAGATCATTCAGCCGCATCTTGAGAATCTGGAACCAGTCAACTTGGGGTCTGAGGATTGTGTTTGTGAAGTGAAGATTGGGGCACTCCTTGAAGAATCTGTCAAGAAGGGGTTGATTGAATTGCTACAAGAATATGTCGACGTCTTTGCTTGGTCATACGAAAACATGTCGGGTTTAGATACTGATATTGTGCAACATTTCCTACCTTTGAAGCCTGAGTGCGTGCCTGTGAAGCAGAAGCTCAGAAGAACTCATCCCGATATGGCAGTAAAGATCAAAGAAGAGGTTCAGAAGCAAATTGATGCGGGGTTTCTGGTGACTTCTATATATCCTCAATGGGTGGCCAATATTGTGCCCGTGCCTCAGAAAGACGGAAAAGTCCGGATGTGTGTGGACTATAGAGACTTGAATAAAGCTAGTCCAAAAGATGATTTTCCTCTACCACACATTGATATGTTGGTAGATAATACAGCTAAATTCAATGTCTTCTCATTTATGGATGGATTTTCCGGATATAACCAGATCAAGATGGCACCCGAGGATATGGAGAAGACAACATTCATCACACCTTGGGGAACATTCTGTTATCAAGTGATGCCCTTTGGTTTGAAGAACGCCGGAGCCACGTATCAACGAGCTATGACCACCTTGTTTCATGATATGATGCACAAGGAGATCGAAGTGTATGTTGACGATATGATTTCTAAGTCGAGAACAGAAGTTGAACATGTAGAGTACCTGTTGAAGCTTTTTCAGCGTTTAAGGAAGTACAAGCTTCGTCTGAATCCCAACAAGTGTACATTTGGAGTCCGTTCTGGCAAGTTATTGGGCTTCATTGTCAGCGAAAGAGGTATTGAGGTTGATCCTGCGAAGGTCAAAGCAATACAAGAGATGCCTGCGCCCAAAACTGAGAAGCAAGTCCGAGGTTTTCTTGGCCGCTTGAATTACATTTCTAGATTCATATCCCACATGACTGCCACATGTGCGCCGATATTCAAGCTCCTCGGAAAGATCAGTCTCATGATTGGACCAAGGATTTCCAGAAAGCTTTTGATAGCATTAAAGAGTATCTGTCTGAACCTCCGATCATGTCTCCGCCCGTGGAAGGAAGACCTTTGATCATGTATTTGACTGTTCTTGAAGACTCAATGGGTTGTGTCCTTGGTCAGCAGGATGAATCAGGAAAGAAAGAATATGCTACTTACTACCTAAGCAAGAAGTTCATTGATTGTGAGTCTCGATACTCAATGCTTGAGAAAACATGTTGTGCTTTGGCTTGGGCTGCCAAGCGCTTACGCCAGTATATGATAAATCATACGACTTGGGTGATATCCAGAATGGATCCAATCAAGTATATATTTGAGAAGCCTGCTTTAACAGGGAGGATTGCCCATTGGCAGATGTTGTTATCTAAGTATGATATTGAGTATCGAGCTTAGAAGGCTATTAAAGATAGTATCTTGGCTGACCACTTGGCACACCAGCCTGTCGCAACCTGAAAAATCACAGAAAGTGAAAAAAAACAACCGGCGAGAAAGAGATGACAGAAGAGTCGCCACCGTGTGTTATTCATCCCAAAGGAGGGAAAGGAAACGCTCGAAGTAAACTTGGAAGAAGGAAAGGAAAAGACAAGGTCTCGCAACCAAATCTTGGGTTCGGGAGTCGATTATGCAAAGGGAAGGTATTAGCACCCCTGCGCATCCGTAGTACTCTACGGGATCCACTCTTGTTGTTCTTGTCTAAAAGGTGTGGGTTTATCTAATGTACTATTTACTAAAAACGGGGTCAAAAGAAAATGACTCGCACGGATGTCGCATCCACTGTATACGTATCTCATCTGAATATGAGACTCAGAGTCTTCGTAGCTCGGCTACCTATGAGTTAAGGGGAAGTGTGCTCGCTAAGACATCGCGTCTTATGCCTACGTATCTCATATGGAATGAGAATTAGAGCAAGCCGTAGTTCGGCTAACTACGGGTTAAGGGTTGTGTTTTGGGGTGAACGACGCTACTACGCAATCTACCGGATGCTCGACCTTTGGAGACTTACTCGCTTGTAGTAGAAGGACTTAACGTGTTCTTAGGAGAAGAAAAATCAATGAGTTGTTTGCGTTGTAGGAACGCTCATGCAAAAAAGGAAGTCCTAGACGAAGGAACAGTGCTACCTTAATTGACATGCAGACGAGAGACTATATGAAGTCTAGCAATCCTATGGGGGAGACGATCACACCATACAAAATAAACATGCATAAAGTAAACACACAAAAGAAAACATTGCCTCCTATTGAGGTCTTCCAGCTAAGAAAGCGGTAAAATACGGGAAAGAGGTAAAAGTACCACACGGATAAAGATCCGAAGTAACAGCAACTAAGGGGACAAGAAACCCCTCTCAAGCTGGTACCATCAAAGAAAGCGAGTCAGTACAGGTAATCGGAATAAACCTCCAAGGGGTATCCCACAAATAAATTGGGATACCATGCAAGCCATCTCTTTTAAGGTCATGTGAGCCCTCACAAAAACTCAACAAACAGGTTAGGAAGCAACGCATGGATGCAATAGAAAACATGTCACAACAGAACACAAAACAGATTAGAGCAAACATAAAAAACAACTACTGTCGCGATCGTTGTTGCATCGCCTAGTGAAAGCTTAGCGAAGCTTCGCTACAGGCTCGCCTAGCGAAGATGCTAGCGAACGCCTGCGGGTTTTGGGTTCTTCATGGATAACAGTACGATCTCGGAAATCCCAAACCCTATGGTACACATTTCAGAAATTAAACAATTAAACACTCAAGGCATTGATTTACAGATTCATATACATCTAACCGTGGGCAAAACCTCGCGATAATACCTTATACATTTAGAGATTTCAAATTGAAGGCGTAAAATAATGGGAATAAGGTAAACCTGATTGGAGAGATCGATTAAAATCGAAAGGCACGGCAGGGTTTGCAAAGCATTGTTAGGGTTTAGAGGTGAAAAAGTGTGTGAGTCCGGGTGAACCTTTCAGAGCTGTTTGGAGGCTGCTGCAGATTAGTTCGTCCCTTTTCCTTCTCTCTTTCGTTCTCTCTCTTTCTCTCCAGGGTTTTTCTCTCACTGAAACTCTAGTATTTATAACCTGATTTTGTGACCTGATGGGCTCAGATGATGGCAGCTCAAGCCCATGACTTTCTGTCATATTCTGAAAACGCGTGCCCTTCGCCTAACGAAGGATCTGCTCGCCTAGCGAGCATGACAGTTCAGTTTGCTTTGCGAACCATGCTGCTCGCCTAGCGAGCATGACAGCTCAGAAACAGATTTTTGCTTCTTCAAAATTAGCATTATGAATGATGACTAGACCCCATTTGAACCTGTTGGAAGTAGCTCAAGTCTTTCCCTTGTGCTGATCGATCACCTGGATAAAACCCACAAAAGCGTTTTGGATGATGTTCAAGCTTCTTGGATCTGATCCTGATTGACATGATGAAATGCAATATGAAATGCTAAATGACCTAAAAATGGATGCATGAATGAGGGGGGCAAATTTGAGGTGCTACAGCTGCCCCTATTCAATCAACTGTGAACCTGAACGGATGAAAGCAACGGCTATCAAACTTTCAAGGTAAATAGGGATTGAATACCAAAAGAACCGGAGAATTTGCACTCTGTAGGTGGCGAATCAAGGAAAGTGAGGCCATTTACCGATGACGGCTTCAAAACCGATTTGATATTTACCGATATCAAAGAAAGCAAGGCCATTTACCGATGGCGGCTTCAAAACAAATTTGATATTTATCGATATCAAAGAAAGTGAGGCCATTTACTGATGGCGGCTTCTCTGGGGAGGAAAATGATGTTTGTAAGTGAGACAAGACCAGACATTTATCGATGACTGGGAAGGAACTCGATGTTTACCGACATCGAACAAAAATATTTATAAGTGAAACAAGACCAGACATTTACCGATGACTGGGAGGAACTCGATGTTTACTGACATCGAACAAAGATACTTACAAATGAAACGAGACCAGACATTTACCGATGACTGGGAGGAACTCGATGTTTACCGACATCAAACAAAAATATTTATAACGAAACAAGACCAGACATTTACTGATGACTGGGAAGGAACTCGATGTTTACCGACATCGAACAAAAATATTTATAACGAAACAAGACCAGACATTTACCGATGACTGGGAAGGAACTCGATGTTTACTGACAAGACCAGCCATTTACCGATGACTGGGAAGGAACTCGATGTTTACCGACATCGAACAAGATATTCATAACGAAACAAGACCAGACATTTATCGATGACTGGGATGGAACTCGATGTTTACTGACAAGACCAGCCATTTACCGATGACTGAGAAGGAACTCGATGTTTACCAACGTCGAACAAAGGTGTTTACCAACACCAAGGTGTAGCACCTCAAATTTGCCCCCCTCATTCATGCATACATTTTTAGGTCATTTAGCATTTCATATTGCATTTCATCATGTCAATCAGGATCAGATCCAAGAAGCTTGAACATCATCCAAGACGCTTTTGTGGGTTCTATCCAGGTGATCGATTAACACAAGGGAAAGACTTGAGTTACTTCCAACAGGTTCGAATGGGGTATATTCATCGTTCAAAACGCTAATCATGAAGAAGCAAAAATCTGCTGCTGAGCTGTCATGCTCGCTAGGCGAGCAGCATGGTTCGCTAAGCGAGCTGAACTATCATGCTCGCTAAGCGAGCAGATCCTTCGCTAGGCGAAAGGCACGCGTTTTCAGAATATGACAGAAAGTCATGGGCTTGAGCTGCCCTCATCTGAGCCCACTAGGTCACAAAATCAGGTTATAAATACTAGACTTTCAGTGAGAGAAAAACCCTGGAGAGAAAGAGAGAGAACGAAAGAGAGAAGGAAAGGGACGAACTAATCTGCAGCAACCTCCAGACAGCTCTGAAAGGTTCACCCGGACTCACACACTTTTTCACCTCCAAACCCTAACAATGCTTTGCAAACCCAGCCGTACCTTTCGATTTTAATCGATCTCTCCAATCAGGTTTGCCTTATTCCCATTATTTTACGCCTTCAATTTGAAATCTCTAAATGTATGAGGTATTATCGCGAGGTTTTGCCCACAGTTAGATGTATATGAATCTGTAAATCAATGCCTTGAGTGTTTAATCGTTTAATTTCTGAAATGTGTACCATAGGGTTTGGTGTTTCGGAGATCGTACTGTTATCCATGAAGAACCCAAAACCCGCAGGCGTTCGCTAGCATCTTCGCTAGGCGAGCCTGCAGCAAAGCTTCGCTAAGCTTTCGCTAGGCGATGCAGCAGCGATCGCGACAGTAGTTGTTTTTTCTGTTTGCTCTAATCTGTTTTGTGTTCTATTGTGACATGTTTTCTATTGCATCCATTTGTTGCTTCCTAACCTGTTTGTTGAGTTTTTGTGAGGGCTCGCATGACCTTAAAAGAGATGGCTTGCGTGGTATCCCACTTTATTTGTGGGATACCCCTTGGAGGTTTATTCCGATTACCTGTACTGACTCGCTTTCTTTGATGGTGATAGCTTGAGGGATCTCTGGGTTTCTCATTCCCCTTAGTTGTTGTTACTTCGGATCTTTATCCGTGTGGTACTTTTACCTCTTTCCCGTATTTTACCGCTTTCTTAGCTGCAAGACCACAATAGGAGGCAATGTTTTCTTTTGTGTGTTTACTTTATGCATGTTTATTTTGTATGGTGTGATCGTCTCCCCCATAGGATTGCTAGACTTTGTACAGTCTCTCGCCTGCATGTCAATTAAGGTAGCATTGTTCCTTCGTCTAGGACTTCCTTTTTTGCATGAGCATTCCTAAAAACGCAAACAAACTCATTGATTTTTATTCTCCTAAGAACACGTTAACTCCTTCTACTACAGGCGAGTAAGTCTCCAAAGGTCGAGCATCCGGTAGATTACGTAGTAACGTCGTTCACCCCAGAACACAACCCTTAACCCGTAGTTAGCCGAACTACGGTTTGCTCTGATTCTCATTCCAGATGAGATACGTAGGCATGAGACGCGATGTCTTACCGAGCACACTAACCCCTAACCCATAGGTAGCCGAGCTACGAAGACTCTGATTCTCATATTCAGATGAGATACTTATGTAGTGGATGCGACATCCGTGCGAGTCATTTTCTTTTGACCCCTCTTTTAGTAAATAGTACATTAGATAAACCCACACCCTTTAGACAAGAACAACAAGAGTGGATCCCGTAGAGTACTACGGATGCGTAGGGGTGTTAATACCTTCCCTTCGCATAATTGACTCCCGAACCCAAGATTTGGTTGCGAGACCTTGTCTTTTCCTTTCCTTCTTCCAGGTTTACTTCGAGCGTTTCCTTTCCCTCCTTTGGGATGAATAACGCACGGTGGCGACTCTTCTGTCATCTCTTTTTTGCCGGTTGTGTTTTCGCTTTCTGTTTTTTTTCAGGTTGCGACAGCTGGCGACTCTGCTGGGGACCCAGTTTCCCTAAGCGAGTCCCTCCTAGCTTTTGTAGGTTTCTTGTTGGTTGGGTGTTTATTTCGGTTGTACAATTATTTATTTACTTGCTTGCATTCATGTACATATGTCTGTTGTATCTGTTGGCTTTGTTTTGGTTTGTTTGTTTGTTGGGATGTGATGTTCTATGAGAGATAAGCCCATTACCCAGGCTTGAGTGTACACACAGGTTTTAGAGTGGATAGTCATGAGGCTTGCGTGGCGTGTTGCTACGTTAAGTCGTTCATGAAAACCCACATCCAGACGAGGTTTCTTTTGGATATATTATGTCCTATGGGTGTTCCATAACGGCAGATGTTCCTCTAGAAATCGTCGACTTTGGTGACCATTTCCCGAGAACTCAATCGAGGCCTCTCCTCCGAGACGCGTTTATGTTAGCTCTGGTGGGCGCATTCTCGCTGCTCAACCCGAGGACCCCGAGGATGGGAACTTGCCATTAGGATATCCTGTTGAGGGGAGTCACTGGAGGTCTTTTATCCCGTAATAATGCCAAACCTTCAGTGGTAAACGTATTATTCTCGACCGAAGGGCCGAAGTTGACAAACTTCTGTTCTTAGAACCTACCAGTGAAGGGCGGGCTAAATTCAGGAAACCTTAACCTCCAACCAACCCGGTTTTCTGGAGCAGAGCTTTGATCTTGTATTATATTCCTTAGTGGGTTTCTCTTCAGACAGTGCAACCCGACAGATGTTCAAGCGGATATAGCAACCTTGATTTCCATGTCACTGCATTGCATCACAACATGTTTATTTTCAAAAAATATAGTGCATATAAAAGAAAAAAGTTAACCCGCATATGCATATCAGAGAAAAAATAGCATACGCATCATGCACATATCATTCATGCATCATTACAGGTGTTCTTGAGGAGGATTTCTCATTCCGGTTCCCGTTTCAGGCAGGATTGTTGAGTATCGTCCGCATCGTTACGCAACAAGGCAGAATCGACAGAGGATCATGGATCAAGTTCTAGCAGAACTAGCAGAGATGAGGACCAACATGGCCCAGTTCATGAGTATGATGCAAGGGGTAGTGCAAGGGCCAGAGGAACTCCGAGCCTTGGTCCAGAGACAAGAAACTGTGATTCCCCCTGTCGGTCAGAGTCCGCCAGAGGAGACCCCTATCGATGACGCTGTTGTTACCAACCCTGTCAACAACCATGCCAATAGTGACGAATTGCGTGGTATCAGAATCAATGGACAACCCATCATTACAGAGGTTGCTAATGCTCGAGCGGCACGTGCTCCGGTTCACCATCCTTCTCATTTGGTTGACAAGCAAGAAGATATGTTCACCATTCCCAATGATGATGATGAATTTGGAAAAGTGGAAGAGAGAGATAGAAAGGTCGACGCCCTTGCTGAAAAGATTCGCGCCATGGAGTGCCAGAATTCGTTGGGTTTTGATGTTTCTAATATGGGT
Organism: Lathyrus oleraceus; assembly: GCF_024323335.1. Classification (NCBI taxonomy): domain Eukaryota; kingdom Viridiplantae; phylum Streptophyta; class Magnoliopsida; order Fabales; family Fabaceae; genus Lathyrus; species Lathyrus oleraceus. Next base: position 184,146,788 of record NC_066585.1, read on the forward strand.
TTAGTTGATGGGTTGAGGATCCCATACAAGTTCAAAGCGCCATCTTTCGACAAATACAATGGCACTTCTTGTCCCCGAACTCATGTGCAGGCCTATTACCGGAAGATATCCGCTTATACTGATGATGAAAAAATGTGGATGTACTTTTTCCAAGACAACTTGTCTGGAGCATCTTTGGATTGGTACATGGACTTGAGAAAAGAATCTGTCAGAAGCTGGAGAGAGTTAGGTGAAGCTTTTCTGAGGCAGTACAAGAATAACATAGACATGGCTCCGAGCAGAACCCAGTTGTAGGGTTTGTTTCAAAAGACCGGTGAGAGTTTCAAGGAATACGCCCAAAGGTGGCGTGAACTAGCTGCGAGAGTACAACCTCCGATGTTGGAGAGGGAATTGACTGATATGTTCATTGGAACCCTGCAAGGTGTATTCATGGATCGTATGGGAAGTTTCCCATTTGGTAGTTTTCCGGATGTTGTGATTTACGGAGAAAGAACTTAAAGTCTTATCAAAGCGGGAAAAATCCAAGACCCTAGTTCTTCAAGTTCTTCAGGTGCTAAGAAACCATTCTCAGGGGCACCCAGAAGGAGAGAGGGTGAGACAAATGCTATATATAATCAGAGAAATGGAAATAGAGGACAACAATACCGTCAAGTTGCTGCTGTGACTATTCCAGCAACCCAACCTCAACAACCACAAAGAGGACAACCACAACAACAACAACAACGCCAATTCCAACCAAGACAAAGAATGCCAGATCGACATTTTGATCCGCCGCCTATGACTTATGCTGAATTACTCCCTGAACTGCTCAGGTTAAAGTTTATTGAACTTCGCACTATGGCTCCATTAACAAGGATTCCTGCTGGTTATGATGCTAATGTCCGTTGTGATTTTCATTCTGGTGCACCAGGGCACCACATCGAGAATTATCGGGCTTTTCACCATAAAGTTCAAGATTTGATTGACGCCAAGACGATTAACTTTTCTCCTACTCCGAATGTGGTGAATAATCCTATACCTCAGCACGGAAGGCCCAGGGTGAACAGTGTGGAAGATGGGGAAAATTTGAACTTGGTAGTCAATATTGATGACATTCAGACTTCGTTGTTTGTAGTGAAGGAACGTCTGCTTAGAGGGGAAGTATTCCCGGGATGTGATAAGAATTGTTCAGATTGTGGTAATCATGAAAACGGGTGTGTGAAATTGAAAGAAGGTATCCAGGAATTGATAAATGAAGGTTGTTTACAGTTTGATCGAATAGTGAAAGACCGTGAAGAGGTATCGACCGTTACCATTTACTTTACGCCGTCAGAAGGTTCTGTACGTGCTCTAAGTGCGCCTGTGACTATTGGTACTCATGTGACCGTAGCTGCGCCCGTGACCATATCTGCTTCGGTGACTGTTGGTGTTCCCGCGACTATTAATGCTCTAGTAACTATCAATACTCCTACTACCATTGCTGCTTCTAGTGGAAGACTCTATGAGAGTAGTAGAGCAATTCCGTGGCAATATGACAATGCTTCTTCTCCAGTGACGATTGGTTCGTCAAATAAGACTCCAGTAACAGTTGGTTCGGCTGCGGATAACGTGGGAGGACCCGGAGGATTTATGAGAAGTGGTCGTTTGTTTGCGCCTCAGGTTCCGAATGATAACAATGCTGAGGCTCTTGCTAGAACAAAAGGAAAACAAGTTGTAATTGAAGAAGAACCAGTGCGAAAGGAAGTGCCCGAGAATTCTTTTGAGAAGGACGTGGAGGAATTTATGAGAATTATCAAGAAGAGTGATTACAAGATCGTGGATCAGTTGAACCAGATACCGTCAAAAATCTCTATTCTCTCTCTGTTGATGTGTTCCGTGGCACACCGTAACGCCCTGTTGAAAATGTTGAATATGGCTTATGTGCCTCAAGAGATTTCTGTTAACCAGCTTGAAGGTGTTATTGCAAATGTTAACACGAGACATGGTTTGGGATTCACGGAGCTAGACTTGACACCTGAGGGTCGCAATCATAATAGAGCTCTGCATATCAGGATGGAATGCAAAGGCGCCGTTTTGTCGCATGTTTTGGTTGATACCGGTTCTTCTTTGAATGTGCTGCCCAAAAAGGCTCTGAGTAAGCTTGATGCCGAAGGGGTTGTTCTCACACCAAGTGATCTTGTTGTCCGTGCTTTTGATGGATCCAAGCGATCAGTTTGTGGTGAAGTCATGTTGCCTGTGAAGATCGGCCCGGAAGTATTTAATATTGTCTTCTATGTGATGGATATTCAACCAGCATATAGTTGTCTGTTGGGGCGTCCCTGGATACATGGAGTCGGATCAGTTTCTTCGACTCTTCACCAAAAGCTAAAATATGTGTGGGATGGTCGAGTTGTGACCGTGTGTGGCGAAGAGGACATCTTTGTGAGCCATTTATCCTCCTTCAAATATGTGGAGATGGATGGCGAAATTCATGAAACTCTATGTCAAGCTTTTGAGACTGTCAGTATTGAGAAGGTGGATTTTGTTGAACAGAAGAAACCAGGTACCTCGATTGCGTCCTATAAACAAGCTCTGGAGGTCATTCATTCAGGTGACGCGGAAGGCTGGGGCAAGATGATTGATGTGCCCGTAAAAGAAGACATGTTTGGCATTGGTTATCAGCCTTTTCAATCATCAGAGCAGGGTGTCCAGGATCAGAAAGGGCCGTGTACTTTCACTAGTGCTGGATTGATGAATCACTGGGATGTCTTTGCAACAGACAATGAAGATGGTGACAGTGATTGTGATATGGTGCGCCCGTGTGCTCCAGGGGAGAAGATCAATAACTGGACTGCTGAAGAAATAGTCCAAGTTACTCTTCAGACAGAGTAATTTTCTTTTGTTTTGCATTTTGCATGAAAGCCATACGCTCTGCCCAAGGCGTAGTGGTTCATTGTAGGGCCACATCATGTTTTAAATTTTCAATGATTATCACCAATAAAGGACGTTTTGCAATCAAATTTGTGTTCCCTGTCTTTCTATTTTTATTACTCTCATTTTCGAAACAATAAAAATGGCAATGTTTTTTGTTTTCTGTGACTTTCTTGAACTCTTTTCTAAAAAAAGGCATGAAACATCGTTCGTGCAGAATTGATCTTACGGGTTCCATTAAAAACAGTTATGTTATGACTCAGTATGATTTCGATAATCCCATTTACAAAGCCGAAGAGAAGAGTGAAGAAGATTGTGAACTCCCCAAAGAATTGGCCGGACTATTGAAATAGGAGGAAAGGGTCATTCAACCTCATCAGGAAGAGTTGGAAGTCATTAACCTTGGTACTGAGGACGTAAAGAAAGAGATCAAAATAGGGGATGCGTTAGATGAATTCTCCTTGGCCATTCGCGATGTGGGGCATCAATATGATTGGAAAGATTGAACCTACTGCTTCTAATGGATATCGCTTCACCCTAGTCACGATTGATTACTTTACCAAGTGGGTGGAAGCAGCTTCCTATGCCAATGTTACCAGACAAGTGGTTGCTCAATTCATTTAGAAAGAAATTATCTGTTGTTATGGGGTTCCTGAGAGAATCATTGCTGATAATGGTTCGAATCTCAATAACAAGATGATGAAAGAGCTTTGCAAAGACTTTAAGATCGAACACCACAATTCTTCTCCTTGCAGACCAAAGATGAATGGTGTTGTAGAGGCGGCAAACAAGAACATTAAGAAGATTGTGCAGAAAAGGGTTGTGACGTACAAGGATTGGCATGAGATGTTGCCTTTCGCTTTGCATGGGTATCGTACCTCAGTGCGTACGTCAACCGGGGCAACTCCGTTTTCACTTGTGTATGGCATGGAGGCAGTCTTTCCAGTAGAAGTTGAAATCCCTTCTTTGAGGGTGATGATGGATGTAAAATTTGACGAGGCTGAGTGGGTTCAATCCAGGTTTGATGAGTTAAATTTAATTGAGGAAAAGAGATTAGCAGCTGTGTGCCATGGACAACTATATCAGAGAAGGATGAAGAAGGCCTTTGATCAGAAAGTGCGTCCTCGAAGCTATCAGATAGGTGACTTAGTTATGAAGAGGATCCTTCCTCCCGGTACAGATAACAGGGGCAAGTGGACTCCGAATTACAAATGTTCATATGTTGTTAAAAAGGTCTTTTCTGGTGGAGCCTTGTTGCTTACAACTATGGATGGTGAAGATTTTCCGTCTCCCGTGAATTCAAATGTAGTAAAAAAAAATACTGCGCATAAATCGACCCGCTGGACAAAAAAAAAGAATAGTCCAGGCAAAAAAGGGCATCCCCGCGAACCAAGAGAAAAAGAAAAGAAAAAGGTTCGGGCAAAAGTTAGGGATAAAGAATAAAAATAATTTGTACACCCGGTAAGTCGAAAACCTGCAAAGGCGGCTTAGGCAAAAATGGGTATCCCGGTGGATTGAAAACCTGAAAAGGCGGTCCAGGCAAAAGAGGGATTAAAGCGAAGACTACAGTCTGAGTTATCTGTACTTCATCGCGTTTCAGTGTCTACCATCTTGAAGGATATGATCAGTCCAATCATTCTTCTCAGAAAGCAAAGAATTTGGGGGAAATTGAAGATCTATGAGTCCTAACAGAATTGGAAAATAGTGGAATGCCGTGTTCACATTGCCAATAGGATAGTTTATTTTCTCTTTTGGTGCAATTACCTCTTCCTAGGAATTGCTTCCTGATGTATTTGCCTTTATAGGCCATTTTCAATCAATAGAAGTCGTTATTCAATCAAATTGATCTCTTGTTTTTTATTTTTACTGTTTTGTTTGCAAAAACGTCCGAATTTTTGATAAACATTGCATCTAAAAAAATGAAGGCTAGACAATGACGTGTAGAAAGATAAAACATCTGAAAATCATTTTGAATGTTGAGTACACTTGAGTATATTTTGTCCATACGATCCCCTGGGGCATGTATGTCTTGTCGTTTTGCAGGTTACTATCTTTGATTGATGGCTAAAGCAGATGAGCCAAAGTTTGTTCGGAGGAAGACCCTGTTGTTTCAACACTGTCCAGTCGTGTAAGAAGTTGGGTCGTCTAAGTCAAGTTCAGAATTTGTTTCCCCAGCATGGTCGAGAGGTTGGTGTTTTCCCAAAAAGTGACTCCCCAGTTGAGTTGGTTTCTCTACCGTTCCGAGAATGTCAGATCAGTGTGTATCCTCAGCAGAATTGTTGTATATCCTCAGCGGAGTTGACAGTGCCAGACTGTATCTTCCCAGCAGAAGCGGCTGCTCCTCAGAGTTCGATGCCAGATCGATGATCTCGACGCCAGATCCATGGTCTCTTTCCTTGAAGCAGAATCTCGGTACCGTATCGGTGTTTGCTTCCCCTGCTGAGTCGTCTCTCTCGCAGACTATGGTTGCCAGAGCCACCGTCGCTTTCCTCAACAGCAAGCTTCCAGTGCCATTCTCTCCCCAGTCAGAGTCTCGGTATTATGTTATTGCCTGAACACCGCGTGGCCGGTCATTTCCCCACATAGTTCATTGGGCTGTGTATCTCCAACAGCATTGCCTGGGTCAAGAAGAGTGTAATCATTTCCCCGGCAGGAGTTCTTGCCTCGGCTTGGCATTCTCCCCAGCAGAGTTCCTTGCCTCAACTTGTCGTTATTTCTAACCTAGCATTTCGCATCCCTTCATGTAGAATCATATTGCATTGCATCCTCTCAGTATGGAGCATTACGCCATAGAAAACTCAAACATATGCATACATGCATTAAAACCAGATTGGATCTTATCCCCAGCAGAGACGGATCATTTTTCAACATCAGTGTAGCACATTTGCAGCAGTTGCTCTTAGTAACAGTCATAACCGATAATCCCAATGAGATTTATTTTCTCACCAGTCCGTGAAAGGAAAGCTTGATTCTCTTCCGAGTTAGTCCCCGGCAAGTGTCTGCCTTATTTTGACATACATGAATATCATCCTGGAGATACCGGTAAGTGTCGTGTTGATCCTCGTAAATGTCTATGATTTTCTTTGATGTCGGCGAACATCATCTTTAGATGTTGGTAAACGTCGAATCCCAATCGTTGACCATCAGTAAATGGCATGTCTCTCATGATGTCTACAAAAAATCATTCTGTCAACACCCGTGGGTGTCCTTTCCTTTTTTGGTGTCGGTGAACATCATCCTTCGATGTCGGTAAACTTCGAATCCCAATCGTTGACCATCGGTAAATGGTTTTGTCGTCTAAGATTCCCCAGCAAATTCGATATTCGTAAATATCGAATACTTCATTTTTGCCATCGGTAAATGGTTTCGTTTCATAAATGTATTCTTTCCTTGGTGTCGGTAAACACCTTTGTTCGATGTCGGTAAACATCGAGTTCCTTCCCAATCATCGGTAAATGGCTGGTCTTGTCAGTAAACATCGAGTTCCTTCCCAGTCATCGATAAATGGCTGGTCTTGTCAATAAACATCGAGTTCCTTCCCAGTCATCGGTAAATGTCTGGTCTTGTTTCGTTATGAATATCTTGTTCGATGTCGGTAAACATCGAGTTCCATCCCAGTCATCGGTAAATGTCTGGTCTCGTTTCACTTGTAAACATCTTTTTCCCCCAGTGAAGCCGCCATCGGTAAATGGCCTTGCTTTCTTTGATATCGGTAAATATCAAATTTGTTTTGAAGCCGCCATCGGTAAATGGACTCGCTTTCCTTGATTCGTCACCTACAGAGTGCAAATTCTCCGGTTCTTTTGGTATTCAATCCCTATTTACCTTGAAAGTCTGATAGTCGTTGCTTTCATCCGTTCAGGTTCACAATTGATTGAATATGGGCAGCTGTAGCACCTCAAATTTGCCCCCCTCATTCATGCATCCATTTTTAGGTCATTTAGCATTTCATATTGCATTTCATCATGTCAATCAGGATCAGATCCAAGAAGCTTGAACATCATCCAAGACGCTTTTGTGGGTTCTATCCAGGTGATCGATCAACACAAGGGAAAGACTTGAGTTACTTCCAACAGGTTCGAATGGGGTTTATTCATCGTTCAGAACGCTAATCTTGAAGAAGCAAAAATCTGCTGCTGAGTTGTCATGCTGACTAGGCGAGCAGCATGGTTCGCTAAGCGAGCTGAACTGTCATGCTCGCTAAGCGAGATGATCCTTCGCTAGGCGAAGGGCACGCGTTTTCAGAATATGACAGAAAGTCATGGGCTTGAGCTTCCCTCATCTGAGCCCACCAGGTCACAAAATCAGGTTATAGATACTAGAGTTTTAGTGAGAGAAAAACCCTGGAGAGAAAGAGAGAGAACGAAAGAGAGAAGGAAAGGGACGAACTAATCTACAGCAGCCTCCAGACAGCTCTGAAAGGTTCACCCGGACTCACACACTTTTTCACCTCCAAACCCTAACAATGCTTTGCAAACCCAGCCGTGCCTTTCGATTTTAATCGATCTCTCCAATCAGGTTTGCCTTATTCCCATTATTTTACGCCTTCAATTTGAAATCTCTAAATGTATGAGGTATTATCGCGAGGTTTTGCCCACGGTTAGATGTATATGAATCTGTAAATCAATGCCTTGAGTGTTTAATCGTTTAATTTCTGAAATGTGTACCATAGGGTTTGGGGTTTCGGAGATCGTACTGTTATCCATGAAGAACCCAAAACCCGCAGGCGTTCGCTAGCATCTTCGCTAGGCGAGCCTGCAGCGAAGCTTCGCTAAGCTTTCGCTAGGCGATGCAGCAGCGTTCGCGATAGTAGTTGTTTTTTCTGTTTGCTCTAATCTATTTTGTATTCTGTTGTGACATGTTTTCTATTGCATCCATGCGTTGCTTCCTAACCTGTTTGTTGAGTTTTTGTGAGGGCTCACATGACCTTAAAAGAGATGGCTTGCATGGTATCCCACTTTATTTGTGGGATACCCCGTGGAGGTTAATTCCGATTACCAGTACTGACTAGCTTTCTTTTAAGGTGATAGCTTGAGGGATCTCTGGGTTTCTCATTCCCCTTAGTTGCTGTTACTTCAGATCTTTATCCGTGTGGAAATTTTACCCCTTTCCCATATTTTACCGCTTTCTTAGCTGGAAGACCTCAATAGGAGGCAATGTTTTCTTTTGTGTGTTTACTTTATGCATGTTTATTTTGCATGGTGTGATCGTCTCCCCCATAGGATTGCTAGACTTCGTATAGTCTCTCGTCAGCATGTCAATTAAGGTAGCATTATTCCTTCGTCTAGGACTTCCTTTTTTGCATGAGCATTCCTAAAAACGCAAACAAACTCATTGATTTTTCTTCTCCTAAGAACACGTTAACTCCTTCTACTACAGGTGAGTAAGTCTCCAAAGGTCGAGCATCCGGTAGATTGCGTAGTAACGTCGTTCACCCCAGAACACAACCCTTAACCCGTAGTTAGCCGAACTACGGCTTGCTCTGATTCTCATTCCAGATGAGATACGTAGGCATGAGACGCGATGGCTTACCGAGCACACTAACCCCTAACCCATAGGTAGCCGAGCTACGAAGACTCTGATTCTCATATTTAGATGAGATACGTATGCAGTGGATGCGACATCCGTGCGAGTCATTTTCTTTTGACCCCTCTTTTAGTAAATAGTACATTAGATAAACCCACACCCTTTAGACAAGAACAACAAGAGTCGATCCCGTAGAGTACTACGGATGCGTAGGGGTGCTAATACCTTCCCTTCGCATAATCGACTCCCGAACCCAAGATTTGGTTGCGAGACCTTGTCTTTTCCTTTCCTTCTTCCAGGTTTACTTCGGGCGTTTCCTTTCCTTCCTTTGGGATGAATAACACACGGTGGCGACTCTTCTGTCATCTCTTTTTCGCCGGTTGTTTTTTTGCTTTCTGTTTTTTTTCAGGTTTCGACACAAGGAAAGAATACATTTATGAAACGAAACCATTTACCGATGGCGAGAATGAAGTATTCGATATTTACGGATATCGAATCTGCTGGGGAATCTTAGACGACAAAACCATTACCCGATGGTTAACAAGCGGCTGATGTTTACCGACATCGAACAATGATGTTTACCGACACCAAAAAGGGAAAGGACACCCACGGGTGTTGACAGAACGATTTTTTGTAGACATCATGAGAGACATGCCATTTACTGATGGCCAACGATTGGAATTCGACGTTTACCGACATCGAAAGATGATGTTTACCGACATCAAAGAAAAGCATAGACATTTACGGGGATCAACACGACACTTACCGGTATCGCCAGGATGATATTCACGTATGTCAAAATAAGGCAGACACTTGTCGGGGACTAACTTGGAAGAGAATCAAGCTTTCCTTTCACGGACTGGTGAGAAAATAAATCTCACTGGGATTATCGGTTATGACTGTTACTAAGAGCAACTGCTGCAAATGTGCTACACTGATGTTGAAAAATGATCCGTCTCTGCTGGGGATAAGATCCAATCTGGTTTTAATGCATGTATGCATATGTTTGAGTTTTCTATGGCGTAATGTTCCATACTGAGAGGATGCAATGCAATATGATTCTACATGCAGGGATGCGAAATGCTAGGTTAGAAATAACGACAAGCCGAGGTAAGGAACTCTGCTGGGGAGAATGCCAAGCCGAGGCAAGAACTTCTGCCGGGGAAATGATTACACTCTTCTTGACCCAGGCAATGCTGTTGGAGATACACAGCACAATGAACTATGTGGGGAAATGACCGGCCATGTGGTGTTCAGGCAATAACACAATACCGAGACTCTGATTGGGGAGAGAATGGCACTGGAAGCTTGCTGTTGAGGAAAGCGACGGTGGCTCTGGAAACCATAGTCTGCGAGAGACACGACTCAGCAGGGGAAGCAAACACCGATACGGTACCGAGATTCTGCTTCAAGGAAAGAGACCATGGATCTGGCGTCGAGATCATCGATCTGGCATCGAACTCTGAGGAGCAGCCGCTTCTGCTGGGAAGATACAGTCTAACACTGTCAACTCCGCTGGGGATATACAACAATTCTACTGAGGATACTTACTGATTTGACATTCTTGGAACGGTAGAGAAACCAACTCAACTGGGGAGTCACTTGTTGGGAAAACACCAACCTCTCGACCATGCTGGGGAAACAAATACTGAACTTGACTTAGACGACCCAACTTCTTACACGACTAGACAATGTTGAAACAACAGGGTCTTCCTCCGAACAACCTTTGGCTCATCTGCTTCAGCCATCAATCAAAGATAGTAACCTGCAAAACGGCAAGACATACATGCCCTAGGGGATCGTATGGACGAAATATACTCAAGTGTACTCAGCATTCAAAATGATTTTCAGATGTTTTATCTTTCCGCGCGTCATTGTCTAGCCTTCATGTTTTTAGATGCAATGTTTATCAAAAATTCAGACGTTTTTGCAAACAAGACAGTAAAAATAAAAAACAAGAGAGCAATTTGAATGAATAACGACTTCTATTGATTGAAAATGGCCTACAAAGGCAAATACATCAGGAAGCAATTCCTAGGAAGAGGTAATTGCGCCAAAAGAGAAAATAAACTATCCTATTGGCAATGTGAACACGGTATTCCACTATTTTCCAATTCTGTTAGGACTCATAGATCTTCAATTTCCCCCAAATTCTTTGCTTTCTGAGAAGAATGATTGGACTGATCATATCCTTCAAGATGGTAGACACTAAAACGTGATGAAGTACAGATAACTCAGACTGTAGTCTTCGCTTTAATCCCTCTTTTGCCTGGACCGCCTTTTCAGGTTTTCAATCCACCGGGATACCCATTTTTGCCTAAGCCGCCTTTGTAGGTTTTCGACTTACCGGGTGTACATGTTTTTTTTTGTTTTTTTTTATTCTTTATCCCTAACTTTTGCCCGAACCCCTTTTTTTCTCTTTTTCTCTTGGTTCGCCGGGATGCCCTTTTTTGCCTGGACTTTCTTTTTTTGTCCAGCGGGTCAATTTATGCGCAGTATTTTTTGACTACATCTGAATTCACGGGAGATGGAAAATCTTCACCATCCATAGTTGTAAGCATCAAGGCTCCACCAGAAAAGACCTTTTTAACAACATATGGACATTCGTAATTCGGAGTCCACTTGCCCCTGTTATCTGTACCGGGAGGAAGGATCCTCTTCACAACTAAGTCACCTACCTGATAGCTTCGAGGATGCAACTTCTGATCAAAGGCCTTCTTCATCCTTCTTTGATATAATTGTCCATGGCACACAGCTGCTAATCTCTTTTCCTCAATTAAATTTAACTCATCAAACCTGGCTTGAACCCACTCAGCCTTGTCAAGTTTTACATCCATCATCATCCTCAAAGAGGGGATTTCAACTTCTACTGGCAAGACTGCCTCCATGCCATGCACAAGTGAAAACGGAGTTGCCCCGGTTGACGTACGCACTGAGGTACGATACCCATGCAAAGCGAAAGGCAACATCTCATGTCAATCGTTGTACGTCACAACCATCTTTTGCACAATCTTCTTAATGTTCTTGTTTGCCGCCTCTACAGCACCATTCATCCTTGTTCTGTAAGGAGAAGAATTATGGTGTTCGATCTTAAAGTCTTTGCAAAGCTCTTTCATCATCTTGTTATTGAGATTCGAACCATTATCAGTGATGATTCTCTCAGGAACCCCATAACGTTGGCATAGGAAGCTGCTTCCACCCACTTGGTAAAGTAATCAATCGCGACTAAGATGAAGCGATGTCCATTAGAAGCAGTAGGTTCAATCTTTCCAATCATATAGATGCCCCACATCGCGAATGGCCAAGGAGAATTCATCTAAAGCAGCCCCTATTTCGATCTCTTTCTTTACATCCTCAGTACCAAGGTTAATGACTTCCAACTCTTCCTGATGAGGTTGAATGACCCTTTCCTCCTGTTTTAATAGTCTGGCCAATTCTTTGGGGAGTTCACAATCTTCTTCACTCTCCTCTTCGACTTGGTAAATGGGATTATCGAAATCATACCGAGCCATAGCAGAACTGTTTTTAATGGAATCCGTAAGATCAATTCTGCACGAACGATGTTTCATGCTTTTTTTAGAAAAGAGTTCAAGAAAGTCACAGAAAACAAAAAAACATTGCCATTTTTATGGTTTTGAAAATGAAAGTAAAAACAGAAAGACAGTGAGCACAAATTCGATTACAAAACGTCCTTTATTGATGATAATCATTGAAAATTTAAAACATGATGTGGCCCTACAATGAACCACTACGCCTTTGGCAGAGCGTAGGGCTTTCATGGAAAATGCAAAACAAAACAAAATTACTCTGTCTGAAGAGTAACTTGGACTATTTCTTCAGCAATCAAGTTGTTGATCGTCTCCCCTGGAGCACACGGGCGCACCATATCACAATCACTGTCACCATCTTCATTGTCTGCTGCAAAGACATCCCCGTGATTCATCAATCCAGCACTAGTGAAAGTACACGGCCCTTTATGATCCTGGACACCCTGCTCTGATGATTGAAAAGGCTGATAACCAATGCCAAACATGTCTTCTTTTACGGGCACATTAATCATCTTGCCCCAGCCTTCCGCGTCACCTAAATGAATGACCTCCAGAGCTTGTTTATAGGATGCAATCGAGGTACCTGGTTTCTTCTGTTCAACAAAAGCCACCTTCTCAATACTGACAGTCTCAAAAGCTTGACATAGAGTTTCATGAATTTCGCCATCCATCTCCACATATTTGAAGGAGGATAAATGGCTCACAAAGATGTCCTCTTCGCCACACACGGTCACAACTTGACCATCCCACACGTATTTTAGCTTTTGGTGGAGAGTCGAAGAAACTGCTCCGGCTCCATGTATCCAGGGACACCCCAACAGACAACTATATGCTGGTTGGATATCCATCACATAGAAGACAATATTAAACACTTCCGGGCCGATCTTCACAGGCAACGTGACTTCACCTAAAACTGATCGTTTGGATCCATCAAAAGCACGGACAACAAGATCACTTGGTGTGAGAACAACCCCTTCGGCATTAAACTTACTCAGAGCCTTTTTGGGCAGCACATTCAAAGAAGAACCGATATCAACCAAAACATGCGACAAAACGGCGCCTTTGCATTCCATCGTGATATGAGAAATCCTCTTCAAGAACACCTGTAATGATGCAAGAATGATATGTGTATGATGTGTATGCTATGTTTTATCATGGATAAACCTAAAAAATGATATGCATATTCGGGTTAAAAAAAATTATGCATCATTTTTTTTGAAAATAAACATGCTATGATGCAAAATGATGTGATGCAATGCAGTGACATGGAAATCAGGATTGCTATATCCGCTTGAACATTTGTCGGGTTGCACTGTCTGAAGAGAAACCCATTGAGGAATATAATACAAGATCAAAGCTCTGCTCCAGAAAACCGGGTTGGTTGAAGGTTAAGGTTTCCTGAATTTAGCCCGCCCCTCACTGGTAGGTTCTAGGAACAGAGGTTTGTCAACTTCGGCCCTTCGGTCGAGAATAATACGTTTACCACTGAAGGTTTGGCATTATTATGGGATAAAAGACCTCCGCTGACTCCCCTCAATAGGATGTCCTAATAGCAAGTTCCCAGCCTCGGGGTCCTCCGATTGAGCAGCGAGAATGCGCCCACCAGAGCTAACATAATCACGTCTCGGAGGAGAGGCCTCGACTGAGTTCTCAGGAAATGGTCACCAGAGTCGACGATTCCTAGAGGAACATCATGTCGTTATGGAACACCTATAGGACAAAATATATCCAAAAGAAACCTCGTCTGGATGTGGGTCTTCATGAACGACTTAACGTAGCAACACGCCACGCAAGCCTCGTGACTATCTACTTTAAAACCTGTGTGTACGCTCAAGTCTGAGTAATGGGCTTATCTCTCATAGAACATCCCATCCCAACAAACAGAACCAGCAGATATAGCAATCATACGTACACAATGCAATAAGGTAAAGCATGTAAACAAATAACTGTACAAAAGCATGAACACCCAATAAACAAACAACCTACAAAAGCTAGGAGGGACTCGCTTAGGGAAACCGGATCCCCAGCAGAGTCGCCAGCTGTCGCAACCTGAAAAATCACAGAAAGCGAAAAAAAATAATCGGCGAGAAAGAGATGACAGAAGAGTCGCCACCGTGCGTTATTCATCCCAAAGGAGGGAAAGGAAGCGCTCAAAGTAAACCTGGAAGAAGGAAAGGAAAAGACAAGGTCTCGCAACCAAATCTTGGGTTCGGGAGTCGGTTATGCGAAGGGAAGGTATTAGCACCCCTACGCATCCGTAGTACTCTACGGGATCCACTCTTGTTGTTCTTGTCTAAAGGGTGTGGGTTTATCTAATGTACTATTTACTAAAAGCGGGGTCAAAATAAAATGACTCGCACGGATGTCGCATCCACTACATACGTATCTCATCTGAATATGAGAATCAGAGTCTTCGTAGCTCGGCTACCTATGAGTTAAGGGGAAGTGTGAACGCTAAGACATCGCGTCTTATGCCTACGTATCTCATCTGGAATGAGAATCATAGCAAGCCGTAGTTCGGCTAACTACGGGTTAAGGGTTGTGTTTTGGGGTGAACGACGCTACTACGCAATCTACCGGATGCTCGACCTTTGGAGACTTACTCGCCTATAGTAGAAGGAGTTAACATGTTCTTAGGAGAAGAAAAATCAATGAGTTGTTTGCGTTGTAGGAACGCTCATGCAAAAAAGGAAGTCCTAGACGAAGGAACAGTGCTACCTTAATTAACATGCAGACGAGAGACTATACGAAGTATAGCTATCCTATGGGGGAGACGATCACACCATACAAAATAAACATGCATAAAGTAAACACACAAAAGAAAACATTGCCTCCTATTGAGGTCTTCCAGCTAAGAAAGCGGTAAAATACGGGAAAGAGGTAAAAGTACCACACGGATAAAGATCCGAAGTAACAGCAACTAAGGGGACAAGAAACCCAGAGATCTCTCAAGTTGGTACCATCAAAGAAAGCGAGTCAGTACAGGTAATCGGATTAAACCTCCAAGGGGTATCCCACAAATAAAGTGGGATACCATGCAAGCCATCTCTTTTAAGGTCATCTGAGCCCTCACAAAACTCAACAAACAGGTTAGGCAGCAACGCATGGATGCAATAGAAAACATGTCACAACAGAACACAAAACAGATTAGAGCAAACAGAAAAAACAAGTACTGTCGCGATCGCTGCTGCATCGCCTAGCGAAAGCTTAGCGAAGCTTCGCTGCAGGCTCGCCTAGCGAAGATGCTAGCGAACGCCTGCGGGTTTTGGGTTCTTCATGGATAACAGTACGATCTCGGAAATCCCAAACCCTATGGTACACATTTCAGAAATTAAATGATTAAACACTCAAGGCATTGATTTACAGATTCATATACATCTAACTGTGGGCAAAACCTCACGATAATACCTCATACATTTAGAGATTTCAAATTGAAGGCGTAAAATAATGGGAATAAGGCAAACCTGATTAGAGAGATCGATTAAAATCGAAAGGCATGGCTGGGTTTGCAAAGCATTGTTAGGGTTTGGAGGTGAAAAGTGTGTGAGTCCGTGTGAACCTTTCAGAGCTGTCTGGAGGCTGCTGCAGATTAGTTTGTCCCTTTCCTTCTCTCTTTCGTTCTCTCTCTTTCTCTCCAGGGTTTTTGTCTCACTGAAACTCTAGTATTTATAACCTGATTTTGTGACCTGGTGGGCTCAGATGAGGGCAGCTCAAGCCCATGACTTTCTGTCATATTCTGAAAACGCGTGCCCTTCGCCTAGCGAAGGATCTGCTCGCCTAGCGAGCATGATAGTTCAGTTTGCTTAGCGAACCATGCTGCTCGCCTAGCAAGCATGACAGCTCAGGAACAGATTTTTGCTTCTTCAAGATTAGCATTCTGAATGATGACTAGACCCCACTTGAACCTGTTGGAAGTAGCTCAAGTCTTTCCCTTGTGTTGATCGATCACCTGGATAGAACCCACAAAAGTGTTTTGGATGATGTTCAAGCTTCTTGGATTTGATCCTGATTGACATGATGAAATGCAATATGAAATGCTAAATGGCCTAAAAATGGATGCATGAATGAGGGGGGCAAATTTGAGGTGCTACACAGTCGATCGAAGATTATCAGTCAGTTCAGTTTGACTTCCCAGATGAGGAAATTTTGTATTTGAATATGAAAGATTGCGATGAGCCTACACTCGATGAAGGGCCAGAGCTTGGTTCCAGATGGAGTATGGTGTTTGATGGCGCTGTAAATCAGTATGGAAATGGTATTGGGGCAGTGATTATTACTCCTCAGGGTAAACATATTGCTTTTACAGCAAGGCTAACTTTCAAATGCACGAATAATATGGCTGAGTATGAGGCCTATATTATGGGATTGGAGGAATGCATTGATCTGAGGATCAAGCATCTTGACGTATATGGTGATTCGGCCCTCGTTATTAATCAGATTAAGGGTGAATGGGAAACGAATCAGCCTGGTCTCATTCCATACAGAGATTATGCGAGGAGGATTTCAACGTTCTTTACTGAGGTTGACTTTCACCATATTACTCGAGATGAGAATCGGATGGCAGATGCTCTTGCTACGCTTGCTTCAATGATTGTGGTTAAATTGTGGAATGAAGTTCCCAACATCACTGTGATGCGCTTGGATAGACCAGCTCATGTATTTGCGGTTGAGGAAGTAAAAGATGATAAGCCATGGTATTATGACATCAAGCGTTTCCTTCAGAGCCAAACTTACCCGCCTGGGGCATCTGTGAAAGATAGGAAGACTTTGAGGAGATTGTCAGGCAGTTTCTACCTCAATGGCGAAGTGCTTTATAAGAGAAATCTTGACATGGTTCTGCTCAGATGCGTGGATAGACACGAAGCAGACCTGTTGATGACTGAGTTCCATGAGGGTTCATTTGGTACTCATTCCAATGGACATGTCATGGCTAGAAAGATGTTGAGAGCAGGCTACTATTGGCTGACAATGGAGTCTGACTGCTGCAAATATGTGAAGAAATGCCACAAGTGTCAGATTTATGCGGATAAGATTCATATTCCTCTGGCACTTTTAAATGTGATTTCATCACCATGGCCTTTCTCCATGTGGGGAATCGACATGATTGGCATGATAGAGCCGAAAGCGTCTAACGGACACAGATTTATTCCCTTTGCAATTGATTACTTCACCAAGTGGGTTGAAGCGGCATCATATGCAAATGTGACCAGGCAGATGGTCGTGAAGTTTATCAAGAATCAACTCATATGTGTAGCGGTGTATTCGTCACCATTGGAAATATTAACTAGATCCAAGGTAAATCATACAAAGTCGAGTCGCCACCGCACTTCTATTTATCCAAAGGAATGGTTAGAAAGCGAACAAAAACCTATAAAGTTTTACAAACAAAACTAGTAAAAGGGGGTCAGAGATATGGGTAAGGGGGTTGGTTATGCAAAGGGAAGGTGTTAGGCACCCAATGCATCATAGGTACTCCTAGGGAGCCCTTTTCACAACTTGTTGCGAAGGTTATTCTTTATGAAATTATTTTGTGCAAACATGATTGAAGAGATGAGAAAAAGAATGTACAAGTTTATTTACATTTTTGTGTTTGGATGGATGAACCCATTGCCTACGTACCTTTTCATGAAAGATAAGGATCAAAACCCCGTAGTTCGGGTAAAAGATTTCAAAACAACTGAGTGGATTGATTGGTCCAAAAGCCTTAAAGTCTTTTGTTATCAAAGGGAGAAAACTCGACCTAAAAAACCACAAGTCCACCATGTGAGGATAGCTTCGACATGCTAGTGAGGGATTATGCCCTATAATAAGCATGGAAGACTCATTGTCCATCACTAAGGACATAGGTGAGTATTATATCTACCACAAGGATAACTCAAACCTAACAGCTAAAGGTTATGAAAATTTTTGATTAGGAAGTGGACATTGGGACCACAAAGAAACACATTTGAGTGAGTTGAATTAACCAATTAGAAGTATGTACGAAAATGATCAAAGTTGATTTAAATGTTCAATTCAAAATGAGTATTATGAAAAGAAAGTTTAAAAATCAAAGGCATAAGGCCTAGGTTTCTAATGTTGAAAACAAGTCAAGTGTTTGCACAAAAGTTTTGGTTCAAGGTTAAGGATGAGAAAATGGATCAGGGTTAAGCATGCAAGAGATGGGGGTAAAGGATAAAGCCACAATAGGAGTTCCTTTCTCAAGATCATAGAGATGATCCAAGTAAGTTCCTTTGGAATTAGGCAACACAAGGTAAAAGCAATAAGCAAGTCTCAAGAGAGAACCACAGAAAGAGGAAACAGAATGCCAATCAATGGACTTACATCCAACTTCTAAAAACAAAACTGGAAACATAATGCCAATAGATGGACTTACATCTAACTCTACAAAACAAAACAGGAAACAGAATGCCAATAGATGGACTTATATCTAACTCCACAAAACAAACAGGAAACAGAATGCCAATAGATGGACTTACATCTAACTCCACAAAACAAAACAGGAAACAGAATGCCAATAGATGGACTTACATCTAACTCCACAAAACAAAACAGGAAACAGAATGCCAATAGATGGACTTACATCTAACTCCACAAAACAAATAGGAAACAGAATGCCAATAGATGGACTTACATCTAACTCCTCAAAACAAGCAAATGAGCAAAAGCAAACACATGTAAATGCAATCAAGCAAACAATGCATCACACTCTATATACAAACAAGAGGCTCAAACAAAGGGTGGGCTTTAGTCAAGAGGGGTCATATCAACCTCGACAAACAAGCCAAACTGTATCAGGTGATCTGTGAGCTCTTAACCACTAACATTGAGGGTTAGGGTGAAGCTGATGAAATGGTGAAATGAGGATGAGACCCCATGCTCTTAACTCTGGCCTGGGTGAGCTTATGACAAAGAAAGTGTGGGGATCCAGAATGAGGGATCCTATTCCACTTGACAGACTCTGACAAGATCTTGGGTTATGTTCAAGAGCATCAGCACGTAATGCGAGCATAATGAACGACTCACTAAATAACAGGGGATGGATTGCTAATCCCTTCTATCTGTCAATTGCCTCTTCACTTAGGAGGACTTAACAAGTAACATGCCTCACTTGGAGGTCTTTAGCACAAATGTAAACAATCACAATCATTGCCTCTTAAGGAGAACTTCAGCCAAATGCCTGCCAAAAAGTGTAATACCCCAAAATTTACCCTTCATTTTTCCTTAAAAAAAAAAAAAAAAAAAAAAAAAAAAAAAAACGAAAAAAAAAAAAGAAAAAAAATTAATTAATTAATTAATTAAATAAATAAAATAAATAAATAAAATATAACAAATTATTTTGGACTTGGGTCTCCCTCATTTGAGCCCACTACCCACGAAAATCAGTCTATAAATACTGAAGTTTCAGTAAAGGAGTTACAGTTGGAGTTACACTGGGAGATTCACTGGAGAAAGATAGTGAGAGAAAGAAGACAGAACAAAGGGGGATTTTGAGGAGAAACAAAATACTCTGAGGTTTCCTTGGAACAAAACCCTGAGGAAAAAGATAGTGAGAGAAGACCTGACAGAGAACTCAGAGCAGCCTCCAAACCCTGAAGGGAACTCCACTTGTAAACCTCACGGGTGCAACTCAATTTCAATCAAGCTCTCCAATCAGGTTTGCCCTATATCCATCATCTTTATGCCTTTAATTTGAATGCTCTAAATGTATGAGGTATTATGGGTGAATTTGATACCTTTTTTGTGGGCCTTTTGTGAATTTTGATGGAATTATTCATGTGGTTACATTTTGATTTAGGGGCAACTCTGGGTTACCCTATTTTGTTTCTCTAACCTGTCTTTGTGTTACCATGGCATTGTTTTCCCTGGATTTCACCTTGTTTGTCTAACATTTCTGTTGAGTTTTCGTGAGGGCTCACATACTCTTGCAGGGATACCATCCGGAGGTTTATCCTGATTAATCGTATTGACTGATTTTCTTTGATGGTCTAGCTGGAGAGATCTCAGGGTTGCTAATCCTTTAATTGCTGTAACTTCGGATCTTTACCTGTGTGGTAATTTTTTCCTTTTCTCGTACTTTATCGCTTTCTTAGCTGGAAGACCTCGATAGGAGGCAATGTTTGGGCCCCTTGGTGGCATTTTACTTTGAGATACATGTTTTGTGTTTTGTATTCATATCCCCACAGGTAGCGCGGTTCCTTCGTCAAGGACTGCCTGTTTGCCCTCGAGCATCCCAAACCCTAAAACCCAAAGCAACACGTTTACTCCTTCTACTACAGGCGAGTAAGTCTCCAAAGGTCGTTCGTCCAAAACCCAATCCATAACCCCGTAGTTAGCCGAACTACGGCTTGCTCTGATTCTCATTCCAGATGAGATACGTAGGCATAAGACGCGATGTCTTAGCGAGCACACATCCCCCCAACCCATAGGTCAGCCGAGCTATGAAGACTCTGATTCTCATATTCAGATGAGATACGTATGCAGTGGATGCAACATCCGCGCGAGTCATTTTCATTCAACCCCTTTTTTTAGTAAATAAACACATTAGGTAAACCCACCCCCTTTAGACAAAAAAACCACAAAAGTGGATCCCGTAGAGTACTACGGATGCGTAGGGGTGCTAATACCTTCCCTTCGCATAACCGACTCCCGAACCCAAGATTTGGTTGCGAGACCCCGTCTTGTCCTTTCCTTTTTCAGGTTTACTTCGAGCGTTTCCTTTCCCTCCCTTGGGATAAATAACGCACGGTGGCGACTCTTCTGTCATTTTCTTTCGCCGGTTGTTTTTTCGCGCACTGTATTTTTCAGGTTGCGACAGCTGGCGACTCTGCTGGGGACATTAAGAAGTTGACCTCTTGCTGGTCCACCTTCCCTAAGTGAGTCCCTCCTAGCTTTTGTAGTTTGTTTTTTTATTGGGTGTTCATGCTTTTGTACAGTTATTTATTTACCTGCTTTACCTTATTGCATGGTGTACATATCATTGTTGTATCTGTTGGCTGGATATGGCTACTTGGTGATCTTTGTGATATGAGTTCTATACCCGAACTCGAGTGAACTTAAGATAGGAGAATGGCATAGTCCTGTCAACTTGTGTGGAGTTATTCCTTAGCGAGTTGACTTGCAAGCCCATTCACTTGGTGGAGGTCATGTTGAGATCAATGATGTCACATAAGTAAGTTGTGGTTAGACATTACTTGTTCCAATATAGACCTAAGAAGCCAAGGACCTTAGTTTACCAAACCCATCTTGGCCTATTCGTAGGACGTAGTGCGAAAGTCGTTCAAATGTAAGATTTGATACGATTGTTACGCGATACTACACTCATAAGAGTCTCTCTTGAGAATATTGTTGGAATACGAGTAGTCGTTCCTCTGATAATATCCGAAAGATGGGATTATGACTATGGGAACCTTTTGTAGAACATGTTTGGCAGGTTTAAACCTTAGTACACTCCTTTTGGGTGGTTCTTAACCTAAACTCCATGCTCGTGACTTGCGACAAACCCTTGATTCATGGTTGATCCGATCAGGTATCCTTAATATCAATGAAACTCGGGTGTTGATAAGGTGTAAACCATAATCCACCAAAATGGGTGGTTGATATTAAGGATAACATGACCCATCCCATGACCTTTGTTTGGTGTACTCTTAATTTCTCTCCAGACAGTGCAACCTGACAGATGTTCAAGCAGATACAGCAATCCTGATTGACATGCCACTGCATTGCATTCACATCATCACATCATTTGCATTCACATCACTTAACACATGTTTATCCTTTTCAAGGGGGTTTAAATCTTCTTCTTGATTCTAGTCGGGGTTTTCTTCTTACACTGTTTATCAAATGTGAGACTGGAATCAAGGGGGTAGAATACTTTTGGAATTGATAAACATGTCATTGCATTTGCATATTCATTAGCATGTCCTGCATAACAGGTATTGCCGCAGGGGTGACCATTCCAGCTGCAGCACCACTACAACAACAGCAATCACAACGTCAACCAGCTCAGTATCAACAGCAGCAACAACCGGGTAACAAACCCGCTTATCAACAGAGGCAAAGGATGATGGACCGACGTTTCGACACCCTTCCAATGTCGTACGCCCAGTTACTTTCTAGTCTTCAACAACTACAACTTGTCTGGCTCCTCCTGTTGGTAGACTTCCGGTGGGTTACGACGCCAACGCTAGGTGTAGCTTCCACTCTGGGGCACCTAGCCATGACATTGAGAACTGCAAAGCTTTTAAGCACGTAGCTCAGGACCTCATAGATTCAAAGGCCATCGACCTTGCACCAGCTCCGAATGTCGTCAACAATCCCATGCCCCAGCATGGTGGTGCGAACGTTAATTTGGTAGAGGGAGAAGCCAAGTCCATTAAGGATGTGTTGAAGTTGAAGACTCCATTGTTGGATATCAAAGGATGCTTGCTGAAGGCCGATGTCTTCCCCGGTTGTGGGAAGGGTTGTTTGGATTGTGCCGCTCAGAGTGGAGGTTGTTTGAAACTACAGCAGGGTATTCAGGCCTTGCTCGACAAAGGTATCCTCCAGGTTGAGGGTCTGTCTGTCCAAGAGTCTGCGGAAGGGGTTGAGGAAGAAGGGTTTGAAGATGCTACTAATGAATTCGCAGATGTTGTTCCTACTGATTCTGTAATCCATGATGTAACTGAAATGGATCCCGATGTTTCGGATGTGTGTACTTCAACGCCTCAGACTCATCAGGGGCCGATCACTTTCTCCAGTGCTGGCATCATTCAGAATGGTCAAGTCTCTGCAGTCAACGAAGAAGATGGGGATAGTGATTGTGACATCGACAACTGGGTGCGTCCGAGGATCCCGGGTGAAGTCATCAATAATTGGTCTTCTGAAGAGATTATTCAAGTCACTCTTCTTGAAGAGTAATTTTCTTTGTTTATTCATGCATATCCAAGTCTTACGTTCCGCCCAGGGCGTAATGACTCATTGTAGGGCCCGTCTATGTGACACTTGCATTTTTATCATAAATAAAGGACGTATTTTTGCATTCAAATATTTCGTTCCCTGTCTTTCTATTTTTGCAGTTTTTCAAAATAAAAAAAATGGCAATGTTTTGTTTAGTTTTCACTTCTTGTTCACACTCATAAGCACATACCATCACTCATGCAGATGCACATCACCGGATCCTATTGATAACGTTTCTGCTACGGCTCGCTTCGACTTTGAAAATCCAATCTTTCAAGCTGAAGAAGAGGATGATGAAGACTGTGAACTCCCTGAAGAGCTTACCAGGTTATTAAAACAAGAGGAAGGGGTTATTCAACCGCATCAAGAGTCTGTTGAAGTGATTAATCTCGGCACCGAGGACGCCAAGAGAGAAATCAAGATAGGGACTGCTTTAGAAGACAATGTGAAGAAATGGCTGATTGAATTGCTGCAAGAATACGTTGACATCTTCGCCTGGTCTTATCAGGACATGCCCGGGCTGGACACAGACATCGTGGTACACCGCTTGCCTCTCAAAGAAGGTTGTCCTCCGATCAAGCAGAAACTCAGAAGAACAAGACCAGAGATGGCTGTCAAGATAAAGGAAGAAGTACAAAAGCAGTTGGATGCAGGGTTTCTAGCAGTCACCAATTATCCACCATGGGTTGCAAACATCGTCCCAGTACCTAAGAAGGATGGAAAGGTACGGATGTGTGTCGACTATCGGGATCTGAACAGAGCTAGCCCTAAAGATGATTTCCCATTACCTCACATCGACGTTTTGGTGGATAATACAGCTCAGTTCTCGGTATTCTCTTTCATGGATGGCTTTTCTGGCTATAACCAAATCAAGATGGCACCAGAAGACATGGAAAAGACAACTTTCATAACCCCATGGGGCACCTTCTGCTACAAGGTGATGCCGTTTGGTCTGAAAAATGCCGGAGCAACATATCAACGAGCTATGGTAACTCTGTTCCATGATATGATTCATCATGAAATCGAGGTTTATGTGGATGATATGATTGCCAAATCTCAGACAGAAGAAGAACATTTGTTGAATTTGCAGAAACTGTTTGAGCGTTTGAGGAAATTCAAACTGAGACTTAATCCAAACAAGTGCACTTTCGGGGTGAGATCGGGAAAATTGCTGGGTTTTATTGTTAGCGGAAAAGGGATTGAGGTGGATCCTGACAAAGTGAAAGCAATACAGGAAATGCCTGAGCCAAGAACAGAGAAACAAGTCCGTGGTTTCTTAGGGAGGTTGAACTACATTGCAAGGTTCATCTCTCACCTAACAACCACGTGTGAGCCAATTTTCAGATTGCTGAGGAAAGATCAGGCTATCAGGTGGAATGAAGATTGTCAAAGGGCTTTCGAGAAGATAAAAGAGTATCTACAGAAACCTCCGATCCTTATACCTCCAGTTCCTGGGAGACCTCTGATAATGTACCTATTAGTGACTGAGAACTCGATGGGGTGTGTATTGGGACAGCATGACGAGTCTGGTCGAAAAGAGCATGCCATATACTACCTTAGCAAAAAGTTTACCGACTGTGAAATCAAATATTCGCAGCTTGAGAAAACTTGCTGTGCTTTGGCCTGGGCTGCTCGCCGACTGAGGCAGTATATGTTGAACCATACTACCTTGTTGATTTCTAAGATGGATCCAGTGAAATACATATTCGAGAAGCCAGCTCTCACCGGAAGGGTCGCTCGTTGGCAAATGATTTTAACAGAGTATGATATTCAGTACACGTCACAGAAGGCCATCAAAGGGAGTATTCTATCAGACTACCTTGCCGAGCAACCGATTGATAATTATGAGCCAATGAAGTTTGAATTCCCTGATGAAGACATCATGTTCCTCAAGATAAAAGACTGTGAAGAGCCAGTTGTTGAGGAGGGACCTGATCCAAACGAAAAGTGGACTTTGTTGTTTGATGGGGCTGTCAATGCTAGAGGAAGTGGAATTGGCGCTGTTATTACTACTCCGAAAGGTGCCCACATACCTTTCACCGCTCGTTTGACTTTTGAGTGCACAAATAATGAAGCTGAGTATGAGGCCTATATCTTGGGTATTGAGCAAGCCATCGATCTAAGAATCAAAACTCTGGACATCTTCGGAGATTCAGCTCTGGTGATCAATCAAGTAAATGGTGATTGGAGTACTCTCCAGCCCACTCTAGTCCCCTACAGAGATTACACGAGAAGACTGTTGACTTTCTTCACAACAGTAAAATTGTATCATATACCTCGTGATGAGAACCAGATGGCAGACGTACTTGCTACTCTATCCTCCATGATCAAGGTAATTCATTGGAACCATGCTCCCAGGATCGATGTGATGCGCCTTGACAGGGTCGCGTATGTGTTTGCTGCTGAACTGGTAGTCGATGACAAGCCCTGGTATCACGATATCAAGTGCTTTCTGAAGAATCAAGAGTACCCTGCAGGGGCATCCAACAATGACAGAAAGACTTTGAGAAGATTGGCAGGCAGTTTCTTCTTGAACAAAGACGATGTGTTGTATAAGAGGAACTTCGACATGGTTTTGCTCAGATGTGTGGACAGACACGAGGCGGACATATTAATACAGGAAGTTCATGAAGGTTCCTTCGGTACTCATGCCGGCGGACATGCAATGGCTAAGAAATTGTTGAGAGCGGGTTATTATTGGATGACCATGGAATCAGATTGTTTCAAGTATGCTCGGAAGTGTCATAAATGCCAGATTTATGCTGATAAGGTGCATGTACCGCCGAATCCTCTGAATGTGATGTCTTCGCCGTGGCCGTTTGCCATGTGGGGCGTTGACATGATTGGAAAGATTGAGCCGACTGCTTCCAATGGGCATCGCTTCATCCTTGTTGCCATCGACTATTTCACCAAGTGGGTCGAGGCAGCTTCGTTCGCGAATGTCACCCGACATGTGGTTGCCCGTTTCATCAAGAAAGAAATCATTTGTCGCTATGGGATTCCCGAAAGAATCATTACTGATAATGGTTCTAATCTCAACAACAAAATGATGAAGGAGTTGTGTCAGAACTTCAACATTCAGCATCACAATTCTTCCCCTTACCGCCCTAAGATGAACGGCGTTGTTGAGGCGGCAAATAAGAACATAAAGAAGATTGTGCAGAAGATGGTCGTCACGTACAGAGATTGGCATGAGATGCTACCTTTCGCCTTGCATGGGTACCGCACTTCAGTACGTACATCGACCGGGGCAACCCCTTACTCCCTTGTGTATGGTATGGAAGCAGTCCT
Organism: Lathyrus oleraceus; assembly: GCF_024323335.1. Lineage (NCBI taxonomy): Eukaryota > Viridiplantae > Streptophyta > Magnoliopsida > Fabales > Fabaceae > Lathyrus > Lathyrus oleraceus. The sequence goes on from NC_066585.1 coordinate 184,172,980, forward strand.
ACCTGTTGAAGAGGAGATTCCTTCTCTAAGAGTCTTGTTGGATGTCAAGCTAGACGAAGCTGAATGGATTCGGACAAGGTTCAATGAGTTGAGTCTTATCAAAGAGAAGCGAATGGCAGCCATTTGTCATGGGCAGTTGTATCAGAGTCGGATGAAGAGAGCTTTTGATCAGAAGGTGCGTCCTCGTTGTTTCCAAGTCGGAGATTTAGTGTTGAAAAGGATCCTTCCTCCTCAGACAGATCACAGGGGCAAGTGGACTCCTAACTATGATGGACCGTATATTGTCACCAAGGTTTTTGATGGTGGGGCTTTAATGCTTGCAACTATGGATGGTGAAAACTTCACTTCCCCTGTGAACTCAGACGCAGTTAAAAAATACTTCGCATAAAATAGACCCGCTGGACAGTAAAAAGAATAGTCTAGGCAAAAATGGGCATCCCGACGAACCAAGAAAATGAAAAGGTTCGGGCAAAAATTAGGGATTAAAAATGAAAAGATCGTACACCCGGGAAGTTGAAAACCTGAAAAGGCAACTTAGGCAAAAATGGGTATCCCGGTGGATTGAAAACCCGAAAAGGGCGATCCAGGCAAAAGTTAGGGATTAAGCGAATGACTGCGTTCTGAGTAGTTCTGAATCTCATCTCGTGCCAATGACTGGAAATTTTTGAAGGATAGGAAACAGTCCAATCACTCTTTCAGAAAGCTGATCATCTGGAGGATCTTGAAGACGGGCAAGTCATAGCAGAATTGGAACCCAATAGAAATCCATTTCACATTGCCATTAGATTAATTTTTGTTTTTATCTATTGTGCGATTACCTCTTTTCAGGGATTGCTTCTTAATGTAAATGCCTATTCAGAGGCCATTCAATCAATAAAATCATGTTATTCAGTATATCTCTGTTTTCATTTTCATTTTACTGTTTTGTTTGCAAAAATGACGTCCGAATTTTTGATAAACATTGCATCATGACACATAAGGGCTTTACAGGTACATGCTTAATAAACATTTAAAATTGCTGTAAATTTTAAGTGCTTTGGATCGTCTATTCAGAACAGATACCCTCGGGGAATTTCCTTAAAATTCCCTGCAGATGATCGTGAATATCTTCCCCAGTGAAGTCACCAACAGACAAATTCGGTGTCTTATCCCTGCAGAGCTGATCAGAGCGTTGGATTCTTCAATCCCCAGCAGTTTCTCACCACCGTACTTCCCCAAGCGGTTGTTTCAGGACATACACTCCCCAGCGGAGTTGACAGCGCCAGACTGTATCTTCCCAGCAGAAGTGGCTGCTCCTTAGAGTTCGATGCCAGATCGATAATCCCAATGCCAGATCCATGGTTTCTTTTCTTGAAGCAGAACCTCGGTACCGTATCAGTGTTTGCTCCCCCTACTGAGTCATCTCTCGCAAATCGTGGTTTCCAGAACCATTGTAGCTTTCCTCAGCAGCAGGCTTCCAATGCCATTCTTTTCCCGATCAGAGTCTCGGTATGGCCAGAACACCGCATGGCTAGTCATCTCCCCACAGAGTTCATTGTGGTGTGTATCTCCAGCAGCCTGGCCAGAGCCCAGAGGATGGTAATCATTTCCCCAGCAGATCCCCTTGCCTCGGCTTGGCATTCTACCCAGCATTTCGCATCCCTGCATGTAGAATCATATTGCATTGCATCCTTCCAAATCGCGTAGCATTTCCATTTTCATGGAGCATTACGCCATTGAAAAATTCAAACATACGCATGTAAGCATAAAACATTCTCGGTATCCCAAGTGATAAGCTAGAAGTTGTTTCCAGTACTCAGACTGAAGATTGTTCATGACTTACCTTTGTTATCCCCAGCAAGTGTCATTGGCCCATGCGCCGCCTCTATTATCATTCCCTATTTCTGCCAATACTGACAGGCATGAAGTTTTCCGATGTTCAGATCGAAGAAGTTTCCGACGTTCAGGTCGATGCAACTTGTGGCATTCAGGCCAGTTTTCCGGTATCTAGACCGAAGTGGCATTCAGGCCAGTTTTCCGGTATCCAGACCGAAGTGGAATTCAGGCCAGTTTTCCGGTATCCAGACCGAAGTGGCATTCAGGCCAGTTTTCCGGTATCCGGACCGAAGTGGCATTCAGGCCAATTTTCCGATATTCAGATCGAAGTGGCATTCAGGCCAAGTCTTTCCGATGTTCAGATCAAAGAAGTTTCCGACGTTCAGGTCGATGCAACTTGTGGCATTCAGGCCAGTTTTCCGGTATCCAGACCGAAGTGGCATTCAAGCCAGTTTTCCGGTATCCAGACCGAAGTGGCATTCAGGCTAGTTTTCCAGTATCCAGACCGAAGTGGCATTCAGGCCAGTGTTCCGATATTCAGATCGAAGTGGCATTCAGGCCAGTGTTCCGATGTTCAGATCGAAGAAGTTTCCGACGGTCAGGTCGATGCGACTTGTGGCATTCAGGCCAGTGTTCCGATATTCAGATCGAAGTGGCATTCAGGCTAGTGTTCCGATATTCAGATCGAAATGGCATTCAGGCCAGTTTTCCCGATATTCAGATCGAAGTGGCATTCAGGCCAAGTCTTTCCGATGTTCAGATCGAAGAAGTTTCCGACGTTCAGGTCGATGCGACTTGTGGCATTTAGGCCGATTTTCCGATGTTCAGATCGAAGAAGTTTCTGACGTTCAGGTCGATGCGACTTATGGCATTCAGGCCAAGTTTCCGATGTTCAGATCGAAGTCATTTCCAGTATTCAGACTGATGAGCGGCATTCAGGCCATGGTTATTTCTGTGTTACCATTTATTTTGGTATCCAAGTTAACATTCTTTTTCGGTATTCAGACTGACTTTCACCGTACCAGACGGATTCTTCTTTCAAGACCACCTCTTTGCCGATTCTGACAGACATTGTTACTTCACTTCACTTCAGTGCAAATTTTTGGGCTTTTATTGTATTCAATCCCTTGATACCTCGAAAGTACGAAAGCAGCTGTCATCTTCTTTCCGAGTCTCCAGTTGATTGAATAGGGGCAGCTGTAATACCCCAAAATTTACCCTTCATTTTTCCTTAAAAAAAAAAAGAAAAAAAAAATAAAAAAGAAAAAAATTTTTAATTAATTAATTAAATAAATAAATAAAATAAATAAATAAAATATAACAAATTATTTTGGACTTGGGTCTCCCTCATTTGAGCCCACTACCCACGAAAATCAGTCTATAAATACTGAAGTTTCAGTAGAGGAGTTACAGTTGGAGTTACACTGGGAGATTCACTGGAGAAAGATAGTGAGAGAAAGAAGACAGAACAAAGGGGGATTTTGAGGAGAAACAAAACACTCTGAGGTTTCCTTGGAACAAAACCCTGAGGAAAAAGATAGTGAGAGAAGACCTGACAGAGAACTCAGAGCAGCCTCCAAACCCTGAAGGGAACTCCACTTGTAAACCTCACGGGTGCAACTCAATTTCAATCAAGCTCTCCAATCAGGTTTGCCCTATATCCATCATCTTTATGCCTTTAATTTGAATGCTCTAAATGTATGAGGTATTATGGGTGAATTTGATACCTTTTTTGTGGGCCTTTTGTGAATTTTGATGGAATTATTCATGTGGTTACATTTTGATTTAGGGGCAACTCTGGGTTACCCTATTTTGTTTCTCTAACCTGTCTTTGTGTTGCCATGGCATTGTTTTCCCTGGATTTCACCTTGTTTGTCTAACCTTTCTGTTGAGTTTTCGTGAGGGCTCACATACTCTTGCAGGGATACCATCCGGAGGTTTATCCTGATTAATCGTATTGACTGATTTTCTTTGATGGTCTAGCTGGAGAGATCTCAGGGTTGCTAATCCTTTAATTGCTGTAACTTCGGATCTTTATCCGTGTGGTAATTTTTTCCTTTTCTCGTACTTTATCGGTTTCTTAGCTGGAAGACCTCGATAGGAGGCAATGTTTGGGCCCCTTGGTGGCATTTTACTTTGAGATACATGTTTTGTGTTTTGTATTCATATCCCTACAGGTAGCGCGGTTCCTTCGTCAAGGACTACCTGTTTGCCCTCGAGCATCCCAAACCCTAAAACCCAAAGCAACACGTTTACTCCTTCTACTACAGGCGAGTAAGTCTCCAAAGGTCGAGCATCCGGTAGATTGCGTAGTAACGTCGTTCGTCCAAAACCCAATCCATAACCCCGTAGTTAGCCGAACTACGGCTTGCTCTGATTCTCATTCCAGATGAGATACGTAGGCATAAGACGCGATGTCTTAGCGAGCACACATCCCCCCAACCCATAGGTCAGCCGAGCTACGAAGACTCTGATTCTCATATTCAGATGAGATACGTATGCAGTGGATGCAACATCCGCGCGAGTCATTTTCATTCAACCCCTTTTTTTAGTAAATAAACACATTAGGTAAACCCACCCCCTTTAGACAAAAAAACCACAAAAGTGGATCCCGTAGAGTACTACGGATGCGTAGGGGTGCTAATACCTTCCCTTCGCATAACCGACTCCCGAACCCAAGATTTGGTTGCGAGACCGCGTCTTGTCCTTTCCTTTTTCAGGTTTACTTCGAGCGTTTCCTTTCCCTCCCTTGGGATAAATAACGCACGGTGGCGACTCTTCTGTCATTTTCTTTCGCCGGTTGTTTTTTCGCGCACTGTATTTTTCAGGTTGCGACAAAAAGGTAACAGGACTTCCAGACTATATGGAGTAAGAAGGCTAAACTACCTCAGTGGTGTATCAACCATAAATCAAAGCTCAAGCAAGAGCAAAGCTAGCAATTAATGTACATGTACAAAAGCTTAAACAGTTAATAGTGTACTCAGAAAAAAAACCAAACAGACAAACAGTGGAACCAATGCAACTGTACATAATGCAAGTCATAAGTGCAAGCACTCAAGTGAGTTCATCACATCAATGGACCTACATCACAACAAGAGTTAGTGATCAAAGCAAATGGCATCTCAAGTAATGAGGCCACACCAATCATCAAAGCTAAATGCTCAAACCTGAAACACAAAGCACAATTGGTGAGTGCAACCCACTAGTGCAAAGACTAGGGTCAAAGGCAAGTCAAATGACCAAAACAGAAGTCAATATTTCACATGAAGCACATTCAATCAAACAAGAAAGAGACCTCAAAAGGACCAACACCAATTCATAAGGCAAGGGCTTCAAATGATCATGTTAAAGCAAAGGCAAGCAATGTGATCAAAATTGGACATCAAAGATATAAAATCCAAATCAAAACAGAAAAGCATCCAATGATCATGAAATTTTTTATAAAAGTTCAACATGTTATGAACAAGCATCTTGCAAAATATTATGTCCAGAAGAGTTCAAATGATATGCAAATGAAAATGCACAAATGCAACATCAAATATGTGACACAAATTGTCACACCATATATTCATGTGTCCAAAATAGTGATACCAAATGATAAAAATGCCAAAAAAATGCCAAAAAATCATGTCACATGTTATGATCAAGCATGTTAAATTTCAAAGCAATTGGATAAACCATGAGCATTTCATAAAGCAATTAGCACAACATAGCAAATTGGCATCATGTTCAAACAAAAACCACAAAGTAAAAATCTAGAAGCACAAAAATCATGAGATAAATGCTAAAAAAATACTAGACATTAAAACAAAAATGTGGAAAAAAGTTTGGATTAATTTGGACATGTTTTCTATTTTTAATGATTTTTAGAAGTTGAATGCATAAAATGAAATAATATGAGAATTATGTAAAATGAAATGTGAATTAGAATTGGAAAATGCATATGCCAAGTATTGAACACAGGTCTTGGAGGCTACAAGCGCGCAAGTGAAAACAATTGGAAATCAAAAAATGCAAACGCTAGGTTTCGAACACAGGTCATGCAGGCTACCAGCGTGCTCAAAATGAAATTAAAAAAAACATGCCAAGCGAAGGATCGAACTGAGGTTAAGCAGGTCAAATGCGCGCTCAATAAAATAAATCAGAAACAAGCGCGCCAGGATCGAACCCGCACTTCAAAGGTTCCAAGCGTGTTTACTTAAAACGCCGCGTTTTGAAGCAAACCCTAACACTATTTATAGGCGGTGGAGCGCGGTGGTTTCCACCGTTTTCTCCGACGGTACAGGCGGCGCTCCATGAACAAAAATTCCAGAATTCAGCAAACTATACATCATTGGAAAGGTCTTGCAACGAGGAATACGAATATCACATTCACTAAGCCTAAAACTCCATGGATTGAGTAGATCGAAGGCAAACATATTTGATGTCAAAACTTAAAGTTCATGTATCTAACTCGATATCCAGCCAAATTCAAAAATATTTATATCAGAATCACCAGCAAAGCAAGCTCTACAAGATTAGGTACATGAAAAGGCAAATAATGAGATTCGAATTTCACCTTGTTCAAGATGACAGTTGATGAATACGCGTGTTCAAGGCTCAAAAATGTCCAGATCTACTTCCTCAATCTTGTTATGAAGCTTTATGCACGAATTGACACTTGAATCCAACTAAATGAAGCTCAATTTTCAAGATCCATCTTCATGTTCAAGCTTTGGATCTGCACGATTCTTGGCCAAATTCTTCAAATCAAACCTTGATTCTTCACCAATGATGCATGATAAACATGACTATGCATGAGTTTTGTGAAATTGGATGAAGAAATTTGAAATTTGAAGAGAGAGAAATTTGAGAGGGAAATGCAATTTTTGATCCAAATTCTGTTATTCCCTCAATTGTGATTAGCATTTAGCTTATATACCATCCCTTAATCATGCTGAGATTAAGATTAGGCATTGGCTAATTGAAAATTAAGGAGAAATGAGGTGAAATGCAAATTTGGCAAGTGTGAGGTGGCATGAGCAATGTGCACGTGAACAGTGCCATGCAAGCTTCATTTTTACTCAAAATCATCCAACAAACATGATAGAATTGGAATTAGGTTTGTATGATTCACCAATTTCAAATTACCAACTTTCCCTCCAAAATGCACTTGAATGGACACTTGATCATGTGAGCTTTTTTCATGCAAGGTAATAATTGATTTGGAATCTCTTGGTCATAAGGAGAAATTTGCAAAATGAGTGGCCCAATTTGGAGTTTTGGATCAAAAGTTATGGCACTTTGAAGTTCCAAGCATACTTTGCAATCATTTGTTCATAACTTCTCAACCATTCATCATGTGATCATGATATAGGACTTTTTGAAAAGAGGAGAGAAAGATCTTCAACTTTCATGTTGACCAAAAATTCATTTGAAGCTTCTTTGATGTTGGAAAGTGAAGTTGAATGTGGACCAAAAACTTGCCATTTTTGGAAACTTGAAATTACAGGTCACTTTCCATTTTGGGAAACTTTTGATATGGCTTCAAAATCTTTAAGACAGATGTTTGACATGATGAATAGGCCTTGTTTGAACATGAATGGGATGTCTCAAATCATTTCCCACACCTCAAAGCCTTCAATTGACTGCGCAGTTGACTGCACAGTTGATTATGTGGTCCTCATACCAAGAAAATACCATCTGCTCTTGTACAAAGGAAAACCTTGAATTGCCTTGACCTGATGATTGCTTGAACTGCAAAACAAATGTTAGATGACATATTTTTGGTGCTTTTGGTTAGTGATTAAAACAAGAAAAGCAATGATATACAATGCAAACATGCCTGGTGATCTCAAACCACTTACAAGAGATCCCAACCCAAAGGGAAAGGAAGGCAAGATGCTCAAAGATCCTTGAGGCTATGCAATGCTATGATATGATGCCATGAGGGATCTTAAGGATAAAATTGGGGTCTTACAGATGCCCCTATTTAAGATCATTCTAGCCGGAGAAATGTAGGTTAAGATCTTCGTCTCGACGAGGTAGAATGGGCTTAAATAACAACAATGAGACAAATTTTGGTCCCTGAGAGACCTCATGATGCAAATGTATGTATGCAAAACAAACTATCTCTGTGGGAATATGGGTCCACAAAGAAGAAAATAAAACAGGAGAAATTTGAAAATCCATATGAGTAATACACTCACTGGGACAGAGACTCTAACGGGACTCTTATGGAGATAAGAAAAAAAGAAAAATGCGTGAGCAGGACACGACTCAGAATTAGGGGAAAGAGAACTGACATTGCGCGAGCAGGTAACGACTCAAAACTGGGGAGAAGAGTTCCAAAGGGGTACAAATCCGATGGAAGGACTCAAGCTGACTCAAATATGCGTGTGCTGGGGAAAACGCTAACACAGCAAAACTATCCGCAAAGGATACTTCGGATGAAATCCGGACTCAGGTTGGGGAAAGAGCTGACAAGACAACTCTGCCGGGAAATGCATGTATTGGGGAGTTATGCCAACACAGCAAAAGGCGAATCACAACAACAATTCCGCTGGGGAAATCTGAAAAGACTTTCCAGGGGAAGCAAAAGGAATGAGGTGTTACCGGTTAGTGAGTAACAAGCTCGGGAAGAAAGAATATCTAAGACCTGTGTACGAGTGAGAGATATCAATCAACCAAATCACCTGAGGAAGACCTGAAAAGGTATGTTTCGACTCAGGAAAACTGACTCCACAGGGGACCGAGGTCATAATAGGGAGCAGACAGGAAGGAACACCAGGGATACCGGGTAGTAGGCATATAACAGGTGATCGACCAAAACGTGAATTGGAGTGTGTTCCAAGACACTCATCATCCTGAAGAAAGCTAGAAAAGCAGACTTGTTTATAGGATGGACATTTGATTCTTCAAAGAATACGAATCTTACTCGACTGGAGAAAGACGAAAGCTTCAACCGAAGAGCGCATGAGATATATTATCTATTGCCGTCAAAACGTAGATAATATACTCGCATGGAAGATTATCCATAACCGGGTTGTAGGTTAGAAAAGGATAAGTCGACCGAAGAGGAGAAACAACCGTTACCAACAACAAAAGGGTAGACGAGAGATGACTCACTAGGGATAAATTGCGCGCATACGGCAATTATCCAAACAAAAGGGGTAGAATATTCGATCCTGCAAAGGGACAATGAATCTTACTCAACTGGGGAAACACGAAAGGCTTCGACTGAAGAGTGCATGAGATGTATTATCTATTGCCGTCAAAACATAGATAATATACTCGCATGGAAGATTATCCGTAACCGGGTTGTAGGTTAGCAAAGGATAAATTGACCGAAACGTGAATTGGTTTGTGTTCCAACACACTCATCATCCTGAAGAAAGCTGGAAAAGAAAACTTGTTTATAGGATGGACATTTGATTCCACGAGGAATACGAATCTTACTCAATTGGGGAAGAACAACAAAAGACTTCGACCAAGGAGCGCATGAGATATATTATCTATAGCCGTCAAAACGTAGATAATATACTCGCATGGAAGATTATCCATAACCGGGTTGTAGGTTAGAAAAGGATAAATCATCCGAAAAGAAAGGCATCGGGATACCAGGACTAGGTATGATAATGATGGCCAATCCAAGGGGAAGCAACAGACATTACCGGCAAACGGTGAATGAAAGAAGACCCGTTGGGGATAAATTGCTTACTCGGAGCAATTATCCTCGAAAAGAAAGGAATATCAAAATCGAATACTGGATAATGATAACCAACAAGGAGGGGATTATATCTATCGAAGACTGGGTAGACAACCACGGAAGAGTAACTGTCATCGGTTGAGATGAACAACAAAGAGTTAACTCTGCAAGGGGAGAAAATAGGGTTTACAACTACCAAGATGTTAGGTAGTAGACCAAAGATTCTGCTGAGGGTAAGGATAGGGTTTACAACTACCGAATGCTGGGTAGAAAACCGCAAATTCCACTGGGGATAAGATGAATGAATTGCCGGTTAGTGAGCAAATATTCATTTATACCGCGGGGAAGCACAAACTCCGATGGGGAGAAACAATAGGATTTACGACTACCGAATGCTGGGTAGACGACCAGAAAATCCGCCATCAACCAGAATGAACCACAAAGGTTACCTCTGCTAGGGGGTGAAAGTAGGATTTACAACTACCGGTTTGTAGGTAGAAAACCAAAGAGATAGGACTTACAGCTACCGGGTTGTAGGTAGAAGCCAAAGAGATCCACTGAGGATAACGTGAAAAACCATTGGTGACCTTACTGAGGAACACCCAAAACAGTCACGAAAGGCCAATTTAGGATCAAACAAAAAAGGCAAATTGAATCAAGACTCATCCTAATGAGGATATAACTCAATAGGGAAATCCATCCCAATGTGTGTGTTGGGAGAAAACGGAAGCAACCGTCATCCACGAGAATAGAAATCAATGGGGAAATGGCAGGAAAGATGGACACTTTCTGCTTAAGGGGTTGACTCTATTTTGAAGGATCAGACACACCCATCTGCTTGGGGAGATGTATATCACCAACTAGCAGGAGACAACAACAAAAGATATATGGTAAAAATGCAACATGAATATCTGAATGTTAATGATTATGCATGTATATGCGTGGTTTATGTATGATGAATGCTGACAAACAGACATATCTAACATAAACAGGACCATGAATCAAACGTCCGGTACTATATCTCGAGAGAGAAAGCCAGAAACTCTGATGGAGAGTATCCAATCTGCTGGAGATCCAAGATGCTAGGAAGCAAAGACTCTGCAGGAGAATCAGAGATATCACAGAAGTCACAAAATCTCTGAGTGATGGATCATCAAATCAATCTGGTTAAGGAGAAGAGTCAACGCACAGGCAGACACTGCTAAGGAAAACAGCACGCACGAGTAGAACTTGCCACACAAGCAACACTACTGGGAAACCGTCAGCAACTCCACTGGGGACATCTACTGGCAACTCTACTGGAGAATTCCACTGAGAGCACATCCACTGGGGGATCAATCAGCAATTCCACTAAGGAATTCTACTGAGAGATCACGCTCTGCTGAGGAGAGAAAATCGTTCTTCCGCTGAGGGGGAGAGTGGTGAACATCTCAACAAACACTCTGCTGCATGGATAAACCCAAAAAGTCTCAGCTGGGGATAAAAAATTCATTGCACAGGCCGAAATCTGCTACAGCCGTAGCTCCGTTGAGGAGCAATGAAAACACAATCATCGCAGGGATGAAACAATATTCTCCGCCGGGAGAAGTGCTTAATTGTGCAAGTAGAATCTGGCGCAAAAGCAACTCTGGTTGGGGAAACTATCGACACAGGTAACCACCATACCAACAACTCTGCTTGGGATGAATTATCACAGGTAAAATCCATCACCAAAAATCTGCTGCGGATCAGAGAAACAGCAATATCTCTGAAAGGGATAACAATATCCAGATAAGATCCACCAGACCAACCACTATAGCTAGAATCCAGATATGCCAGGAAACATCAATATCTCGACAGGGGATCTACCTCAGAGCAACTCTACTGGGGAGCCTAACTAATAGATGAAGGGAAGACTACTGCTTCAACGACTTCATTGAGGAAGAAAACACCAAATCCAAACTTCCAGAGAGAACACACCCGAGGGGAGAAAATTACTGCTCTGCTGGGAATCTGGAGCGTGAATAAATCTTCCCAACACTCTGTTAAGGGAACAAAGCCAAGAAAGGCAACCTGCTCGAGAGAAAAACCACAGAAGATTCCAGAGAAACAGGATATAATCAAATGCCAGGGATATGAACAAATGTCTTACCCTGTTGGGAATCATACCACCCTTGGGAGAGCACTGAGAGTCTCCTAAGTATCTTTTGATCATCGTGAATGTGTCACTTTGTTTAAAAACTGTTTGTGAAAAGTTTGTTTATTTTGAAAACAATGATATCTTTATCAATTAAAACATGCAAAACATTTGTTGAATTGAAACAAATAAGAGTGCAAATAATTGGATAAAGGCTCAAATTTATTTGATGGAATGGTAGCCTGCGAATGGCAAGACTCCATAGATTTTTACAAGTTTGAAATTGGTGATATATATTGGAAAGGGCTACATTGAACATAATGACCATTTCTCCACCAATTCCGGATTCGATGTATTCAAAGCTTCAGTTGACGACGAATGAACAAGAATCTTTGACGGATGACAGATGTAGAACACAGTCTTGTCAAGATGCAGTTACTTGCCAAATCCCTAATTTTTGCCTAGATTGCCCCAGGATGAGGTACTCAATCTAGCGGGATGCAAATATTTGTTTTTTCATGTCTCTAATTTTTGCCTGGATCGCCCTTGCGGGTCTAATCCACCGAGACGCTCATTTTTGCCTAAGCCGCCCTTTCGGGTTTTCAACTTAGCGAGCTATTCTGTTTTTCTTTCTAGGCGAAGTATTTCTTGACTGCATCTGAATTCACAGGACGAGTGAAATCCTCCCCATCCATAGTTGTAAGCATCAAAGCACCGCCTGAAAAGGCTCGCTTGACAACATATAGACCCTCGTAGTTTGGAGTCCACTTGCCCCTGGAATCGGGCGTGAAAGACAAGACTTTCTTGAGCACAAGGTCACCTTCTCGGAACACACGAGGCTTGACCTTCTTATCGAATGCTTTCTTCATTCTCTGCTGATATAACTGACCATGGCACATGGCAGTCAATCTCTTCTCTTCGATCAAATTCAGTTGGTCGTAACGACTCTGAATCCATTCAGCATCAGTCAACTTGGCTTCCATCAAGACTCTCATTGATGGGATCTCCACCTCTACTGGGAGCACAGCCTCCATGCCGTAAACAAGAGAGAAAGAGGTTGCCCCTGTTGAAGTGAGGACAGATGTACGATATCCATGCAAAGCAAATGGCAGCATCTCGTGCCAAACTTTGTACGTGACAACCATCTTCTGGATAATCTTCTTGATATTCTTGTTAGCAGCTTCAACAGCCCCATTCATCTTAGATCTGTAAGGAGAAGAATTATGATGTGCAATCTTGAACTCGCTACACAGCTCTTCCATCATCTTGTTGTTCAAGTTAGATCCATTATCAGTAATGATCTTATCAGGCACACCATAACGGCATATGAGTTGATTCTTGATAAACTTCACGACCACCTGCCTGGTCACATTCGCATACGATGCGGCTTCAACCCATTTGGTGAAGTAATCAATTGCTACGAGAATAAACATGTGTCCATTGGACGCTTTTGGCTCGATCATGCCAATCATGTCAATTCCCCACATAGAGAAAGGCCATGGTGATGAAATCACATTCAGAAGTGTCGGAGGAATATGAATCTTATCCGCGTAAATCTGACACTTATGGCATTTTTTCACATATTTGCAGTAGTCAGACTCCATTGTCAGCCAATAGTAGCCTGCTCTCAACATCTTTCTAGCCATGGCATGTCCATTGGAATGAGTACCAAATGAACCCTCATGGACCTCAGTCATCAACAGGTCTGCTTCGTGTCTATCCACGCATCTGAGCAGAACCGTGTCAAAATTCCTTTTGTAAAGCACTTCACCGCTGAGGTAGAAACTGCCTGACAACCTTCTCAAAGTTTTCCTGTCTTTCACAGATGCCCCAGGCGGGTAGGCCTGGTTCTGGAGGAAACACTTGATGTCGTAATACCAAGGCTTATCGTCTTTCACTTCTTCAACTGCAAACACGTGAGCTGGTCTATCTAAGCGCATCACGGTGATATTGGGAACTTCATTCCAATACTTGACCACAATCATTGAAGCAAGCGTAGCAAGAGCATCTGCCATCCAATTATCTTCTCAAGGAATATGATGAAAGTCAACTTCTGTAAAGAACGTTGAAATCCTCCTCGCATAATCTCTGTACGGAATAAGACCAGGCTGATTCGTTTCCCATTCACCCTTGATCTGATTAACAACGAGGGCCGAATCACCGTAAACATCGAGATGTTTGATCCTGAGGTCAATGCATTCTTCCAATCCCATAATACAGGCTTCATACTCAGCCATATTATTTGTGCATTTGAAAGTTAGCCTTGCTGTAAAAGGAATATGTGTGCCCTGAGGAGTAATGATTACTGCCCCAATACCATTTCCGTACTGATTTACAGCGCCGTCGAATACCATACTCCATCTGGAACCAGGCTTTGGCCCTTCATCGAGTGTAGGCTCATCGCAATCTTTCATCTTCTAATACAGAATCTCCTCGTCGGGGAAGTCGTACTGAACAAACTGATGATCTTCAATCGGCTGATGTGCCAAGTGGTCAGCCAAGATACTACCTTTAATAGCTTTCTGAGCTTGATACTCGATATCATACTCAGATAACAACATCTGCCAATGGGCGATCCTCCCGGTTAAAGCAGGCTTCTCAAAGATGTACTTGATTGGATCCATTCTGGATATCAACCAAGTTGTATGATTTATCATATACTGGCGTAAACGCTTAGTGGACCAAGCCAAAGCACAGCATGTCTTCTCAAGCATTGAGTATCGAGACTCACAATCAGTGAACTTTTTACTCAAGTAGTAGATAGCATACTCTTTCTTCCCGAACTCGTCTTGCTGACCAAGGACACAACCCATCGAGTCTTCAAGAATTGTCAGATACATGATCAGAGGTCTTCCTTCCACTGGCGGAGACAGGATTGGAGGTTTAGACAGATATTCCTTGATACTGTCGAAAGCTTTCTGGCAATCCTCGGTCCAATCATGAGACTGATCTTTTCGGAGGAGCTTGAATATCGGCGCACATGTGGCAGTCATGTGGGATATAAATCTGGAAATATAGTTCAAGCGGCCAAGAAAACCTCGAACTTGCTTCTCAGTTTTGGGCGCAGGCATATCTTATATTGCTTTAACCTTTGCAGGATCAACCTCAATACCTCTCTCGCTGACAATAAAGCCCAATAACTTGCCAGAACGGACTCCAAATGTACATTTGTTGGGATTCAGACGAAGCTTGAACTTCCTCAAACGCTGAAAAAGCTTCAACAAATGCTCTACATGTTCAACTTCCATTCGGGACTTAGCAATCATGTCATCAACATAGACCTCGATCTCCTTGTGCATCATATCATGAAACAAGGTAGTCATAGCTCGTTGATACGTGTAACACCCCAAAATTTGCCCTCCTCATTCATGCATTCATTTAGCATTTCATATTGCATTTCATCATGTCTATCAGAATTAGATCCAAGAAACTTTAAAAAAAAAATTAAAAAAAACGAAAAAAAATTAAAAAAAAACGAAAAAAAATAAATAAATAAAACGAAAATATATATATATATATATATATATATATATATATATATATATATATATATATATATATATATATATATATATATAATTTTTTACAAAAAAAAATAAATAAATAAAAATAATAAAAAATATATATATATAATAGAAAAACTTGGACTTGGACCTCTCTCATTTGAGCCCACAAAGCCATGAAAATCAGGTTATAAAAGAGGGAGATCAGACAGAAAAAAGGAAGAGAAGCAAAATACTCTGAGGTTTCCTTGAAACAAAACCCTTGACAACACCTGGAGAGAAACCTGACAGAGAACTCAGAGCAACCCCCAGGCAGCTCTGAAAAATTCAATCTGACTCACACACTTTCATCTCACGCAAACCCTAACATTGCCTTGCAAACCCAGCCGTGCCATTTGATTTCAACCGGTCTCTCCCATCAGGTTTGCCTCATTCCCATGATTTTATGCTCTTAATTTGGATCATCTGAATGTATGAGGTATGATGGATGAATTTCATTATGTTTTTGCCCACGGGTTTAATTATGCATGAATGGGTGAAACCTATGCCTTGAATGTTTAATCACATGATTTCTGAAATGTATGCCACAGGGTTTGAGGTTTCTGAAACCATATTGTTATCCATGAAAAAATTCTTATCGTGTTTCACTAACCCTTTTGTTGAGTTTTTGTGAGGGCTCACAGACTCTTGCAGAGATGGTTTGCGTGGTTTTCCCACTTTATTTGTGGGATACCCCCTGGAGGTTCATTCCGATTACCTGTACTGACTCACCTTTCTTTGATGGCATTAGCTTGGGAGATCCCTGGGTTTCTTACTCCTTTAATTGATGTTACTTCGGATCTTTATCCGTGTGGTACTTTTACCTCTTTTCCGCATTTTATCGCTTTCTTAGCTGGAAGACATCGATAGGATGCATTTGTTTTCTTTTGTTTATTTACTTCTGAGCCCCTTGTAGCACCTCAAATTTGCACCTATCATTATACATACCATTTCATTTTAGGTCATAGCATATCATCGTCTATTGCATAACATTTGCATTGTCTTCAGTTGCCTCAAGAGCAAGCAAGCAGAAATTAGGTCAAACTGATCAGGAGATCAGTCCACTAATCAAGCAAGGGTGTTTCTCAAGGAATCAAAGCCCTAGGGTTTTCCCAACAAGTTCACATGACTAGAGGGTTCATTTGAAGTGTTCAAGTCAAGGGTTGAAGGCTCAAAGGCCATCAGTGCATGTACAGACAATCAGAAACCCTAGACAGTCAGCAGTCAGTCAAAGCAGTGGATGGTGGCCATTCTTGTGGAATTTGGGCACCATGGTCAATAATCAAGAGTTCATATGTCTTGGGACATCATTTGAAGTTAAAGTCTCAAGGAACTAGGGTTTGGAATTCATCAGAAGTGCACAGTCAGTCCAAAACCCTAGAAAAGTCAAAGTTGGTCAACTGTGGTTGATTCTATGGTTTTGATGGATGGAAATGGTTGGAGAGAGCTTATTCATGTCCTAATAGGCCTCATATGTCATGGCAATCAACATCATGGAAGAATTTGAAGCAAATCAGAAAATTTCCAGAAATAGAAAGTGGACCTATAATTTCAACTGCCAAAAATGGAAACTTCTTGATCTTAAACTTACATCATGATACAAGCTTCAAATGAATTTTTGCCCAACATGAAAGTTGAAGGTCTTGTTCTCCCATTTTCAAAAAGTCCAAGAACTCTCAAATCCCATGTGTGGTTGTCAAGATATGATCAATTCATTTTCACAAAATCTTGAACTTCAAAGGGGCATATCTCTCAAACCATAAGGCCAAATTTGGTGGGGTTTTTTCCTACAAATCACATTTTTCATCCTCTTTCCAAAAATATAAATTTCACCTTCCAAAACCTTGCCAATCAAAATGGCATTTTTGGACCTATTCCTTTAAAAATCCAAGTTTGACTCATAGTTGACTTTTTGATCTATGGACTTTTTCTTAATTTGACCAATTGGGATCCACTTTATACCATATTTGTGACATGTTCCAAGCATCATTTCATGTTCATGCCATCTCCATACCACATTTTGGACCAAAAATGCATAATTGACAAATGGTGCAAATAGCTTCACAAATGCAAGGCAAGCTAGCAAATCATTAAACAGACAACAAACAGCATAAGTAATGGCCCTGTACAGCATAACCAAGGCCCAATTTCGTGGCACATACACCTCCATTTACTCATTTGTTTCCAACTTAGCAATTTGCAAAAAGGGCCATTTGATTAAACTTGGATTAGCATGTGATAATGTGAGCTAAAACAGATGGATATAAACATTTTCTCTGCTCATTTGAACCCTAGCCACCACTGGAAAACCACAGAAAACTGCAATTCACTTCTTCTAGCATTTTTGCATTTTGAAAAATTCTGAGCCAACCATCAAAAGGCACGAGCAATCCTTGATCCCTCCTTCACCTATGCAACATTTTGAGCTCATTCTAACCATCATTCCTCAACTGTAACCCTCTTTCAAGCTCTGCATTTTCAAAGCATCTCCGATGGCAACTTGAGATTTGAGGAGGTCCAAGCAAGTTTGAGCTGAACAAGCTTCATCATCCATCATTCTGTAGCTGTGTGGTCGTCTGTTTTGAACTATATCACTCAACACCACCCTGTTTCACATTGTCTTCAAAAACAAGTAAGCAATTCGACCTTAATCATTTGCCATGCCATGATGTATTTATGAAAGATCTTTTTGAGTTGGTTCTAATGAACTAAAGCATGCTTAATTTGGTTGTGTTTTGATCAAGAAATCTTGATTTTCATTTTTGTGTACAAGTGCATTTTTTCATCGATTTGGTTTGGCTATGATGATTTGATGAAAACTGGTGCCATGTTTGTGTTACCTGAGGTTTAATGATGCTGTTGGTACCTTTGATTTCAATTTCTGGGCACATTAAATTTCGAGATGCATGATGATGAATGTGTGTATGCTGTTCATGCTAAACCTAACTCTGCCCAGATTTTCTCATGGTTAATGATTTGCTTTGATTGTTGGTTAATGCTGCATAAGGATAGTATTTCATGGCCATGTTGATTATGGATGTTGTTTATGTTTGTTTGTGCTTGATGATGATGAATGTTGAGAAACCTTGGCTGTTAAACCCTAGGGTTTTTGAAAAACCCAGAAACTTTGAAATGGATTGGTCGGTGCACTGTTCCATTGGCTGAGAGCCAATGGGAACATTTCCTCACACTCACCCAAAACGCACAGTTTAAGTAAGTGAGCTCAATATTACACAATTGCCACTGCGCTGACCTTGTTGACCACTAGTCCATGTTACTTGTTCATGTTTGCTTCAAAACTTCACTCAACTTCAAAGATCAATTTCTCATTCATTTTAATTCCAAAAATCCTAAAATTTTTGCATGATGATCACAAAGATGTCTAGTATTTTATTGTGATTTTTAATTAATTTTCCATTGGCTGGATTTTAATTGATAATTATTTTCTTGACATGTGTGCATAAATGGTACATTGAGCCATTCCTTTTGTGAAATTGTCATGATGCATCCAATGAGCCTGAAATTTTTTGTGGTGAAACTAGACACATTGACCTTTGTTTCCATGAAGAGTTTATACATTTCTCATTTGTGGTTTGCTAGTTGTGAATTTTTGAACTAGGGTGTGACAATTTGTGTCACACCAATGATATGCAAATGTATGATTTTTGTTTACATGTCTCTTGGCCTCCAAACAATTTGAAATTTTGCATGAATGATTTATCACATGTCTAGTTTGTGTATGAATTTTCTTGGAATTAATCATGCTGTTTTCCATTTATTTGAGAATTTTCTTCCATGCTTAGTCATTTGTTGACTTTATGTGATACATGTTGCCAAATCTTTTGTGAAATTCTCAAATCTTATTGTATGATCATGAAATTTCATATGTGATAACTAGACATCTTGAGCTTTGCATTGATGTTAACCTCACTCATTTCTCTTCTGTTTTCAAATTGATATGATTTTTTGAAGTTGACCCATGTTTGTTGACTTTCATTGTGCTTACTTGAAATTGGTTTGACTTCATGATTTTAATTGACTGCCTTCCTCTCATCCAAATGCATTGAAATTTGGCATGCTTGCCATGCTAGATGTTAGGATTGAATGTGATTTATTTCATAATTTTTGAGATTGTTTGAGTTGACTTTTGATGCAAGTCATTCTGTTGACTTTTGTGTGCTTTCCTTTGCTTTACTTTGACTTCAAATGTTCATGAAATGATCATAATGCATGATTTGAATGTGGGCCCAATTGTGATAGCTTCTCAAATGTTTGACTTTGGTTCTGGTTGACTTTTACTTGCTGCTTTGACTTTTTTCTTTTACCCTTGACCCTAGGCTAGTCCTAGTGGTCTTCTGTGCTTACTATTGAGTTCCTGTTTCAGGTTGAGCACCATTGCCATTGAGATCATACAAATGTGATTGGTTTTGATTACATATCATGTACTAACCTTTGTTTTGTAGGTTTGACTCATGTGTTTGAGTCTTGCTTTGCACAGTTGACCTTCTGTGGTTGACTGTTTATTCATTTCCTTTTGCTTTGAACTGTTGACTTGTTTACTAATAAGTTTGACTTTTTCAGGTACACTTTAGTTGCTTTAGTTGCTTGCTTTGCTTTTTAGCAATTGCTTTGAGGTAAACATTTCTTCTTCATGTAGTCTGGAGACCCGGTCTGTTATTTGACCGGGCAAACTGTCTGAAGTCCTCCTTAAGAGGCAATGCTTGTGTATGTTTAAAATTGTCCCAAGCAGGAAAAGTCCTTCAAGTAAGGCAATTGGTGGAAGGTAGGGATATGCAATCTATCCCCCACTACTCTTGTTGTGTCATCCCTCTGCTCACACTACTGTGTGTTGATGCATTGGGATACAAACCCAAGATCTTGTACAAAGTGTACAGTGTCAGAGTCTTCGAGTATAGAAGGGTTCCCACTTTCTGGACCCATGCTCATTTGTCTATTAGCTCTCCCTGGCCAGGGATAAGAGCTGTGAGGTCTCATCCTCACTTCATCCTTTCATCTGCTTCACCTTAGCCTCTCAATGGCAAGGTTAAGAGCACACTTACCCTATTCCAGTTGGCCCTAGTGCCTAACCTTTTGCTTGAGCCTCTTGTATGCATATAGTGTGTGCTACCTGTGCTTTTGTTTGTTTGCCTTGTTTGCTTTCGCCCTCGTTGCGATCCTTTCTCTCGCCCTCGTTGCGATCGAGCCTTTTCCTTTCTCTCGCCCTCGTTGCGATCGAGCCTTTTCCTTTCTCTCGCCCTCGTTGCGATAGAGTCCTTTTTCCCTGCCAGCCGAACTACGGCAACTCTGATTCTCATGTTCAGATGAGATACGTAGGCACGAGACGCGATGTCTTGCCGAGTTTGACTAACAACTAACACTAACTCTTTTCTCTCACCCCTGTGTGATTGAGATCTCTTCTTTTCTCTCGCCCTCGTTGCGATTGAGACCTCCCCTTTCTCTTGCCCTAGTTGCAATCGAGACCCTTGCTTCCTGTGCAAGCCTTGTTCAGGATAGGTTGGCCCTTGTGCCATTTAGCTAGAAACCTTAACTTAGGGTTGACTTTTTGCATGACAACATCTAGGCTCGAGTCGTAGTCTCCCTAGAGTTGTGTCTCCCTCTGTTATCTGGTTAGGCTAGATCCTTTGTCCCTGCGTAGGGGAACTACATCGCCCTGATCTTCATACCAGATGAAGTATGTAGGCAGGAGATTGAGCTGATCTCCCCGGGCGCCTTTTCTTTTCTTTTGTGTGTGTTGTTTGACAGTTGTAAGCTGAGTCCCCGACTCCCTATCTATCTGTTGTATTGTTTTGGTTCGGATGCTGACATAAGTCCAGTGATTGGCAGTCGGGCTCCACGTTTGCCTGTGTCTTGTTTGTGTGCGTGTCAGCCGAGCTACGAATGCTCTGATTCTTCTCTCGTCCGAGAAGATACGTATGCATAGGATGCGATATCCTAGCGAGCATGTGTCGTTTCCCCAGTCCGAACTACTTCGACTCTGATGTCTATGCCTGATAGACTAAGTAGGCCCAGGATGCGATATCCTGCCGAGTCGGTTTCAGTCAGTTTCTTTTGTCTCTTTCAGCCAGTGTGTGTGTGTTTGAGCAGTGTTTTAGCAACCAATTTTCCTTCCTTTTGTGCGTGGATCCCGTAGAGTACTACGGATGCGTAGGGTGCCTAACACCTTCCCTTCGCATAACCGACTCCCGAACCCATCCTCTTTGGTCGCGAGACCATGTTCTTTCCTAGGTTTACTTCGAGCGTTTCCTTTCCCTCCTTTGGGATAAATAACGCACGGTGGCGGCTCTGTTGTTTCTTTCTTTTCCCGCCGGTTTTTCGCGCGATGCGACAGCTGGCGACTCTGCTGGGGATCTAGAGAAGTTGACCTATGCTGGTCCGTCTTCCCTGAGCGAGTCTCTCCTAGCGCTCTCTAGGATTAGGGTTTTGGTTGCTTTCTGCTTATTGTATTTTATTGCATTCATTGTATATATGTACATTTATTGTTTGCATTGATTGTGTGCATTGATGTTTGCATTCATATTCATTATTCATTACTGCCTGGCTGGTTGTCTGTTTTTCTCTGTGTGGGGGGGGGGGGGGAGTCAGTCGAGGTAAAAGGTCCAATACCCAGACCATGAGTGAAATCTAGGATGATTAGGAATAGAGTGATTCATGGGAAGCGGGTGGTATGGCGCCACTTAGCGGAACATTGATATCACGAGCAGTTCAGACCCTGGTGGGGTATCATCGTTACATACTTCGGGTGTGTATATGATGGTATTCTGCGAAAGGTTATTTATACTGCGTTTCTCTCAGCTTTACCCTGGCCTAGACTACACCCGTGAGTGGGGAAGGGTTGATTTTAACAGGTACAGTTGGTGACTCTCGGTACTGACGGTGACTGTGAATTATGGACATTTATTTCTGGGACGCCGGAGTTCTGTCCGTGGTTTATCAGCGGGTTCCGTTTATTTCGGATCCCCGGGTTGAATTTGAGAGTACCTGTTCAGAGGAGCTGGCTTTCATCCGTTCAGTGGAT
This sequence comes from Lathyrus oleraceus, assembly GCF_024323335.1. NCBI lineage: Eukaryota > Viridiplantae > Streptophyta > Magnoliopsida > Fabales > Fabaceae > Lathyrus > Lathyrus oleraceus. The sequence continues at coordinate 184,195,176 of NC_066585.1, forward strand.
GATCCTGTGATGATAGTAATGCAATCTCCAGTTCCGTTTATTTCGGAACTCCACAAGTCGGATTTATGGTGACTCGATCCTCCAGACATGGGTTCAGATGCCAGTTGATCAGATTGACTTTGGGTTTCAGATGGTTGTGATCAGAGTTCAAGCCGAAGTTCTGACCCTGTGCCTTGAGACGCACAGCCTGACCAGTCATGTTCGCATCATTTGCATCATAGCATGTTTATTTTCCAAAAAAATAGTAATGCATGAAAATGAAAAAAAGTTAACTCGCATACACATATCCTTTTCAGGATCATTCATGATAAAATAGCATCCGCATCATACACATATCATGCACATATCATCCTTGCATTGCAGACATGTTTGGGGACAAGACTTCTCACTCCGGTTCCTTTGTTGAGACAGGATAACTGATCGAAGACCACACCGGCATTCAACCAGGCTCAATCAACAGAGAAGTATGGATCAGGTTCAGACAGAGCTGGCCGAGATGAGGGCAAACATGGCCCAGTTCATGACAATGATGCAAGGGGTCGTTCAGGGGCAAGAGGAGCTGCGTGCCTTAGCCCAGAGACTGGAAGCCGTGATTCCACCAGTCCGCCGTACTCCACCAGTGGATGTACCCGTTCATGAGAATGTTGCTGTCACTATTCTCGTCGATGATTATGCCGTGGGTGATGAATTGAAGGGGATCAGAATCAGTGAACAGCCTCTTGCTGCAGAGACTGTTAATGTCAGAGCAACCCGCGCTCCGGTTCGCCATCCTGGCTCTTCAAGTTCTTCCAGTTCTAAGAAGATATCCTCTGGGGCATCCAAAAGGGGAGAAAGTGAAACAAATACTGTGCACCGTCGGAGGAGTGCAAACAGAGGACAGTATCGTCAGGCTGCTGCTGTGACTATTCCAGCAACTCGAACTCAACAGCAACAGAGAAGACCAACTCAGCAGTATCAGACTCCACAACGTCATCCTCAGCAGCAGGCTTCTCAGCCTCACAATGGTAATCAAGCTGGTACTGAGAGGAAGAAGATCATTTTTGATCCAATCCCCACGTCCTACACCGAACTGTATCCCTCTCTGTTAGAGCGGAACTTGATTACTCCCAGAGACCCGCCGCCCATACCCGTCAACCCTCGGTGGTGGTATAGGCCTGAACAGCATTGTGTGTATCACTCGGGTGCTCCTGGTCATGATGTAGATAGCTGCTTTCAGCTGAAGGTGAAGGTTCAAGACCTTGTGAGGTCAGGTATTCTGATTTTGGAAGACTTAGGTCCCAATGCTAATCGAGCCTGAAGACAACGAGTCCCGGGCTGGCGCCGACTTTTCTTCAGAAGGGTTGTTCAGAAAGCAGAAGCTGCTGATGCAAGAAATACTGACAGTTGTCATCCCTGGGGGGATCTATCACAATTGGGTCACTGTGGGCGTTCCTACAGTTGTTCATAAGTCAGAGTAACAATCACTTTGTTTAAAAACCCTTCTCCCATGCCAAAAGGAGAAGTGATGGCATTGTTGGCAACATTTTGTGCAATGATATTTTCATTCAAATAATTCATGTTAAAACATTTGTTTTTCCAATTGTTTTCCCTTTTCGCTTTTTGCATGAAATTGGTGATCACAAAAAACCTTTAAAAACAAGAATAAAAGCAATCTTTTCATCTGCATAACGATTGTCTTGTTTGTTTTTCAAAGAGCTTTTCATATCAAAATCTTTATGCAGGTTGTTTCTCAAACCCATTGAACATAGTGATCGGACGTCATCTCCCAATTTTGAATTCCCTGTATTCAAAGCGGACGAAGATGGTGTTGAAGGGATTCCTGACGAGATTTCCCGACTTCTTGAGCAAGAAAAGAAGATCACTCAGCTGCATCTCAAGAATCAGCAGAACAGCCAACTGGGGCATTATCAGAAAAAAAAACAAACAATCAAACAAAAAAAAAAGAAGAAAGAAAGAGGAGGGTGCAAAAATCAAAAGAAATCAAAAGCAAAATCAAAAGTAAATCAAAAGTTAGAGAAAAAAAAAAGAGAGAAATAGCACCCTCAAAGTCCCAAGTTGACTGATGCTGAATTCGATCGAAAAAAGAGATTGACTGCCATATGTCATGGTCAGTTACATCAGCAGAGAGTGAAGAAGCATTCGACAAGAAGATCAAGTCTCGTGTGTTCCGAGAAGGTGACCTTGTGCTCAAGAAAGTCTTGTCTTTCGTGCCCGATTCCAGGGGCAAGTGGACTCCAAGCTAAGAACGTCCATACGTTTTCAAGAGAGCCTTTTCAGGCAGTGTTCTGACACTTACTACAATGGATGAAGAAGTTCACTCGTCCTGTGAATCCCGATGCAGTCAAGAAATACTTCGCCTAAAACAAAAAATCAAAAGCTCGCTAAGTCGAACACCCCAAAGGGCGACTTAGGCAAAAAGGAGCGTCTCGGTGGATTGAAAACCCGAAAGGGCGATCCAAGCAAAAGTTAGAGACATTGAAAAAAAGAATTTGCATCCCGCTAGATTGAACACCTCACACTGGGGCAATCTAGGCAAAAATTAGGGATTTGGCAAGTAACTGCATCTTGACAAGACTGTGCTGTACATCTGTCATCCGTCAGGGATTCTCGATTCGTCGTCGACCGAAGCTCCGAATACATCGAAAATTCGGAATGGTAGAGGAAAGGTCATTATGTTCAATGTAGCCCTCTCCAATATATATATCACCGGTTTCAAATTTGTACAGATCTATGGAGTCTCGCCCTTTGCAGACTACCATTCCATTACATCTATTTGAGCTTTTACCCAATTATTTGCATTCTTATTTGTTTCAACTCAACAAATGTTTTGCATGTTTTAATTGATAAAGTATCATTGTTTTCAAAATAAACAAATTTTTCAAAAAAAATTGTTCTTAAACAAAGTGAACATTCACGATGATGGAAGGATACCTAGGAGACCCGCAGTGCTCTCCCGAGGGTGGTATGATTACCAACAGGTAAGACAATTGTTCGTATCTCGAGCATGACTGTATCTTTGTCCTGCAGAACCTCATATGGTCTCTCCTCAGTGAATTTGCCCGACGCAGTGTTGTTTGAAGTTGTTCATCTTCATGTTCCCGGCAGTACAGATTCTTCCTCCAAATCCCTGTTAGCTCTATTGTGGGGCATCCCCAGTAGAGTGCTGTTTGAGCCCTATCGTGGGGCATCCCCAGCAAGTTTGCTGTTTCGGACATTATTGTGGGGCAGCTCCCCTAGCAGAGTGTTTACTGAAGACTTCAACTTTCGCCTCTCCAGCAGGCCCGTCTTCCTCTCCACCAGCATGGGTGTTTTTCTTTGAAGATTCAGTATTTGGTGGATCAACATCCCAGTACTATGTCATGCCCTCAGATGGATCCCCTAGCGGAGTTGTTGGCATGATGAGCTTTCTCAATGCCTATCTATCCTCATCAGGGATCTGGTTGCTTCTTGGTATCTCTGATCTCAAGCACAAGTTGTTGTGGCGCGTCCGCCTGTATGTTGAACTCTTTTCTCCGGTGGTGACCGACGATCCCTCCGGAAGCCTCTTGTGGCTCTTCCTCCCCTGCAGGATGAGGACTTTGGTTTTCTCCCCGGATGGTTGATTCCCGGACCTGTGTGTTGAGCATGTCTGTTTGTCAGCATTCATCATACATTTTAGGTAGACTGCATACATGCATAATCATAGCATTTGGATACTCATGTTGCAGCTGTTGCCGGGTATCTGTTGATTGTTACCTCCTGCTTTTTTACAAATCTCTCCAGTAGATTTTCCTCAAGCAAATATGGGTGTGTCTGATCTCTCCATGTAGAGTCTACCCCTTAAGCAGAAAGTGTCTATCCTTTCCTGCACTCCCCACTGAGATACCTCCTCGTGGATGACGGTTGTTTCCGTTCCCTCCCTACACGGGATGGGTTTTCCCTATTGAGTTCTTTCCTCATTAGGATGAGTCTTGTTTCAGTCTGCCTTTTTGGATCGATCCTAAATGGCTACCCGTTGACTGTCTCTTGTGCTTCCCTGGGGCATAAATGAATAGTCGCTCACTAACCGGCACTCATTCATTTCACCCTCAGCGGAATTTTTGGCCTCTACCTACAAACCGGTAGTTGTAAGTCCTATCTTTGTGGTTTTCTACCCACAAGCCGGTAGTTGTAAAATCCCACTTTCATCCCCTGGCGGATATTGTTTGTGGGCCTCTACCTATAAACCGGTAGTTGTAAGTCCTATCTTCGTGGTTTTCTACCCACTAGCTGGTAGTTGTAAAATCCCACTTTCATCCCCTTGTTGGAATTAACCCTGTGTGCTCATCCCGATGATGACTGGTTACTTTTCCATTGGCCTCTACCTACAAACCGGTAGTTGTAAGTCCTATCTTTGTGGTTTTCTACCCACAAGCCGGTAGTTGTAAAATCCCACTTTCATCCCCTGGCGGATATTGTTTGTGGGCCTCTACCTACAAACCGGTAGTTGTAAGTCCTATCTTCGTGGTTTTCTACCCACTAGCTGGTAGTTGTAAAATCCCACTTTCATCCCCTTGTTGGAATTAACCCTGTGTGCTCATCCCGATGATGACTGGTTACTTTTCCATTGGCCTCTACCTACAAACCGGTAGTTGTAAGTCCTATCTTTGTCGTTTTCTACCCACTAGCTGGTAGTTGTAAAATCCCACTTCCTTCCCCTTGTTGGAATTAACCCTTTATGCTCATCCCGATGATGACTGGTTACTTTTCCGTGGTTTTCTGCCTACAAACCGGTAGATGTAATCCCCTCTTTGTGGTATTTGATACTCTCTTCCCCTCTGGATACTTGCCTTGATCAAGCAGTATTGTCCCCATTGGGTCTTCACTTTCTTTTTGGATACTTGCTCCGAGTTAGCAACTTTATCCTCTTTTGATTGGTCATCTTTTGCATACCTAGTCTGGTACCCAGATGCCTTTCCTTTCGGTCGTTTATCCATTTAACAACCTACAACCCGGTTATGGATAATCTTCCATGCGAGGGTATTATCTATGTTCCGACGGCTATAGATAATATGTCTCATGCGCTCTTTGGTCAATCTTTCGATTGTTATCACCAGCGGAGTAAGATTCGTATTCCCTGCGGAATCGGATGTTCATCCTTTAACAAGTTTGCCTTCGCTCTCTTCAGGATGTTTTCGGTCGATTATTCATTTAACAACCTACAACCCGGTTATGGATAATCTTCTCATGCACTCTTTGGTCAATCTTTCGATTGTTATCACCAGCAGAGTAAGATTCGTATTCCCTGTGGAATCGGATGTTCATCCTTTAACAAGTTTGCCTTTGCTCTCTTCAGGATGTTTTCGGTCGATTATTCATTTAACAACCTACAACCCGGTTATGGATAATCTTCCATGCGAGGGTATTATCTACGTTCCGACGGCTATAGATAATATGTCTCATGCGCTCTTTGGTCAATCTTTCGATTGTTATCACCAACGGAGTAAGATTCGTATTCCCTGCGGAATCGGATGTTCATCCTTTAACAAGTTTGCCTTCGCTCTCTTCAGGATGTTTTCGGTCGATTATTCATTTAACAACCTACAACCCGGTTATGGATAATCTTCTCATGCACTCTTTGGTCAATCTTTCGATTGTTATCACCAGCAGAGTAAGATTCGTATTCCCTGTGGAATCGGATGTTCATCCTTTAACAAGTTTGCCTTTGCTCTCTTCAGGATGTTTTCGGTCGTTTATTCATTTAACAACCTACAACCCGGTTATGGATAATCTTCTCATGCACTCTTTGGTCAATCTTTCGATTGTTATCACCAGCAGAGTAAGATTCGTATTCCCTGTGGAATCGGATGTTCATCCTTTAACAAGTTTGCCTTCGCTCTCTTCAGGATGTTTTCGGTCGATTATTCATTTAACAACCTACAACCCGGTTATGGATAATCTTCCATGCGAGTTTATTATCTATGTTTTGACGGCTATAGATAATATATCTCATGCACTCTATGGTCAATCCTTCGATTGTTATCACCAGTCGAGTAAGATTCGTATCTCTTGTGGGATCGAATGTCCATCCTTTAACAAGACTGTTTTTCTAGCCCTCTTCAGGATGTTGAGTGTTTTGGAACACAAACCAATTCACGCTTCGGCGCTCAAGCCATGGTTATCCCTGTGTTACCATTTATTTTGGTATCCAGGTCGACGTTTCTGTTTCGGTATTCAGGCCGATTTCTTTTCCGTTCCAGACGGATTGTCCTTTCAAGACTGTTTCTTTGCCGATCCTGACAGGCATTCTTGTATTATATCCAGCCGGTGCAAATTTCTACGGTTCTTTTGTATTCAATCCCTGTTTACCCTGAAAGTCTGATAGCCACTGCTATCATCCGTTCGGGTTCCCAGCTGATTGAATAGGGGCAGCTGTAGCACCTCAAATTTGCACCTATCATTATACATACCATTTCATTTTAGGTCATAGCATATCATAGTCTATTGCATAACATTTGCATTGTCTTCAGTTGCCTCAAGAGCAAGCAAGCAGAAATTAGGTCAAACTGATCAGGAGATCAGTCCACTAATCAAGCAAGGGTGTTTCTCAAGGAATCAAAGCCCTAGGGTTTGCCCAACAAGTTCACATGACTAGAGGGTTCATTTGAAGTGTTCAAGTCAAGGGTTGAAGGCTCAAAGGCCATCAGTGCATGTACAGACAATCAGAAACCCTAGACAGTCAGCAGTCAGTCAAAGCAGTGGATGGTGGCCATTCTTGTGGAATTTGGGCACCATGGTCAATAATCAAGAGTTCATATGTCTTGGGACATCATTTGAAGTTAAAGTCTCAAGGAACTAGGGTTTGGAATTCATCAGAAGTGCACAGTCAGTCCAAAACCCTAGAAAAGTCAAAGTTGGTCAACTGTGGTTGATTCTATGGTTTTGATGGATGGAAATGGTTGGAGAGAGCTTATTCATGTCCTAATAGGCCTCATATGTCATGGCAATCAACATCATGGAAGAATTTGAAGCAAATCAGAAAATTTCCAGAAATAGAAAGTGGACCTGTAATTTCAACTGCCAAAAATGGAAACTTCTTGATCTTAAACTTACATCATGATACAAGCTTCAAATGAATTTTTGCCCAACATGAAAGTTGAAGGTCTTGTTCTCCCATTTTCAAAAAGTCCAAGAACTCTCAAATCCCATGTGTGGTTGTCAAGATATGATCAATTCATTTTCACAAAATCTTGAACTTCAAAGGGGCATATCTCTCAAACCATAAGGCCAAATTTGGTGGGGTTTTTTCCTACAAATCACATTTTTCATCCTCTTTCCAAAAATATAAATTTCACCTTCCAAAACCTTGCCAATCAAAATGGCATTTTTGGACCTATTCCTTTAAAAATCCAAGTTTGACTCATAGTTGACTTTTTGATCTATGGACTTTTTCTTAATTTGACCAATTGGGATCCACTTTATACCATATTTGTGACATGTTCCAAGCATCATTTCATGTTCATGCCATCTCCATACCACATTTTGGACCAAAAATGCATAATTGACAAATGGTGCAAATAGCTTCACAAATGCAAGGCAAGCTAGCAAATCATTAAACAGACAACAAACAGCATAAGTAATGGCCCTGTACAGCATAACCAAGGCCCAATTTCGTGGCACATACACCTCCATTTACTCATTTGTTTCCAACTTAGCAATTTGCAACCAAGGCCCAATTTCGTGGCACATACACCTCCATTTACTCATTTGTTTCCAACTTAGCAATTTGCAAAAAGGGCCATTTGATTAAACTTGGATTAGCATGTGATAATGTGAGCTAAAACAGATGGATATAAACATTTTCTCTGCTCATTTGAACCCTAGCCACCACTGGAAAACCACAGAAAACTGCAATTCACTTCTTCTAGCATTTTTGCATTTTGAAAAATTCTGAGCCAACCATCAAAAGGCACGAGCAATCCTTGATCCCTCCTTCACCTATGCAACATTTTGAGCTCATTCTAACCATCATTCCTCAACTGTAACCCTCTTTCAAGCTCTGCATTTTCAAAGCATCTCCGATGGCAACTTGAGATTTGAGGAGGTCCAAGCAAGTTTGAGCTGAACAAGCTTCATCATCCATCATTCTGTAGCTGTGTGGTCGTCTGTTTTGAACTATATCACTCAACACCACCCTGTTTCACATTGTCTTCAAAAACAAGTAAGCAATTCGACCTTAATCATTTGCCATGCCATGATGTATTTATGAAAGATCTTTTTGAGTTGGTTCTAATGAACTAAAGCATGCTTAATTTGGTTGTGTTTTGATCAAGAAATCTTGATTTTCATTTTTGTGTACAAGTGCATTTTTTCATCGATTTGGTTTGGCTATGATGATTTGATGAAAACTGGTGCCATGTTTGTGTTACCTGAGGTTTAATGATGCTGTTGGTACCTTTGATTTCAATTTCTGGGCACATTAAATTTCGAGATGCATGATGATGAATGTGTGTATGCTGTTCATGCTAAACCTAACTCTGCCCAGATTTTCTCATGGTTAATGATTTGCTTTGATTGTTGGTTAATGCTGCATAAGGATAGTATTTCATGGCCATGTTGATTATGGATGTTGTTTATGTTTGTTTGTGCTTGATGATGATGAATGTTGAGAAACCTTGGCTGTTAAACCCTAGGGTTTTTGAAAAACCCAGAAACTTTGAAATGGATTGGTCGGTGCACTGTTCCATTGGCTGAGAGCCAATGGGAACATTTCCTCACACTCACCCAAAACGCACAGTTTAAGTAAGTGAGCTCAATATTACACAATTGCCACTGCGCTGACCTTGTTGACCACTAGTCCATGTTACTTGTTCATGTTTGCTTCAAAACTTCACTCAACTTCAAAGATCAATTTCTCATTCATTTTAATTCCAAAAATCCTAAAATTTTTGCATGATGATCACAAAGATGTCTAGTATTTTATTGTGATTTTTAATTAATTTTCCATTGGCTGGATTTTAATTGATAATTATTTTCTTGACATGTGTGCATAAATGGTACATTGAGCCATTCCTTTTGTGAAATTGTCATGATGCATCCAATGAGCCTGAAATTTTTTGTGGTGAAACTAGACACATTGACCTTTGTTTCCATGAAGAGTTTATACATTTCTCATTTGTGGTTTGCTAGTTGTGAATTTTTGAACTAGGGTGTGACAATTTGTGTCACACCAATGATATGCAAATGTATGATTTTTGTTTACATGTCTCTTGGCCTCCAAACAATTTGAAATTTTGCATGAATGATTTATCACATGTCTAGTTTGTGTATGAATTTTCTTGGAATTAATCATGCTGTTTTCCATTTATTTGAGAATTTTCTTCCATGCTTAGTCATTTGTTGACTTTATGTGATACATGTTGCCAAATCTTTTGTGAAATTCTCAAATCTTATTGTATGATCATGAAATTTCATATGTGATAACTAGACATCTTGAGCTTTGCATTGATGTTAACCTCACTCATTTCTCTTCTGTTTTCAAATTGATATGATTTTTTGAAGTTGACCCATGTTTGTTGACTTTCATTGTGCTTACTTGAAATTGGTTTGACTTCATGATTTTAATTGACTGCCTTCCTCTCATCCAAATGCATTGAAATTTGGCATGCTTGCCATGCTAGATGTTAGGATTGAATGTGATTTATTTCATAATTTTTGAGATTGTTTGAGTTGACTTTTGATGCAAGTCATTCTGTTGACTTTTGTGTGCTTTCCTTTGCTTTACTTTGACTTCAAATGTTCATGAAATGATCATAATGCATGATTTGAATGTGGGCCCAATTGTGATAGCTTCTCAAATGTTTGACTTTGGTTCTGGTTGACTTTTACTTGCTGCTTTGACTTTTTTCTTTTACCCTTGACCCTAGGCTAGTCCTAGTGGTCTTCTGTGCTTACTATTGAGTTCCTGTTTCAGGTTGAGCACCATTGCCATTGAGATCATACAAATGTGATTGGTTTTGATTACATATCATGTACTAACCTTTGTTTTGTAGGTTTGACTCATGTGTTTGAGTCTTGCTTTGCACAGTTGACCTTCTGTGGTTGACTGTTTATTCATTTCCTTTTGCTTTGAACTGTTGACTTGTTTACTAATAAGTTTGACTTTTTCAGGTACACTTTAGTTGCTTTAGTTGCTTGCTTTGCTTTTTAGCAATTGCTTTGAGGTAAACATTTCTTCTTCATGTAGTCTGGAGACCCGGTCTGTTATTTGACCGGGCAAACTGTCTGAAGTCCTCCTTAAGAGGCAATGCTTGTGTATGTTTAAAATTGTCCCAAGCAGGAAAAGTCCTTCAAGTAAGGCAATTGGTGGAAGGTAGGGATATGCAATCTATCCCCCACTACTCTTGTTGTGTCATCCCTCTGCTCACACTACTGTGTGTTGATGCATTGGGATACAAACCCAAGATCTTGTACAAAGTGTACAGTGTCAGAGTCTTCGAGTATAGAAGGGTTCCCACTTTCTGGACCCATGCTCATTTGTCTATTAGCTCTCCCTGGCCAGGGATAAGAGCTGTGAGGTCTCATCCTCACTTCATCCTTTCATCTGCTTCACCTTAGCCTCTCAATGGCAAGGTTAAGAGCACACTTACCCTATTCCAGTTGGCCCTAGTGCCTAACCTTTTGCTTGAGCCTCTTGTATGCATATAGTGTGTGCTACCTGTGCTTTTGTTTGTTTGCCTTGTTTGCTTTCGCCCTCGTTGCGATCCTTTCTCTCGCCCTCGTTGCGATCGAGCCTTTTCCTTTCTCTCGCCCTCGTTGCGATCGAGCCTTTTCCTTTCTCTCGCCCTCGTTGCGATAGAGTCCTTTTTCCCTGCCAGCCGAACTACGGCAACTCTGATTCTCATGTTCAGATGAGATACGTAGGCACGAGACGCGATGTCTTGCCGAGTTTGACTAACAACTAACACTAACTCTTTTCTCTCACCCCTGTGTGATTGAGATCTCTTCTTTTCTCTCGCCCTCGTTGCGATTGAGACCTCCCCTTTCTCTTGCCCTAGTTGCAATCGAGACCCTTGCTTCCTGTGCAAGCCTTGTTCAGGATAGGTTGGCCCTTGTGCCATTTAGCTAGAAACCTTAACTTAGGGTTGACTTTTTGCATGACAACATCTAGGCTCGAGTCGTAGTCTCCCTAGAGTTGTGTCTCCCTCTGTTATCTGGTTAGGCTAGATCCTTTGTCCCTGCGTAGGGGAACTACATCGCCCTGATCTTCATACCAGATGAAGTATGTAGGCAGGAGATTGAGCTGATCTCCCCGGGCGCCTTTTCTTTTCTTTTGTGTGTGTTGTTTGACAGTTGTAAGCTGAGTCCCCGACTCCCTATCTATCTGTTGTGTTGTTTTGGTTCGGATGCTGACATAAGTCCAGTGATTGGCAGTCGGGCTCCACGTTTGCCTGTGTCTTGTTTGTGTGCGTGTCAGCCGAGCTACGAATGCTCTGATTCTTCTCTCGTCCGAGAAGATACGTATGCATAGGATGCGATATCCTAGCGAGCATGTGTCGTTTCCCCAGTCCGAACTACTTCGACTCTGATGTCTATGCCTGATAGACTAAGTAGGCCCAAGATGCGATATCCTGCCGAGTCGGTTTCAGTCAGTTTCTTTTGTCTCTTTCAGCCAGTGTGTGTGTGTTTGAGCAGTGTTTTAGCAACCAATTTTCCTTCCTTTTGTGCGTGGATCCCGTAGAGTACTACGGATGCGTAGGGTGCCTAACACCTTCCCTTCGCATAACCGACTCCCGAACCCATCCTCTTTGGTCGCGAGACCATGTTCTTTCCTAGGTTTACTTCGAGCGTTTCCTTTCCCTCCTTTGGGATAAATAACGCACGGTGGCGGCTCTGTTGTTTCTTTCTTTTCCCGCCAGTTTTTCGCGCGATGCGACACCCCTTGTTGGCACATTTACTTTATACATGTTTGTTTTGTATGTGTTGTATCCCTGCAGGTAGCGCGGTTCCTTCGTCAAGGACTGCCCTTTTGCCTTTGAGCATCCCAAACCCTAAAACCCAAAGCAACACGTTAACTCCTTCTACTACATGCGAGTAAGTCTCCAAAGGTCGAGCATCCGGTAGATTGCGTAGTGACGTCGTTCGTCCAAAACCCAATCCATAACCCCATAGTTAGCCGAACTACGGCTTGCTCTGATTCTCATTCCAGATGAGATACGTAGGCATAAGACGCGATGTCTTAGCGAGCACACATCCCCCCAACCCATAGGTCAGCCGAGCTACGAAGACTTTGATTCTCATATTCAGATGAGATACGTATGCAGTGGATGCGACATCCGCGCGAGTCATTTTCATTTAACCCTTTTTTTTTGGTAAACAGCACAAGATAAACTCACACCCTTTAGACAAGAATTACAAAAGTGGATCCCGTAGAGTACTACGGATGCGTAGGGGTGCTAATACCTTCCCTTCGCATAACCGACTCCCGAACCCAAGATTTGGTTGCGAGACCCCGTCTTGTCCTTTCCTTTTTCAGGTTTACTTCGAGCGTTTCCTTTCCCTCCTTTGGGATGAATAACGCACGGTGACGACTCTTCTGTCATTTTCTTTCGCCGGTTGTTTCTTCGCGCACTGTATTTTTCAGGTTGCGACAATACGTGGCTCCGGCGTTCTTCAAACCGAAGGGCATCACTCCATAACAGAATGTTCCCCAAGGTGTGATGAATGTTGTCTTCTCCATATCCTCGGGTGCCATTTTGATCTGATTATATCCGGAAAATCCGTCCATAAATGAGAAGATATTGAATTTAGCTGTATTGTCTACCAACATCTCAATGTGTGGTAGAGGGAAATCGTCTTTCGGACTAGCTTTATTCAAATCATGGTAATCCACACACATCCGGACTTTTCCTTCTTTCTTAGGCACGGGCACAATATTGGCCACCCATTGAAGATACGTAGAAGTCACCAGAAACCCCGCGTCAATTTGCTTCTAAACTTCCTCTTTGATCTTCACTGCCATGTCAGGATGAGTTCTTCTGAGCTTCTGCTTCACAGGCACGCACTCAGGCTTCAAAGGCAGGAAATGTTGCACAATATTTGTATCTAGACCTGGCATGTCTTCGTACGACCAAGCAAAGATATCGGAATATTCTCGTAGCAATGCGATCAACCCCTTCTTCACAGACTCTTCAAGGAATGCCCCAATCTTCACTATTCGAACACAATCCTCAAACCCCAAGTTGACTGTTTCCAGATTCTCAAGATGCGGCTGAATGATCTTCTCTTCGTGCTCAAGAAGACGAGTAATCTCATCGGGAATCTCTTCAACATCATCTTCCTCTGCCTCGAATACAGGGAATTCAAAATTGGGAGATGGCATTGGATTATTATGTTCAATGGGTTTAAGAATCAACCTGCATAATGATTTTGGATATAAAAGCTTTTAGAAAACAAACAAGACAATCATTATACAGATGAAAAGATTGATTTTATTCTTGTTTTTTAGGGTTTTTTGTGATCACCGATTTCATGCAAAAAGCAAAAAGTGAAAATAATTGGAAAAACAAACATTTAACATGAATTTATTGAATGAAAATATCATTGTATAAATGTTGCCAACAATGTCATCACTTCTCCTTTTGGCATGGGAGAAGGGTTTTTTAACAAAGTGAATCATTACTCTGACTTATGGATAACTGTAGGAACATCCACAGCAACCCAATTGTTGCAGATCCCGCCAGGGATGACAAAGTTGTCAGAATCCTCGGCATCCTCTTCCAGAACAGCAGCAGCCTCTTCGCTCTGAGCGGTGTGGATGAAACCTCCACTCTTGAACAACCCTTTCTCATTGAAGACCCCAGAAGAAAAGCCAATGCCAACCCGGGACTTGTTATCTTCAAGCTCGATCATTTTTCCTAGACCAGCAACTGCACCACATTCGATGGCCAGTTTCGCATCTCGATAGGAAGCAAATGAAGGAGTTCTCTTCTCAACAGGCTCGGCTATAGATAAAGCTTGGAAAGGCGTTCCAACTTCATCCTCAGCATCTATGTATGATAAGGAAGACAAGTGGCTAACCAGGAGAGCCTTTTCTCCCCCTACCACTACCAATTTCTTGTTCTTAACGAATTTCAGCTTCTGGTGTAGGGTGGATGTCACGGTGCCAGCCTCGTGAATCCATGGTCTGCCTAAGAGACAGCTATAGGATGGGTGGGTATCCATAACCTGGAAGGTTATCTGGAAATCGCTTGGTCCAATCTTGATTGGGAGATCAACTTCCCCAATCACGGTCTTACGCGACCCATCAAAAGCTTTCACAACAACTCCACTCTGCCTCATGGGAGGCCCTTGAAATGACAGTCTAGAGAGAGTGGATTTTGGCAATACATTCAGGGATGACCCAGTGTCCACCAGCACATTGGACATGGCGTCGTCTTTGCAATTCATAGAAATGTGTAATGCCAAGCTGTGGTCTCTTCCCTCCTCAGGGAGATCAGAGTCACAGAAACTCAAAGTGTTACAAGCAGTAATGTTTGCAACAATGCTGTCAAACTGTTCTATTGTGACGTCATGATCGACATAAGCCCTATCCAAGACTTTCTGCAGAGCCTCTCTATGCGGTTCTGAATTCAGAAGCAACGATAGCACGGAGATCTTGGATGGTGTTTGTAGGAGTTGATCGACAACATTGTACTCACTCTTCTTGATGAGCTTCAGCATCTCATCACAGCCTTTTTTCGAATTGCCACTAGGGCCACCAGAAGCAGGAGTCTTTTTTGCAGAGGAGGGTTTAACAACAAGTGCGGGGTTCGGAGAATTCACAACATTCCCAACCGGATGCTCAACAGAGTCAGCCACAGCCTGCGGCTTCGGGGGTGCAAAAAACACACGTCCGCTACGGGTCAACCCACTGACATCAGCAATGTTCACAACAGAGGAGAACGACAGAGTCACCTCTTTCCCATCTTCTATAGCAACGGCATTGTATCAGAATGGGATTGCCTTGTCGGAAGAATAAGGCACAGGACCGGCAGGTTTGATAATCATGGCAGGAGAAACCTTCTGCTTGCTACCATCATATCTAATGATAACAGGCTCAGGGATCCTGAACACCGGAGAAATCACATTAACCTCAGGTTCATCTTCATCAACATTTCTGTTTTGAAGGATCTCAATGACACCTTCATCCAGTAATTCCTGAAGATCTTTACGCACTTGGCGACAGCCCAGACGATTAACATAGCAGATACGACATTTGTCATGGTCGTGCTCCAAATGACTGTAATCACACAGCAAACGATGCAACTCGACCAATGACTGTCGAATATGACTGACATATTTGACCTTGTATTTGCCAGGGCAGCCCTGGACCATGTTAATTGATTTCCCATGCTCGGGCAGTGGGTTCTTCTTAACATTAGGACCTGCGTCCTCAAAGCTCAAAATGCCGCATCTCATAAGGTCTTGAACCTTAGTCTTTAGCTGAAAGAAGTTCTCCACATCATGACCGGGAGCACCCGAATGATAGACACAGTGCAAATCGGGCTTATACCACCATTGAGGGTTGATCGGTATAGCTGGCGGGTCTCTCGGAGTAATCAGTTTCCGCTCTATCAAAGAGGGATACAGCTCTGCGTATGACACAGGAATTGGATCGAAAGTGATCTTCTTCCTCTCATAACTCGTACTGGCTTGATTACTGTTGCGAGGCTGGTAGGCCTACTGCTGAGGACGATGCTGCTGCTGATATTTCTGATGTGGTTGTTGATTATTGTTGTGCTGATGATACTGCTG
The DNA here is from genome assembly GCF_024323335.1 of Lathyrus oleraceus. Lineage (NCBI taxonomy): Eukaryota > Viridiplantae > Streptophyta > Magnoliopsida > Fabales > Fabaceae > Lathyrus > Lathyrus oleraceus. The sequence goes on from NC_066585.1 coordinate 184,210,929, forward strand.
GTTGTCTCTAAAGACAGGTGCTATATGAGCCACCTGGTGCTGGTTGCTGGCTGAACGTACAGGCTTCCTCCTCACAGAGGGTCTTCTGGGCTTCACATGGGATTGCACAACATGTGCCTCTCCATCTTTCTTCTTCGTAAACGTCCCATATCGTTTGCTAGAAGAGCCTTCATCCTTGGTCAGACGTCCTTCACGGACTCCTTCCTCTAGTCGCATCCCCATGTTCACCATCTCGGTGAAGTCAGAAGGAGCACTAGCAATCATCCGCTCGTAATAGAATGAGCTCAAGGTCTTCAGAAAGATCTTGGTCATTTCTTTCTCTTCCAGCGGAGGCACAATCTGAGCTGCCAACTCTCGCTACCTCTGGGCGTACTCTTTGAATGTCTCCTTGTCCTTCTGAGACATGGCTCTGAGCTGATCCCGATCGGGAGCCATATCTATGTTGTATTTGTACTGCTTGATGAAGGCTTCGCCAAGATCATTGAAGGAACGGATGTTCGCACTGTCCAGACTCATATACCACCGCAGTGCGGCACCGGACAGACTGTCCTGGAAATAATGAATGAGTAGCTGATCATTATCCGTTTGAGTTGACATTTTCCTGGCATACATGACCAGGTGGCTGAGACGGCAGGTGTTCCCCTTGTATTTCTCAAAGTCAAGGACCTTGAATTTCACAAGAATTTTCACACCAGGAACCAAACAAAGTTCGGCAGCAGATTTGCCGAAGAGGTCCTTTCCTCGAAGATTCTTCAATTCCTTGCGCAGCTCAAGATATTGGTCATTCATCGCGTCCATCTTCTCATGAACATCTGGGCCCTCAGACGGCTCAGAATGATAGATGGTGTCGTCTACCCTATGAACGGTATGCACGACAGGAGGAGGAATAGCAAGGACCGGGCTAGATGTCGGTATAGAAGCAAATGTTGGAGCAGGAATATCGGGCATAAAGCCAGGAGGCATCCCCCACGAAAACCCGGACGGCATGGCTGTTGGCACAAAGTGGGCACTGGCAGCTGGCACAGTAGAGGAAACGGTCTCAGAGATGACTGTCCTCTGGGGAGGAGTTGCAGGAGTTGGAGACGACTGATTCTGAGCAGCCAGGAACGACTCCATCAAAGCACTCAGTCTGGCGACTTCCTCTTTGAGCTCATGGTTCTCTTGCTCTAGATGATCCATCAATCTGGAAGAGTTGGCTCTGGTGTAGTACCGGTGAGTCAGCTTGTCTTCAAAATAAATGAAGAGCACAGAGTTAGACCACAAGACCAGAAGCTGAGAACAACACCTGCTTATGCAAATGATGCATCCAATGCTCGTGCATATGATTTGTTTTTATTTCAAAGGAACTTTAAGGTTTTATTTGCAAATTTTGAAAATATTAAGCATTTGATCGCATATGGAAATATCTCATCAAATATATCTGAGAAAAGAAGTACAGCATTGTCAATCGATTACAAGAGAAAAGGAAAATAAACATCCTATGGATCCCTAGAAGCTCGGGACGCAGGAAGATAAGCTGCACGAAGCCTCTTAACCTCTCTCTCATACGCTGCTTCCATATCTGCCTTCTCTTTAGCGAGTCGGTCATACCTCCTTTTCCAGAACTTGGAAGACTGAGGAAGTAGAGAAGTCCAGGCATCATCAGGATCATTAATGACCTGATGCTCGAGGAACTCGATCAGAGCATCTTTCTCCTTAAGCTGTTGAAGCAACTCTTCTCTTTCACGGATCCAGGCACGTGAAAGGTCTTCGTCTCTCAACTCCTCTACTCCTTGGTTAGAGAGGGTTGAAGGCCCAGCCACAACCAAAGGTGTAGGTCTCGGATAATCGTAAGGCATGAGATACTCAGATGCTCTCTTCCTTACCCAAGCAGTATACGGCTCCAATGCAATGCAGTTCTTCGGACCCACCTCGCTCCTGCCCTTCCTATGGATCTTGCGCCAAGCGCGAACCATTCTGCTCTTCAAGCCTTGGGGATCTTTACCCTCCTGAAAGAACACACCTTCTAACAGAATGTTATTAGGTTTATCCTTTAGGGGGAACCCAAGCTGACGACGTGCTAACACAGGGTTGTAGCTAATCCCACCAAGAGATATCATATACACGATTATACCAAGAGATATCATCATTAGTGAGAGACATAAGCCTCGTAGACCACCGTAGACATCCCTTGTTCTCCTTGAAGGCGAGCGTCTGAGGTAAGTGAGAAATAAACCACTTATACAACAGATGCAAATAGCACACAATAGCGCCACTACCCTTTGTGTTCCTCAGATGCAAAGAGAAATAGGTATCACCCAACAGAGTCGGAACGGGATTAAGAGCAGAGAAGATCCTAATAGCATTCACATCCACAAACTTGTCGATGTTAGGGAACAATACCAACCCATAGATGAGAAGTACAAATATGGCTTCAAAGGCATCCTCACTCATGGCCTTCCCATAAACGGTAGCTTGAGCGATGAGGAACTCAGAAGGGAGACCTTGAATTCCACCTTTGGTAGTCATATGAGCTTTATCCAAGGATTCATCTATATGCAACAAGTCAGCTATCTCTTGAGAAGTAGGAATACTCTCCAAGCCACTAAACGGCACCTGATCCAGAATCAGTATACCCACCAGATAAGCATACTCTTCAAGGGTAGGTGTAGCACCTCAAATTTTCACCTCCCATTTTGTACATACATTTTCATTTTAGGTCATTAACATTTGCATTGTTCATTGCATAGTCTACCAAGTCATCAGTCAAGACTGGTCAGGAGATCCAGTTGTGCAAGCAAGCCAGTGCATTTCCTATGGAAGCAAAGCTCTAGGGTTGGTTCAATGAGTTCATGTGACCTAGGGATCATTTTGAAGTGGTTTGGCCAAAGGTCGGATGTTCAAAGCTCATCAGTCAAGATGCAATTCATCTGAAACCCTAGAAAGTCAACCAAAGGCAACTGTCAATTCAATCATGGATTTGAAGGTGGGAGATGATTAGAGAGGCCTCATTCATGTCCATACAAGTCTCATTTTAAATTTCAAACATCTACATTGAAGAATTTGAGGTCAGATGAAAACTTTCCAAAAATAGTAAGTGACCTGTAATTTGAAATTGCCAAAAATGGAAAGGTTTTCTCCTCAGGTTTACATCATCAAGCAAGCTTCAAATGAAATTTTGTCCAACACGAAAGTTGAAGATCTTGCTCTCCCATTTCCAAAAAGTCAAAGATCATGAATTTCTCATGTATGGTTGAAAAGATATGGATCAATCATTGCCAAGCTAATTTGAACTTCAAGAATGCATAACTTTCAAACCATAAGGCCAAATGGAGTGGTTCTTTTTTGTACATTCATGACTTGACATACACTATCCAAATTATGCATCACATGCCATGCATTCTCATCACAAAAATATTTGGTTTTTCATTTGAATTTTGGAGGGAAATTCCAAATTTGAAAATTAGGCATTGTTTTCATATTCTAGCATTGCATTTGGTTGCCAAACAACATTTCAAGTGATTTCCAAGCAGAATTCGTGCACTGTTACATTGCTTTTCCATACATAAGGGTGAATTTGCAAATTGGCCAAAACACCTTGTTTTCACTAATTACACTTGCATTGGTTAAGCATGATTAACAAACTTGATTAACAGATCATATATAAGTCTAATCCTAACAGAAAATTGCATTAACACATCACAATTTCCAGATCTGAAAATTTTCACACATTGTGCTCTCAAACTTTTCTTCAATTTTCTTCATACACCTTGCCTTGTTCTTGATCAAATCATCATCCATGAGCATTGTGGAGCATTTTGGAAGCAGGATTCGAAGGATTTCATACAGATTTGAGGACTGTTGAAGCTCACACTTATCCATGGCAGTTGGAGATTCAAGCAAGATCAAGCACGATTGAGCTCTCATTCTTCATCCATTCATCCATATAAGCATTAAGGAAGATCTGTTCCTGCTTTTCAAGACCTGAATCCATTGATTTCACTTCTGCATCTTCTTGAAGGTCAGAATTCGAGTTCTATAATTCATGAAATTGTTATATGGATGTTGTAGATCCTTCATCACTGAGTACACTGAGCTTTGTTTCACTGATTTTCATGAAGTATTGTGTTAGTTATGCTAGATCTAAGTTTGACATGTGAAACTTCTTGTGTTCGATTTGCTGGATATATGTTGATTCATGTTAAACCAAGCTTGGATTCATGTTGTATGATGTGAGAGGAACACGATGATGTGATTATTTTGAATTTCTGTGCATATGTGTTCTTGAGCGTATGAACATGATGAATATTGATGAAGCTGTTAGGGTTTTATTCCCAGAAGTGTGTTTGATCTCTTCAACGTGTGTTTGCATGCGTTTAGTTGTTAATGGACATGTACTGGTCCAAGTGTCATGTGCGTGGCATGATGATTGGTCCTAATTGCTTCGCCCTGCCACATCAGTTAAGTGAAACGGTGCGTTTCACTTAACTAGCGCGCTAGTTCAAATAATTCCTCTCTTCGATTCTGGCCGGCGCCATTTCCAAATTGCATTTCATATTTTATGTCATTTCCTTTACATATTCATCCATATGCTTTCACATGATTTTTTAATTTTTCATTCACTTCTAAAATTCATAACTCAATGAATATTCATCCAAATCATGTGTGGATTTTTGCATTATTCTCCATTTTATGTCTAGTTTTTTATGACTATTTTTCCACAATTTGTGCCTAGATAAAAAAATGTTTTGGCCTAGGGTTTGTGTATGCATGTCCAATTTGTACCTTGCTTGCCATATGCTTTGTGAAATGATGAGTTTTAATCCAATGCCTTTGAAACTTTGCATGCTTAAACTAGACATCTTGCTGGACATTTTGGTGTTGAGTTTGCATTTTTCTCATTTTTGGTTGCTGAGATATGCTCATGTTAATGTAGGTGTGACAATGTGTGTCACACCTTTGCTTGCTCAATTTGATGATTTTCTTTGCCTTTCCAAATGAATGACAAATGATGTGATTTTCTGAATGATGCTTCTTCTGGATGTTGTGATTGATCATGAATTTTCTTGGAATTTTTAGACTCATTTCTGATTTGTTAGGGATTTTTCTTTCTGGATTGCCATTTGTGGACTTTTGGATAGTCATGAACTTCAATGCTTTGTGAAATGCTGGTTGTGTATCCTATGAATGTAAAATTTTGCACATTGTTTCTAGACACATTGAAGTTTATTGTGGATTTGGTTTGAGGTCTTTATCATTTGTCAATTCTGTTTTAGGCTTGTGCTAAGTTGATGTATCAAATTGTGTCCTAATTGAGCTTGTTTGTGCTTACCTTGCCTTATGGAATTTGATTGCCTTGCCTAAACTTGTCCAAATGCCTTGATTTTTGGTGTGTTGATCATGTTGTGTGTGCTGTTTAGCCATGATTTTTCTTGAGATTAATTGAATCATTTTTGAATTAATGTGGATTTGTTCATTCTGTTGTTTCAATGTGCTTTCAACTTGCATGCCTTGCCTTATTGGATTTGTGAAATGAATTTGGTTGTTGCTATTGACATGAGACCTTTTGGATTGTGTTCTTAATTGGTTGAGTTTGATTCATGTCAATTTTAATGTTCTGTTTTGAATTATTTCTCCCTCTTTGACCCTAGGCCTTGTCCTAGTGGTTTGTGCTTATGTTTGAGTTTTGTTTTCAGGATAAGAAGCATATGGCCATGAGGGGATTGATTCACATTGCTTGAGTTGGATTATTTGGTTGATGTTGACTAATATTGACTTGTTTTGTAGGTGGCTCTTAGCTCATTTGAGTTGAGCTTGTGCCTCGCACATTGTAGCACTGCTTGTTTGACTATGTCTGTTGACTGTGGACTATTAACTGTCTGTTTGACTTTTTGAGTTGTATACTGATTGAGTTGGATTGTTTTCAGGTACATTAGTTGCTTAAGTTCATTGTGAACTTGTTTTTGCTTTGCTTGGTTGCATAAGCATTGAGGTATAACTTCTCTGACTTCATGTAGTCTGGAAGACCTGTCCTGTTACTTGGGCAGGCACCTGTCTGAAGTCCTCCTTAAGAGGCAATGCTTGTGTTTGTTTATTTTTGTGCCAAGCAGGAAAAGACCTTTGATAAGGCAATTGGCAGATAAAAGAGATGTGTAGTCCATCTCCTGCTAGTCAGTGTGTCATTCACTTTGCTCACACACCTTGTGTTGATGCATTGTGCATAGTAACCCAAGATCTTTTTTGTGTCAGTCACATGTGGATAGAAGAGTTCCTGCTTTCTGAACTCCCACACTTTCATTCGAGTCAAGCTCTCCCAGGCCAGGGATAAGAGCTGTGAGGCACACCCCTCACTTCCCATTTCATCTGCTTCACCCTAACTCTCAATGTTAGGGTTAAGAGCTAACTTCACCTGATTCCAGTTGGCTTGTGTTTCACAGCCTAACCTTGTGTGAGCCCACTTTGTTTGTATATAGTGTGTGCTATTTGTGTGATTGATTGCTTTGCTTGTGCTGTTTAGGATAGCTTGCCCCTGTGCAAGTTAGGTAGAAACCTTGACCTAGGACCATGGTGAATTTGCATGATAACTATTTGGCTCGAGTTAGTCTCCCTTCTAGTATGTCATTTCCCAGTCTCTGGTTAGGCTAGTCCTTTGTCCCTGCGTAGAGGAACTACGTCGCCCTGATCCTCATACCAGATGAGGTACGTAGGCAGGAGATGAGCTGATCTCTCCGGGCGCCCTTTTGTTTTGTTTGTGTGAGTTGTTTCTCCTTTTCTGGTTGGAGTCCGATGTAAGTCCAGTGATTGGCATTCGGTTTCCAGTTGCTTGTTGGAGTCTGACGTAAGTCCAGCGATTGGCAGTTGGTTTCCTGTGTGTGTTTGTTGGTTCGGAGTCTGATGTAAGTCCAGCGATTGGCATTCGGTTTCCATGTTTTCCTGTTTGTGTTTTGTTTGGCGTGCGTTAGCCTAGCTACGAGTGCTCTGATTCTTCTTTAGTCCGAGAAGATACGTATGCATAGGATGCGGCATCCTAGCGAGCATGTTCCCCCTGTCCCGAACTACGTCGACTCTGATGTCTGTGCCTGACAGACTACGTAGGCCCAGGATGCGATATCCTGCCGAGTTAGTTTCTTTTGTTTCCTGTGTCTCTTTCAGCCAGTGTGTGATGTTTGAGCAGTGTTTAGCAACCTTTATCCTTCCTTTTGTGCGTGGATCCCATCGAGTACGACGGATGCGTAGGGGTGCTAATACCTTCCTTTCGCATAACCGACTCCCGATCCTTGCATCTCTGGTCGCGAGACCATGTTCTTTCCAGGTTTACTTCGAGCGTTTCCTTTCCCTCTTTTGGGATAAATAACGCATGGTGGCGGCTCTGTTGTTTCGTTTTCCCGCCGGTTTTTCGCGTAATGCGACAGCTGGCGACTCTGCTGGGGACACAGAGAAGTTGACCTCTTGCTGGTCCATCTTCCCTAAGCGAGTCTCTCCTAGCGCTCTGTAGGATAGGGTTTGGTTGCTTTTGTTGTTTCATTTATTACATTCATTTATTTATTGTTTGCATTTGTAGGTGTTTAATTGGCTGCATTATATGGTAAAACACTAGCTGGATTCTAATGTCTTGACTGATGTCATGACATGGTGTGTATGTGTGACTGCATTGTAGGTTAGAATATCTAACTGTACTCTGATGTCTTGACTGATGTCATGACACACTTGAGTAGTTACTGCAGGATTAGCTAATACAGGATTTAGTGAATGTCAAACTGGATGTTGTGACATTCATTCCTGTCAGCAGATACTAAGGAATAGAACAGCTTGTGTTCTGTTAGAACTTAGTATTCATTTCCAGTCTGGTTATCAAGGAAATACCAGACCTGGCATAAGGCCTACTGACTGAATGTCAAACTGGATGTTATGACATTCATCATTGACAGCATATACTGAACAATAGACAGAGTGGTGTTCTGGTACACTTCAGTATGTTTCTTAGTTTGTTCTTCAAGAGGATAACAGAACTAACTTTAGGCCAAATGTGTAAATGTCAAATTGGATACTTTGACATTTATTAATGTAAGTTGTTACTGTAGAATGGTCAGTTTGGTCATGTACAGGTCAGCAAAATTGTACAGTCTATTTTCTGGAAAAACAGACTTAGCATATGATCCTTGATGTCAAGTTGAATGTCGTGACATTCATTCCTGACAGCATATGCTATATTGTAGATTGTTCAGTTTTCTGTTTCAGCTTTTTCTCAGGCTATTCTTCAGGGATTCAACAACTGAGAGAAAATCCAGGAAATCAACAACCAAGCTACATTTAATGAACCTAACAAATAGCCTATTTGTTAGTAACCTAGATGTGGAATTTAGGGGAACTCGCGTGACCTTAAATTCAGGAGAATACAAGTGCAAAGGCCCAACTACTGCAATATAAAAGGAAGTCGTTCCTTCATTCAGAACTGGGGATTTTGAGGCGTGAAGATTTAGTGTGTCCATCATACTTCACTGCTGTATTTTTGTGAGTCTTGTATTAGACATATCTTGTAAGCCAAGCCATTATCACGTAGATGATTGCATTGGTATAGGGTGTTCATTGAGTTGTAAGTGTTGTGTCGCTCAAAGCTTTTAAGCGTGAGTGCTGTGTATCTTGATTAAAGCTGTAAAGCACAATCAAGAGTTGTTTGAAGTGTGACTTCAAAGTTGTCTTTAATATTGATTAAAGGTGGTAATCACTGAGGTGATTGAGGGGGAGTGAGTAGGAACTCTGATCTTAGTGTAAGAATTGAAATTGCATTGGGTAGGGATTAAGTGACAAGTTGTAAACGGGTGAGTTTAGCTTTGAATTAATACTACTGATAGTGGATTTCCTCCCTGGCTTGGTAGCCCCCAGATGTAGGTCATGTTGGACTGAACTGGGTAAACAATTACTTGTGTTATTTACTGCACTTACTTTTAAGTTCTGCATAATTCTTGTCTGTGCAGAATTGGATGTCATAACAACCCGAGTGACATCTAAAGTCTGATAACTAGAATTTCAATTGGCATCAGAGCAGGCACCCTGCCTGTGAATTTCTGGGTGAGATCTAGGGAAGTTACTTTCTAGTACCATGGACAAGGATATAGGACACTCAAATAGACCACCCATGTTGGATGGCTCTAATTATGATGACTGGAAGCCTCGTATGATAGCCTTCTTAAGGTCTCTAGATAGCAAAGTCTGGAGAGCTGTCAACAAAGGATGGGAACATCCAACGAAGACAGGTGAAGATGGAGTCAGTGTGCAGATTCCTGAAGAAGAGTGGGACAAGGAGCAAGAGGCATTAGCTCTTGGAAATTCCAAGGCCTTGAATGCATTGTTCAATGGAATCAGTAAGAACATCTTCAGGCTGGTGCACCACTGTGAACTAGCTAAGGAAGTTTAGGATACCCTCAAGGTAACTCATGAAGGTACTTCCAAGGTGAAGATGTCCAAACTTCATATGCTGACCACCAAGTTTGAAAATCTGAGGATGAAAGAGGATGAGACTATTCATGACTTTCACATGAATATTCTTGAAATTGCAAACACCTCTAGTGGACTAGGTGAGAAAATGGCTGAAGAGAAACTTGTAAGAAAGATTCTCAGGTCCTTGCCTAAGAGATTTGCTATGAAGGTCACAGCCATAGAGGAGGCGCAGGACATCTGCAATATGAAGGTGGATGAGCTCATTGGTTCTCTCCAAACCTTTGAAATGGGCTTGTGTGAGAATGCTGAAAAGAAGAACAAAAGCGTAGCTTTTGTATCTAATGCTGAAGAAGAGTCAGAAGCAGGATATACTGAAGGTGATGAAAGTATATCAGAAGCCTTAGCCATGCTTGGGAGACAGTTCAACAAGTTCGTGAAGAAGATTGATCAAAGAGGGAGACCTAATGTCAAGAACATCCCGTCTGACATCAGGAAAAGATCAACTTCTGAAGAAAAGTTCAACCAAGGCAAGGGAATCCAGTGTCATGGTTATGAAGGGTATGGACACGTCAGAGCTGAATGTCCTACTTATCTCAAGATGCAAAAGAAGGGGCTAACTATCACATGGTCTGAAGGAGATTCTGAAAGTGAATCTGAAGGAGAATCTGCCAAACATGTCACTGCACTAACCAGTGTTTGTGCCTCTGATGATGACTCAAGTGCAGATGAACTGACCTTTGATGAACTTGCTGCAGCCTATAAGAAGCTGTGTACCACCAGTGCAGAAGTCCGTGAACAAGGAGAAAAGCAGAAGAAACTCATCAAGGAACTGGAAGATGAGAGAAAGAAGCATCTGACAGCTATAGAGGGTCTAAATGGTGAGATAGCCTTGCTGACCTCCAAGCTGAATCAGATGACTAAATCCATCAGAATGATGAACAAGGGAATTGACACCTTGGAAGAGATTCTAAAGGTGGGACAGCAGTCTGGAACCAAATCTGGCCTAGGATTTGGGAAAAGATCCTCAGCTGAACACAAACGCCCAAAGGCTAAAGTTCAGAAGTTCAAGCGGAAGTCAAAGCCAATGTCTCAACATCGGGGAACTAGGATGAATAATCATCAGAAGAGGAAATACCAGGAATGGAGGTGTCACCACTGTGGTAGGCTTGGACATATAAAAGCCTTCTGTTACTGGCTTCATGGTTTCCCTAACCAAGCCTCGCATGCCAGGCCTAAGCATAAGACATATAAGCACTATGTCCCCATCAAGAAGCAACAATGGTATGCTAGGTTAGCACACACAGCTCTAAGGGCTTCTACCAGAGAAGACTAGTACTTTGACAGTGGATGCTCAAGACATATGACTGGTATGGAAAATCTACTGGTGGATATTCAACCTCACACTACCAGCTATGTGACCTTTGGTGATGGTGCCAAAGGAAAAATAAAAGGTGTGGGTAAGCTGGACTGCTCTAGAGTTCCAAAACTGAATAATATGCTGTTAGTAAGAGGACTAACTGCAAACCTCATCAGCATAAGCCAACTGTGTGATCAAGGGTTCCATGTTTACTAAGGAGCTATGCGTTGTGACAAATGGTGACAATCAGGAAGTTATGAGAGGAACCAGGTCCAAAGATAACTGCTATCTGTGGGAACCTAAAGTCTCTAACTTTTCCACAATATGCTCCTCAGCCAAGGAAGAACAGGAGGTGAAGCTGTGGCATAGACGTCTTGGACATCTCCACTTACGGGGAATGAAGAAGATTATATCCAAGGAAGCAGTCAGAGGAATTCCAAAGCTGCTTATTGATGAAGGAAGAGTCTGTGGAGAATGCCAGGTGGGCAAGCAAACCAAGATGTCACATCCGAAGCTGGGACATCCTACAACCTCCAGAGTTCTGGAACTGTTACACATGGACTTAATGGGACCTATGCAGGTTGAAAGTCTTGGTGGGAAGAGATATGCTTACGTGGTGGTTGATGACCATTCCAGATACACGTGGATAAGCTTCATCAGAGAAAAGTCAGATACATTTGATGTCTTCAAAGACCTGTGCATAAGACTTCAAAGGGAAAAGGACAGCTGTGTGGTCCGAATTAGGAGTGGTCATGGTACGGAGTTCAAGAATTCCAAGTTTGGTGAGTTTTGCTCGTCTGAAGGAATAAGTCATGAGTTCTCCTCCCCTATAACTCCCCAGCAGAATGGGATAGTTGAAAGAAAAAATAGAACTATTCAAGAATCTGCCAGAGCAATGATTCATGCAAAGAAGCTCCCCATGCACTTTTGGGCTGAAGCAATGAATACCGCGTGCTATGTTCACAACAGAGTTACCTTGAGAAAAGGAACCTCCTCCACTCTATATGAAATATGGAAAGGCAGAAAACCCACAGTGAAGTACTTTCATATCTTTGGAAGTAAATGCTACATTCTCACAGATCGTGAACAGAGAAGGAAGCTGGATCCCAAAAGTGATGAGGGTATATTTCTAGGATACTCCACTAACAGCAGAGCCTACAGAGTGTTCAACTACAGGACCAATGTCCTGATGGAATCCATAAATGTTATTGTGGATGATAAAGAGGAAGGAATCGATGTCATAGAGGATGTTGAAACATTCCTTGATAGTTCAACTGACATTCCAGTCAAGTCTGAAGAAGTACAGGAACCTCCTCCTGAAAGTGAAGTAGATACAACCACCAAAATGCCATCTATCAGAATTCAGAAAGACCATCCTAAGGATCTTATCATAGGGGATCCTAATAGTGGTGTGACTACCAGGTCACGGGGAATAAGCTCAAATTCCTGCTTTGTATCCAAGGTTGAACCAAAGAATGTGAAAGAAGCCCTGACTGACGAATACTGGATCAATGCCATGCAAGAGGAACTTGAGCAGTTCAAAAGGAATGAAGTATGGGAGCTAGTTCCAAGACCTGAAGGGACCAACATCATTGGTACCAAGTGGATCTACAAAAACAAATCTGATGAGAAAGGAGTAATTACTAGGAATAAAGCAAGACTAGTAGCTCAAGGATACACTCAAGTTGAAGGGGTTAATTTTGATGAGACATTTGCTCTTGTGGCTAGGCTTGAGTCCATCAGATTGCTGTTAGGGGTAGCATGCATTCTGAAGTTTAAACTATTCCAAATGGATGTAAAGAGTGCATTCTTAAATGGCTACTTGAATGAAGAAGTCTATGTGGAACAACCTAAAGGGTTCTGTGATCCTAACCAACCTAAGCATGTATACAAGTTGAGGAAAGCCTTGAATGGGTTGAAACAAGCACCTAGAGCATGGTATGATAGGTTGACCGAATTTCCGACCTCAAATGGAATAATTAAATAATTCAGTCTATAAAATAAATAAAATATAATAAAAAATTTTGGACTTGGGTCTCTCTCATTTGAGCCCACAAAACCATGAAATTCAGTCTATAAATACCAAGGCTTCACTTGAGAGAACACAGAAGAGGAGAAGAAAGAAGAGAAGCAAAATACTCTGAGGTTTCCTTGGAACAAAACCCTGAGGAAAAAGATAGTGAGAGAAGACCTAACGAAGATCAGAGCAACCTCCAAACCCCGAAGGGAACTCAACTACACAGAATCACCTCTGCCTCACATAAACCCTCTCCAATCAGGTTTGCCTTTATTCCCATTACCTTTTGCTTTGAAGTTGAATACTCTGAATGTATGAGGTATGATGAATGAATTTCATTAGGTTTTTCGCCCATGGGTTTAATATGTATATGAATGTATAAACAATGCCTTGAATGTTTAACCGTTTAATTTTTGAGTGTATGCCACAGGGTTTGAGGTTTCTGAAACCATACTGTTATTCATGAAAAAAATGCTTATGGTGTTTCACTAACCCTTTTGTTGAGTTTTTGTGAGGGCTCACATGACTTTTGCAGGGATAACTTGCGTGGTTTCCCACTTTATTTGTGGGATAACCCCTGGAGGTTCTTCCGATTACCTGTACTGACTCACTTTTCTTTGATGGCATTAGCTTGGAAGGATCTCAGGGTTTCCCATTCCTCTAATTACTGTTACTTCGGATCTTTATCCGCGTGGTACTTTTACATTTTTCCCGCATTTTACTGCTTTCCTAGCTGGAAGACCTCGATAGGAGGCAACGTTTGAGCCCCTTGGTGGCATTTTACTTTGAGATACATGTTTTGTGTTTTGTATTCATATCCCTGCAGGTAGCGCGGTTCCTTCGTCAAGGACTGCCCTTTTTGCCCTTGAGCATCCCAAACCCAAAAACCCAAAGCAACACGTTAACTCCTTCTACTACAGGCGAGTAAGTCTCCAAAGGTCGAGCATCCGGTAGATTGTGTAGTAACGTTGTTCGCCCAAAACCCAATCCATAACCCCGTAGTTAGCCGAACTACGTTTTGCTCTGATTCTCAGGCCAGATGAGATACGTAGGCATAAGACGTGATGTCTTAGCGAGCACACATCCCCCCAACCCATAGGTCAGCCGAGCTACGAAGACTCCGATTCTCATATTCATATGAGATACGTATGCAGTGGATGCGACATCCGCGCGAGTCATTTTCATTTAACCCTTTTTTTTTGGTAAACAGCACAAGATAAACCCACACCCTTTAGACAAGAACTACAAAAGTGGATCCCGTAGAGTACTACGGATGCGTAGGGGTGCTAATACCTTCCCTTCGCATAACCGACTCCCGAACCCAAGATTTGGTTGCGAGACCCCGTCTTGTCCTTTCCTTTTTCAGGTTTACTTCGAGCGTTTCCTTTCCCTCCTTTGGGATGAATAACGCACGGTGGAGACTCTTCTGTCTTTTTCTTTCGCCGGTTGTTTTTTTTCCCACTGTATTTTTCAGGTTGCGACAGCTGGCGACTCTGCTGGGGAACAGGTTTCCCTAAGCGAGTCCCTCCTAGCTTTTGTAGTTTGTTTATTGGGTGTTCATGCTTTTGTACGGTTATTTATTTACCTGCTTTACCTTATTGCATTGTGTACATATCATTGCTTTATCTGTTGGCTGGCTATGGCTGCTTGGTGATCTTTGCGAGATGAGTTCTATACCCGAACTCGAGTGCACTTTGGATAGGAGAATGGCATAGTCCTGTCAACTTGTGTGGAGTATTCCTTAGCGAGTTGACTTGCAAGCCCATTCACTTGGTGGAGGTCGTGTTGAGATCAATAATGTCACATAAGTAAGTTGTGGTTAGACATTACTTGTTCCAATATAGACCTAAGAAGCCGAGGACCTTAGTTTACCAAACCCATCTTGGCCTATTCGTAGGACGTAGCGCGAAAGTCGTTCAAGTGTAAGATTTGATACGATTGTTACGCGATACTACACTCATAAGAGTCTCTCTTGAGAATATTGTTGGAATACGAGTAGTCGTTCCTCTGATAATATCCGAAAGATGGGATTATGACTATGGGAACCTTTTGTAGAACATGTTTGGCAGGTTTAAACCTTAGTACACTCCTTTTGGGTGGTTCTTAACCTAAACTCCATGCTCGTGACTTGCAACAAACCCTTGATTCATGGTTGATCCGATCAGGCATCCTTAATATCAATGAAACTCGGGTGCTGATAAGGTGTAAACCATAATCCACCAAAATGGGTGGTTGATATTAAGGATAACATGATCCATCCCATGACCTTTGTTTGGTGTGCTCTTAATTTCTCTCCAGACAATGCAACCCGACAGATGTTCAAGCAGATACATCAATTCTGATTGACATGCCTTTGCATTGCATAACATCATCTGCATATTTGCATCCAACATCTCATGCTTATTCATTTGCAGGGTATTCCCTTTCAAAACGGGGGTGCCTTAAAACTGAACAAGCAGTGCATCGCATACCATGCATATTAACCCTTGTCTGTTTTGCAGGTGTCACCGCAGTGTCTAATGTTTGTTCCCTGTATCAGGCAGTTATTGGTCCCAAGCGAGTTCACAGATACCCGACAAAGGAAAATCGTCCACGACTAGCGATGGACCAAGTACAGAAAGAGCTGGCTGATATGCGTGAAAGGATGGATCAGTTCATGACATTGATGACTGGTATGGCAGCAGGTCAAGAAAAGCTGAGGGAATTGGTTGAGCAACCGAGGCCCGATCCAGATTTGGAGATACCAAATGCTGAGGGAAACCCTGGTAACCCTGGGAACGCTGATAACCCTGTGAACACTGGTAACGCGGGTAACGCAAATGCTGATGGAAACCCGGGTAACGTTGGCAACACAGGGAATGTTGGAAATGATATTGGCGGAAGGTACAATGTGAATCAAGGAATTCGGATTAACGGGCACCCCGTTACTGAAGATTATCAGTGTGATCAATTTTCTTTGCACGACGAGGCCCTCGAGACCACTCGCCGTATGGATGAGCTTGCTGAGAAGCTCAAATCTTTGGAGTCTCAAAATTCCTTAGGCTTTGATGTCACAAATCTTGGTCTGGTTCAGGGAGTAAGGATTCCTCACAAGTTCAAACCCCCTACTTTTGAGAAATACAACGGGGCTTCTTGCCCACGCACTCATCTCCAATCTTATCTGGGAAGGTTGGGAGCTCACATGGAAGATGAAAAGCTGTGGATGTACTATTTTGAAGACAGTCTAACTGGAGCTTCTCGTGAATGGTATTCTCATTTGTCTCGTACTACCATCAAGAGCTGGAAAGACTTGGCAGAGGCTTTTATCAAGCAATATCAATACAACTTGGACATGGCTCCAAATCGGACCTTGTTGCAAGGTATGTCTCAGACTGCCAAGGAAACCTTTAGAGAGTATGCTCAGCGTTGGAGACAGATTGCTGCGTCCGTCCAACCCCCTATGTCTGAAAGGGAGATGGCGGACATGTTCATGAACACTCTTCAAGGCAATTATATTGAGAGATTGGCTGCTTGCCCGTCAATCAACTTTGCAGAGATAGTAATTGCTGGAGAAAGAATCGAGAGTCTGTTGAAGATGGGCCGAATTCAAGACAATAGTGCTTCCAACTCATCAGGTCCCAAGAGACCGTTTGCTGGTAACGGTCAGCGAAGAAAAGAAGGCGAGACAAGCGCTGTGTATACCGGCAGAGGCAGGGGTAGAGGACGCCCTAATTATTATCAAGATCAAGTGGCCGCAGTCACTATTCCAACACCTGTTCCTCAGCCGCAATATCATCCGCCACAACAACCCAGGTATAACAATCAACAACAAGGAGGTAATCCGGGTCAGCAAAGACACTACCAACAACGTCCAAGGCAGGCGGACCGGGTCATTGAGCCAATCCCAATGCCTTATTCTGTATTACTTCCCAAGCTGATTGACATGAATCTGGTTGCGTTGAGAACTCTGGCCCCACCAATCGATCCCAATAATTTGCCCAGAGGTTATGATGTCAACGCCAGATGTGCTTTTCACTCCAACGCACCTGGCCATACTACAGATAATTGCAAGGCTCTCTAGTTAAAGGTACAAGATTTGAGAGATGCCCAGGCTATCAATTTTGCTCTGGTGCCTAATGTTATCCAGAACCCGATGCCGGCTCACGGCGGGCAGAGGATTAATGCTGTTGAAGTGGTCAAAGCTGGTAATGCCCAAGGCTGGGGCAAATTTGTGGAGCCAGTCATCAAAGAAGACAAGGTTGACGGCAACTGTGACGTAGATAGCTGGATTCGCTCGTGTGTCCCGGGAGAAAAGCTCGACAATTGGTCGTCTGAAAAAACCGCCCGGGTTACTCTACTGAAAGAGTGATTTTTATTGTTTTCCTTTATTACATGCATAATAAAGTCTTACACTTTGCCCAAGGTGTAACGGCTCATTTGTAGGGCCATCCATTTAGTTACATTTCGTAATTTATTTTTATCATCAATAAAGGACGGCTTTTGCAAACAATTTTGTGTTCTCTTTCTTTCAGTTTTTTTACTTTTTACCCAAAAATGGCAATGTTTCTTTTTTCGTTTTTTCTCTCTTTCCAAAAAAAAAATCTCTCATTCTAAGGTAAAGCATGATCCTCCATCATGCAGAGCCGACCACCCGGATCTCACTGCTAACGACACTGCTATGGCCGAGTATGACTTCGACAATCCTATCTATCAAGCCGAAGAAGGGGCTGAGGGAGATTGTGAATTGCCTGAAGTGTTAGCCAGATTGTTGAAACAGGAGGACCGAGCTATTACACCTTATCAGGAGGTGGTTGAGACCATCAACGTTGGTACCGAAGACGACAAGAAAGAGATCAAGATCGGGGCCAGTCTACAGGCCGAGAGGAAAGACCGTTGATCATGTACTTGACTATGTTAGAAAGGTCAATGGGTTGTGTGCTCGGTCAGCATGACGAGTCAGGTCGAAAAGAGCATGCAATATACTACCTTAGCAAAAGTTTACCGACTGTGAACAAAGATACTCATTGCTCGAGAAAACTTGCCGCGCTTTGGCATGGGCTGCTCGCCGACTAAGACAGTATATGTTGACTCACGCGACTCTATTGATATCAAAAATGGATTCAGTCAAGTATATTTTTGAAAAGCCAGCACTTACCGGAAAGGTTACTAGGTGACAAATGATACTGACAGAGTATGACATCCAATACACTTCACAAAAAGCCATCAAGGGAAGTGTCTTATCAGACTATCTTGCAGAGCAACCGATTGATGATTACCAACCTATGAGGTTTGACTTTCCTGATGAGGACATCATGTTTCTCAAATCGAAAGATTGAGAGGAACCACTCCCGGAGGAGGGGCCTGACCCTGAATCCAAATGGGTTATGATGTTTGATGGGGCGGTCCACGTCAATGGTCGCGGAGTTGGTGTAGTGTTGATCACACCGGAAGGGGGTTCATATGCCATTTGGTGCCAGAATAACTTTTCCCTGCACCAACAATGAAGCCAAATACGAAGCTTGTATCCTAAGACTTGAGGAAGCCGTCAAAATACAGATTAAATCCCTGGATGTATACGGGGACTCAGCTTTGGTCATCAATCAAACCAACAGGGAAATGGTGCTATGCTGGAACTACGTACCCAGAATTGACGTATCTCGGTCAGAGACGAATGAAGAAAGCATTTGGTCAGAAAGTGCGCTCTCGGGAGTATCGAGTCGGTGAATTGGTACTCAAAAGGTTTCTTCCTCCCAACACAGATCACAGGGGCAAATGGACACCGAACTATGAGGGTACGTACGTGGTTAAAAGGATTTTCTATGGCGGAGCTTTGACGCTAACAACCATGGAGGGCGAAGGATTCCCGTCCCCTATTAACTCAGACGCGGTTAAAAAATACTTCGCATAAAATAGACCCGCTGGACAGTAAAAAGAATAGTCCAGGCAAAAAAGGGGCATCCCGACGAACCAAAAAAAAAAAAGAATAAAGAGGTTCGGGCAAAAATTAGGGATATATAAAAAAAAAGAGTACACCCGGTGAGTCGAAAACCCAAAAGGGCGGCTCAGGCAAAAATGGGTATCCCGATGGATTGAAAACCCGAAAAGGGGGCGATCCAGGCAAAAGTTAGGGAATAAGCGAATGACTGTGATCTGAGTTCATCAGTGTTATATCACCGTTTCATTCAATCCGGCAATCTTCGAAGGTTAAAGATCGACTAATCATCCACTTCAGAAAGCAAGATGAGCAGGGCGTCTTGAGGACATACGAGCCATAGCAGAGTCGAAACTCAGTGGGACCCCGTATCCCCATTGCCATTAGGATAGTTCTTTTTTTTATAGCGATCACCTCTTTTCAGGGATCAGCTTCCTGATACCCTCGCCTATTCCTGGCACAAATTTTCTCCCCAGTAAGAGTCGAATAATTCAGTTAAAGAGCCTCTTTATTTTTCATTTATCAGTTTGTTTGCAAAAATGTCCGAATTTTTGATAAAACATATTGCATATGAACATAATGGTGGCTTTTGCAGATGATTTGCACAGGAAAACATTTAAAATTGCTTTGAATGTGCTTAATCCCGGACGGTGAATTTAAATCGAGTAATTCCCCCGAGGCTTAATCCCGGATGATTGGTTGCAGGTCACAGGAACCGGATTCCAAGTCATGAATCCTCATCCCCAAGCGGTTGAAAAAGTCTCTCCTCAGCAGAGCATGTTCCCCAATAGAGTTGACAGTATCCAGACTGTCTATCCCCAGTAGAGTTGACAGTATCCAGACTGTCTATCCCTAGCGGAGTTGACGGTGTCAGACTGTATCTTCCTAGCAACAGCGGAGTGGTTGCATACCCAACGGACAAGAGGGTGGTGTTCCCAGTGTTCATCTCATCCCCAGCAGATTATTTTTAACAGATTTGTTAATCCCCAGCTTGAGGGCGATTAGCAAGTTCATATCCCCAGCAAAGGTCGTTTCCTACGACATTTCCCCAGGAAATGTTTTCCCCACAGACTCTCCTCACAGAGCCTCGCCGAGAAAAGTTTCCATAGTTGATACTCCCCCCGCAAGGTCGACTTCTCAAGCAGCCAATTTATTTTTGGTGGCTCATTGGTCCCGGCAGACGGATCATTCCCCACAGAGCATTCAAGGATTGATACAGCGATCTGTTCCCTACTGGAGTTTGCTTCCCCTAGCAGATTTCTTTTTTCTTTTACACCATGCATAGCATTTGCATTTGCATGCATATCATATCAAGCATACACATAAGCTGATAAACAGGTTCTTCCAAGCAGACTGAAGAATTACTCTACAACCAAGGTCATGAGATCCAGCCAGAGGATCAAGCGTGAGTGATCCAGCCTGAGGGTCAATTCGAAGATTCAGCCTGAGAATCGTGTTCCAGTGATCCAGCCTGAGGGTCAATTCGAAGATTCAGCCTGAGAATCGTGTTCTAGTGATCCAGCCTGAGGGTCAATTCGAAGATTCAGCCTGAGAATCGTGTTCCAATGATCCAACCTGAGGGTCATTTCGAAGATTCAGCCTGAGAATCGTTTTCCAGTGATCCGGCCTGAGGTTCATTTTGAAGATTCAGCCTGAGAATCGTGTTCCAGTGATCCAGCCTGAGGGTCATTTCAAAGATTCAGCCTGAGAATCGTGTTCCAGTAATCCAGCCTGAGGGTCATTTCGAAGATTCCCCAGTGAAGTCGCCTACAAGCTTTATTTCCCCAGCAAGCCCAAGTCTAATTGAGGAGTCATTATAACATGTTCTAGCCCGAAGAATATGTACGAAGCCCAAAAGTGGAATATGCTCAAAGCTACATATCTAATATGAAGGTTGGTTGTAGATTTCAAAAGAGGGTCAACCAGCGCATGCCTCAGATACGGGATCCTAATGATGGGAATTTATCATCAAAACAAAGCAGATCTAGCCAGAAGATCGAAGAAGATCTAGCCAGAAGATCGAAGTCAGGTCTAGCCCGAAGACCGGAAATAGATTCAGCCAGAGAATCGAAACAATTCAGATCTAGCCAGAAGATCGAAGTAGATTCAGCCAGAGAATCAAAGGAAATAGATTCATCCAGAGAATCGAAACAAAGAAGATCTAGCCAGAAGATCGAAAATCGCAACAATTCAGATCTAGCCAGAGAATCAAAGGAAATAGATTCAGCCAGAGAATCGAAACGAAGGAGATCTAGCCAGAAGATCGAAGAAGATCTAGCCAGAAGATCAAAATCGTATCCAGCCCGAGGATCAAAATTAATATCCAACCAGAGGACTAAATTGAGTATAGGTTCAGCCAGAGGATCGAAACTCCAGATTAAGCCAGAGGATCGGAAGAAAGATAAACAGCGCGGTGTATTTCCGCGTTTTTGTGGTATTCTCGGAGCACAAATTTTCGGTCTGTCTTTGGTATTCAATCACAGCTCACCCCGTTTGTCTGATAAGCTGTTCGCTTTCATCCTACTCGGGTTAGCTGATGATTGAATAGGGGCAGCTGTAACACCCCAAAATTTGCCCTCCTCATTCATGCATTCATTTAGCATTTCATATTGCATTTCATCATGTCAATCAGAATTAGATCTAAAAAAAAAAAAACGAAAAAAAAAAAAAAAAAAAAAAACGAAAAAAAAAAATAATTTTTTACAAAAAAAAAAAAAATTTAATTAATTAATTAATTAATTAATTAAATAAATAAAATATAATAAAAAAATTTGGACTTGAGTCTTTCTCATTTGAGCCCACAAAACCATGAAATTCAGTCTATAAATACCAAGGCTTCACTTGAGAGAACACAGAAGAGGAGAAGAAAGAAGAGAAGCAAAATACTCTGAGGTTTCCTTGGAACAAAACCCTGAGGAAAAAGATAGTGAGAGAAGACCTAACGGAGTTCAGAGCAGCCTCCAAACCCCGAAGGGAACTCAACTACACAGAATCACCTCTGCCTCACATAAACCCTCTCCAATCAGGTTTGCCTTTATTCCCATTACCTTTTGCTTTGAAGTTGAATACTCTGAATGTATGAGGTATGATGAATGAATTTCATTAGGTTTTTCGCCCATGGGTTTAATATGTATATGAATGTATAAACAATGCCTTGAATGTTTAACCGTTTAATTTTTGAGTGTATGCCACAGGGTTTGAGGTTTCTGAAACCATACTGTTATTCATGAAAAAAATGCTTATGGTGTTTCACTAACCCTTTTGTTGAGTTTTTGTGAGGGCTCACATGACTTTTGCAGGGATAACTTGCGTGGTTTCCCACTTTATTTGTGGGATAACCCCTGGAGGTTCATTCCGTTTACCTGTACTGACTCACTTTTCTTTGATGGCATTAGCTTGGAAGGATCTCAGGGTTTCCCATTCCTCTAATTGTTGTTACTTCAGATCTTTATCCGCGTGGTACTTTTACATTTTTCCCGCATTTTACTGCTTTCCTAGCTGGAAGACCTCGATAGGAGGCAACGTTTGAGCCCCTTGGTGGCATTTTACTTTGAGATACATGTTTTGTGTTTTGTATTCATATCCCTGCAGGTAGCGCGGTTCCTTCGTCAAGGACTGCCCTTTTTGCCCTTGAGCATCCCAAACCCTAAAACCCAAAGCAACACGTTAACTCCTTCTATTACAGGCGAGTAAGTCTCCAAAGGTCGAGCATCTGGTAGATTGCGTAGTAACGTTGTTCGCCCAAAACCCAATCCATAACCCCGTAGTTAGCCGAACTACGTTTTGCTCTGATTCTCAGGCCAGATGAGATACGTAGGCATAAGACGCGATGTCTTAGCGAGCACACATCCCCCCAACCCATAGGTCAGCCGAGCTACGAAGACTTTGATTCTCATATTCAGATGAGATACGTATGCAGTGGATGTGACATCCGCGCGAGTCATTTTCATTTAACCCTTTTTTTTTGGTAAACAGCACAAGATAAACCCACACCCTTTAGACAAGAACTACAAAAGTGGATCCCGTAGAGTACTACGGATGCGTAGGGGTGCTAATACCTTCCCTTCGCATAACCGACTCCCGAACCCAAGATTTGGTTGCGAGACCCCGTCTTGTCCTTTCCTTTTTCAGGTTTACTTCGAGCGTTTCCTTTCCCTCCTTTGGGATGAATAACGCACGGTGGCGACTCTTCTGTCTTTTTCTTTCGCCGGTTGTTTTTTTTCGCACTGTATTTTTCAGGTTGCGACATTGGGGAACTAACCTACTTTCTTGGAATGCAAGTCAACCAAATGGAGGACTCTATGTTTCTCTCCCAAAGCAAGTATGCCAAAAACATCGTTAAGAAGTTTGGTATGGATAATGCTAGGCACAAAAGGACTCCTACTCCTACTCATCTGAAGTTAACCAAAGATGATGGAGGGCCTAGTGTTGATCAATGCTTGTATAGAAACATGATAGGCAGTCTACTATATCTAACTGCAAGTAGACCTGACATTTCTTATGCAGTTGGAGTGTGTGCGAGATATCAAGCAGAGCCTAAGGTGAGCCACTTGAATCAAGTCAAAAGGATTCTCAAGTACATCAATGGGACTTGTGACTATGGGATGCTGTACTCACATGGGTCTGAGCCCGTCCTATTTGGGTACTGTGATGCTGACTGGGCTGGAAGTGCTGATGACAGAAAAAGCACATCAGGAGGATGTTTCTTCTTAGGAGACAATCTCATATCTTGGTTCAGCAAGAAGCAGAACTGTGTATCCCTGTCCACTGCAGAGGCTGAATACATAGCTGCTGGAAGCAGTTGTTCCCAACTGGTGTGGATGAAACAGATGCTCACTGAGTACAATGTCACTCAAAATGTCATGACATTATTCTGTGATAATCTCAGTGCCATCAATATTTCCAAGAATCCCATCCAACACAGCAGGACCAAACATATTGATATTAGACATCACTTCATCAGAGATCTGGTGGAAGACAAGGTGATCACTTTGGAACATGTAGCCACTGAACTGCAACTGGATGACATATTTACAAAGGCTCTGGATGCTACTCAGTTTGAAAATTTAAGGGGCAAACTGGGAATATGTCTCTCTGAGACCTTATAGCAACCAATGATGTTTGGAATATATTTATTGGAACTATGTTCTGATTGGTCAACAGATCATAGCTATACCACATGCAACAAGTGTGGCAACAAGAGGGTAAGGAGACACCCTAACGTGAGAAGGCCTATGCACCTGCGGGAATTCAAGGACGTTGTTCATGCAGGAGTGGTTCTGGAGGTCAGAAACAAAGTCATGGCATCTGATATGGCTGTACCAACAGTAAAGCAAAAGTGGGAGATTACTTGATCAAAGCTGTGAAGCAAGATCAAGTGGGTGCCAACTTGGTTGAAACTGTGAAGTAAAACCAAGTCTGTAAGTCTGTCAATTGTTTCTGTTGTTGGCTTTGGCAACATTTCTGACAAAAAGGGGGAGTAACAGTGGTGATACCCCAGACAACAGATTGGTCTGTTAAAAACAGACGTTCGTGACAGATTCGAAGATTCCCTCCCCTGCAGCTGATGTGTGCTGCAATTAGAAGTTTTTATTTAACTTTTGTATGTGTGCTGTTATGTGAAGTTTTACTTAACTTCCATGTGTGTGAGTGTGCTGCCGCTCTGAGTGTATTAGCTAGGTTTATTTCCTGCTAGATGTGTGATTCCGCTGCTATGAACTCTGTTATGGGGATCAAAGTGTTTTAGCCAAAAATTTGCCAAAGGGGGAGTTTGTAGGTGTTTAATTGGCTGCATTATATGGTAAAACACTAGCTGGATTCTAATGTCTTGACTGATGTCATGACATGGTGTGTATGTGTGACTGCATTGTAGGTTAGAATATCTAACTGTACTCTGATGTCTTGACTGATGTCATGACACACTTGAGTAGTTACTACAGGATTAGCTAATACAGGATTTAGTGAATGTCAAACTGGATGTTGTGACATTCATTCCTGTCAGCAGATACTAAGGAATAGAACAGCTTGTATTCTGTTAGAACTTAGTATTTATTTCCAGTCTGATTATCAAGGAAATACCAGACCTGGCATAAGGCCTACTGACTGAATGTCAAACTGGATGTTATGACATTCATCATTGACAGCATATACTGAACAATAGACAGAGTGGTGTTCTGGTACACTTCAGTATGTTTCTTAGTTTGTTCTTCAAGAGGATAACAGAACTAACTTTAGGCCAAATGTGTAAATGTCAAATTGGATACTTTGACATTTATTAATGTAAGTTGTTACTGTAGAATGGTCAGTTTGGTCATGTACATGTCAGCAAAATTGTACAGTCTGTTTTCTGGAAAAACAGACTTAGCATATGATCCTTGATGTCAAGCTGAATGTCGTGACATTCACTCCTGACAGCATATGCTATATTGTAGGTTGTTCAGTTTTCTGTTTCAGCTTTTTCTCAGGCTATTCTTCAGGGATTCAACAGCTGAGAGAAAATCCAGGAAATCAACAACCAAGCTACATTTAATGAACCTAACAAATAGCCTATTTGTTAGTAACCTAGATGTGGAATTTAGGGGAACTCGCGTGACCTTAAATTCAGGAGAATACAAGTGCAAAGGCCCAAGTACTGCAATATAAAAGGAAGTCGTTCCTTCATTCAGAACTGGGGATTTTGAGGCGTGAAGATTTAGTGTGTCCATCATACTTCACTGCTGTATTTTTGTGAGTCTTGTATTAGACATATCTTGTAAGCCAAGCCATTATCACGTAGATGATTGCATTGGTATAGGGTGTTCATTGAGTTGTAAGTGTTGTGTCGCTCAAAGCTTTTAAGCGTGAGTGCTGTGTATCTTGATTAAAGCTGTAAAGCACAATCAAGAGTTGTTTGAAGTGTGACTTCAAAGTTGTCTTTAATATTGATTAAAGGTAGTAATCATTGAGGTGATTGAGGGGGAGTGAGTAGGAACTCTGATCTTAGTGTAAGATTGAAATTGCATTGGGTAAGGATTAAGTGACAAGTTGTAAACGGGTGAGTTTAGCTTTGAATTAATACTACTGATAGTGGATTTCCTCCCTGGCTTGGTAGCCCCCAGATGTAGGTCATGTTGGACTGAACTGGGTAAACAATTACTTGTGTTATTTACTGCACTTACTTTTAAGTTCTGCATAATTCTTGTCTGTGCAGAATTGGATGTCATAACAACCCGAGTGACATCTAAAGTCTGATAACTAGAATTTCAGCATTTATGTTTGCATTTATGTTCGCATT
Organism: Lathyrus oleraceus; assembly: GCF_024323335.1. Lineage (NCBI taxonomy): Eukaryota > Viridiplantae > Streptophyta > Magnoliopsida > Fabales > Fabaceae > Lathyrus > Lathyrus oleraceus. Next base: position 184,236,904 of record NC_066585.1, read on the forward strand.
CATTCATTTTCATCTGTTCATCTGGCTGTGCTGTGTTGTCTCTCTGTTGGGGTGGGAGTTACTTGAGGTAAAAGGCCCAATACCCAGGCTATGAGTGAAATCTAGGAAACCTAGGAATAGAGTGATTCATGGGAAGCGGGTGGTATTGCGCCACTTAGCGGAACATTGAGATCACGAGCAGTTCAGACTCTGATGGGGTATTATCGTTACATACTTCGGGTGTGTACTTGATGATATTCTGTGAAAGGTTATTTATGCTGCATTTCTCTCGACCTTACCTTGGCCTAGATGACACCAGTGAGTGGGGAGGGGATGATCATTATTACAGGTACAGTTGGTGACTTGTGGTCCTGTTGGTGACTCTTGGTTTTTCAGATGACAGTTCCTCAGATGACTTTGGGTTTCAGATGAATTGTGATTCCGAGTTCAAGCCGAAGCTTTGATCCGGTGTTCTGAGATGCACAGCCTGCCAGTCTTGTCTGCATCATTTGCATCATAGCATGTTTATTTTCAAAAAGATACGCAATAAAAAAAAAGAATTGAGAAAAAAGAAAAAGAAAAAAGAAAAAAGCTAATCTCCGCATGCATATCATTTCTCAAGTTCATTCAGGAGTTCGATTCACTGATAGAGATGGCAACAGTCCCAGAGTTGAAGCGGAAGACTTGTTCCTATAGCTTTCACCGTGAGTGTTTGACGTCGCTGATAGAGTTGAGCAACTTTGTGACTAGTGGTAATCAGAAGGGGTTTGTTGATCAGTATGGGGATATTCTGACACTGTTGAAGATGGTAGTCGATTCAGTGCCGTTGTAGACTCTTCTACAGTTCTACGACCCAGAGCTTCGTTGTTTCACCTTTCAAGATTATCAGTTGGCGCCTACTCTTGAGGAGTACTCCATTCTGTTGAATGTTCCTATCCAGTATCAGGTTCCTTTCCTGGATATTCCGAAGGAGGTTGATTTCAGAGTTGTCTCCAGAGCTCTCCATTTGGGTATCAAGGAAGTCAGTGATAATTGGAAGTTCAGTGGGGATGTCATGGGTTTGCCTTTGAGGTTTCTGTTGAGAGTAGCTAGAGAAGAAGCTGAGAAAGGGAATTGGGGAGCTTTTCATGCTCAGTTAGCTGTCATGATCTATGGGATTGTCTTGTTCCCGAGTATGCCCAACTTTGTGGACTATGCTGCAGTCATTATCTTCCTTGGAGGAAACCCGGCTCCTACTCTGTTAGCTGACACTTACTATGCTATCCACAGTAGGCATGGTAAGGGTGGAGCTATCAGATGTTGTCTCCCACTTTTGCTCAGATGGTTCTTGTCTCTCCTGCCAGTCAATGGACCTTTTATGGATGCTCAGAGCACTCATAAGTGGACTCAGAGGGTTATGTCTCTTACTTCATATGATATCAGATGGAAGTCTTACTGGATGGATGTGCGTAATGTCATCATGAGTTGTGGAGAATTCCGGAATGTGCCACTTGTAGGGACTAAGGGTTGCATCAATTACAACCCGGTTCTTTCTCTTCGCCAGCTAGGGTACGTGATGAAAGGAAGACCACTTGATGCTGAGATAGCTGAGAGTGTGTATTTTGAGAAGCGAAGTGACCCTGTTAGATTGGAGCAGATAGGAAGAGCTTGGAAGTCTATTGGTGTTAAGGATGGAGCTGTCTTAGGGAAGAAGTTTGCCATTGCTATGCCTGACTACACTGAGTGGATCAAGAAGAGAGTGGAAACTTTGTTGTTGCCCTATGATAAGATGAATCCTCTGCAAGTACAACCACCTTTGATCCTTGCTGAGAGTGTACCTGCTGAGCAGTACAAGCAAGCCCTGATGGAGAATCGTCGGTTGAAGGAGAAAGAGCAAGATGCCCAGATGGAGTTGTACCAAGCCAAAGCTGATAGGTTGAACCTGACTCATCAACTCAGAGACATCCAGAGTGTAGATGTTGGAGGAGTAAGGAGCAAGAAGAGATCTTATGAAGAGATGGAGAACTTGCTGAATGCAGAGCACCGAGAATGCTTGAGGTTGCAGAGAGCTGAAGCCAGCTATCAGAAGAATATCAGAGACTTGGAGAAACAACTCAGAAACAAAGATATCCAGTTGAAGAAGGAAGTTGACTTGAGACATGCATCGGGGGACCAACTTGGAAGAGAAGTTGGGGAGCTTAGAAGACAGTTGAAGGAGAAGATCACTCCCTTGCCAGAATGTTCAGAGTGTGACCTGTTGATAGACCAATGTCATTACTTGAAGACTCTCATTCCTGGAAGTCGTTTGTCTTAGCTTGTACTCCTGATGTTTATGTTGAGAATCACCCCCAGGCTTGTTAGGTGGGATTCATTGTCGTACTCTGGTTACTTGGATCTTTGAATCTTTGTCGTATGATCCTGTTGCTCTTATATATAGATGAGATTGTTGGTTTCACCTTGTACTTATTGCTCTCGTGTATGTTGTTCCTGCATTTCTGTGTTGTTCTTGCTGCAGGTTGCCATCTTTCGAAGATGAATCAGGCTCTTTGAATGCCTGAGAAATGAGCATATCATGTGCATCATATGCATTAGCATCACACTCATATCATTTTGCATAACAAGTGTTCTTGTTCGCGACTTCTCACTCTGGTTCCTGTGTCAGGCAGGATAGCTGATCGAAGACTGCACCGGTACTCAACCAGACTTAATCATCAGAGGAACATGGACCAGGTTCAGGCAGAATTAGCTGAGATGAGGGCAAACATGGCCCAGTTTATGACTATGATGCAGGGCGTTGTCCAAGGGCAGGAGGAACTGCGTGCCTTAGCCCAAAGACAAGAAATCGTGATTCCGCAGTCCAACCGAGCGTCGCCAGTGGGCGTCCCAGTTCATGAGAATGTTAATGTTGTTGCTCCCGTCAATGACTATGCTGTGGGTGATGAGTTAAGGGGGATCAGAATCAACGGACAGCCTCTTGCTGCAGAGACTGTCAATGCCAGAGCTACCCGGGCTCCGATTCGTCATCCTGCTCCGATTGTTGATAGACAAGAGGACATGTTCACTTTGCTTAGTGAAGATGATGAAGCTGTTGAAAGAGTTGAAGAGAGGGATCGGAAAGTTGATGCCCTTGCTGAGAAAATAAGAGCTATGGAATGTCAGAATTCCCTGGGCTTCGATGTGACCAACATGGGTCTGGTAGAGGGGTTGAGGATTCCCTACAAATTCAAAGCACCCTCGTTCGATAAGTATAACGGTACTTCTTGCCCTCGCACCCATGTGCAGGCTTATTATCGGAAGATCTCTGCTTACACCGATGATGAGAAAATATGGATGTATTTCTTCCAGGATAGCTTATCTGGGGCTTCCTTGGATTGGTATATGGAACTGAAGAGAGATTCTATCCGCTGTTGGAGGGATCTGGGTGAGGCCTTCTTGAGGCAGTACAAACATAATATGGACATGGCGCCGAGCCGGACTCAGCTGCAGAGTCTTTGTCAAAAATCCGGAGAAAGCTTCAAGGAGTACGCCCAAAGGTGGCGTGAATTGGCTGCAAGAGTACAACCCCCTATGCTGGAGAGGGAGTTGACTGACATGTTCATTGGTACTCTACAAGGTGTTTTCATGGACCGGATGGGAAGCTGCCCATTCTGTAGTTTTTCAGACGTGGTTATCTGTGGAGAGAGGACAGAGAGCTTGATTAAAGCTGGTAAAATTCAAGATGTTGGGTCCTCGTCGTCCAAGAAACTGTTTGCTGGGGCACCTCGTCGGAGAGAGGGCGAAACCAATGCGGTACAACACCGAAGGGTTGTAAACAGAAATCAATATCGCCAGGTTGCTGCTGTAACCATCCCAGCACCTCAACCTCGTCAGCAACAGCAACAACAGAGGGTTCAACAACCGCCACAACAACAACAACAACGTCCGTATCAGCCAAGGCAGAGGATGCCTGATCGACGTTTTGACCCATTGCCGATGACCTATGCTGAGTTGCTACTTGAGTTGCTCAGACTAGGATTCGTGGAGTTGAGAACCATGGCTCCGTTGACAAAAATACCACCTGGGTATGATGCCAACGTGTGATGTGATTTCCACTCTGGTGCGCCGGGACACCACATTGAAAACTGCAGGGCTTTTCATCATAAAGTCCAGGACCTAATTGACGCTAAAACTATCAATTTTGCTCCTGTACCGAATGTTGTAAACAACCCAATGCCGCCGCATGGTGCACACCGAGTGAATAGTATTGAAGGGGCAGAAGCTGAAGATCTGGTAGTCCGTGTGGAAGATGTTCAGACTTCTTTGTTGGTGGTAAAGGGCCGTTTATTGAGTTGAGGTGTCTACCCGGGCTGTTGTGAGGGCTGTGTAGATTGTGCTGAAACAGAGAACGGTTGTAGTCAGTTGAGGGCCGGTGTCCAGGGTTTGATGGACGAAGGCAGTTTGCAATTCAGTCGGGTTGTTAGAGATCGTGGGTCGGTGTCAACCGTCACTATCTACTTCAAACCGTCTGAAGGACGTGGCCAGAGGGTTGTTAGTGCGCCTGCAACTGGTGGTACCCCTGTTACCATTTCTGCACCTGTAACTGCCAGTAATCCGACTACTATTGTTGCTCCGGTTAGAAGGGCTGTTGACAGTAGGGTTGTACCGTGGAGATATGATAACGCTTATCGCAGCAATCGAAGGGCTGAGAATCAGGTCAGGCCGTTGAATCAGTCTCCCGTGACGATTGGTGTGCCCAGTAGAACTCCTGTGGTTGCAAGTCCAGTTGTGGACAATGTTGGTGGACCAGGAGGCTTTACTCGAAGTGGACGTCTGTTTGCTCCACAACCGTTAAGAGACAACAATGCCGAGGCTCTCGCCAAGGCTAAGGGCAAACAGGCGGTGGTCGATGAGGAACCGACTCTGAAGGAGGCGCCTGAGGGTTCATTCGAGAAAGACGTGGAGGAGTTCATGAAGATAATCAAGAAGAGTGACTACAAAATTGTAGATCAACTAAATCAGACTCCGTCCAAAATTTCAATACTCTCATTGCTTCTGTGCTCTGAGGCACACCGTAATGCCTTATTGAAGATGCTGAATATGGCTTACGTGCCTCAGGAGATTTCTGTCAACCAGTTGGAGGGTGTGATTGCCAACGTGAGCACCAGGCATGGTTTAGGGTTCACTGACCTAGACTTGACGCCTGAAGGACGTAATCATAATAAGGCCTTGCATATCACCATGGAGTGCAAGGGTGCTGTTTTGTCTCACGTGTTGGTAGACACTGGCTCGTCGCTGAACGTGTTGTCTAAGCAGATTCTGAAAAAGATAGGTGTTGAAGGGGTTGTGCTCACTCCGAGTGACCTGATTGTGCGTGCATTTGACGGATCCAAACGTTCTGTTTTTGGTGAAGTCACCTTGCCAGTGAAGATAGGTCCGGAGGTATTCAACATTGTCTTCTATGTTATGGACATTCAGCCCGCTTACAGTTGTTTGTTGGGGCGTCCTTGGATACACGCAGCTGGGGCAGTTTCGTCGACTCTCCACCAAAAGTTGAAATATGTCTGGAATGGTCAGATTGTGACCGTGTGTGGTGAAGAAGATATTCTGGTGAGTCACCTATCCTCTTTCAAATATGTAGAGGTGGATGGCGAGATCCATGAAACTTTATGCCAGGCATTCGAGACTGTTGCTCTCGAGAGGGTGGCTTTTGCTGAGCAGAAGAAGCCGGGTGCCGCAATTGCATCGTATAAGCAGGCCAAGGAGGTTGTCGACTCTGGCAGAGCTGAAGGTTGGGGCAAGATGGTGGATTTGCCCGTCAAGGAGGACAAGTTCGGTATTGGCTATCAACCCTTGCAGGCGGAGCAGGGTGTGCAGACAGGACCGAGTACCTTTACCAGCGCTGGGCTGATGAATCACGGTGACGTCTTTGCGGTCGGTAGTGAAGATGGTGACAGTGATTGTGATCTCGACAACTGGGTTCGCCCGCGTGCGCCAGGGGAGATGATCAACAATTGGACGACAGATGATGTGGTCCAAGTTACTCTTCAAACAGAGTAATTTTCTTTTGTTTTTTCATTCTGCACAAAACCCTACGTTTTGCCCAAGGCGTAGTGGTTCATTGTAGGGCCTCATCATGTTTTCAATGATTATCATTAATAAAGGACGTTTTGCAAACGGTTTTGTGATCCCTGTCTTTCTCTTTTTGTTTTCGTTTTTCAAAAAATAAAACTGGCAATGTTTTTGTTTTTGTGACTTTCTTGAATTCTTTTTCTAAAACAAAGCATTAAACATGCAGAAGTGATCTCACGGAATCCACTATGAACAGTTCTGTTATGGCTCAGTATGATTTCAATAATCCCATCTACCAAGCTGAAGAGGAGAGTGAGGAAGACTGTGAACTCCCTAAAGAATTGGTCAGATTGTTGAAGCAAGAGGAAAGGGTCATCTAACCTCATCAGGAGGAGTTGGAGATTGTTAATCTTGGTACTGAGGACGCCAGAAGAGATATTAAGATCGGGGCTGCTTTGAAGACAGAGGTCAAGAGCAGGTTGATTGAGATGCTGAGAGAGTACGTGGAGATATTCGCCTGGTCTTATCAAGATATGCCTGGGTTGGATACCGATATCGTGGTGCATAGACTACCTCTCAGAGAAGAGTGTCCTTCAGTCAAGCAGAAGCTTCGCAGAACTAGTCCTGATATGGCTGTTAAGATCAAGGAAGAGGTTCAGAAGCAGTTCGATGCTGGTTTCTTGTCAGTGACTACTTACCCCCCGTGGGTGGCCAACATCGTTCCCGTGCCGAAGAAGGATGGAAAAGTCAGGATGTGTGTCGACTACCGAGATTTGAACAGAGCGAGTCCGAAAGATGATTTCCCATTACCTCACATTGATGTATTAGTTGATAATACGGCTCAATCCTCGGTTTTCTCTTTCATGGATGGTTTTTCTGGGTATAATCAGATTAAGATGGCGCCAGAAGACATGGAAAAGACGACATTCATTACACCTTGGGGCACGTTTTGCTATAAGGTGATGCCATTTGGGCTGAAGAATGTCGGTGCTACCTATCAGAGGGCTATGACGACTCTCTTTCATGACATGATGCACAAAGAGATTGAAGTGTATGTGGATGATATGATTGCAAAGTCGCAGACAGAAGAGGAGCACCTGGTTAATTTACAGAAATTGTTTGATCGGCTGAGAAAGTTCAAACTGAGGCTGAATCCGAACAAGTGTATGTTTGGTGTGAGATCTGGGAAGCTGTTGGGCTTCATTGTCAGTGAGAAAGGGATTGAGGTTGATCCAGCGAAAGTCAAAGCTATATAAGAAATGCCTGAACCGAAAACAGAGAAGCAGGTTCGTGGGTTTTTAGGGAGATTGAACTACATTGCAAGGTTTGTATCTCACCTAACTGCCACGTGTGAACCGATATTCAAATTGCTAAGAAAGAATCAAGCGATCAGGTGGAATGATGATTGTCAGAAAGCTTTTGACAAGATAAAAGAGTATTTACAGAAACCTCCAATCCTTATACCTCCAGTTCCTATGAGACCGCTGATAATGTACCTGTCAGTGACTGAGAACTCGATGGGGTGTGTATTGGGACAGCATGACGAGTCTGGTCGAAAAGAGCATGCCATATACTACCTTAGCAAAAAGTTTACCGACTGTGAAATCAAATATTCACAGCTCGAGAAAACTTGTTGTGCTTTGGCCTGGGCTGCTCGCTGACTGAGGCAGTATATGTTGAACCATACTACCTTGTTGATTTCTAAGATGGATCCAGTGAAGTACATCTTTGAGAAGCCGGCTCTCACCGGACGTGTTGCCCGTTGGCAGATGATTTTAACAGAATATGATATCCAGTACACGTCGCAGAAGGCCATCAAAGGTAGTATTCTGTCAGACTACCTCGTCGGGCAACCGATCGACGATTATCAGCCGATGATGTTTGAATTCCCTGATGAAGACATCATGTATTTGAAAATGAAAGATTGTGAAGAGCCTCTTGTCGAGGAAGGACCGGATCCTGATGACAAGTGGACATTGATGTTTGATGGGGCTGTGAATGTGAATGGTAACGGTGTTGGTGCAGTGTTGATCAATCCTAAAGGTGCTCATATACCTTTTTCGGCTAGATTGACTTTTGATGTCACCAACAATGAGGCTGAGTATGAGGCTTGTATCATAGGGATAGAAGAAGCCATCGATCTGAGGATCAAAACACTTGACATTTTTGGAGATTCCGCTCTAGTGATCAATCAGGTCAATGGAGATTGGAATACGAACCAGCCGCATTTGATTCCATACAGAGATTACACTAGAAGAATACTGACGTTCTTCAAGAAGGTGAAGTTGTATCATGTCCCCCGGGATGAGAATCAGATGGCTGATGCCTTGGCTACTTTGTCTTCTATGATCAAAGTTCATTGGTGGAATCATGTGCCGCATGTTGTAGTGAATCGACTCGAGAGGCCTGCGTATGTGTTTGCAGCCGAGTCTGTTGTTGATAAGAAACCGTGGTACTATGATATCAAGAAATTCCTCAAGAGCCAGGAGTATCCTGAAGGTGCGTCGAAGAATGACAAGAAAACCCTGAGAAGGCTAGCTGGAAGCTTTTATCTGAATCAGGATGATGTGTTGTACAAGAGAAACCTTGACATGGTCTTGCTCAGATGCGTGGATAGACACGAAGCAGACATGTTGATGCAGGAAGTGCATGAAGGTTCGTTTGGTACCCATGCTGGTGGTCATGCAATGTCTAAGAAATTGTTGAGAGCCGGTTATTACTGGATGACTATGGAATCCGATTGTTTCAAGTACGCTCGGAAGTGCCATAAGTGTCAAATCTATACTGATAAGGTGCATGTACCACCAAGCCCTCTGAATGTCATGAACTCGCCTTGGCCGTTCGCCATGTGGGGCATTGATATGATTGGGAAGATTGAGCCTACTGCTTCTAATGGACATCTCTTCATCTTGGTCGCGATTGACTACTTCACCAAGTGGGTGGAAGCAGCTTCCTATGCTAATGTTACCAAACAAGTGGTTGCCCGGTTCATCAAGAAAGAAATCATCTGTCGTTATGGGGTTCCTGAGAGAATCATCACTGACAATGGTTCGAATCTCAATAACAAGATGATGAAAGAGCTTTGCAAAGATTTCAAGATTGAACATCACAATTCTTCTCCCTATAGACCGAAGATGAATGGTGCTGCAGAGGCGGCAAACAAGAATATCAAGAAGATTGTGCAGAAGATGGTCGTGACGTACAAGGATTGGCATGAGATGTTGCCATTCGCTTTGCATGGGTACCGTACCTCCGTACGTACGTCGACCGGGGCAACCCTGTACTCCCTTGTGTATGGTATGGAAGCAGTCCTACCTGTTGAAGTGGAGATCCCTTCCCTGAGAGTTTTGTTAGACGTCAAGCTTGACGAAGCCGAGTGGATTCAAACAAGGTTTAATGAGTTAAGCCTTATCGAAGAGAGACGGCTAGCAGCTGTGTGCCATGGGCAGTTATATCAGAGAAGGATGAAGAGAGCCTTTGATCAAAAGGTGCGTCCTCGAAGCTATAAGATTGGTGATCTAGTTTTGAAGAGGATCCTTCCTCCCGGTACAGATAACAGGGGCAAGTGGACTCCTAATTATGAAGGTCCATATGTTGTGAAGAAGGTCTTCTCCGGTGGAGCCTTGATGCTTACAACTATGGATGGTGAAGATTTCCCGTCCCCTGTTAACTCAGATGTAGTCAAAAAATACTTCGCATAAATTGACCCGCTGGGCAAAAAGAATAAAAGAGTCTAGGCAAAAAAGGGCATCCCGGCGAACCAAAAAACAGAAAGAAAAGGTTCGGGCAAAAATTAGGGATAAAAAATGAAAAGAATTTGTACACCCGGTAAGTCGAGAACCCGCAAGGGCGGCTTAGGCAAAAATGGGTATCCCGATGGATTGAAAACCCGAAAGGGCAATCCAGGCAAAAGAGGGATTAAAGCGAAGACTACAGTCTGAGTTATCTGTAATTCATCGCGCTCCACCGTCTGCCATCTCGAAAGGTGTGATCGGTCCAGTCATTCTTCTCAGAAAGCAAAGGAGTTGGGAGGAAAACTGATGATCTGTGAGTTATAACAGAATTGGGAAATAGTGGATGCCGTGTTCACATTGCCATTAGGATAGGTTTTTTCCTTCCTTTTGTGCGCAATTACCTCTTCCTAGGAATTGCTTCCCGATTGTATTCGCCTATTCAGGCACATTTTCCATCAATAAAAGTCGTTATTCAGATAAATAGCTCTCTTGTTTTTATTTTTACTATTTTGTTTGCAAAAACGTCCGAATTTTTGATAAACATTGCATATAAAAACATGAAGGCTAAACAATAACGTGCTGAAAGATAAAACATTTGAAAATCATTTTGAATGTTGAGGACACTTGAGCGTATCTTGTCCATGCAAACCCCTGGGGCATGTTTGTTGAGCTGTTTTGCAGGTGGTCATCGGTGAGGACAATTCCCCAGTAGATATTTCCCCAGTTGAGTTCTTAGCTGAGTTTGAAGATGGAGTATCCTCACTGAGTTGGGAGGAATGTTGTATCCCCAGCGGAGGTATCAATGGAGCAGTTCTATTTCCCCAGAAGTCTGGTTTGAAGTGTTGTTATCCTCAGCGTGGTCCTGAACGCTTATCCCCAGCGGTGTTGTGGATGTCTATCCCCAGCGTGGTCTGGTATACTCTCCCCACCAGAGCTATTGCTCTTCCTCAGTAGAGTGGTGGATGCCTGTCCCCGTCAGGATTGTGAAGTTTTCCCTAAAAAGTCTCCCGAGCAGAGGTTTGTGTTGTTGGTTTCCCCAGTAGGTTCCCCGAGTGGATCCGGTTCGGTAAAAACTTTCTCCAGCAAAGTTTATCCTACTTGTGGATTGGCCTTCCGCAGTGAAGTCGCCTTGTGTAGTTCCCCAGTGAAGTCGCTTTGTTTTTTCCCCAACAAAATCGCCTTGTTTGTTCCCCAAGCGGAGTCCTCGAGTGGATTGGGATCCTTTCCTCAGCAACAGTTTTATTTCTCCAGCATGAGTGAGAAGTCGGTGCTCTCCCCGCAGAGCATTCCTCAGTCAGAGTCTCCCCACAGAGTTGGAGTATATGATCAGTTGGCTCCCCAGCCCGAGTTCATCATTTGCATTTGGCATATAGTAACCATTGCATCCTCAAAATCGCGTAGCATTTCCATTCAATATGGAGCATTACGCCATAGAAAAATTCAAACATATGCATTCATGTGTTAACCTAATCAGACTATCCCCGGCCGAGGCGGATCATTGTCCAACATCTGTCCAGCACATTTGCTACAGTTGCTCCTGACAGCACTCAGGATTGATAATTCCCCCCAGAGGTTTATTTCCTTACTCGCGCGTGAAAGGAAAGCTTGTTTCTCCCCAGTGAGATCCCCAGCAAGTGTTTAGTCTTGTCCTGGCATATGTAGATGTCATATTGTGATACTGGTAAGTGTCATGTTAGCACCCGCGTGTGTTATTTCTTTGGTGTCGGTAAACACCATTCTTTCGGTGTCGGTAAACATCGAGTCTCGCCTCCAGTCATTCGTTAATGTTTGGTCTTCTTTGGATGTCGGTAAACATCATCTTTCGATGTTCGTAATACCCTTATTCTTCCCCAAGGATTCACCTCTCCGTTGGTGTCGATAAACGTTGAGTTTTTCCTATTCGTCCGTCGACGTATAGTTGCGTATTCCCCACAGATCGTCCATGGATGTCTGTTCACCTCTCCGTTGGTGTCGATAAACGTTGAGTTTTTCCTATTCGTTCGTTGACGTCTAGTTTTCTCTCCCCAAAGGGTCACCTCTCCGTTGGTGTCGATAAACATTGAGTTTTTCCTATACGTCCGTTGACGTATAGTGATACCTTTCCCCTCAGAGTCACCTCTCTGTTGGTTTCAATAAACGTCGAGTTTTTCCTAGTTGTCCGTTGACATCTAGTTATATTTTCCCCATTCATCCGTTGATGTCTGGTCACCTCTCCGTTGGTTTCGAAACGTTGAGTTTTTCCCAATTGTCCGTTGACGTTTGTTTGTGATTAGCTTTTCCCCAGTAGGGTCTCCTTCTCCGTTGGTGTCGATAAACGTCGAGCTTCTCCTTCTCCGTTGGTGTCGATAAATGTCGAGTTTCTCCCTTTCGTCCGTTGACGTCTGGTCGAGTCTTCCCATTCATCCGTTGATGTCTGGTCTCCTTCTCCGTTGGTGTCGATAAACGTCGAGTTTCTCCCTTTCGTCCGTTGACGTCTGGTCGAGTTTCTCCCTTTCGTCCGTTGACGTCTGGTCGAGTCTTTCCCATTCATCCGTTGATGTCTGGTCTCCTTCTCCGTTGGTGTCGATAAACGTCGAGTTTCTCCCTTTCGTCCGTTGACGTCTGGTCGAGTCTTTCCCATTCATCCGTTGATGTCTGGTCACCTCTCCGTTGGTTTTGGTAAATGTTGAGTTTTTCCCATTCGTCCGTTGACATATGGTTGTCTCCCTGTCTTCCCATTCATCCGTTGATGTTGGGACACCTCTCTGTTGGTTTCGATAAACGTCGAGTTTTTCCTAGTCGTCTGTTGGCGTCTGGTTGTGATTTCTATTCCCATTCATCATCTTTCGATGTCTGGATGTGACTGTACCTTTGAGAAAAAATCGAAATCCCCAGTAATAAATATTAGATCCCAGTGGAAGCGCCCGTTGGCGAATTTTCCTTTCTTGGATCCCCGTAGAGTGCAAATTTCTACGGTTCTTTGGTATTCAATCCCTGTTTACCCCGAAAGTCTGACAGTCGTTGCTCTCATCCATTTGGGTTCCCAGTTGATTGAATAGGGGCAGCTGTAGCACCTCAAATTTTCACCTCCCATTTTGTACATACATTTTCATTTTAGGTCATTAACATTTGCATTGTTCATTGCATAGTCTACCAAGTCATCAATCAAGACTGGTCAGGAGATCCAGTTGTGCAAGCAAGCCAGTGCATTTCCTATGGAAGCAAAGCTCTAGGGTTGGTTCAATGAGTTCATGTGACCTAGGGATCATTTTGAAGTGGTTTGGCCAAAGGTCGGATGTTCAAAGCTCATCAGTCAAGATGCAATTCATCTGAAACCCTAGAAAGTCAACCAAAGGCAACTGTCAATTCAATCATGGATTTGAAGGTGGGAGATGATTAGAGAGGCCTCATTCATGTCCATACAAGTCTCATTTGAAATTTCAAACATCTACATTGAAGAATTTGAGGTCAGATGAAAACTTTCCAAAAATAGTAAGTGACCTGTAATTTGAAATTACCAAAAATGGAAAGGTTTTCTCCTCAGGTTTACATCATCAAGCAAGCTTCAAATGAAATTTTGTCCAACACGAAAGTTGAAGATCTTGCTCTCCCATTTCCAAAAAGTCCAAGATCATGAATTTCTCATGTATGGTTGAAAAGATATGGATCAATCATTGCCAAGCTAATTTGAACTTCAAGAATGCATAACTTTCAAACCATAAGGCCAAATGGAGTGGTTCTTTTTTGTACATTCATGACTTGACATACACTATCCAAATTATGCATCACATGCCATGCATTCTCATCACAAAAATATTTGGTTTTTCATTTGAATTTTGGAGGGAAATTCCAAATTTGAAAATTAGGCATTGTTTTCATATTCTAGCATTGCATTTGGTTGCCAAACAACATTTCAAGTGATTTCCAAGCAGAATTCGTGCACTGTTACATTGCTTTTCCATACATAAGGGTGAATTTGCAAATTGGCCAAAACACCTTGTTTTCACTAATTACACTTGCATTGGTTAAGCATGATTAACAAACTTGATTAACAGAGCATATATAAGTCTAATCCTAACAGAAAATTGCATTAACACATCACAATTTCCAGATCTAAAAATTTCACACATTGTGCTCTCAAACTTTTCTTCAATTTTCTCCATACACCTTGCCTTGTTCTTGATCAAATCATCATCCATGAGCATTGTGGAGCATTTTGGAAGCAGGATTCGAAGGATTTCATACAGATTTGAGGACTGTTGAAGCTCACACTTATCCATGGCAGTTGGAGATTCAAGCAAGATCAAGCACGATTGAGCTCTCATTCTTCATCCATTCATCCATATAAGCATTAAGGAAGATCTGTTCCTGCTTTTCAAGACCTGAATCCATTGATTTCACTTCTGCATCTTCTTGAAGGTCAGAATTCGAGTTTTATAATTCATGAAATTGTTATATGGATGTTGTAGATCCTTCATCACTGAGTACACTGAGCTTTGTTTCACTGATTTTCATGAAGTATTGTGTTAGTTATGCTAGATCTAAGTTTGACATGTGAAACTTCTTGTGTTCGATTTGCTGGATATATGTTGATTCATGTTAAACCAAGCTTGGATTCATGTTGTATGATGTGAGAGGAACATGATGATGTGATTATTTTGAATTTCTGTGCATATGTGTTCTTGAGCGTATGAACATGATGAATATTGATGAAGCTGTTAGGGTTTTATTCCCAGAAGTGTGTTTGATCTCTTCAACATGTGTTTGCATGCGTTTAGTTGTTAATGGACATGTACTGGTCCAAGTGTCATGTGTGTGGCATGATGATTGGTCCTAATTGCTTCGCCCTGCCACATCAGTTAAGTGAAACGGTGCGTTTCACTTAACTAGCGCACTAGTTCAAATAATTCCTCTCTTCGATTCTGGCCGGCGCCATTTCCAAATTGCATTTCATATTTTATGTCATTTCCTTTACATATTCATCCATATGCTTTCACATGATTTTTTAATTTTTCATTCACTTCTAAAATTCATAACCCAATGAATATTCATCCAAATCATTTGTGAATTTTTGCATTATTCTCCATTTTGTGTCTAGTTTTTTATGACTATTTTTCCACAATTTGTGCCTGGATAAAAAAATGTTTTAGCCTAGGGTTTGTGTATGCATGTCCAATTTGTACCTTGCTTGCCATATGCTTTGTGAAATGATGAGTTTTAATCCAATGCCTTTGAAACTTTGCATGCTTAAACTAGACATCTTGTTGGACATTTTGGTGTTGAGTTTGCATTTTTCTCATTTTTGGTTGCTGAGATATGCTCATGTTAATGTAGGTGTGACAATGTGTGTTACACCTTTGCTTGCTCAATTTGATGATTTTCTTTGCCTTACCAAATGAATCCCAAATGATGTGATTTTCTATATGATGCTTCTTCTGGATGTTGTGATTGATCATGAATTTTCTTGGAATTTTTAGACTCATTTCTGATTTGTTAGGGATTTTTCTTTCTGGATTGCCATTTGTGGACTTTTGGATAGTCATGAACTTCAATGCTTTGTGAAATGCTGGTTGTGTATCCTATGAATGTAAAATTTTGCACATTGTTTCTAGACACATTGAAGTTTATTGTGGCTTTGGTTTGAGGTCTTTATCATTTGTCAATTCTGTTTTAGGCTTGTGCTAAGTTGATGTATCAAATTATGTCCTAATTGAGCTTGTTTGTGCTTACCTTGCCTTATGGAATTTGATTGCCTTGCCTAAACTTGTCCAAATGCCTTGATTTTTGGTGTGTTGATCATGTTGTGTGTGCTGTTTAGCCATGATTTTTCTTGAGATTAATTGAATCATTTTTGAATTAATGTGGATTTGTTCATTCTGTTGTTTCAATGTGCTTTTAACTTGCATGCCTTGCCTTATTGGATTTGTGAAATGAATTTGGTTGTTGCTATTGACATGAGACCTTTTGGATTGTGTTCTTAATTGGTTGAGTTTGATTCATGTCAATTTTCATGTTCTGTTTTGAATTATTTCTCCCTCTTTGACCCTAGGCCTTGTCCTAGTGGTTTGTGCTTATGTTTGAGTTTTGTTTTCGGGATAAGAAGCATATGGCCATGAGGGGATTGATTCACATTGCTTGAGTTGGATTATTTGGTTGATGTTGACTAATATTGACTTGTTTTTTAGGTGGCTCTTAGCTCATTTGAGTTGAGCTTGTGCCTCGCACATTGTAGCACTGCTTGTTTGACTATGTCTGTTGACTGTGGACTATTAACTGTCTATTTGACTTTTTGAGTTGTATACTGATTGAGTTGGATTGTTTTCAGGTACATTAGTTGCTTAAGTTCATTGTGAACTTGTTTTTGCTTTGCTTGGTTGCATAAGCATTGAGGTATAACTTCTCTGACTTCATGTAGTCTGGAAGACCTGTCCTGTTACTTGGGCAGACACCTGTCTGAAGTCCTCCTTAAGAGGCAATGCTTGTGTTTGTTTATTTTTGTGCCAAGCAGGAAAAGACCTTTGATAAGGCAATTGGCAGATAAAAGAGATGTGTAGTCCATCTCCTGCTAGTCAATGTGTCATTCACTTTGCTCACACACCTTGTGTTGATGCATTGTGGATAGTAACCCAAGATCTTTGTTGTGTCATTCACATGTGGATAAAAGAGTTCCTGCTTTCTGAACTCCCACACTTTCATTCGAGTCAAGATCTCCCAGGCCAGGGATAAGAGCTGTGAGGCACACCCCTCACTTCCCATTTCATCTGCTTCACCCTAACTCTCAATGTTAGGGTTAAGAGCTAACTTCACCTGATTCCAGTTGGCTTGTGTTTCACAGCCTAACCTTGTGTGAGCCCACTTTGTTTGTATATAGTGTGTGCTATTTGTGTGATTGATTGCTTTGCTTGTGCTGTTTAGGATAGCTTGCCCCTGTGCAAGTTAGGTAGAAACCTTGACCTAGGACCATGGTGAATTTGCATGATAACTATTAGGCTCGAGTTAGTCTCCCTTCTAGTATGTCATTTCCCAGTCTCTGGTTAGGCTAGTCCTTTGTCCCTGCGTAGGGGAACTACGTCGCCCTGATCCTCATACCAGATGAGGTACGTAGGCAGGAGATGAGCTGATCTCTCCGGGCGCCCTTTTGTTTTGTTTGTGTGATTTGTTTCTCCTTTTCTGGTTGGAGTCCGATGTAAGTCCAGTGATTGGCATTCGGTTTCCAGTTGCTTGTTGGAGTCTGACGTAAGTCCAGCGATTGGCAGTTGGTTTCCTGTGTGTGTTTGTTGGTTCGGAGTCTGATGTAAGTCCAGCGATTGGCATTCGGTTTCCATGTTTTCCTGTTTGTGTTTTGTTTGGCGTGCATTAGCCGAGCTACGAGTGCTCTGATTCTTCTTTAGTCTGAGAAGATACGTATGCATAGGATGCGACATCCTAGCGAGCACGTTCCCCCTGTCCCGAACTACGTCGACTCTGATGTTTGTGCCTGACAGACTACGTAGGCCCAGGATGCGATATCCTGCCGAGTTAGTTTCTTTTGTTTCCTGTGTCTCTTTCAGCCAGTGTGTGATGTTTGAGCAGTGTTTAGCAACCTTTATCCTTCCTTTTGTGCGTGGATCCCGTCGAGTACGACGGATGCGTAGGGGTGCTAATACCTTCCCTTCGCATAACCGACTCCCGATCCTTGCATCTCTGGTCGCGAGACCATGTTCTTTCCAGGTTTACTTCGAGCGTTTCCTTTCCCTCTTTTGGGATAAATAACGCACGGTGGCGGCTCTGTTGTTTCGTTTTCCCGCCGGTTTTTCGCGTAATGCGACAGCTAACGCGAAAAACCGGCGACTGTAGGCAACAACAGAAAGTCCGGAAAAGAGAGGCAATGGTACAGAGGATCATAGAACTGCACCAACGTGCTCATCAACCCTTCATCAACCTGAGTAGTCAGAAGAGGAAGAAGTTTCCCGAAGCGAGCTTTGAAACCCAAGGGATCTAGTACATATGATGTCAGATTCCTTAACTCTTTCAGATCGGGCTGTCTGAAGCTGTACTTCTTGGTATTTCTTCTTTGTCTTTCCATTTGTCTGAAAATTTTGCAAATAAACCCCTTAAGTTCCTTGAAAATTTTCTTTTTATCTGATAATATGGATGCAGATGAATGCATGAATGAATGAATGCAACAATCACACTCAAGGATCAAGCAAAGCACACCAGACAAAGGTCATGGGATGGCTCGTATTATCCTTAATATCAATCATCCATTTTGGTGGATTATGGTTTTCACCTTATCGACACCCAAGTTCCATTGATATTAACGATACACGAACGGCTCAACCATCCTTAATATCAATCATCCGTTTTGGTGGATTATGGTTTACACCTTATCGACACCCAGGTTCCATTGATATTAAGGATGTGTGAACGGATCAACCATGAATCACGGGTTTGTTGCGAGTCACGAGCATGGAGTCTCGGTTAAGAACCACCCAAAGGGAGTGTACTAGGGTTTAAACCTGCCGAACATGTTCTATCAGAGGTTCCCATAGTCATCATCCCGTCTTTCAGATATTATCGGAGAAACGAATACTCGTATTCCAAAAATATTCTCAAGAGAGACTCTTATGAGTGTAGTATCGCGTAACAATCGTATCAAATCTGACATTTGAACGACCTCCGCACTACGTCCTAAAAAATAGGCCAAGATGGGCTTGGTAAACTAAGGTCCTTGGCTTCTAAGGCACATATTGGAAAGAGTAATGTCTAACCACAAATGACTTGTGTGACATTATTGATCCCAACATGACCTCCACCAAGTGAATGGACTCGCAAGTCAACTTGCTAAGGAATAACTCCACACAAGTCGACGAGACTATGCCATTCTCTTATCCTAAGGTGCACTTGAGTTCGGGTATAGAACTCGTCTCACAGAGATCACCAAGCAATGCAAGCAATTGATATATCAAGCAATTCAAACATTACAATTAATACAGTAATCCCAAATTGCACCAAAAATATGTCATAAACAAGTATAACACAACAAGTGTGAAAAGTTGGCGAAACCCACTAGGAAGATTTTGGTCCCCAGTAGAGTCGCCACTTTTCTGTAGCGGTGTATTCGTCACCATTGGAAATATTAACTAGATCTAAGGTAAATCATACAAAGTCGAGTCGCCACCGCACTTCTATTTATCTAAAGGAATGGTTAGAAAGCGAACAAAAACCTATAAAGTTTTACAAACAAAACTAGTAAAAGGGGGTCAGAGATCTGGGTAAGGGGGTTGGTTATGCAAAGGGAAGGTGTTAGGCACCCAATGCATCCTAGGTACTCCTAGGGAGCCCTTTTCACAACTTGGTGCGAAGGTTATTGTTTATGAAATTATTTTGTGCAAACATGATTGAAGAGATGAGAAAAAGAATGTACAAGTTTATTTACATTTTTGTGTTTAGATGGATGAACCCATTGCCTACGTACCTTTTCATGAAAGATAAGGATCAAAACCCCGTAGTTCGGGTAAAAGATTTCAAAACAAGTGAGTGGATTGATTGGTCCAAAAGCCTTAAAGTCTTTTGTTATCAAAGGGAGAAAACTCGACCTGAAAAACCACAAGTCCACCATGTGAGGATAACTTCGACATGCTAGTGAGGGATTATGTCCTATAATAAGCATGGAAGACTCATTGTCCATCACTAAGGACATAGGTGAGTATTATATCTACCATAAGGATAACTCAAACCTAACAGCTAAAGGTTATGAAAATTTTTGATTAGGAAGTGGACATTGGGACCACAAAGAAACACATTTGAGTTAGTTGAATTAACCAATTAGAAATATGTACGAAAATGATCAAAGTTGATTTAAATGTTCAATTCAAAATGAGTATTATGAAAAGAAAGTTTAAAAATCAAAGGCATAAGGCCTAGGTTTCTAATGTTGAAAACAAGTCAAGTGTTTGCACAAAAGTTTTGGTTCAAGGTTAAGGATGAGAAAATGGATCAGGGTTAAGCATGCAAGAGATGGGGGTAAAGGATAAAGCCACAATAGGAGTTCCTTTCTCAAGATCATAGAGATGATCCAAGTAAGTTCCTTTGGAATTAGGCAACACAAGGTAAAAGCAATAAGCAAGTCTCAAGAGAGAACCACAGAAAGAGGAAACAGAATGCCAATCAATGGACTTACATCCAACTCCTAAAAACAAAACTGGAAACAGAATGCCAATAGATGGACTTACATCTAACTCCACAAAACAAAACAGGAAACAGAATGCCAATAGATGGACTTACATCTAACTCCACAAAACAAACAGGAAACAAAATGCCAATAGATGGACTTACATCTAACTCCACAAAACAAAACAGGAAACAGAATGCCAATAGATGGACTTACATCTAACTCCATAAAACAAAACAGGAAACAGAATGCCAATAGATGGACTTACATCTAACTCCACAAAACAAACAGGAAACAGAATGCCAATAGATGGACTTACATCTAACTCCTCAAAACAAGCAAATGAGCAAAAGCAAACACATGTAAATGCAACCAAGCAAACAATGCATCACACTCTATATACAAACAAGAGGCTCAAACAAAGGGTGGGCTTTAGTCAAGAGGGGTCATATCAACCTCGACAAACAAGCCAAACTGTATCAGGTGATATGTGAGCTCTTAACCACTAACATTGAGGGTTAGGGTGAAGCTGATGAAATGGTGAAATGAGGATGAGACCTCATGCTCTTAACCCTGGCCTGGGTGAGCTTATGACAAAGAAAGTGTGGGGATCCAGAATGAGGGATCCTATTCCACTTGACAGACTCTGACAAGATCTTGGGTTATGTTCAAGAGCATCAGCATGTAATGCGAGCATAATGAACGACTCACTGAATAATAGGGGATTGATTGCTAATCCCTTCTATCTGTCAATTGCCTCTTCACTTAGGAGGACTTAACAAGTAACATACCTCACTTGGAGGTCTTTAGCACAAATGTAAACAATCACAATCATTGCCTCTTAAGGAGGACTTCAGCCAAATGCCTGCCAAAAAGGTAACAGGACTTCCTGACTACATGGAGTAAGAAGGCTAAACTACCTCAGTGGTGTATCAACCACAAATCAAAGCTCAAGCAAGAGCAAAGCTAGCAACTAATGTACCTGTACAAAAGCTTAAACAGTTAATAGTGTACTCAGAAAAAAAAACCAAACAGACAAAAAGTGGAACCAATGCAACTGTACACAATGCAAGTCATAAGTGCAAGCACTCAAGTGAATTCATCACATCAATGGACCTACATCACAACAAGAGTTAGTGATCAAAGCAAATGGCATCTCAAGTAATGAGGCCACACCAATCATCAAAGCTAAATGCTCAAACCTGAAACACAAAGCACAATTGGTGAGTGCAAACCACTAGTGCAAAGACTAGGGTCAAAGGCAAGTCAAATGACCAAAACAGAAGTCAATATTTCACATGAAGCACATCCAATCAAACAAGAAAGAGACCTCAAAATTACCAAGACCAATTCATAAGGCAAGGGCTTCAAATGATCATGTTAAAGCAAAGGCAAGCAATGTGATCAAAATTAGACATCAAAGATAGAAAATCCAAATCAAAACAGAAAAGCATCCAATAATCATGAAATGTTTTATACAAGTTCAACATGTTATTAACAAGCATCATGCAAAAAAGTAGGTCCAGAAGAGTTCATATGATATGCAAATGAAAATGCACAAATGCAACATCAAATATGTGACACAAATTGTCACACCATATATTCATGTGTCCAAAACAGTGATACCAAATGATAAAAATGCCAAACAAAAGCCAAAAAATCATGTCACATGTTATGATCAAGCATGTTAAATTTCAAAGCAATTGGATAAACCATGAGCATTTCACAAAGCAATTAGCACAACATAGCAAATTGGCATCATGTTCAAACAAAAACCACAAAGTAAAAATCCAGAAGCACAAAAATCATGAGATAAATTCTAAAAAATACGAGACATTAAAACAAAAATGTGGAAAAAAGTTTGGATTAATTTGGACATGTTTTCTATTTTTAATGATTTTTAAAAGTTGAATGCATAAAATGAAATAATATGAGAATTATGTAAAATGAAATGTGAATTAGAATTGGAAAATGCATATGCCAAGTATTGAACACAGGTCTTGGAGGCTACAAGCGCGCAAGTGAAAACAATTGGAAATCAAAAAATGCAAACGCTAGGTTTCGAACACAGGTCATGCAGGCTACCAGCGCGATCAAAATGAAATTAAAAAAAACATGCCAAGCGAAGG
This sequence comes from Lathyrus oleraceus, assembly GCF_024323335.1. Taxonomy (NCBI): domain Eukaryota; kingdom Viridiplantae; phylum Streptophyta; class Magnoliopsida; order Fabales; family Fabaceae; genus Lathyrus; species Lathyrus oleraceus. Next base: position 184,258,905 of record NC_066585.1, read on the forward strand.
ATCGAACTGAGGTTAAGCAGGTCAAATGCGCGCTTAATAAAATAAATCAGAAACAAGCGCGCCAGGATCGAACCCGCGCCTCAAAGGTTCCAAGCGTGTTTACTCAAAACGCCGCGTTTTGAAGCAAACCCTAGCACTATTTATAGGCGGTGGAGCGTGGTGGTTTCCACCGTCTTCTCCGACGGTACAGGCGGCGCTCCATGAACAAAAATTCCAGAATTCAGCAAACTATACATCATTGGAAAGGTCTTGCAACGAGGAATACGAATATCACATTCACTAAGCCTAAAACTCCATGGATTGAGCAGATCGAAGGCAAACATATTTGATGTCAAAACTTAAAGTTCATGTATCTAACTCGATATCCAGCCAAATTCAAAAATATTTATATCAGAATCACCAGCAAAGCAAGCTCTACAAGATTAGGTACATGAAAAGGCAAATAATGAGATTCGAATTTCACCTTGTTCAAGATGACAGTTGATGAATACGCGTGTTCAAGGCTCCAAAATGTCCAGATCTACTTCCTCAATCTTGTTATGAAGCTTTATGCACGAATTGACACTTGAATCCAACTGAATGAAGCTCAATTTTCAAGATCCATCTTCATGTTCAAGCTTTGGATCTGCACGATTCTTGGCCAAATTCTTCAAACCAAACCTTGATTCTTCATCAATGATTCATGATAAACATGATTATGCAAGAGTTTTGTGAAATTGGATGAAGAAATTTGAAATTTGAAGAGAGAGAAATTTGAGAGGGAAATGCAATTTTTGATCCAAATTCTGTTATTCCCTCAATTGTGATTAGCATTTAGCTTATATACCATCCCTTAATCATGCTGAGATTAAGATTAGGCATTGGCTAATTGAAAATTAAGGAGAAATGAGGTGAAATGCAAATTTGGCAAGTGTGAGGTGGCATGAGCAATGTGCACGTGAACAGTGCCATGCAAGCTTCATTTTTACTCAAAATCATCCAACAAACATGATAGAATTGGAATTAGGTTTGTATGATTCACCAATTTCAAATTACCAACTTTCCCTCCAAAATGCACTTGAATGGACACTTGATCATGTGAGCTTTTTTCATGCAAGGTAATGATTGATTTGGAATCTCTTGGTCATAAGGAGCAATTTGCAAAAAGAGTGGCCCAATTTGGAGTTTTGGATCGAAAGTTATGGCACTTTGAATTTCCAAGCATACTTTGCAATCATTTGTTCATAACTTCTCAACCATTCATCATGTGATCATGATATAGGACTTTTTGAAAAGAGGAGAGAAAGATCTTCAACTTTCATGTTGACCAAAAATTCATTTGAAGCTTTTTTGATGTTGGAAAGTGAAGTTGAATGTGGACCAAAAACTTGCCATTTTTGGAAACTTGAAATTATAGGTCACTTTCCATTTTGGGTAACTTTTGATATGGCTTCAAAATCTTCAAGAAAGATGTTTGACATGATGAATAGGCCTTGTTTGAACATGAATGGGATGTCTCAAATTATTTCCCACACCTCAAAGCCTTCAATTGACTGCACAGTTGACCATATGGTCTTCAGATGACCTTGACAATGCCTGATGAATTTGAGCCTTAACCACTTGGGGAATTTGCTTCAAAATGAACCTCTAGCTCATATAAGCTCAATAGAATGATTATGTGGTACTCATACCAAGAAAATACCATCTGCTCTTGTACAAAGGAAAACCTTGAATTGCCTTGACCTGATGATTGCTTGAACTGCAAAACAAATGTTAGATGACATATTTTTGGTGCTTTTGGTTAGTGATTAAAACAAGAAAAGCAATGATATACAATGCAAACATGCCTGGTGATCTCAAACCACTTACAAGAGATCCCAACCCAAAGGGAAAGGAAGGCAAGATGCTAAAAGATTCTTGAGGCTATGTAATGCTATGATATGATGCCATGAGGGATCTTAGGGACAAAATTGGGGTCTTACAATATGCCTCTATGGTGTGCCAGATAAGATCATTACTGATAATGGATCTAACTTGAACAACAAGATGATGAAAGAGCTGTGTAGCGAGTTCAAGATCGCGCATCATAATTCTGCTCCTTATAGACCCAAGATGAATGGGGCTGTTGAAGCTGCTAATAAGAACATCAAGAAGATTATCCAGAAGATGGTTGTCACGTATAAAGATTGGCATGAGATGCTGCCATTTGCTTTGCATGGATACCGTACATTCGTCCGCACTTCAACAGAAGCAACCCCTTTCTCTCTTGTTTATGACATGGAGGTTGTACTCCCAGTAGAGGTGGAGATCCCATCAATGAGAGTCTTGATGGAGTCCAAGTTGACTGATGTTGAATGGGTTCAGAGCCGTTATGACCAACTAAATTTGATAGAAGAAAAGAGATTGACTGCCATGTGCCTGTGAAAGAATTCTTTAACTTGAATTAACTTTTAATGATAGCAAATTGTGTGAACATCATCCAAATTGGTTGTGCATTGCATTACATGATATAATTGTGTTTTTACCTTGTGATTCATCTCACTCCATTGTTGCATAACCACACATATACATGTACATTGAAAAATTACTTAAAATAACTATTAAAATGCATTTTGTAACAGTATGTATCAATACATGAACCTGTGCATCGATACATGCAGCCTTGATTAAATGACAAAACAAATTATGTTCAGTATGCATCGATACACACGAGCCATGCATCGATACATGGAAGTGCAAAAGCTCTGTGCATCGATACACACGACTTCTGGATCGATACATGACCACTTGTGTTAGCCTGTGCATCAATACATGAGCATTAAGCATCGATACAGATTAGTGTAAATACCACCTGCATCGATACACACGACTCCTGCATCGATACAGATTAGTGTAAAATACCACATGCATCGATACACACGACTTTTGCATCGATACATGATTAATTAATTTGACCAAATTACAAACAACTTACAGTATGCATCGATGCACACTCCTGTGTATCAATACACAAGGCTGTTTTAAATCATAACAGAATCTGTTTTGCAGTACATATATACAGGTTTTGACAGCAATTGAAGGTTACGAATTCATTGAGCAAAAAGACAATTGAACACAAGATCAAACAAGTGTTGGAGCAATTGTCAGTGAGCATTTAGAAACCTGAAAGAGACTTCATCTTCTTCATCTTCTCAATCAATTTTCTTCAAGAACAATTACACACAACAATTCTTGTTCTTTGGACTAAAGAGGGATTGAGATAACGTTCAGTGGTGTGATCAAGGATCTAGCTGTGGTTTGCAGTGGAACGATCGAGGATCTAGCTGGGTTGAAGGTTGAAGGGGGTTTCTAGGAAAAACCTACTGGTTTGTCCTTCAAGAACTGGACTGTTCTTGAGGGTTTCGGAGTCACATTTGCAGAACAGATTCAGCCGCAGCGTTGCGTTTGGAGATCGGGGGATTTCGCAAGCAGGTCGTGGAACCGGTGAATTGTTTGCAACTTTGTGCAGGAAAATCTTGATCAAGCTCAGATCAAGTGAAGGTTTATACAAGAAGAGGTTCTTGGAGATTAGAAATTCTGTCTTTGTATCAAAACCTTGTATCAACGGATTCGGCAATAATTGATAATCAAAGTTCTCAATTTCATTTGAAATTGAGAGGGAGACGTACCCACACGCGAGGACGACGTGGGGAACTTCCTTAACAAATCTCTGCGTATCTTCTTTTACCTTAATCTTCTTTACGTTTCAAATACTGTTTTGCAAATTCTGTTAGTGTGTGGTGATTGATTAAATTTCTGGACAGCAGTGATAACAAAACCTTTAGTCATACACCATTGCTGTTTATCATCAAACACTCACACACCAACTGTTTGACAAAACGGTTAACTTGATTGTGTTCATTGGAAATAGTATTTGAGGATAAGCGCATTCAATCTGTTAACATTCTGTGTGTATTAATTCTGTCATTCTCATTAAAATCCAGCAACTGCACTTGCGTGTCCGGCTTTCTAGTAGTGGTTCAGAATAGACGGAAGTCGATTCGGGACTGCTTTATACGCTGTTTTTGAAAACTCTGATTAAACGTAAAAATCCGTAAATTTTAAAGAGGTGATCTATTCACCCCCCCTCTCGATCACTAGCCACACCGTCTAACAAGTGGTATCAGAGCGCCGGTTCGCTGGTGCTCTGTGGCTGCCTGTAACAGTATGGATTCTGAACCAAAGGGGGCGTATAATAGAGCGCCTATTTTCAACGGTGAAAACTATGGCTACTGGAAAGACTGCATGCGAGTCCATATAAATTCTGTGGATAGGCTAGTATGGGCTGCCATTGAAAACGGTCCGTTTCAAATTACAATGACCAATGCGGCTGGCGCCATAGTACCTAAACCAGAAGATGATTGGAATGAGAAAGATGAGAAAAAGTGGTCGTGTGATTGGAGAGCTCGAAACATGTTAATTTCAGCACTTGGTGTTGATGAATATTATCGAGTATCACATTGCACGACAGCTAAAGAAATGTGGGATGCTTTAGAAGTTGCTCATGAGGGCACTACTGAAGTAAAACAGTCCCGCATTAACACACTCAATCAAGAGTTTGAACTCTTTCGCATGAAACAAGGAGAATCCATCTCCGACATGCAAAAGAGATTCACTCATCTAACTAACCGATTGAATGCTCTTGGAAAACCTATTTCCAATGAAATTGCTACTAATAAAATTCTCAGGTGTCTAAGCAGGGAGTGGCAACCTAAAGTTACAGCAATCAAGGAAGCCAACGATCTTACAAGACTTACGATTACAACACTGTTTGGAAAGCTGGAAGAACATCAGCAAGCTTTAGAAAGTCTTGAAAAATATGAGAATAAAAGTAAGAAGGAAAAGGAGAAGAAAAGAGACAAAGAGGGAGAGAAGAAGCCAATAGCTCTTGTGGCCTCTAGCTCTAAATCCTCACAAAAAGAGCAAAGCGACAATGATTCAAGTAGTGACAAAGACACGGATGATGAAGAAATGGGACTGTTTGTAAGAAGATACAATAGATTCATTCGAAAGAATGGAGTCAAGCATTCCGACAAAAATCTCATGAAGTTTCGAAAACAATCTACAAACTCAAAACAAGAAGAGAACAAGAAAAGTAGAGGAAGAGGATCCTGTTTCAATTGCGGTAAATCCGGACATTACAAAACGGATTGCCCTATAAAGTATAAGGATCAAAGAAAGGATTCACCAAAAGGGTACAGCAAACAAAGAAGAGCGTACATTGCATGGGAAAGTGATAGCGACTCATCATGCACGCAAAGCTCAAGTGATGATGATGAAGCGGCAAATCTATGCCTCATGGCTCACACAAAAATTCTGCCCTACCACAAGAAGAAAAACAATGACAAAAAGGTAAAACAAGCCTACTACAATAACTTCTCCTCTATGTCATTTTCGGAACTAAAGATAGCTTTTGAAAAACTGCATAACGAAGCGATAGATGCTTTTAAACGATTATCTTCCGACAAACATATCTTTTCATTTTTGGAAGGTAAAGTAAACAAAGCTGAAATTGAGTTAGAAGCATTGAAGCGTAGTATTGCAGAAAATTCAAAAGATATTGATATTGACGGATGTAGTAGAGTTAGGTATTGTGACGCTTGCTATATTTGGCAAAAAGAGGTAAACACTCTTAAGGTCAAATTAGAAAAAGCGCTACAACCTAAAATTACTTATGCCGTTGATCCTAAGTTGTTTAAAAAGTCATTGAATCCTCCATATGCAAAATACTCTTTTATTCTAAAGGATTCAATGAACAAGAAACAACAAACATACCATCATCGTTTATGTCATTATTGTTGCCATGCTGGCCATACCATTGAAAAGTGCAAATTTAGGAGATTTCTTGTCCCTAAAGGCATTTATCGATGGAAGCCAAAAGGCAACCATGTTAGCACTTACCCACTTGGACCCAATGAAAATTGGGTACCAACTTCTCTCTTTTGATGTTGTAGGATGAGTGCCTTGCCTCCGCGGATAGAAGGTGGTTTCTTGACAGCGGCTGCTCAAGGCACATGACCGGTGACATATCGCTTTTCATAGACTTCAAGGCAAAGAAGAAGGGATATGTTACGTATGGAGACAACAACAAAGGAGCCATACTCGGCAAAGGTAGTGTAGGTAATCCCTCTACCACTACTATTTCAAATGTCCATTTAGTTGAGGGACTTAAACACAATTTGTTAAGCATAAGTCAACTATGCGACATGGGCTATAAAGTGTCATTTACAAAAACTTGTTGCATAATTGAACATGTTGAACAAAACATTGTGTTTAAAGGTGTAAGAGTAAACAACATCTATATGCTTGACTTGTTTGATGTACCGTTAACAAATACTAAATGTCTAGTCACCTTGAATGATGATTCTTGGCTTTGGCATAGACGTTTAGCTCATGTTAACTTCGATTTGCTAAACAAGGTTGTATCTAAGGATCTAGTAGTTGGTCTACCAAAAATAAAATTTTCAAAAGACCACCTATGTGACGCGTGCCAAATGGGAAAGCAAACAAGGGTGTCGTTTAAATCTAAAAACGTAATTTCAACTTCACGACCCCTTGAGCTTCTCCATATGGACCTCTTTGGACCTTCTAGGACAAAGAGCCTAGGTGGAAACTACTATGGCTTTGTAATAGTTGATGACTACTCTAGATTCACTTGGACTATATTCCTTCATAGCAAAGATGAAACTTTTTCTGCTTTCAAAAATTTTGCAAATCTGTCCCAAAACAAAATGAATTCCAAAATAGTTACAATTCGTAGCGATCATGGTGGTGAGTTTCAAAATTATCACTTTGAGAAGTTTTGTGACAAGTATGGCATTGAGCATAACTTTTCAGCCCCTCGCACTCCACAACAAAATGGCGTTGTGGAGCGGAAAAATCGTGTTTTAGAGGAGTTGGCAAGAACAATGCTTAATGAGGGTGGATTACCAAAATACTTTTGGGCTGATGCTGTTAGCACAGCCTGTTATGTCCTAAACAGAATTTTAATTCGCCCTATTTTGAACAAAACTCCTTATGAACTTTTGAAAGGAAGAAAACCAAACTTGTCACATCTTCACGTATTCGGTTGTAAATGTTTTGTTTTGAATAACGGTAAGGAAAACATTGGGAAGTTCGATGCAAAAGCGGATGAAGGTATTTTTCTTGGTTACTCAATGTCAAGTAAAGCATATAGAGTGTATAATAAGCGTTTACTTACTGTTGAAGAGTCGGTTCATGTTTCGTTTGATGAGTCTTATCCGAAAAATGTCGGAAAAGGTATTTCTTTTGATGACGCAGGTGTATCTACAGAAGACATACTCAAGGAAGCTGTTGAGGAAATTGATCAGTCCAAAACTGCTGCCTATGAGAAGGAGGAAGATGCAAGTCATGAAGAAATTGAGGAAGAAAAGACAGCTGAAGTGAATGACCTTCCAACTGCTTGGAGATCCTCAAAAGACCATCCCATCGACAACATTTTGGGAGACATTTCAAAGGGAGTAATGACCCGGTCTAAGATAAGTAACTTTTGTTCTCACTTCGCGTTTGTGTCACAAGTAGAACCTAAAAATGCCAAAGATGCCTTGATTGATGAGTTTTGGCTAATGGCCATGCAAGAAGAGCTTAATCAATTTAAAAGAAATGACGTTTGGGAACTTGTCCCTCGTCCGCGAGATCATCATATCATAGGCACTAAGTGGGTTTTTAGAAACAAACTTGATGAAAACGGAGTGATTACTAGGAACAAGGCACGCTTAGTAGCACAAGGATATAACCAAGAGGAGGGCATAGATTATGAGGAAACTTATGCTCCAGTTGCTCGCCTCGAAGCTATACGTCTTCTGCTCGCCTATGCGTGTTCTAAGGATTTTAAGCTTTACCAAATGGACGTAAAGAGTGCCTTTCTTAATGGTGTCATAAATGAAGAAGTATATGTTTCACAACCTCCCGGTTTTGAAAATGCTGAAAATCCAGATCATGTTTACAAGTTAAAAAGAGCTTTGTATGGTCTTAAACAAGCCCCTCGGGTTTGGTATGAAAGACTTAGCAAATTCCTAATTGATCATGGATATTCAAGAGGTAAAGTGGACAATACTCTCTTTATTAAACACAAAGGAAAGCATATTCTTTTAGTTCAAGTTTATGTCGACGACATCATATTTGGTTCAACTAACATACACTTGGTCGAAGAATTTTCTAAGGTTATGCAGGGTGAATTTGAGATGAGTCTAATGGGGGAGCTAAACTACTTCCTAGGACTGCAAATAAAGCAACTTGAGGAAGGTACTGCAGTATGTCAAACAAAATACTGCAGAGAACTACTCAAGCGCTTTGGAATGAATGACTCAAAATCAATCGACACTCCAATGCCTACCAACGGAAATCTAGAAAAGGATGAACACGGTAAGTGTGTAGATGTCAAAAGATTCAGAGGTATGATTGGATCTCTCTTGTATCTTTCTGCTTCTAGACCCGACATCATGTTTAGTGTTTGCATGTGTGCACGCTATCAATCAAATCCTAAAGAATCGCACCTAAAAGCGGTGAAGCGCATATTTAGATATCTTCATGGAACATCCAAATATGGGCTTTGGTATTCTAAAGGAAGTGATTGTAGCTTAGTAGGGTACTCCGATTCTGATTTTGCTGGCTGCAAATCAGATAGGAAAAGTACAAGTGGTACGTGTCACCTATTTTCAAACTCCTTGGTCAGTTGGCACAGCAAAAAGCAAGTTTCTGTGGCTTTGTCAACTGCAGAGGCTGAATACGTTGCAGCCGGTAGTTGTTGCGCTCAGATTCTATGGCTGAAGCAGCAACTACAAGACTTTAACATTCAACTCAAACGTGTTCCTATCAAATGTGACAACACTAGTGCCATAAACCTTACTAAAAACCCTGTTTTACACTCACGCACTAAACACATAGAGATTAGACATCATTTCCTTCGTGATCATGTTGAAAAAGAAGACGTTGTCTTTGAGCACGTTGACTCCAAAAACCAACTTGCTGATATTTTCACTAAACCATTGGCAACGGAACCTTTCTTCAACATTCGTCGCGAATTAGGAATCTTAGATCTATCTCATTTGATGTCATAGGCATGTTGCATCTTAATTATATTATGCCTCACCGTGTGTGACAAGCACTGTTTTAGATGTCAATTATACTTCACAAGATCTCTCCAACAGAGGTAATATCAATCCTTTCTACAATTTTCTTATTGATTAGTGATTGTGGCTGTTAGATCAAATGTGCTTACTCTAGTTGATGTAAAGTTTGCTTGAATATACTCTTTGTCCATAATGTGTGCTCATTAACATGTCATATTGCAACCTGCATAATCATTCTGCATTAAAACACATTAAAAACCAGTTCAGCATCAGTATGTATCAATACATACGCAGCCTGCATCGATGCACATACTCTAAAATTAAATTTTTTGAAATACAGCTTCAGTATGCATCGATGCATATATCGCATGTATCGATACACAAGGGAATTGTAAACCCTGGCATCGACGCATCCATCGTATGTATCGATACAATGAAAATTTTCAAATACCTAGCATCGATACATAACTCTCTGCATCGATACTCACTGCTGTCATCTGAATTAAATGCATTTTTTTCTCACATGCATCGACACATCAACCAATCATATCATCTCTTATCTCATTACTTCATCTCATCTGCCCTCAAAAACCCCAAAACCAGTGGCTAACCCAAATCCTTCTCATCTTCACTCTCTCACAAACTTGGTAAAACCCTAAAAATCTAAACATCACCATGCCTCCACGCACTATTCCAGTCAGAGCCAAAGGAAAAGGCAAGGGAAAGGAAGCAGTCGGTACGTCTCAGCAACCACCAGATGTTCCTTCAAATGCCTTAGACATTCTTCATCCTGCCATTGCTGCTGAATTTGAGGAATCCTTCAAGGCCAGGTTGGTAATGAAACCTCATATCTTTGATAAAACAGATGCTGTTCACCTGCACCTAAATGAAGTAGTTGAACTGTTACATGCACAAAAACTTGGGTCCTTTCTATCTACAAAAGATGCCTATCATGAGGATTTCATCCGGGCCTTTTATGCTGGTTTACACACTGGTCCAGGCTATATGTTCCGGTGTTCTATCGGAGTCAGAACATATACCTTTGAAGCCGCTAATTGGGAAACGGTGTTTCAAATGCCGCTTCCGTCGATGGCTTTCAAGTCCTGGCATGACCTGCACTTTGATCCTGAATTTGACCTGAGGGACTTTACAACTTCTATCCTAAAGATTGATAGACCGTTGAGTGAGGACGAACACGTCACGTCAGGTATGATCAAACAAACTTCGCGTATTCTGCACTGGATCATTACTCACATTGTGCGTCCAACCAACAGTGGCCACTCTCGGTTGGATAGGCCTAGCATACACCTTCTCTACATTCTGCAAAATAAGATTCACTTAAATTGGGCGAACTACTTTGTAAAACGTCTATTTTATGTGCGAGACAGCAAAACTGTAGCGCTAGGGTATGCCTCTCAAGTCATGAAAATTCTAAAGTTCTGGAAAGTCACAATCCCTATTGTTCCTCTTATATCCCCGTCTGCTGCTCAAGAGTTTGATTCTGCCACTCTTTCGCATATGGGATATCGATGGGACAAAGACCGCAAGTGCTTCTATTTTTATGAAAGGAAATCCAAAACCAGAATTTACAACTTTGACATCCCTTCGGAACGCATCCATGTTGCTGAAGATCAGCCTGATGAAGAGATGCAGGATGCGGCTGATACCGATGCACCACAAGCTGAGGCCAATACTGGTTGGGGTGAATGGGTGCCACGAAGATGGTCTCCTACCAACTATGTACCTGAACCTACAGCCCCTCCATTCACCGGTGGTACTTCAGCATCAACACTAACTGCGGACATCACACACATGCTGCAACAGATGGAACTTGTCAACAAGGAACGCCATGACGAAGCACGCTATTGGCATGTTCAACAAACTGAATGGCATAATGAGCATCGTGAGTGGCATGATGAGCACACTCGGATGTATCACAATCAACATGCTTGGCACCAAGACTTGGTCAAATGGCATCAAGTGTTCTACAACGAAATGTCCGGTTTTATGGATGACTGCCGTGAAAATCCTGGGATTATGGACAGCTTTCGAAGCGTTGAGGTTCAGAATCGGTTCAGGCAATACTCATTCATGGGACATAATCCAGACACGATGCCTCCTCCTCCACCTCCGCCAAGCTACCGAGACCCCGACAGACATGATGAGGAATCCTGTGGTGGCCACAATCCAAATTAACCCACCATACCTTTCATTTCAATGCATTTCATTTCATTTGGTTGCACATTATTTGTTCTAGCTTATGTAACTCCTAAACTTGTTTGCACACTTTAAATGCTTTTAAGGTTCTGTTTATTTCTATCTGTTATTGCCCGTACCTTTTGAATGATTCTTTGTGAATGATTCTTTAACTTGCCGCTTCTCTCTGTGTGATTGATAGCGTATTATCTTTTTTGCCATGCCCTGCTTCACTCTATACTTGACAACTATGGTTCTTCCTCTTTTTGATGTTGACAAAGGGGGAGAAAATGCAGATATGCACAAACTCAGGGGGAGTATCACACATCTTGCCAAGAATTTGCCATCATCAAAAAGGGGGAGTTTGTGAAAGAATTCTTTAACTTGAATTAACTTTTAATGATAGCAAATTGTGTGAACATCATCCAAATTGGTTGTGCATTGCATTACATGATATAATTGTGTTTTTACCTTGTGATTCATCTCACTCCATTGTTGCATAACCACACATATACATGTACATTGAAAAATTACTTAAAATAACTATTAAAATGCATTTTGTAACAGTATGTATCAATACATGAACCTGTGCATCGATACATGCAGCCTTGATTAAATGACAAAACAAATTATGTTCAGTATGCATCGATACACACGAGCCATGCATCGATACATGGAAGTGCAAAAGCTCTGTGCATCGATACACACGACTTCTGGATCGATACATGACCACTTGTGTTAGCCTGTGCATCAATACATGAGCATTAAGCATCGATACAGATTAGTGTAAATACCACCTGCATCGATACACACGACTCCTGCATCGATACAGATTAGTGTAAAATACCACATGCATCGATACACACGACTTTTGCATCGATACATGATTAATTAATTTGACCAAATTACAAACAACTTACAGTATGCATCGATGCACACTCCTGTGTATCAATACACAAGGCTGTTTTAAATCATAACAGAATCTGTTTTGCAGTACATATATACAGGTTTTGACAGCAATTGAAGGTTACGAATTCATTGAGCAAAAAGACAATTGAACACAAGATCAAACAAGTGTTGGAGCAATTGTCAGTGAGCATTTAGAAACCTGAAAGAGACTTCATCTTCTTCATCTTCTCAATCAATTTTCTTCAAGAACAATTACACACAACAATTCTTGTTCTTTGGACTAAAGAGGAATTGAGATAACGTTCAGTGGTGTGATCAAGGATCTAGCTGTGGTTTGCAGTGGAACGATCGAGGATCTAGCTGGGTTGAAGGTTGAAGGGGGTTTCTAGGAAAAACCTACTGGTTTGTCCTTCAAGAACTGGACTGTTCTTGAGGGTTTCGGAGTCACATTTGCAGAACAGATTCAGCCGCAGCGTTGCGTTTGGAGATCGGGGGATTTCGCAAGCAGGTCGTGGAACCGGTGAATTGTTTGCAACTTTGTGCAGGAAAATCTTGATCAAGCTCAGATCAAGTGAAGGTTTATACAAGAAGAGGTTCTTGGAGATTAGAAATTCTGTCTTTGTATCAAAACCTTGTATCAACGGATTCGGCAATAATTGATAATCAAAGTTCTCAATTTCATTTGAAATTGAGAGGGAGACGTACCCACACGCGAGGACGACGTGGGGAACTTCCTTAACAAATCTCTGCGTATCTTCTTTTACCTTAATCTTCTTTACGTTTCAAATACTGTTTTGCAAATTCTGTTAGTGTGTGGTGATTGATTAAATTTCTGGACAGCAGTGATAACAAAACCTTTAGTCATACACCATTGTTGTTTATCATCAAACACTCACACACCAACTGTTTGACAAAACGGTTAACTTGATTGTGTTCATTGGAAATAGTATTTGAGGATAAGCGCATTCAATCTGTTAACATTCTGTGTGTATTAATTCTGTCATTCTCATTAAAATCCAGCAACTGCACTTGCGTGTCCGGCTTTCTAGTAGCGGTTCAGAATAGACGGAAGTCGATTCGGGACTGCTTTATACGCTGTTTTTGAAAACTCTGATTAAACGTAAAAATCCGTAAATTTTAAAGAGGTGATCTATTCACCCCCCCTCTCGATCACTAGCCACACCGTCTAACAGTGCCATGGTCAGTTGTACCAGCAGAGAATGAAGAAAGCTTTTGATAAGAAGGTCAAGCCTCGTGTGTTCTGAGAAGGTGACCTCGTGCTCAAGAAAGTCTTGTCTTTCGCGCCCGATTCTAGGGGCAAGTGGACTCCAAACTATGAAGGTCCATATGTTGTTAAGAGAGCCTTTTCAGGCGGTGCTTTGATACTTACAACTATGGATGGGGAGGATTTCACTCGTCCTGTGAATTCAGATGCAGTCAAGAAATACTTCGCCTAGAAAATAAAAACAGAATAGCTCGCTAAGTTGAAAACCCGAAAGGGCGGCTTAGACAAAAATGAGCGTCTCGGTGGATTGAAAACCCGAAAGGGCGGTCCAGGCAAAAGTTAGAGACATGAAAAAAATGAATATTTGTATCTCGCTAGATTGAGTACCTCACCTTGGGGCAATCTAGGCAAAAATTAGGGATTTGGCAAGTAACTGCATCCTGACAAGACTTTGTTCTACGACTGTCGTCCATCAAAGATTCTTGTTCCTTCGTCATCAACCGAAGCTTCAAATACATCGAATTCAGAATTGGTGGAGAAATGGTCATTATGTTCAATGTAGCCTTTTTCCAATATATATCACCAATTTTAAATTTGTAAAGATCTATGGAGTCTTTCCATTTGCAGACTACCATTCCATCGAATAAATTTGAGCTTGTTATCTAATTGTTTGCATTCTTATTTGTTTCGATTCAACAAATGTTTTACATGCTTTAATTGAGTAAATATTACTGTTTCGAATAAACAAATTTTTCATAATTTGTCTTTAAACAAAGTGAACATTTACCATGATAAAAAGGGTACTTAGGAGATCCTCAGTGTTCTCCCAAGGATGGTATGACTTCCAACAGGGCAAGACATTTGTTCGTATTCCTGGCATGACTGTATTTCTTCTTCCGTAGCCCTGAGTGGTATGTTTGTTAAGATGTTCACCACCTGTCCCTTCAATAGAGTGACGATCTGTCCTCCTCAGCAGATGTGATCTCGTTGGCAGTTGATTCTCTAGAATCCCTTTATCCATCGAATATAATCCCCAGTAGAGTTGCTCGTATAGTGGACGTGGTATCATGGTAACTCTTGTCCCCAGCCGGGTTGACTAATATTTCCTCCCCTGCAGAGATTTTATGGTTTCCTGGTATCTCTGATCTCCGGTAGATTGATTACTCTCTGGTGATCCTGGCTTTCTCTCTCGAGATGTAGTACCGAATGTTTGTGTGCTTTTCCTTTGGAGTTGTTTGTGTTAGAAATGTCTGTTTGTCAGCATTCATCATACATTAACCACGCATGTGTGCATACAATTATAGAACATTTGAATATTCATATTGCATTTCTTGCCATATATTTTCTATTGTTATTCTCTGCTAGTTGGTAATACATTTCCCAAGCAGGTGTCGGTGTCTGATCCCTCAACATAGAGAGTCAGCCCTTTAAGCAGAAAGTGTTTATCTTTCCTTCCGCATTCCCCACTGAGTTATATCCTCGTGGACGACGGTTGTTTTCTCTTCCTCCCAACACATATATTGGGATGGATTTCCCTGCTGAGTTATATCCTCACCAGGACGGGTCTTGATTCAGTTTGCCTCTTTGGTTTGATCCTAAATTGGCCCGTTGATTGTCTCTTGTGCTTCCCCGTGGTATAAATGAATGAATAATTGCTCAGTAATCAGTAATCATTCATCATATCCCCGGCGGAGTCTGTGGTCTTCTACCCTTATACCGGTAGCTATAAACCCTACTCTTTTTCCCCTTTGCAGAGTTAACCCTTTTGTTCATCCTAAGTTGATGACGGTTACTTTTCCGTGGTTTTCTACCCAGTATCCGGTAGATGTAATCCCCTCCTTGATGGTTATCACTATCCAATATTCGATATTGATATCCCCTCCTTCTTTCGGATAATTGCTCTGATTAAGCAGTTTATCCCCAGCAAGTCATCTTGCATTTACCGGTTGTCGGTAATGTTTGTTGCTTCCCTTTTGATCGGTCATCATTATGTACCTAGTTTCGGTATCCCGATGCCTTTCTCTCTCGGTCGATTTATCCTTTATTAGCCCAGTAACTGGTTGTGGATAATCTGCCATGCGAGTATATTATCTACGTTCTGACGGTAATAGATAATATATCTCATGCACTCTTTGGTCGAAGCTTTTTGTTCTTCCCCAGTTGAGTAAGATTTGTATCCTTGTTTTGGAATTGAATGTCCATCCGTTAGTCGAGTTTGTTTTTTGCCCTCTTTTTGGATGATGAGTGTTTTGGGAACATTCCCCAATTGACGCCTTGGTTGGTCACCTATTATATGCCCAGTAACCGGCATCCCTGGTGTTCCTTCCTTTTGCTCCCTATTATGACTTTTTGTCCCCTGTGGAGTTAGACTTTCCTGAGTTGAGATATACCTTTTAGGTTTTCCTTAGATGATTTGGTTGATTGATGTCTCTCACCCTTATACCGGTCTTAGATATTCATTTTTCCCGAGCATGTTGTTCTCTCACCCTTATACCGGTGTTCAGATCATATGTCTGATTGAGCTTGTTACCCAGTAACCGATAACACCTCATCTTGCTGCTTCCCTGGGAGAGTCTCTTTAGACATCCCCAACGAAGTATCCGTTGTGGATCGTTTTTGTTGTATTGGCATATTCCCTAATACGGGCGTCTTCGAGTCAGCTCGAGTTTTTTCCATTGTTTTCCCTTTGGAATTCTGCTCCCCAAACTTTTAGTCGTGCCCTGCTCACGCATTTCTTTCTTATCCCCATACGAGTCCCCAGGATTTTGTCCCATGGAATGTATCACTCATATCGATTGTCAGTGTCTCCTGATTTTCTTTACTCCTTTGTGGACACATACCTGTAGCGGTGTATTCGTCGCTATATGATCTATTGGTTAAATCATAAGCAAAGCATACAATGAACATAGAGTCGCCACCGCACTTTTATTTATCCTAAGGACTGGCTAAAAAGCGAACAAAAACCTAAGAAGTTTTACACGTAGAAAACTAATGAAAAGATCAGAGATCGGGGTAAGGGGTAAATTACGCAATGGGAAGGTGTTAGGCACCCACTACGTCCTAGGTACTCCTAGGGAGCCCTTTTCACACTTGTTGTATAAGAAAATATTTATTTGTTTTGACATAAGTATTGTGCAAACATGATTGGGATGATGAGAAAAGAATATACAATTTTTATTGGGTTTGAACGGATGAACCCGCTGCCTACGTACCTTCCATCAAAGGTAAGGATCAAAACGCCGTAGTTCGGCTAAAAACTTCCAAAAGTTAGTGGATTCAATTTTAAAACACAAGCTCAAAGGTCTTACGTTACCCACGGGAGAAAACTCAACCTTATGAAACAACACGTCCACCATGTGAGAAAAGCTTCCACTTGCCAGAGAGGGGTTAACCCTATAATAGGCAAGGAAGACTTACAATTCATCTACTAAGGACAAATAGGTGAGATTAATATCAACCAACTAGGGTAAATCAAACCTATAGCTAATGTATGAAAACTTAACAAACATGGACAAAGCCACAAAATCACTTGAATGGGTGAAGTTATTTGGATTATTTACAAAAAGTCAAAGTATGATTAAAGTCAATTCAAAATGAAGTATTTACAAAATGAAGTTTGGAAAAATCATGGACTTAAGGTCCAAGTTTCTAATTTGGAAAGAAGGTGAGAATGTTTGCACAACACTTATTTCAAAGTTTTAAAACATGTGTGAAAAGGTTTAAGACACAATGGGATGAATGGATAATGTAATGTAAAACTTCTTAGAAGGGTCCACCTCTTGAAATCATATAGAAGATGATTCAAGTGGGTCCTTAGGAATAGGCAACAAATGAGCAACAATATGAACATGGTAACCGATGAAAGTAAATAAAAGCGGATACTGGATGCCACTCAATGGTCTTATACCTGTCTCCTAAAACAAGCAAGGATATCAGAAGCCACTCTATGGACTTACACTAATCTCCATCAGAATAAAACAAAAAAGACAAAACAGGGAAGTCAACTGCCAATCTATCTGGACTTATGTTAACCTCCACAGTATGATCCTAGGAATACAAATGCCACATCACAGGGACTTACAATGAATCCTCACATACAACAACAATGCTCAAACAAAGAGCAAAGAAGATATGAGTGACCAATGAGGTCTTACACTCTATCTCTTCCATGTCATGGGAACAGATGCCAACTCACAGGGACTTATAACTGGTTCCTCAATGGGTAAACAACAATGTCACGAGGACAAAAGAAATGATCATGCACTAATGGCAAACAAAGATGATAAATGCCCAATGGCAATCAATGATAGTAAATGCACAATGGCAATCAAGTAATCATGTATAAATGAATCAAGTAATCAATCACATAAATTCAAGTAGCACACGCTATAACCATTCAATGAGGCTCAAGCAAAAGGGTTTGACTATGAAAGTCCACTGTAAGAGGTAAGTGTCGCTCTTAACCTTGCCATTGAGGGGCTAAGGTGAAGCAGATGAAAGGATATGAGGGGTGTGCCTCATTGCTTCTATCTCAGGTCCGAGAGAGCATGTAAATATAAGAATGTGGGGGAGTTCAGAAAGATGGAACTCTTTCCCCAATTGGACTCGATAGATCTTGGGTTTGGATCTCAATGCTACAACCATGTAATAGGAGCAATGAGAAGACTCACTGAATAGTGGGAGATAGGCTACTTATCTCTACCTTCCACCAATTGCCTCAAATGAGGACTTTTCCTGCTTGGGACAAATATAAACATACACAATCAATGCCTCTTAAGGAGGACTTCAGACAATTTGCCCGGCCAAATAACGGGCCGGGTCTCCAGACTACATGAAGAAGAAGGTTCTATACCTCAATGCAAGTTGCTTATTTAAGCAAAGCAATGCAAGTTCTTAAGAGAACTGAGCGACTAAAGGGTACCTGGAAACGATCAAGTATAATCAGCATCCCATTCATAAACAGATAACAACATAAGAATCAATTAACAAAGTACAATTATACAAATAATGATGTGCATAGCACAAGGCTCACATGAACCAAACATCCTACAAAACAAATACATTAGTCATATGTGTCAAGTAACACAATCCATAATGTGGAGCAAATTCCTTAATCATTAACTTCTTAACCTGAAAAGGCACAATCAACTTCAAATGTAAGTAACATGACCACTAGGACTAGCCTAGGGTCAAAAAATGGAAAAATCCTAAAACAGCAACCAATTCATGATCAAATTCAAATTATATCAAATACCAAGGGATCCCAATTGGTCCCATATCCAAACTATGTACACATTTTAATTTATGCAACATGGAAGGCAAAAGGTGCAATATTAAACCACATACAAGCAACCAGCAAGATCACATCCAAATAAATGCCAAAATGGCACCAAAAAATCCACAAAAATTATGCTCTAACCAGAAGGCATTCAACAAGCCACATGTCAATTTTCAAGTCATTTGGACTAGTAGATCAATAGGAATTAATTAAACATATCGAAGCATGCAAAAACAACATCAAATGAAGCCTACAATTATACACCAACTTCAATTAGATGGTAAACAGCAATGGTACATTAGAAATTAGTAGGACCAAAGCCAAAAGATAGCTACAGGGGTTAAGAACTATCCTATCAATTTTCATAGTCATTGGATTAAGTATGTGCATTTGGCGACATGTAGACTAAAGGTTACGCAAGTGAAGCTCTAAAAGGCTAGGCAGCAAGGAAAAATACTAATCAAATCGAAAATGGATTGTAAAAATCCACAAAAATTCACAGGGGATGTTAACATATTAAACAAGCTTCATGCAAAAATTCAAGGCCATTGGCCAGAGGGAAGCATGGTAAACAATTAGAGAAACTCAGCATATCACTTGATGTTACATTATTTCATACTCAAATTTACTAATTCATATATAATAAACCATAGACTCAAAAATTATGAAATCTATGTCAAAAAATCCAGAAGGATGTCAAGAATCAATATCTCAATTTTCATTTAATTTGGATATAGCATGTAGTTTCTATAATTAAAATGGTAACATGTATGAAAATATGTATACATTAAAAGTATCTCTATGGCAATTCCAATTTCTACCAAGCACTATTTCTTTTTTGTATCTATAAAAAAGTAGGGGAAAAAATATGGTCAACAAAAAAAACCCTGCATTTTTTGGATTATTTTTGAATATTATATGATTTTTTAAAGTTTTAAAATAATTATTTAAGATTTATTTAGAATTATAATGGATTTATTTACTTAATTATGAAGCCAGTGGCATAATTGTAATAATTAACCCAACACCTAAAACGCTGCCGTTTCAAATAGGCGAGATGGACGGTCGTGATTCAATCTGGCAGCGGAAACACGAAACGGAAGTTGAGAAGGAAACGAAGCGAATCAAGCGTGCAATTTCTGCAGAAAATCATCATCTTCTTCGCTATGTTCTTCGTCTGGAATTTGGGGCTTTCGCAAATGGTGATGGAAACGAGCGATCTACATACCGGTCGAACCGGTTTTCCACCAGGATTACAAATACACAATCGATTTCATCTATAGATTCATACACAATGCAAATCGATGGAAAAAGAGAAATGCTTCGAAACTTAAAACACGGATTACTCACTCAATCTTTAACGAAATTACAAATCACAAGCTTCAGAGTAATCTACAATCACTACTCTATCAAATCCCTAACAAGATTTAAGCTAATGCGCGATGCGAAATCCAACCTTTCTTGATGACAGTGCGATGGAACCGCGGTTGAGCTTCGAATTCACGCAAACAGATATGGCCAATCGCTTCAGGAGGCTATTGATGATGTTCTTGCAACTCCAGCACCTTCGAATTACTCGCTTTTGTCAACTGTTATGGTAGCTAGCAGGTTTTGGAAATAGCACGGTACGGTCGCGATTTTGCTTTGATCTTCCTCAACAGAAACTCAGTGTTACCTGCAAAATAGGAATCAACAGAAAATTTCCACCAAAATTGACAGGATCTTGATGAATTTGAGCAAGAGTGTGTAGAGCAAAAATGAGAGAGAAGAGAGAATAGGTTTTTTGTTATGCAGTGAAGTGTGATTGTGTAGAAGTTTGTGAAATTGTGATTAGCTTCATTCTGTTGTGGATTAAACTATATATATGAATTCTTAATCCAATAATTAACCACACTTAGTGAAAAATAGGATTAGTGCAAAATGAGCTTTTATGTGCACTTTGGATTTTAGCTCTTTGGAATTGTTAGAAGCCTCTTAGCAAAAATTTTTCACTTGGAATCAATCAAAATTATCATTTGGGAGCTGGTTGCATTGGCCTCATTTTCAAATTCCCAATATTTCTCCTTTTGGACGATTTTGCCCCTCCTTCTAATTAATTCACTTCAAAAATGGCCTTTTGCATTGAGCCTTTTCCAAGAAATCCGATTATGCAACCTTGAAGTACACATTAAATGGAGTTTGTGCATATAACGAACTTGCAATTCGGATACACCATGTGGTAGTTATGCCCTCCCGATTACGGGTCTTTTTTGAAATTCATCCGATCATATCTTACAAACCACACATTGGATTTTTGAGTTCTTGGACTTTTTGGAAAGGTGAGATCAAGATCTTCAACTTTCATGTTGGACAAATTTTGATTTGAAGCTTGTATGATGACTTTATTTTGAGGGGAAAAACTTTCCATTTTGGGCAGCTGAGATTACAGGTCCACTTGCCACTTTGGGAAACTGTCTGTCTGACTTCAATTCCTTCAACCTTGGTCTTTGAAATGCCAAATGAAGTTTATGTAGACATGAATGAGACCTTTCCAATCAATTCCAATCATCAAATCACTGATTAAATCCACAGTTGACCATAGTTGACTTTTGTTGACTTTTGGCTGACTGGGCCAAGTTCTGATGAATTTCAAGCCTCCTTCACATGAGATCTTGATTCCAAATGATATCACAAGTTATATGAACTCTTAATGAATGATCATGGTGTCCAAATTCTTCAAGAATGGTCACCATCAATTGCTCAGGGCCTGATTTGACTGTATTGACCTAGTTAGCTTCAGCTGCAAGCAACATGGTTAGATGACAATATTTTTGTACTTTTGGTTAGTAAACATATGAAAAGCAAATGATATACAAATGCAATACATGTTTGGTGATCAAGAAACACACTCACAAGGTATCCCACCCACTAGGAGGGAAGCTAGGGTATGCATTGATCCTTGAGGCCATGATATGATATGATATGGGCCATGAGGGATCTTAGGGCCAAAATTGGGGTCTTACAGATGCCCCTATTTAAGGTCATTCTATCCGGAGAAGTGAAGTTTAGAAATCTTCATTTCGACGCGGTAGAATGGGCTTAAATAATAGTAATGAGACGAATTTTGGTCCCTAAGAGACCTCATGATGCAGATGTATGCATGCAAAAGCAAATTCTGTGGGGAATATATTGTTCGCACAGAAGAAAAGACGATCCATCGGAGTAATACACTCACCAGGAACAGAGATTCTAATAAGACTCTTATCGGACTCAACTAGGGGATAGTAAAAAAGAATGCGTGAGCAGGACACGACTTCAAGTTGGGGAAAGACAAAACTGACACGGCGTGACCTAGGCACGACTCCAATTGGGGGTAACAGACATCGGACTGGAGAGCTTGCCGGGGAGCAAAGGACTCACACCGGGGAATAAAGAATTCCAGAGGAAAATAAATCCATCGGAAAGACATAAGCTGACTCCTGGGGAGAAGCAACAGAAGACTTCACTGAGGAAGCACCAAAGAAATGAAGATGTCACCGGTATAAGGGTAACAAACTCAGGAAAATCTGACTCCACAGGGGGACCGAGGTCATAATAGGGAGCAGAAAGGAGGGAACACCAGGGATACCGAGGTATATAATAGGTGACCGACCGAAATGTGAATTGGTATATATGCCAAGACACTCATCATCCGAAAGGAGGGCTTGAAAAAGCAAATCGACTTACAGGATGGACATTCGAATCCACAACGGGAAAACGAATCTTACTCTAATGGGGACACAAACCCAAAGAGTGCATGAGATATAATATCCATTACCGGCAGACCGTGGATAAGAATACTCGCATGAGATATATTATCTATTACCGTCAGAACGTAGATAATAAACTCGCATGGTAAGAAACACCAGAGATACCGAAGTATATAATAGGTGATCTACCGAAAACGTGAATTGGTATATATGCCAAACACACATCCGAAACACAAACTGGTTAAAGGATGAATATTCGATTCTACAAAGAATATGACTCTTGCTCAGTTGGGGAAAATCAACAAAGGACTCCAACCAAAGAGCGCATGAGAAATATTATTCATTACCGGCAGACCGTGAATAATATACTCGAAAGGAAAAGACACCAGAGATACCGAAGTATATAATAGGTGACTAACCAAAAAGAGAGGCAATCGTTACCAAGCATCCGGGTAAACGAAAGACAACTCAAGGGGATGAATTGCAAGCATCCGGCAATTATCCAACAACAAGAAAATTCGACTCCGCAAAGGGAAATAACGAATCTTACTCGACCAGGGAAACACAATAGGCTTCAACTGAAGAGTGCATGAGATATATTATCCATTACCGTCAGAACGTGGATAGTATACTCGCATGGAAGATTATCCACAACCGGTATAAGGGTTAATAAAGGATAAATCGTCCGAAAAGAGAGGCATCGGGATACCAAACAGGCATATAATGATGACCAATCAAAGAGAGTAACAACATTACCAAAAAAAAGGGTAAATGAAAGACTCACTGGGGATAAATTGCAAGCATCCGGCAATTATCCGCAAGGCTGGGGATACATTGATAAACAGTCAATGATCTGGGGAACAAATCACTAGCAAACGGTGAGAAGACCCACTGGCGACTTCAAAAGGATAACATTGCAAGCATCCGGCAATGATCCAGAAGACTGTTGGGAATACAAGTGCTTACTCAAGAGCAACTACCCAAAAGCAGGGAGGAATATCAACATCGAATATTGAATGAAGATAACCACAAAGAGATTAGGGTTTACATCTACCGAATACGGGGCAGAAGACCACAAATCTGGCTGAGAAAACAAGAGGTTTAACAATACCGACTACTGGGTAAGAAACCAAAGACTCAGCTGAGGATAAAATTGCTAGCAACCGGCAATTATCCACACGTATCATAAGATACAACTCCGCTGGAGAGCAAAATCACAGCGACATAGGATTTACAACTACCGAATACGGGGTAGAAGACCACAAACTCCACTGGGGATACAAATCACCACCGGGAACAGAACTCTGTTAGGGGTAAAACCACAACAACAGAAGATCCACCATCAGCCAGACCAAACCACAAAGGTTACCACTGCTAGGGGAAAAGAGATAGGACTCACAACTACCGGTATGAGGGTAGGGGCCACAATCGACTCTTGCGGAGGAATGAAAGGTATATAACCACAAATTCCGCCAAGAGGACAAGGAACAATAGGACTTACAACTACCGGTATAAGGGTAGAGGCCCGAAAATTCCGCTGGGGATAAAAATCACCACAGGGAAGCACAATGAACAGACGACAAATGTCAATTCGGGAATATTCCGAAAAGACAGACTGAATCAAGACACGTCCTAATGAGGATATAACTCAAATAGGAACATCCATCCCAATATATGTGTTGGGAGGAAACGGAAGAAACCGTCATCCACGAGGGAATATCTCAGTGGGGAACTGTCGCATCGCGCGAAAAACCGGCGGGAAAAGAAAGAACAACAGAGCCGCCACCGTGCGTTATTTATCCCAAAAGAGGGAAAGGAAACGCTCAGAGTAAACCTGGGAAAGAACATGGTCTCGCGACCAAAGAGAATGGGTTCGGGAGTCGGTTATGCGAAGGGAAGGTATTAGCACCCCTACGCATCCGTAGTACTCTACGGGATCCACGCACACTAGAAAGGAAAATTGGTTGCTAAACACTGCTCAAATATTCACACACTGGCTGAAAGAGACAAAAGAAACTGACTCGGCAGGATGTCGCATCCTGGGCCTACTTAGTCTATCAGGCATAGACATCAGAGTCGAAGTAGTTCGGACTGGGGAAACGACACATGCTCGCTAGGATATCGCATCCTATGCATACGTATCTTCTCGGACGGGAGAAGAATCAGAGCATTCGTAGCTCGGCTGACACGCACGCAAACAAACAAAACACACAGGCAAACGTGGAGCCCGACTGCCAATCACTGGACTTATGTCAGCATCCGAACCAAAACACACACAAAGAGGCAAACGTGGAGCCTGAATGCCAATAGCTGGGCTTACATCAGCATCCGAACCAAACACACACCCACACTGGAACCCAAATGCCACTCGATGGGCTTACATCAGCTTCCAAGCACACAACAACACAACAGGTTAATAGGGAGTCGGGGACTCGAGCCTATAACTGTCAAGCACACACTCAAACAGACAGACAACAAATTGCTAAGGAGTCAGGCACTCGAGCCTAGCAAATGTCAGACAACACACTCAAAAGAAAAAGGGGCGAACAAACAAACTAAAAGGGAGACTAGAGCTCGAGCCTAATAGTTGCCACGCAAACAAAAAGAGACGCTGAGACGTCAGAAGGAACACAAAGGTTGAAAGGACAAACTAATAGGGAGACTAGAGCTCGAGCCTAATAGTTGCCAAACACACACAAAAAAAAGAAAAAGGCGCCCGGAGAGATCAGCTCAATCTCCTGCCTACATACTTCATCTGGTATGAAGATCAGGGCGATGTAGTTCCCCTACGCAGGGAAAAGGACTAGCCTAACCAGATAACAGAGGGAGACACAACTCTAGGGAGACTACGACTCGAGCCTAGATGTTATCATGCAAGATCATCCCTAAGTTAAGGTTTCTAGCTAAATGGCACAAGGGCCAACCTATCCTAAGCATGGCTCACACAGGAAGCAAGCCACACACACTTAACTTGCACAGGAAGCAAGCCAAGCAAAACCTAACTTGCACAGGAAGCAAGTCTAAACTAATCCTAACTTGCACAGGAAGCAAGTCAAACAATCCTATCTTGCACAGGAAGCAAGTCTAAACAATCCTATCTTGCACAGGAAGCAAGTCAAACAATCCTACAAGCACAGATAGCACACGCTATACACAAACAAGTGGCTCAAACAAGGGTTAGGTTTTAGTCAAGGGGTCATATCAACCTCAACAAACAAACCTCTGGAATGGGGTGAATGCGCTCTTAACCTTGCCATTGAGGAGCTAAGGTGAAGCAGATGAAAGGATGAAGTGAGGATGAGACCTCACAGCTCTTTATCCCTGGCCTGGGAGAGCTCAAGACAAGAATGTGTGGGTTCAGAAAGTGGGAACCCTTCTACACATTTAGAACTGACTCAACTGTACAGTTGTACAAGATCTTGGGTTTGTATCTGAAATGCATCAACACAGTGGTGTGAGCAAAGCAGATGACGCACTGAATAGTGGGGGATAGATTGCATATCCCTACCTTCCACCAATTGCCTCTTCACTTAGGAGGACTTTGACTCTATGCAGGGACAAAAGTAAACATCCACAAACATTGCCTCTTAAGGAGGACTTCAGACAGTTGCCTGGCCAAGTAACAGGCCAGGTCTTCCAGACTACATGAAGTACAAGAGACATACCTCAATGCAAATTGCTTATACAAGCAAAGCAAAGCAAAAAGTTCACAAAGGAACTAAGCAACTAAAGCACCTGAAACAGTCAAGCAAATGTTAGTATGCAACCTCAAACAAAACAAACAGAAACGGACAACAACTGTCCATTAGAGACACATGGATGTGCAAGGCACAAGGCTTAGGGCATGTGAGCCAAGCCATCTACAAAACAAGGAGGTTAGACACAATATTCAAGCAAGCTCAATCAAAAGAATTGGTCTCAATGGCCATTTGATGGTCAACCTGAAATCACAAACTCAAAGGTGAGTAGCAGGACCACTAGGGCAAGCCTAGGGTCAAGAATGAATGAGAAAGTCAAGACAGCAAGGGTCAAGTATCCAAAATCATGTTCAAACCACTAGGAAACACAACCAATTGGATTCACACCCATATCAATGATCATCATCATTTCATGAACCATTTAGGCCAAAACATGGCAAACAGAAGCTCATAGAAGTCAATAGCAAGACTTGCACCAAAAGCAATCTAAACCTTTTCCAAAAATCATCAAATAAATCATGATCAAACCTAACACATAGCATGGTAAGCATGTCAAATTTCATCCCATTTGGACAAGTGGAAGGCAGTCAATGAAAATCAGAAAGTCAAAGCACTTTTGAACATGCTCATAGAAGTCAATCAAACATGCATCAACTTAGAAAAATCATAAGTCAAGAATGGTGTATGATAAATGAATGGGATCAAAACCATGGTAAAGATGAGGATGTCTAGTTATCTCATGCAAAATTTCATGTCCATCCAATAAAGTATGAGAATTTCACAAATGAAATGGGAACATGTGTCACACAAAGTCAACATTTGACTAGGCAGGGAGGAAAAATCTCAACCAAATGGAAAATAGTTCAATTAAATCCAAGAAAATTCACAAGTCAACTAGACATACAAGAGTAGGCTCATGCAAAATTTCAATCCATTTGGAGGTCAAGAAGCATGGCAATGAAAATCATGAAGTTGGACATCAATGGTGTGACACAAATTGTCACACCCTAATTCAAAAAATCATAACTCACAAAACACAAATGATAAATTCACAAACTCTATACCAAAATCACCATGAGTGTGTCTAATTTAAGCACAAAAAATTTGGGAGCCATTGGATAAAGTATCATCATTTCACAAATGTTTTGGCAAGATGTACAAAATTTGGTCACATGTCACAAACCCTAGCACCATTTAAAAACCACTCATCCAAAAATTCTGGAAAAATAATGATAAAAAAGTAGAGATCATGATGAACACAACACAAAAAATCCCATTGAATTTGGATCAAAAATGAGCAAGTTATGAATTTTGGAAGGTTGGTTATAAAAATGTGAAATAAATGAAGCAAGAATGGCATTTTTGTAATATTTGAATCCACTAATCAAAACACAGTCGTTTTGGGCATAAAATGAAATGTTTTGATTGGCTGGTGAAATGAAATGTTTTACACGTGAGAAAAGATGAAAAATCTGGGCAAGTTAGGAAATTAGGGTTTTAATGAACAGTGGACCATCTCCATCCCTCCCAAATCGTGATTTTCAATAGATGTCCAGAAATTGCAATTGGCTATACTATTGTGTTCATCACACAACGTACAACATGAGTCCAACATTGGTTTTCATTAAATCAAGCTAGGCAAAGAGAAATAAGTAAGACAAGTTTGGATCATTAATGTTCATTTCAAAATATCTCAACCATTACTTGACCATTCTTAAAACTACAACCATCCATGAAATCAGCATGAAAAGATCTACATTAAGCATGCATCAATTTGACAAAATAGGGAGGTTGAAAATTTACCAATTTTGAAGCAGAATGAGAAACAGTGGTTGTTTGGTCCTTCTAGCCTGGAACAGATGCTTTAGAACTTCCCCAATGATGAATGATGAAGGTTGTTTTGCTTGAGATGGCTTGTTTTGGCATCAATCTTGGACTGTCAGGGCTGAGGCAAGGTTGAAGACAGTGGAGGAAAGGCTCCTACAAGTGGGGCAATGTGGTTCCAAAGAGTTCATGATGTTGCCTTGATGATGAATCAACGAAAGCCAGGCTTGGTTACTTGGAGTTTGGTTGACTGTTTTTGAAAAGTGCAAAATGTGTTTTTTGAGTGAATGAGAAACAAGGCTTTTTGGTTGATTATGTTGGCTGCTATTGATTTAGGATGATGCTTGAATGGTGGAAAATCACAATGCCAGGTTTTTTATTGGAAGTTTGGACTGTTTTAGGAAATGGCCAAAAGATGCAGTTTTTAGAATGAAGGATTTCTGTTGGTTTGTTGGTTGCAATGGATGCTGCCAGTAGGGTTTCAGAGTGATGAATGGATGGTTCAAACATAAATGCAAGGCTTGAGTTCTTTTGTGTTTGGACAGACTTTTTTTGAAAATGCAAGGCAAGGTGAGGTTTTAAAACACAAGGCTAGGTTCAGTTTGAATGTGGTTTTTTTTGGTGAGTGAGTTAACCAATTTTCTGCTGTCAGAATGTGTTTTCCATTAGTGTTTTGGTTTTATGAGTGGATGGTCAAAGCAATGCAAGGCTTGTGACTGCAATTTTTATGTTCAAAATGACAGAAAAAGGAGGTATCCAAAATCTGCTGTTGGCAGTTTTCTTGTGGTTTTGGAGCTTGACAGGTTTTGATAAAAATGCTAAAGTGAGGTTGGTTGTGTTATGTTATGTTTTTGACAGAAAATGGGGCTTGATCCCTGTCACAAGCAAGTCATGGTTAGGTTGCTTTTGGACTGAGAGTTGGAAATGCAAGTGAGAGGGGTTTCCTTTTGGTCTGCTGCTGCTCTTTGTTTATTTTTTTGACAGACAATGTTAAGTGAAGTTTTGCTGTTCTGTTTTTGTGTTGTTTGGTAAGGCAGTCTCTTTTAGAAGAATGGCCAAAGCGGTTTTTCCTAGTCATGAAAATCAATCCAGTTCTGCCTGCAATGTGTTTTGGTCTTTTTTAGTTTGACAGGTTTTTGCAAGGGTTTTCAAAGCCAAGTGGATGAGTGAAGCCTACAGTGTGTTGTTTTTGTGGCAACTGGTTTTTTTTTGGTAAGGTTTGGCAAATGATGAAAGGTTTGATGAACTTGGCTGCTGTTAGAAGTTGCCTTTTGGACAGAATTTTCCAATGCCAAGAGTGAGAATGGATGTTGATTATGAGATTGGTTTGGAGTTTGTTGGTTATGCTGCTGTCATTGGTATAGCAGGGTTACAAGACTTGGTTTTTATTCTTCTGTCATGACAGCCAAATTGACAAGGCAAGAAGGTGAGTTTGAGGTTTGTTGGTTAAGTTATGTTATGTTTTGACAGGAAATCAAATGCCAATAGCAAGTAAGGATCCTGTTGGAAAATGAGTGAAGGTTGTTTTTGCAATTGTTTGGTCTGCTACTGGCCTTGGACAGGAAAATGCAAGGTGGGGTAAGTCTTGCTATGTTGGATTGTTGGCTAGCTGTAGCAGGTTTTTTTGGTTTTGAGCCATTGCCAAAGTTTTCTCCTTTTCTGCTGCAGTGTTGTGACAGCTTTCTTAGAAGAGAAAAATGCCAAGGGTTTTGTGGTATGCTGCTTGTGTTTGGATAGAGTGAATGAGATGCCAAGGCCAAGGGTCAAATGCAGGGTTTTAGTGCTGTTGTAGGCAATTGACTTTACTGCAGTTGGATGGTGGCTGGCAAGGCAAGGCTTAGGTTTTGAGTGAAAGAATGGTCTATGGTCTTGTGGTTTGTGGCTGCAATCTTAGGGTTAGTTTTGGACAGGAAAATGGTGAGGAAAATCTGCTGTCTTGAAGTTGCTAATGTGGTTTGGACAGAAAAACCTGGACTCCCCACAGCAAGGGTGAGCTAGGTTCTTGTTATGCAGTTTTTCCTTTTTTATGACAGCCAAAATGAACTTCAGCCTCTTGCCCTGTTGTCTTTTTTCTTCTGATGCTTGCAATATGACAGGAAAAAATGGGGGAAAAAGTTCTGCTATAGGACAGTACAAGTAAGGTTGCAAGATGTGGTAGCATGGTGACAATGTCCTTTCCTTCCAAAATTTAAGCAACTTAAGGCATGGCTTCTTGTACTACTGGTTTTTAGGCTGCAAGTGAGGCTCACCATGACAGAAAAATTGCTGCACAATTGCTGTCCTTTTGAGGTACAAGGCAAGGCATGGTGGATGCAAGGACAAGTATGGTGCAATTGTAACTTTCTTACAATTCAAGCAACCAAGTATGATTCACATGTGCTGCATATTTTGACTTTGCAAACACATTCTAAATGACATTTATGAGCTGTTCCAATTGGCCAAATGTTGAAAAAATGTTTAAATCAAAAAGTCAACTCTTGGTCAAACTTACATTTAAATGAAAAAGGTCAAAATATGCCATTTTGATTGGTGAAGTTTTGGCACATGAAATTTATATTTTTGGGAAGAGGGGATCAAATGTGACTTGTAGGAAAAAACCCCACCAAAATTGGTCAAACGGTTTGAGAGATATGGCCTTCTGAAGTTCAAGATTTTCTGAAATCGATTCGATCATAACTTGCCAACCACACATGGGAATTGAGAGTTCTAGGACTTTTTGGAAATGGGAGAACAAGATCTTCAACTTTCATGTTGGGCAAAAATTCATTTGAGGCTTGTATCAAAATGTAGGTTTGAGGATCAAGACTTTCCATTTATGGCAGGTTTCAGTTACAGGCCCAGTTTCCGTTTTGGGAAATTTTTGATCTGGTTTCAAATTCTTCCATGATGGTGTTTGGCATGATATATGATGACTATTTGGCCATGAATGAACTCTCACAAACCAATTCCAATCATCCAATCACTGATTAAATGGACAGTTGACCAACAGTTGACTTTTAGGGTTTCTGACTGATTATGCATTGACTGCTGACCTCTGAGCCCTCAACCCTTGCCTTGAACACTTCAAATAGACCTCCAAGTCATGTGAACTTGTTGGACAAACCCCAAGGCCTTGGTTCAATGAGAAATTCCTTTGCTTGCTTGGTTGACTGATCAGGAGATTAGTTTGACCTAATTCTTGATTGCTTGCTCTTGAGGCAACTGAGGGACAATGCAAATGATATGCAATGGATCATGATATACTATGACCTAATATGAAAATGTATGCATAATGATAGGTGCAAATTTGAGGTGCTACAGCTGCCCCTATTCAATCAGCTGGGAACCCGAACGGATGATAGCAACGGCTGTCAGACTTTCAGGGTGAACAGGGATTGAATACCAAAGAACCGTAGAATTTGCACAGTACTGGGATCCACCAATGGAAACGTCCACTGGGATTTGATATTTATTGCTGGGTATATTTTTTGGTTTTTTTGTTTTTAAAGGGTACGGCCACATCCAGACATCGCAACGACGATGAATGGGGGAAAGAAATCACAACTAGATGCCAACGGACAACTAGGAAAAACTCGACGTCTACCAAGACCAACGGAGAGGTAACCAAACATTAATGAATGACTGGAAGAGATACAACCATACGCCAACGGACGAAATGGGAAAAACTCAACGTTTACCAAGACCAACGGAGAGGTAACCAACTGGGGACGACCAGGAAAAACTCGACGTTTATCGAAACCAACGGAGAGGTAACCAGACATTAATGAATGACTGGGGGGACTCGACCAGACATCAACGGATGAATGGGAGAAAACTCGACGTTTACAGACATCGAAAGATGATGTTTACAGACACCAAAAGGATCGACCAGACATTTACAGATGAATGGGAATACTCGACGTTTACAGACATCGAAAGATGATGTTTACAGACACCAAAAAGATCGACCAGACATCTACAGATGAATGGGAATACTCGACGTTTACAGACATCGAAAGATGATGTTTACAGACACCAAAAAGATCGACCAGACATTTATAGATGAATGGGAATACTCGACGTTTACAGACATCGAAAGATGATGTTTACAGACACCAAAAAGATCGACCAGACATTTACAGATGAATGGGAATAAGAAAAACACAACCAGACGTCGACGGACGACTGGGAAAAACTCGTCGTTTATCGAAACCAACGGAGAGGTAAATCCACATGGGGAGGGTACAACTAGACATCACCGGATAACTAGGAAAAACTCGACGTTTATCGACACCAACGGAGAGGAGTAATCTTCACTAGGGAAGGGATAGCGACGTTATGAACATCGAAAGAGGATGTTTACCGACATCAAAAGAAGACCAGACACTTACGCATGACTGGAAATCACCGAAAGATGGTGTTTACCGACACCAAAGAAGACCAGACACTTACGCATGACTGGAAATCACCGAAGGATGGTATTTACCGACACCAAAGAATACCAGACACGGGTGCTGACAGGGTATACTGACATTCTCAAGATGACAGGGCTAGGCTGAACACTTGCAGGGGGCCTCACTAGGGAGAAACAAACTTTCTGTCACCAACAGGTGAGGAAATAAACCTCTGTGGGGATTATAAACACCAAATGTTGACTGGAGTAACTGTAGCCAATGCGTTGTACAGGTTGAACAAAAATCCGTTTCTGCAGGGAATACGGTTTGATGGGGTTTCGAACACATGAATGCATATGTTTGAATTTTTCTATGGCGTAATGCTCCATTTAGGAATGGAAATGCTACGCGATTTTTGAAGATGCGATGATTACTACATGCAAAATGCAAATGCACCCTGGCTAGGGAGCCAAAATGATCAGATACTCTGACTCCGTGGGGAGACTCCTCTTGGGGAAATATTCTGCGGGGAGCTCTGCTTGAGGAATGGTAAAGCAACTTCACACTCATGTTGAAGAATAGCACTGCTGCTGGGAAAAGGTAAACTCCGCTGGGGATACAGATATCAGTCTACTACAGAAACCCGTCCAATCCATTGGTAGGATGAACTCTGTTGGAGAAATAAATGCTATTCCACTAGGGACGACCCAACCAATCCATATGTAGGAGAATCACTGCTTGGAGATGTATTTCATGAGACCCGCTCCACGCGGGGAACTTGCTGAGGAAAAACCACACCATTCTGCTGAGGAGAACAATCCTAGTGGAGAGAACAACAACCGTAGCAGTGAGAGTAACAACTCTGTCGAGGATGATAGCACGTCATATCATACTGGAGATGAATTCCCCAAACCTGCTTGGGATAAGCACTCACGGCCACACTGGAGATGATGGCATCACAAAACCATTTGTTGGGGAACACACCAACGGTCTACAGATAAACTCCACTGGGGGACTCCCGGGGAAAATAACTGCCAGGCACTCAGCGGGGATTCTCAACTGGGGAAATCTGCAAGCACAGGCCTGCTGGGGAGAAGCAATCCTTAACTCTGTTGGGGAAAGAAGGTACTGTCCACAGGTATCTCTGCAGGGGAAATAACTCTGACAGCTTCAATACCGGTTTGGGCCGGGACGTGATAACCTTCAGGCTTGCTGAGGAGACAACGATCTCGAATCTGCCAGGGAGATCACACTCTCAATCCTCCGGGGAAATACAGCTTGTTTGACAGGGATGTCGGTCGACTTGTTGAACACTGGTATCCATCATCCATCCATAGTGTCGACTTTCCACTTTTAAGAACTCACAGACTCATCTGGACTTTTCTGCTCCATCATCTTGTATTCCCAACTCGGCCATACTTCACGGAAGTTGAACTCTTGGGATTCGTACATACTTTCCAATCATCAGACTTTGAAGAGTCTTCTTGATTAACTTTCCAGGATCGTCGTCGTAGTCCTTCACTGTCTTTTCACCGTTCATCTATCCCTTGCCCCTGGTTGGACTCTGAGGGGATCTCTTTGTCCAAAAGGTTCATATTACCACTGGCAAGTGAATGAAGATGTCTAACAGCACCTGCACAAGAGATCGTCAGATAAAAACGTGCCCCAGGTATGCCCCAGGTGTTCTGATATTTCAACACTTAGGTCACTCAGACTTCCAAGTAAGATTTCCAGATTTCAATCTCACAAGCATGCATCAGAAGGGAACTCTATGTTTCAAAAGGCAAATATTCTTATCAAAATGAATAGATGTTTTCGTAATCAAAACAGTAATGACGCAAAAACAAAATTTACTTGATCGAACACACGCTTTATTTGACTGGAATAAAAGATGGTTCACAATTGAGCAACACACAGGAAGCAAACCCTGGAAAGAGGTGATTGCACCTAAAAGAAAAAAAATCTATCCTAGTGGCAACGTGAAACTGCGATCTCATCGGGTTCCAACTCAGTTACACCTCATATGTCCTCAAGACTTCCCGCACTTTCTGTCTTCTGAACGAGACGCTTCCGATCGGTCTTTGTCGGAGATTAGCCAAGTCATCAAGAGCACAAACGATCATGCTGGACGCAGTTGTTCGTTTCATTCCCTCTTTTGCCTGGACCGCCCTTTCGGGTTTCAGTCCACCGGGATACCCTTTTTTGCCCAAGTCGCCCTTGCGGGTTTTCAACTTGCCGGGTGTACAGTTCTTTTCTTTTATTATCCCTAACTTTTGCCCGAACCTTTTTCTCCTTTTTTCTTGGTTCGCCGGGATGCCCATTTTTTGCCTGGACTCTTTATTCTTTTTTTTTTGTCCAGCGGGTTTCTTTCACGAAGTATTTTCTAACTGCGTCCGCACTCACAGGGAATGGAAAATCGTCGTCATCCGTGGTCGTAAACGACAAGGTTCTGTCAGATGGGACCCTCTTGTCCACGAATGGACATTCATAACTGCTCATCCATTGGCCCCACAATCGTCTTGAGGAGGAAGGATCCTTTTCAACCAATTCTTCCACGTGGTACGCGCGAGGTCACACTTCTTGGTTAACAACATGCTTCGTTCACTGGGTACAACTGCCCCATGACAAGTAACTGTCAGCCCTTCCCTCGGTTGGACTCAACGTGTCATTCTGAGTCTTTATCCATTTAGCCTTCTCTGGTTTCTCATACATCCGTGAGGAAGACACTGTCCCAGGTAGATGCACATCCCTAGGTTCAATATCCAGGATACGGACTTTATGTTCAGCCACCATTGTTGGTGCAACCAACTGGGATCCGGGAAGTACTAACTTATTCACCTCATCTCTTCCCCCTCAGACATCGGAATCCGTTCGGATTCAGGGTCAGGCCCCTCCTCCGGGATCGGTCACTCTCAATCTTTCGATTTGAGTACCTTGAGATGTACTCATCAAGGACCTCAAACCTCCTTGGTTGATAACCTTCCATGGATTGTTACTAGCTTCTCAAACACATATCTGATCAGATCCATTATGAACATTCACAAAATGGTATGAATCAGCATATACTGTCTCAGTCGGCGAGCAGCCTATGCCAAAGTACATCAAGTTTTTTCGAACAGTGAGTGTATTGTTTCACAGTCGATAAACTTTTTGCTTAGGTAAATTGCATACTCTTTTCGACAAAACTAGTCATGCCGACTCAATACGCACCTCGCAGACCCCTCGAGGATTATCAAGTACCGGATTAACAGTTATTTCTTTTACTGAGGTATCAGAATCAGAGGTTCCTACAACTTACCCCCCCTTTTTTTTTTTTTTTTTTTTTTTGTTTAGCAGGATCGACCTCGATTCCTCTGATTTGCTCACAACAATCCTTGGTAGCTCGATGAATGACACTCCATAAGTGCACTGATTCAGACTCGAAAGTATGAGTTATCTCAAACGGTTAAACAACTTGCCCCAAGTCTACCGGATGCCCCTGTTCTGCTTGGGACTTTGCCATCATGTCATCAACATGGCATTTGCTTTCACGATGAATCATATCATGAAACAAAATCACCGTAGACCTCTGATACGTGGCACCGGCCTCATGTGACGGAACGACATCAACTTAGAACAGGAAGGTGCCCCTTGTGTGATGGACCTGGTTTACTTCATATCATCTGGAAACAATTCAATCTGGTCTTGGCCAAGAAGCCATCCATGAAGATAAACATTGAGACCTGAGCCATATAATCAACCAATACTTCATCGTGATGTACCGGGAATGCATCTTTCTGATTAGCTCTGCTCGCGTCTTGATAGTCTATTCACACCTTCTCTCTTTCTCATCCTTTGTCGGCTTCAGCTTTTGCTTTCTAACCTCGGCGGAGCTTGGAGTAACAATCTTGAATCGCTCCTCGTGTGGTTGAATCACCTTCTCCTCTTGTTTCAATGACCTGGCTAATTCCAACAAAACACCATCTTCTTCGCCTTTTTTCTCTGGCATGATAGGTCGAATTGTCGAAGTCATACAGAGGTGTAACCAAATCGTTATCGGTGAGATCAGGAGAGTAATCATTTCGGAACGAAACAGAACCAAAAGGAAAGAGAATGAAAAAAACGTTGCCATTTTTATTTGTTTTTTTCTTCTTTTTTTTTTTTTAAAATTGCAAAATTAAATGAAAAACAGGGAACACCGCTTTTAACTACAAAAACATCCATTCATTACTGATGCAAAATGTTGCATAATGAAACACATGAGATGGCCCTTACAATGGACCATTACGTGTCGGGCAACACGTATGGCTTTCATGCAAACAAAATTAAAACACAGAAATACTACTCTTCAGAATGAGTGACAGTGACGCTTTTGGAGGCCTTCCAGTTGCCTGGTACGCATGACTTTATCCACGCCTCAAGCTCGCGATCGCTGTCAACATCTTCACCCACTGAACGGGCATGACTAGGATCCAACATTCCTGCACTGACGAAGGCGTACAGTGGACGACATCCTCTGTCTGGTCTAGACGACTCTAAATCCGGATGATAACCGATTCCAAACATGTCTGCTTTTGCCACGATGTCAATGATCCTTCCCCAGCCTTGGGCCTCTTGGTTCTTTACCACCTCCAGAGCTTGTTTATAAGAAGAAATGGACAGCTTCTTCTTTTTCTCAGCAGCAAGGGCATTCTCTACCTGGATGGTTTCAACTGCCAGACTGGGTGCTTTACATCTTACACCGTCCATTTCTACTTTCTTCATCTTCTGGGTCGTGTCTTTCATCAATACGCACTCTTCTGTAGTGACGGCGGCATAAGCATTATCAACAGCAGGTAAGGCTCCATCCTGTAGCAGAAGTTTTGGAAACATAGCCTTTGGACCTTTTAGCTGACCCCTTTCAATCATTTCTACTCCTTTCTTGGCCTTCTTCACCATCTTGACTTTTGCTGGTCTCTGCCTGAGTGCGGGGTTGACATCCTCATTCATTATCTGGGCCAAGCTAATAGCCTTGGAGTCCACCAGATCTTGGACGATATGCTTAAAAGCTCTGCAACCTTCAATGCTGTGCCCGGGTGCCCCAGAGTGAAACTCGCACTTGGCACTCTCATCATAGTTGGCAGGCCTCCGCTGCTGTTCTATAGGAATCAAAATCCTCGGCCGAACTAATCCCAGATCCCTCAACCTTTGGAAAAGAAAGGCATAAGTCACCGGTGGTTCCTCAAACTGACGATCCTCATTCTTCTTCTTCACCTGGTTCTTAGCTCCCGGTGTCTTCTGTTGAGGTGGCAGTTGTTGTTGTTGAGTAGGTGGGTTGCTGACAGGAGTGGATACGGTGGCAGCGTAAGGATGATAACGATCTTTGCTACGTTCTTTCTTTGCGGGCACACCGACTGGCTCAACCTTCTTCTTGAATGGACCACTGTCGGAGGGTTTCTCTGCTACAGTACCAGAAGGTTTGTTCACTTCGGAGGACGGAGCCTTCCCCTGGACTTTCTCCACTATCAGCCATTTCTCGATCCTTTCCAATCTTTCAGACATGGCCTTCTGTCCCAAGGCAAGCCCTTGCACAACACTGAACAAGTCCCTCATCATCCCTTTCAGTTCAAAGATATCGGCGTTGAGAAGATCCATCAGCTTGGATTTGTTGACCCCAGCAGGTTATCTGAACAGACAAGCTATGCACACCGGTTGAATTACTGGAACCTACAAAACAACAAATGGGTTAGTATGACTCACACATGCAATGTCTGTCCGTACTAGGAATATTCAGTTCTCTCTCTTTTTGTTTTTCTGGTTTCATTGAGACAGATAAAATTTAATCAACAACATTTTGCCATCTGGATGTCTCTCAACCTGAGTCTTAGTTAAAAAAAATAATGGACCCTGAGTACGGACAGACATGAGTTGAATGCAGATGAATGCGAGATGACATGATGCAAATGCATGAATGCAGGCCCTTGTGCCACCAAGTCAACTGTAGACCCTCTGCTTCTCTGAACCAGTTATATCTGTGGGATCAAGTCACCATAAATCCAACTTGGGGGGGTTCCGAAATAAACGGAACCGGAGATTATATCACTTATCTTTACAGGAACAACCACTAAACGGGTGACAAACGGATCCTCTGAACAAGTACTCTCAACTCAGCCCGGGGATCCGAAATAAACGGAACCCGCTGACAAACTACGGACAAAACTCTGGCGTCCAAGAAATAAATGTCCCATAATTCACAGTCACCATCAGTACCAAGAGTCGCCAACAAAACACCAACCAATCAGCAACTGTACCTGTAATGATGAACCCTTCCCCACTCACGGGTGTAGTCTAGGCCAGGGTAAAGTCGAAGAGAAACGCAGCATAAATAACCTTTCGCAGAATACCATCA
This sequence comes from Lathyrus oleraceus, assembly GCF_024323335.1. NCBI lineage: Eukaryota > Viridiplantae > Streptophyta > Magnoliopsida > Fabales > Fabaceae > Lathyrus > Lathyrus oleraceus. The sequence continues at coordinate 184,297,613 of NC_066585.1, forward strand.
TATACACACCTGAAGTATGTAACGACAGTATCCCACCAGGGTCTGAACTGCTCGTGATATCAATGTTCCGCTAAGTGGCGCCATACCACCCGCTTCCCATGAATCACTCTATTCCTAGGGTTCCTAGATTTCACTCATAGCCTGGGTATTGGGCCTTTTACCTCAAGTAACTCCCACCCCCAAACAGAGAAACACAGACAGCACAGCAGATGAATATGAATGAAATGCAAACATTAATGCAAATAATAAATGCAAGCAATAAATGCACATATATACAATGAATGCAATAAAAAAAACAGCACAAAGCAACCAAAACCCTAACCTAGAGAGCGCTAGGAGAGACTCGCTCAGGGAAGATGGACCAGCATAGGTCAACTTCTCTATGCGTCCCCAGTGGAGTCGCCAGCTGTCGCATCGCGCGAAAAACCGGCGGGAAAAGAAAGAACAACAGAGCCGCCACCGTGCGTTATTTATCCCAAAAGAGGGAAAGGAAACGCTCAGAGTAAACCTGGGAAAGAACATGGTCTCGCGACCAAAGAGAATGGGTTCGGGAGTCGGTTATGCGAAGGGAAGGTATTAGCACCCCTACGCATCCGTAGTACTCTACGGGATCCACGCACACTAGAAAGGAAAATTGGTTGCTAAACACTGCTCAAATATTCACACACTGGCTGAAAGAGACAAAAGAAACTGACTGAAACTGACTCGGCAGGATGTCGCATCCTGGGCCTACTTAGTCTATCAGGCATAGACATCAGAGTCGAAGTAGTTCGGACTGGGGAAACGACACATGCTCGCTAGGATATCGCATCCTATGCATACGTATCTTCTCGGACGGGAGAAGAATCAGAGCATTCGTAGCTCGACTGACACGCACGCAAACAAACAAAACACACAGGCAAACGTGGAGCCCGACTGCCAATCACTGGACTTATGTCAGCATCCGAACCAAAACACACACAAAGAGGCAAACGTGGAGCCTGAATGCCAATAGCTGGGCTTACATCAGCATCCGAACCAAACACACACCCACACTGGAACCCAAATGCCACTCGATGGGCTTACATCAGCTTCCAAGCACACAACAACACAACAGGTTAATAGGGAGTCGGGGACTCGAGCCTATAACTGTCAAGCACACACTCAAACAGACAGACAACAAATTGCTAAGGAGTCAGGCACTCGAGCCTAGCAAATGTCAGACAACACACTCAAAAGAAAAAGGGGCGAACAAACAAACTAAAAGGGAGACTAGAGCTCGAGCCTAATAGTTGCCACGCAAACAAAAAGAGACGCTGAGACGTCAGAAGGAACACAAAGGTTGAAAGGACAAACTAATAGGGAGACTAGAGCTCGAGCCTAATAGTTGCCAAACACACACAAAAAAAAGAAAAAGGCGCCCGGAGAGATCAGCTCAATCTCCTGCCTACATACTTCATCTGGTATGAAGATCAGGGCGATGTAGTTCCCCTACGCAGGGAAAAGGACTAGCCTAACCAGATAACAGAGGGAGACACAACTCTAGGGAGACTACGACTCGAGCCTAGATGTTATCATGCAAGATCATCCCTAAGTTAAGGTTTCTAGCTAAATGGCACAAGGGCCAACCTATCCTAAGCATGGCTCACACAGGAAGCAAGCCACACACACTTAACTTGCACAGGAAGCAAGCCAAGCAAAACCTAACTTGCACAGGAAGCAAGTCTAAACTAATCCTAACTTGCACAGGAAGCAAGTCAAACAATCCTATCTTGCACAGGAAGCAAGTCTAAACAATCCTATCTTGCACAGGAAGCAAGTCAAACAATCCTACAAGCACAGATAGCACACGCTATACACAAACAAGTGGCTCAAACAAGGGTTAGGTTTTAGTCAAGGGGTCATATCAACCTCAACAAACAAACCTCTGGAATGGGGTGAATGCGCTCTTAACCTTGCCATTGAGGAGCTAAGGTGAAGCAGATGAAAGGATGAAGTGAGGATGAGACCTCACAGCTCTTTATCCCTGGCCTGGGAGAGCTCAAGACAAGAATGTGTGGGTTCAGAAAGTGGGAACCCTTCTACACATTTAGAACTGACTCAACTGTACAGTTGTACAAGATCTTGGGTTTGTATCTGAAATGCATCAACACAGTGGTGTGAGCAAAGCAGATGACGCACTGAATAGTGGGGGATAGATTGCATATCCCTACCTTCCACCAATTGCCTCTTCACTTAGGAGGACTTTGACTCTATGCAGGGACAAAAGTAAACATCCACAAACATTGCCTCTTAAGGAGGACTTCAGACAGTTGCCTGGCCAAGTAACAGGCCAGGTCTTCCAGACTACATGAAGTACAAGAGACATACCTCAATGCAAATTGCTTATACAAGCAAAGCAAAGCAAAAAGTTCACAAAGGAACTAAGCAACTAAAGCACCTGAAACAGTCAAGCAAATGTTAGTATGCAACCTCAAACAAAACAAACAGAAACGGACAACAACTGTCCATTAGAGACACATGGATGTGCAAGGCACAAGGCTTAGGGCATGTGAGCCAAGCCATCTACAAAACAAGGAGGTTAGACACAATATTCAAGCAAGCTCAATCAAAAGAATTGGTCTCAATGGCCATTTGATGGTCAACCTGAAATCACAAACTCAAAGGTGAGTAGCAGGACCACTAGGGCAAGCCTAGGGTCAAGAATGAATGAGAAAGTCAAGACAGCAAGGGTCAAGTATCCAAAATCATGTTCAAACCACTAGGAAACACAACCAATTGGATTCACACCCATATCAATGATCATCATCATTTCATGAACCATTTAGGCCAAAACATGGCAAACAGAAGCTCATAGAAGTCAATAGCAAGACTTGCACCAAAAGCAATCTAAACCTTTTCCAAAAATCATCAAATAAATCATGATCAAACCTAACACATAGCATGGTAAGCATGTCAAATTTCATCCCATTTGGACAAGTGGAAGGCAGTCAATGAAAATCAGAAAGTCAAAGCACTTTTGAACATGCTCATAGAAGTCAATCAAACATGCATCAACTTAGAAAAATCATAAGTCAAGAATGGTGTATGATAAATGAATGGGATCAAAACCATGGTAAAGATGAGGATGTCTAGTTATCTCATGCAAAATTTCATGTCCATCCAATAAAGTATGAGAATTTCACAAATGAAATGGGAACATGTGTCACACAAAGTCAACATTTGACTAGGCAGGGAGGAAAAATCTCAACCAAATGGAAAATAGTTCAATTAAATCCAAGAAAATTCACAAGTCAACTAGACATACAAGAGTAGGCTCATGCAAAATTTCAATCCATTTGGAGGTCAAGAAGCATGGCAATGAAAATCATGAAGTTGGACATCAATGGTGTGACACAAATTGTCACACCCTAATTCAAAAAATCATAACTCACAAAACACAAATGATAAATTCACAAACTCTATACCAAAATCACCATGAGTGTGTCTAGTTTAAGCACAAAAAATTTGGGAGCCATTGGATAAAGTATCATCATTTCACAAATGTTTTGGCAAGATGTACAAAATTTGGTCACATGTCACAAACCCTAGCACCATTTAAAAACCACTCATCCAAAAATTCTGGAAAAATAATGATAAAAAAGTAGAGATCATGATGAACACAACACAAAAAATCCCATTGAATTTGGATCAAAAATGAGCAAGTTATGAATTTTGGAAGGTTGGTTATAAAAATGTGAAATAAATGAAGCAAGAATGGCATTTTTGTAATATTTGAATCCACTAATCAAAACACAGTCGTTTTGGGCATAAAATGAAATGTTTTGATTGGCTGGTGAAATGAAATGTTTTACACGTGAGAAAAGATGAAAAATCTGGGCAAGTTAGGAAATTAGGGTTTTAATGAACAGTGGACCATCTCCATCCCTCCCAAATCGTGATTTTCAATAGATGTCCAGAAATTGCAATTGGCTATACTATTGTGTTCATCACACAACGTACAACATGAGTCCAACATTGGTTTTCATTAAATCAAGCTAGGCAAAGAGAAATAAGTAAGACAAGTTTGGATCATTAATGTTCATTTCAAAATATCTCAACCATTACTTGACCATTCTTAAAACTACAACCATCCATGAAATCAGCATGAAAAGATCTACATTAAGCATGCATCAATTTGACAAAATAGGGAGGTTGAAAATTTACCAATTTTGAAGCAGAATGAGAAACAGTGGTTGTTTGGTCCTTCTAGCCTGGAACAGATGCTTTAGAACTTCCCCAATGATGAATGATGAAGGTTGTTTTGCTTGAGATGGCTTGTTTTGGCATCAATCTTGGACTGTCAGGGCTGAGGCAAGGTTGAAGACAGTGGAGGAAAGGCTCCTACAAGTGGGGCAATGTGGTTCCAAAGAGTTCATGATGTTGCCTTGATGATGAATCAACGAAAGCCAGGCTTGGTTACTTGGAGTTTGGTTGACTGTTTTTGAAAAGTGCAAAATGTGTTTTTTGAGTGAATGAGAAACAAGGCTTTTTGGTTGATTATGTTGGCTGCTATTGATTTAGGATGATGCTTGAATGGTGGAAAATCACAATGCCAGGTTTTTTATTGGAAGTTTGGACTGTTTTAGGAAATGGCCAAAAGATGCAGTTTTTAGAATGAAGGATTTCTGTTGGTTTGTTGGTTGCAATGGATGCTGCCAGTAGGGTTTCAGAGTGATGAATGGATGGTTCAAACATAAATGCAAGGCTTGAGTTCTTTTGTGTTTGGACAGACTTTTTTTGAAAATGCAAGGCAAGGTGAGGTTTTAAAACACAAGGCTAGGTTCAGTTTGAATGTGGTTTTTTTTGGTGAGTGAGTTAACCAATTTTCTGCTGTCAGAATGTGTTTTCCATTAGTGTTTTGGTTTTATGAGTGGATGGTCAAAGCAATGCAAGGCTTGTGACTGCAATTTTTATGTTCAAAATGACAGAAAAAGGAGGTATCCAAAATCTGCTGTTGGCAGTTTTCTTGTGGTTTTGGAGCTTGACAGGTTTTGATAAAAATGCTAAAGTGAGGTTGGTTGTGTTATGTTATGTTTTTGACAGAAAATGGGGCTTGATCCCTGTCACAAGCAAGTCATGGTTAGGTTGCTTTTGGACTGAGAGTTGGAAATGCAAGTGAGAGGGGTTTCCTTTTGGTCTGCTGCTGCTCTTTGTTTATTTTTTGACAGACAATGTTAAGTGAAGTTTTGCTGTTCTGTTTTTGTGCTGTTTGGTAAGGCAGTCTCTTTTAGAATAATGGCCAAAGCGGTTTTTCCTAGTCATGAAAATCAATCCAGTTCTGCCTGCAATGTGTTTTGGTCTTTTTTAGTTTGACAGGTTTTTGCAAGGGTTTTCAAAGCCAAGTGGATGAGTGAAGCCTACAGTGTGTTGTTTTTGTGGCAACTGGTTTTTTTTTGGTAAGGTTTGGCAAATGATGAAAGGTTTGATGAACTTGGCTGCTGTTAGAAGTTGCCTTTTGGACAGAATTTTCCAATGCCAAGAGTGAGAATGGATGTTGATTATGAGATTGGTTTGGAGTTTGTTGGTTATGCTGCTGTCATTGGTATAGCAGGGTTACAAGACTTGGTTTTTATTCTTCTGTCATGACAGCCAAATTGACAAGGCAAGAAGGTGAGTTTGAGGTTTGTTGGTTAAGTTATGTTATGTTTTGACAGGAAATCAAATGCCAATAGCAAGTAAGGATCCTGTTGGAAAATGAGTGAAGGTTGTTTTTGCAATTGTTTGGTCTGCTACTGGCCTTGGACAGGAAAATGCAAGGTGGGGTAAGTCTTGTTATGTTGGATTGTTGGCTAGCTGTAGCAGGTTTTTTTGGTTTTGAGCCATTGCCAAAGTTTTCTCCTTTTCTGCTGCAGTGTTGTGACAGCTTTCTTAGAAGAGAAAAATGCCAAGGGTTTTGTGGTATGCTGCTTGTGTTTGGATAGAGTGAATGAGATGCCAAGGCCAAGGGTCAAATGCAGGGTTTTAGTGCTGTTGTAGGCAATTGACTTTACTGCAGTTGGATGGTGGCTGGCAAGGCAAGGCTTAGGTTTTGAGTGAAAGAATGGTCTATGGTCTTGTGGTTTGTGGCTGCAATCTTAGGGTTAGTTTTGGACAGGAAAATGGTGAGGAAAATCTGCTGTCTTGAAGTTGCTAATGTGGTTTGGACAGAAAAACCTGGACTCCCCACAGCAAGGGTGAGCTAGGTTCTTGTTATGCAGTTTTTCCTTTTTTATGACAGCCAAAATGAACTTCAGCCTCTTGCCCTGTTGTCTTTTTTCTTCTGATGCTTGCAATATGACAGGAAAAAATGGGGGAAAAAGTTCTGCTATAGGACAGTACAAGTAAGGTTGCAAGATGTGGTAGCATGGTGACAATGTCCTTTCCTTCCAAAATTTAAGCAACTTAAGGCATGGCTTCTTGTACTACTGGTTTTTAGGTTGCAAGTGAGGCTCACCATGACAGAAAAATTGCTGCACAATTGCTGTCCTTTTGAGGTACAAGGCAAGGCATGGTGGATGCAAGGACAAGTATGGTGCAATTGTAACTTTCTTACAATTCAAGCAACCAAGTATGATTCACATGTGCTGCATATTTTGACTTTGCAAACACATTCTAAATGACATTTATGAGCTGTTCCAATTGGCCAAATGTTGAAAAAATGTTTAAATCAAAAAGTCAACTCTTGGTCAAACTTACATTTAAATGAAAAAGGTCAAAATATGCCATTTTGATTGGTGAAGTTTTGGCACATGAAATTTATATTTTTGGGAAGAGGGGATCAAATGTGACTTGTAGGAAAAAACCCCACCAAAATTGGTCAAACGGTTTGAGAGATATGGCCTTCTGAAGTTCAAGATTTTCTGAAATCGATTCGATCATAACTTGCCAACCACACATGGGAATTGAGAGTTCTAGGACTTTTTGGAAATGGGAGAACAAGATCTTCAACTTTCATGTTGGGCAAAAATTCATTTGAGGCTTGTATCAAAATGTAGGTTTGAGGATCAAGACTTTCCATTTATGGCAGGTTTCAGTTACAGGCCCAGTTTCCGTTTTGGGAAATTTTTGATCTGGTTTCAAATTCTTCCATGATGGTGTTTGGCATGATATATGATGACTATTTGGCCATGAATGAACTCTCACAAACCAATTCCAATCATCCAATCACTGATTAAATGGACAGTTGACCAACAGTTGACTTTTAGGGTTTCTGACTGATTATGCATTGACTGCTGACCTCTGAGCCCTCAACCCTTGCCTTGAACACTTCAAATAGACCTCCAAGTCATGTGAACTTGTTGGACAAACCCCAAGGCCTTGGTTCAATGAGAAATTCCTTTGCTTGCTTGGTTGACTGATCAGGAGATTAGTTTGACCTAATTCTTGATTGCTTGCTCTTGAGGCAACTGAGGGACAATGCAAATGCTATGCAATGGATCATGATATACTATGACCTAATATGAAAATGTATGCATAATGATAGGTGCAAATTTGAGGTGCTACAGGAACTGCAGAAGGACATACAGACATTTTCTGCTTATGGGGCTGACTCTATATGGAGAGATTTAACACCCGACATCTGCTTAGGAAGATCTATAAAGATCTATATCACCATAGCAGGGAATAACAAACAAGGGATATATGACAAAAATGCAACATGAATATCTGAATGTTTTATGAGCATGCATGAATATGCGTGATTTATGTTTGATGAATGCTGACAAAACAGACATTTCTAACACAACAGTCCAGTTATCAAACGTCCGGTATTACACTTCCAGGGGAAAACCAAACTGGAAAGCCAATTCTGCTGGAGATCTATATGCTATAACAGCAAAGATCTGCGGGTACTGCTAGAAAGCAGAGGCAAAAGAATCAGGGATATCTGGAGAATACCAAATCTCTGAGCAATGGATCAGCGATCATCCCAACTGGGCACAGAAAGTCACAACAGGCAAAGAGCCACAAAGACAAATCTGTCGGGGAACAAGAGAACATCAAAGTCCTGCAGGGGATCCTAGCAAACACTGCTAAGGGAACGGATCCAACATAACTCCATTGGGGAACAACCCACTGAGGGAGCAAAGGTTACCCGGATAGAGTTTGGCTGCACAAGCAACTCTACTGGGGATATCATCAACTACTCTCTTGGGGAACAACCCACTGAGGAAGGAAAGCACCAAACAAGTAGATTCTGCAACAAACTACTCTACTCGGGGCGAACACACATCTGATGGATCACATCAGCAGATTCTGCAATGAAATTCGCTCTACTGAGGATCGAAAAGTAATCAGGAAATCGATACAATCTCTGGATGACGGAGCTATCAACCGACCATACCGGGGATTGAAAGAGGTTCAACAGGCAATACTGCCACAACAACCGCTCTGCAGACAAATGCTGGGGAGAGATGGATGAAAATACAGGGATATCAACCCAATCAACCATGGAGTAGGAAAATAAATCCTGCTCTGCTGAGAATAACAACACCCTGATGGAGAGAAAGCAACAAATCCACTGACGACTTTGCCGGGGAAAAGGTAAAGTACCGGGTATCAAACCACTGACTTACCGAGTCTTCCAAAAGGAGAGCGACCGTGCTGAGAAAACAGATAAATCCGCCGGCAACTGCGCTGGGGAGAGTGACAACAACTCTGCTCGCGACTGCGATGGGGATATCAATAACAGCTCTATTGTGCCAAGGAGACAAATAAAGTCTAGGGATAGCGACCCACTGGAGAAAGTGGCGAGGCACTAAGGTGGCAAACTATCAACCGCCGAGTTTTCCACAAGGAAAGCATCCATGCCGGGGAAAACTGCTGCTGGAGAAAACTGAGTCTTCAACAACACTCTGCTTGGGGGAACAACCCCACCAACAACTCGACTTGCAATTATGCTGGCAACTCACTTGGGGAGAAATACGGGATACGGGGATATCAACCCACTAACCACAAATATTTTGAACGACTGAGCAATCAAGCCGGGGAGAGACTACTGCTGGAGAACAGACTGAGTCTTCAATACACGATTCTGCTTCGGGGAGTCAAAATCCACAGAAGCTCTGCTTAGGGAACAACCCCAACAACCAAATCTCTGCTTGGGGGACAACCCCAACAATCAAATCTGGAGAAGAAGGATACAAACCAAACCAGGAGTATGAACAAATGTCTTACCTGTTGGAAACCATGCCACCCTTGGGAAAGCACTGAGAAATTCTTTGAGTATCCTTTTATCATTGTGAATGTTCACTTTGTTTACAACAATAATTTTGAAAAATTTTGTTTTTAAAACAATGATATTTTTATCAATTAAAACATGCAAAACATTTGTTGATTTGAAACAAACAAGAGTGCAAATAATTGGATAAAAGCTCAAATTTATTTGATGGAATGGTAGTCTGCGAATGGCAAGACTCCATAGATCTGTACAAATTTGAAATCAGTGATATATATTGGAAGAGGGCTACATTGAACATAATGATCCTTTCTCTACCAATTTGAATCTCGATGTATGCGAAGCTTCAGTTGACGACGAATCGAGAATCCTCTGACGAACAGACAGCTGATGAAACAGAAAGTCTTGTCAAGATGCAGTTACTTGCCATATCCCTAATTTTTGCCTAGATTGCCCCAGGGTGAGGTACTCAATCTAGCGGGATGCAAATATGCCTTTTTTTCAAGTCTCTAATTTTTGCCTGGATTACCCTTGCAGGTTCTCCATCGAGACGCTCATTTTTGCCTAAGCCGCCCTTTCGGGTTTTCAACTTAGCGGGTTATTCTGTTTTTCATTTGCATATACTTTTTTTTTAGGCAAAGTATCTCTTAACTGCATCTGAATTCACAGGACGAGTGAAATCCTCCCCATCCATTGTTGTAAGCATCAAAGCTCCGCCTGAAAAGGCTCTCTTAACAACATATGGACCCTCGTAGTTTGGAGTCCACTTGCCCCTGGAATCGGGCGCGAAAGACAAAACTTTCTTGAGCACAAGGTCACCTTCTCTAAACACACGAGGCTTGACCTTCTTATCGAATGCTTTCTTCATTCTCTGCTGATATAACTGACCATGGCACATGGCAGTTAATCTCTTCTCTTCAATCAAATTCAGTTGGTCATAACGACTCTGGGCCCATTCAGCATCAGTCAACTAGGGACTTGAGGGTATCAGGCTTCTTTTATTCTTTTTTTTTCTATTTGAAAAAATTTTCCTGATTTTTGCTTTGATTTTGATCTTTCACCCTCTTCTTCTCTTTTTTTTTTTTTTTTTTTTTTTTTTTTTTTTTTTTTACATTACATTGGTAATGCCCCAGTTTGACTGTTGCTGGGTTCTTGAGACGCAGCTGAATGATCTGCTTTTCATTGCTCAAGTGTTCGGGAAATCTCATCAGGAATCCCTTCAACATCATCTTCCTCTGCTTCGAATACAAAGAATTCAAGATTGGGAGATGGCGTCGGATCATTATGTTCAATGGGTTTAGAAATCCCTGCATAATGATTTTGGATAACGAAAAGCTTTTGTATTTAAACAAGCAAATCATTTATGCAGATGAAAAAGATGTTTCCTGTTTTTCAGGGTTTTTTTGTGATCACTGATTTCATGCAAAGGCAAAAAGTGAAAACAAATGGAAAAACAAATGTTTAACAATGCATTAATTGCATGAAAACATCATTGTTTTAAATGTTGCCAACAATGTCATCGCTTCTCCTTTTGGCATGGGAGAAGGGTTTTAAACAAAGTGAGCATATTTACTCTGACTTATGGATGACCGTAGGAACATCCGCAGCGACCCAATTGTGGCAGACACCACCAGGAATAACAAAATTGCTCATATCTTCTGCGTCTTCTTCAATGATAGCAGCAGCTTCCTTTTCAACAGGCTGATCATCGTGGATAAATCCTTCACTCGTGAACAGACCTTGCTCATTATATGCCCCAGAACAGTAGCCAATGCCAGCCCGGGATCTATCCATCAAAAGCACTCTGTCTGAAAAATTCCTCCTCTGAGTCCACAATTCTCTTGTTCAAGATAATCCATCAATCTGGAAGAGTTGGCTCTGGTATAGTACCGGCGAAGTGCGTCTTCAAAATAAATGAAGATCGCAGGGTCAGACCACAGGATGGGAGACCGGAACAAAACACCCGCTTATGCAAATGATGCATGAAGTGTTTATGCATATGCTTGTTTTCTTTATTTCAAAGAAACTCGAGGGTTTTATTTGCAAACTTTGAAATATTTAAGCATTTTGATCGTATATGAGAATATCTCATCAGATATCAGGTGAAAAATTTTTCCGGTTTTTTCCGTGTTTGAAATTTTTGCAAATAAACTCCTTTGAGTTCCTTGAAAATTTCTTTTTATCTGATGACATGGGTGTGGATGAATGCATGGATGTATGAATGCAACAATCACACTCAAGGATCAAGCAAGGCACACCAAACAAAGGTCATGGGAAAGCTCAATGTATCCCTAATATCAATCATCCATTTTGGTGGATTTAGGTTTTCACCTTATCAACACCCAAGTTCCATTGATATTAACGGTACATGAACCGGCTCGAACATCCTTAATATCAACCAGCCGCTTTGGTGGATTTTAGGTTTTACACCTGATCCGGGATCCATTGATATTAACGATGTTTGAACGACTCAACCACGAATCACGGGTTTGCTGAGAGTCACGAGCATGGAGTCTCGGTTAAGAACCACCCAAAGGGAGTGTACTAGGGTTTAAACCTGCCAGACATGTTCTACCAGAGGTTCCCATAATCATCGTCCCATCTCTCGGATATTATCGGAGGAACGAATACTCGTATTCCAAAAATATTCTCAAGAGAGACTCTTATGAGTGTAGTATCGCGTGACAATCGCATCAGAACTTACATCTGAACGACCTCCGCACTACGTCCTAAAAATAGGCCAAGATGGGTTTGGTAAACTAAGGTCCTTGGCTTCTAAGGTACATGATTGAAAGGATAATGCCTAACCACAAATAACTTGTGTGACATTATTAATCCAACATGACCTCCACCAAGTGAATGGACTCGCAAGTCAACTGGCTAAGGACTACTCCACACCAGTCAACAAGACTATGCCATTCTCCTATCCTAGAGTGCACTCGAGTTCGGGTATAGAACTCATCTCACAGAGATCACCAAAGCAAACAGCAATGTATATCAAGCAATTCACACATTACAATCAATACAGTTATCCCAAATTGTACAAAAATATGTCAAATAACAAATAATAATATATCACACAACAAGGGTGAAAAGTAGGCAATACCACCAAGGAAGATCATCCCCAGCAGAGTCGCCACTTTTCTGTAGCGGTGTATTCGTCGCTATATGATCTATTGGTTAAATCATAAGCAAAGCATACAATGAACATAGAGTCGCCACCGCACTTTTATTTATCCTAAGGACTGGCTAAAAAGCGAACAAAAACCTAAGAAGTTTTACACGTAGAAAACTAATGAAAAGATCAGAGATCGGGGTAAGGGGTAAATTACGCAATGGGAAGGTGTTAGGCACCCACTACGTCCTAGGTACTCCTAGGGAGCCCTTTTCACACTTGTTGTATAAGAAAATATTTATTTGTTTTGACATAAGTATTGTGCAAACATGATTGGGATGATGAGAAAAGAATATACAATTTTTATTGGGTTTGAACGGATGAACCCGCTGCCTACGTACCTTCCATCAAAGGTAAGGATCAAAACGCCGTAGTTCGGCTAAAAACTTCCAAAAGTTAGTGGATTCAATTTTAAAACACAAGCTCAAAGGTCTTACGTTACCCACGGGAGAAAACTCAACCTTATGAAACAACACGTCCACCATGTGAGAAAAGCTTCCACTTGCCAGAGAGGGGTTAACCCTATAATAGGCAAGGAAGACTTACAATTCATCTACTAAGGACAAATAGGTGAGATTAATATCAACCAACTAGGGTAAATCAAACCTATAGCTAATGTATGAAAACTTAACAAACATGGACAAAGCCACAAAATCACTTGAATGGGTGAAGTTATTTGGATTATTTACAAAAAGTCAAAGTATGATTAAAGTCAATTCAAAATGAAGTATTTACAAAATGAAGTTTGGAAAAATCATGGACTTAAGGTCCAAGTTTCTAATTTGGAAAGAAGGTGAGAATGTTTGCACAACACTTATTTCAAAGTTTTAAAACATGTGTGAAAAGGTTTAAGACACAATGGGATGAATGGATAATGTAATGTAAAACTTCTTAGAAGGGTCCACCTCTTGAAATCATATAGAAGATGATTCAAGTGGGTCCTTAGGAATAGGCAACAAATGAGCAACAATATGAACATGGTAACCGATGAAAGTAAATAAAAGCGGATATTGGATGCCACTCAATGGTCTTATACCTGTCTCCTAAAACAAGCAAGGATATCAGAAGCCACTCTATGGACTTACACTAATCTCCATCAGAATAAAACAAAAAAGACAAAACAGGGAAGTCAACTGCCAATCTATCTGGACTTATGTTAACCTCCACAGTATGATCCTAGGAATACAAATGCCACATCACAGGGACTTACAATGAATCCTCACATACAACAACAATGCTCAAACAAAGAGCAAAGAAGATATGAGTGACCAATGAGGTCTTACACTCTATCTCTTCCATGTCATGGGAACAGATGCCAACTCACAGGGACTTATAACTGGTTCCTCAATGGGTAAACAACAATGTCACGAGGACAAAAGAAATGATCATGCACTAATGGCAAACAAAGATGATAAATGCCCAATGGCAATCAATGATAGTAAATGCACAATGGCAATCAAGTAATCATGTATAAATGAATCAAGTAATCAATCACATAAATTCAAGTAGCACACGCTATAACCATTCAATGAGGCTCAAGCAAAAGGGTTTGACTATGAAAGTCCACTGTAAGAGGTAAGTGTCGCTCTTAACCTTGCCATTGAGGGGCTAAGGTGAAGCAGATGAAAGGATATGAGGGGTGTGCCTCATTGCTTCTATCTCAGGTCCGAGAGAGCATGTAAATATAAGAATGTGGGGGAGTTCAGAAAGATGGAACTCTTTCCCCAATTGGACTCGATAGATCTTGGGTTTGGATCTCAATGCTACAACCATGTAATAGGAGCAATGAGAAGACTCACTGAATAGTGGGAGATAGGCTACTTATCTCTACCTTCCACCAATTGCCTCAAATGAGGACTTTTCCTGCTTGGGACAAATATAAACATACACAATCAATGCCTCTTAAGGAGGACTTCAGACAATTTGCCCGGCCAAATAACGGGCCGGGTCTCCAGACTACATGAAGAAGAAGGTTCTATACCTCAATGCAAGTTGCTTATTTAAGCAAAGCAATGCAAGTTCTTAAGAGAACTGAGCGACTAAAGGGTACCTGGAAACGATCAAGTATAATCAGCATCCCATTCATAAACAGATAACAACATAAGAATCAATTAACAAAGTACAATTATACAAATAATGATGTGCATAGCACAAGGCTCACATGAACCAAACATCCTACAAAACAAATACATTAGTCATATGTGTCAAGTAACACAATCCATAATGTGGAGCAAATTCCTTAATCATTAACTTCTTAACCTGAAAAGGCACAATCAACTTCAAATGTAAGTAACATGACCACTAGGACTAGCCTAGGGTCAAAAAATGGAAAAATCCTAAAACAGCAACCAATTCATGATCAAATTCAAATTATATCAAATACCAAGGGATCCCAATTGGTCCCATATCCAAACTATGTACACATTTTAATTTATGCAACATGGAAGGCAAAAGGTGCAATATTAAACCACATACAAGCAACCAGCAAGATCACATCCAAATAAATGCCAAAATGGCACCAAAAAATCCATAAAAATTATGCTCTAACCAGAAGGCATTCAACAAGCCACATGTCAATTTTCAAGTCATTTGGACTAGTAGATCAATAGGAATTAATTAAACATATCGAAGCATGCAAAAACAACATCAAATGAAGCCTACAATTATACACCAACTTCAATTAGATGGTAAACAGCAATGGTACATTAGAAATTAGTAGGACCAAAGCCAAAAGATAGCTACAGGGGTTAAGAACTATCCTATCAATTTTCATAGTCATTGGATTAAGTATGTGCATTTGGCGACATGTAGACTAAAGGTTACGCAAGTGAAGCTCTAAAAGACTAGGCAGCAAGGAAAAATACTAATCAAATCGAAAATGGATTGTAAAAATCCACAAAAATTCACAGGGGATGTTAACATATTAAACAAGCTTCATGCAAAAATTCAAGGCCATTGGCCAGAGGGAAGCATGGTAAACAATTAGAGAAACTCAGCATATCACTTGATGTTACATTATTTCATACTCAAATTTACTAATTCATATATAATAAACCATAGACTCAAAAATTATGAAATCTATGTCAAAAAATCCAGAAGGATGTCAAGAATCAATATCTCAATTTTCATTTAATTTGGATATAGCATGTAGTTTCTATAATTAAAATGGTAACATGTATGAAAATATGTATACATTAAAAGTATCTCTATGGCAATTCCAATTTCTACCAAGCACTATTTCTTTTTTGTATCTATAAAAAAGTAGGGGAAAAAATATGGTCAACAAAAAAAACCCTGCATTTTTTGGATTATTTTTGAATATTATATGATTTTTTAAAGTTTTAAAATAATTATTTAAGATTTATTTAGAATTATAATGGATTTATTTACTTAATTATGAAGCCAGTGGCATAATTGTAATAATTAACCCAACACCTAAAACGCTGCCGTTTCAAATAGGCGAGATGGACGGTCGTGATTCAATCTGGCAGCGGAAACACGAAACGGAAGTTGAGAAGGAAACGAAGCGAATCAAGCGTGCAATTTCTGCAGAAAATCATCATCTTCTTCGCTATGTTCTTCGTCTGGAATTTGGGGCTTTCGCAAATGGTGATGGAAACGAGCGATCTACATACCGGTCGAACCGGTTTTCCACCAGGATTACAAATACACAATCGATTTCATCTATAGATTCATACACAGTGCAAATCGATGGAAAAAGAGAAATGCTTCGAAACTTAAAACACGGATTACTCACTCAATCTTTAACGAAATTACAAATCACAAGCTTCAGAGTAATCTACAATCACTACTCTATCAAATCCCTAACAAGATTTAAGCTAATGCGCGATGCGAAATCCAACCTTTCTTGATGACAGTGCGATGGAACCGCGGTTGAGCTTCGAATTCACGCAAACAGATATGGCCAATCGCTTCAGGAGGCTATTGATGATGTTCTTGCAACTCCAGCACCTTCGAATTACTCGCTTTTGTCAACTGTTATGGTAGCTAGCAGGTTTTGGCAATAGCACGGTACGGTCGCGATTTTGCTTTGATCTTCCTCAACAGAAACTCAGTGTTACCTGCAAAATAGGAATCAACAGAAAATTTCCACCAAAATTGACAGGATCTTGATGAATTTGAGCAAGAGTGTGTAGAGCAAAAATGAGAGAGAAGAGAGAATAGGTTTTTTGTTATGCAGTGAAGTGTGATTGTGTAGAAGTTTGTGAAATTGTGATTAGCTTCATTCTGTTGTGGATTAAACTATATATATGAATTCTTAATCCAATAATTAACCACACTTAGTGAAAAATAGGATTAGTGCAAAATGAGCTTTTATGTGCACTTTGGATTTTAGCTCTTTGGAATTGTTAGAAGCCTCTTAGCAAAATTTTTTCACTTGGAATCAATCAAAATTATCATTTGGGAGCTGGTTGCATTGGCCTCATTTTCAAATTCCCAATATTTCTCCTTTTGGACGATTTTGCCCCTCCTTCTAATTAATTCACTTCAAAAATGGCCTTTTGCATTGAGCCTTTTCCAAGAAATCCGATTATGCAACCTTGAAGTACACATTAAATGGAGTTTGTGCATATAACGAACTTGCAATTCGGATACACCATGTGGTAGTTATGCCCTCCCGATTACGGGTCTTTTTTGAAATTCATCCGATCATATCTTACAAACCACACATTGGATTTTTGAGTTCTTGGACTTTTTGGAAAGGTGAGATCAAGATCTTCAACTTTCATGTTAGACAAATTTTGATTTGAAGCTTGTATGATGACTTTATTTTGAGGGGAAAAACTTTCCATTTTGGGCAGCTGAGATTACAGGTCCACTTGCCACTTTGGGAAACTGTCTGTCTGACTTCAATTCCTTCAACCTTGGTCTTTGAAATGCCAAATGAAGTTTATGTAGACATGAATGAGACCTTTCCAATCAATTCCAATCATCAAATCACTGATTAAATCCACAGTTGACCATAGTTGACTTTTGTTGACTTTTGGCTGACTGGGCCAAGTTCTGATGAATTTCAAGCCTCCTTCACATGAGATCTTGATTCCAAATGATATCACAAGTTATATGAACTCTTAATGAATGATCATGGTGTCCAAATTCTTCAAGAATGGTCACCATCAATTGCTCAGGGCCTGATTTGACTGTATTGACCTAGTTAGCTTCAGCTGCAAGCAACATGGTTAGATGACAATATTTTTGTACTTTTGGTTAGTAAACATATGAAAAGCAAATGATATACAAATGCAATACATGTTTGGTGATCAAGAAACACACTCACAAGGTATCCCACCCACTAGGAGGGAAGCTAGGGTATGCATTGATCCTTGAGGCCATGATATGATATGATATGGGCCATGAGGGATCTTAGGGCCAAAATTGGGGTCTTACAATACCCCACAAAGTATTATCCTTTTACATACATACATTTGCATCATGAGTTCTCTTAGGGACCAAAATTCGTCTCTTTGTTATTATTTAAGCCCATTCTACCTCGTCGAGACGAAGATTTTAACCTTCCCTTCTCCGGCTAGAATGACCTTAAATAGGGGCATCTGTAAGACCCCAATTTTGTCCCTAAGATCCCTCATGGCATCATAACATTGCATTGCATAGCCTCAAGGATCATTGAGCATCTTGGTTCTTTTTCCCTTTGGGTGGGACTTCTTGAGGGTGGTTTGAGGTCACCAAGCATGCTTGAATTGTATATCATTGCTTTTCTTATTTTGATTACTAACCAAAAGCACAAAAATATGTCACTAACATCTTTTGTTTGTAGCTTGAGCAATCACAAGGTCCAGAGCTTCAAGGAGATCATTGGAACAAAGACATGGTCAAGAGGAGATGATAGCAAGCATGGTAATGGTTCCCAAAGATCTCATCCATAAAATGTGCCTCCCTAGTACATCAATGCATCATTTTGATCAAAGCAAGTCAAAGGATTTGAGGTTTGTTCCCCAGAGAAACCCTAATTCATTTGTGCATCACAATGCCTTGCCCATGAAGCAACCTTATCCCATGGTCAAATACAATCAAGGGAAGTTCTTTAATTCATCATTTCATGCATACTTGAACTTATTTGAGTGTCCTCGATCATCAATTCATCAAGGTATGAGGTGTGGACTTGAAAAGTTGATTAGTCAATTCATCTGACTATCTTGAAATGCACTGAGACCTAAAGTTTTATGTGTTGGTAAAATAGAGATGGTCCCAAAAGCAAAAATGTTCTTAAGGACAATATTAACAACTTTCATGTTCATCAAAATTTGATTTGAAGCTTGGAAGACCATCTGCCATTCCAATACATTATAGGTCATTTTGACTGAAACCCTAATTGTGGGTCAACTTCCCAAGGACATAACTCATTCATTTTTTATGATTTTAAGGTGGTATCAAATGCATTGGAAATATTGAGATGTATACTTCAAATGTTATGTTGAACAAAATCTCAAAGGAAACACATGTGATAATGCAAGACATTATAGGTCCTTTTTGGCCAAAGGCATTAAAAGTCAAAGAAGTCCAACTTCAAGTGCCCATAACTCCTTCATCAAAAATCCATATGATGCAAAATTTAAGTCCATTTTGATTGTCTTGAAAAGATCTACAACTTTGATTTTGGAGGTTTTTCCATTTGAAGCTTGCATCATCAAAACAGAAGGGCTTGAAAGTTGGCCAATTTTAGAAACCTTGCCTTGACATGTTTTGCATATCACACTTTAAACTCAAATTTCATAAATTTCCACATTCCAAATGGATTTTTGACCAACATAACATTTGTTCCTCATACAAAGAACTTTCCAACCATTACCCATATGCCTATTCTTGGATTTTCTAAATGGTACTTTCGAAGAGATGAATTTTTAGGTACAAAGAAGGAATTCACTTGAAATATTGGTGCATAAGCAATTGCCTTGCAATTCACACGTCCAATTCCATCTGGCTGGTGTGCAGAACTCATTTGGCATTGTTTTTGGGCCTTGTGCATGATCATGCAAGCCCATGCAATGAAGCTTCACATGCCATGTACACGGATCCTTTCACACTCTCCTTGCCACTTCCTCTATAAATAGAGACCTCATTCCCTCCATTTCACACGCCCAATTCAACCTAAAATGCTGCAGGATTCTCTCCCTAACCATCACTAAAGAAGCAATTGCATTTTTCTCAAAAAATTTCAGATCTAGAATTCAGCTTCATCTGGTTGTATTCTTAGATCTAATGCTTCTAGACCTTCATCATACACTTCATTGAACTTCTGTTTTGATAAAGCAAGCAAGGCATCGTGTTGAAATCACCAGAACTCAAGCTTACATTCCAACTGGTATTTTCTTCGATTCTCTTAATCCATTGACCTATTGGCTTAGATTTTGTGTTGGCTGAAGTCCTCTCAATGGAGGCATCATGTTTATGCTTTTAATTTTTGAAATTCATTGAGTTCATGATGAACACCAGATTTTTCCATCTCTGATTTCTCACACTATAGAGATCTAGAAGGAAAATGGATGGTGTAGGGATGATGTACATCATCCCAGCTTTCTAATGATGTATAGATCGCACGTTTTGGTTGCCTTTTGAATTTCTGTAGCTCTGGCCGGAATCCTGAAGCTCACCGGAGAAGACGGTGGCTCCGGTGGCTTCATCATCTCCAGTTTGAATCCTGGCCATTGGATTTATTTTCCATATTGAATCTCAGCCCTTGCTTGTTATGACTTCTAATTCTTTCCCATGCGCGTACATTGACCATGGATCACCATAGGCGCGTGCCTTAGGAGCGTGTGATCTGCCAGCTCAATTAATGCGCTCAGATCTAACGCTCCATGTTTTTTTGCATTTTTATTTTCTGGTTTTAATTTCTTTAATTCCAATTATTTTCAAAAATCAATATCTCTTTCATTTTTTATCCAAAAATTATGGGACCAATTCCATTATTTCCCAAATAAATTCTAGTTTCTGTTTTTTATTTTTAATATTTTTTATTTCATCATTTGATATTTTTTGTGAATTTTCTCTTTTCTGGTTATTTTTAATTCATTTTAAATAGTTTTTGATATTCAAAAAATACAAAAATATTTTCCTAACCTATTTGAATGATGATGGATCTATGAAAAATATTCTCATCAATTTTTGAATTGATTTGAGATTTATTTGAGATTTTAGTTCAATTAGGTTATTTTTATTCATTTTTAATTGATTAAAAATAGTTTCTGACTTTTAAAAATGCTAAAAATTTTTGTCAAACTTTGTTTGACCTTGTTGAACTTAGGATAAATCACTTGAACCTTTCAAGGTTGATTTGAAGTGATTTTGAAGTTTGACCTTTCTTTAATATTTTAATTCAAGTTTGTTTTAAATATTAAAAAATGCCAAAAATAGTTTATTCATTTCTTGACTTCCAATCTTCATCTCACTTCTGTTTTTGATTGTTTGACCTTGACTTTCAATGTTATTGGTCAACATATGAGGATTGGTACATGGTATATCATTTAATGCACTTTTATTTTGCCATTTCCATTTCTCTTATCCACCTTCTCCTTCTTCTTCTACTTCTTTTCTTTTTGATCAATGAGTTGAAGGTTGATAAGTTAGCATTGATTAGGGAGATTTAACCTTCCTTGATTCAAATCTAATTCATCTTGATCAATTGATCAAGTGAATGGCTTTGCATTAAGGATAGGTTGTCTTTTAAATCATGCAAAAGGCTTAAACCAATACAAGATCATTTCTCTTCTTCTTTTTGGCATGGCAAGTTGTTGGGACTTGGTTCACTAATCAAGACTCCTAACTTGTGTTTGTTGCCTACATTATTATTGACCGGCCTCAGATAGTTGTGACTTCTACATAAGTTCAATTACGATTGCTTAACATAGCGCTAAATTTGCCTTATGGCACACTAACTACTAACACTAACTATTGACAATTAACATTTACTTTATGCAATTTACTTTTATGCAATTTACTATTCTTGCACATATTATCCATTTGCTTTTCTCTTTGCTCATTTGAGCACATGTTTATGTTAATGCCATTTGCCTTTTGCTCACTTGAGCACATAATTGTGTATATACTATTTTGCTTGTGTTTTGTTTTGATTATTATGGACCAAATATAAAGAAATGGACTTAGTTTCTAGGACTTTCCCTATGCAAAGAAATGGAGAATTTGGACTTAGATTCTAGGACCTTCCTTATGCAAAATTGGAGTAAAAGGATCTTAATGATGAAGATGGATTGGAAGGACCAAATCTTTAAACTCACTCTTGTCCATTCTTGTTTTACTTCATGGAACTTTTGATGTGTGTGCTTTTGTGCTAGGAATTCCCATTTGAGCTTAATTGGAGGACCATTGCCATGTTCATCTAAAGAAAGAGATGCAAAAGCCATTGAAGGATACTTAGAAGCATGACCTTGTGTTTGATTGCTTGAAATATTTGCTTTGTGGTTGCTTTGTTCCAAAGGATGGGAGCTACTTGGATCATCAATATGATCTCAAGAGAGGAACTCCTAGTGTGGTTTCATTTCTTATCCCTCATCTTTTTGCTTTGCTTAGGACTTAGCCTTTCTTCTTCTTCTCTCCACTCTAACCCAAGTCAAAACCCTTTGTTGTGCAAACATTTAACCTTTGTTTTCAAACATTAGAAACCTAATCCCCTATGCTTTTGATTTTCAAACTTTCTTTTCATAACACTTATTTTGAATTGAATCTTTAAGTCAACTTTGACCATTTTTGTATATACTTCTAATTAGTAAATATAACCCATTCAAATGTGCTTTTGTGGTTCCAATGGCCACTTTCTTAAATCAATTTTCCGTAACCTTTAGCTATTAGGTTTGAGTTATCTTTGTGGTAGATGTAATACTCACCTATATCCTTAGTGATGGATAATGAGTCTTCCATGCTTATTATAGGGTTAACCCCTCACTAGCATGTTGAAGCTATCCTCACATGGTGGATTTGTGGTTTGGTTGAGTTTTCTCCCTTTGATAACAAAAGACCTTAAGGCTTTTGGACCAATCAATTCACCAACTCATTTTGAGATTTTTACCCCGAACTACGAGGTTTTGATCCTAATCTTTTTTAAGATGGTACGTAGGCAATGGGTTTATCCATCTAAACACAAAAAATGTAAATAACTTGTATATTCTCCTCTCATCTCTTCAATCATGTTTGCACAAACAAAATTTCACAAAACAAAAACCTTTACAACAAGTATGAAAAGGGCTCCCTAGGAGTACCTAGGATGTTTTGGGTGCCTAACACCTTCTCATTACATAACCAACCCCCTTACCCAGATCTCTGTTTCTTTTACTAGTTTTGTTAAAACTATTAGGTTTTTGTTCGCTTTCTAACCATTCCTTTGGATAAATAGAAGTGCGGTGGCGACTCGACTTGTATGATTTACCTTGGAGTTAGTCAATATCTCTAATGGTAACGAATACCCCGCTACACTAATCTCATCCATACTCATGTTAATTTCTCAATCAACTACTTTTAGGACTTTGAGATATCATATGTCAAATGAGATGAATGCATAAAGAAGGGGAATGAGATGAAGAGGGAGGGGAATAGATGAAAACTCAAATTGATCAAAGGAGGACTTTTACCAAATTAATATCATCCATTCATTTTGGGAGATGGAATGTACATTCCATCAATCCCCTAAATCTAATGATATTAACTTGACAAAGTCAAATCAACCTTGACCAAGGCCCAACAACAAGAGTCAAACACAAACAAGTCATCATAATTGGTCAACAAAATTAATTAGCATTTATTCAAATTAAAAATACTAAAATAATATATTTAAATTAAATATGGTTTGTCAAATTCCTAAAATCTTATCAAAACACCAAATAAATGGCCATGAGATTTATCATAGGTCAAACAAGGTCAAAGGACCTTGGAGAAAAAAATTCAGAATTTTTGAAGACTTAAAAATATTTTTAAACAATTAAAAACAAATGCAAAATCAATTAAATCATGAAAAATATTAATAATGATTCAAAAAATAATTTTAATTCAGAATATGAAAGAGGAAATTATTGAAATTTTTTGGTGAAACTCTCATTTTTTTATCAATATTAAAATTAATATGAATTATTGAAAATAAAGCAATTAAATGAAATTCAAATAATCAGAAAAAACGTGGACCACTTGATCTCCCTCATTAATTGAGGTGGCAGATCAAGTGGCCACCAGCGCGCGTTCCATGATGGACTTGAGTCAACGCGGCATAGGCTTGGTATTTGAAAATAACGCACGAGATTAAAACAATTTGAAAAGGATCAATGGCTCTAAACCATGCCAACACATCCCCGACGTCCAAAGGCCGATCATCTTCTCCGGTGACCCTGGTCGGCCTGGTTCACTCATCACCATCAAGAAAATGAAAAAAGAGGACATGATCTGAAAGAAAAAATGGCGTAGAGCACGAATCTGACCTCAATTTTAACTAACTCCACATATATAGAAAGATATGAGGAGTTGAATTTTGAGGTGTGTCAACTGAGTTGCTTCGATTTGACCTCTAAGCAACTCAATCTTCTTGCCTACATTTGTAGGACTTTAGACAACCAAAGATCCAAGAGAATTGAGTGGAATTAAGAGAGAATCGAAGAGATGATTTTTTTTGGAAAATACCTTCAATGTAGGTCTGGATTCAACTGTTCTTGCTTTGGCTTGTGCTTGATCTTGCTCAGTATGCTTGTAGAAGTGGATTAGAATGCACAAAAGGTCTTGGATCCCTGGAGTTTTGAATCTCAAAATAGTGAGAATTCAACTCAATTTCCAAAGGAATTTCTCAGGTTTATCCTCTCAAATGGAAGGGTTAGGGGTTTAGGATCAAAGCTGGCGCGAATGTGTGTTGAATTCTGAGCATATGGAGCTCTATTTATAGCTGGATCATGTGATATTTGCACCTTCCAAATGACTTTCCAAAATTGGCAATAAGTGATGCATGGGTGCATGGGCGTGTACAGGCCCATGAGATCATTCCATTTGATCCACAATTGAGTGTGAGTAAGTCTGAAACCAACTTGGAATGCGAGGCAAACGTATATGGAAACTTGAAGTTTGATCTTTGTCAAATGATGATATCATGTTCAAGCCATGCGCAACCCTAGCAAATCTTCTCCAAAATGGATGAAAATGAACTTTTTGAAAAGGTTAGATCAAGAGGAACAACTTTCATGTTTAACACTTTTCCATTTGAAGCTTGTATCATGATGAATTTTAAGGTGTAAGTTTGAAATTTTCAACATATCAAAAACATTTCTAAGTGTCAAGCCATATATCTCAATATTCCACCTTGCTTAACTTTTTATGTGAGCTTTAAATGAGAAATGTGTCTTCATCAAAGTTGTATATATTTCAAATAACTTCAAAATGGTCACCAATTTCATGTCATTTGGATTTGGGATGATAAAGTTATGCATTTTTGAAGTTTGGAAAAATCACTTGTTCAATGGTATAGGTCAAAAGTGACCTATAATGTAACCTTATATCACATGCTCATAAAAGTTGAATCAGCTCTCACTCCAAACATAAAAGTTTAAGTATACATATTTAATTTGATTGTGAAACTTGTAAATCTTTCATCTCATAAAAATTGAGCAAGTTATGACCTTGGGAAGTTGACTTTCAAATTAGGGTTTAGACAAAATGACCTATAATGTTTCAACATAGAAAATGATTTTCATAGAAAAAATAGCTCTAGTTCTCAACATGAAAGTTGTTTGGAATGTCATTTAGAGTAACTTTTCTCTTGGAATCATTTTCATATGGTGAAAATTGTAGGAGATAGGGTCTAGGGAGACCCAGTTTTGATAAGATGAATTCATCTGGCCAACCACGATCAACCAACTTGCTAACCTTCAATTCTCTTGACTTTCTGGGCTCATGGTAGATCATATATGCATAAGATTATGAATTTTCAAGTGTAACTTGATAAATTTGATCAATTTGTGCGATAGCTTGTTGGAAAAGTTACACAAGATACCCAGTCAAACTAGGGTTTCCAAGGCAAATCACCCTCAAAATATTGAAAAAAACTTGATCAATATAACATGTAGGAATCAATGGAACTCATATATGATGCTCATGACCATTCTTGGATCAATTCTTGGTTGTGCTCTTTGTCATGAGGGTCTCAAACCCTAGATATGAACTTGATAGACCAATGGGGACCATGTCATACCTACAAAAGAGTTAGGCAAATACAAAGACATATTTTTGGTATTTTGGTTAGTAAAATGATAATATACAAGTATGATACAATCACATGGTGCTTGGTGATCTCTCCCAAAACAAACCCAATGAAAGAGGGGTAAGGAGTATGCCAAGGTATGATCCCAATGCTAATGCTCATGATGAAATTGCATGAGGGATCTTAGGGTCAAAACTGGGGTCTTACAGCTACCCCTATTTAAGGAGATTCTAACTGAGGAAGCGAAGGTTAAAATCTTCATTTTGACTCAGTAGAATGGGCTTAAATAACAATATAGAAACAAATTTTGGTCCCTAAGAGACCTCATGATGCAAATGATATGAATGCAAAAGTTAATTCTTTATGGGGAAATATGACCACAAAGGAAAAGAAATCAGAGAGACCGAAAGTCCGCAGGAGTATATTGCATTCCGTAAGGAAAACTCACTAGGGGGACAGAGACTTTGGGGGATAAAGGAGTTATGCGTAGGCCAGGCTACGACTTAAAACTACAGGGACTCAAGGAATTCCATACAAACATGGAAAAGACTCAGTTGGGGAACAACAACATTTGCAGGGGATACGAGTAAGTCAGGATAAAACTGAAGTACTTGAATCATGAAGGAAAAGCGATTTCACTAAGGAAATATGCACTTAACTCGACGGGGGAAGAAATAAACTTCGACACGGGAGGAGCAGAAATCTATTATCTATTACCTGTTACTGGGTAAGGAGATAATAAAGATCTAACAGAGAGGACATCCGTCATCGGTTAGGATGGGCATATCAAGGATGACTCTCTGAGAACCCACAGGAGGGAGTATTCATTACTGGTTATTGGGTAAGAATAGCCTTGCTGGGGAAAACTGCAGAAAATAGGATTTACAACTACCAGTTACTGGGCAGAAGACCAAAGGTGAGAATATCCGTCACCGGTTAAGGTGACGATATCAAGGATAAACTCAAAGGAAAGAAAATCAGTCATCGGTTAAGATGAACATATCAAGGATAGACTTGCCTGGGAAATGTCAAGGAGGATACCCGTCATCGGTGAAGATGAACATATCAAGGATAAACCAACTGAACAAAAAGTAGGAATTACATCTATCGAGTGCTGGATAAAAGACCAATCAAAGAGAAAATTTGTCACCGGTTATGATGAACATATCAAGGATAGACTCTGAGAGGAGAGAAATAGGAATTATATCTATCAGTTACTAGATAGAATACCAAGAGAGAGAATCCGTCACTGGTTAAAGTGAACATATCAAGGATTAACTCTGCAAGGGGGACAAAAGCAGGATTTACAACTACCAGTTACTGGGTAGAAGACCGCAAAGAGAAGGAAACCCGTCATCGGTCAAGATGAACATATCAAGGATTAACTCTCTAGGGAGCAATAATAGGGATTACGACTACGTTTTTACTGGGCAGAATACCAAAGGTGAGAATATCCGTCATCGATTAGGATGAACATATCAAGGATAAACTTAGGGGAGAGAAAGATATCCGTCACCGGTTAGGGTGAACATATCAAGGATATGCTTTCGGAGGAATAGATCCACTGGGGACTCTACTGAGGAGAAAACAGGGATACTTTTGTCGGGTATTGGGCAAGAAGTAACAAACTGCAAACTAAGAAGAATATTACCAGTTACTGGGCAACAAACTCTTAGGAGACTCGAAGCATTTATCTAGGTAAGAGCTAGAAAGAAACAATCAATCAAGACTTAACCCAATGAGGATATAACTCAAGGGGAGTGATTCCATCCAGATAAACAACTGGAAAGAAAACTGAAATAATAATCATCCACGAGGAAACAAACTCAGTGGGGAAGAGGAGAAAGGTTAAAGTCTTTCTGCCTAAGGGGTTGACGCTCTATAATTGATGGAGGACAGACACCGAAATTTGTATGGGGATAAAGTACCGCCATACAGAGAATGAGAATCTCAAACCAACAAGTTAATTAAATATGCAAATATGCAATTATGAAATTATATGAATGTATATGTATATATGATGATTATGCTGACAAAACAATCACAAAGGATACAAAGGTGTCGTAAAGAATTTTGAATCATCGGTACAATCCACGGTCAATCCATAAAAGAGGGAGACAACTGCTGAAGAAAAGAGAAATCACAAACCAAAGGCTCAAATCTAGCCGAGGGAGGATATCTGCTGAGGGGAAGCGGAGTTATCGAGCTTACAGGGAATTTTAGGTCAACACCACATTAAATGGGAGACAACCATGCAGAAGATAATCACAAAATAGCTGCTCAGAAACTAGGAGGGAACTCTGACTGGGAGCGATGTGAATGGCGACTGGTGGGGAAACCAATGCGATCTACTGGGGAAAAGATCTTACCCTGCTGAAGATCAACCCTGTTGGGGAAATACAGAAACACTGCCGGGAAATAACACGCCGCAAGGCATTGAATCAACCTGGAGGTGAGAAAAACAAGAAAGGGGGGTTTGAATTGTTTTTGGAAAATAAGCGTTTTTTCAGAATAAAACCACACAAGGAATTTATACTGGTTCACTTATAACACAAAGCTACTCCAGTCCACCCGGCCAAGGTGATTTCGCCTTCAATAAGGACTTAATCCACTAATCTTGAAAGATTATTACAACCAACGTCTAAGAGAAAGATCTCTTAGTCCTCTCAAGTATATAGACTGCGCAGAGTCACTTGAGGAAATAAAGTAATAGATAAAAAAGACTTTGTAATCTAGAGTGCTTCTAGGATAAAGCAAATATAACAACAGTAAGAACAAAAGAATGTTTCACGTTCTAAGCAAAAGCTTCGTGAAAGATTGAGAGAGAGAGAGAAGAAAGAGTTTATGCGTGTTAGTTTCTCTCAATGTTGTTTGTTGTCCTTTATATAGAGATGAAAGGACCGTTGAAATTGATGGCAGATATTTAATCTTTAATAGGAATAAATGCCATAACTTCTGTTGTTTCTTGTCAAAATAACTTTGTCTCCCTGAATAACTTCTTTCCAATAATAGTTCCTTTCCATTTAAGTTCGAAGTTGACGTTATTCTTTCTGATTTAGGAAATCCATAATCAAGGTCTATGCGACTCTGTTAATCTGAGATCTTGCTATGTGGATTCAGAGCTTCTGATGTTTTGATCTCTTAGGATTCTGATGATGTCTTCAGATGACGCTGAGAGCTTCTGGAATTTAGATATACCTTTGTTCAGAGTCAGAACTTCTAGAGCGTACTCCTTGTTCAGATGCCTCTGATGTTTCTGCTGTTTTGCTCAGAGTTAGAACATCTTGAGCGCGTTACTACTTCAGATGCTTCTGATAATTTGTATCTGATATGATTCTGTATCTGATGACGCAATCAGATTCCTTTCTTTTTGTTTAGATTCCTGCACACTTAGAAACTTTTTGTTAGAGTGCCATTTTTGGTTTCGTCCTTTGTTATCATCAAAATCTTGGAATCTGTTGTAGAACAATTTTTGTTCTTACAATCTCCCCCTTTTTGATGATGACAAAACAAACTCAATTAGCAGATGAAAAAAAAATCAGATCAGATAGAAGTGAGCTCCCCCTGAGATAGGCTAGGGAGTTTAGAAGTTCTTACCAGAGCTTCCAAGCAATGAAGTTTCTTGATACCTTCTGCAATTTCTTAAGTCCAATGTTAGAAGTATTTATTTTTAAGGACAATAGTATGTTTGCAGAGTGCTTAAGGTATTAGGCAATTTTTCATCAGAGCTATATTTGATTTCTCCCCCTTTTTGTCAGAATCAAAAAGACTTAAACAAAATAATCAACAAAACATTGTATATATTCAGATAACAGACATCAGAGATAAGGGCAAGAAAAACAAACATCAGAAACAAAGATAAGCAAGACAACAAGCAAAAGATCCTAAGTGCCTAAGGGTTGGGAGGAGGAGGCATTCTCTGAAGCAGTTGAGTCAGCAGGTTCTGGATGTTGTCGTTGACGGTGTCCTGTTTGTCCATTCTGGCTTTGAGTTCCTTCTGGTCTTTCTGAAGTTCTTCAAGCGTCTTGAGAACCATAGGAATGACAGTAGAGGACTCCCCCTGAGTCAGAGCACTCTGTTCTTCAGCAGCTCTGGCTTCAGCTTCTGCAGCTGCCTTTGCTTCAGCTTCAGCAGCAGCAGCAGCAGCGTCAGCTAGAGCTTTGGCCTCAGCTTCCTTGGCCCTTTGGATTTCTGCTTGTCTGGCTTTTTCTTCTTCTTGCCTTCTGGCTTCTTCTTCAGCTTCTCTGGCCAGACGCTCCTGTAGTCTTGCCTCAGCATCTCTGATGAAGTCGTTTCTGACTTGCTCAGAGATGTGCTTCAGCTTGAAGGCCTCAGAAGTCATCCAGCCAATGACTCTGTTCCAGTGTGTCCTTACAGAGTCAGGATCATCACTGATGCCAGAGTTTATGGTCAGAGACTTGACCTTTTGTACTGAAGCCCCTGCGAACAGCATAATGGCTTCCTCTAGGGTAGACAAGGAATGTTCAGGTTCAGATGTTTGAGGTGGAGAGGTTGGAGGGCTTAGGTTTAGTGTTTGAGGTTCAGGTTCAGGTTCAGCGGAAGGGTTTGGAGGGATAGTGTCAGAGGTATGAAGGTCAGAGGGTTGAACTTCAGAAGGAGTGATGATTGGTTGTTCTGTGGGTGGTGAAGTTACTTCAGGTGGAGGTTGTGTTGGTTGTTGAGAGGCAAAGTTTTGAGCCTGAAGTTGGGCTAGGGTTGGAGAAGTTGGGTCAGAGTGTTCTGTATCTGAGGAAATGATAAAATAGGGAGGTGATTCTGGGGCTGAAGATGAGGAAGTGGTTTGATTTAATTGTTCAGCTTCGGATAGGGGTAAGGAGGTATTGTCAAGGTTGAATTTGGGTAAGGGTTGAGAAGTTCTGGTGGTGGAAGGAGGAGTTTCAGAGGTGGTGTAGATGGGTGTAGGTTGAGGAGTAGAAGAAGCCAATGGCTGTGTAGAGGGAACAGTAGAGGCAGACTTACCAGAAGATTCTTGCAGAGGTGTTGGAGGTCTTGATTCAGAAGATTCTCCTAGCTTTGCTCTCTTCGCTTTTGAAGACTTCTCAGATGGACCTCTTTTGAACTTCACGAAGTCTGGTTCTGAATCTAGCAGATCGTCTAATCTGAAGTCTGAGATGTCCACTTCTTCATCCTTCAGACGTTGGAGATAGTGGAGGATTGCCTCTTTGGGTTCATTCTTGTAGAACCTTACGAGACCATTTGGCATATTCCTCTGATCTTTTAAAGCTTCCCAAGAGGTGTCCAACGTAGGTTTGACTTGAATCTTCTTCAGAATTCCCATGCTCTTCAGATTTCTGGAGTTCAGAGGCCTTTCAGTATCTATTGCCAAATCTTCCATGAGTTTGTTTTTCTCCAGATGATCTACGAGCCCATTTTCTATCAGAACATCAGAGAGAAGTCTTCCCAGAGGGATGTAGGTTCTGCGTTTCATGTTGTTCCTGGTCTCCCGTACGGAGTCTCTAAGATATTTGAAGAGGAGGGCTGGGAGGCAAAGCTTCAGACCCTTATGAATACAGTACAGAATACACTTCTGATCTGTATTGATGTAATCTGATGAGTTGGATGCTGGGCGATGATGAATAGTTCCTAGAATGATCTTGAGCCACACTCGGAGATTCTGATGTAGTTCTTTGTTCTTTGATGGGTTGCCTTCTGTGTTGTGTTTGAAGATAGTGGGGTTGATTTCTTGAGCAATGTACTTTGACCTAGGATTGATGTCATAAATCCTTCTTCCTCCAGTTTTCTCCATGTTTAGCAATGAGGCTATTGATTTTTCAGTAATCACGATTTTTACCCCCAAAACGTAGGAGACGATGAAATGGTCGTCGGCGTCAGCAAACCTCCAGAATTCCTTGATGAGGTTTGGGTAAACAGGGCCATAGAGCCGTTGAAAGTAGTTTTCCCAACCTTGTTGACGGAGTTCTTCAGTTAGGTCTACTCCATTCTTCTTCATGTTGTTGAAATCCACAAGAGATTCACACAAAACTTCCAGTTTTTCAAAAGGAGTTGCAAGATTGATGTGAGCCTCACGGTCAAGAATATGAGGCTCCTTGTAAACTGGTGTTATGGTTACGCCTGTAACTGTTAGAGTAGGAGTGCTTGTGCTTTGAGCTGCGTTGCTGGAGTCCATTTGTTGAGAGTAGTTGAATACTGATTGTTGTTGAGAATCCATTGATGATGAAGAACAAGATGAAGATGAACTGCTTGTAGAAATGCCTGAGAGAGCTGGTTTGAGAAAGTGAGTGAGAGTGAAGTGTGTGCACAATGTGAGAGAAGTGTTTATATACTAAAACGAACTGCATGCAAAACG
Source organism: Lathyrus oleraceus (assembly GCF_024323335.1). NCBI lineage: Eukaryota > Viridiplantae > Streptophyta > Magnoliopsida > Fabales > Fabaceae > Lathyrus > Lathyrus oleraceus. The sequence goes on from NC_066585.1 coordinate 184,329,513, forward strand.
ACACAACAATCAGAGTTTAGCACAAAAACCAAGTTAGCACGCTTAGAGGGAGAAATGATTATGGCTCATTAATGAATGTCTAATCCCAACAGTATGCACACTGCTCGAGGAGATCTCAAACGTCTGTCCTTTGAATTTTTTCTGGACAGCTGTCTAGAAGTTCCAAGGTTAGACGCAATTCACTCCACGTGTTGATGTATCTGATCTTCAGGAATACCAAAGGATTGGTTCCTGGAGATTTCTAACTCAGATATCTTCTTAACTTGGTAGGAGTATCAGAGTCAGAGGCAGAAGCTCATTTGTTTTTGTCAGAGTCTCATTTTACATTTTCAGAGGCACAATTTATTCAGGGCAATTTTGAATGTTCAGATTTTCTAGGATAAAAAGAAATCTATCTTCAGCTAAAGGCTTAGTAAAGATATCTGCCCATTGATGATCTGTATCAATGAACTTCAATGTTACTATCCCTTTCTGAACATAGTCTCTGATAAAATGATGTTTTATTTCAATGTGCTTAGCTCTGGAGTGTAAAATGGGATTCTTACTTAAACAAATGGCAGCAGTATTATCACAGAAGATAGGAATGTTACTCTCGAAGATTTGCAGATCTTCTAATTGATTCTTCATCCAGAGCATCTGAGTTGTGCACAGTGATGCTGAGATGTATTCTGCTTCTGCAGTTGATAGAGCGATAGTTGACTGTCTTTTGTTGGCCCAGGATATTAGATTATTTCCTAGGAGCTGACAATTTCCAGATGTGCTTTTTCGTTCCAATCTATCTCCTGCATAATCTGCATCACAGTAACCCGAAAGTCTATACTCTGATGTTTTCTCATACATCAGGCCCAGGTTAGGAGTTCCTTTCAGATATTTGAAAATTCTCTTAACTGCTGTTAAGTGAGTTTCTCTAGGATCTGATTGAAATCTGGCACATAGACAGACACTAAAGAGAATATCAGGTCGAGTAGCAGTCAGATAGAGAAGGGAGCCTATCATACCACGATAGAGCTTCTGACACACCTTTTTACTAACTTCTTCCTTTTCAAGAATGCATGTTAGATGCATGGGAGTCTTTGCAGAGTTGCATTCAGCCATGTCAAATTTCTTCAGAACATCTTTTATGTATTTGCTTTGATGAACGTACGTGACTTCTGAAGTTTGGTTAATTTGAATTCCTAGAAAGAACTTTAGTTCTTGCATTAAGCTCATTTCAAATTCTGCCTGCATTAACTCAGAGAATTCTTGACAAACAGAGGCGTTAGCAGAACCAAAAATAATATCATCAACATATATCTGACATATCATGAGATCATTGTTAAGGTTCTTACAGAAGAGTGTGGAGTCAACTTTCCCTCTGATAAAATTGTGTTCCAGAAGAAAGTTACTTAAACGTTCATACCAAGCTCTGGGAGCTTGTTTAAGTCCATATAAAGATTTTTTAAGTTTAAAAACATGTTCTGGAAAATTTGGATTTTCAAAACCTGGAGGTTGGTTGACATACACTTCTTCTGATATATAACCATTAAGGAATACGCTCTTGACATCCATTTGATATGATTTAATAGAATGGTTAATAGCAAAAGATACAAGAAGACGAATAGATTCTAACCTTGCGACTGGAGCAAAGGTTTCATTGTAGTCAATACCTTCTTGTTGACTTAACCTTGAGCTACCAGTCGAGCTTTGTTTCTGACGACTTCTCCTTTCTCATTCAGCTTGTTTCTGAATACCCATCTGGTTCCAATAACGTGAGTGCTTCTGGGCTTGGGAACAAGATCCCAGACATCATTCTTTGTGAATTGATCTAACTCTTTTTGCATAGCTGAAACCCAGTCGTTATCTTGAAGTGCTTCATCACAGGACGTAGGCTCGATCAGAGACACTAGTCCCAAAGGCGTTTCTTCAGAGGTCCTGAAGGTAGATCTGGTTCTGACAGGTTCGTCTTTGTTGCCCAGAATCAAATCTTCAGATACGTTGATGCGACTTTTAGCTTTCTTTGGGATTACTGGGGAATGAATTTCCTCAGAGTTCTGAGTGGCAGTTGCTTCTGGAGCTTTATCAGATCCTGCAAGAGTGATTTCTAAATCTGCAAAATTTTCAACTAGCTTTGACTTTTCAGGGTCAAGCTTATCGTCAAATCTGACATGAATTGATTCTTCCATAATTTTCGTTTTTGTATTGTATACTCTGTAGCCTTTAGAGCGTTCTGAGTATCCTAACATAATACCTTTCTGTGCTTTGGAATCAAACTTGTTCAGATGATCTTTAGTGTTTAAAATAAAGCAAGAACATCCAAATGGATGGAAATATGAAATGTTTGGTTTCCTTCCTTTACACAGTTCATAGGGAGTCTTTTCCAGAATAGGTCTTATGGAGATTCTATTCTGAATATAACACGCTGTATTTACAGCTTTGGCCCAAAAGTGCTTAGCCACATTCGTTTCATTGATCATGGTTTTGGCCATCTCTTGGAGTGTCCTATTCTTCCTCTCTACAACTCCATTTTGTTGTGGAGTTCTAGGGCAAGAGAAATCATGGGATATTCCATTAGAGTCAAATAATTCCTCAAAATATTTGTTTTCAAATTCCCCACCATGATCACTTCTGACTTTAATAATTTTAGAGTCAAATTCATTTTGCACTTTGGAGCAGAAACTAGTGAATACAGAGTGTGACTCACTCTTGTGCTTTAGGAATTTCACCCATGTCCAGCGACTGAAATCATCAACAATCACTAGTCCATACTTCTTTCCATTGACTGATGTTGTTTTCACAGGACCAAATAAATCAATGTGAAGAAGTTCCAGAGGCTTAGAGGTGGTAACAATAGTTTTCTTTTTGAAAGAAGTTTTTGAAAATTTTCCTTTCTGACATGCTTCACATAGAGCATCTGAAGAAAACTTCAGTTTAGGTAGGCCTCTGACTAACTCGAGTTTATTTAGATGAGATAGTTTTCTCATGCTAATGTGGCCCAAGCGTCTATGCCATACCCATTGCTCTTCGTGAACAGACATCAGACATTTCACATTTTGTTCTTTTAAATCAGAAATATTAATTTTATAAATATTATTTTTCCTCTTGCCTGTGAATAGGACAGAACCATTATTTTGATTTATGGCTTTACATGTTTTTTGATTAAAGATCACGTCATAACCGTTATCACTTAATTGACTTATGGATAACAAATTATGCATTAATCCTTCCACGTAAAGGACATCAGATATAGAGGGAAGAGTACCATTACCAATAGTTCCGGAGCCTCTGATCCTTCCTTTCTGATCTCCTCCGAAGCCTACAAATCCAGCGTCTTTAAGTTCCAGGCTTTGGAACATAGACTTTCTTCCCGTCATGTGTCGCGAGCATCCAGAGTCCAGATACCATGACTGGTGTTTGAACTTTGCTGCATAGGATATCTGCAACATAAACAATCTTATCTTTTGGTACCCAGAGTCTCTTGGGTCCTTTCTGATTAGTTTTCCCAGAGTTTCTTATAACTTTGGGTTTTCTAGCATTTTCAAATTTTTGTTCTTGTGTGTGTGTGTAGTGATATGAAAATGGAGATTTGAGTTGGTCACTAGTAGAAGTTTTATCTTCCTTAGGATCATACCCAATTCCCTTTTTATTGTTTTGACTGACTCCATAAATCATGGATGCCATAGCACTCCTTCCTATCCCATTTTTCAGAAATTCTTGAAAGGCTTCTTCGTATTTATAAATTATCGTATTTGAAGTCTGTGGAGCTTGAGATAACGCTTCTTCCAGTTCTAAACAATTTTTATTTGTTGCATCTCTTTGTAATGTTAAAGATCTGATTTCATCTTCTCGTTTTAGAATTGTCATCTCAAGTTTGCCACATTCTTCAAATTTTTCTTCAAGACAGCCTTTTACTGCTTTAAACTTTTGGTTTAATTTCTGATATGAGTTAAGAGTTTCTGACAAGCATGATTCTAGATCAGATCGAGAGAGTTCAGAAAATACCTCTTCAGATTCTTCATCTGAACTGTTCCTGGATGTGGTAGCCATGAATTCCATATTGGCCTGTTCATCAGAGTCAGATTCTGATGAGTCAGATTCGCTATCATCCCAGGTAGCCATTAATCCTTTCTTTGTCCTGAAGGTATTTTTCTTGAAACTTTCTTTTCTGGAACTATCTTTCTTTAGCTTGGGGCATTCATTCCTGTAGTGACCTGTTTCTTTACATTCATAACAAGTAATATCTTTGTTAGTTTTACCTTTTGAGGTTGATTCTGATCGATCCCCTCTGGGTTTTGGTCTTCTGAAGTTGTTGTTCCTCTTTTTCCAGAGTTGTTTAACTCTTCTGGTCAGGAGAGACAATTCTTCTTCCTCATCAGAATCTTCTTGTTCAAAGTCATCTGCATCTTCTGTCTCGGCCTAGAATGCTTTGGTTCTGTCAGATTTGCGTCTTTCAGATCTGGACTTTAATGCTACAGACTTGTTCTTCTTCTAAGGTTCGTCTTCCTCTAGTTCTATCTCATGGCTTCTGAGAGAACTGACAAGCTCTTCAAGACTGATATTGTCCAGATCCTTAGACAGCTTCAGAGCAGTGACCATGGGTCTCCACTTCTTTGGCAAGCTTCTGACTATCTTTTTGACGTGGTCTGCAGTTGTGTACCCTTTGTCTAGAACTTTAAGACCTGCAATAAGAGTTTGGAATCTGGAGAACATTACCTCTATGGCTTCGTCATCCTCCATTTTGAAGGCTTCATATTTCTGGATAAGCGCCAGAGCCTTTGTCTCTTTGACCTGAGAGTTTCCTTCATGAGTCATCCTCAGAGAGTCAAGTATGTCTTTGGCTGTTTCTCTGTTGGTGATCTTTTCATACTCGTTGTAAGATATAGCATTGAGAAGTATGGTTCTGGCCTTGTGATGATTTTTGAAAACTCGCTTCTGATCATCTAACATCATACTTCTGGGAACTTCAACTCCATCCTCTGTGACAGGAGGTTTGTATCCATCTGTGACAATGTCCCAGAGATCAGCATCATAGCCTAGAAAGAAGCTCTCAATCCTATCTTTCCAGTAGTCGAATTTTTCTCCATCAAAGACAGGAGGCTTAGCATTGTAACTGTCTCTTTCATTTGTGTGGGCCATGGTTTTTCTCGTTCTGGATCTCTCTACACTGTTAAGTGTTTGATTAGAAAATCAATAACAAAGTCGAAGCTCTGATACCAATTGAAGGTGAGAAAAACAAGAAAGGGGGGTTTGATTTGTTTTTGGAAAATAAGCGCTTTTTCAGAATAAAACCACACAAGGAATTTATACTGGTTCGCTTATAACACAAAGTTACTCCAGTCCACCCGGCCAAGGTGATTTCGCCTTCAATAAGGACTTAATCCACTAATCTTGAAAGATTATTACAACCAACGTCTAAGAGAAAGATCTCTTAGTCCTCTCAAGTATATAGACTGCGCAGAGTCACTTGAGGAAATAAAGTAATAGATAAAAAAGACTTTGTAATCTAGAGTGCTTCTAGGATAAAGCAAATATTATAACAGTAAGAACAAAAGAATGTTTCACGTTCTAAGCAAAAGCTTCGTGAAAGATTGAGAGAGAGAGAGAAGAAAGAGTTTATGCGTGTTGGTTTCTCTCAATGCTGTTTGCTGTCCTTTATATAGAGATGAAAGGACCGTTGAAATTGATGGCAGATATTTAATCTTGAATAGGAATAAATGCCATAACTTCTGTTGTTTCTTGCCAAAACAACTTTGTCTCCCTGAATAACTTCTTTCCAATAATAGTTCCTTTCCATTTAAGTTCGAAGTTGACGTTATTCTTTCTGATTTAGGAAATCCATAATCAAGGTCTATGTGACTCTGTTAATCTGAGATCTTGCTATGTGGATTCGAAGCTTCTGATGTTTTGATCTCTTAGGGTTCTGATGATGTCTTCAGATGACGCTGAGAGCTTCTGGAATTTATATATACCTTTGTTCAAAGTCAGAACTTCTAGAGCGTACTCCTTGTTCAGATGCCTCTGATGTTTTTGTAGTTTTGCTCAGAGTTAGAACATCTTGACCGCGTTACTACTTTAGATGCTTCTGATAATTTGTATCTGATATGATTCTGTATCTGATGACGCAATCAGATTCCTTTCTTTTTGTTTAGATTCCTGCACACTTAGAAACTTTTTGTTAGAGTGCCATTTTTGGTTTCGTCCTTTGTTATCATCAAAATCTTGGAATCTGTTGTAGAACAATTTTTGTTCTTACACAACCAACTTAGCTAGGGAAAAGAATCGGAATTCTGCTAGGGAACACACACTTCGCAGGGGAACCGGATCAACACAAACGACTAGGGATACCCGAAGGATTAACTGCTTGGGGAACCTCTGATGCTTAGAACTTAAGGACTTGCTACACTTCGAAGTGTTGTTGATACTTCTTTTTAATTGCTTTGGAAATTCTTGCTTTTATATGCTTTAAGAAAAAAGATTTTGATTAAAATTTTAAATTTTCAAAATGATCATAATAAAATTTAAACTATTGGCTGAAGTAAATAAGAGTAGAAACAATTGGATAAAAGCTCAACTTTATTTAATGGGATGGTAGTCTGTAAATGATAAGACTCCATAGATTTTTTACAAAGTTGAAAATGGTAATTTTCATGGAAAAGGGTTACATTGAATACAAATGATCCTTAATCCTTCTACCAACCCTTGATACCCATTGTGCTCTTGACCGCTACTGGGATGATGAATCGATGTCAACCCTTGTGCTTAAAGTTCTCCAAAATTTAAAGATCAGCATAATCCAGTTACTTGCCATAATCCCTAATTTTTGCATAAGTTTCCCCAAGCTGGGTACACAACTTATCGGGAAATCTTTTCTATTTTTTATGTCTCTAACTTTTGCCTAGACTGCCCTTTCGGGTTTTCAATCCACCGAGACGCTCTTTTTTTCCTAAGCCGCTCTTTCGGGTTTTCAACTTAGCGAGTCGTTCTTTTCTTTTTAGGCGAAGTATTTCTTGACTGCATCTGCATTCACGGGACGAGTGAACTCTTCACCATCCATAGTTGTAAGAATCAAAGCACCGCCTGAAAAGGATCTCTTAACAACATATGGGCCTTCATAACTGGGAGTCCATTTTCCCCTAGAATCTGGCTTGAACGACAAAATCTTCTTGAGCACAAGGTCACCATCTCTAAATACCCGAGGTCTGGCCTTCTTATCAAAAGCTTTCTTCATCCTTTGCTGATATAACTGACCATGGCACATGGCATTTAATCTCTTCTCTTCAATTAAATTCAATTGGTCAAATCTAGTCCGACACCATTCAACCTCAGTCAACGTGGCTTCCATGAGCACACACAACGAAGGAATCTCAATCTCTATGGGGAGCACTGCTTCCATACCATAAATAAGAGAGAAAGGGGTTGCCCCTGTTGACGTGCGAACGGATGTACGATACCCATTCAAAGCAAATGGAAGCATCTCATGCCAATCTTTGTACGTGACAACCATCTTCTGAATAATCTTCTTAATGTTCTTATTCGCAGCTTCAACAACCCCATTCATCTTAGGTCTGTAGGGAGAAGAATTATGGTGTGAAATCTTGAAGTCTTTACAAAGAGCTTCCACCATAGTGTTTTCAAGTTCGATCTATTGTCAGTAATGATCTTACTTGGCACACCATAACAGCATATGATCTGATTCTTGATAAACCTCACAATAACTTACTTGGTTACATTTGCATACGATGTCGCCTCGACCCATTTTGTGAAGTAGTCAATTGCCACCAAAATGAAACGATGTCCATTCGAAGCTTTGGGCTCAATCATCCTAATCATATCAATTCCCCACATGGAGAAGGGCCATGGGGAAGAGATAACATTCAATAGTGTCGGAGGAACATGAATCTTATCAGCATAAATTTGACACTTGTGGCACTTCTTCACAAATTTGCAACAGTCAGATTCCATTGTCAGCCAATAGTAACCTACTCGCAACATCTTCTTCGCCATTGCATGTCCATTGGAATGAGTACCAAAGGAACCTTCATGGACTTCAGTCATCAACAGGTCTACTTCGTGTCTATCTACGCATCTGAGCAAAACCATGTCGAAGTTTCTCTTGTACAGTATATCATCATTCAAGTAGAAATTATCGGCTAATCTTCTCAAAGTCTTCTTATCTTTCAAAGATGTCCCAAGCGGGTAAATCTGACTTTGGAGGAAACATTTGATATCGTAATACCACGGTTTCTCGTCTTTGATCTCTTCAACAACAAACACATGAGCTGGCCTATCAAGAAGCATCACAGACAAATTGGGAACTTCATTCCAATACTTTACCATGATCATTTATGCCAATGTTGCAAGAGTATCTGCCATCCGGTTTTCATCTCGAGGGATATAATGAAACTCAACCTTTGTAAAGAAAGTTGAAATCCTCCTCGCATAATCTCTATATGGTATTAAACTGGGTTGATTTGTCTCCCATTCACCTTTGATCTGATTCACAACCAAAGCTGAATCTCTAAAGACATCTAAGTACTTGATTCTGAGATTCATGGCCTCTTCGAGCCCCATAATGCAAGCTTCATATTCTGCCATGTTGTTTGTACACTTGAAAGTCAATCTAGCTGTAAATGGTAGATGCATGCCTTGAGGAGTAATAATCACTGTCCCAAGGCCATTTCCATATTGATTAATAGCTCCATCAAATACCATGCCCTTCTTCAAGCAATGGTTCATCACAATCTTTCATTTTCAAGTACAAAATCTCTTCATCAGGAAAGTCATACTGTACTGACTGATAATCTTCAATTGGTTGGTGAGCCAAATGGTCAGCCAAGGTACTACCTTTGATCGCTTTCTAAGATCAATATTCAATATCATACTCTGATAGCAACATCTACCAACGGGCAATCCTCCTAGTTAAAACAGGCTTCTCAAATATATACTTGATTGGATCCATTTTGGATATCAACCAAGTGGTATGATTCAATATATACTGACGTAAACGCTTGGCAGCCCAAGCCAATGTGCAACAAGTCTTCTCAAGCATAGAATACCGAGTCTCACAGTTGGTGAACTTCTTACTGAGGTAGTAAATCGCAAATTCTTTCTTTCCAGTCTCATCTTGCTGACCAAGAGCACAACCCATACTATCTTCGAGCACAGTCAAATACATGATCAACGATCTTCCTTCAACAAGTGGAGACAAAATCGGAGGCTCAAGCAGATATTCCTTGATACTATCAAATGCTTTCTGGAAGTCTTCGGTCCAATCACAAGACTGATCTTTTCGAAGAACCTTGAATATAGGCGCACATGTGGCAGTCATGTGGGAAATGAATCTGGAAATATAATTCAAGCGGCCGAGAAAACCTCTGACTTGCTTCTCTATTTTGGGCGCATGCATCTCTTGTATTGCTTTGACCTTAGCAGGATCAACTTCAATACCATTCTCGCTGACAATAAAGCCCAACAACTTACCAGAACGAACACCAAAAGTACACTTATTGGGATTCAAGCGGAGTTTATACTTCCTCAAATGCTGGAATAGCTTCAACAAATGCTCAACATGTTCCTCTTCATCAATTGATTTAGCAATCATGTCATCGACATAGACTTCAATCTCTTTATGCATCATATCATGAAAAAAAGTAGTCATTGCTCTTTGGTAAGTTGCACCAGCATTCTTTAGACCAAAAGGCATCACTCTATAACAGAATATTCCCCAAGGTGTAATGAATGTGGTCTTCTCCATATCTTTGGGTGCCATCTTGATCTGATTATATCTGGAAAATCCATCCATAAACGAAAAGACTTTGAAAAACAAATGCAAAATCAATTAAATCATGAAAAATATTAATAATGATCCAAAAAATAATTTTAATTCAGAATATGAAAGAGGAAATTATTTGAAAATATTTGGTGAAACTCTCATATTTTTTGGATCAATATTAAAATTAATATGAACTAATGAAAATAAAGCAATTAAAATGAAATTCAAATAATCATAAAAAACGTGTGAAATTCTGGTATCAGATATGAGATGTCGAAGGTAATGTCACGACACTAATATCTGAGTTATGCAAACGGGATAAAGATAAAGAATAGTAATGCAACAGACACAAGCAATTGTTAACCCAGTTCGGTCCAACTCACCTACATCTGGGGGCTACCAAGCCAGGAAGGAAATTCACTAAAATAGAATTAGTTCAAAGACTCTCTGTACACTTCAACAAGTTACAGTCTTTCTCACCTAATCTCTACCCGTGCAATTTATACCTAAGCACTCTTAGATATGAGAACCCACTCACTTCCCTACAATCACACACCAGTGATTTTAAACAACATTCCCTTGAGAAAAGAAAATACTTTTCAATTACACACTCTTGATTTTACTTCACAGTTTCAATCAAGAAGACACACTCTTGATCCTGGAAAAAATCCTGCATAATCCAATAATTCCTTTTACAACTTCCAGCAGGTACAACCATATCAGATGTCATGACCTTGTGTATGTCATCTGAAACAATCCTGCATGAACATGTCTTTCATTTAAGCTCCAGCAGGTACATCCAATATCAGAAGCCATGGCATTGTATGTGGCATTCTGAAACAATCCTGCATGAACATGTTCTTGAACTCCAGCAGGTACATAGGATATCTCATGTTAAGACATCACACATAACATCTTGTGAACACTCTTTGTTTTACCAAAATTGCTGCCAACACTTAGAATCAACAAACTCCCCCTTTGGCAAATTTTGGCTAAAACATATATCTGTCCTTTTTGTTCACAAGGTAAACTATCAGCAGTTAAACAACATAACAGTAGTTTAATCAGCAGCAGAAGCAAAACAATTACTAGCTATGGCTACTAGTAATGCACACATGCACAAGGGTACTTCTCCTCCCCCTAAATCTGTGCAACAGACAAAATTACTAGTTATGGATGCAACTAGTAAGACACACAAATGCACAAGGGTACTTCTTCTCCCCCTAAATTTGTGCACCACATATATCTCCTTTAGTAATAACATCACCTGTAACCACAACACCTGTAACAGTCAGAATATCATTTTGACATCTGCTTCAACATGTTAACATTCAGAATTTCCTTCTAACATCTCCTTCAACATGTTAACATTCAGAATTTCCTTCCGACATCTCCTTCAACATGTTAACATTCAGAACCTCCTTCTGACATCTCCTTCAACATCCCCTGTACAACACAGAGCTTGCACAGAACATCAGACATCTCCTCCAACATCTCAGAACAGAACACCATTATGTCTTACATCAGACATCTCCTCCAACATCACAGAACAAAACATCATTCTGTCTTACATCATACATCTCCTCCAACATCACAGAACAAAACCATTATGTCTTACATCAAACATCTCTTCCGACATCACAGAACAGAACATCATAGAACATCATTCTATTCAACATCATCAACTGTCATCTGTTTAGCTTAGCTAGCTATAATAGCACTGCAGATCTCCACAATCACATATTTAACTGCAGCTCTCCACATAATCATCCACATAATCACTTCTCCCTCTTTTTAGTCAAAATTGACCAAAGGTGACTTAAAACATAAATGATAGGAGATACATACCATAATTATACACAACTGCAATAGATGAGAAATTAGAAATCCACGGAACTCATTAAGAGCCCAAATATTACATCAAGGCATCAATAAGAACTGCCACAAAATACAAACATTTCAACAAAACATCCAAGCTTCCAAAACAGTCATAACAGCATCCAGAACATCACACATGTCATCATAACAGGGGGACCATCACCACAACTTAGTCTGAGGAGGTAGCATCTTCTTCACTTTCAGATTCAAAACTGCCAATAGATTGATCTTGAGAATTAGACCTCTCACTTGAGGTATAGGCATCTGACTCCTTGGCTTCACCATCTTCCAGAAGGAAGGAAATGTTGTCCAAATGCACAGCTGCAACCTTAGCTGGAGACTTTCTAACAGTTTGCCTTTTAGCAGGTGAGATGTCTGGGACATCGTCTTCGACATCATCTTCAGAATCATAGTTTTCTCTTATTTTCCTCTTCTGAACCTCTACTTTACTCCATGATTTAGAAGGACCTACAGCAGTAACCTTCCTACTAGTTCTAGCCACAGTCTTGCCTTTCCTGGTTTTCATTTTCTTTGCAACACTTGGTTTCAAGTGATGAACCAAGGTGTCATCTTCCTCTTATGAACTCTCTTCCTCCAAATAAATTACTCTCTCAGCAGTGTCATGCTTCTTTCTTGGTCATTCTTTGACTTGACCAGCAGTGATTGTCCTACAGACTTTATTGTCTGTGGCTTCTAACTCAACAGCTCCTTTTGTTCCTCTCCCTAGGAACTTATTCATTATAGTTGAGGAGAACCTTACACACCTTCTTCTCACAAAGACCTTGCATAATTCTTTGTTATTCTTGTCAGAAATATCCTCTGGGATATTCACCACAAACTCCTCCACTAAACCTTCAAAACATTGGGGTAATGCATTAACTGTTTTCATCAAAACAGCAAACTTGATTAATTTCATAACCTCCTTCACTTCTACAGCTTCCTTCCCTAGCTCCCTTTCTACAACAACTCTCCTCTGTATAACAAATTTCCACTTTAATTGCTATAAATTCTCATGAATACACATCCCCAATTTCCCTCTTAAACATTCAAACTAATTAGCATCCAAAGCTTTTCTAAATATGTCAGCTAATTGCATTTCAGTAGTAACATGCTCTAGTGCTATGATTTTCTCTTCCATAAGTTCTCTAATAAAGTGATGACTAATATCAATATGCTTTGTCCTGCTGTGCTGAACAGGATTTTTGGAAATAGTTGTAGCACTCAGGTTGTCACAGTACACTGTCCTGACATCTTATGTGACATTATGTTTAGTCACCATTAGTTTCAACCAACCCTGTTGAGAACAGCTACTTCCAGTTGCTATGTATTCAGCTTGATATATAGCACAAACACCATTTTCATCTTTGAATACTTTCGAATGTGTAGGAGCAGGAGTCCTTGCACTCTTCATGCCAATCTTCTTAACATTGTTCTTGGCATATTTGCTTTGAGATAGAAAAATAGACTCTTCTATCTGCTTGACTTGTAGCCCAAGTCCAACAAAGCTCTTCCCAACTTCAGACTGCATTTGACGAGCAACATGTTCTACCATCTGATCTGACCTCCTACCAAACCCAATATTATCCACATCTGTTTGAGCCACCATGAGATTTTCTCCTTGAGGTTTCAGATAACAATCTTTGAAGATTTCAACCACATCAGATTTGTTTTTGGTCCAGGTGTATCTGGAGAAATCATCCACCACTGCAAACTTCTTTCCACCAAGGCTTTCCACTTGCATGGGTCCCATCAACTTCATATGGAGGAGTTTCAACCCTAAGGAAGTGATGTTAAGTCTGAGTTTCTGGTGTGACATCCTTGTCTGACATTTCCCACAGACTTTCAATTTAGGAGTTTCTCTAGCAGATATAATCATCTTCATCCCTTTCTCCTTGACTGATGTACATTTTGAGGAGTAACTAATTTGAGGGTTCCACATGTAACAATTGTCCTTGGTTTTGACTCCTTCCATGATTACTTCACTTTCTTTGTTGGTAATCAGACATTAAGTTTTAGTGAAGTTAACATTTAGACCTTGGTCACATAGTTGACTTATGCTTATTAGATTTGCAATCAAGCCCTTAACCAGTAGGACCTTGTCAAGTTTAGGCACTCCAGGACAATCAAGCTTGCCTATCCCCTTGATTTCACCCTTTGCTCCATCACCAAAGGTTACATAGCTTATGGCATGAGGATGAAGTCCAGTTATCAGGTCTTTGTTTCCAGTCATGTGTCTGGAACATCCACTATCAAAATACCACTCTTCTTTGGCTGAGACTCTGCGGGGAATGTGAGCTATTAGACTTTTAACATTAGTCTTAGGAACCCATTGCTTCTTGTTGACAGACCTGTGCTGTTTGGGTCTGGGTTGATAGTGATTCTGATGATGAATAGGGCTAGGATAACCATACAGCTTATAGCAGAAGTGCTTCAGGTGACCAAATTTCCCACAGTAATGGCATCTCCATCTTTGGTGTTTCCCTTTCTACTGTCTTCTCTTCTGATGTTGTGACATATGACGTGACATCACAGGTTTGCTTTTACTATGGATGCATTTAGGTTTGGCTTGAGGTTTGCAACCAGTGTAACTGCACTCAGGCTTAGATTCATTATACCCAATGCCAGATTTATCTTCTGTTATTTTTCCAGTTTGGAGAATCTTGTCTAGGGAGTCAGATCCATTGTTTAACATTCTTACATACTTGGTCATCTCTTCTAGTTTAGAATTCAAGAACATAGCTTTAGTTTTTAACTTGGAGATGATTTCCACATGGTTTGCCTTCTCATTCTCCAGCTGTACTATCTTCTGGCTTTCAACTTGTTGATTTTCATCTATCTTGGCCTTCAGAATCACTGCTTCTGTTTTTAATTTGGAGATGGTTTCCAAGTGTTCTACCTTCTCATTATCAAGTTGAGTTATTTCCTTCTTCTAGATTTCAACCTGTTTACACCACTCTACACTTTTGAGACACAACTTTCTGTAGGTAGTGGCCAACTCTTCAAAGGTTACTTCACCATCACTTGAGTCTTCATCAGAATCCCATCTTCCAGTCAAAGCAGTCATAAAATTTGTAGATTCTTCTGTTTCACTTCCATCTGACCAAGTGGCAGCAAGACTCCTCTTCTGTTTCTTGAGGTAGGTCCCACATTCACTTCTAATATGTCCATACCCATCATATTCATGGCACTGAATTCCTTTTTCTTCTTTGGGCTTTTTATCTGACCTTGTTCTTCTTCCAATATTGTTGGATTTACTGATGTCAGATGCGATGTTCTTGACATTAGCCTTAGATCTTTCATCCATCTTTTTCACTAGTTTGTTGAACTGTCTTCCCAGCATTGCTACATCATCTGCCAGATCTTCATCAATATCTGAACCACCTTCCTCCTCTTCCTCCTCAGTGTTTGACTTGAATGTTATGCTTTTGGCTTTCTTTTCAGATCCATCACACATTCCCATCTCAAATGTTTGAAGGGATCCAATTAGCTCATCAACTCTCATATTGGAAATGTCTTGAGACTCTTCTATGGCTGTCACTTTCATGGAAAATCTCTTAGGGAGTGACCTGAGTATTTTCCTCACTAATTTTTCATCTGACATCTTCTCACCCAGGGCTCCTGAGGAATTAGCAATTTCAAGGATATTCATATGAAATTGATGAATATTTTCATCTTCTTTCATCCTTAAATTTTCAAACTTGGTAGTGAGCAGCTGCAATCTAGACATCTTTACTCTAGAGGTGCCTTCATGAGTGGTTTTGAGAATGTCCCAAGCATCTTTAGCCACTTCACAGTTGTTTACCAATCTGAAGATATACTTATCTACACCATTGAATATAGCATTCAATGCTTTTGAGTTCCCAAGGGCTAAGTCATCCTCCTCCTTGGTCCATTGTTCTTCAGCCTTCTTATCAGCAGTAGCTTCTCCATTCTTGGTAACAACTGGATGTTCCCAGCCTGTTAACACAGCCTTCCAAGTCTTATTATCCATAGATTTTAGGAAGGCTACCATTCGAGGTTTCCAGTAGTCATAGTTGGATCCATCCAAAATAGGTGGTCTGAGAACAGATCCTCCATCTCTCTCCATAGTACCAGAAAGTATCGTCCCTAGATCTCACCCAGAACCAGAGTAGGATGCCTGCTCTGATACCAATTGAAATTTTGGTATCAGATATGAGATGTCGAAGGTAATGTCATGACACTAATATCTGAGTTATGCAAACGGGATAAAGATAAAGAATAGTAATGCAAGAGACACAAGCAATTGTTAACCCAGTTTGGTCCAACTCACCTACATCTGGGGGCTACCAAGCCAGGAAGGAAATTCACTAAAATAAAAATTAGTTCAAAGACTCTTCGTACACTTCAACAAGTTACAGTCTTTCTCACCTAATCTCTACCCGTGCAATTTCTACCTAAGCACTCTTAGATATGAGAACCCACTCACTTCCCTACAATCATACACCAGTGATTTTAAACAACAATCCCTTGTGAAAAGAAAATACTTTTCAATTACACACTCTTGATTTTACTTCACAGTTTCAATCAAGAAGACACACTCTTGATCTTACTTCACAGCTTTGATCAAGAAGACACACACTCTTGCTTAACAGCTTTAGAGTGACAAATTACAACCACAAATCAGTCCAATTCAATCATCAATGGATGACTTGAATGACCTACAAGTCTCACGACTAAACAGACACAAACCCTAGCTCTCTCTCTATATTTCGCTCAGTATTGGTTGTGTGTTCAAACAGGTTTTCTAAGTCCCTTTTTATAGAAGCATCCAGCTGGGCTTGGACATCTTGAAAACCCTAAATCTATTTTCCAATCAAATCTTTTTATAAAAGATGGTTAGATCTCCTTGGAAAATAAGTAAATCTGGTTGTAATCCATGATTGAATGCGCCATCTAATCATATCTTCAATCATACAAAGATTTCCATTAATTGTGCAATCACAAAACACCAGACATTCATACTGAATGTTCTGTGTACAGGATGTCATGACATCGGGTCTGACATCCTGGAAAAAAACCTGCATAATCCAATAATTCCTTTTATAACTTCCAGCAGGTACATCCATATCAGATGTCATGACCTTGTGTATGTCATCTGAAATAATCCTGCATGAACATGTCTTTCATTTAAGCTCTAGCAGGTACATCCAATATCAGAAGCCATGGCATTGTATGTGGCATTCTGAAACAATCCTGCATGAACATGTTCTTGAACTCCAGCAGGTACATAGGATATCTCATGTTAAGACATCACACATAACATCTTGTGAACACTCTTTGTTTTACCAAAATTGCTGCCAACACTTAGAATCAACAACGTGGACCACTTGATCTCCCTCATTAATTGAGGTGGCAGATCAAGTGGCCACCAGCGCGCATTCCATGGTGGACTTGAGTCAACGCGGCATAGGCTTGGTATTTGAAAACAACGCACGAGATAAAAACAATTTGAAAAGGATCAATGGCTCTGAACCATACCAATACATCACCGGTGTCCAAAGGCCAATCATTTTCTCCGGTGACCCTGGCCGGACTGGTTCACTCATCACCATCAAGAAAATGAAAAAAGAGGACATGATCTGAAAGAAAAAATAGCGTAGAGCACGAATCTGACCTCAATTTTAACTAACTCCACATATATAGAAAGATATGAGGAGTTGAATTTTGAGGTGTGTCAACTGAGTTGCTTCAATTTGACCTCTAAGCAACTCAATCTTCTTGCCTATATTGGTAGGACTTCAGACAACCAAAGATCCAAGAGAATTGAGTGGAATTAAGAGAGAATTAAAGAGATGAAATTTTCTGGAAAATACCTTCAATGTAGGTCTGGATTCAACTGTTCTTGCTTTGGCTTGTGCTTGATCTTGCTCAGTATGCTTGCAGAAGTAGATTAGAATGCACAAAAGGTCTTGGATCCCTAGAGTTTTGAATCTCAAAACAGTGAGAATTCAACTCAATTTCCAAAGGAAATTCTCAGGTTTATCCTCTCAAATGGAAGGGTTAGGGGTTTAGGATCAAAGCTGGCGCGAATGTGTGTTGAATTCTGAGCATATGAAGCTCTATTTATAGCTGGATCATGTGATATTTGCACCTTTCAAATTACTTTCCATAATTGGCAATGAGTGATACATGGGTGCATGGGCAGGTACAGGCCCATGAGATCATTCCATTTGATCCACAATTGAGTGTGAGTAAGTCTGAAACCAACTTGGAATGCAAGGCAAATGTGTATGGAAATTTGAAGTTTGATCTTTGCCAAATGATGATATCATGTTCAAGCCATGTGCAGCCCTAGAAAATCTTGTCCAAAATGGATGAAATTGGACTTTTTAGAAAGTCTAGATTAAGAGGAATAAATTTCATGTTAAACACTTTTCCATTTGAAGCTTGTATCATGATGAATTTTGAGGTGGAAGTTTGGAAATTTTAACATATCAAAAACATTTCTAAGTGTCAAGCCATATATCTCAATATTCCACCTTTCTTAACTTTTTATGTGAGCTTTAAATGAGAAATGTGTCTTCATCAAAGTTGTATCTATTTCAAAGACCTTAAAAATGGTCACCAATTTCATGTCATTTGGATTTGGGATGATAAAGTTATGCATTTTTGAAGTTTGGAAAAATCACTTGTTCAATGGTATAGGTCAAAAGTGACCTATAATGTAACCTTATATCACATGCTCATAAAAGTTGAATTAGCTCTCACTCCAAACATAAAATTTTAAGTAGACATATTTAATTTGATTGTGAAACTTGTAAATCTTTCATCTCATAAAAATTGAGCAAGTTATGACCTTGGGAAGTTGACTTTCAAATTAGGGTTTAGACAAAATGACCTATAATGTTTCAACATAGAAAATGATTTTCATAGAAAATATAGCTCTAGTTCTCAACATGAAAGTTGTTTGGAATGTCATTTAGAGTAACTTTTCTCTTGGAATCATTTTCATATGGTGAAAATTGTAGGAGATAGGGTCTAGGGAGACCCAGTTTTGATCAGATGAATTCATCTGGCCAACCACCATCAACCAACTTGCTAACCTTCAATTCTCTTGACTTTCTTGGCTCATGGTAGATCATATATGCATAAGATGATGAATTTTCAAGTGTCCCTTGAGAAATTTGATCAATTGGTGAGATAGCTTGTTGGATAAGTTACTCAAGATACCAAGTCAAACTAGGGTTTCCAAGGCAAATCACCCTCAAACTCTTGAAGAAAACTTGATCAATATAACATGTAGGAATCAATGGGACTCATATATTATGCTCATAACCATTCTTGTATTAATTCATGGTTGTGCTCTTTGTCATGAGGGTCTCAAACCCTAGATATGGACTTGATAGACCAATGGGGACCATGCCTTACCTACAAAAGAGTTAGGCAAATACAAAGACATATTTTTGGTATTTTGGTTAGTAGAATGATAATATACAAGTATGATACAATCACATGGTGCTTGGTGATCTCTCCCAAAACAAACCCAATGAAAGAGGGGTAAGGAGGATGCCAAGGTATGATCCCAATGCTAATGCTCATGATGAAATTACATGAGGGATCTTAGGGTCAAAATTGGGGTCTTACACGAAGATACTCCTGATGTTATGGAAGAAGAAGCTGCTCCAAAAACAGAGGTTGTTCAACACACTAAGTTTGCTCTAGAAGTTGGTGCTGCTTCTGAACCTCAAGATTGTGCTATGGAAGAAGCTGCTACTCAGATTGTCGTCTCTGAAGCTTTTTCCTCTCAGCCTATTCTTGTTGCACTTCTGAAGACAATTAAGGAAATCAAGGATGACAATGCAAGAGTCAATGAGCGTCTAGACAAACAAGATCTCATGTTTCAGTTGACTCTCTCAAGACTTCCTCCGCCTCCTCCTCCTCAGAACTCTTAGTTTTCTTTTTGAGTTTTTTGAAAATTTTCTTTTGTTTTATCAGTTGTATCTTGCACTGCCTTTTGGCAATTTTCAATGAAATATGTTTGTTTCTCTTCATTTATTTATTTTTTGTCTTATGTCATTTTGATTGATGACAAAGGGGAAGAAAACATAACATATCTAAAAGGAAGAATTAGTGTTTATTTTGATATCTAAATTCCTAAATTAAAAATCCAAACATTGATTAATGTTTTCTGCTAATAACTACTTCGAAAAAGAGTTTGTTAAGTGTTTTGCAGAGTTATTTCTCAAGAATCAAAATGGTTAAAATCAAACATCTGAAGATGTCTTGAAATATCAAAGATCATAATATGCTCTTTCTATAAATCATGGTTTTGGAATCCAGCTATAAGGGAGATTTTCTTCTATAATAATCATACTTGAAAAGTCAA
This sequence comes from Lathyrus oleraceus, assembly GCF_024323335.1. Lineage (NCBI taxonomy): Eukaryota > Viridiplantae > Streptophyta > Magnoliopsida > Fabales > Fabaceae > Lathyrus > Lathyrus oleraceus. The sequence goes on from NC_066585.1 coordinate 184,349,486, forward strand.
GGTTCCAATAAGAAAACCAACTCTTTTAAAGAAGATAATCAACTCTAAAGTTTCTTCAAAAGAACTCAATAAAGCTTATGAAGTAAAGCCTATCAGAATGATGATGTTATTAAACCAGTGCTCTGGATAACATCAATCAACTTTTGAAGATAAACAAGATTCTGACAGAATATTCACTCTGGTATTTCAAAAAGATTAATCAGGAAAGTGTTCTTTCATTCTGATTTTATCTTTATAGGATTATACATCTTAAGGGGAGTTTTGTGCTTCGGTAAGATGTATTCTTCTCTGATTACCCTGTAAAAAATTGTTCATCAAAATACATATTTTGTCATCATCAAAAAGGGGGAGATTGTTAGAACAAGATTTGGTTCTGCATCTATACCTTGAGTTTTGATGATAACAATATTATATTTGTGTGAGAACAATTTTGGTACCCTAATGGTTTGTTATTGTGTAGCTTTAGTAACCAGTTCAGATTCTGAATATATGATGTGCAACGTCATCAGTTTTTGAACTATGTGTTCCAAATCCGCTTCTGCGCCAACTAGTAGAAGTTCTGAAAGACGTTCAATATTTCTACGACAATGTTCTTTATGCTTCTGTGCTGATTCACTCATCAGAAGCTTCTGAGGAGACACTATGTTGTTGATGCATGTTCTCTCGGCTCATGCTTCTGGACGTGACTCTAATCACCAAACTTCTGAAGAATGACAAGCTTTCGAAGTTGTATTATGTAGATGAAGATTCTGAAGATCTCAAGTCAGACGATTGAAGTTATCAAGGTTCTGGCTGAGGATTCTGAAGACTCTGAAGATTATGAAGATTCTGAAGATCTCAAGCCAGACTACTGACACTATCAAGGTTCTGACTAAAGATTATGAAGTTTCTGAATCCAGCTTTATGTTTATTCATTTCATGCTTCATCAACTTTCATTAGAAGCCAATGAACTTGAAGATAAGATCAAAATGTGAATATGATCAAATAGTACATAATACAAATCAAACATCCTTTTCACTGCCTGATTTCGTGGGCAAGGACAGTACTATACATCACACCTGTCACTGATTTTGTGGGCGAAGGACAATACACAATATCATTCCTTTCCCATCCAACAGTGGACATCTGCTCAAATGAGCTTTCCCCATTTTGCCCTCCAACAGTCTTATGCTTATGCTATATAAGTAAGGCTTGGAGACTTGAAGAAAAGTGTCGGTGACACAATATTGTGACAAGTTATTTTCTTTGTGAAAAACTATCATTCTTTTGTACACAGTTTTTCTTTAAGTGTTTGTTATTCATTTATGTAAAATCTGTTTGTGTAGAAGCATCTTGTAACACACAAAATATTATTCAAACTATTTGTTTGATTCCTTAAGGAGGTTATCCTTGAGAATACAAAGAAGGTTGTTCTTTGTGAGTCCTTAAGGAGACTAAGGTTTAGTTGGATCCTTGAGAAGACAAAGAAGGTTTTGTGTTTATTGTAATTTGTTTATTATAGTGGATTAAGTCCTTGTGTATAAGGCAAAATCACCTTGGCGGGTGAACTGGATTAACTTTGAGTTTCAAGCGAACCAAAATAAAAATACTTGTGTTTTTATCTCTTTGTTATTAACTTGTTAGTGTTGTTCTTGTTTTGGAAAAAACTTTTGCTTGTAAAACCCAATTCAAACCCCAATTTCTTATGTTTTCACACATTAACTTGTAACAAATAAACTCTTATTCAAACTGTTTGTTTGATTCCTTAAGGAGACTAGGGTATAGTTAGATCCTTAAGAAGACAAAGAAGGGTATTCTTTGTAATTTCTTAAGGAGACTAGGGTATAGTCGGATCCTTGAGAAGGTTATTCTTTGTTATTATTGTAATCAGTTGATTATAGTTGATTAAGTCCTTGTGTATAGGGCGAAATCACCTTGGTGGATGGACTGGAGTAGCTTTGAGTTTCAAGCGAACCAGGATCAAAATACTGGTGTTTTTATCTTTTTGTTATTAATATTTAAGTGGTATTTTTGAGTTGGTAAAAAGCTTTTATTTTTAAAACCCAATTCAACCCCCTTATTGTGTTTTTCAGACCTTCACATGTTACATATAACCTGCTCTGATGCCAAATGTAAGTATAGAATGCACTTAAGTGGAGGGGGAGGGGGATGAATTGAGTACTTTAATTTTTTTGTTTTTTATAGATAAGTGTGTTATTTTTTTTTTGGTTTATGGTTAAGCGATGAAAGCGGTAAATGCAGAAAAATAAAGAACACAAACAAATTATACTAGTTCCTCTCACAGTCTGAGAGTACGTCTAGTCCTGTTATAACATATAAGAGATTTCAATAACGTTAGAACTTTTGTACAAGCCTAATGTTAGACCTCTAGACACAAGTTTCTAACCAATCTTTAAGGGAACAACAACTTATGATTCAACCAAGTTGAAATGAGAATAATTCTCTCCTTTTTAACTCCCTTGTTTCCAATAATCATGAACAACAAGGAATACAAAGCAATTCCTGAAAAATAATAAGAATTTTGAAGATAAATGAAGTATATTAATTACAAGAATTGATCTTCCCTTTCAAGTGTACAATTCACAATACGGTATGCAAGTGCTCAAAATTTATAGTGTTGAAATTTTCAGAAATGTAATGAAAAGTAATGCAGGAAGTTTCACACAAAGATTATGACTAAATGCACTTGTTTTGAAAATGAGATAAATAATATGTTTGAATTAATTTGAAAGAGGTGACATTTTGAAATCTGAAACATGCAGTATTTATATGAGCATCACACAATTTTAAAGGAGTGTATTATGATCAATCAATGCAATGTTTGATGTTATAAAAATAAAATATGTTTGAATCAGATTTTTCAGGAAAAAGTGTCACTACTTTAGTGGTAACTAGTTAACACATTATTGTAATCGGTTACACCTGAAGCGATGCCTGAAAAATTCAAAATTTCGTATGTGTAACCGGTTAACCAAAAGGTGTAACCGATTACACCTGACCAAAATTGCCAAAACATATGTTTTTGGATTTATGTAACCAGTTAACCATTCTGTGTAACTAGTTACAGCTGGTATGAAAATGAAAAATGCTTTATATAACATTATATATGCAGGGCCATGGTATTTCAAAAGAAGTTATGCATATGAATGAGATTTTCAAAGAATTTTTGAGCACATATAGTATATCATAACTTAAATTGTAACTTGTACCTATCAAATGAAGATCAAGCTCTAAGTATATCTAAGTGCATCTTTGACAATGTTGCTTATGAACCAAGTCTTGATCCCATAGCTCTTGATCATGATACTTTTGCTCATCCTTTTGATATGTCCATAATGTAGTTGTCTTCATCAAAACATAATGTAGGAGAAGCTCGTCTTTACACCTGTAGCATCTACATTTCCCTCTTACTCAACATTCTTTTAAGAATATTATTCCTCGTAATGCTTAAACCTTGCACATGAAATGCCTACTAAGTGCAAACTCTCATATTTAACACAATACTGGCAACCTTCGATGATGAACAAAGCAAGAATATGCTTTGTTAAATTAACTTCAACACACATCAATGCATATTTGACATGTTCGTTCATTGACATGTTTTTGTCTATTTTAATCGTTCTTGATATTATGTTTTTCAATAAAATACAACACCTTGACATCTGAATATTCAATAAGAAACTCATAAATTTCACCATATAACAATCTTTTTGAGAGAATGAGTAGATAAATTAAACTCGAAACTTTATTCTCTTACAACAAAGATAGTTCTAATATATTAACTATAGACCATCCATCAAAGCACACTAATGATAATAAAGTAGGTAAAACAAATAAGAGAGAATAATCATAACTAAGATTTATAGTACTGATAACATCATTTCATATGCAATGTTTTCCTTCTCTTCAATATTATTTTCATGCATATCAACCTCAATCACATCATCTAAGAAAAATTTATGATCTCCTCACTACCCTTTTGTTTGATAATATAAATCAAGAATTTCTCTAATTAATATATCATTTAAAAAAAATTAAAATTTAGACAACACAAACATTTCAATTGAGTTCTTTTTACTTTTACTTTTATTAAAAACTAAAGTAAAAACCCTTAGCTTTCAGCATTGATGAAATCAAACTATTTTTATCTTTCTAAACATTAAATATAAAAACCCTATAATTTTTAATAAAAAATACTAATGAACATCCTAAAAACATCTTTTAAAGATCTAAATAATAATCTTTTATTAAAATTTATATATTCTACACATTTAAAATTGAATATTTCAAATATTTAAAGAGTGTTTTTATGAATATAGTTAGCGGGACAGATTTTCTAACACCTTCTCTCTCTTGCTTAATCTCACCTTTTGTCGTGAAGGTTGAAATAAGGTTTATAGGAGTGAGTATACTTTTTCTTAAAGTCAACCCCATTAACGTGTTCCAAACACAGGTTACTTACTTGAAGTTGCAGGATACCCCACCACATTTTCCTCGAACATCACTACGACGTCGTATTCCCATTCAACTATCCCTTCTCAAACCGTGGACTTCAAACCACTCTCTCCATTCCAATTCATAATCCCTTCACATCCGAGTCTGCTACACTTTCCAAACTTCAAAAAGTAAAAAAAAGAAAACACTAGAAACCAACGACGTCGTTTCCACCCATTCTTCCCTTGCTTTGAAAGTTGAAATCGTAAAATGTAAAAGTCAAGTCCCTCGTTTCATTTCCTTCATTTTCTTTCTCTCCCTTTTCAGTTTCTTGGAAGAGAAAAAAAAAATGGCCGTAGCTGAACCCAAGCCTCACTCCGAACCTAAGGTCTGGAATTTCTTCAAGCTTCCTTTTCGCCATTCCACCACCACCTCTTCCACCGGAACGACGTCGTCTTCTCCTAACCTTCATCACCCTCATCATCATCAACATCACCATAACCCTAACAGTAACGCGCACAATCTTCCTCCGCTTGAAGGTTCCACTTCTCAATCTTCCAATTCTGTTTCCTCCGTTGCCAGATCGCTTCTCCCAACACGACGTCGTCTCAAGCTTGATCCTTCCAACAAGCTTTACTTCCCTTGTATGTTTTGTCTCTTTCTTCACTTTTCCCTTTTGTTTTTGCATCTTAATTTTTATATCTCATATAGTTATTTTCATGTTTGCGTTTTCCTTTGCATGCAATTTAATAATTAGTGATTGATAATTTGATCGTGATCTGTTTTGGTCTATTAACTGATGTTAATTTCGGTTTAATTATGACGTAGGGGTGTTAGTTATTAAACGATCCAAAACTAGAAATTTTTAGTTTGGTTTAAAATCCTTGCGTGTTTCTTTCAACATGGCTTAAAAAATAATGGTTGTTTGTGTTGCCAATCAGGAATTATTTTGTTCCGATAATGGAAAAACTCCAAAGGCTTAATATAGCTTGAGTTTTGAGATATAAGATTGTGTTTTAAGAACGAGGCTCGGTCTAATTTGAACAAGTAAAGTAGTTTTGCATCATGCACAAGTGTGTTTTTCAATGGTGTGGATTTATTAATTCGAATGGTGGAAACTAACTTGTGCATGATGCAATATTTATCTTTCTTATGCGCTATAGAACTAGCTTGAGAACAAAGATGAAAGAATTCGATGTTGTTATGTAATTTCTGTTAGACGCTTCTTCTTTTTTCAGTTATAGTTGTTGCCCTTTTTGTTGAAGTGAGTTGTGGAAAATAGATGCGGTGAAGGGAAAGAATGCATAACCTTTAATTTTAGTTCTGGGCAAGTTTTATATTTTGAAATATTAATTGTGTACTTCTATGGTTCTGGGGGAAATTAGTTGTCAGAGAATCATTTTCCCCTGTCTGCATAAGCATAAGTGGATTTCTGCTAAAACTAGATTATTTGGAATATTAATTGTGTAATTCTATAGTAGAATTTGATTTGTTTATTTGTTGGTATGTTTCTGTCTTTCTGTAAAGCCGTTAAATAGGAATTGAAGCAATAATGCCTTACCGTGCACGTAATAGAAATTAGAAGTTACTATGGATTGTTTTTAAGTTATTGAACAGTTGTCTGTCTTAAAAATGATATATATGTGGAGGATTTTGTATAAGATTGATATACATGGATTTCAAGCTTTAATGGTGCAGAAACTGTAAACTTTTAAAGCAGATGGTCAAATGTGCTAGATGGAAAATAGGATAGTAAATATCCCTTTGCGATTGTGTTCCTTCCATTGTCTGCACTTTTAGGTCGAGAGACAAAAATACATATGCAGATTCATGTGCCTGTGCTCATTTTTGTTTTTTAGATTCCTTATTCTGGTACTTCTCTGTAGGATTGGTAATTTATTTTATCTTTGTATTACTTAATTCATCCCTTCTTTCCTTACTGTCATGTGTAGATGAGCCAGGAAAACAGGTTAGGAGTGCTGTCAGGATTAAAAACACCAGTAAATCTAATGTAGCTTTCAAGGTATAGTGAAACATGTTCACCTATTTATTTACCCCTATGTGGCATTCAAGATATAGTGAAACATGTTCACCACCTATTCATTTATTCCCTTGTATTATACATTCCTTTTTCTTCATTTTCAATTTTTGTTGTTGAGGTAATTTGATTGAGTCTTGAACTCAACTGTCTATTCTTACTTTTACTATGTCACTGTTTTGAAGAGAATTATTCCTTTACTTTTGTATAATTTTATGAGTCTTCCTATATTCTAAATTAGGTCTGGAATTTAACCATATGTTCTGAGATTTTTCTTTTGATTTTCATAGTTTCAAACAACTGCACCGAAAAGTTGTTTCATGCGTCCACCTGGGGCTATCCTTGCACCTGGCGAGAGTATCATAGCAACGGGTAGGCAATATTTGATTTCTCTATATATTCCTTTTTGTGTGTAACCAACCAAAGCTAGTATGTTTAATACAAGGTTTAATCATCTTTCTAATCTGTATTTTGTTTACTAGTGTTCAAGTTTGTAGAGCAACCAGAAAATAATGAAAAGCCCGAAAAAAGTGGACTCAAATTTAAAATCATGAGTTTGAAGGTCAAAGGTTCAATTGATTACGTCCCTGAGCTGGTTAGTTAATTTTATTTTGCTATAAAAAAAATTGTCAAAAACTAAGATGATGTTGTCTTGCCTGCGTTCTCTTGTGTCTTTTCAAGTACCCCTTCCTCTTTCAACTTCAGCATCCAGCAATCATGTGACTGGATATATTCTTGGGTTACCTATCTCTCTCACACAAACAAAAGCAGTATTGGGGGTTCTAAGGTTGGTTTGGTTGTTGTGGTGGAGCTGTTTAGCAGTTAAGTGATAAGGAGGTTGAGGGTTCGATATCCACACACTACATAATACTAACATTTACCATTTTTTAAAAACACAACTGCTATTAATACTACTGCATTGAATTGTTTGTTTACTTGGTTTTTGTTATAATTGACCTAAAAATTAAAATAATGCATATTCTTATTTGGTTATTATAAATTACTCTACACATAGATTTTTTTTCCAACCCATTGGAAATTATAGCCTTTTAATGAACTTATATGCTTAGCACATGAGAACTGGATATTTTTTATTATGATTATCAATGAGAAGGTTCACTTTCTTTTGGATTAAGATGATTAATAATACTCTCTGTCCTTTGCATTACAAAATATTCCCACTATTAACTTTTTTTGTTTGTTTTTCTGTTGTATATTCTTGGTGCTTACTTTTTAATTCAGCCACTCTAACTGTCTTCAATTTGCCCCTTGAAACAGTTTGATGAGCAGAAGGACCAGGTAGCAGTTGAGCAAATTCTGCGTGTTGTTTTTCTAGATCCAGAGCGCCCTAGTCCTGTGAGTACGAATATCTTCAGCGTATGCTTGCTTGTATTTGAGCCAATTTTTGTGGTTCTTATTTTTCTGTCTCTCTCAATTCTTACTGTGGTTGAGACATACAGTATCAGCTATTTTTGTTTTTCTGTTTCTAAGCTGTATGTACTCTGATATAACACCTTAATCGATTGTGTATTACTTATAAGGTTCTATTTTTCTCAATTAAGATTTTGGAAAAATTGAAGCGACAGCTGGCCGATGCTGATGCTGCCCTTGAAGCACGGAAGAAACCTGCAGAAGACGTGGGTCCTAAAATAATTGGAGAAGGGCTTGTCATAGACGAATGGGTACATATACTTGAATTTCGATAAATGTATTCTTTGTGATACTTACTTTTCGAATGCTCGATTTATAATATAATAAATCCTTGTTATGTTTTTCAGAAAGAGAGGAGGGAAAGATACCTTGCTAAGCAGCAGGGCGATGTGGTTGTAGATTCTGTATAGACTGTTGGTCTGGATAAACTAATGTTTGTGTTATCTTGAGAGAAGATTATTAAAATCACAGCGTCTTTTTCCTGGAAAAGTTTCAGGTGAATGGCAAGTGTGTGCTATAGAGAAAGCTATGTGTGGGTGTGTTGATCATTGTCTATGTAGATAAATGTCTCATGTTTGTGAAATAATATATTTTGATAGATTTATGTCAAATGATCAGATAATGATTTGCTGTCAATTTATTTTGCCATGGTTCTACTTGTATGCAGATAGTCGACATTCTCCATTAAAAGAAATATATATAAATTTAACTGTAAATTTGATTACACATTTTAAGGAATATGTTGACATTGATTTATCCTATGAGCAGTTTTATAAGTAAAGAAGATGAAACCGGTTCATTATTTGTTTGACTTGTAAAATATATATGAAACTGGTTTTTATTTTATTTTTTGTTTTCAAATCCACCATAATTTGTATATAGTTTTTCTATTTTGAAGCATCGGAGCAAGGGTGACCTGAACGATTACTATATTAACTTTGTGTGAAATATTTTCACTCAATGTATAAATAAATTGTGCTCTTTTCTTTGTGCATTCTTCAATCCATCCATTTAATTATTTAATTTATACAGATTATGTAAACAAGTAGTTAGATATTTACAAATCAGTAAATTAAAAAAAACTGTTTTATTTAATCCCTTGCACCTAAACAGCACTTTAATGGGACAGGATTGTGATACTTTACTTAACAAAATAAGTAAAATGTCACTTTTTATATATAAACAAAAATGTGTTATAAATTTTTTATTTCTTTTTAAAATGGGAGGGCAAAAGCCCATAAACAAAAGACAAACTAACCACTTTGTCTAACAAAAAAAAAATAGGAAGATACTCTTTGAGCAAAAGGAAGAAGCCAACTAGGACTACTATCATAAGTCTTACTTATATCAAGTGCTCACACTATTCTGTCCCATTATCAGACCCATTCCAAGTGCTCACATCAGACACCCCAAAATCAGAGGAGGAATAACTTTGAGTTTAGCCAAAGTATCATTATCAAACAAGGCCCGCTTTGGCATTAGGATCCACCCTGTAATCAAACAAGGTCTGTTTTGGCATTATGATCCACCCTGTAATTCTGACTGAGTAATTCAAGCCTGGCTCAATCCAAGAATCCTACCACAACCTGATATCCTTGCTATTCCCCATTTTCTAGTAAGTCATACTCTCTAATTGAGGCCCCAACTTGACAAGTTGTTTCCAAAGACTCATGTCAGTAGGCTTGGCCCGAGTTCGATCAGTTTGACGCATATGCGTGATGTATTTGCTTCTCATAACATCACACCAAAGAGTTTGATTACCATTTTTCAACTGCCAATAAAGCTTAGCAAGGAAAACTTGATTCATAAACTTAAGCTTCTTAATGCCCAAGCCACCTTGAGACTTAGACAAAGCAATCTAACTCCAACAAATAGTGTGCATATCATGCTTATATGTATTGTCACCTGTAAGACCCCAATTTTGACCCTAAGATCCCTCATGCTATCTTATCATATGCATTAGCATTGGGATCACAACTTGGCCTCCTCCTTACCCCTCATTCATTGGGTTTGCATTGGGAGAGATCACCAAGCACATTTGATTGTATCATACTCCATTTATCTTTATTTACTAACCAAAATACCAAAAATATGTCATTGTATAATTTGTTGCTTTTGTAGGTAGTGTACATGCTCACCTATGCTCTATCTAGATCATATATAGGATTTGAGACCCTCAATGCAAGGAGTTCAATCAAGATTTGGTTTACCTTGACTCTAAGTGTCATATATGGATCCCTATGTTCTTCACATGTTATTTTGGTCAAGAAATCATCAAGAGTTTGGAGTTGGTTTGCCTAGGAAACCCTAATTCATCTAGGTATCTTGTGTGACTTTTTCAACAAGTTTCTTCACCTATTGATCAAATATTTCATGGGATACTTCACAATACATCATCTTATTCATATATGATCCTCCATGAGTCTCAAAAGTCAAGAGAATATCAAGCTAGCAAGTCGGTTCATGGTGGTTGACCAGAGGAAGTCAACTGGTCAAAGTTGGGGTTCCCTAGACCCTATCTCCTATAATGTTTGTCATATGAAAATGATTCCAAGAGCAAAGTTACTCTAAATGATATTCCACACAACTTTCATGTTGAGGTCTATAGCTAATGTTTCTTGTAAAGTCATTTTTTATGGTGAAAGATTATAGATCATTTTGTCTAAACCCTAGTTTGGAGGTCACCTTTCCAAGACCATAACTTGCTCAATTTGTATGAGATGAAATCCATTCAAATTGAATGATCAAATTTAAGATGTCTACTTCAACTTTTATGTTCGGAGGAAGTGCAAATTCAACTTGCAAATGCATGTGTCAAGTGAAAACATTATAGGTCATTTTGGGCCAATACCATTGAACAAGTGATTTTCCTTAACTTCTAAAATGCATAACTCCTTCATGACAAATCCAAATGAGGTCAAATTTGTGACTAAATTGAAGAAGCTTGAAAGAGATACAACTTTGATGAAGGAACATGTTTCATTTGAAGTCCCTAGAAAACGTTATTCAAGGTGGAAGAAGTGAACATTTGACTTGGGACTTAGAGAAAATTTTGAAATATGTTTGATTTCCCAAACTTCCACCTTAATATTCATCATGATCAAAGCTTCAAATGAAAAAGTGTTCAACATATAAGTTGTTCCCCTTGATCTCACCTTTCCAAAACATCCAATATCATCTCATTTGGATTAAAATTGAGGGACTTGCGCATGGCTTTATTATGGAAAGTGTTTTGGCAAGATTGAATTTCAAATGATCAAATTCTTTTGCATGCTTACACATGATGTATTCAGTACTCTTTACACACGAATGGGAAGTGGATTGCATCATTCTCAAGGCCCAAACTATTGTCCATGCACCCATGCAAGAAGGTTTCCAAATTTGTCCAATTTTCAAGTGGTGTAAATATCAAGTGCATTGCCTATTTAAACAAGCTTAAGGCTTCAGATTCATCACCAACACCTTGCCTAAGCTTTGTTAGACCATTTCAAACCCTCACTGCCATAGAATTTCTGAAGGTTTCTCTTGAAATCGAGCTTGAACTTCATCTTCTGTTTGGAAGTTCAAACTCCAAAAATTCACTTCCCTTTGCACCTCATTTGGTTTCTGCAAGCAAGAGGAGGAGGGAGCAATCAAATCCAGATCAAGATCAAGTGGAATTAGATCAACTTGAAGGTGATTTTTCAGAAACTTCTTCTCTTCGATTCTCTCTTAATTCTCCACTATTCTTGTTGATTTTTGGTTTGCTGAAGTCCTACCAATGTATGCAACATGATTGAGTTGCTTTGAGGTTAAATCGAAGCAACTCAGTTCATGATCCTCAAAATTCAATTCCTTGTATCTTTTCATATACTTGGAATTAGACAAAATTGAGGTCAGATTCAAGCTCCTGAGCATTTTTTCTTTAAATCCATGTCTTGCTTTTTCATTTTGGTGATGGTTGAAGGTGGACCAGTCCGGTGAGGTCCACCGGAGAAGAAGGCCGAAGCTCTAGCTCCGGCGATGTGTTGGAAGCATTTCAACCATAGGATCCTTTTAAAATGATTTAATATTGGGCGTTGCTTCTGATTAACACACGTGCATCTCATTTGACTTAGGCATATGTGGAACGTGCGCTCTAATCCATCTGATTTGCTACCTCAATTAATGAGGGAGATCAGATGGTCCACGTTTTTTTTTATTTTTTGAATTTTTTTGAATTGTTTTATTTTCATTAATTCACATTAATTTCATTATTGATCCCAAAAATATGGGACTTTCACCAAAAAAATTCAAATATTTTTCTCTTTCATTTTCTGAATTAAAATTATTTTTTGGATCAATATTGATATTTTTCATGATTTAATTGTTTTTGTGCATATTTTTAATTGTTTAAAAATACTTCTGACTTTTCAAAAATGATGAAATTTTTTCTCCAAGGTCCTTTGATCTTGTTTGACCTATGATAAATCTCTTGGCCGTTTATTTGGTGTTTTGACGAGGTTTTAGGTTTTTGATCAAACATAACTTAATTTAATGCATTTTAATTTGATTTTTTAATTGTTTAATTGTGTAGAAATTATGTTGAGCCATTTTTATTGACTTCTGAAGTTTGACTATGTGTTTGGGCCTTGGTCAAGGTTGATTTGCATGATTTTAATTTGATAAAATTTCTCCCATGACCAATTTGTGTTTGTCTCATTTCCCTCCCCTCTTCATCTTCAATCCCATTCTATCCCATCCCTTCCATTGGACAATGACATCTCAATATCCCAAGGCTAATTGGTTCATCAATAACTTCATGTTAGGTGAACCAATACAAGTATAGATGAGATTAGGTCCATCCATTGATCATTTTCTTTTTGTGTGTGGTATGTTTTAGGAGTATGGTTCATTATACCACATCTCTAACATGAATTAACACCAAAATTTCTATTGCCCGGTCTCAGATAGTTGTGACTTCTACATAAGTCCAATTACGATTGCTTAACATAACGCTAAATTTTGACCAAAAACCATAGTATTCTAGTAAGTGAGATTGTAAGTCTCCCCCCTTTCATGGTATTATGTGGAAACTTGGCCTTTTTTCCTTCCTTTGGAAGATGTCTTGGTTCAAGGATTCATGCTTGTGATTAGAGGGTTGAGTGTTCTCCAAAGAATAACTTAAACAATTAAAAAGTAAAACTCCACTAACATCGAATCAACTAACATTTGACTAACTTTTAATTTCAAGTCATTTACTTTATGCACTTTAAATTCAAGCCATTTATCATTTGCCATTATACATATCATTTAACTTGTTTATTTTAATGTCATTTTTCCTTTGCTCACTTGAGCCATATATTGTGGTTGTATATATTTGTTTGTGTATTTTGTTTGTGCTTGTGATCTTAGGACCTTAAAATACTTAATAAACAACAAAAACCCCTAAAAAATGTTTGTGTGGACTGTTGGATTTGATCCGAGCTTTAGACTTAGAATTAGACAACATTCCCTATGCAAAAGGATTTGGCCAATGCCAACATTTCTGAAACCAAGTTCTTATGATTTGAATTCTCATCTGATGCAAGTATTGATATCCATTTGAGTTCATCTACTACATGGTCTTGATGCAAATGTTACTTTGAACCTGAATCTAATGCCTTATTCTGAGCCATTCAAGGAGTATATCATCTGATACATGGGGAAGATTATGAAGAAGACTATGAAGTTGTTAGCTTGGATGTGGCTATCTTTATTTGATGCCTTGCTCTTCATTGTGCTACTTGCTTATTGAGATTGCTTGATTTAAAGTCCAAAGGAAAAATGGATTTCTATATGACATTCTTGTCTATTGGATTGCATCCCATTGGTAAGATCTTTTCAACTCTTAACTTTTAATTTTTTTTTGCTTAGGATTAGTCTCTTCGTCTCCCCCCACTTCTTAAATTTCAAATCTCTCCCCCTTTTTCAAAATCTTCTTTGCTTGTGATTTCTAAACTTAGACCTTATTGCAAATTAGAAACTTTGGCCTTATGCCATTGCATTTTTCAAACTCTTTTCTTAATCAAACTTGTAAATGAACTTAACCATATTGACCTAAAAATTTCAAAAGACAAAAGGAACTAACACTCATTCAAACTCTTTTAGGAATTTTGTGCCTCTTTTAAACTTATGGGTTTTGATCCCTCATTTTTATGGCACAAGTCCGAAGGTCTTGTCAAACACAAAAATATAATCAATGAATTATTTTCTCATCCCCACACTCTAATTTTCTCAAATATATTTTATACAAAAACACATACACACATAAAAAGGACTCCTTAGGAGTACCTAGGACACTTTGGGTGCTAACACCTTCCGTCTGTGTAACCAACCCTCTTACCTGTAATGTCTGACATTTTATTAGTTTTGATTTGAAAACTTCTTATCTTTGGGTTTTGTTCGTATTTTTCCCTTTTCCTTTGGAAACAATAAAAGCGCGGTGATGGCTCTGGTTTTATTGACGTTAAGTTTATCCATAACTTAATGGTCATGAATTTACCGCTACAGAAATTAAGTGGCGACTCTGCTGGGGAGTAGTCCTTAGTGGGTTTAGACTACTTTTTTATGTGTATATAATTTGTATATTTGATGTTTGTATATTTGTTTTGTGTGATATAATCTTCTTGTTATGTTTGGTGATCTCTGAGTGGTAAGATAAGTTCTAACCCGAACTTTAGTGCAATTAAGACAGAAAGATGGTATAGTCATGTTTGACTTGTGTGGAGTAGTCCTTAACAAGTTGGCTTGAGACCCATCTACTCAGTGGAGACCTTCTTGGAGTCATGAATGTCACACAAGTTATTTGTGGTCAGGCATTACTTTCTCTAATTTGGGGTCCGAGAAGCTGAGGATCGTAGAACATTTAATCTAACTTGGCCTATTTAGGACGTAGTGTGGAGACTGTTCAGGTGTAGACTTGATAACAGTTGTTACGCGATACTACACTCAAACGAGTTTCTCTTGAGAATATGGGTTGACGAGTCAATCATCCTAACCTGTAATATCCGATAGATGGAATTAAGACTCTGGGACTTCTTAGAACATGATCTATAGGTTTTATCCTTAGTACACTCCTTTGGGATGGTTCTTAACTTGACTCCATGCTCGTGACTCACAACAAACCCTTGATTCTTGGTTGATCCAATCAAGTCTTGTCAATATCAATAGAACTTGTGTGTTGATAAGGTGAAAACCATAATCCACCAAAATGGATGATTGATCTTAACAATGAATTGATTCATCCATTGACCTTTGTTTGTTTTCCTTGTGTGTGATACCTTATTTGTGATTGTTGCATTCATGCATTCATGCACATTATAACATTCATCACACGAAAAATAGCTTTAAGGAACCGAGGTTTTATTTTCAAATATTTTCAGACCATGGATTGTGGATGAAGGAACAATAAGAAGTACAGTTTCAGATGTCCTGATTTGAAAGAGCTAAGGAAGTTGTCATCCTTTGTATTAGATCCCTTGGACTTCAAGCAACATCATGGGAAGCTTTTATCTGTATTATCTACTGACGTGGTTGAAGGACTCTTAAGTGTTTTGGTTCAGTTTTATGATCCTCTTTACCGTTGCTTCACTTTTCCCGATTATCAGCTTATGCCTATGTTGGAGGAGTATGGACATATCTTAGGAATACCTGTTTTTGACAAAGTTCTTTTTAGTGGATCGGATGAGATTCTCAGATCTCATATTATAGATGAAGCTCTTCATCTAAATAATTCTGAGATTGAGGCTCATTGGATGAATAAAGGAGGAATATTTGGGTTAACTTCTGAGTTCCTTATTGAGAAAGCTATTGTCTTTGCTCAAGTCGGTAGTGTGGATGCTTTTGAAGCTATCTTTGTGTTGCTCATATATGGTTTAGCTTTGTTCCCTAACATTGACGATTTTGTTGATGTTAACGCCATTAGAATCTTCTTGATTGGGAATCCTGTGCCTACTTTGTTGGGTGATATGTACTTCTCTTTGCATCTAAGGAATTCTAAAGGTGGTGGAACTATTGTGTGATGTGTTCCTCTTCTGTACAAGTGGTTTATTTCTCACTTGCCTCAGACGCCTGCTTTTGTGGAGAACAAGTAATGTCTACGGTGGTCTCAGAGACTTATGTCTCTCACTAATGATGATATAGTTTGGTAAGATTCTTCATTTAGTAGCTTGGATATTATTGACAGTTGTGGTGAATTCTCTAATGTTCCCCTCATTGGTACACACGGAGGAATCAACTACAAACCTGCTTTGGCTCGTCGTCAACTTGGGTTCCCCTTGAGAGACAAACCTAATAACACTCAATTAGAAGGTCTTTTCTATCAAGAGGGTAAAGATACCCAACATTTAAAGTAGAAGATGATACATGATTGTCATAATGTGCATAGGAAAGGAAGATCCAAGCTTGGTCCGCGCAACTGTGTAGCTTTGGAAGCTTACACTCTTTGGATGAAGAAAAGAGATTTAGAGTTGAAGATGACCTATGATTGTGAGAGACCTATGTCTTTGGTTGTGGTTGAGCCATTAACTCTCCCTAACCAATATGTAAAGGAGTGGGAAGACGCACTCGCCAAGATGAAGCAAGAGAAGGACATGTGGGAAGAGCGGTTCCATGCTTTGAGTCGAGAGCATGATGAGTTACAACTTGAGTCTAAGGATAAGGACACACTGATTGAACTTCTAGAAGACCAAGCAGTGAAGATCCAGAGAGAGCCAGAGGGTCCATCTTCCTCTAGTATTCATTAGCCTTCCGGTGCTTGGAAGAAGATTGTTGACCAGCTTGTCCTCGAGAAGGCTCAGATGAAGACATCTTTTGAGTCCGAGATTCGACGCATCCGAAGGAATTACGCGCTTGCAGCCCGATCATCTGACACTGTTGTTAGGGGATCCTTAGGATGATTAGTTTCCTTTCCTGTTGTATTTGTATTTTGGTTTCTGAAATTATACTCAGTGTAATCCTTCCAAATTATATGAATAAAAGAGATTTTTATAGTCAATCAATTTGTTATTATTATTTTGCAAATAAAATAGTATGTTCCTTAAAAATAGAAACAAACAAAACATTGCATTTCATGCATCATTTGCATAACAGGTTTTCTTCTGCCAGATGTCTTATTGGTTATTCTTCTGTACTTCAGCCAAGCTGACTCATCGATACAACACTCACGCCAATCAACCGAGAATTATGGAATATTTGGAACAAGATAACCGAAAGCTGAAAGATGAGATCGCTCGTTTGACTGCCATGATGGAGTCTGTTCTAGCTGCTCAGAATCAGTCTTCTCTAATGCCTGCAACTCCTCCTCCTCAGAGGACTGTCATTTCAGAGCTTGCTACCTCAACTATGCCTGCCACTCAGTTTTCTCCAACTATGCCTGCCGGATTCCCGTGGTGAATGCTAACGAAATTTGTGCCTGAAGGGTTTGCACCCATATTTTCTTCCATGCCGACATCTATCCTGGTTATGTATGTTCCGCCTCCAATCGTTCACACCCTGCCACGTGTCGAGGACACCATCTACCATTCCGAGTTGTATAAGGGTCCATATGTTTATGAGAAGATGGACGAGATGAAGGATTAATTCCTTGAGTTGAGAAAGGAATTGAAGACTCTGAGAAGCAAGGACTTGTTCGGTATGAGTGTTGCTGAACTTTGCTTAGTGCCGAATGTCAAGATTCTGATGAAGTTCAAAGTCCCTGACTTTGAAAAGTATAAGGGAAGCACTTGTCCACTTAGTCATCTCGTCATGTATGCTAGGAAAATGTTAACACAAACTGATAATGATCAGTTATTGATTCACTATTTTCAAGACAGTCTGACTGATGCCGCTCTGAGGTGGTATATGGGGTTAGATAGTGCAAGTGTCCACGCGTTCAACGATTTGGGTGAAGCCTTTGAAAAGTAGTACAAGTACAACATGGACATGGCGCCTGATAGAGACCAATTGCGGTCGATGTCTAAGAAGGACAAAGAGAAGTTTAAAGAGTATGCCCAGAGGTGGAGAGAGCTTGCTTCTCATATCAACCCTTTGTTGGAAGAGAAAGAGATGACCAGGATTTTCCTTAAGACCCTGAGTCCGTTTTATTACGAACGAATGATTGCTAGTGCCCTCAGTGATTTTACCGAAATGGTAAAGATGGGGATGAGGTTAGAGGAAGGTGTCTATGAGGGACGTTTGTCTAAGGAAGAGGTATCATCAAGCAAGAAGTATAGGAGCAATTTTGCTAGAAAGAAGGAAGGTGAAACTAATGTAGTATCTATGGGGAGGTAGAGGAGGCCTCATGTCAAAAGAAATCCGCAACCACATCAGCATCATCATCAAGTTTCATCCGTTATTCCAGTATTTTCCAACAATCAATAAATGCCAGTTCAACAACAACATCAACAACAGCCACAACAAAGAACAAACAACACCAACAACACCAACACCAACATTAATCAACAACAACCAAACTTCGAGAGGAAGAAGGTCTCTTTTGACCCTATTCCTATGTCATACGCAGAACTTTATCCATCTTTGGTTCTCAAGAACCTTCTCCAACTAAGAAATCCTTCTCAAATTCCAGAACCACTTCTGTGGTGGTATAAGCCCGAACTCCGTTATGCCTTTCATCAAGGAGCTCCTGGCCATGATATTGAAAACTGCTACCCATTGAAGTATGAGGTCCAGAAGCTAGTGAAAAGTGGGATGGTGTCCTTCGAGGACCGTGCGCCGAATGTGAAAGCTAACCAATTGCCCGCTCATGGTAATTCCTCTGTTAATATGGTAAATGGTTGTCCGGGAAATTTCCGAGTGTTTGATGTGCGACGTATCCGTAGGTCCTTGGTGGAGATGCATAGGACTTTGTGTACCATCAGTGATTGTGAGCATGACCATGATGGTTGTGCAATTTGTAGTGTAAACCCCCGTGGGTGTTCAATCGTCAAGAGAGATATCCAGAAGTTGATGGATGAGAATGTAATCCAGATTCAACAGTAGGGGGATATAGATGATGTGAATGTAATAGTACCAGTGTTTAAAACCCCTGAGAGGGTAGTGATTCAGTTTGACAACAGTAGCAGTAACAACGCCAATAAATTGGTGTCACCGTTAGTAATACGGTTAACGGGCCCTGTCCCGTATGCATCCGATAGAGCTGTCATGTACCAATATAATGCTACTATGGTGGAGAGTGTTCAAGAAGTTCCGTTTCCTACGACCAATTCTGTTGTAAACATTGTCGATATAGCAAAGGTGACCCACAACGGTCGTGTGTTTGGACCTATCTTTCTAAAGGAGGTGACAGAAGATGTGTCTGTTGGTAAGAAGGTTGATGTACCTATAGCAAATCCGGTTAGTGCTCCAAAGTATCATTCTGGTGAATCCAGAAGTTTGAAGCCTAATGATGATGATGAGGTACTATGATTAATCAAGAAAAGTGAATTCAATATGGGGGAGCAGCTGCTGCAAACTCCTTCGAAGATTTCAGTGTTGTCTTTGCTTATGAATTCTGAAGCATACAGAGAAGCATTACAAAGAGTGTTGGAGCAAGCCTACGTCGAGCATGATGTAACTGTGGATCAATTCAACCACATTGTGGCTAACATCACTTCCTGCAACAACTTGAGCTTTTCTGATGAAGAACTTCCTGAGGAAGGCAGAAATCACAACCTAGCGCTGCACATATCGATGAATTGCAAGGAAGATGCATTGTTAAATGTGTCGGTCGATACCGGTTCTTCTTTAAATGTACTCCCTAAGTCAACTTTGTCAAGGTTAACGAATCAAGGCGCCCCTATGAGGTACAATGGCGTGATTGTCAAAGCATTTGATGGTTCTCGCAAGACCGTCATAGGAGAAGTGGACCTTCCGGTGAAGATAGGTCTGAGTGATTTCCAAATTACTTTCCAAGTAATGGACATCCACCAGGTCTATAGCTGCTTGCTAGGAAGGCCATGGATACATAAGGCTGGAGCTGTCACATCCACTCTGCACCAGAAGCTGAAATTTGTGAATAATGTCAAGCTTGTCATTGTTAGTGGAGAGAAAGCACTGTTAGTAAGTCACCTGTCGTCTTTTTCATATGTAGAAGTTGAGGATGAGGTTGAAACTCCATTCCAAGCTCTATCTATTGCTGAAGTGAAGAAAACTGGGGCACCCATGTCCTCTTTTAAAGACGCTCAGAAGATTGTTGAAGATGGCAGTTCAGATCAATGGGGCCGTATGGTAGAGGTGGCCGAGAACAAGGATAGAGCTGGTTTGAGATTCCAACGAGGGTTGTTATAGCGGTAAATTCATGATCATCAAGCTATGGATAAGCAAGACATCAAATAATAAGAGTCGCCACCACGCTTTTATTGTTTCCAAGGGAAAAAGGAAAAAAGTACGAACAAAACCCAAAAGTAAGAAGTTTTCAAATCAAAACTAATAAAATGTCAGAGATTACAGGTAAAGGGGTTGGTTACATAGAGGGAAGGTGTTAGCACCCAAAATGTCCTAGGTACTCCTAGGGAGCCCTTTTTTGTGTGCATATATATTTTGTACAAAATGATATTTACAAACAAATAGAGTGAGGGGATAAGAAGAGAATTCATTAATTATATTTTTGTGTTTGACAAGACCTCCGGGCTTGTGCTTACGTACCAACATAAAAATGAGGGATCAAAACCTCGTAGTTCGTGATACAAATTTCAAAGTGGATGCATAGCTTTTAAGAAAAAATTAGTTTGAGAGGCACCAAGGCCTAAAAATGGTTTGAATGAGTTAGTTCTTTTTGGATTTTTGAAAGTTTAAGTCAAGTATGGTTAAGTGTATTTACAAGTTTGATTAAGAAAATAAGTTTAAAAATGCAATGGCATAAGGCCAAAGTTTCTAGTTTGCAAAGTGGTCAAAGTTTAGAACAAAACTAGTTCAAGCAAAGAAGAATTTTTAAAAGGAGGGAGAGATTTTGAAATTAAATAAGTGGGGAGGAGATGAAGAGACTAATCCTATGCACAAAATTAAAAGTTAATGTAAGACCCCAATTTTGACCCTAAGATCCCTCATGCAATTTCATCATAAGCATTAACATTGGGATCATACCTTAGCATCCTCCTTACCCCTCTTTCATTGGGTTTGTTTTGGGAGATATCACCAAGCACTTTGTGATTATATCATATTTGTCTATTATCATTTTACTAACAAAAATACCAAAAATATGTTTTTTGCATTTGCCTAACTCTTTTATAGGTAGGGCATGATCACCATTGATTTATCAAGTTCATATCTAGGGTTTGAGACCCTCATGACAAAGAGCACAACCATTAATTGATCCAAGAATGGTTATAAGAATCATATATGAGTTCCATTGATTCCTACATGTTATATTGATCAAGTTTTCTTCAAGAGTTTGAGGGTGATTTGCCTTGGAAACCCTAGTTTGACTGGGTATCTTGAGTAACTTCTCCAATAAGCTATCTCACCAATTGATAAAATTTATCAAGGGACACTTCAAAATTCATCATCTTAAGAATATATGATCCACTATGAGCCTAGAAAGTCAAGAGAATTGAAAGTTAGCAAGTTGGTTGATGGTGGTTGGTCAGATGGTTGAAGATGACAGTTCAAATTAGTGGGGCCGTATGGTAGAGGTCGCCGAGAACAAGGATAAAGCTAGTTTGGGATTCCAACGAGGGTCGTTGTAGCGGTAAATTCATGATCATCAAGCTATGGATAAGCAAGACATCAAATGACAAGAGTCGCCACCGCGCTTTTATGGTTTCCAAGGGAAAAAGGAAAAAGTACGAACAAAACCCAAAAGTAAGAAGTTTTCAAATCAAAACTAATAAAATGTCAGAGATTACAGGTAAGGGGGTTGGTTACATAGAGGGAAGGTGTTAGCACCCAAAGTGTCCTAGGTACTCTTAGGGAGCCCTTTTTGTGTGCATATGTATTTTGTACAAAGTGATGTTTACAAACAAATAGAGTGAGGGGATGAGAAGATAATTCATTAATTATATTTTTGTGTTTGACAAGACCTTCAGGCTTGTGCCTACATACCAATATTAAAACGAGGGATCAAAACCTCGTAGTTCGTGATACAAATTTCAAAATGGATGCATAGCTTTTAATAAAAGTTTAGTTTGAGAGGCACCAAGGCTTAAAAATGGTTTGACCGAGTTAGTTCTTTTTGGCTTTTTGAAAGTTTAAGTCAAGTATGGTTAAGTCTATTTACAAGTTTGATTAAGAAAAGAAGTTTGAAAATGCAATGGCATAAGACCAAAGTTTCTAGTTTGCAAAGTGATCAAAGTTTAGAACAAAACTAGTTCAAGCAAAGAAGAATTTTTAAAAGGAGGGAGAGATTTTGAAATTAAAGAAGTGGGGAGGAGATGAAGAGACTAATCCTATGCATAAAATTAAAAGTTAATGTAAGACCCCAATTTTGACCCTAAGACCCCTCATGCAATTTCATCATAAGCATTAGCTTTGGGATCATACCTTGGCATCCTCCTTACCCCTCTTTCATTGGGTTTGTTTTGGGAGAGATCACCAAGCACTTCGTGATTGTATAATACTTGTATATTATCATTTTACTAACCAAAATACCAAAAATATGTCTTTTTCATTTGCCTAACTCTTTTGTAGGTAGGGCATGATCACCATTGATTTATCAAGTTCATATCTAGGGTTTGAGACCCTCATGACAAAGAGCACAACCATGAATTGATCAAAGAATGGTTATAATCATCATATATGAGTTTCATTGATTCTTACATGTTATATTGATCAAGTTTTCTTCAAGAGTTTGAGGGTGATTTGCCTTGGAAACCCTAGTTTGACTGGGTATCTTGAGTAACTTGTCCAACAAGCTATCTCACCAATTAATAAAATTTCTCAAGGTACACTTCAAAATTCATCATATTATGTATATATGATCCACCATGAGCCTATAAAGTCAAGAGAATTGAAAGTTAGCAAGTTGGTTGATGGTGGTTGGCCAGATGGGTTCATATGATCAAAACTGGGTCTCCCTAGACCCTATCTCCTACAATTTTCACCATATGAAAATGTCTCCAAGAGAAAAGTTACTCTAAATTACACTCAAAAAAACTTTCATGTTGAGACATATAGCTAGTTTTTCTTGGAAAATCATTTTATATGTTGAAACATTATATGTCATTTTGTCTAAACCCTAATTTGAAAGCCAACTTCCCAAGGTCATAACTTGCTCAATTTTTATGAGATGAAAGATTTCAAATTTTCACAATCAAATTCAAGATGTCTAATTCAACTTTTATGTTTGGAGTCTTTGAAATAGCTACAACTTTGATGAAGGCACTTTTCTCATTTGAAGCTCACATAAAAAAGTTAAGCAAGGTGGAATATTGAGATATATGACTTGACACTTAGAAAAATTTTCAACATGTTGAAATTTCCAAACCTCCACCTAAATATTCATCATGATAAAAGCTTCAATTGGAAAAATATTGAAAATGAAAGTTGTTCCTCTTGATCTAACCTTTCCAAAAAGTCCAAGTTCATCCATTTTGGACAAGAATTACTAGGGTTGCGCATGACATGAACATGGTATCATCATTTGGCAAAGATCAAACTTCAAATATTCAAACACACTTATCTTGCAATCCAAGTTGATTTCAGACTCTCTCACACTCATTTATGGACCTAAAGCAATGATCTCATGGGTCTGTACACGCCCATGCACCCATGCATCATTAATTGCCAATTTTGGAAAGTGATTTGGAAGGTGCAAATATCATGAGCTACAACTATAAATAGAGACCTCTAGCATCAGAATTCAACACACATTCGCGCCAGCTTTGATCCTAAACCCCTAACCCTTCCATTTGAGAGGATAATCCTGAGAACTTCATCTTGAAATTGAGTTTGAATCTCATTGTTTGGAGATTCAAAACTCCAGGGATCCAAGACCTTTTGTGCATTTCATTCCACTCCTGTAACCATTCTGAGTGAGATCAAGCATGAGCCAAGGCAAGAACAGTTGAATCCAGACCTACATTGAAGGTATTTTCCAGAAAATTTCATCTCTTCGATTCTCTCTCAATCTTGTTCAATTCTCTTGATTCTTTGGTTGTCTGAAGTCCTACCAATGTAGGCAAGAAGGTTGAGTTGCTTAGAGGTCAAATCGAAGCAACTCAGTTGATATACCTCAAAATTCAACTCCTCATATCTTTCTATATGTGAGGAGTTAGTTAAAATTAAGGTGATATTCGTGATCTACACCATTTTTCCTTTCAGATCATGTCCTCCTTTTTCATTTATGATGTGGTGATGAATGGACCAGTCCGGCCAAGGTCGCCTGAGAAGACGACCGACGCTTTGCTCCGGCAATGATGTGTCACGGTCCAGAGCCATTGAATTGATTCAAAATGTTTTAATCAGGGACGTTGCTTGTGATGACCAAGTGTGTGGCGCGCTGACTAGCGTGTACCATGAAACGCGCGTTTCTCACCGCTTGATCTGCCACCTCAATTAATGAGGCAGATCAAGTGGTCCACGTTTTTTTATTCTTTAATTTTAATTTTTATTCCTTTGATTTTCATTAATTCATATTAATTTTAATATTGATCCAAAAAATATGAGAGTTTCACCAAAAAATTTCAAATAATTTCCTCTTTCATATTCTGAATTAAAATTATTTTTGGGATCATTATTAATATTTTTCATGATTTATTTTATTTTTCATTTGTTTTTAATTGTTTAAAAATACTTTTAAGTCCTTAAAAATTCTGAAATTTTTTCTCCAAGGTCCTTTGACCTTGTTTGACCTATGATAAATCTCATGGCCATTTACTTGGTGTTTTGATGAGGTTTTAGGAATTTGACAAACCATATTTAATATAAATGCATTATTTTAGTATTTTTAATTGGAATAAATGCCAAATAATTTTGTTGACCAATTGTGATGACTTGTTGGTGTTTAACTCTTGTTGTTGGACCTTGATCAAGGTTGATTTGACTTTGTTAAGTTAATATCATTGGATTTAGGGGATTGATGGAATGTACATTCCATCTCCCAAAATGAATGGATGATATTAATTTGGTAAAAGTCCTCCTTTGATCAATTTGAGTTTTCATCTATTCCCCTTCTTTATGCATTCATCTCATTTGGCCTATGATATCTCAAAGTCCTAACGCTAGTTGATTGAAAAACCAACATGAGTATGGATGAGATTAGGCCACACCTTTTGCATATTCTTTTTGTGTGTGGTGTGTTGCATGAGCATAGTTCATAATAATATGTCTCTAACATGCATTAACACAAAAATTCTATTGCCCGACCTGAAATAGTTGTGACTTCTACATAAGTCCAATTACTATTGCTTAACATAGCGCTAAATTTGTGACATAAAAGGCATAACATTCTAGTTAGTGATATTGTAAGTCTCCCCTCTTTCATGGTATTATGTGGAAACTTGGCCTTTTTTCCTTCCTTTGGAAGATGTCTTGGTTCAAGGATCAATGCTTGTGATAAGTGGGTTGAGTGTTCTCCAAAGAATGTCTAAGAATGAAAAGCAAAACAAAACAATACTAACTTCTAACCTATTAACTACTAACTTTTAATTTCAAGCCATTTACTTTAATGTCATTTAATTTTTGCCTTTATTCATTTGCCGTTATTCATATCATTCTAATTGTTTATGTTAATGCAATTTTCACTTTGTCTATTTGGACCATATTGTGTGATATATTTTGTTTGTGTATACCTTGTTTGTTTGTGTGGTCTTTGACCATTAATGTACATAATAACAACAAAAACCCTAAAAACCTTTTGTGTGGACTGTTGGTATGGTTTTGGACAAATGGACTTAGAATTTAGGCAACATTCCCATGCTAAAGGACTTGGCCAATGCCAATTTATTGAGAAACCAAGTGCTTACAATTTGAAACTTCATCTGATGCATCATTCAAGATCTCTCTAAGTTCATCTGCAACATGATCATTGTGAAGCTGTTATTTTGAACCTGTGACTTGTGAAATTCATCTGTTACATGGGCTATTTTAAAGAAGATCATGGAATGGATAAGCTTGGATGTGGCCATCTTTATTTGATGTCTTTCTCTTCAAGATAATATAATTGTGCATTTGTGTGTTGCTTGATTCTAAAAGTCCAAAGGAATTCTGGGTTTCTATTGACATTCTTGTCTATTGGATTGCTACCCATTTGGTCAGATCTTTTCAACTATAAACTTTTAATTTTGTACATAGGATTAGTCTCTTCATTTCTCCCCATTTCTTTAATTTCAAAATCTCTCCCTCTCTTTTTTCAAAATCTTCTTTGATTGAACTTATTTTTGTTCTAAACTTTGACCACGTTTGCAAAAAGATAGAAACTTTGGCCTTTTATGCCATTGCATTTTTAAACTTATTTTCTTAAATCAAACTTGTAAATAGACTTAACTATACTTGACTTAAACTTTCAAAAAGCCAAAAAGAACTAACTCATTCAAACCATTTTTAGGCCTTTCTGCCTTTCAAACTTAATTTTTATTAAAAGCAATGCATTCACTTTGAAATGTGTATCACAAACTACGAGGTTTTGATCCCTCATTTTTATGTTGGTACGTAGGCACAAGACCGAAGGTCTTGCCAAACATAAAAATATAATTAAAGAATTATTTTCTCATCCCCCCATTCTATTTGTTTGTAAACATCACTTTGTACAAAATACATATGCACACAAAAAGGGCTCCCTATAAGTACCTAGGACACTTTGGGTGCTAACACCTTCCCTCTGTGTAACCAACCCTCTTACCTGTAATCTCTGACTTTTTATTAGTTTTGATTTGAAAACTTCTTACTTTTGGGTTTTGTTCGTACTTTTTCCTTTTTCCCTTGGAAACAATAAAAGCGCGATGGCAACTCTTGTTATTTGATCTCTAGCTTATTCATAGCTTAATGATCATGAATTTACCGCTACAATTAAGAGTTGAAAAGATCTTACCAATGGGTAGCAATCCAATAGACAAGAATGTCTTATAAAAACCTGTTGGTTCTATGTGTTGGCATCAATTTTGGTAAAACCTAGAGTTTTCACAAGTTGTCACAAGTGTTGTCTTGACATGAGATAACAGGTTCCTGCAGGGTGTTTAAAATATGGTTGTGCAGGATTTAGCTGAGATGTCAGACCCGATGTCATGACATTTGTTTACAGAACATTCAGTCTGAATGTTATGTATTTTGTGATTGCGCTTTTTATGCTAATCTATGTGTGATTGATGTGAAGATTGAACGCACCATTCAATCAGTAATTAAAACCAGATTGATTTATTTTCCAACAAGATATGATCAGCTGTCATAAGAAGATACGAATGGAAAATAGTTTTAGGGTTTTATGATGTCCAAGCCCAGTCAAACGCTTCTATATATAGGGCATGGAAAACCTGGATTTAACACACAAGAAATAACGAACGAAATAGTGAGAGAGAATAAGGGTTTTAGTCATGTGTGAGCGTGTGTATTGTGAGCCATTCATTCATCCATTGATGATTGAATTGGACTGGCTTTTGAGTTATAATTTATCCACTCTAAGCTTTGAAGCATGAGTGTGTGTTTACTTGGTTGAAGCTTTTAAGCAAGATCAAGTATGTGTTTTTGAAGAATGTCTTCTTTCATTGTAATATTTGTTTTTACATCACTGCTATGATTGAGGAGGAGTGAGTAGGATCTCTTATCTAAGAGTTATTAGATAGAAGTCACACAGGTAGAGATTAAGTGAAAAGACTGTAACTTGAAGTTGTTTACTGAGAGTCTTTGAACTAATTCTGTTTAGTGGATTTCCTTCCTGGCTTGGTAGCCCCCAGACGTAGGTGAGTTTGCACCGAACTGAGTTAACAATTGCTTGTGTCACTTGTACTACTGTTCTTTATCTTTTATCCTGTTTATATTGTTCAGATATTAGTATCGTGACATTACCTTCGACATCTCATATCTGATACCAGAATTTCAATTGGTATCAGAGCAGGCATCCTGCTCTGGTTCTAGGTGAGATCTTGGGACGTTACTTTTTGGTACTATGGATAGAGACGGAGGATCTGTTCACTGACCACCATTTCTGGATGGATCTAACTATGACTACTGGAAACCTCGAATGGTAGCCTTCCTGAAATCTTTGGATAATAAGGCTTGGAAGGCTGTTCTAACAGGTTGGGAACATCCAGTTATTACTAAGGAAGGAGAAGTTACAACTGATAAGAAGGCTGAGGAACAATGGACCAAGGAAGAGGATGAACTAGCCCTTGGAAACTCTAAAACATTAAATGATATATTCAATGGGGTTGATAAGAACATCTTCAGACTGGTGAAGAACTGTGAGGTGGCTAAAGATGCTTGGAATATCCTCAAAACCACTCATGAAGGTACCTCTAGAGTAAAGATGTCTAGATTGCAGCTGCTTACTACCAAGTTTGAAAATTTGAGGATAAAAGAAGATGAAAATATTCATGACTTTCATATGAATATCCTTGAAATTGCTAATGCCTCAGGAGCCCTGGGTGAGAAGATGTCAGATGAAAAACTAGTGAGGAAAATTCTCAGGTCACTTCCCAAGAGATTTTCCATGAAAGTGACAGCCTTATAAGAATCTCAAGACATCTGCAATATGAGAGTGGATGAGCTAATTGGATCCCTCCAAACATTTGAGTTGGGAATGAGTGATGGATCTGAAAAGAAAGTCAAAAGCATAGCCTTCATGTCAAACACTGAAGAGAAAGAGGAAGAAAGTGGTCAAGATACTGATAAAGATCTAGCAAATGATGTAGCATTACTGGGGAGACAGTTCAACAAACTCCTAAAAAAGATGGATGTAATGTCTAAGTCTAATGTCAAGAACAACTCATTTGACATCAGTAGGTCCAATGATGCTGGAAGAAGAACAAGATCTGATGAAAAGTCCAAACAAGGAAAAGGAGTTCAGTGCCATGAATGTGATGGGTATGGACACATTAGAGCTGAATGTGTGTAGCGGTGTATTCGTCGCTATATGATTTATTAATTAAACCATAAGCAAAGTATACAATGAATCGAGTCGCCACCGCACTTTTATTTATCCTAAGGACTGGTTAAAAAGAGAACAAAAACTTAAGAAGTTTTACACGTAGAAAACCAATAAAAAGATCAGAGAGTCTGGGTAAGGGGTAAATTACGTAATGGGAAGGTGTTAGGCACCCATCACGTCCTAGGTACTCCTAGGGAGCCCTTTTCACACTTGTTGTATAAAAATGTTCATTTGTTTTGACATATTGTGCAAACATGAATGGGATGATGAGAAAAGAATGTACAAGTTAATTATTTTTGTGTTTGAACGGATGAACCCGTTGCCTACGTACCTTCCATCAAAGGTAAGGATCAAAACGCCGTAGTTCGGCTAAAAGATTTCCAAAAATTTGTGAGTTCATTTTAAAACACAAGCATTAAGGCTTTTCATTACCAATGGGAGAAAACTCAACCCGAATCAACAATCCACCATGCGAGGACGGCTTCAACATACTAGTGAGGGGTTAACCCTATAATAAGTATGAAAGACTTACAATCAACTCACTAAGGATAAGGTAAGATTTACATCAACCACTATGGTAATTAAAACCTAAGGCTAATGTATGAAAACATATTAACAATGGACAAAGCCAAAACAATTGAATGGGTGAAGTTAATTGATTATGAGTATTCACAAAATATGGTCAAGGTATGATTAAGATTGATTCAAAGAAGTGTTATGAAATGGTGTTTGAAAAGTCAAGGACTTAAGGTCCAAGTTTCTAATTTGAAAAGACATGAAGATGTTTGCACAACAAGTCAAAGTCTTTGAAAGCTAAGTGTGAAAAGGTTTAGGACAAAGAGGGTATGGATGATGGAGGGTAAAACTTCTTAGAAAGGTTCACCTCTTGAAATCATATAGAAGATGATTCAAGTGTGTCCTTAGGAATATGCAACAAAGCAAGCAAATAAAGCAAAGTGATACCGGATGCCATCAATGGACTTATACCAATCTCACAAACAAAAGCGGATATCGGATACCAATAAATGGGTTTACACCAATCTCCTAAAGTAAAACAATGATACCGGATGCCATCAATGGTCTTATACCAATCTCACAAAGCAAAAGCGGATATCGGATACCAATGAATAGGTTTACACCAACCTCCTAAAATAAAACAAAACTTGGATGTCGGACGCCAATCTATCTGGACTTATACCAACCTCCAAAGGATGATCATAGGAATACAAATGCCAACAACATGGACTTATAATTGCATCCTCACATACAACAAATAAACAATGCATTTAAGCAATGGACATGAGTGACCAATGAAATGGTCTTACACTTTATCCCTTCCAAATCATGGGAACAATGGCCAAAGAACATGGTCTTACAATTGTCCTCAATGGGTAAACCAAACATGGATCACAAAGATATGCAATGATGATCATGCAATAATGAACAATCAATGATGACAAGTGCACCAAGGCAAGCAAGCAAACATGTACAAATGCAACAAGCAATCAATCAAACAAAGTAATTTAGCACCCACTATAACCAAACAATTAGGCTCAATCAAAGGGTTAGACTTGAAAGTCCACTGGAATAGGGTCAATGGTGCTCTTAACCTTGACATTGAGAGCCAAGGTGAAGCAGACGAAAGGATATGAGGGGTGTGCCTCATCACTCTTATCCCTGGTCAGGGAGAGCATTGAATATCAGAAGGTGTGGGAGTTCAGAAAGATGGGACTCTCTCCACGAATTAGACTCGATAGATCTTGGGTTTTTACTCACTATGCATCAACACATATGGTGTGAGCAAGGTGAGTGACTCACATAATAGTAGGAGATAGGCTACATATCTCTTTTGTCTACCGATTGCCTCACATGAGGTCTTTACCTGCTTGGGGACAAATTTAAACAATCACAAACATTGCCTCTTAAGGAGGACTTCAGACAGTTGCCTGGCTAAATAACAAGCCAGGTCTTCCAGACTACATGGAGACAAGAGAGTCTACCTCAATGCTTAAGCAAAGCAAAGCAATAGCAAGTTCTCAAAGGAACTAAAGCGACTATGGTACCTGAAATCAATCAAATATAATCAGTATCCAAGTCACAAAGTCAAAACAGACAAGTTATGAACCAACAGACAACACAATCAATCACATGTGCAAAGCACAAGCTCAAAGAAAATGAGTTAAGCATCCTACAAAATAAAACAAGTTAGTTCATAACAATCAAATAAACCAAAATCAATCAACTTGAATTAAACTCCTTAAAGCAATTGCTTCTTTATCCTGAAAAAACAACTCAAATTTGAGAAGTAAGACCACCAGGACAAGCCTAGGGTCAAAAGGAGGTGAAAAATTCAAAACAGCAAGTGAAAATTGATCAAAATCAAGATTTATCAAATAAGAATAAAGTCTAATTGGTCTCATGTCCAAACTATGCACCAAATCCATTTCATATGCAAAACATGTCAAACTATGCATTTTGGAATCACAATGGAGCAAACAGAAAGATCACAATCAAACCAATACCAAAATAGCTCAATAAATTCCCAGAAAATTCAAGCCTAAACAAGACACATTCAATGAGCAGCATATTAAATTTCATGCTATTTGGACCAGAGGAAGTAAGTCAATGAAAATCATAAAGTCAACACAAATTCATACAAGCTCCTACATGGCATCAAATTGAGCATCAACTTCAATCAAGTGTAAAACAGAAATGACATAAGATAAATGAGTCACTCCAAAGCCAAAATGAAGCTAAACATGTTAAGACTCAATCCACAAAATTTCAGCTTCATATGATAAGGCATGAGAATTTCACAAGTCATGTAAGATGATCACTCAAGAAAATCCCAAAAATGACTAAACAGCAAATAAAATCCCAATCAAATAGGAAATTGATCAACAAATCCTACAAAAAACCATGCTCAAACTAGACATACAGATGTAATCACATGCAAAATTCCAGAGCAAATGGCATTCAATAAGCATGGAAACAAAATTCAAGAAGTGGACATAACCTAGTGTGACACACATTGTCACACTCATAAAGATCACATCGTATCTCCTAATCCAGAAATGCAAAATTAGCAAACCATATACCAAAATCACCAGGAAAGAGTCTAGATCATGCATACAAAATTTCATGCATTTTGGATAAGGCATCATTATTTTATGAATGAAATGGCAAAACATATACACAAAGCATACATGATCAAAGTCTCTAGACAAAATTAAAAATCAATCAGGCACAACTTTTGCTATTATGCCTAAAAAAACTAGAGAGAAAATGGAGATGAATGCAAAAATCCTCACTCAATTTGGATCAAGGATGAATATTCTATGATTTTTTGAAGTTTGATAAGAAAATGAAATAAACATTCAATAATTAAAATGAAATTCAAAGGAGCGAATGGCAGTTTTGTAAATTATGGTGGCGCCAGGACAAAACGCTCCGTTTCATTAACGGAGGTGTCAGCGCGTGAATGGCCAGTGCACGCGGGAAACATGAATTCAAACACAAATCATGGCAAAACGGATCAAACTGAAGCCTGGAAACAGATTCAAGCGTGTTCATACAAGTTCATCCACATTCGTCATCATCAAGAACAAATTCATACAAAAATGAGCAAATCATATATGGATGGACTCGTTTTTCAACAAGGATCACAAATATCATCATGATTTTATCCAGAACTCAACATACAAAAAGATACGATCAAGAAAAGTTTTGACATCCAAACTTTGAATCCAGATTTCTCCATGATTACTCAATGAATTTGCACGATTCAAATTGCATTCTACTCTATGTTGCACGCTCTACCTAAGCCACATATCAATTCTAGCAATTAGAGGATTTGGATTTTTACCTCTTGATGGAGCTGCTGTTGAAATCGAGCTCTTCAGGTCCGGATGGTGCGAAACAGATAGCCTATAGTGATGCAGGAGGTGAATAGAGGTGGTTGTTCAGCTTAGAAATGCTTGGATAATGGTGAATTCTCAAACTGCCATGCGAGCTCAAGGTTGCAACAGTTGGATTTCTTCAAGATTCTTCCAGTGCTAGCTTCAAACAATTCTTCCAATCCACCTGCAGATGAAGATCAGTACAACAAGAAGCAGAAAGAATCAAGAAATTCGATCCAAAAGGTGAAAAAAGTGTGAAGAGAATTTGAGAGAATTGAGAGAATTTGAGAATTTTGTGATTTGATCTGAAAATGTGAACGTGGATCTGAACTTTCTGTTATGATTAGGACTATATAGTCCTGTTAATCCAATGCCTTAATCATGATTAGCACAAATTGGAAGTGATTAGCAAGTTGCACATGTTATGCATTTTGGCCAAATTGCCCTTTTGCCCTTGTAGCCAATGGAACAGTCAATTCTCCTTTGAAGCAAGTCATAAATCATGTTTAGAAGCTATTCAAATTGGTTTGGCATGAAAATTCCATGTATTTTTGAAAATGGCCTTTTTTCCCACTAAAATTTAATTAGTTCACTTGAAAAATGACCTTTTTATGTGAAGATTTTTGATGAAATGTGATGATGCATTATGATAGTACATGTCAAATGGGATTTGCTCAAAAAGGAATCACCCAAATTGGCCAAATGGTTTGAAAGTTATGCCACTTTGAAATTCCAAAATTCTTGAAAATGATTTGACCATAACTTGCCAACCACACATGAGAAATGAGTGTTCTTGGACTTTTTGGAAAGGCAAGAGCAAGATCTTCAACTTTCATGTTGGACAAATTTTTATTTGAAGCTTTCTTGGACATGTAATTTTGAGGAGAATGACTTTCCATTTTGGGCAGCTGAAAATTACAGGTCATTACTATTTTGGGAAACTTTTTGTCTGACCTCCAATTCCTCAATGATGATGTTTGAAATGTTATATGAGGCTTATATGGACATGAATGAGACCTCTCAAACCATCTCACACCTTCCAATCCCTGATTAAATATACAGTTGACCACAGTTGACTTTGCTAGGGTTTTGGTTGACTGAGCCATGCTTTGATGAATTTCAAGCCTCTTTCTCTTGAGATCTTGATTCTAAATGATGTCGCAACTCATATGAACTCTTGATGAATGATCATGGTGCCCAAATTCTTCAAGAATGGCCACCATCCACTGCTCAATGAATGATTTGACTGTTTTGACCTAGTTTGCTTCATCTGCAAGAAACAAGGTTAGATGACAATATTTTTGTACTTTTGGTTAGTAAACAAATGAAAAGCAATGATATACAAATGCAATACATGCTTGGTGATCAAGAACCACACTCACAAGGTACCCACCCACTAGGAGGCAAGCAAAGGTGCACAAAGATCCTTGAGGCAATGATATGATATGATATGATGCCATGAGGGATCTTAGGGACAAAATTGGGGTCTTACAATGTGGGACCTACCTCAAGAAACAGAAGAAAAGTCTTGCTGCTACTTGGTCTGATGAAAGTGAAACAGAAGGAGAGTCTGCAAATCTGGTGATTGCCTTTACTGGAAGATGGGGTTCTGATGAAGACTCTAGTGATTTGATGAGTTAGCAACTACCTATAGAAAGTTGTGTTACAGAAGTGAAGAAGTGTGTTAACAAGTGGAAAATCAGAAGAAATTGATAACACAATTGGAGGATGAGAAGACAAAACACTTGGAAACCATCTCTAAGTTGAAGATTGAAGCAGTGTTCTTGAACTTCAAACTGGATGAGATGACAAAGTATGTCAGAATGCTAAACAATGGATCTGACACCTTAGACAAAATCCTCCAGACTGCAAAAATGGCAGGAGACAAGTCTGGCCTTGGGTTCAATGAATCCAAACCTGAGTGTAGTCACATTGGTAGCAAATAAAAGATGTCACATTATGTGTCACAACATCATAAGGAAAGACAACATAAAGAAAAACACCAAAGATGGAGATGTCATTACTATGGAAAATTTGGCCACATAAAACCATTCTGCTTTAAGTTGTATGGCTATCCTAGTCCTTCTCATCATCAACCTAGACCCAAACACCACATCCTTGTCAACAAAAAACAGTGGGTTCCTAGGACTGGTGCTACTAACCTGATAGCTCACACTTCCTTCAGAGTTTCAGCCAAAGAAGACTGGTATTTTGACAGTGGATGCTCCAGACACATGACTGGAAGAAAAAACCTGCTAATTGACCTTCATCCTCATGCCACCAGCTATGTAACCTTTGATGATGGAGCAAAGGGTGAAATCAAGGGGATTGGAAAGCTAAACTACCATGGAGTCCCTAACCTTGACAATGTGCTGCTTGTTAAAGGACTGACTGCAGACCTAATCAGCATCAGTCAACTGTGTGACCAAGGTCTAAATGTAAACTTCACAAAAACTGAATGTCTGATTACTAATAAAGAAAATGAAGTGATCATGAAAAGAGTCAGGTCTAAGGACAACTTATATATGTGGAGTTCTCAAGAAACTGGTTATTCATCAATGTGTACTCTAGCCAAAGAAGAAGAAGTGAAGCTATGGCATAAAAAATTGGGCAATCTGCATCTTAAAGGAATGAAGAGGATTATATCTGTTGAAGCTGTAAGAGGAATCCAAAACTTAAAGATTGATAAAGGAAGAGTTTGTGGGGAGTGTCAGATTGGAAAACAGACAAAGATGTCACATCAGAAGCTCAGACATGACACCACTTCCAGAGTGCTGGAACTTCTCCACATGGACTTGATGGGACCTATGCAGGTGGAAAGTCTTGGTGGGAAAAAGTATGCTTATGTGGTGGTGGATGACTTCTCCAGATACACCTGGGTCAATTTTATAAGGGAAAAATCTGATGTATTTGAGGTATTCAAAGATCTTTTCCTAAGACTTCAAAGAGAAAAAAAAAGTCAGGTTATCAGAATCAGAAGTGATCATGGGAAAGAATTTGAGAACAATGAATTTTCTGGATTCTATTCATCTGAAGGAATTAGTCATGAGTTCTCATCTCCCATTACCCCTCAACAAAATGGTGTGGTAGAAAGGAAAAATAGAACTCTCCAAGAATCTGCCAGAGCTATGATTCATGCTAAGAAATTGCCCTACCACTTCTGGGCTGAAGCAATGAACACAACCTGCTATGTTCACAACAGAGTAACCTTGAAGAAAGGGACTCCTACTACTTTATATGAAGTCTGGAAAGGAAGAAGACCTACTGTCAAATACTTCCACGTGTTTGGTAGTAAATGTTATATCCTGACTGATCGTGAACAAAGAAGGAAGACGGATCCGAAGAGTGATGAAGGAATATTTCTGGGTTACTCAACAAACAACAGAGCATTTAGAATCTTTAATTCCAGAACAAAAGTAATGGTGGAATCTATCAATGTTGTGGTTGATGATCAACAAACTGATGTCACAGACGATGTTGAGACATCTCTAAATGATGCCCCAGCTGATTTCCCAGACAAAAGTAATGAGAGTGAACTCACTCAAGCTGAACCTGAAGCTGACAAAATTAATAAGGGACCCTCTATCAGAATTCAGAAGGATCATCCTAAAGATCTCATTATAGGAGACCCAAATAAAGGGGTCACAACTAGATCAAGGGAAGTGATCTCACATGGCTGTTTTGTGTCCGAGATTGAGCCCAGGAATGTCAAAGAAGCCTTAACTGATGAATTCTGGATCAATGCCATGCAGGAAGAGTTAGGCCAATTCAAGAGGAATGAAGTATGGGAACTGGTTCCAAGACCTGAAGGAATAAATGTTATTGGAACAAAGTGGGTTTACAAGAATAAATCTGATGAACAAGGGGTGGTTACTAAAAATAAAGAAAGATTGGTAGCACAAGGATACACTCAAGTTGAAGGATTTGACTTTGATGAAACATTTGCCCCTGTAGCTCACCTTGAGTCCATTAGACTATTGCTTGAAGTGGCATGTATTCTGAAGTTTAAACTGTTCCAAATGGATGTAAAAAGTGCCTTCTTGAATGGTTACTTAAATGAGGAAGTGTATGTTGAACAACCTAAAGGGTTTACAGACCCAAACCTTCTAAAGCATGTGTATAAGTTGAGGAAAGCCCTCTATGGTTTGAAACAAGCTCCTAGAGCTTGGTATGATAGACTCATAATGTTTCTCATTGACAATGGATACAGGAAGGAAGGCATTGATAAGACCTTATTTGTTAAAGTTGAAGGAGGAAAACTCATGGTGGCTCAGATATATGTGGATGATATTGTGTTTGGTGGGATGTCAAATAAGATGGCCGAACATTTTATTAAGCAAATGCAGTCTGAATTTGAAATGAGCCTTGTTGGAGAGCTGCCCTATTTTCTTGGGCTACAAGTCAAGCAGATGGAAGATTCTATCTTTCTATCTCAAAGCAAATATGCAAAAATATTGTTAAGAAGTTTGGCATGGAGAATGAAAGTCACAAAAGGACACCTGCTCCTACTCATCTGAAAGTCTCTAAAGATGAAAATGGTGTTAGTGTAGATCAAAGTCTTTACAGAAGCATGATAAGAAGTCTGCTATATCTCACAGCAAGCAGACCTGACATTGCTTTTGCTGTAGGTGTTTGTGCTAGATATCAAGCTGAACCAAAAGTCAGTCACATAAACCAAGTGAAAAGGATCCTGAAATATGTCAATGGCACTAGTGACTATGGGATGCTGTACACTCATGGATTTGGATCTGTGCTGACTGAATACTGTGATGCTGATTGGGATGGAAGTGCTGATGATAGGAAAAGCACATCAGGAGGATGCTTCTTCTTGGGGAACAATTTAATATCATGGTTTAGTAAGAAACAAAATTGTGTGTCTCTGTCCTTTGCTGAAGCTGAATACATAGTAGCTGGAAGTAGTTGTTCTCAACTGGTACGGATGAAACAGATGCTGACTGAATACAATGTCGCGCAAGATTTCATGACATTGTATTGTGACAACCTGAGTGCTATAAATATTTCTAAGAATCCTATTCAGCACAACAAGACAAAACATATTGATATTCGTCATCATTTTATTAGAGAACTAGTGGAAGATAAAATTATAGCCCTAGAGTATGTTGCTACTGAATGCAGTTAGCTGATATTTTTACAAAGGCCTTCGATGCAAATAAATTTGAATCTCTAAGAGGGAAATTAGGGATTTGTATTTATGAGAATTTGTAGCAATTAATTTGGAGTGGAAAAGGTAATAAAATTATTGTCTTCTTACTTAAAATAAAGTGCCACATTTATGGTAAATCATCACCTAGTATTGGAAATTCCATATATTGCCTTTTCACACGCAACCTCTACTTAAACATTTCCATCTTCCCGCGACTTCATCAAACTTCTCTACTAGGGAAACTAAAACCTTTCCACAAAATCAACAAGATGTCATAACATCCAACACCATCTGGTTCTAAAACTACCAAACCTACTCACAAGGATAGAACGCCTTCAATGGACTTTCTAGATGAAGATATTTTAGACGTGATTCCCCTGTCTGTCATTCCAGGCGAAGCTCCTGACTCCAACCATCCCATGGATGCTTCAACCACTGCATGCCCTACTCAAGGTAACAATTTTAATATCCCTTCCAGCTCTACTCATACCCCTAGTTCTAAGGATGACATGCATCACACTGATCGTGTCATAAGAAACCTAGTCACTAGGATTCTCAATGAAGGACATTCTTTAAAGGGAGTTTCTACTCCTCTATCAAGAAGGGAACCCTCTCCTGAGGTTGGACCTCATAATGAGAAGGATGATGATTCCTCTAGGTCTGAAAAGGATATGGCTGCTGAAGGTTTGTGCTATTTAGGGAAAACTGTGTCTGGTAAGAAATCTGTGGCATCACCTACTGCCAATGCTTCACAATCTAAGAAGCATGATTCTGCAAAGAAGGTGATTGACCTAGAAGATGATAGTTCGAATGATCAAAATGATATCTTGCTTCATCACTTGAAGCCTAGTGTGGCTAAGAGGATGAAGACTAGAAAAGGTAGGTCTGTAGCTGAAATGATGTCAGCCAAAACTGCTAAGAAGACTATTGGTGTGGGCCCCTCAAAATCTTGGAGCAAAGTTGAGGTGAAGAAGAGGAATGTGAGAGAAATTTCTGAGTCAGATGAAGATGTTAAAGAAGATGTCCCTGACATCTCCCCTGTCAAGAGGATAATTGTTAAGAAGTCCCCTATAAAAGTTGTTGTTGTACACCTGGATAATATTTCTTTCCATCTTGAAGATGGAGTAGCAAAATGGAAGTTTGTAATCCAAAGAAGGGTGGCGGTGGAAAGAGAATTAGGCAAGGATGTTGTGGAGGTCAAAGAGGTCATGGACCTGATTAAAAATGCTGGATTAATGAAAACTGTTGCTGGGTTATCTCAGTGTTATGAAGGATTGGTTAAAGAATTTATGGTCAACATTCCTGAAGACATTGCTGATAAAAACAGCAAGGAGTTTTGTAAAGTGTTTGTAAGAGGGAAGTGTATCACATTTTCTGCAACTGTGATTAATAAGTTTCTAGGAAGAGGTACAGAAGGTGCATGTGAACTGGAAGCCACAGACAATGAGGTTTGTAGGGAAATTACTGCAAAATAGGTAAAGGAGTGGCCTAGCAAGAAGCATCTCCCTGTTGGGAAGCTGACTGTGAAATATGCTATATTGCACAAGATAGGGTCAACAAATTGGGTGCCTACCAACCACATCTCTACAATTTCAAATGCCTTTGGAAGGTTCATCTTTGCTGTTGGAACCAAGTTGAAAGTTGATTATGGTAGATTTATGTTTGAACAAATTGTCAAACATGCTTCTACAAATGCAGTAAAGCTGGCCATAGCTTTTCCCTCAATGATTTGTGGGATTATCCTGAGCAAACACCCTGGAATTCTGAGCAGAAATGATCTTCCTAGTAGAAGAAAACCTCCTCTATCAGTTAACTACAAATTGTTTGAAGGCAGTCATGTCGAAGACATTGTCATGACATCTGCTGTGAAAAAGCCAACCTCAAAAGGCGGCCTTATTGCTGAGCTGAAAGAAACTTGTAAAGAATTGGATACTGGGATAAGGGTAGCAACTACCAGGAAAGAAGCTTTGGAGGCTCTAATTGAAAGTTTGGAGCAAGCTGATAGAGAGAATGTTGGACAAGCCAAGGAAACAGAAGCCCAAACCTCTAGTGAGAGGTCTGAATCTAAAGATGAAACAAGTGGCAGTTCTGGTTCTGATGCTGATGAAGATGCAAGCTCCTCTGACTAGTTTTGTTGAAGTTGTCCCCCATTCTTCTGATGGTGTGCTGTGATGGATGTTCTTTTGGTGGTTCTTTTGGAAATCTTGTTCTGCTGCCTTGATGTATTTTTCTGGTTTTTTTTTGGATTTTTTGGATTTTATCTCAACTTGTATAAAGATGTGTTTGTTCCTGGATCTGTACCATTAACAATCTGCCTTGACATTCTGTTTGACTAATAGACATTTATTTTGTCTCTTTGGTCTCTTTTGGCTAAAAAGGGGGAGAAGTAGCTAAAGTAGATATGCTATACTATATATAGATGATGTTGGAGATAATCTGTTTACTACAGGTGTTGTTGAAGGTGATGTTCTGTATGTTACAGGTGTTGTTAGAGGGAGAAGTGTTATGTATGTGTTGAGCAGACTAGTGCTAGCTGGAGGGGGAGGTGGAGCATAAGCACATGTGTGTTTTATTACTTTTGCTGCTAAACTGATACTGTGATTATTCTCTTATGAAACAAATGATCTGATGTATGTTTTAGCCAAAATTTGCCAAAGAGGGAGTTTGTTGGTTCTATATGTTGGCACCAATTTTGGTAAAACCTAGAGTTTTCACAAGTTGTCACAAGTGTTGTCTTGACATGAG
The DNA here is from genome assembly GCF_024323335.1 of Lathyrus oleraceus. Taxonomy (NCBI): domain Eukaryota; kingdom Viridiplantae; phylum Streptophyta; class Magnoliopsida; order Fabales; family Fabaceae; genus Lathyrus; species Lathyrus oleraceus. Next base: position 184,390,190 of record NC_066585.1, read on the forward strand.
ATAACAGGTTCCTGCAGGGTGTTTAAAATATGGTTCTGCAGGATTTAGCTGAGATGTCAAACCCGATGTCATGACATTTGTTTACAGAACATTCAGTCTGAATGTTATGTATTTTGTGATTGTGCATTTTATGCTAATCTATGTGTGATTGATATGAAGATTGAACGCGCCATTCAATCAGTAACTAAAACTAGATTGATTTATTTTCCAACAAGATATGATTAGCTGTCATAAGAAGATACGAATGGAAAATAGTTTTAGGGTTTTATGATGTCCAAGCCTAGTCAAACGCTTCTATATAAAGGGCATGGAAAATCTGGTTTTAACACACAAGAAATAACGAACGAAATAGTGAGAGAGAATAAGGGTTTTAGTCTTGTGTGAGCGTGTGTATTGTGAGCCATTCATTCATCCATTGATGATTGAATTGAACTGACTTTTGAGTTGTAATTTGTCCACTCTAAGCTTTGAAGCATGAGTGTGTGTTTACTTGGTTGAAGCTTTTAAGCAAGATCAAGTATGTGCTTTTGAAGAGTGTCTTCTTTCATTGTAAAATTTGTTTTTACATCACTGCTGTGATTGAGGGGGAGTGAGTAGGATCTCTTATCTAAGAGTTCTTAGGTAGAAGTCACACAGGTAGAGATTAGGTGAAACGACTGTAACTTGAAGTTGTTTACTGAGAGTCTTTGAACTAATTTTGTTTAGTGGATTTCCTTCCTGGCTTGGTAGCCCCCAGACGTAGGTGAGTTTGCACCGAACTGGGTTAACAATTGCTTGTGTCACTTGTACTACTGTTCTTTATCTTTTATCCTGTTTATATTGTTCAAATATTAGTGTCGTGACATTACCTTCGACATCTCATATCTGATACTAGAATTTCAAAACCCAAATTCCCTTGGACATTTTGAATTAGGCAACACACAATGCACAATTATATTAATCTTGAAGAGCAAGGCATCAAATAAAGATAGCCACTTCCAAGATTTAGCCACTCCCATGATCTTCTTCAAATTAGCCCATGTAGTAGATGAATTCCTCAAGTCACAGGTTCAAAACAATAGCTTCACAATGATCATGTTGCAGATGAACTCAAAGGGATCTTCAAAGATGTATCAGATGAAGTTTCAAATTACAAGCACTTGGTTATACAAATGTTGGCATTGGCCAAATCCTTTAGCATAGGGAGGTTGCCTAGATTCTAAGTCCAATTTGTCCAAGATCAATTCAACAGTCCACACAATTTTTTTAGGGTTTTTTTGTTCATATTATGTACATTAATGGTCAAAAACCAGACAAACAAACAAAATATACACAAGCAAGATATATCACACAATATGGTCCAAATGGACAAAGTAAAAATTGCACTAACATAAACAATTAGAATGGTATGAATAATGGAAAATGATTAGAACTCAAAAATTAAAGTGCATTAAAATAAAGGACTTGAAATTAAATGTTAGTTGTTAATGAGTTAGAAGTTAGTATTGTTTTGCTTTTGCTTTTCATTTTAAGTAATTCTTTGGAGAACACCCAACCCACTTATCACAAACATGGATCCTTGAGCCAAGACATCTTCCAAAGGAAGGAAAAAAGGCCAAGTTTCCACACAATATCATGAAAGAGGGGAGACTTACAATCTCACTAACTAGAATGCTATGCCTTTTGTGTAAAAAATTTAGCGCTATGTTAAGCAATCGTAATTGGACTTATGTAGAAGTCACAACTATTAGAGGTCGGACAATAGAATTTTGATGTTAATGCATGTTAGAGACATAGTATAATGGACTATGCTCATGAAACATACCACACACAAAAAGAATATGCAAAAGAGGTGACCTAGTCTTATCCATACTTATGTTGATTATGCAATCAACTAGTCTTAGGACTTAGAGATATCATAGGCCAAATGAAATGAATGCATAAAGAAGGGGAATTAGATGAAGAGGGAAGAGAATGAATCAAAACTCAAATTGGTCAAAGGAGGACTTTTACCAAATTAATATTATTCATTCATTTTGGAAGATGGAATGTACATTCCATCAATCCCCTAAATCCAATGATATTAACTTAACAAAGTCAAATCAACCTTGAGCAAGGCCCAACAACATAAGTCAAACTTACACAAATAATCACAAGAGGTAAACACAATTATTTGGCATTTATTCAAATTAAAAAAAATACTAAAATAAGGCATTTAAATTAAATATGGTTTGCCAAATTCCTAAAACCTCATCAGAACACCAATGAAATGGCCATGAGATTTATCATTGGACAAACAAGGTCAAAGGACCTTGGAGAAAAAATTTCATAATTTTTAAAGACTTAAAAGTATTTTTAAACAATTAAAAATAATCACAACATCAATTAAATCATGAAAAATATTAATAATGATAAAAAAAAATAATTTTAGTTCAGAATATGAAAGAGGAATTTATTTAAATTTTTTTTGGTGAAACTCTCATATTTTTTGGATCAGTATTAAAATTAATATGAATTAATGAAAATCAAATGAATTAAAACAAAAATAAAAAAATCAAAAAAACGTGAGCCACTTGATCTCCCCCATTGATTGAGGTGGCAGATCAAGTGGACACAAACGTGCTTTCCTCAATAGACTTAAGTCAATGCGCTGCAAGGATGGTAATTAAAACCAACGCGTGAGATTAAAACAATTCAAATGAGATCAATGGCTCAGAACCTGTTCATCACACCACCGGCGCTGGACCTCCGGTCACCTTCTCAGGTAAGGTCCACCGGACAGGTTCACTCATCACCATCAAGAAAATGAAAAAGGAGGACATGATCTGAAAGAAAAGATGGGGTAAAGCACGAATCTGACCTCAATTTCAACTAACTCCAAATATATAAAAAAAATATGAGGAGTTGAATTTTGAGGTTTGTCAACTGAGTTACTTCGATTTGACCTCTAAGCAACTCAATCTTCTTGCCTACATTGGTAGAACTTCAGACAACCAAAGATCCAAGAGAGTTGAGTAGAGATAAGTGAGAATCGAAGAGATGAATTTTTCTGAAATTTACCTTCAATGTTGTGCAAAACTTGATGTTGCTTGCTTCAACCTTGATCTGGTCACACTTGAGAAGCTTGCGGGAGAGTTTTAGCAATGGTACAAAGCTTTGGATCCTAGAGTTCTTGAATCTCTAAACAGTGAGATTTAAACTCAATTTTCAAGTTGAAAATTCTCAGGTTTTCCTTTGAAATGTGAGGGTTTCAATTGGGGGGCTAAGCTGGCGCGCAAGGTATGTTTGAATTGAGCTCAGGGCCCTTGTATTTATAGCATTTGGGACTGATATTTGCACACTTGAAAATTTTTAAATTTGGATATTTCATGCACAAGCATGCATGGGCGTGTACAGGCCCATGAAGAAATCTATTTTGATCCATATCCAACTGTTCTGAAGTTCAAATGAGGCTTGAGTGGAAAGGCAATGATATGTAGAGTTTTGGACATTTGATTTTTTCCAATGATGCGGCTCTGTTAAAGCCATGCGAAGACCTAGCAAACATTATCCAAAATGCATGAACTTGGGTTCTTTGGAAAGCTTAGATCAAGGGGAACAAGTTTTATGTTGAACACTTTTTGATTTGGAGCTTGGGTCATGGTGAATTTGAAGGTGGAAGTTTGGAAATTTTAACATGTTGAAATTTTTTCTAAGTGTCAAGCCATATATCTCAATATTCCACCTTGCTTAACTTTTTATGTAAGCTTCAAATGAGAAAAGTGTCTTCATAAAAGTTGTATATCTTTCAAAGAAATTCAAAATAGTCACCAATTTCACGGAATTTGGATTTAGAATGGTAGAGTTATGCATTTTTGAAGTTTCGAAAAATCACTTGTTCAATGGTATAGGTCAAAAATGACCTATAATGTATCCTCATATCACATGGTCATAAACGTTGATTTAGCTCTCACTCAAAACATTAAAGTTAAATTAGACACATTGAATGTGATTGCAAAACTTGTAAATCTTTCATATCATAAAAATTGAGCAAGTTATGGCCTTGGGAAGTTGACTTTCAAATTAGGGTTTAGACAAAATGACCTACAATGTTTCAACATAGAAAATGATTTTCCAAGCAAAACTAGCTATAGGTCTAAAAATGAAAGTTGTTTGGAATGTTATTTAGAGTAACTTTGCTCTTGGAATATTTTTAATATGGTGAAACTTGTAGGAGATAGGGTCTAGGGAGATTCAGTTTTGATTAGATGAATTCATCTGGCCAACCACCATCAACCAACTTGCTAACCTTAAATTATTTTGACTTTATTGGCTCATGGTAGATCATATATGCACAAGATGATGAATTTTGAAGTGTCCCTTGAGGAATTTTATCAATTGGTGAGATAGCTTGTATGAGAAGTTACTCAAGATACCCAGTCAAACTAGGGTTTCCAAGGCAAATCACCTCCACACTCTTGAAGAAAACTTGATCAATATGACATGTAGAGATCAATGGGACTCATATATGATGCTTTGAGACATTGTGAATCAATCCTTGGTTGTGATTTTAGCCATGAGGGTCTTAAACCCTAGATATGAACTTGATAGATCAATGGGAACCATGCCCTTCCTACAAAAGAGTTAGGCAAATGAAAAAGACATATTTTTGGTATTTTGATTAGTTAAATGATAACATACAAGTATGATATAATCACATAGTGCTTGGTGATCTCTCCCAAAACAAACCCAATGAGAGAGGGGTAGGGAGGATGCCAAGGTATGATCCCAATGCTAATGCATATGATGAAATTGCATGAGGGATCTTAGGGTCAAAATTGGGGTCTTACAGCTGCCCCTATTTAAGCACATTATAATTGAGGAGGTGAAGGTTAAAATCTTTGACTCGACTCAGTAGAATGGGCTTAAATGATAACACATAGAAACAGATTTTGGTCCCTAAGAGACCTCATGATGCATATGGTATGAATGTAGAAGCAAATTCTTTATGGGGAAATGTTTCCACAAAGGAGAAGAAATCAGAGAGATCGGAAGTCTGCAGGAGTATAATGTATTTCGTAAGGAAAAATCACTTGGGAGACAGAGACTTTGAGGGGATAAAGGATGTTATGCGTAGGCCAGGCTACGACTTAAAACTGCTGGGGGACTAGAGGAATTCCATACAAAATGGAAAGACTCAGTCAGGGAAACAAAACATCTGCAAGGGAAACGAGTAAATCAGGATAAAACTGATGTACTTGAATCATGCAGGAAAAGCGATTTCACTAAGGAAATGCGCACTCAACTCAACTGGGGAGAAATAAACTTTAACACAGGAGGAGTAGAAATCTACTATCTACTACCTGTTACTAGGTAAGGAGATAATAAAGATCTGACAGAGAGAACATGCATCATCGGTTAGGATGAACATATCAAGGATGACTCACTGAGAACCACCAGGAGGGAGTATTCATTACCGATTACTGGGTAAGAATAGCCTTGCTGGGGAAAACTGCAGAAAATAGGATTTATAGATACCAGTTACTGGGCAGAAGACCAAGGATGAGAGTATCCATCATCAGTTAGGATGAACATATCAAGGATGAACTCAATAGGGAAGAAAAATCGTCATTTGTTAGGATGAACATATCAAGGATAGACTTACCTGAGAATTGTCAAGGAGGATATCCGTCATCGGTTAAGATGAACATATCAAGGATAAACCAACTGAGCAAAAAGTAGGAATTACATCTATTGAATGCTGGATAGAATACCATCAAAGAGAAAATCCGTCACCGGTTAAGATGAAAATATCAAGGATAAACTTTATTGAGGAGAGAAAATAGGAATTACATCTATCAGTTACTGGATAGAATACCATCAAAGAGAAAATCCGTCATCGGTTAAGATGAACATATCAAGGATAGACTCTGTGAAGGGGACAAAAGCAGGATTTACAACTATCGGTTACTGGGTAGAAGACCGCAAAGAGAAGGAAACCCGTCATCGGTTAGGATGAACATATCAAGGATTAACTCTCTGGGGAATAAAAATAGGGATTGCAACTACCTTTTTACTGGGTAGAATACCAAAGATGAGAATATCCGTCATCTGTTAGGATGAACATATCCAGGATAAACTCAGACAGGGGAGAGAAAGATATCCATCACCGGTTAGGATGAACATATCAAGGATATACATCCTAGGGAATAGATCCACTAGGGACTCTACTGAGGAGAAAAACAGGGATACTTTTGCCGGGTATTGGGCAAGAAGTAACAAACTGCGAACTAAAGAGAATATTACTAGTTACAGGGCAATAAACTCTTAGGAGACTCAAAGCATCTATCTAGGTAAGAGCTAGAAAGAAATGGTCAATCAAGATTCAACCCAATGAGGATATATCTCAAGGTGAGTAGTTCCATCCAGATAATCGACTAGGGAGGAAAAACTGAAATAATGATCATCCACGAGGAAATAACTCAGTGGGGAAAGCAGAAAGGTTAAAGTCTTTCTGCTTAAGGGGCCGACCTTCTATAATTGAGAGAGGACCGACACCGAACTTGTATGGGGATAAGGTACCTCCATAACAAAGCATAAGAATCTCAAACAATGATTCGGAAAATATGAATGATGCAAATATGCAGATATGAAATTATATGAGTGTATATGTATATGTATATATGATGATTATGCTGACGAAACTATCGTAAAGGATACAAAGGTGTCACAAAATTTGAATCATCAGTACAATCCTCGGCCAATCCAGAAAAAAGGGATAACTGCCGTAGAACAGAGAGATCAACATCCCAAAGGCTCAACCCTAGCTGGGGAAGGAGGAGATTCGCTGAGGAAAGGGAATGTTATCGAGTCTGCGGGGAATTTTAGGTCAACACCATATCACATGGGAGACAACCATACAGAGGATAACACAAATAACTGCTCAGAAACCAGGAGGAAACTCTGACTGGGAGCGAGTCGGATGGCGACGGGTGGAGAAACCAACGCGATCTAATGCGGAATTCAACTTATTCTGCTGAAGACCCAAAACCAAACATGCTGAAGAAAACACAAACTCTGCAGGGGGATACCGAAACTCTGTCGGGGATAAAACACAACTCTGCAGGGTACCGAATCAACTAACTCAACTAGGAAAATGTACGGGAGTTCCGCCGGGGATCAAACATACTGCAGGGGAACTGGATCAACAAACTCGGCTAGGGATACCCAAAAGTTAACTGCTTTGGGGAACCCTTAATGCTTCACACTTAAGACTTGCTGCTTTCGAAATGATGTCGATGTTTCTTTTTAATTGCTTTGAAAAGTTCTTGCTTTTATATATTTAAGAAAATGATTTTGATTAAAATTTTAATTTCAAAAATGATCATAATAAAATTTAAACTATTGGCTGAAGTAAAATAAGAGTGAAAAAAATTGGATAAAAGCTCAATTTTATTTAATAGAATGGTAGTCTGTAAATGACAAGATTCCATAGATTTTTTACAAAGTTGAAAATGGTAATTTCCATGGAAAAGGGTTACATTGAATAAAAATGACCACTAATCCTTCTACCAACTCTTGATGTCCGTTGTGCTTTTGACTGCTATCGGGGATGATGAATTGATGTCAGCCCTTGTGCTCAAAGATTCTCCAAAACTGGAAGATCAGCAGAATGCAGTTACTTGCCATAATCCCTAATTTTTGCATAAGTTACCCCAAGGTGGGGTACTCAACTTATCGGGAAATTATTTCTATTTTATGTCTCTAACTTTTTCCTGGATCGCCCTTTCAGGTTTTCAATCCATCGAGACGCTCATTTTTGCATAAGCCGCCCTTTCGGGTTCTCAACTTAGCGAGCTGTTATTTTCTTTTTAGGCGAAGTATTTCTTGACTGCATCTGCGTTCACAAGACGAGTGAACTCTTCACCATCCATAGTTGTAAGAATCAAACTGCCGTCTGAAAAGGCTCTCTTAACAACATATGGGCCTTCATAATTAGGAGTCTATTTGCCCCTAGAATATGGTTTGAACGATAAAATCTTCTTGAGCACAAGGTCACCTTCTCTGAACACACGAGGTCTGACCTTCTTATCCAAAGCTTTCTTCATCCTTTATTGATATAACTGACCATGACACATGGCAGTTAACCTCTTCTCTTCTATCAAATTCAACTGATCAAATCTGGTCTGACACCATTCAGCTTCAGTCAACTTGGCTTCCATGAGCATACGTAATGAAGGAATCTCAACCTCTACGGGGAGTACTGCTTCCATACCATAAATAAGAGAGAAAGGGGTTGCCCCTATTGAAGTGCGAATGGATGTACGATACCCGTGCAAAGCAAATGGGAGCATCTCATGCCAATACTTATACGTCACAACCGTTTTATGAATGATCTTCTTGATGTTCTTGTTTACAGCTCGAACAACCCCATTCATCTTAGGTTTGTAGGCAGAAGAATTACGATGTGAAATCTTGAAGACTTTGCCATGAGCTTCCACCATATTATTATTCAAGTTCGATCCATTATCAGTAATGATCTTACTTGGCACACCATAACGACATATAATCTGATTCTTGATAAACCTTACAACAACTTGCTTGGTCACATTTGCATATGATGCTGCTTCAACCCACTTTGTGAAGTAGTCAATGGCCACCAGAATGAAACGATGTCCGTTCGAAGCTTTAGGCTCAATCATGCCAATCATATCAATTCCCCACATGGAGAAGTGCCATGGAGAGGAAATGACATTCAACAATGTCGGAGGAACATGAATCTTATCTGCATAAATTTGACACTTGTGGAATTTCTTCACAAACTTGCAACAATCAGATTCCATTGTCAACCAATAGTAACTTGCTCGCAACATTTTCTTTGCCATTACATGTCCATTGGAATGAGTACCAAAGCTGTCTTCATGCACTTCAGTCATCAACAAGTCTGCTTCGTGCCTATCCGGGCATCTGAGCAGAACCATGTCGAAGTTTCTCTTGTACAGTATATCACCATTCAAGTAGAAATTGCTGGCTAATCTTCTCAAAGTTTTCTTATCTTTCAAAGATGCCCTAGACAGGTAAATCTGACTTTGAAGGAAACACTTGATGTCGTAATACCACAGCTTCTCGTCTTTGACTTCTTCAACAGTAAACATATGAGCTGACCTATCAAGATGCATCACGGACAAATTGGGAACCTTGTTCCAATACTTCACTATAATCATTGATGCCAACGTTGCAAGAGCGTCTGCCATTCGGTTTTCATCTCGAGGGATATGATGAAACTCAACTTTTGTAAAGAAAGTTGAAATCATCCTCGCATAATCTCTATATGGTATTAAACCGGGTTGATTCGTCTCCTATTCACCTTTGATTTGATTTACGACCAAAGCTAAATCGCCAAAGACATCTAAGTGCTTGATTCTGAGATCAATGGCCTCTTCGAGCCCCATAATGCAAGCTTCATATTCTACCATGTTGTTTGTACATTTGAAAGTCAGTCTAGCTGTAAATGGAAAATGCGTGCCTTGAGGAGTAATAATCACCACCCCAATGCCATTACCATATTGATTAACAGCTCCATCAAATACCATGCCCCAACGGGAACCAGGTTCTGGCCCTTGTTCAAGCAATGGTTCATCACAATCTTTCATTTTCAAGTACAAGATCTCTTCATTAGGGAAATCATACTGCATTGACTGATAATCTTCAATTGGTTGGTGAGCCAAGTGGTCGGCCAAGATACTACCTTTGATCGCTTTCTGAGATCGGTATTCGATATCATACTCTGATAACAACATTTGCCAACTGGCAATTCTCCCAGTAAAAGCAGACTTCTCAAATATATACTTGATTGGATCTATTTTGGATTTCAATCAAGTGAAAGAGAATATCGATCCAAAATGCATCGGAATTAAAAATTTCTCCTTTAGTGATCATTACGAATGGGCATGATCAGTGATAGAATCGTTACCTCTTGTGGCGATTGTAACCTTTGATACAAATCTACGGAGCGATCACGAACATTGAACGATGACAACGCCTCTGCTAAGTCCACACGAACAGATTTCTTCAATCTCAGAGCTAGCTGCTACGAATGAAGGCTTTGAGTGACAGAGAGAGAGAAACGAAATTGCAATTGCACAAATGCTTCTACACAAGGGTTCTATTTATAGAACCACTTCTGTGGGCTGCAAGCTAAAAAGCCCACTCATTTGTATGTGGCCCATATCTTATAATATGCCAAAATCACTTAAGCGCGTGGTACCTTACCATATTTCGATTCTACTTAAGTACACCGTACCTTACGATGTTCTACAATTCACTTAAGTGCACAGTACATTACGGTATTCCTTAGTTACTCTATCTCTCATTAATCCGTCCTTTTGTGTGTGACCCTGTAGGTTTTCGTAGCATTGGCAATTATATTAAATCACGTATTTAACATAATAAACAGTAAGCGGTATCTAGCAACACATCACTGCTACCCGAGACACGAAAATGTCATGTGATCTGACAAATCCTTTTATGATAATACTTATGTGTACAATTACCCTTTTGCCCTTATGTCTATATTGAACACAAGGCATATACCGTGTCATCCTTGTCCAGTTCAATATTAGGCCCATAGACATTTATCCTGTTACGCAGGATGGGAAAATTCCATCTAGGTCACTCATCTCCCTTAGCATTCTTTGTGGAGTACCCATCAATTGTCTTTATGGTCATCCAGTTACGGACAATGTTTGATCAGCAATAAGGCACTCGACTCTACATCTAGGGTCCATAGTGGTTTCAGGTCGAAGGGTGGTATACACCATTATCACCATGAGAATAACTTATGACACTTTGCATAACATTCTATATAGTATTCTCATTGCGGGTCAATCCAGTATAAATATTACTCTTAATATTCATACCTATGTTTAAGACTTGATAACTCCTTATCCATGATCCATGAGATGTGATCATCAGTCTGTATACATAATAGTCTTAATTCTTTAATGTTATCCTACTTCACAATAAAGCTCGACTACAGATACTTTAAGAATAATGTCCTTATGTTTAATGTGATCTCATGATTAAGTCACACTTGATATATTAAATGGACTAGCTATTCTAGTGACTTTATTAAACAAACATAATAAAGAAAAAGCCTTTTATTATTAATAAATAATTCGATACAAGTACAAAAAGTATTGGCCTCTAGGGCTTACAGCAACAATCTCCTACTAGCACTAGAGCCAATCAAGCATACCCCTAATGCCCATAGATCTAGTATGACCATCATGCTTCTGCTGCGCAAGAGGCTTTGTCAGTGGGTCAACAATATTTTCAAGTGTAGGTACTCTGCATATTTTCACATCTCCTCTATCTATTATCTCTCGAATGAGGTGATAACACCTAAGTATGTGTTTGGATCGTTGGTGAGACCTAGGCTCCTTAGCTTGTGCGATAGCACCATTGTTATCACAATAGAGACCACTGGGATCCACAATGCTAGGAACTATGCCAAGTTCACTAACGAACTTTTTGATCCAAATAGCTTCCTTTGCTGCACTTGAGGCAGCAATATACTCGCATCGGTTGTAGAATCAACAACTGTATCTTGCTTTGAACTTTTCCAGCTCACAGCGCCACCGTTTAAGCAATACACATAACCAGATTGTGATCTAAAGTCATCCTTATCTGTCTGGAAGCTAGCATCAGTGTATCCAATTACAACCACCTCTTCCTGACCTCCATATATCAAGAATGAGTCCTTAGTCTTTCTCAAATACTTAAGGATATTCTTGACAGCTACCCAATGAGCATCACCAGGATCAGATTGGTACCTACTCGTTGCACTTAAAGCATATGAGACATCTGGTCTAGTACATAACATGACATACATGATAGATCCTATTGCAGATGCATATGGAATCTTATTCATGTGATCCCTTTCTTCCTTAGTTAAAGGGGATTGTGTTTTTGATAGACACATGCCATGTTGCATAGGTATGAATCCTTTCTTGGAATCATGCATATTAAAGCGTCTCAACACTTTGTCTATGTACGTACTCTGACTTAGGCCAAGTAGTTTTTGTGATCTATCTCTATAGATTCTGATTCCTAATATATAGGCTGCTTCACCTAGGTCCTTCATAGAAAAGCATTTCGCCAACCAAGACTTTACTTGTTGCAGGGTAGGGACATCGTTTCCAATGAGTAATATGTCATCTACATATAATACCAGGAAAATGATCAGGCTCTCACTAACCTTCTTGTAGACACAAGGCTTATCTTTGTTCTTGATGAATCCATATTGTTTTACTGTTTCATCAAAACGAAGATTCCAGCTTCTGGAAGCTTGCTTCAATCCATAGATTGATCTTTGTAACTTACATATCTTTTGGGATTCTTCTGGTATGTCAAATCCTTCAAGCCGTGTCATGTACACATCCTGAAGAAGATTCCCATTAAGGAAAGCAGTTTTGACATCCATCTTCCATATTTCATAATCATGATATGCAGCGATAACAAGTAAAATCCGAACAGATTTAAGCATTGCAACTGGTGAAAAGGTTTCAGCATAGTCAACCCCATGAATTTATTTATATTCTTTTGCAACCAGTCTTGCCTTATAGGTATGTACCTTACCATCCATGTCAGTCTTCTTTTTGAAGACCCACTTGCATCCTATAGGGTTAACTCCTATAGGAGGCTCTACCAAGGTCCAAACTTGGTTTGTGTACATGGAATCCATTTCAGATTTCATGGCTTCTAGCCACTTCTCAGACTCGGGACCAGTTATGGCCTCTTGGTAGGTCACAGGCTCATCTTGATCCATGAGTAATACATCACCTTGATCAGTTATGAGATATCCATATCTCTCAGGTAGGTGACATATCCTGCTTGACCTACGTTGGTCTTGTTCTACTTGAGTAGGTTGCTCTTCCACAACTACTTGTGTTTCCTGCTCTAATTCCTCCATAGGTGTATCAATGCTCTGTGATTCTTGAATTTCTTCAAGCTCTACTTTCCTCCCACTGATTCCTTTGGAAATAAAATCCTTTTCTAGGAAAACTCTAGTTCGAGCGACAAACACTTTTCCCTCAAAAGGATTGTAGAAGTAATACCCTCTTGTTTCTTTAGGATACCCCACAAAGCATTTGTCAGATTTGGGCTCAAGCTTCGTTGAAATTTGTCGTTTCACATAAACTTCGCAACCCCAAATCTTCATGTAAGACATATATGGTTTCTTACCACTCCATATCTCATATGGTGTCTTCTCAACCTTTTTGGATGGATCACGGTTAAGTGTGTAAGCTGCTGTCAATAGTGCATGTCCCCAAAAGGAGTTTGGAAGATCGACGTGACTCATGGATCGGACCATGTCTAACAGGGTTCGATTTCTTCTCTCAGATACACCATTCCATTAAGGTGTTCCAGGAGGAGTAAGTTGGGATAGGATCCCACACTCTTTCAGATGTTCATCAAACTCTAGGCTTAAATACTCACCAACTCGATCTGATCAAAGAGTTTTAATATTCTTACCTAGTTGGTTTTGTACTTCATTCTTGAATTCCTTGAACTTTTCAAAGGACTCTGATTTGTGTTTCATTAAATACACATAACCATATCTACTGAAATCATCAGTAAATGTGATGAAGTACTGAAAACCTCATCTGGCTGGTATGTTCAGTGGTCTACATACATCAGTATGTATGAGGGCCAAACGATCATTAGCTCTTTCACCTTTTCCCGTGAATGGAGACTTTGTCATCTTTCCAATTAAACAAGATCTGCATGTCTCATGTGATTCATAATCAAAAGAGTCCAAGAGTCCATCTTTATGGAGTTTGGAAACGCGTTTCTCATTTATGTGGCCTAATCGACAATGCCAAAGGTAAGTTGGATTTAACTAATTAGGTTTCATCCTTTTAGTATTAATGTTATAAATAGGCATTTCAAGATTAAGGACATATAGTCCATTGTTCATTTGTGCAGTAGCATACAATATATCATTCAAATAAATTGAGCAACAATTGTTATTTATTATAAATGAAAAACCAAACTTGTCCAAACAAGAAACAGAAATAATATTCCTGCTAATTGAAGGTACATAATAACAGTTCTCTAACTGAATTATTAAACCACTAGGTAAAGTCAATACATAAGTTCCTACGGCTAAAGCAACAACCTTTGCTCCATTGCCAACTCGTAGGTCAACTTCACCTTTTGCCAAATCTCTACTCCTTTTTTGCCCCTGCACATTGGTACAAATGTGAGAACCGCATCTAGTATCTAATACCCATGATGCAGAAGTAGATAAATTAATTTCAATAACAAAAATACCTGAAGTTGAAGTCTCTACTCCATTCTTCTTATCTTCCAGGTACTCTGGGCAGTTTCTCTTCCAGTGTTCGGTCTTACCGCAATGGAAGAAGGTGCCTTTCGTTGCTATGCCTCCACTAGGCTTCAAAGCAGCAACAATGGGTTTGGGTTTGGAAACTTTCTTGCCTTTCCCTTTATCACCCTGCTTGGTGGGTCTTTTGTTCTGTCTCTTTCCATTTCCGATCATCAGAATGAACCTCCCTTTTGACTTCAGATTCTGCTCAGCAGTTCTTAACATGGCTAGCAGTTCAGGAAGAGATTTGTCCATATCATTTATATTGAAATTTAGGACAAATTGACTGAATCTATCTGGCAACGATTGCAAGATCAAATCAGTCGCAAGTTCCTTTCTGAGGGGAAAACCCAACCTCTCAAGGTTTTCCACATACCCAATCATCTTGAGCACATTGGGACCTACAGGGGCTCCCTCAGCTAACTTGCCTTGAGCACATGGATATTACAATTATCCCATCTCACCTTACTAATATAGAACATGCACCTCGCGTAGGCAAAACCTACATTATCCGATACTAGTCTTGATGAGTGCTAAAACTTGGAAAGCATAAACTTAATATTTAATTTGAGGGAATTTGCAATTATTCTGATCTCACCGGCTTATTTATCCTATAAATAATCTCTCACATGCATCAACATACATTCACATGCATTAACATACATAATGAAACAGTTATGGCCCCTAGCGCAATTGTTCTCCCAAGCCAATGAGATAACCTAAGCTATAACCTAATAGCGATCTAAGCTTCTCCAAGCAAGATCTTCAAGGTTGTCCTCCTTTGATATCGAATTCTTCTCTTTCTTCATAACATTACATTACATAAGATAAACTCATTTACATACGAGGGAATGAGATGAGAAAAGAAGTTACATTATGAGATTAAAAGAGAGGCACGACACGCAGGTCGTATTTTAAAAACCCAAAACAAAATAAAGGAAAACTAAGGCCATTACTGATCACTACAAGACAATAATAATAAACACATTATTATTATTAATTAAAACCAAATTAAATTTTGGCGACCGATCACACTACGCAGAGTTAGCCGGGGGTCCGCTGCCCGGTCAGTGGGACGGGGGTTCCGCTAACTGAAATTTTTAATGAACAATTCATTTGAAATCGACGTCGTTTTTCGCATCAACACTTGATACTTTAAAGTACAACTCTTGCGCAGTCACAACCCTAATCACATAACTATTTGACAACACAACCCTTGTGCTGTCATTAACCCTAATGCACCAACTTCAGACCGTCAAACACACCTTGATTGTTAATTCAGTATGATTCATCAACACATCATTGCTTCACCATACTAATGTCGGATCAAGAAGCAAACGACCATTGATCGCTCAAAGGAAAACAACCATTAAGTGTTTGAATGAACGAAATAGAAACAGTATATCATATATACCGTATTTTGCATCAGGATTACTTATATCACATGTATAACTTGATCAATCTCAATTGCATAACTTATGGACGATCATGTATCACTGCTTCACCATACTAATGTCGGATTCCGAAGCACAGTCAACATCAATCATCCAAATTGTACACACATGATTCCAAATTTAATTACTCGTTTATTCTTTGATTCATTCTGTCTTTTAATCGTATTAATACAAAAAATACAGAAAATAAACAGCTATCAGATGCATGGTTTCGTAAATGGCTCTGATACCACTGAAGGAGAATAGTGATCCAAAACGCAGCAGAATTTAAAATTTCTCCTTTAGTGATCATTACGAATGGCCATGATCAGTGATAGAATCGTTACCTCTTGTGGCGATTGTAACCTTTGATGCAGATCTACGGAGCGATCACGAACGTTGAACGATGACAACGCCTCTACTCAGTCCACACGAACGAATTTCTTCAATCTTAGTGCTAGCTGCTACGAATGAAGGCTTTGAGTGTGAGAGAGAGAGAGAGAAACGAAATTGCAACTACACAAATGCTTCTATACAAGGGTTCTATTTATAGAACCACTTGTGTGGGCTGCAAGCTAAAAAAGCCCACTCAAGTGTATGTGGCCCATATCTTATAATATGCCAAAATCACTTAAGCGCGTGGTACCTTATCATATTTTGTATTCTACTTAAGTACACCGTACCTTACGATGTTCTACAATTCACTTAAGTGCACCGTACATTACAGTATTCCTTAGTTACTCTATCTCTCATCAATCCGTCCTTTTGTGTGTGACCCTGTAGGTTTTCGCGGCATTGGCAATTATATTAAATCACGTATTTAACATAATAAGCAGTGAGCGGTATCTAGCAACACATCACTGCTACCCAAGAGACGAAAATGTCATGTGATCTAACAAATCCTTTTGTGATAATACTTATCTGTACAATTACCCTTTTTCCCTTATGTCTATATTGAACACAAGGCATATACCGTGTCATCCTTATCCAGTTCAATATTGGGCCCATAGACATTTATCCTGTTACGCAGGATGGGAAAATTCCATCTAGGTCACTCATGTCCCTTAGCATGCTTCGTAGAGTACCCATCAATTGTCTTTATGGTCATCCAGTTACGAACAACGTTTGATCAGCAATAAGGCACTCGACTCTACATCTAGGGTCCATAGTGGTTTCAGGTCGAAGGGTGGTATACACCATTATCACCATGAGAATAACTTATGACACTTTGCATAACATTCTATATAGTATTCTCATTGCGGGTCAATCCAGTATAAGTATTACTCTTAATATTCATACCTATGTTTAAGACTTGATAACTCCTTATCCATGATCCATGAGATGTGATCATCATGCTACACACATAATAGTCTTAATGCTTTAATGTTATCCCACTTCACAATAAAGCTCGACTATAGATACTTTAAGAATATTATCCTTATGTTTAATTTGATCTCATGATTAAGTGACACTTGATACATTAAACGGACTAGCTATTCTAGGGACTTTATTAAAAAAATATAATAAAGAAAAAGCCTTTTATTATTAATAAATAATTCGATATAAGTACCAAAAGTATTGGCCTCTAGGGCTTACACCAACACCAAGTGGTATGATTCAACATATACTAACGCAGACGCTTAGCAGCCCAAGCCAATGCGCAACAAGTTTTCTCAAGCATAGAATACCGAGTCTCACAGTCGGTGAACTTCTTAATGAGGTAGTAAATTGAAATTTCTTTCTTTCCAGTCTCATCTTGCTGACCAAGAACACAACCCATACTATCTTCGAGCACAGTCAAATACATGATCAACGGTCTTCCTTCAACATGTGGAGACAAAATCGGAGGCTCAAGCAGATACTCTTTGATACTATCGGAAGTTTTCTGACAATCTTCGGTCCAATCACAAGACTGATCTTTCCAAAGAAGCTTGAATATAGGCGCACATGTGGCAGTTATGTGTGAAATGAATCTGGAAATATAATTCAAGCGACCAAGAAAACCTCTGAATTGCTTCTCAGTTTTGGGTGCATGCATCTCTTGTATTGCTTTGACCTTGGCAGGATCAACTTCAATACCCTTCTCGCTGACAATAAAGCCCAACAACTTACCAGAACGAACACCAAAAGTACACTTATTGGGATTCAAGAGGAGTTTATACTTCCTCAAACGCTGGAATAACTTCAACAAATGCTCAACATGTTCCTCTTCATCAATTTATTTAGCAATCGTGTCATCGACATAAACTTCAATCTCTTTATGCATCATATCATGAAAAAGAGTAGTCATTTCTCTCTGGTAAGTTGCACCAGCATTCTTTAAACCGAAAGGCATCACTCTTTAATAGAATGTTCCCCCAGGTGTAATGAATGTGGTATTCTCCATATATTTGGGTGCCATCTTGATTTGATTATATCCGAGAAATCCGTCCATAAACGAAAAAAACTTTGAATTTAGCAGTATGGTCTACCAACATATCAATGTGTGGCAGAGGAAAATCATCTTTCAGACTGGCTTTATTCAAATCTCTGTAATCGACACACATGCGGACTTTTCCATCTTTCTTCGACACAGGCACAATATTGTCCACCCATTACAGATACTCAGCAGTCACGAGGAAACCGGCGTCAATCTGCTTCTACACTTCTTCTTTGATCTTCACAGTCATATCAGGATGCGTTCTTCTCAAATTTTTCTTAACTGGCGGGCATTATGGCTTCAAAGAAAATCAATGCTCTACAATCTCATAATCCAAACCATGCATAACTTGATAGGACCAAGCAAACACATCTGAATACTCTCGAAGAAGATCAATCAACCCCTTCTTGACATCTGGACACAGTTGAGACCCAATCTTGACTTCCTTCACATCATCCTCGGAACCCAAGTTGACTAGCTCAATCTTCTCTTCAAATGGATGAATGGTCTTCTTATCATGCTCAAGAAGACGAGACAATTTATCACTCACTTCTTCATCACTTTCCTCCTCGGCCTCAAACACAGGGAATTCAAAATTTGGAGAAGGAGAAGGATCATTGTATTCAATGGGGTTAGAAACCAACCTGCATAATGATTTGATATTTTGATTTTAGAGAAGTGAATTTGTGACCAAATATTATGCAGATGGACTATTATATTGTTTATTTATGTTTTTTATGATTACCATTTTCAGAATAAAGCAAAAAGTAAAAACAAAACATCATAGATGTGGATGAAGAGAATTAATTTCATTAATGATCAATCTAAAAATGCCCAACAATATTCACTTATCCCTTAGGCATAGGATAATGATTTTGAAAACATATCAAAGCAATTACTTAGATCGATGCAAAATAACAGGAACATCAACAGCAATCCAATTGTTGCAAGCCTTTCCATGCGTCACAAAATTGGTGCAGTCTTCCTCTTCGTCATCCTCTAGCACAACAACTAAGTGTTATTCATTGCCATGAATGAACCCTCTGCTATGGAAGCTAAGTTGCATATCCTCTGACCTTGCAGCTGATGAACCTCATTGAAAACCCATACCGGTTCTGCCTTTGTTGTTGAAGACCTCTACCATGCGCCCTTACTGGTCAACATTTCTTTCTTCAACAATCTTCTTTGCATCTTTTAATGGGGACATAGGTGCCCTAATTCTCTTTTTAGCAGCAATAGATAAGGCTTGGAACGGAGTTCCAACCTCATCCTCAGCTTCAACATAAGATAAAAAGGATAAGGGCTAACCAACACCGCTTTCTCCCCACCAACAATGACAAGCTTGCCATTCTTCACAAATTTGAGCTTCTGATGCAATGTAGAGGTAACAGCTCCCGCCTCATGGATCCATGGCCTTCCCAACAAGCAACTGTAGGCCAGGTGGATATCCATTACTTGAAAAGTAATTTGAAAATCACTCGGACCTATCTTAACTGGAAGGTCCACTTCACCAATAACTGTTTTGTGTGAACCGTCAAAATCTTTGACGATTACACCGCTATACCTCATAGGCGCTTCTTGATATGATAGCTTTGACAAAGTTGACTTAGGAAGCACATTCAATGACGACCCGGTGTCAACAAGCACATTCGACAAAGCATCATCGTTGCAATTCATAGAGATATGTAAAGCCAGATTATGATTTCTACCCTCTTCAAGGAGTTCTTCATCACAGAAACTGAGGTTGTTGTAGGAAGTGATGTTAGCTACAATATGATCAAACTGATCCACCGTAACATTTATGTTCTATTAATGCTTGCTCAAGAACTCTCTGCAGTGCTTCTCTGTGTGCTTCTAAATTCATAAGCAGAGACAGTACTGAAAACTTTGAGGGGGTTTGAAGCAACTGCTCCATCATATTAAACTCGCTCCTTTTGATAAATCGAAGTTCCTCATCATCATCATTAGTCTTCAAATCGCTAGATTCACCAGAATTACCCTTTGAAGCACTAACCGGATCTACAACAGGCACTTCCACCTTCTTACTGACAACTGATTCTTCTTTATCCTTTGGGAACACCGGCCCAAACACACAACCACTGTGGGTCACCTTGGTAACATCAGTAATGCTCACTACAGAAATGGTCGTAGGTAACAGGACCTCTTGACCATCTTTGATCATTGTAGCATTATACTGATATGGAACAACTTTATCAGATGAATACGGGACTGGGCCTGCTAACCGTATAACTAACGACGATACTGATTTGTTGCTGATGCTGTTACTATTACTGTTGTCGTACTAGATCACCAATCTCTCTAATTGCTTGGAAACGGGCACTATGACATTCACATCGTCATCTACATGACATGATTGAACAATCTGGATCATGCCTTCATCCATCAGTCGCTGGATGTCCCTTTTCACAACCTCATAACCTCTTGAATTAATACTGCAAACAACACAACCATCATGGTCATGCTCACAATCACTCACAATATAAATGTCCTTACGCATCTGCACCAAGGACCTTCAAATGAAATGAAGATAAAACACCTTAAACTCGCCAGGGAAACCATCCACCATGTTAACAGAAGAATTTTCATGAGCGGGCAATGGATTTGCTTTCACGTTCGGCGCACGGTCCTCAAAGGACACCATTCCACTCTTCATCATCTTCTGAACCTTATACTTGAGTGGGTAGCAATTTTCTATATCATGTTCGGGTGTTCCTTGGTGAAAAGCACAACGGAGTTCAGGCTTATACCACCATGGAAATGGTTCTGGAACTTACGGCTGGTTTCTTGGTTGAAGTAGGTTCTTGAGAACCAAAGACGGATACAGTTCAGCATACGACATAAGAATTGGGTCGAAAGAGACCTTCTTCCTCTCGAAGTTTTGTTGATGATGATTGTTGTTGGTATAGTTGTTATTGTAGGTGTTTGTTCGTTGTTGCGGTTGTTGCAGTTGACGTTGTTGTTGTTGAATTATTACTGATTGATTATTGGAAAATACTAGAATGACTGAAGATACTTGATGATGGTGTTGACGGGGTGGTTGATTTCTTCTGATCTGAGGCCTCCTTTGCCTCCCACTGGTTATTGCATTTGTTTCGCTCTCCTTCTTCTTCCTAAAGCTACTACCATACCACTTACTATACGATGCTTCATCTTTTGACAAACGTCCTTCTCGGACACCTTCCTCAAGCCTCATCCCCATGTTTACCATTTCGATAAAGTCACTAGGGGCATTAGCAATCATACGTTCATAATAAAATGAACTCAGGGTCTTTAGAAAGATCTTTGTCATCTCCTTTTCCTCCAAGGGAGGAGTGATCTGAGCAGCCAATTCTCTCCATCTTTGCGCGTACTCTTTGAACGTCTCTTTATCCTTCTGAGACATAGACCTCAACTGGTCTCTATTAGGTTCCATATCCATATTCTACTTATATTTCTTGACAAAAGCCTTTCCCAAGTCATTGAAAGTGCGAATGCTCGCACTGCCCAACCCCATATACCAACGAAGTGCAGCACCGGTCAAACTATCTTAGAAATAGTGAATCAAGAGTTGATCATTGTCAGTTTGGGTAAACATCTTGCGGGCATACATCACTAGATGACTGAGCGGACATGTGTTCCCTCTGTATTTTTCAAAGTCAGACACTTTGAATTTCACCAGAATCTTCACATTCGGCACCAGACATAGCTCAGCAACACTTTTCCCAAACAAATCCTTACCTCTCAACGTCTTCAATTCCTTGTGCAGCTCAAGAAACTGATCTTTCATTTCGTCCATTTTCTCATAAACATTCGGACCCTCAGACGACTCAGAATGATAAATGGTATCTTCTACACGAGGCAAGGTGTGCACAATGGGAGGTGGCACAAACATGATCGGGCTAGATGCCGGCATGGAAGCAAAGGTAGAGGCAAAACCTTCAGGCATGAAGTTCGGCGGCATTCCTCACGGGATCCCGGCATACATAGCAGGTGCAAAGTGAGCGGTAGCAGCAGACATGGTAGAGGTAGCCACCTCTGAAATAACAGTCCTCTGAGGAGGAGGAGTTGCAGGCATTGGAGAAGATTGACTCTGAGAAGCCAACACTGACTCCATCATGGATGTCAGTCGAGTGATCTTGTCCTTCAACTCCCTGCTCTCTTGCTACAAGTGTTCCATGATTCTCAGATGATTAGTGTGAGTGTTGTACCGATGAGTCAGCTTGGCTAAAGCACAGAAGAACACCAATGAGACATCTAGCGAAAGAGAAACCTGCTTTTGCAAATGATGCATGAAATGCAATGCTTGTTTGTTTATTTTTATTTTCAAGGAACTTACTATATCATTTGCAAATATATATATATATATATATATATATATATATATATATATATATATATATATATATATATATATATATATATATATATATATATATATATATATAATTGCAACAAGTTGATATGACCAAAAATCTCTTTTTATTTATATAATTGGAAGGATTACACTGAGTATAATTTCAGAAACCAAATGAAAAAATACAAGAGAAAAGGAGACTAGTCATCCTAAGGATCCCTAACAACAACGTCAGAAGATCTGAGTGTAGGCGTGTACTTCCTTTGAATGCGTCAAATCTCGGTCTCGAAAGAAGCCTTCATCTGAGTCTTCTCGAGGACAAGCTGATCAACAATCTTCTTCCAAGCAACGGAAGGCTGAGACATGCTAGAAGATGAAACCTCCGGCTCTCTCTGTCTCTTTGTCACTCGGTCTTCAAGTAGCTCAATAAGTGCATCTTTGTCCTT
Source organism: Lathyrus oleraceus (assembly GCF_024323335.1). Classification (NCBI taxonomy): domain Eukaryota; kingdom Viridiplantae; phylum Streptophyta; class Magnoliopsida; order Fabales; family Fabaceae; genus Lathyrus; species Lathyrus oleraceus. The sequence goes on from NC_066585.1 coordinate 184,413,189, forward strand.
AGACTCCAACTGCAACTCCTCATGCTTCTTGCTCAAAGCATGCAAACATTCTTCCCACATATCCTTCTCTTGCTTCATCTTGGTGAGTGCGTCTTCCAACTCCTTTACATCTTGGTTAGGGAGAGTTAATGGTTCAACCACAACCATAGACTTAGGTCTTTCACAAAGATAAGGCATCTTCAACTCCAAAGCTCTCTTCTTCACCCAAAGAGTGTAAGCTTCCAAAGCTCCACAATTGCACGGATCAAGCTCGGATCTTTGTTTCCTATGCACATTATGTCAAGCATGTAAAATCTTTTGCTTCAAATGTTGGGGATCTTTACCCTCTTGATAGAAAAGACCTTCTAACAACATGTTATTAGGTTTTTCTCTCAAGGGGAACCTAAGTTGACGACGAGCCAAAGCAGGATTGTAGTTAATTCCTCCTTGTGTACCAATGAGAGGCACATTAGAGAATTCACCATAACTGTCAATAATATCTAAACCTCTCAAAGAAGGATCATACCAAACTATATTATCATTAGTGAGAGACATAAGTCTCTGAGAGCACCGTAGACATTGTTTGTTCACCACAAAAGCAGGTGTCGAAGGCAAGTGCAAAATAAACCACTTGTACAGAAGAGGAATGCAACAGACAATAGTTCCACCACCCTTAGAATTCCTTAGATGCAAAGAGAAGTACATATCACCCAACCGAGTAGGCACAAGATTCCCAATCAAGAAAAGTCTAATGGCGTTAACATCAACAAAACCGTCAATGTTAGGGAACAAAGCTAATCCATAGATGAGCAACACAAAGATAGCTTCAAAAGCATCCATACTACCGGCTTGAGCAAAAGCAGTAGCTTCCTTGATGAGGAAATCAGATGGCAACCCAAGCAATCCTCCTTTCTTCACCCAATGAGCCCCTATCTCAGACTTCTTCAAGTGAAGAGCTTCAACAATAAGATTAGATCGGGGAATATCTTCCAACCCACTAAAAGGCACCTTACTAGAAATAGGTATTCCCAAGAGATGGGCATACTCCTCCAATGTAGGCACAAGCTAATAATCTGGGAAAGTGAAGAAACGGTAGAGAGGATCATAGAACTGCACTAGCACACTCAAGAGTCCTTCAACCACATCAGCAGACAAGATAGACAAAAGCTTCCCATGACATTGTTTGAAGTCCAAGGGATCTAATACAAAAGAGGCTAGCTTCCTTTACTCTTTCAAGTCGGGACATCTGAAACTGTACTTCTTAGTGTTCCTTCGTCCACAATCCATGGTCTGAAAAATATTTGCAAATAATACCTCAGTTCCTTGAAATTTTCGTGTGATAAATGTCATGATGCGTATGAATGCATGAATGCAATAATCATAAATAAGGGATCACACACAAGGCAAGCAAATAAAGGTCAAGGGTTGAATCAAGTCATTGTCAAGATCAATCAACCATTTTTGTGGATTATGGTTTACACCCTATCAACACCCAAGTTCCATTGATATTGACAAGACTTGATTGGATCAACCAAAAATCAAGGGTTTGTTGTGAGTCACGAGCATGGAGTATGGGTAAGAACCATCCCAAAAGAGTGAACTAAAGATAAAAACCAGTAGATCATGTTCTAAAAAGTTCCCAGAGTCTTAATTCCATCTATCGAATATTACAGGTTAAGATGACTGACTCATCGACCCATAATATTCTTAAGAGAAACTCGTCTGAGTGTAGTATCGCGTAAGTGTTCTATGGTCCTCAGCTTCTCGGACCCAAATTAGAGATAATAATGCCTAACCACAAATACTTGTATGACATTTCCAAATCTGAAAGAGTCTCCACTGAGCAAATGTATCTCAAGCCAACTTGTTAAGGACTACTCCACACAAGTCGAACATGACTATACCATCCTCCTATCTTAATTGCACTCAAGTTTGGGTTAGAACTTATCTCACCACTCAAAGATCACCAAGCACAACAAGCAAATTATATCATACAAACAAATATACATACATCACATATATACAATTATATACACACAAAAAAGTAGGCTAAACCCACTGGAGACTACTCCCCAGCAGAGTCGTCACTTAATTTCTGTAGCGGTAAATTCATGATCATCAAGCTATGGATATGTAAGACATCAAATAACAAGAGTCTCCACCGCGTTTTTATTGTTTCCAAGGGAAAAGGGATAAAGTACGAACAAAACCTAAAAGTAAGAAGTTTTTAAATCAAAACTAATAAAATGTCAGAGATTACAGGTAAGGGGGTTGGTTACATAGAGGGAAGGTGTTAGCACCCAAAGTGTCATAGGTACTCCTAGGGAGCCTTTTTTTGTGTGCGCATGTATTTTGTACAAAGTCATGTTTACAAACAAATAGAGTGAGGGGATGAGAAGAGAATTCATTAATCATATTTTTGTGTTTGACAAGACCTTCGGGCTTGTGCCTACGTACCAATATAAAAATGAAGGATTAAAACCTCGTAGTTCGTGATACAAATTTCAAAGTGGATGCATAGCTTTTAACAAAAATTTAGTTTGAGAGGCACCAAGGCCTAAAATTAGTTTGAATGAGTTAGTTCTTTTTGGATTTTTGAAAGTAAGTATGGTTAAGTTTATTTACAAGTTTGATTAGGAAAAGAAGTTCGAAAATGCAATGGCATAAGGCCAAAGTTTCTAGTTTGCAAAGTGGTCAAAGTTTAGAACAAAACTAGTTTAAGAAAATAAGAATTTTTAAAAGGAGGGAGAGCTTTTGAAATTAAAGAAGTGGGGAGGAGATGAAGAGACTAATCATATGCACAAAATTAAAAGTTAAGAGTTGAAAAGATCTAACCAATGGGTAGCAATCCAATAGACAAGAATGTCTTATAGAAACCCAAATTCCCTTGGACATTTTGAATCAAGAACCACACAATGCACAATTATATTAATCTTGAAGAGCAATGCATCAAATAAAGATAACCACATCCAAGCTTTAGCCACTCCATGATCTTCTTCAAATTAGCCCATGTAGCAGATGAATTCTTCATGTCACAGGTTCAAAATAACATCTTCACAATGATCATGTTGCAAATGAACTCAAAGGGATCTTCAAAGATGTATCAGATGAAGTTTCAAATTACAAGCACTTGGTTACACAAATGTTGGCATTGGCCAAGTCCTTTAGCATAGGGAGGTTTCCTAGATTCTAAGTCCAATTTGTCCAAGATCAAGTCAACAGTCCACACAAAAGTTTTTTAGGGTTTTTTATTCTTATTATGTACATCAATGGTCAAAGACCACACAAACAAACAAAATACACACAAACAAGATATATCACACAATATGGTCCAAATGGACAAAGTAAAAATTGCACTAACATAAACAATTAGAATGGTATGAATAATGGCAAATGAATAGAACTCAAAAATTAAAGTGCATTAAAATAAATGACTTCAAATTAAATGTTAGTTGTTAATGAGTTAGAACACTCAACCCAATTATCACAAGCATGGATCCTTGAGCCAAGACATCTTCCAAAGGAAGGAAAAAAGGCCAAGTTTCCATACAATACCATGAAAGAGGGGAGACTTACAATCTCACTAACTAGAATGATATGCCTTTTGTGTCAAAAATTTAGCGCTATGTTAAGCAATCGTAATTGGACTTATGTAGAAGTCACAACTATTTGAGACCGGGCAATAAAATTTTGGTGTTAGTGCATGTTAGAGACATAGTATAATGGATTATGCTCATGAAACATACCACACACAAAAAGAATATGCAAAAGAGGTGGCCTAATCTCATCCATACTTATGTTGATTTTGCAATCAACTAGCCTTAGGACTTAGAGATATCATAGGCCAAATGAAATGAATGCATAAAGAAGGGGAATTAGATGAAGAGGGAAGGGAATGGATCAAAACTCAAATTGGTCAAAGGAGGAATTTTACCAAATTAATATCATTCATTCATTTTGGGAGATGGAATGTACATTCCATCAATCCCCTAAATCCAATGATATTAACTTAACAAAGTCATATCAACCTTGACCAAGGCCCAACAACATAAGTCAAACTTACACAAATCATCACAAGAGGTCAACACAATTATTTGGGATTTATTCAAATTAAAAAAAACTAAAATAAGGCATTTAAATTAAATATGGTTTGCCAAATTCCTAAAACCTCATCAAAACACCAAAAAATGGTCATGAGATTTATCATAGGACAAACAAGGTCAAAGGACCTTGGAGAATTTTTTTTCAGAATTTTTAAAGATTTAAAAGTATTTTTAAACAATTAAAAATAATCACAAAATAAATTAAATCATGAAAAATATTAATAATGATCAAAAAATAACTTTAATTCAGAATATGAAAGAGGAATTTATTTAAATTTTTTTTGGTGAAACTCTCATATTTTTTGGATCAATATTAAAATTAATATGAATTAATGAAAGTCAAATGAATTAAAACAAAAATAAAAAAATCAAAAAAATGTGAGCCACTTGATATCCCTCATTAATTGAGGTGGCAGATCAAGTGGACACAAACGCGCGTTCCACAATAGACCTAAGTCAATGCACTGTAGGATGGTAATTAAAATCAACGCGTGAGATTAAAACAATTCAAATGAGATTAATGGCTCAGAACCTGTTCATCACACCACCGGCGCTGGACCTCCGGTCACCTTCTCGGGCGAGGTCCACCGGCTGGTTCACTCATCACCATTAAGAAAATGAAAATAGAGGACATGATCTGAAAGAAAAAATGGCGTAGAGCCCGAATCTGACCTCAATTTCAACTAACTCCAAATATATAAAAAGATATAAGGATTTGAATTTTGAGGTGTGTCAACTGAGTTGCTTCGATTTAACCTCTAAGCAACTCAATCTTCTTGCCTACATTGGTAAGACTTCAGACAACCAAAGATCCAAGAGAATTGAGTAGAATTGAGTGAGAATCGAAGAGATGAAGTTTTCTGAAATTCACCTTCAATGTTATGCAGAACTTGATATTGCTTACTTCAAAATGTGAGTGTAAGTTTTCGTTACTGTCGTACCCAAAAATTCACCCTACCCCGATACAATTTTCATCTGATCCATGACCCTACTACACATGCACACATTCATTAATTCAAAAAATAAAATAAAATTGGGCAACCGGTTATCCTAATCAGGGTAATCGATTTCCCAGACCAAAAACTGATTTTTTGGCCATTTTGGGACTGTGTAACCGATTACCATAATTAGGGTAACCGATTACACCTGCGCAGACAGCAGAAATATCTCTGTTTTTTTACCTAGAGGACCTTTTCTTTCACCCACCTCAACCCCTTTGCTTCCCCTATAAATAGAGCACTATACCCACTCATTTTTTCATGCTTCCTAGCCCCCAAAAGTTATGTCCAAGTACCATTTTTTCTCCTCTCCAAACCTAAGTCAAAACAAAAAAAATCTTCCTCACTTAGAAAAGTCACCCCACCAACTTTTCTTTGTCATCTTTCATATTTTTTTCAAAGCTTCTCATTCTCTAACACTCATAACTCAGTTCCTTCACTAAACTTCCACCATAAACAATTTCATCCCAAACCCCTTGCTTTATATCCAAGCTCAACACCATTTCAACCTACCCTTTTTCAACATTTGTTGGGTAATGATTTTAGCTTAAACTTTGTTAATTTTTGGTTCTATTTTTTGTGTGTGTTGAAAATGGTTGTTTACCACCTTTAATCAAACTTTGTACTTTACTTCATGATACTTTGAGGAATTGATAGGTTGCCTCTATTTCAACCATATTTGGGTCATTTGGTACATAGATGAAACCATTTTCTTTACATTAACTTGTTATTCTATTTGCTTATTGTTATTCTACTAACCACTAACTACTAACTCCTAACATTTACATTATTGCACTTTACTTCCTTGGAATTTATTTTATTGTTCACTTTATTTCAAGTACTTTATGTTTATGTTTATGTTTATGTTCCTTGTTATCTAACCATATCATTTACATTATACTAATTTATTTACTCTCTTACTATCTTGCTAAATAAAAGAGGAGTAAAAAATAAAAATAAAGAGAACAAATCATAATATTGATAGATGGACTTAGGGTTGCATAACGTTCTTTGTTACAAATCTATTGTTAGTTGATTTTTCAATCATCTTCAATACTTTGCAACAATGATAAGCTATCCCTTAATGTGTCATATTTTGAGTCTTTTTGACCTATGAAAAATAGTCCTCAAGATGTTCATTGTGTACATATTACTAACCACTAATTATACTTCACTAACTTTTTTTATCATTAACCTTTGTTATTGTGTTTTTTTTTGTTACCATTAACTTGTGGTTTATTTTGTGTCATTTACATTCACTAACCATTATTATTGTGATATTGTCTTTCTTTATCTTGTGATTTACTTTTATGTTGTTACCTTGTAATTTACATTCAAGTACTCATTATCATCATCATTGTACAAACTCATCATGCATTATTATTTATTTGTTATTTATTTTATTGTCATCATACACTAAAAACAACAAAAACATGATAAAATGGTAAGACCAAAAATATTCACTCCACTCTAAATCAACTTGGACTTAGAGGATTTAATCTTAGGACCTTTGCTTGGAGGCCTTCCTTTACTCTTTGTGATACTTTGTAATACTTGGATTTTCATCCGTAACTTACATGCATGTTGTAAGAATGGCATCATGGCACCACCTTAGGGGGACATATTTGTAAGACCATTATCCTTTGTTTAGATTAGGTCAGTTTTGGACACAAAAGGCTTTCTCTTGGGCTACCTTACAATGAGACTCTTTAATTTCTTGTTGGTTACTTTGCATTCATGTTGCATAAGCCAAATTTCATAATTAAATAAAACAAACCCTTGATTCAACGTCAAGTGGCCTTTTTATAATCAAATTCAAAACACTTAATAATTACGATTATTATTGTGCTCCATGAGCCTGAAGTGGTGGAGAATGAGTGAGAATGGAGCATTCCTACCCTTACTCTGATTATTTTGGACGCAAGACGCTTGGCTTGTTGTCTAAAATAATCACCTCCGGCCATAGACTTTAGTACAATATAATCACAAACATTCTTTCATAAAACCCTTATTCAAGGTAAAAATAATACAACTCATTAAACTCTTTTTTTATGCCTTAGGGCATCATCCCGAAAACCCTTTTTTCAAAGGTAAAATCAACCAACACACAAATATTTTCTACTCCGAACTACGAAGCTCTGATTCCTCATCCCCGAATGAGTGATACGTAGGCACAAGGGTCACAATCCTTGGCGAGCACTATAATAACAAAACACCCCCTTCTTTTCACACATTCTTTTGAAAATAAAACAATAATAGATAAATCCCATGTATGTAAAACAACCCAAATGGTTCCCATGGAGTAGCATGAACCTAAGGGGTGCTAATACCTTCCCCTTACATAACCAACTTCCGAACCCAAACCTTGGTTGCGAGACCGATTCCTCATTCTCTTTTAGCGCTTCTCGTGCGCGTCTCTTTTCCGAGGGTTTTATCGACTATTTCCCCTCTCCTCTCCGATAGAGGTAAACTAAATAAAATTCGGTGGCGACTCTTCTGGCTTTGCCTCTCTTTAACATTCTCTTTAGTCCCGATTTCATTATCGTGAAATCCCGGTAGCGACAGCTGGTAACTTTCCTGGGGACACCAAAATTCCCTAAGGAAGCCTAGCCTAGTTTGGGTTGTTTCTCTTTTAGGTACGTGGAGATTTTATCTATTATCTTTTTTCTGTATATATTGCTTTTGTTGGTAACCTATACATATTTTCTTTGTTTGCCTGTTGGTCCGAAACTCTGACTCTGTGACAAAGAATTTTTGGAAGCAATAATGATTGCAAAAGAAAAAACCTTGTGTAAAGGACTCCCCACCCGAGTATGAGAGTTTGCTTGAGATAGGAGAGGTTGAGTAGTATTGATCCGCGAGGTGCCTTCCTCGTTAGGGTCATACGAGAACCTCACTTAGTGGTAGATTCTCTTAAGGGGATTGATGACCGTCGGGCTTTCGGCGTAAGCATCTTTTCTCTTACTAGAATCAATGACCCTAAGACCCCTTTTAGAACCTTTAAAACTATGGCTAGCCTAGACCGATGGTCGTGTAGTATAGGCCACCGAGGTGCCTTCCTCGTAAGGGTCGATATGAAGATCTCACTTAGAGTAGATGACTTTGATGGAGCAGTCACCTGGCAAGTAAATTGACATAAGCGGCTGACAATCAAGGAAGTCCATGACTCTAGGGGCAATGTCTTACACCCAATTTTCCGAAAGCCTTAGATCACACAAAGCGAGAACCTTGGTTTGCTAAGAAGTCATTATTAACTCCATGCTTCGTCACGACGGTCCAAAACCATGAACCCATGCCTGAAAACCTGTGGAAATCTTCTCACCCATTCATTCATAAATAAACATCGCATTCATGCATCATTTACATCTCATAAGAAAAACCTTATACCACCTTCTGTTTCTACCCCACTAGCTGATTTCCCGACGTACGCTTAGAACTAGAAGCATGTCTCAAGCCATTGTGGAAGAGCTCCAATAAGGCCAAGTTGCATTGAAGGAAGAGATCAGCCAACTAAAGACTCAGATGAGCTTGGTTATGGAAATCTAGCAAACACTATTGAAAAAGAAAGGAAATCCTACACCAACCTACAAGATGGAAATGGTCTCCCATGTACCTCTGTCCGACTCCACCTCACGTCATGAGTTGCCTCAGGGATACCGTCCCTAACCCGAACTGCTGAGGTTTCTTAATCAACAGCCAGTGTTCGTTCCTCAGCTAGCTTTGGGGAACCAAATGCAGAATCAGAATTAGTTCTCAAGTGGAAGGAAAAACTCTTACACTCAACGAGGCCAGAAAAATCAAAGAGACCAGAAAAAAAGTTTGACCTGATTCCCATGTCGTACGGTCGAATTCTCCCTCTTTTTCTCAACAGATCATTGGTGAAGTTAAGGGTACTAGGACTTCTTCCAACACACCTTCCCTTTAACTACGAAATGAATGCTAGGTGTGAGTTCCACTCAGGAGCACCCGGACACTCGATCAAAAGTTGTAAGGCCTTCAAATACAAGGTCCAGGAACTGATTGACTCAAAGGCTATCGCGTTCACACCAAACGGACTGGATATACTAAGCAACCTCATGTTGCCACATGAAGGCACTTTTGCAATGCCACAACCAGTGCCAATGGATGAGGAACAAGAAGCTGAATAAGAGCCTCCTTGGGGACTATCATACATAAGTTCCTACAAACATGATGACACCGGTCTACGGTTGAAACAAGGCTAATCATGCCAGCAATTATGTTATCATTCATTTGTCTTCACGTGTAACTTTCTTGCTTGTCATTGTAATATTCACTCTTAAAAACTTGTTTTTGCAAAAATGAAATGAATATGCATGTTTTAAGACAATCCAATCGTGTTCACTCTTATCTTACTTTTGTTTAAAAATGAAACTTAGAGGGAGAATGATGAATATAAGGTACAATAGCTCATTGCATGTATGCTTTTGAATAAACACCTTGCTGATGAAGTAAGGCATTGCTTCAAATCCCCAAACACTGGAGGTATAAGGATGATAATCCCTAGTCAACCCCTTTGAGCCTAGAAGTAGGAGTTTTCTTCCAAGCAGAGAAACCCTCACATCTTAAACCTGAGGCAGGGTAGTCTTCGGCTAATTTGACCACACGTTCTATCCCTAAAAGATAAAGTAGGGAGTGTCCCATTTGAGAATCAGCCATATTCTAGGGAGTTGTAGCGGGGTATTCGTTACCATTAGAGATATTGGCTAAATCCAAGGTAAACCATACAAGTCGAGTCGCCACCGCACTTCTATTTATCCAAAGGAATGGTTAGAAAGCGAACAAAAACCTAAAAGTTTTATTGAATCAAAAACTAGTAAAAATGTCAGAGATCTGGGTAAGGGGGTTGGTTATGCAATGGGAAGGTGTTAGGAACCCAAAACATCCTAGGTACTCCTAGGGAGCCCTTTTCATACTTGTTGTAAGGTTGGTATTTTGTGAAAAAATTTATTTGTGCAAACATGATTGAAGAGGTGAGAAGAGAATGTACAAGTTTATTTACATTTTGTGTTTGGATGGATAAACCCATTGCCTACGTACCATCTTAAAAAGATTAGGATCAAAACCTCATAGTTCGGGGTAAAAATCTCAAAATGAGTTGGTGAATTGATTGGTCCAAAAGCCTTAAGGTCTTTTGTTATCCAAGGGAGAAAACTCAAACCAAAACCACAAATCCACCATGTGAGGATAACTTCAACATGCTAGTGAGGGGGAACCCTATAATAAGCATGGAAGACTCATTGTCCATCACTAAGGATATAAATGAGTATTACATCTACCTCAAGGATAAATCAAACCTAATAGCTAAAGGTTATGAATAAAAAGTTTGATTTAAGAGAGTGGCCATTGAAACCACAAAGAGATATTTGAATGGGTTATATTTACCAATGAAAAGTATTTACAAAATGGTCAAAGTTGACTTAAAGATTCAATTCAAAATAAGTATTATGAAAAGAAGGTTTGAAAATCAAAAGCATAAGGCTTAGGTTTCTAATGTTGAAAACAAGTGTTAAATGTTTGCACAAAAAGTTTTGGCTTGGGTTAGAGTGGGGAGAAGAAGAAGAAAGGCTAAAGTCCTAAGCATACAAGAGGTAAGAGATAAGAAGTAAAACCATACAAGGAGTTCCTCTCTTGAGATCATATTGATGATCCAAGTAGCTCCCATCCTTTGGAATAAGCAATCACACAAAGTATAAACTCAAGCAATCAACAATCAATGAATTTGGATAAGGCTCCTCAATGCATCTTGGATCTCTCTCTCTCTCTCTCTTATGAGCTCATGGTAATGGTTCCTCAATTAAGCTCAAGTTGGAAATCCTAGCACAAAGAAAACACACATCAAAAAGTTCTATGATACAATCAAAGAATGGACAAGAGGGATTTTAGAATATGGTCCTTTCAATGTTCATCCTTAAGCTTTAGGCATTCTAAAGGCAGGAGGCCTAGTTGCTCTTTGACATTTAAGCACTCTAAAGGCATGAGGCCTAGTTGCTCTTCAAATTCCATTTGCTTGGGTAAGGTCCTAAATTCTAAGTCCATTTTGTCTAATTATTTGCATTTGGGTCACAATCAAACAGACAAACACAAGCACAAAAGATATATACACGATTATATACCCAAGTGGGCAAAGAGCAAATGGCATTAACATAAACATGTGCTCAAGTGAGCAAAGGAAAAAGCCAATGGATAATATGTGCAAGAATAGTAAATTGCATAAAAGTAAAGTGCATAAAGTAAATGTTAATTATTAGTGGTTAATAGTTAGTGTGCCATAAGGAAAATTTAGCGCTATGTTAAGCAATCGTAATTGGATTTATGTAGAAGTCACAACTATTTGAGGTCGGTCAATAATAATGTAGGCCAACACAAGTTAGGAGTCTTGATTAGTGAATCAAGTCCCAACAACTTGCCATGCCAAAAGAAAAGAAGGATTGATCTTGTATTGGTTTAAGCTTTTTGCACAATTTAGGAAACAACCTATCCTTAATGCAAAGCCATTCACTTGATCAATTGATCAAGATGAATTAGATTTGGATCAAGGAAGATTAAGTCTCCCTAACTAATGCTAACTTATCAACCTTCAACTCATTGATCAAAAGGAAAAAAGAAGAAGAAGAAGAAGATGAATAAGAGAAATGGAAATGACAAAATTAAAGTGCATGAAATAAAATAAAATGTACCAATCATCATATGTTGACCAATGACATGGAAAGTCAAGGTCAAACAACCAAAAACAGAAGTGAGATGAAGATTGGAAGTCAAGAAATGAACAAACTATTTTTTGGCATTTTTTAATATTTAAAATTAAAGTTGAATTAAAAATAAAAGAAAGGTCAAACTTCAAAATCACTTCAAAATCACTTCAAAATCACTTCAAATCAACTTTGAAAAGTCCAAGTGATCTATCCTAAGTTCAACAAGGTCAAACAAAGTTTGACAAAAAATTTCAGCATTTTTAAAAGTCAGAAACTATTTTTAATCAATTAAAAGTGAATAAAAATAACCTAATTGAACTAATATCTCAAATAAATCTCAAATCAATTAAAAAAATTGATGAGAATATTTTTCATAGATCCATCATCATTCAAAGAGGTTAGGAAAATATTTTTGTATTTTTTGAATATCAAAAACTATTTAAAATGAATTAAAAATAACCAGAAAAGAGAAAATTCACAAAAAATATCAAATGTTGAAATAAAAAATATTAAAAATCATTTTAAGAAACTAAAAATTATTTGGAGACTAATGCAATTGGTCCCATAAATTTTTGGAATTAAAATGAAAGAGTTATGATTTTTTTGAAATAAAATGAAATAAACAAAATAAAATGAAATAAATCAGAAAATGAAAAAAGCCTGGCGCGTTGGATCTCATTTCATTAAATGAGGTGGCACATCCAAAAGTGGAGAAGCGCGCGCGCACGATGGACCAAAGTCAAAGGCAAATCACAATGGATTTAAAAAAGTCATAACAATGAATGACATGGATTAGATCTGGAAATGCAATCACATGGTCCAGATTGGATCTGACAATGAAGCATCCACCAGAGCCACCGTCTTCTCCGGTGAGCTTGCATTTTCCGGCCACCATAGCAGTCAACCAAAGCTTAACCAAATCACGCAATCTATACATCATTGGAAAGCTGGGATGATGTACATCATCCCTGTACCATCCATTTTCACTCTAGATTTCCATGGTGTGAGAAATTAGAGGTTGAAAAATCTGGTGTTCATCATGAACTCAATGGATTTCAAAAATTAAATGCACAATCATGATGCCTCTATTGAGAGGACTTCAGCCAACACAAGATCCAAGGAAATAGGTCAATGGATGATGAGATTCGAAGAAAATACCAGTTGAAGAGTAAGCTTGATTTTTGGAAACTTGAGCTCGATTCCTTGCTTTCTTTGCCAAAACAAAAGATCAATGGGATGAATGATGAAGGTTTAGAAGCTTTAGATCCAAGGATTCAACCAGATGTAGTTGAATTTTGGATCTGAAAAATTTAGAGAAAAATGAACTAGCTTCTTTGGTAATGGCTATGGAGAGATTTGTGCAGCATAACAGGTTGAATCAGGTTTTCAATTGAATGAAGAGGAGCATGTATTTATAGCTGATCTTGAAGCAAGGCAAGGCAAAACTCGTGTGCATGGAATTTGAACCCTTCATGCATGGGCCTGTACAGGCGCGTGCAAAGCCCAAAAGTTGATGCAAATGAATGCTGAACACGAACCAAGTTGAATTGGACGTGTAATTTGAATGGCAATTGCTTGTGTATCAAGATTTCATGTGCATTCCATAATTTGACCTAAACATTCACCTCTTCGAAAGTCCCAATTGGAAAGTCCAAACATGATCATGTGAGTAATGGTTGGAAAGGTCTTGATGTAAGGAACAATTGTTATGTTGGGAAAAAATCCATTTGAAGTGTGGAAATTTATGAAATTTGAGTTTAAAGTGCAAGGTGCATGACATGTCAAAGCAAGGTTTCCAAATTTGGCCAATTTTCAAGTCCCTCTGTTTTGATGATGCAAGCCTCAAATGAAAACACCTTCAACATCAAAGTTGTATATCTTTTCAAGACAATCAATATGGACTTAAATTTTGCATCATTTGGATTTTTTATGAAAGAGTTATGGGCACTTGAAGTTGGACTTTTTTGCCTTTTAATGCATTTGGTCCAAAAGAACCTATAATGTCTTGCATTATCACATGTATTGCCTTTGAGATTTTGGAATTTTGTTAAACATAACATTTTAAGTAGACATATTAATATTTCCAATTCATTTTATCCCATATCAAAATCATAAAAAATGAATGAGTTGTGACCTTGGGAAGTTGACCCAAAATTAGGGTTTCAGTCAAAATGACCTATAATGTCTTGGAATGGATGATGACCTTCCAAGCTTCAAATCAATTTTGGATGAACATGAAAGTTGTTCATATTGTCCTTAAGAACATTGTTTCTTTTGGAATCATCTCCATTTGACCAACACATCAAAAGTTAGGTCTCAGTGCATTTCAAAATAGTCAGATGAATTGACTGATCAACTTCTCAAGTCCACAACTCATACCTTGATGAATTGATGATTGAGGATGCTCAAATAAGTTCAAATATGCATGAAATGATGATTTAAAGAACTTACCTTGATTGTATTTGACCATGGGCTGAGGTTGCTTCATGAGCAAGGCATTGTAGTGCACAGATGAATTAGGGTTTCTCTGAAGAACAAGGCCTCAAACCCTTTGACTTTATTTGATCAAAATGATGAATTGAGATACTAGGGAGGCATATTTTATGGATGAGAGATTTGGGAACCATTACCATGCTTGCTTTCATCTTCTCTTGGCCATGTTATTGCATAGATGATCTCCTAGAAGCTTTGAACCTTGTGATTGCTCAAGCTACAAACAAAAGATGTTAGTGACATATTTTTGTGCTTTTGGTTAGTAAACAAAAATGAGAAAAGTAATGATATACAATTCAAGCATGCTTGGTGATCTCAAACCACTCACAAAGAGTCTCACCCAAAGGCAAGGGGAACCAAGATGCTTATGATCCTTGAGGCTATGCAAATGCAATGTTATGATGCCATGAGGGATCTTAGGGACAAAATTGGGGTCTTACAGGAGTGTCTTGTCTAAAGGACAACCACATCATTTCCCTCACGAGAGGTCGAAATCACAAATCCATTGGTTGTCCCTCGCCAACAAAAAAAAGTGAGACAATCACAAATCCTTTCAAACCAAATTAACAAACGTCACACGATTTGTTCCACAAAAAAAACTCTAAAAAAAGAGAGAGAAAAGAAGCCCGCTAAGTCGAAACTTGAAAGCAAGTGGCTTAGGCAAAAATTAGGGTATCCCGTTGGACTGTAAGGAAAAAAAAATAGTCCAGGAAAAATTAGGGAAGTCGAAAAATAAAAAAAAGCAGAAGAGGAATCAAAAACAAAAATCCTCAGCAAGAACAAAGTCGTGTGACTGCAAACACAAAAATAGGAAGGCAAGTGACTGTCACTCCAAAACCTTGTGGGTTCTCTTACTACCACTCCCATCATTCAAAGAGAAGAACGTCTGTGTCAAACTAGTTGAACGTAGGACTGAAGGGTATCAAGAAGAATGGGCGGGATAAATAAATTTTTGATCCATAAATCCTTTATTTCTTAAACCATGAACCATCCCATATTACAACCCTCAAAAGACCTAATTGAAGCAAGGTCCATTTCGAAAGCATATTGCATTAGAGCTTGTGTCGAAACTGACTCCTATTTGTTTTGCTAAGTATCAATATGACTTTTGTAACTAGTGATCCATTCACTATATGTCATCTTTTCATGGACATACTTGGATTTCTAAAACTACCATAAACATAACGTTAACATAAATAGTTTTACTTGTGAATGAGCATTAACATCAAGAGCGTTTTCACAATGAACACGACTTGAGAAGTTTTGGTCACCCAAAAGAGGCAAATTTCCTAAGGACTCTGATGAGCAAAGGTCATCCCCCTAGATTAATTTCACCAAGGAGGGCAAGGCATCTGATAACTCCGTTGAGCAAGCCACTTTAATATTTAGTCAGTCTGGGACTACCAAGTCGAGATTAGGCAAATCTCTCCAAAGGCAGTTGGCCAGGGGCATTCCCTCAAAGATCAACCAGTCAGGGGAAAAATCCATTCAAGGTTTCATACCAGGGAAGACCGCCTCAAAAGCATGAGAAATTCAAAACACTCCAAGAGATGGATGAATAGGGGTAGGCAGACCCAAGACGCTGGGGCATATCAGATCAAGATCACTCTACCCATGGTTTACTTCATAACTTGTAAATGGGGCAGTCCATGTAGATACCTAACAGATTGGGGCAAGACTGGCCATGGAGACGAAGCATTTCCTTATATTTTGGATTTTCTTGCTCAGATCAAGCATGGGGCATCAGAATATCCAGACCAATCTCACTACGCCAGCCAAGTTCAAAGCAAATGTCGGGAAGTCATGCTAAACACATCATCCCATAATTTGTCAACAATGAGCCTTGAAGCCAAGCAAAAATATTTCCCAGTTCCAACCATTCTTGACCCACCTCAAGGACATTTGTTAAACTATCCAAAACAATTGCATCAATCATTACACACCAGCCATGTTGCTTCACTCATACATATCATACATCATGCATAACATGAAGCCTTTCCCCAACAAGAATAATGAAGCCAAGCCTCGCTTGATACCTTCCAAAATTAAAGTCTACTTGGCAAAACCCAAAAATCTAATCATCATCAGATCCAGCCTGATCTCGTCCAAACCAAAAACCGTAAAGCCCAATCGTTATTGGCACCTCCTAAAATAAATCTCTATCATTAACCATAAATCCCAATTGTTATTGGCACCTCCCAAAACAAATCTCTATCATTAACCATAAAACCCAATCGCTATTGGCATCTCCAAAACCGAAAGCCCACTCCATATTAGCCATCACTAGAAATAAAAGCCCACTTCGCTAGCATCTTCATAAACTCAAATCCAATCGACATTGGTACCCAGAAAGTCTCACCTCCCAAAAGGGAGATCAATCCAAAGACAATAAATATTCATCTAGCATTGCCACATGCACTGCATGCAATAAATACACATGGCCTTCTTTCAAAATAAGAAAGTTGCATATCAAAAAGCTCTCTCACAAAAATGAGAAATTTCATTGACATCCATCATATGCATACTTAACATAATAAGTCATTTCCATCAACCCTTTGATGAGGACATAACCTGACTTTTTCTTTCCGTTAACCCTTTGACGATGACAAACTTTTTTCCATCAGCCCTCTGATGACGATATTTTACAACAATTACCTTTTCCGTCAACCCTTTAACGATGACAAATTCTTTTCCGTCAACCCTTTGATGAAGACAAATTCTTTTTCGTCAACCCTTTGCGATGACAAAATTACCTTTTCCATCAACCCTTTTATGATGACAAATTCTTTTCCGTCAACCTTTTGACGAAGAAAAATTACCTTTCCGTCAACCCTTTGACGAAGACAAATTACCTTTCCGTCAACCCTTTGACGATGACAAATTATTTTCCGTCAACCCTTTGACGATGACAATTATCTTTCCGTCAACCCTTTGACCCGATGACAAATTCTTTTCCGTCAACCCTCTGACGATGACAAATTACCTTTCCGTCAACCCTTTGACAAAGACAATTTACCTTTCTGTCAACCCTTTGATGAAGACAAATTACCTTTCCGTCAACCCTTTAACGATGACAAACTTTTTTCCGTCAACCCTTTGACGAAGACAAATTACCTTTCCGTCAACCCTTTGATGATGACAAACTCTTTTCCGTCAACCCTTTGACGAAGACAAATTACCTTTCCGTCAACCCTTTGACGAAGACAAATCACCTTTCCGTCAACCCTTTGACGATGACAAATTCTTTTTCGTCAACCCTTTGACGATGACAGTTATCTTTTCCGTCAACCCTTTGACGAAGACAAATTACCTATCCGTCAACCCTTTGACGAAGACAAATTACCTTTCCATCAACCCTTTGACAAAGACAAATTACCTTTCTGTCAACCCTTTGACGAAGACAAATTTCCTTTCCGTCAACCCTTTGACGATGACAAATTCTTTTCCGTCAACCCTTTGACGATGACAAATTACCTTTCCCTCAACCCTTTGACGAAGACAAATTACCTTTCCGTCAACCCTTTGACGATGACAAACTCTTTTCCTTCAACTCTTTGACGAAGACAAATTACCTTTCCGTCAACCCTTTGACGATGACAAATTTTTTTCCATCAGCCCTCTGATGACGATATTTTGCAACAGTTTCTTTCCGTCAACCCTTTGACAAAGACAAATTACCTTTTTGTCAACCCTTTGACGAAGATAAATTACCTTTCCATCAACCCTTTGATGACGACACCCTTTTCCATGAACCCTTTGATGATGATCTCTCATTGGAAACAAAAATCCCTACAAAAATCCAAATACCCAGTTGCAGTCCCACATGCATTGCATGCATCACTTCATGTATAATTGTTCCCGCCGAAACGGAAAGTCCCACTAAAGCCCAACCATACTTGGCACAATCCGTAGACCATGCATTTGCATACCCCAGCAGCCTGAGCATACACCTACTTTCTACATACATCGACATTTTACATGCATAACATTGCATCATAACATACTCTTCATATTGAGGCAAGTATGTTTAGCGTAAGTTGGATTCAAGCCTTTCTCGAAAGTGCGAGGATCCCCGTGAACAACCCCAACAAGTTTCCCCAAAATATATCCTTTTATTTGCCTTTTGCAAATACTGTTGGCCCTTTGTCAGTACCTCGCCTTTTGCGAGACCCCTCCGCTTTTTGCAAGGGAAAACCCTGTTTTGCCTTTTTGCAAGCGTCCTTGTTGCCTTTTGCACGAAAGAGTTTACCCTTATCAACTTTGCATGTTAAGCAAAAATGAGAGATTGGACGATTGACCTATTCTCTTATCGTTTGTCTTAAAACACCTGATGTAGGTTTGGCAAGTCCCAAGTGGTAGCCGTATTTCAAAAAATTCATCCCCGCCGTTGTTCCTGAGGGATATAATGAGTTTTTCGTGCCTACCGTAAATTTTCCTCTACCTTGTGTATGATAACCACCATATCTATTCACCTGCCTTTTGCAAGTACTCCTGTGCCTTTTGCACACTTTCAAAAATCAAACCTTCCCAGTCGTTGCTAGGGATTGACACTTTCAAAAATCAAACCTTCCTAGTCGTTGCTTGGGATTTACATTTTCAAATTCAAACCTTTCCAGCCATTGCTAGGGATTGACACTTTCAAAATTCAAATCTCCCAAACCGTTACTAGGGACTTACATCTTTAGATTTCAGAAATTCCAGCCATTGCTAGGAAGCGTCACTAAACTAAAATCTCCCCAATCGTTGCTAGGGACTTATACCTTTAGATTTCAGGTATTCCAGCCATTGCTAGGAAGCGTCACTGAAATAAAATTTCCCCAACCGTTGCTAAGGATCTACACCTTTAGATTTCAGGTATTCCAGCCATTGCTAGGAAGCGTCACAAAACTAAAATATTCTCAGCCGTAGTTAGGGATTTTCACTATCTTTTACATAAGAAACTTATCCCCAACGAAGTCATATTCCCTCTTATCTTTCTTCTTGACCTTTTGTCATGAAGCTTTTCTCTTTGTTTTCCAGCAGAAGAGATACTTATGTTACACACCATAACATACATTACATATCATACACATCATGACATAACCATCATACAGCTAACCCATGTCCTCCCCACATAATACCATAAACTATCCTCAACAGATGATTTCATATCAAATTTATTTTCCATCCCATGAACAACCTTCACAAATACCCATCACTTTATATCACATTCATTTCATTCCCAGTAGGGTGAATTTTTGGATATTTTTATTTATTTAATCCTCTCTTACCTTGGATGTGTGGAAGTCGTTGCTATCTAAACATTAAGGTTCGAGAGAGTTAAATAGGGGCAGCTGTCATACCCCAAAATTCATCCTACCCTGATACAATTTTCATCTGATCCATGACCCTACTACACATGCATACATTCATTATTTCAAAAAAAAAATTGGGTAACCGGTTACCCTAATCAGGGTAATCGATTACCCAGACCAAAAACTGATTTTTTGGCCATTTTGGGATTGTGTAACCGATTACCCTAATCACGGTAACCGATTACACCTGCGCAGACAGCAGAAATAACTCTGTTTTTTACGCAGAGGACCTTTTCTTTCACCCACTTCAACCCCTTTGCTTCCCCTATAAATAGAGCAATATCCCCACTCATTTTTCATGCTTCCTAGCCCCAAAAAGTTCTGTCCAAGTTCCATTTTCTCTCCTCTCCAAACCTAAGTCAAAACAAAAAATCTTTCTCACTTAGAAAAGTCACCCCACCAACTTTTCTTTGTCATCTTTCATATTTTTTTCAAAGCTTCTCACTCTCTAACACTCATAACTCAGCTCCTTCACTAAACTTCCACCATAAACACTTTCATCCCAAACCCATTGCTTTATATCCAAGCTCAACACCATTTTAACCTACCCTTTTTCAACATTTTTTGTGTAATGATTTTAGCTTAAACTTTGTTAATTTTTGGTTCTATTTTTTGTGTGTGTTGAAAATGGTTGTTTACCACCTTTTATCAAACTTTGTATTTTGTTTCATTTGATATTTATTGTTGACTTGTTTTCACATTTATTTGGTTGATGAGATCTATTATATCATGGCCATGGTTGTTTAGAGTTGATAAAACCTTCAATGTTTCAAACCTATTAATGATTGATCAATAGATCCTTCATGATACTTTGAGGCATTGATAGGTTGCCTCTATTTCAACCATATTTGGGTCATTTGATACATAGATGAAACCATTTTTTTACATTAACTTGTTATTCTATTTGCTTATTGTTATTCTACTAACCACTAACTACTAACTCCTAACATTTACATTATTGCACTTTACTTCCTTGCAATTTATTTTATTGTTCACTTTATTTCAAGTACTTTATGTTTATGTTTATGTTCCTTGTTATCTAACCATATCATTTACATTATACTAATTTATTTACTCTCTTACTATCTTGCTAAATAAAAGAGGAGTAAAAAACAAAAATAAAGAGAACAAAGCATAATATTGATAGATGGACTTAGGGTTGCATAACTTTCTTTGTTACAAATCTATTGTTAGTTGATTTTTCAATCATCTTCAATACTTTGCATCAATGATAAGATATCCCTTAATGTCTCATATTTTGAGTCTTTTTGACCTATGAAAAATAGTCCTCAAGATGTTCGTTGTGTACATATTACTAACCACTAATTATACTTCACTAACTTTTTTTATCATTAACCTTTGTTATTGTGTTTTTTTGTTACCATTAACTTGTGGTTTATTTTATGTTATTTACATTCACTAACCATTATTATTGTGATATTGTCTTTCTTTATCTTGTGATTTACTTTTATGTTGTTACCTTGTAATTTACATTCAAGTACTCATTATCATCATCATTGTACAAACTCATCATGCATGTTTATTTATTTCTTATTTATTTTATTGTTATCATACACTAAAAACAACAAAAACATGATAAAATGGTAAGACCAAAAATATTCACTCCACTCTTAATCAACTTGGACTTAGAGGATTTCATCTTAGGACCTTTGCTTGGAGGCCTTCCTTTACTCTTTGTGATACTTTGTAAACACTTGGATTTTCATCCGTAACTTACATGCATGTTGTAAGAATGGCATCATGGCACCACCATAGGGGGACATGTTTGTAAGACCATTATCCTTTGTTTAGCTTAGGTCACTTTTGCACACAAAAGGCTTTCTCTTGGGCTACCTTACAATGAGACTCTTTAATTTCTTGTTGGTTACTTTGCATTCATGTTGCATAAGCCAAATTTCATGATTAAATAAAACAAACCCTTGATTCAACGTCAAATGGAATTTTTATAATCAAATTCAAAACACTTAATAATTACGATTATTATTGTGCTCCACGAGCCTTAAGTGGTGGAGAATGAGTGAGAATGGAGCATTCCTACCCTTACTCTGATTATTTTGGACACAAGACGCTTGACTTGTTTTCTAGAATAATCACCTCCGCCCATAGACTTTAGTACAATATAATCACAAACATTCTTTCATAAAACTCTTATTCAAGGTAAAAACAATACAACTCATCAAAGTCTTTTTTTGTGCCTTAGGGCATCATCCCGAAAACCCTTTTTTCAAAGGTAAAATCAACCAACACATATATATTTTCTACTCCGAACTACGGAGCTCTGATTCCTCATCCCCGAATGAGTGATACGTAGGCACAAGGGCCACAATCCTTGGCGAGCACTATAATAACAAAAACACCCCCTTCTTTTCACACATTCTTTTGAAAATAAAACAATAATAGATAAATCCCATGTATGTAAAACAACCCAAATGGTTCCCATGGAGTACCATGGACGTAAGGGGTGCTAATACCTTCCCCTTACGTAACCGACTTCCGAACCCAAATCTCGGTTGCGAGACTGATTCCTTATTCTCTTTTAGCGCTTCTCGTACGCGTCTCTTTTCTGAGGGTTTTATCGACTATTTCCCCTCTCCTCTCCGATAGAGGTAAACTAAATAAAATTCGGTGGCGACTCTTCTGACTTTGCCTCTCTTTGGCATTCTCTTTAGTCCCGGTTTCGTTATCGTGAAATCCCGGTAGCGACAGTTACCTTTAGGTTTATTAACTAAACCAAAAGTCAACATACAATTGGAGTCGCCACCGCACTTTTATTTGTCCAAAGGAAAGGCTAAAAAGCAAACAAAAGCCGAGGTAAGAGGTTTTTCAAATCAAAAACTAATAAAAATGTCAGAGATCTGGGTAAGGGGATTGGCTATGAAATGGGACGGTTTTACGCACCCAAAACATCCTTAGTACTCTAAGGGAACCCTTTTTGCAAATATGTGTTGTAGGTTGGTATTTGTGAAAATATTTGTACAAAAGATTTGGGGGATAAGAGAAGAATAGATTATATTTACAAATTTTGTTGTTTGAATGGATGAACCCATTGCCTGCGTAGCAACTCAATCAACCCCTTCTTAACAGACTCTTCAAGGAGTGCCCCAATCTTCACTTCATGAATGCAGTCTTCAGACCCCAAGTTGACTGTTTCCAGATTCTCAAGATATGGCTGAATGATCTTCTCCTCTTACTCAAGCAGACGGGTAATCTCATCATGAATCTTTTCAATATCATCTTCTTTTGCCTCAAATACATGGAACTCAAAGTTGGGAGATGGTGTTGGATCATTATGTTCAATGGGTTTGATTAACCTGCATAATGTTTTTGAGTATAAAAGAGATTTCAGAATTCAAACAAGGAAAATCTTTATGCAAATGAAAAATTGATTTTATTCTCTTTTTAGGGTTTTATGGTGATCACCAATTTTATCCAAGAAGCAAAAAGGAAAAATAATTTGAGAAAACAAACATTTAACATGCGATTATTGAATGAATATCATTGTATTAATCAATTATGCGAACAATGTCTTCACTTATCCTTTTGGCACATAAGAAGGGTTTTTAAACACATTACGTTGACTTATGGATAACTGTTGGAACATCAACAGCGACCCAATTATTGCAGATTCCTCCAGGTATGACAAAGTTGCCAAGGACTTCCTCTTCATCTTCTTCAACGATGGAAACAGCTTCCTGATCTTCAACGGTGTGGATGAAACCCCCACTTTGGAACAACCCAAGATCATTGGAAACACCAAAAGAGTACCCTATGCCAGCCTGGGACTTGTTATCTTCCAACTTGATCATTTTCCCCAAACTAGTAGTTGCACCAGGCTCAATGGCCAACTTCACATCATTATAAGAGACAAATGAAGAAAGTCCTTTCCTAGAAGGCTCAATAATAGACAAGGATCGGAACGGAGTTCCAACCTCATCCTCAACATCAATATAGGAGAAGGAAGATAAATGACTGACCAAGAGAGCCTCCTCTCCCCCTATCACCACCAACTTTTTGTTCTTCACAAACTTCAACTTTTGGTGCAGGGTGGATGTCACGGCGCCTGCCTCGTGAATCCATGGTTTACCAAGCAAGAAACTATAAGACAGATGAATATCCATGACCTGGAAATCACTAGGTCCAATCTTGATCAGGAGTACTAATTCACCAATCACAGTTTTGCGCGATCCATCGAAAGCTTTCACTACCACTCCACTCTGCCTCATGGGAGGCCCATGATATGAAAATTTGGCAAGAGTAGATTTTGGCAATACATTGAGTGATGATCCTGTGTCCACCAACGCATTGGACAAGGCATCGTATTTACAATTCATAGATATATGTAAAGCAAAATTGTGGTCTTTTCCCTCCTCGGGAAGATCACCATCATAAAAGCTCAAGTTGTTGCAGACAGTTATATTTGCAACAATACTATCAAACTGCTCAATTGTGACATCGTGATCCACATATGCCACGTCTAACACCCTCTACAATGCTTCCCGGTGTGGCTCTGAATTCATCAACAAAGATAAGACATATATCTTTGATGGAGTTTGTAGCAACTGATCCACAACATTATACTCACTCCTTTTGATGAGCCTCAACATCTCATCACCATCCTCTTTCAATATGCCAGACTGGCCTACCAGGATAGGAGCTTTATTGGATTTAACAACAACAGGGTCAACACCCTTCACAACAGGAACATACTGGTTCGAATAAGAAGTCCCCACGGGACCGGCAGGACTGACAACATCTTTCTTCACAACGTCTTCGTGGGATTTCGGCTTAGCCGAGAAAACACGACCACTACGGGTCACTCCACTGACATCTGAAATGCTTACTACAGAAGTTGAGGGCAACGACACCTCCTTTCCATCCTCCAGCATGACTGCATTATAACGGTAATGAACCGCTTTGTCTGATACATACGGGACAGGACCCGCTGGCTTGATCACAAGAGTTGGCATTAGTTTCTTCTTGTTGCCATCATACTTGATGACAACAGGATCAGGAATTTTAAACACATGAGTGATAACATCAAATTCATCCTCATTACGATTCTAAAGTATCTCAATGATCCCTTGATCTATCATCTCTTGGATGTCCTTTCTCACTTGACGACATCCTCTTTCATTGATAGTGCACACTTGGCACCTATCATGATCATGCTCATAATGGTTGTGTTCACACAATAACCTATGCATATCTACCAAGGATTGCCTTATGTCATTCACATAAAGGACTTTGTACTTGCCAGGGCATCCCTGAACCATATTAACAGCTGCCTTCCCATGCTTGGGAAATGGGTTTTTCTTCACATTAGGGCCTACGTCCTCAAAGAACAGTATCCCACTCCTCATAAGGTCTTGCACCTTGGGCTAGTCCTAAATCATACAAAGATAAGAGGGGAAAGATAAACCCTTGGAGTTCCCTTTCTTGGAGTCATAGAGATGACTCAAGATGCTCTTTTCCTTTGGACTTAGCACACAAACAAGGAATCACACAAATTGAACTCAAGCTCCTAGGATTTCCATTTGGCTTATCTCTTAACTTGGTTACTCATGACGATGGTCCTCTTTTCACAATCTCAATGTAGGATCCCTATCACACAAAAGCAAACATCAAAAAGTTCACAAAACACAATAAGGGGAATGGACAAATAATAAGTTTGGAGGAGAAGTCCTTTGAAGTCAACTTTGAATTTTAGCATTCTAAAGGCATGAGGCCTAGTTGCTCTTCAAAAAATTTAGCATTCTAAAGGCATGAGGCCTAGTTGCTCTTGAACTCCTTTTAGCATAGGTAAATCCTAATTCTAAGTCCTTTCTCCTTTTGCATTTGGTTCACACAAAACAAACACAAAGCAAACACAAGATAGCAATATATTTATATACAAATAATGAGCTCAAACGAGCAAAAGAAAAAATGACATAAGCATACAATATGTGTTCAAGTGAGCAAAGGGAAAATCAATATGAATAATGAGCAAGAAATAAATGACATTAAAAGTAAATGACAAGAAATTAAATGCTCAAATTAAAGTTAGTAATTAGTGGAGGTTACGTTAGTTTGTCATAAGACAATGTAGCGCTATGTTAAGCAGTCGTAAGTGGACTAATGTAGTAGTCACACCTATCTGAGGCCGGTCAATAAAAATATAGGCAAAGAAACATAAGTTAGAGATCATGACTAGTAAGCCAAGCTCCATAAACTTGCCATGCCAAAACAAAAGGGGAAAGGCCTTGTATTGTCTTTAGGTTATTTGCTTGACCAAGAAGCAACCTATCTTGTACACAAAACAACTTACTTGATCATGGATCAAGTTGAATTTAGTTTGGATCAAAGAAGGTTAAAGCTCTCATTTGTCAAGACCAACCATAAGAACTTAACTCATTGGCCAATGATGGAAAGAATGGGATGAAGATGAAAGGGAATGGAAAAGAAGACAAGTATCAAATCCAGTTGATCAAATGTGAATGAAATCATCATCAATCAACACCAAACAGAAAAGAAATGAAGATAACAAGTCAACAATATTTTTTTTGGATTAAAATAAAATGCAAACAAAAAATAATCAAATAAGGTCTAACCTCAAATTCAATTCAAATCAACTTCAATAAGTCCAATTAAATTCTCATAGGTCTAACATGGTCAAACAAGCTTTGACTAATTTTCTCAACAATTTTTGAAATCAGAAAGCAATTAAAAACAATTAAAAACAATTTAAAATAGCACAAAATGGATTAAAATCTCAAATAAATCTCAAATTAAATAAGAAATTGATGAGACTATTTTTTATTGATTTATCATGATATATAAATGCTAGGAAAACATTTTTGGATTTTTCAAAAGTCAGAAAATATTTTAAAATGAATTAAAACTACTAAAAACCAAATAATTCACAAAAAATATTAAATGAAGTCACAAAAATAATTAAAAATTAAAATATGAAACTAGATTTTTCAAGAAATGTTTTGGAATTGGTCTCATATTTTTATGACTTCAAATAATTTTTTAATGAATTTTTGAAAATCAATTGAATTAACTGAAAATAAAAGAAAATAGAAATAATAGAAAAAACCACAGCCGCGTGATACAATTTATTAATTGGCGTGGCATGGATTAATGACTCAGATGTGAGTTCATTTGGAATGGATTTGGACGCGTACATGAAGTGGAATTAGCTTGCATACCAAGTTATAACATGGAATGCCAAAATGCACATAAATGAAGAGTTCTTCGAAACTCCCAAATGGTAAGTCCAAAAAAGTAATGTGAGTAATATTTGGAAAGCCCTTGAAATAAGGAACAAAAGTCATGTTGGGCAAAAACTCATTTGGAATTTTGAAATTAATGAAAACTGGTGGTGAAAATCCAAGTACAAAACATGTTTAAGTCACCTTTGAAATTTTTCACCAAAAGTAAGCCTAATCAAACCCCTCTGTTCTCATGATACAAGCTTCAAATGGAAAACTATTCAACATCAAAGTTGTAGATATTTTCAAGATAATCACTTTAGACTTAAAGTTTGCATCATTTGGATTTTCTATGACAAAGTTATGGGCATTTGAAGTTGGGTACTTTTTCAAATTCAATGAATTAGGTCCAAGATGACCTATAATGTCTTGTATTATCACATGTATTTATTTTAGGATTATGAAATTTTGTCCAACATAAAATTTGAATTAGACATCTCAAGATTTCCATGCATTTGGTCTCACCTAAAAATCATAAAAATTAAGGAAGTTATGCCCTTGGTAAGTTGACCCAAAATTAGGGTTTCAGTCAAAATGACCTATAATGTTTTGAAATGAATGATGACCTTACAAGTTTCAAATGGATTTTTTTTGATGAACATGAAAGTTGTTCATATGGTTCTTTAGAACATTTTTGCTCTTGGGGTAATCTTCATTTGAAAAACATATCAAAAGTTATATCTCAATGGTGCTCAGCTTAGTCAGATGACTTGACTGGTCAACTTTTCAAGGCCAAACTTCCAATCTTGATGAATAAATGATTGAGGATCCTCAAATAGGCTCATATATGCATAAAATGATTAAATAAATAACTTCCCTTGATTAAATTTGATCAGAGGTTGAGATTGCTTCATGGGCAAGGCACAATCAAAGCACAACTGAATTAGGGTTTCCTTGAGAAACAATCCTCAAGCCCTTTGGGTTATCTTGATCAAATTGGCAAATTGAGACACTTGGGAGACATATATGATGATTAGGAGCTTTGTGTACCATTGTCATTCTTTTTCTCATCTTCATCTAGCCATTTCATTGGGCTTAGGAGCCTCCTAGGAGCATTGGGGCACATGATCACTTGAGCTTCAAAACAAAAAGAGTTAGTGACATATTTTTGTGCTTTTGGTTAGTAAGCAAAAATAAGAAAAGCGATAATATACAATACAAGCATGCTTGGTGGTCTCAAACCACTCACACAAGTCCCAACCCTAAGGTTAAGGAGACAAACATGTTATGATCCTTGACGCAATGCACTTGTGCAATAACATGATGCCATGAGGGATCTTATGGTCAAAATTAGGGTCTTACAGATGCCCCTATTTAAGGTCATTCTAGCCGGAGATATGAAGGTTAAAATCTTCGTCTCGACGAGATAAAACGGGCTTAAAAAATAACAAAGAGACGAATTTTGGTCCCTAAGAGACCTCATGTTGCAAATGTATGCATGCAAAATAAAATCTTCATGGTGAATAATTGCCACGAAGGAAAGAAATCAAGAGAAACTGAAGGTCCATAGGAGTAACACACTCACTAGGGAGACAAAGACTCGGGGGGGGGGGGGGGGGGGGAATAAGGTAAAAAGGCCTGAGTAGGTCACGACTTGAAAACTTGTTGGGAGACACGAGGGGATTCCACGAAAATAAATATATGGAAAGACTTGAGCTGACGCAAAGATGCATGTATTAGGGAAAACGCCAATACAGCAAAACTATCCACAAAGGACACATCAGATAAAAATCTGGGCTCAGACGAGGATGTCCACAAAGGACTAAGCTGAGGAAGAAACAACGAGATATTACCGGTTACTGGGTAATAACCTCAAAGAGGGACATGTTAAAACACCGGTTACTGGGTGAGAGAACAACACGCTCAGGGAGAAAGAATATCTAAGACCGGTATAAGGGTGAGAGATATCAATCATCCGAAGCATCTGAGGAGGACCCAAAAAAGCACATCTCGACACAGGAAAATATGACTCCACAAGGGAAAAAAGTCATAATAGGGAGCAGAAAGAAGGAACACCATGGATACCGGTTACTGGGCATATAATAGGCGACCAACCAGGCGTGAATTGGGAACATATCCAAGACACTCATCATCCGAAAGGAGGGCTGAAATAGCAAACTCGACTTACAGGATGGACATTCGATTCCACGAGGAAATACGAATCTTACTCGATTGAGGAAGAAAAAGACTTCAACTGAAGAGCGCATGAGAGTATTATCTATTACCGTCATAACGTAGATAACATACTCGCATGGAAGATTATCCACAACCTGTTACTGGGTTAATGAAGGATAAATCGACCGAAAAGAAAGGACATAGGGATACCGGTTACTGGGTATAAAATGATGACCAATCAGGATGGAGAAACAATCATTACCAAACAAGGGTAAATGAAAGATGAATCGCAAGGGAGAAACTGCCTGACAAAAGCAATTATCCAAGAGATATATCACCGGTTACTGGGTGGTATACTAAAAAACGAAGGAATATCAATACCGGTTACTGGGTAAAGATAACCATCAAAGAGAGGATTACATCTACCGGCTACTGGGTAGAAAACCAAGGAAATAGGACTTACAACTACCAGTTAATGGGTAGAAGGCCACAAAATCCGCTGGGGAAAAGATGGACAATTACTAGTTACTGAGCAATTGAACAACTAATCCACAGGGAACTGCAAGGGATAACAAGAAAGGAGTCAGTCTAGGAATAAACTAGAAAGACACAATTAAACAAGACTTAACCCGATGAGGATATAACTCAGGGGAGTAATTTTATTCCGGTACACAACTGGGGAGGAAACCGAAACAATAACCATCCACGAGGACATAACTCAGTGGGGAATAAAGAAGGAAAGATAGACACTTTTTTCCTATGGGGTTGACTCTATATGGAGAGATCAAACACAAACATCTGCTTGGGGAAGAACATTTCACCAATAGTAGAAGATAACAAGCAAAGATATATGGCAAAGAATGCAATCATGAATATCTGAATGCCATGATTACACATGTATATGCATGATTTGTGTATGATTAATGCTGACAAACAGACATATCTAACACAAACAAGTCCAAGAATCACGAACGGACACCCGACACAACATCTCAACAAGAAGGGCAAATCCTACTGGAGAGCTCAATTTGGGAACAACCCGAGTTGGATGAAAATAAATCATCAGGGATATCAACCCTTATCCCAGGGATACACTCGCTGAGGATACAAAGAAGTCGCATTCAGGAGTAGCGAAAGAAAAATGATCAAACAGAGAACTCAACCATCTGGTGGGGAAGATCTTTGGAAGAAGAATAATCACGGGAAGACGTCAACCACAGTCGGGGACAGGCAATAAGATCCTCCAGAGAGGAAACTCTACTGGGGAACTTATCAAGGAATGATGTGAAACTCCATGGGGAACAACCACCAATCGGATATACATCAATCAAAACACTCCCTTCTAACTGCTGGAGAGGAAACCCTGCTAAGGTGAGAAATAACACTTTGCTCCACTAGGGAAGGAAATAAACATCTTCAACACCAGCTCTCAATGCTAGAAGAAATCTTCATATCTGAAGGAGATACCAACATCAAACTTGGATCAGGCAACCCTATTGGGGACAAGCTGCAAATATTCTCGAAGGAACTACCCTGGCTGAGGAACTCGAAAATGAATCCTTTGTCAACAAGCGACATGCTGGGGATGAAAAAGGAAACAAGCCCTTCATCAATTGCTCTAGGAAACTTCCTGCTGAGAAGACAATTATCTGGAAAGATAGCTCTGCAGGGAGCACATGCCTGCTCCACCGGGGAATTCTACTCATGCTGGGGAAAGACAAACCTCCTCGTGAGTAGAATTGCATATAAACTTTTATCAATATATAAGGGATTTTACGTCAGTCCACACAAGGGATGACAACCATATAATTGATAAACACAAATGCTAGTGCCTGATATAGAGGGATGTACGTCTCCAAAAGATCAAGGCAAAAGCTGGAACAGAAGGGGATCAACCACAGATCAACCATGCGACCAAACACGGATTGCTAAGACTCCGCGGGGGGAACACGCATGTATGCACAAACAAACCATCCGAAAATGCATTAGATGAACATCTACAAACTATGCTAGGAGAAAGCAATCCAATAAGATAGATCAATCCACTGCCATCAAAGAGAACTTCTCAGACCAGACACTCCAGGAAGCTGATGACGTACTATTATTTCTGCGCTCATTGGGGAGACAACTAGAATAATGATGAAGAGGACATAAAAATTCCAGAATATGAATAAATGTCTTTCCTTTTGATAATCATACTATCCTTGGGAAAGCACTGAGGACGTTCCACTTATCCTTTCAGCCATCGTGAATGTTCATTTTGTTTAAAACAGTTTATACAAACTTTATTTGTTTAAAACAATGATATTCATCAATTAAAAAACATGTAAACATTTGTTAAACAAAAACAAATACGAGTGCAAAGAATTGGATAAAGGCTCAAATTTATTTAATAGAATGGTAGTCCGCAAATGGCGAGACTCCATGGATCTTTACAAATTTGAAATTGGTGATATACATGGAAAAAGGGCTACACTGAACATAATGACCATTTCTCCACTAACTCTGAATCCACTGTATTTGAAGCTTCAGTTGACGATGACTGAGCGAGAATCTTTGACAGACAAATGTTGTAGAACAAAGTCTTGTCAGGATGTAGTTACTTGCCAAATCCCTAATTTTTGCCTATATTGCCCCAGGGTGAGGTACTCAATCTAGCGGGATATATTTATTCATTTTTTTTCATTTCTCTAACTTTTGCCTGGACCGCCCTTTCGGGTTTTCAATCCACCGAGACGCTCATTTTTGCCTAAGCCGCCTTTTCGGGTTTTCAACTTAGCGAGCCATTCTGTTTTTATTTTTAGGCGATGTATTTCTTGAATGCATCTGAATTCACAGGACGAGTGAAATCCTCCCCATCCCTAGTTGTAAGCAACAAAGCACCGCCTAAAAAGGCTCTCTTAACAACGTATGGACCTTCATAGTTTGGAGTCCACTTGCCCCTAGAATCGGGCGCGAAAGACAAGACTTTCTTGAGCACGAGGTCACCTTCTCGGAACACACGAGGCCTGACCTTCTTATCAAAGGCTTTCTTCATCCTCTGTTGATACAACTAACCATGACACATGGCAGTTAATCTCTTTTCTTCAGATGGTCATAACGACTCTGAACCTATTCAACCTCAATCAACTTGGCTTCCATCAAGACTCTCATTGATGGGATCTCGATCTCTACGGGGAGCACAACTTCCATGCCATATACAAGGGAGAAAGGGGTTTCCCCTATTGAAGTGCGAACGGATGTACGATAGCCATGCAAAGCAAACAACAGCATCTCATGCCAATCTTTGTAAGTAACAACCATCTTGTGAATAATCTTCTTGATGTTATTGTTAGCAGCTTCAACAACCCCATTCATCTTGGGTCTATAGGGAGAAGAATTATGATGTGCAATCTTGAACTCGCTACACAACTCTTTCATCATCTTATTGTTCAAGTTAGATCCATTATCAGTAATGATCTTGTTTGGCACACCATATTGGCATATGAGTTGATTCTTGATAAACTTCACAACCACCTGCCTGGTCACATTCGCATACGATGCCGCTTCAACCACTTGGTGAAGTAACCAATGGCTACAAGAATAAAACGGTGACCATTCGACGCCTTAGGTTTAATTATGCCAATCATGTCAATTCCCCACATGGAGAAAGGCCATGGTGAGGAAGTAACATTTAGAAGTGTCGGGGGAACATGAATCTTATCTGCATAAATCTGACACTTGTGGCATTTCTTCACATACTTACAGCAGTCAGGCTCCATTGTCATCCAATAGTAGCCTGCTCTCAACATCTTCTTTGCCATAGCATGCCTATTGGAATGAGTACCAAATTAACCCTCATGGACTTCAGTCATCAACAGGTCTGCTTCGTGTTTATCCACGCATTTGAGCAGAACCATGTCAAAATTCCTCTTGTATAACACATCACCATTAAGGTAGAAACTACCAGATAATCTCCTCAAAGTCTTCATATCTTTAACAGATGCCCCAGACGGGTAAGTCTGACTTTGGAGAAAACATTTGATATCATAATACCACGGCTTATCATCTTTCACTTCTTCAACTGCAAACACATGAGCCGGTCTATCCAAGCGCATCACAGTAATATTTGGGACTTCATTTCAATACTTTACTACAATCATTGAAGCAAGCGTAGCGAGAGCATCCGCCATCCGATTCTCATCTCGAGGAATATGATGGAAGTCAACCTTAGTAAAGAAAGTTGAAATCCTCCTCGCATAATCTCTATATGGGATGAGGCCAGGCTAATTCGTCTCCCATTCACCCTTAATCTGATTAACAACAAGGGCCAAATCGCCATAAACATCAAGGTGTTTGATCCTAAGATCAATACATTCTTCCAAACCCATAATACAAGCCTCATACTCCACCATATTATTCGTGCATTTGAAAGTTAGCCTTGTTGTAAAAGGAAAATGTGTGCCTTGAGTTGTAATAATCACTACCCCAATACCATTTCCATACTGATTGACAGCGCCATCTGTCATACCCCAATTTTGTCCGGGCATATTTAAATTTTCACAGAATTGATTTCATTTTTAATTTAGCAACATATGCATAGCATGACATACAATTGCATCATGAATAACACCTAAAATGTCAGTCAGAATGAATTTATTTGAGAATACAGACAAATCGGTTGAATCGTTAAAATTTGAGGAAAGATTGTATTTTTTAATTAGTATATTCTGTCCTGACAATTTTAGTGTGACCGGTTCAATTTTCCGAACAAATTTGCACTCGGTTTTCATTTTTAATGGGTCAATATTTTTGGTTAGATATTTAATAATTAGAATGTGTTTAAATTAAATATTAATTAGCTTTGTTTTTATGATTTGTTATTTAATAATTATGAAAATATATATTTTTAGACATTGGATCCTCCTTAAAAAAAATGATAATAATCAGTATGGAACAAATTTGTTGGATAGTTTGGACAGTTGTAATAGATTCCTCATATCACTCCACTCACAATCCATTCAAAATCACCCACGCCACTCTCTCATATCCCTCACCGCGTGCTTCTCAGCAAAAAACTATCTCACACTCAGCAAAAAGACAAAAACTCACAAATCCTTTTTTAATCTCTCTGAATCTCTTTCATTTTCCTACACACTCTCTCACGCCTACCTTACTCTATATCTCTCTGAAAATCTAAAAGAAATCTCTCTCTTCACTCTCACCAAAAACCCAACGAAACCTCTTTAACCTTTCAATAACAGACACCATTCATCCTCCAGCATCCGCCGGTAACCGCTTCGTCTTCCCTCATCGCTTTTCTGTTACCACCTAAACGCGACCTCCATCCCCATCGACTAACCCAAATCTACCACAGATCCACCCACCTTCGAATCGCCTTCGCCGCAACCCCTCAACAGTAGCAACCTTCAACCCCTAAACCCCCCGCTCACATTCATCGTCTCTCAAACCATTACCAAACGCGACCCAAAATCGCCGACAACCACTGTTAAACCACATCTAATCTGCTCAAAACAACCGTCACCGACGGATTCACCACCGTCAAATCACCTCACGACCCGCACCTCATAAAACCTTCCGCCGTTCACCTCCCTCAAAGCCGCCGTGAAACCCATATTCAAACCAGATCCATCGACCCCCTTTCACGATCTATCACCCTCAATCTTCATCAGCACCTTCAAACACGGCTCACACCTCGATGAAACGTGGATTCGAAAGCACTATGCCGTACCAGCTCATCTTCGCTTCCAACAAGCTTGTCAATGTTAGCCGTCATAACAGATTGTGAAGTTGTGCACCACGCTCTCTTCTTGTAGCAACAAACAACAACAACGAACTCAAAAACGACGAAGACTCGAAGCGGCGTTCATTCCGACATCACGCATCAGCAACTTGTAGCGGCAAAGGGTCACTTTTCGGTAACAGCTTCAAGTTTCTTCCAATCTATTGCTGTTTTGTGCTGTTGTGTCAATTTCATTTTTATTTCATATACAATTTGGATGAAATCGTAGGTTGAAACTAGACTGTTGGTTATGGTTGTGTATTCATGATTATTTCAATTTCGGTCGTGCACGTACTGATTTGTGGGTCTGGATTGAATGTCTGCCTGAGTGTGTGTTTAAAGTGTAAGTTTTGTTGAACTTGTGGATTTTGAGTTGTTGTTGTTTTGTTGCTGTTGGGTATGGTTCTTGAAATATTGAACTCTGTACATAGGCTATCAACTGGGTATGCTGTGGATTATTTTGGTTAAGTTTCGATTAATTACTGATGGTAAAACATTGCAATATAATTTGGTTTCTAATAAGTAGTTTTCAGTTTTGTTCCATTATTAACTATTAAGATTGAGTCATTATATGTTCATGTAATAGTCATTAGATGGTTAAATAAGCTCGGTTCCTTTTACAGTATTGATAAATATTACTTGTGCTGGATTTTGATGCCGGAGATGTCGGCGTAATGATGTGAGCATTGCAAATATTGAAAAAATGAGATACTAACATCTCATTTCATTTTAAGTTTTATCCACGGATTCGGTAACTCAATACCGTTGTGCCGCCAAAGTTTTAATACATTAATTGTATAATTTCACCGTGTTATGAATTCGCGAATGACATCAATTTTATTGTCATTTCGTCTAAACCGGTTTTTGGAGCACATTGTGACCAATTTCATTCAATCCATTAAATTAACATTGCTAAGATATTTTCTATCACTTCTAATTAAATTAAGTTGAATTTTGATTAATTAGTTAAATTCGATTAATTAAAATTAATTAACTTAATTAGTTTGATCCAATTCCAAACCATCTTTTCATAAATAAATTCAATTTCAATTCATCATCTAACACAAACCAATTTCAAAAAGAACAATCATACAATTCTCGATTTAAATATCGAGCCCATTTTAAAAACACCCTTGTAAGTCGATTGCTCTTCGCATCGCCATCAACCTCACATAGCTTACTCTTGGGCTTCCTTACAATGAAACCTACTTGGTTATTGATTAATCGAGTAGATGAAATAATACACTAAGTGAAACTCATTTCCTTCATAAACACAAATCATTTTTCTAAATCATTCAATTTCAAAAGGATTTTCTCTCTTAAACATAAACTTGGGATGAAAAGGAGATAGGAAGCTTACGCTTCACTATTTCTCAATTACTCGAATAATTGGCGTACGCCATATTGCGCGAGTTCTTGTCACCCGATTAAACCCAAATCACACAATTTCAAATCACTTTTCAAAATCAAATATAATAACATGAATTCAAACCTTTTTCCAAACCACTCAACTTCAAAAGGATTTTTCTCTTTTAATAACAAACCTTTGAATGAAAAGGAGAATAGTGAGCATCCGCTTCATTATCTCTCGATTATTCGAATAATTGGCGTACGCCATATTGCTCGGATCTTCGTCATTCAATTTAAACCTTAATCATATACATTCAAATCACATTTTCTAAATCAACTACAAATCCTACAAACATTTAATTCTAATTTTCAGATGAAAAGAGGATAGGAGGTGTACGCCTCACTATCTTTCGATCATTCGAATAATTGGCGTACGCCACATTACTCGAATCTTCGTCATCAATTTAAAACCACCATCGTATAATCTCAAATCACCTTTTATATCAAACACCATTTCAAACAAACTTTACAACTTAAACTTCAATAGAGAATGGGAGGCATACGTCTCACCATTCCTTGATTATTTGAATAATTGGCGTACGCCACATTGCTCAAATCATCTTTCGACCAAACCTACCAATTCAAAATTCAAACCATTTTCACAAATCAAATACAAACATCTAAACATATCTTTTACAATTTAAACTTCGGATGATAAAAGATGGGAGGCGTACGCCTCATCATCTCTCGATTATTTGAATAATTGGCGTACGCCATATTGCACAAATTATCGACTTCCGACTAAAACACGCTAAATAAACTTGGATAAGGGAATAAGTGGTGTACGCCTCATTATTCCTTGAATAAGCAAGTAGGGGGCGTACGCCTCACTACCGTGCATATTCAACATCCGCAAACAAACTTCCGATAAAAATTCGAACGAAAAAGGAGTGGAAGGCGGTCGCCTTATTATTCCTCGAAAGAATTAGACGATTGGTGAACACCACATTGCTTAATCTCTCGTCGTTCTTCCAAAAACATCTCCAACATTAAATCTAATTTCTCGCCCCCGAGCGATCGAAACCAATCAAAACATTTGACACATCAATTCAACTTGTCACCCCCGCGTGACCAAAACCCTTTCAAAAAGGACACTGTCAATCCTTTCTAATGCGCATAACAAACCAGTGCTTAAGCCTCCGCCGAGAGTAGACAAGCCAGCGTTTAGCCTTTAGAACGCCGACCTACACAGTCGTTCATCAAACAAAACACACCAAAACCGTAGTTCCCCGAACTACGAATGCTCTGATTTCCTTATTGCACCATAAGGATACGTAGGCAGGAGATTGCTGTATCTTCGCGAGCACACTAATAAAAAACCTCCCCTTTTCCCCTTCTAAGGTCTTCATCCATCTCTATTCAATATTTAATTACTCGAAGAAAGCGAATAACAGTTAACTAACATTCAAATAGCAAATTAGACTAAAAGGTTCCCGTTGAGTACAACGGACGTGAGGGGTGCTAATACCTTCCCCTTGCGTAATTGACTCCCGAACCCGAATATGGTTGCGATGACCATTATTCCATTTTTTAAAAGGTTTTATCGATATTTCCCTATTCCTTCATTGGGATAAATAAAGTTCGGTGGTGACTCTGTTCGAACATAAATTTTGTCCGCGACCATCGCGAGGAATCGTATTTTTCGAGATGCGACAGATGGCGACTCTGCTGGGGACCCTGCTCCAAGCAAGAGAGAGTCAAGCCTAATTTAGTTCAAATTGCTATGAATGTTAAAATATTTTTTTCTTCCTTATTACTTCTTTATATCTTGCTGTGTTATTTATGCAATATGATTTATCCTGCTATTACATTGGGTGATCTATGGTGTTTGACACATGTTGTGAGATAAGCTCCGTACCCGAGCTTTGAGAAGAACTTAGAACTCGGAGTTGTGTAGTATTGAACCGAGGGGTGTACACCTCATTGGGACAATACGAGAACTCCACCTAGAGTAGATCTGTTCTGAATTTCCATCATAATATGGCTAGCCCATCATTGCAAGGAAACGATGAACATGGTCCATGACTCTGGGAACTTCATCTTAAACTGAAGTCCGTCTTCATGATTGGCGATCGTGTAGTATTGAACCGAAGGGTCTACACCCTGTTCGAACAATACGAGGATCCCACTCAGAGTAGACTGATTCAGAATTTCCATTTCAATGTGGCTAGCCCATTATTGCGATGGAAGACTGAACTTGGTCCATGACTCTAAGTTCTTATCTTGGAAACAAACAACCTTAGGAGCCATCCTTTGTGTGTAGGGTAGAGAACATAGAACCTCCGTATAGGGTGTACCATATGATACTCATGATATCCTGGATCCTAATTATACCTACATTACATTTTCTTTGCATACAAATATAAAATTTCATGCATTCGCATTTCATCAACATGGATTGCATATCATTTTCCAATACAAAAAAACTCATCCCGTCCTTTTTCCAATTACCAGCAGGCTGATTTCCTGACACTCGTACTGAACCTTTAAGAGCTACTAAAAGACAAGGGAGCACTGAGAACATAATCAAGTTGAGTTGAAAATGGATATGAACAACATGAAAGGAAAGGTAGACCAGATGTTGGAGGCTAGGCTAGCCCAATCAAAGAACAATTTTCAACATGGTGTCACAGAGAATGTTGGTTCCTCATCAGGCTTTACTGTAATTACCAACCAATGTATGATCCTCTGTCTGACTATAATCCTCCACAAGTGAATATTCCTACTCAATCCCAGTTGATGTCATTGACCAATCTTGATGTTGAAAGGCTTCATGCCCTTGAGGAGAGAGTCCGAGCAATGGATGTAAATGACAATTTTAGGCTTGATATGTGCTTAGTACTAGGCCTAATAATCCCCCCGAAATTCAAATTACCCAACTTCGAGAAGTACAAAGGGGATAACTGTCCAAGGCACCATTTAGTGATGTTCTTTCGAA
Organism: Lathyrus oleraceus; assembly: GCF_024323335.1. NCBI lineage: Eukaryota > Viridiplantae > Streptophyta > Magnoliopsida > Fabales > Fabaceae > Lathyrus > Lathyrus oleraceus. Next base: position 184,452,348 of record NC_066585.1, read on the forward strand.
AAATGGCATCACATACCCACGATGACAAGCTGATGATTCACTGTTTTCAGGACAGTTTGATTGGAGCATCGTTGAGCTGGTATATGAAATTGAAAAGAAGCCATATTCAGTCATGGGAAGACTTAGCCAATGCTTTTTTGAAGCAGTATAACTATAACTTGGACATGGCTCCAGACCGAAGGCAGTTACAAAGCTTATCCAAAAAGAGCAACGAATCTTTCAAAGGATACGCGCAACGATGGAGAGAACTGGCAGCCCAAGTGCAACCACCACTCTTGGATAAGGAATTGGTTGACTTGTTTATGGATACCTTACAAAGTCCTTACTTTGAAAGGATGGTAGGCAATGTGTTATCAGACTTCGCCCACTTAGTGACAATTGGAGAACGCATCGAGAGTGCCCTTAAAAGCGGAAGAATCCAAGGCGCCTCGAGCAGCCAAGCTAGTGAGACAGAATCGCTCAGCAATTCCCAAAAGGAAGAAGAGGATGAAACCAATGCAGTCATAACAAATGTCAGGCAACCAACAACGCCAAGAGCACCATACCAGCAAACCATGGTCTGCTCCTTACGCAAATCAATGATCTCGTGGTCGAGGATATCAAAATCAGCCTTTGAACCAATCTAGGCCTCGAAACAATCTGGAAAGAAGGAATGCTCCTCTCGATCCAATTCATATGTCATACAGTCAACTTCTGCCATATCTGATTCAAAGCTCGTTGGTGGATCCCAAGTCTCTCAGGCCATTGCCAGAACCATACCCACCTGGATATGACCCTGATGTGCAATGTGGATATCATGCCGGGTCAATAGGGCACTCGACTGAAGACTGTAACGCTTTCAAAGCCAAGGTTCAACAGTTGATTGACAAAAATTACATATCCTTTCCAGACGGACACCTGATGGTGCACGTCAACCTCTCGCCTAAATAAATTCGAAGACTTCAAGGGAGTATCTCATAAGGCTAATGGTTCAGACAGGAAGACATCCTTAACATTAGCAATCATTGGACTGATTTGTTTCCATTTGCATTTGTAATTTCTTTGTTGATTAAATGCTACTTGCTTTTAAATTTTGCTGTCTTTAATGGTAATATTAATGAAGTAATGACGCATGTTTTGAACAAATTATCTCGCATTCGCTCATTTTTCTTCTCTTATTTAAAAAAAAAAACAAAAAATACATCCATGTTCTTTACCTCACCTTCTTTATCAAACTGTTGTTTTAGCAATATTGGAGGGAGGATGACGAAAACAAGATACCCATAATTGCTGACTGTATGCTTTCAGATAAGATCCTGCTGATGATATACAGGCATTGTTTCAAATTCCCAAACACTGGAGAAATAAGGAGTTAATCCCTAGTCAACCACTTCGATCCTAGAAGTAGGTGTTTCTTTCGGATCTACAAACCCGTATGTTTAACCTGGGGAAGGGTAGTGTTCAGTTAATCTGACTACGCATTCAAATTTCAAGATGAAATATCCCATATGAGGATCAACTACGTGACATTCTTCGCACACATCCTAAAGTGTCGAAGGAACCTTGAAAAATCCAAAAAATTTATGACGGTTGTTCTTCAATGACCATTGACTTGGCAGTCACAACCTATCAAAAATAAAATCAAAGAAAAGCCCGCTAAGTTGAACACCCAAGAGGCGACTTAGGCAAAAACTAGGGCAATCCCGATGGACTAAAAGCTTCAAAAGCAGTTCAAGCAAAAGTTAGGGATCAAGAAAAAATCAAGAGAGGTCACGAAAATCCTTAGCAAAACCAAAACAAGATTCAGTGACCACCATACCAAAATCAAAGGGTCACCAACATCCAAAAAAGATGAAATAAGGTGGCTGCCATTTCAAGAGACCTTGAATCACCATCTTTATCCTTACACCTACAAAAAACAAATGTGTGTGAATTAACTGAACGTAGGATTGGAGATCATCATGAAGAAGGGGTGGGTTAAAATAAACTTTGAGCCTTATATCCTTTGTTTCGATAACCATGAACCAGACCACGTTACAACCCATAAAAGACCTAATTGAAGCAGGGTTATTTCTGAAAGCATATTACAGCAACGTTGCGTAAACTGACTCCTAAAAGTTTTGCTAACCATCTACTTTGGTATAATCTTGTTGCTGTATCTTTCATATTGTTAAACCAAAATTGCGCTTGGACTCATGGTCCACTCGCCACACACTATCACATCATTCAAATAAATGATTTTTCAAAACTTGCATGAGTATCGCATTGAAATTACCATTTCTGAACAAACAATTTTAACTGCAAGTCAGTACTTGGCGTCAGGGAAATACCAACAATAAGGAACAATCATAGGAACTTGAACATTTGTTGGTGCTGACCCGAATCAAGATTACCTCATAACCCATGAATCAAGGGCATGCCACCAAAAAAAAATAGCAGTTGATCGGAGGAAGATTACTCCAGGAATCAGTCAGCCTGAACAGTCTCCAAACATTTATTAATCAGGGGCAAGTCATTTCAAGAATCAGTTGATCCAGAGCAAATCATCGCAAGACTCTATTAACTATGGGCAGACCCCTTCAATGTTCAGTTAGGGTGAGTTAAGTCGCTTCAACGCTCATACCGGGGCAAGCTACCTCAAGAGCACAGAAAATTCAATCACTCCAGGAGTCGGTTAACCAAGGATAAATCCTTTCATGGATCAAAATTCTGGGGCAAGCCATCTCCAAATTATGGTACAATTGCTTTCAAAATCCTTTCGAGGTAAACATTTTGCATATACCCATCACAATGGGGCAAGATGAGCTATACAGGAGCGAGTCCTCTCCATGTTTTCAAGCGGTTCAAGCAAAACCTTTTTTGCACGTCATCAACTGCAGAGTTCAGAATGAGTGTCGGGGAATCATGCTATCACCCTATCAAATAACCTTTCGAAAGATGAGAAGCCTTGTTACAAAGAACCTTCTCTTCCAATACCCACGCAGGGGAATTTTGAAATCCTTCAAGTCATTGCATAAATCATCCTCATGCATTAGTCATGTCGCTTTGCTCTAACATAAAGCCATGCATATCATAACATTCATCGGGCCTAATCCCATAACATGAACCTGACATCAAAAAGCCTTAAAACACAAAATCTGACACCAAAGCCCAACATCGCTTGGCAATTCAAAGTCCAAATTCTTGTTTGGCAATTTATTTCAAAGCCCAGTTCCCGTCTGGCAATTTATTTCAAAGCCCAGTTCTCGTCTGGCAACCTTTTTCAAAGCCCAGTTCCCGTTTGGCAATTTATTTCAAAGCCCAGTTCTTGTCTGGAAACCTTTTTCCAAAACCCAGTTCCCGTCTGGCAATTTATTTCAAAGACCAGTTCCCGTCTGGAAATTTATTAGTTCCCGTCTGGCAACCTTTTTTAAAAGCCCAGTTCCCGTCTGGCAATTTATTTCAAAACCCAGTTCCCGTCTGGCAATTCGTTTCAAAGCCCAATTCCCGTCTGGAAATTTATTTCCAAAGTCCAGTTCTCGTCTGGCGATTTATTTCCAAAGTCCAGTTCTCGTCTGGCGAACTATATCAAAAATCAATTCTTGTACGACAAATCATTTGCCAAATACCAGTTATCGTATGATATATTATCTCTTAATACCAGTTCTCGTCTGGTAGGTCACCTATTTCGATACCAGTTCTCGTCTGGTAGTCTATTTTTCGTTACCAGTTCTCGTCTGGTAGCCTACCTTAAAAGTCAGTTCCCGTCTGACAAACAAAAACAAATTCAGTCCCATCTGACATTTCAATTATTTCCACCAGTTCTCGTCTGGTAACATATCCTTCAAGTTTTGTCCTCATTTGGAAGTTCAATCTTCTTCACCAATTCTCATCTGGTAGTTCCCATTTAAAGTCCAACCTCATTGGCAATCCAGAATAAAACCCTACAAAAACATCCAATTACCCAATTGCATTCCCACATGCATCACATGCATCATTTCATGCATAATTTTCCTGCCAAACAGGAAGATTCATCAAACACAATCCTATCAATCATCAGCATACCCATGCATAAGCACTCCTGTCAAAACAGAAATTTCATAAAAAATGAACAAAATTACTCACATTCATACATACACATCCTAAATATCCCCAGCAGTTGCATCCCTTCATGCATCTAATGCATCATCTCATGCATGGCATTGCCACCCAAAGTGGAACATCATACAAACATAAAATATCAAGATCCGGGGTCGTCCATATGTATCCCGAACTTTTTTCACTTAAATCAATAAAGTTATTTCCCTGCATGTGCTCGTGGAATTATTTCCCAGCCAGTCATTCTTCAACTTTGTGATTGATAATGATATTCCCCAACATCTTTGCTATCATTGCTCCCCAAGCAGAGGTTACCCTAAAAAGTCTCTTATGAGCTTTTCCACTGCAGAGCATTTATAGTAAATCTCCTCTAAAAGGAGTCTTGTCTAAAATATTTCCCCCAACAGATAAACATTTGAGATACTGCTTCATTTATATGGAGAATCTCAGTTGTCTGTTTGAGATGCTGCTTCATCAATATGAAGAGTCTCATTCAGTTTTTTTTAGAGATACTGCTCTAGTATCCTCGAAGAGTCTTAGATTTAATTAAGGTATCATTCCCTTGTTCGGAATATCTTAATTCTATCAGATAAGATACTGCTTCGACTCGATATAGAGAATCTCATTTCTGCTGTTTGAGATGCTGCTTCATCAATATGAAGAGTCTCATTCATTTTTAGAGATACTGCTCTAGGTATCCTCGGAGAATCTTAGATACGGTTGAGGTATTATTCCCTTGTCGGAATATCTCAATTATATCATATAAGGTACTGCTTCGTTGATCCTCAGAGAATCTTGTGCGTTCAAATCGAGACAATGTTCTGCTAATTATCAGAAAGTCTTAGATACAGTTGAGGTATCATTCCATTATTGGAATATATCGATTATGACATCCAAGATACTGTTCTGACGATTCCCAGAGAGTCTTGATTGTTTCATTTTACCTTCTAAAAATGTTTCTTACTGTATTTCTCACTGCATTTCTTTCTGCATTTTTACATTGCATTTCGAAGGACAAAATTTGGATCTTTTCGTATTTAATTACCTTCCACCACGAATGTATGAAGACTGTTGTCATTCTTACCTTCTAGTTCAAGTTAATTAAATAGGGGCAACTGTCATACCCCAATTTTGTCCGGGCATATTTAAATTTTCACAGAATTGATTTCATTTTTAATTTAGCATCATATGCATAGCATGAAATACAATTGCATCATGAATAACACCTAAAATGTCAGTCAGAATGAATTTATTTGAGAATACAGACAAATCGGTTGAATCGTTAAAATTTGAGGAAAGATTGTATTTTTTAATTAGTATATTCTGTCCTGACAATTTTAGTGTGACCGGTTCAATTTTCCAAACAAATTTGCACTCGGTTTTCATTTTTAATGGGTCAATATTTTTGGTTAGATATTTAATAATTAGAATGTGTTTAAATTAAATATTAATTAGCTTTTTTTTATGATTTTTTATTTAATAATTATGAAAATATATATTTTTAGACATTGGATCCTCCTTAAAAAAAATGATAATAATCAGTATGGAACAAATTTGTTGGATAGTTTGGACAGTTGTAATAGATTCCTCATATCACTCCACTCACAATCCATTCAAAATCACCCACGCCACTCTCTCATATCCCTCACCACGTGCTTCTCAGCAAAAAACTATCTCACACTCAGCAAAAAGACAAAAACTCACAAATCCTTTTTTAATCTCTCTGAATCTCTTTCATTTTCCTACACACTCTCTCACGCCTACCTTACTCTATATCTCTCTGAAAATCTAAAAGAAATCTCTCTCTTCACTCTCACCAAAAACCCAACGAAACCTCTTCAACCTTTCAATAACAGACACCATTCATCCTCCAGCATCCGCCGGTAACCGCTTCGTCTTCCCTCATCGCTTTTCTGTTACCACCTAAACGCGACCTCCATCCCCATCGACTAACCCAAATCTACCACAGATCCACCCACCTTCGAATCGCCTTCGCCGCAACCCCTCAACAGTAGCAACCTTCAACCCCTAAACCCCCCGCTCACATTCATCGTCTCTCAAACCATTACCAAACACGACCCAAAATCGCCGACAACCACTGTTAAACCACATCTAATCCGCTCAAAACAACCCTCACCGACCGATTCGCCACCGTCAAATCACCTCACGACCCGCATCTCATAAAACCTTCCGCCGTTCACCTCCCTCAAAGCCGCCGTGAAACCCATATTCAAACCAGATCCATCGACCCCCTTTCACGATCTATCACCCTCAATCTTCATCAGCACCTTCAAACACGGCTCACACCTCGATGAAACGTGGATTCGAAAGCACTATGACGTACCAGCTCATCTTCGCTTCCAACAAGCTTGTCAATGTTAGCCGTCATAACAGATTGTGAAGTTGTGCACCACGCTCTCTTCTTGTAGCAACAAACAACAACAACGAACTCAAAAACGACGAAGACTCGAAGCGGCGTTCATTCCGACATCACGCATCAGCAACTTGTAGCGGCAAAGGGTCACTTTTCGGTAACAACTTCAAGTTTCTTCCAATCTATTGCTGTTTTGTGTTGTTGTGTCAATTTCATTTTTATTTCATATACAATTTGGATGAAATCGTAGGTTGAAACTAGACTGTTGGTTATGGTTGTGTATTCATGATTATTTCAATTTCGGTCGTGCACGTACTGATTTGTGGGTCTGGATCGAATGTCTGCCTGAGTGTGTGTTTAAAGTGTAAGTTTTGTTGAACTTGTGGATTTTGAGCTGTTGTTGTTTTGTTGCTGTTGGGTATGGTTCTTGAAATATTGAACTCTGTACATAGGCTATCAACTGGGTATGCTGTGGATTATTTTGGTTAAGTTTCGATTAATTACTGATGGTAAAACATTGCAATATAATTTGGTTTCTAATAAGTAGTTTTCAGTTTTGTTCCATTATTAACTATTAAGATTGAGTCATTATATGTTCATGTAATAGTCATTAGATGGTTAAATAAGCTCGGTTCCTTTTACAGTATTGATAAATATTACTTGTGCTGGATTTTGATGCCGGAGATGTCGGCGTAATGATGTGAGCATTGCAAATATTGAAAAAATGAGATACTAACATCTCATTTCATTTTAAGTTTTATCCACGGATTCGGTAACTCAATACCGTTGTGCCGCCAAAGTTTTAATACATTAATTGTATAATTTCACCGTGTTATGAATTCGCGAATGACATCAATTTTATTGTCATTTCGTCTAAACCGGTTTTTGGAGCACATTGTGACCAATTTCATTCAATCCATTAAATTAACATTGCTAAGATATTTTCTATCACTTCTAATTAAATTAAGTTGAATTTTGATTAATTAGTTAAATTCGATTAATTAAAATTAATTAACTTAATTAGTTTGATCCAATTCCAAACCATCTTTTCATAAATAAATTCAATTTCAATTCATCATCTAACACAAACCAATTTCAAAAAGAACAATCATACAATTCTCGATTTAAATATCGAGCCCATTTTAAAAACACCCTTGTAAGTCGATTGCTCTTCGCATCGCCATCAACCTCACATAGCTTACTCTTGGGCTTCCTTACAATGAAACCTACTTGGTTATTGATTAATCGAGTAGATGAAATAATACACTAAGTGAAACTCATTTCCTTCATAAACACAAATCATTTTTCTAAATCATTCAATTTCAAAAGGATTTTCTCTCTTAAACATAAACTTGGGATGAAAAGGAGATAGGAAGCTTACGCTTCACTATTTCTCAATTACTCGAATAATTGGCGTACGCCATATTGCGCGAGTTCTTGTCACCCGATTAAACCCAAATCACACAATTTCAAATCACTTTTCAAAATCAAATATAATAACATGAATTCAAACCTTTTTCCAAACCACTCAACTTCAAAAGGATTTTTCTCTTTTAATAACAAACCTTTGAATGAAAAGGAGAATAGTGAGCATCCGCTTCATTATCTCTCGATTATTCGAATAATTGGCGTACGCCATATTGCTCGGATCTTCGTCATTCAATTTAAACCTTAATCATATACATTCAAATCACATTTTCTAAATCAACTACAAATCCTACAAACATTTAATTCTAATTTTCAGATGAAAAGAGGATAGGAGGTGTACGCCTCACTATCTTTCGATCATTCGAATAATTGGCGTACGCCACATTACTCGAATCTTCGTCATCAATTTAAAACCACCATCGTATAATCTCAAATCACCTTTTATATCAAACACCATTTCAAACAAACTTTACAACTTAAACTTCAATAGAGAATGGGAGGCATACGTCTCACCATTCCTTGATTATTTGAATAATTGGCGTACGCCACATTGCTCAAATCATCTTTCGACCAAACCTACCAATTCAAAATTCAAACCATTTTCACAAATCAAATACAAACATCTAAACATATCTTTTACAATTTAAACTTCGGATGATAAAAGATGGGAGGCGTACGCCTCATCATCTCTCGATTATTTGAATAATTGGCGTACGCCATATTGCACAAATTATCGACTTCCGACTAAAACACGCTAAATAAACTTGGATAAGGGAATAAGTGGTGTACGCCTCATTATTCCTTGAATAAGCAAGTAGGGGGCGTACGCCTCACTACCGTGCATATTCAACATCCGCAAACAAACTTCCGATAAAAATTCGAACGAAAAAGGAGTGGAAGGCGGTCGCCTTATTATTCCTCGAAAGAATTAGACGATTGGTGAACACCACATTGCTTAATCTCTCGTCGTTCTTCCAAAAACATCTCCAACATTAAATCTAATTTCTCGCCCCCGAGCGATCGAAACCAATCAAAACATTTGACACATCAATTCAACTTGTCACCCCCGCGTGACCAAAACCCTTTCAAAAAGGACACTGTCAATCCTTTCTAATGCGCATAACAAACCAGTGCTTAAGCCTCCGCCGAGAGTAGACAAGCCAGCGTTTAGCCTTTAGAACGCCGACCTACACAGTCGTTCATCAAACAAAACACACCAAAACCGTAGTTCCCCGAACTACGAATGCTCTGATTTCCTTATTGCACCATAAGGATACGTAGGCAGGAGATTGTTGTATCTTCGCGAGCACACTAATAAAAAACCTCCCCTTTTCCCCTTCTAAGGTCTTCATCCATCTCTATTCAATATTTAATTACTCGAAGAAAGCGAATAACAGTTAACTAACATTCAAATAGCAAATTAGACTAAAAGGTTCCCGTTGAGTACAACGGACGTGAGGGGTGCTAATACCTTCCCCTTGCGTAATTGACTCCCGAACCCGAATATGGTTGCGATGACCATTATTCCATTTTTTAAAAGGTTTTATCGATATTTCCCTATTCCTTCATTGGGATAAATAAAGTTCGGTGGCGACTCTGTTCGAACATAAATTTTTTCCGCGACCATCGCGAGGAATCGTATTTTTCGAGATGCGACACCATCGAACACCATACCCCATCGGGAACCAGGCTCCGGCCCTTCATCGAGCGTAGGCTCATCACAATCTTTCATCTTCATATACAGAATCTCCTCATCAAGGAAGTCGTATTGCACGGACTGATAATCCTCAATTGGTTGATGCACCAAATGGTCAGCTAAGATACTACCTTTAATAGCTTTTTGAGCTTGATACTCAATATCACACTCAGATAACAACATCTGCCAACGGGAAATTCTCCCAGTTAAAGCAGGCTTCTCAAAGATATACTTGATTGGATCCATTTTGGATATCAACCAAGTTGTATGATTCAACATATACTGGCGTAAACGCTTAGCGGCCCAAGCCAAAGCACATCATGTCTTCTCAAGCATTGAGTATCGAGACTCACAATCAGTGAACTTCTTCCTCAAGTAGTATATTGCATATTCCTTCTTTCCTGATTCATCTTACTGACCCATGATACACCCCATGGAATCATCAAGCACAGTCAAATACATAATCAACGGTCTCCCTTCAACAAGCGGAGATAGAATCGGAGGCTCGGACAAATACTCTTTGATACTGTCAAAGGCCTTTTGGCAATCCTTGGTCCAATCATGACACTGATCTTTCTGGAGGAGCTTGAATATAGGCGCACATGTGGTAGTCATGTGGGATATAAATCTCGAAATGTAAGTCAAGCGACCAAGAAAACCTCGGACTTGCTTCTCAGTTTTGGGCGCAGGCATCTCTTGTATTGCTTTGACCTTGGCAGGATCAACTTCAATACCTTTCTCGCTGACAATAAAGCCCAATAACTTGCTGGAACGGGCTCCAAATGTACACTTGTTTGGATTCAAGTGGAGTTTGTACTTCCTCAAACGCTGGAAAAGCTTCAACAAATGTTCTACATGTTCAACTTTTGTTTTCGACTTCGCAATCATATCATCAACATACACCTCAATCTCCTTGTGTATCATATCATGAAACAAGGTGGTCATGGCACGTTGATACGTGGCTCCGACGTTCTTCAAACCGAAGGGCATCACTCAATAACAGAATGTTCCCTAAGGTGTGATGAATGTTGTCTTCTCCATATTCTCGGGTGCCATTTTAAACTGATTATAACCAAAAAATCCGTCCATAAATGAAAAGACATTGAATTTAGTTGTATTGTCTACCAACATATCAATGTATGGTAGTGGAAAATCATCTTTCGGACTAGCTTTATTCAAGTCATGGTAATCTATGCACATTCGGACTTTTCAATCTTTCTTAGGCACAGGCACAATATTGGCCACCCATTGAGGATATGTAGAAGTAACCAAAAACCCCACATCAATTTGCTTCTCAACCTCTTCTTTAATATTCATTGCCATATCATGCTGAGTTCTTCTGAGCTTTTGCTTCACAGGTACACACTCAGGCTTTAATGGTAAGAAATGTTGCACGATATCAGTATCTACACCAGGCATGTCTTCATACGACCAGGAAAAGACATCGACATATTCTCGTAGCAACTCAATCAACCCCTTCTTAACAGACTCTTCAAGGAGTGCCCCAATCTTCACTTCACGAATGCAGTCTTCAGACCCCAAGTTGACTGTTTCCAGATTCTCAAGATGTGGCTGAATGATCTTCTCCTCTTACTCAAGCAGACGGGTAATCTCATCATGAATCTTTTCAACATCATCTTCTTCTGCCTCAAATACATGGAACTCAAAGTTGGGAGATGGTGTTGGATCATTATGTTCAATGGGTTTGATTAACCTGCATAATGTTTTTGAGTATAAAAGAGATTTCAGAATTCAAACAAGGAAAATCTTTATGCAAATGAAAAATTGATTTTATTCTCTTTTTAGGGTTTTATGGTGATCACCAATTTTATGCAAGAAGCAAAAAGGAAAAATAATTTGAGAAAACAAACATTTAACATGCGATTATTGAATGAATATCATTGTATTAATCAATTATGCCAACAATGTCTTCACTTCTCCTTTTGGCATGGAAGAAGGGTTTTTAAACACATTACGTTGACTTATGGATAACTGTTGGAACATCAACAGCGACCCAATTATTGCAGATTCCTCTAGGTATGACAAAGTCTCCAAGGACTTCCTCTTCATCTTCTTCAACAATGGCAGCAGCTTCCTGATCTTCAATGGTGTGGATGAAACCCCAACTCTGGAACAACCCAAGATCATTGGAAACACCAGAAGAGTACCCTATGCCAGTCCGGGACTTGTTCTCTTCCAACTTGATCATTTTCCCCAAACTAGTAGTTGCACCATGCTCAATGGCCAACTTCGCATCATTATAGGAGACAAATGAAGAAAGTCCTTTCCTAGAAGGCTCGGCAATAAACAAGGCTTGGAACGGAGTTCCAACCTCATCCTTAGCATCAATATAGGAGAAGGAAGATAAATGACTGACCAAGAGAGCCTCCTCTCCCCCTATCACCACCAACTTTTTGTTCTTCACGAACTTCAACTTTTAGTGCAGGGTGGATGTCACAGCGCCTGCCTCGTGAATCCATGGTCTACCAAGCAAACAACTATAAGACAGATGAATATCCATGACCTAGAAAGTGATCTGGAAATCACTAGGTCCAATCTTGATAGGGAGTTCTAATTCACATATCACAGTTTTGCGCGATCCATCGAAAGCTTTCACTACCACTCCACTCTGCCTCATGGGAGGCCCCTGATATGGAAATTTGGCAAGAGTGGATTTTCGAAATACATTGAGTGATGATCCTGTGTCCACCAACACATTGGACAAGGCATCGTATTTACAATTCATAGATATATATAAAGCCAAATTGTGGTCTTTTCCCTCCTCGGGAAGATCATCATCACAGAAGCTCAAGTTGTTGCAGACAGTTATATTTGCAACAATGCTATCAAACTGTTCAATTGTGACATCGTGATCCACATATGCCACCTCCAACACGCTCTACAATGCTTCCCGGTGTGGCTCTGAATTCATCAACAAAGATAAGACATATATCTTTGATGGAGTTTGTTGCAACTGATCCACAACATTATACTCACTCCTTTTCATGAGCCTCAACATCTCATCACCATCCTCTTTCAATATGCCAGACTGGCCTACCAGGATAGGAGCTTTATTGGATTTAACAACAATAGGGTCAACACCCTTCATAACAAGAACATACTTGTTCGAAGAAGAATTCCCCACGGGACCGACAATACTGACAACATCTTTCTTCACAACGTCTTCGTGGGATTTCGGCTTAGCCGAGAAAACACGACCACTACGGGTCACTCCACTGACATCTGAAATGCTTACTACAGAAGTTGAGGGCAACGAAACCTCCTTTCCATCCTCCAGCATGACTGCATTATAACGGTAAGGAACCGATTTGTCTGATACATACGAGACAGGACCCGCTGGCTTGATCACAAGAGTTGGCATTACTTTCTTCTTGCTGCCATCATACTTCATGACAACAGGATCAGGAATTTTAAACACATGAGTGATAACATCAAATTCATCCTCATTACGATTCTAAAGTATCTCAATGATCCCTTGATCTATCTTCTCTTGGATGTCCTTTCTCACTTGACGGCATCCTCTTTCACTGATAGTGCACACTTGGCACCTATCATGATCATGCTCATAATGGCTGCATTCACACAACAGATTATGCATATCTACCAAGGATTGCCTTATGTTGTTCACATAAAGGACTTTGTACTTGCCAGGGCATCCCTGAACCATATTAACAGCTGTCTTCCCATGCTCGGGCAATGGGTTTTTCTTCACATTAGGGCCTACGTCCTCAAAGAACACTATCCCCCTCCTCATAAGGTCTTGCACCTTGGGCTACTCCTAAAGCATACAAAGATAAGAGGGGAAAGATAAACCCTTGCAGTTCCTTTTCTTGGAGTCATAGAGATGACTCAAGATGCTCCTTTCCTTTGGACTTAGCACACAAACAAGCAATCACACAAATTGAACTCAAGCTCCTAGGATTTCCATTTTGCTTGTCTCTTAACTTGGTTACTCATGACAATGGTCCTCTTTTCACAATCTCAAGGTAGGATCCCTATCACACAAAAGCAAACATCAAAAAGTTCACAAAACACAATAAGGGGAATGGACAAATAATAAGTTTGGAGGAGAAGTCCTTTGAAGTCAACTTTGAATTTTAGCATTCTAAAGGCATGAGGCCTAGTTGCTCTTCAAAAAATTTAGCATTCTAAAGGCATGAGGCCTAGTTTCTCTTGAACTCCTTTTAGCATAGGTAAATCCTAATTCTAAGTCCTTTCTCCTTTTGCATTTGGTTCACACAAAACAAACACAAAGCAAACACAAGATAGCAATATATTTATATACAAATAATGAGCTCAAACGAGCAAAAGAAAAAATGACATAAGCATAAAATATATGCTTAAGTGAGCAAAGGGAAAATCATTATGAATAATGAGCAAGAAATAAATGACAAGAAATTAAATGCTCAAATTAAAGTTAGTAATTAGTGGAGGTTATGTTAGTTTGTCATAAGACAATGTAGCGCTATGTTAAGCAATCGTAAGTGGACTAATGTAGTAGTCACACCTATCTGAGGCCGGTCAATAAAAATTTAGGCAAAGAAACACAAGTTAGAGATCATGACTAGTAAGTCAAGCTCCATAAACTTGTCATTCCAAAACAAAAGGGGAAAGGCCTTGTATTGTCTTTAGGTTATTTGCTTGACCAATAACCAACCTATCTTGGACACAAAACAACTTAATTGATCATGGATCAAGTTGAGTTTGGTTTGTATCAAAGAAGGTTAAACCTCTCATTTGTCAAGACCAACCATAAGAATTTAACTCATTGGCCAATGATGGAAAGAATGGGATGAAGATGAAAGGGAATGGAAAAGAAGATAAGTATCAAATCCAATTGATCAAATGTGAATCAAATCATCATCAATCAACACCGAACAGAAAAGAAATGAAGATAACAAGTCAACAATATTTTTTTTGGATTAAAATAAAATGCAAATAGAAAATAATCAAATAAGGTCAAACCTCAAATTCAATTCAAATCAACTTCAACAAGTCCAATTAAATTCTCATAGGTCTAACATGGTCAAACAAGCTTTGACTAATTTTCTCAACAATTTTTTAAATCAGAAAGCAATTAAAAACAATTAAAAATAGCACAAAATTGAAATTCTGGTGTAGTCAGAATTCAGATGTTATACTCCACGTCATGACATCTGATCTAACATTGTAACTAATACAGCAAGATAGTTATTAACCACTATACTAATATGCACAGGTTCACAGATGTCACGACATCTCATTTTATGTCACCCTAGAATGTATGAACACCTGGTTCTGTGCATCAGGAAGAAAGACTCAACAGAAATCAAACCTAGCACTCACTTCTGTTGTTTTCTTCCACAGTTATCAGCATGATGTCTTACTGTTGTTTGTGGACATCATCTGTTACATTGTTCCTGTGTGTATATCTTTTACTTGTATTTCCTGGATTAAAGGTTGGACACGTTAATCTAATTTTCACTTATTAGATTGCTAACAACTAGGCTATTTGTTAGGTTCATTAATTGTAGGTTAGTAGTTGGTTTCCTGGTTTTTCTCTACACTATTGAATCCCTGAAGAATAGCCTGAGAAAAATACTGAACCAGAAAAACCAATCATCCTACACTGTAGCACCTGCTGTTGGGAATGAATGTCACAACATTCAGTTCGACATCCAGACCATATGCTGAGTCTGTTATGTTCCTGGACACGTGCTGTGCTAAGTTTGCAATACTGTAAAAGACCAACTAGTCTCTACTTCAGTATCAGCCTTCAGTATCAACTGTCAAAACATCCAGTTTGACAGCTTCACTATGATCCTTCAGCCAGGTCTGTTATCTTTGAAAAGAACAGACTTAAATAAATACTGAACTAAAGTTAACTTACTTATCATTCAGTATGCACTGTCCCTGATGAATGTTACAACTTTCTGATTGACATTCAAACAGAAGGCTATATGCCAGGTCAGTTATCATCTTGATAAGCTGACTGGAATACCTGCTGAGTTATGGCAGTAATAAACACATGCAGAAGGAAAACAAACACAGGAAATTGTTAACCCAGTTCAGTCCAACATGACCTACATCTGGGGGCTACCAAGCCAGGAAGAAGATCCACTATTAGCAGTATTAATTCAGAGTTAAACTCACCCGTTTACAACTCTTCACTTAATCCCTACCCAATGCAATCTATACCTAGGAACTCCTAGATAGAAACCTCCAGTTTCCATTCCTATCACTACAAGTACAATGTAATGTTAACACACCTTGAACTTGCTTCACAGCTTCATTCAAGAACAAAATCACTCTTGCCTACAGGCTTTGAGTTACAAAACTCTCAGCTTTTACCACTGAGAAACATATGGTAACCTTCCCACAGATTGGGAGGTTTACCTCACACACACCCCTAAATTTTCATTCTAAGAGGCTTACAAATACTAGGTTACAATCAGCTATTTATAACCTAATCACCCAACTGGATTTGGGCCTTCAGAAATTGCAGCAGACTTGTTCTTTGCTGTTACAACTTCAGCAGAAAAATTCTGCTACAAACAAGGTTTTCAATCCTAGAATCTCTCCATATATATCTCCATATTTTGAGCCTATATATCTTCTGATTGAGTCTTCAAGACCTCCACATGGGAGTTAGGATATTCACCAGATATCCTTGTTGATCCCAGAATATATACTGAATTAATTAATTCAGTTTTCTACACATGTGCGATGTCACAGACCTGATGTCGTGACATCGTACATGACATGTTGGTCCAGATGTTGAATTTCTTCAACCCAACATATTAAAACAACAGAGATGATTACATTATTTGTTTTCTAAAATTAATGCCAATCCTAAGGAATCAACACTCTCCCCCTTTGGCAAATTTTAGCTAAAACAAATAAACAATACACTGGACAAGACATCCCAATTTGGGAATGCTCTTCATCTCCGTCATTGGCTCCACCACCACAAACACCAAAGTTGGTGTACATGGGGAAGAAGAGGGACAAGACTCAGTTGTACCAGAACCCTTCCCCTCAACCGGAGAGCTTCCTGAAGAATATGTAATGCTGAGTACATAGACAATGTAACTCAGATCACAAGGCACAACTGTCTTCTTAACTCAGATCACAAGACACAAGTGGTAAACCCAGTTGGTGGACAGTTGGTGGATTTTGTGCCTGATGCCAACTTCTGTTTGCCACATCCACAGTTGGTTTGCTTCTGGTACATTCTCAACCCCAGGACTATATTTCTCTCCCCCTTTTTAGCTAAACATTTGTAAAGGCACCCTTCACAAAACCAGATCCAGGCGCAGCTTGCCCAAACCTTAACATACCCCATGATTCTGAGAATGGAGTGTTTTTCTTGTGAGAGGAAGAGGGCTATTGCATCCTTTAAATAGTCCAGCCCGTGCTTAGGAATTTCCGGTAGAAATAAATGCTTGGTCAAGATGCATTTATTTTTTCTGAGAAACAGTCAGAGAATCACCAACAAAATCTCAGATTATCTTTGAATACCTTTTATAGCTCTTGACTGTTTCTTTTCCAAAACAGCCGTTCCAGTGCATGGAGACCATTCCATATATGCAGTCAGACACGTTGCACGCGATGTCTTAACATTTCACGCGGCTTTTTCCTGCATTCTGCTAGTATTCAACATTTTCCAAGGTTCCTGTCATACCTCTAGTAGAGACTTGACATCTGGCACTGATACAGTCAAATTCCCACACTTCAGCAGATGGTTACTCCCCCTGTACCACACAGCTGTAGCCATCTGGCTTATTCTGCCTTACCAGAATTCGACACATCACCTTCATAATTCCTACTGACTTTAAGTTTTAGAAGGAATTAGCAGCATTGTCCAGGGCAATGTCATGACATTCGGTCAGACATTCTTCAACTCACTCAGCCTTGACACAACATCCTGATAGCTGACAGGGTGCCATACCTGGTTACACATAGACCACAAGCTTGATGATTACTTGCAGCTTCAAGGCCAGAACTCCTACCACAAGCTCCAAGGGATGAATAAAAAGCACCTCCTTTAGTCTTCAACTTACTACTTTTCTACTCAAGAGTAATTTGTCTCAGACTTTCCTCAAGCATAATCTGCTGCCATATGTTGATTATCTTGATTCTTCGAACTCACTTCTGAGGTAGACCAATTGCCACTGGTTGATTACCTCCTTCATGAATCCTCATATGAAAAGGTCAAATGCTGCTTTTTGACCTCCCCAAGTTTATCAGACTTCTCCCAAAGATATTCTGACCTTCCAAGTGAGACTAGAACTTCAAGCCTTTTTGAAGTATCCAATCTACAACCCTGTAGACCTTTCTATCTCAAATTGATGTGCCACCTCACCAACTAAGAATCTGATGTTGAACCAAATGTCATAACATTGTGTTTTGACATCTCGCTGTTGAATTCAGCTCCTTCTTCTGCCACTTGAAAGAGCTTCCTCCCTTCACAGAACAGAGTTCAATGTTCTCATAGACTTGATTGTGGAACCAAGTTTGAGTAAACAACCTCCATCCTGCAGGTTTGCAGTTAAGTCATCCAAGCTCACACCTTGATGAATCCCTGCTTCTTCTCCAAAGACATCAGACACTCTGATGTATGAGTCTTCAGAAGGACCAGTTAGAAACTAACCCTTCAGCTCTACCATGGATTCCATATCCTAAGGCAAGGCTGTTTCCATGATGTCAAGACTGCTGCCACTAGTTCTTGACTCCACAGTGTGCATAAGCTAATGCACTTCCTTACCTAGATCAGAAATAAACTGATCCAAGCAACCACCATCAAGACTATGATGTCTTCTTCTTCTTGTACATACCAAGGCTTAATCATGTTTCTTGCCAGGAAACCTTTTCAAAGATCATATGCTTTTGCTGCCACCAAAGAGATAGATCATAAGCCAATGTACTATCCTTCCTGTGATTCTGCACAGGGTCTTGAAGAAGTGATGTTCCAACATCTTTAAGAACATCCGTTATCTTGAGCTCCAAGGATAATCAATTAAACACTTGTACTTGGCACAAGTGGACATTGATCTTAAATCCTTTCCCAATTTTCCTTTCAGATACTTCCACCATAAGAATACTTTGAAAGTACTCTTCTTGTGTCAACATCTTCTGCTTGCAAGCACCTAGACAATTTTGAAAGTCTTCCCAGATTAAATTCACCCTTAGGAATGAGAGAGATGAATTCTTCCTTGCAAATTGTGTCACACAACTACCAGAACCCATGTGACACAGGTCAACAGCCAACCAGACCCTAGGCTGACCAAGTGTGAGGAGGTTAACCAAAACTCCCCCTCAAATTAACAATCATGGAAACTTCACACCAATATCCATGCATTGTACAGACATGTCTCAACATGACATACTCCATCCCTACCAGTGGTAACTAACTCTATGAGTTATACCTACGCATACTCCTACCACACCAATCAGACTTTAGCTGACCATAAGTACTAGAGGAACACCAGTCAATAGCAGATATGCATTGCCAGAGCATACTACATCAACTAACCTATGAATCTTCATATTCTCACTCCTTAAAAGAACTGCCACTTCTGATCGTGGTGCTTGAATAACAAGATTCATGGTCCCAATCCTCTGAAATGAAGTAGCAGTCAGGTTACCCCATTGTTGACTGCTAACATCCAGAGGACTTGTCTTCCAACATTCCATAGTACTCCAGAGAACAGCCATCCATCCCTGATCAATCTACAGGAGTAGGACAAGCAGCAGGAAATTGCTCAATGTCACATCTCACCCAGCTCCACTTCTAGAGTCCAGACCTCTACATGTGACCTTCTTGAGCATACACACAGTTAACCCTACCCTTGTCAACTTAGCCCACACAGATGTCTCCTCTTCCAGGTCAGGAGTAGGTTCCAAACAGGATTATCCCTTTGTTTGACACCTAAAAACATCTGTTCTTCAACCAGCAGCTGCATACTTGTTGAACAACATGTTCTACCATCACATAGAACATTGGTTCCACCTCCTTGGAACACACCCTCCTTGAAAGACTTCAAGGTCTTCATATACACTACCCAAGAGTGTAAAAGAATCAGTGATCAGGTGATTCTTACCATCCTGACGTGAGAACATCATGATGAGTGGACTTGAGGGGACTCAAGTAGCTTTGACATCTTCAGAGGTTATGATGAAATCTAGAACACAACAGCCTTTCATCCACATGAAGGGAAACTACATCAGAGTTTGAGTTTTGCCAGGTATTATGCAGCGGA
This sequence comes from Lathyrus oleraceus, assembly GCF_024323335.1. Taxonomy (NCBI): domain Eukaryota; kingdom Viridiplantae; phylum Streptophyta; class Magnoliopsida; order Fabales; family Fabaceae; genus Lathyrus; species Lathyrus oleraceus. Next base: position 184,472,164 of record NC_066585.1, read on the forward strand.
AATCATAATACCACTCAACCTAAGAACACACTTTTCACCAGATCAGCCTCAAAGTCCATACCAAGTTTGAACTTGACTCAAAACTGGCACAGATGTCCCATCCAAAGGCCAATTGCCAACCTCCAGATACAGGTACACATTATTCCTGTCATGAACAGTCCATCCACCTACTTCAAGGGACCATTCAGGGAACTTTCAGAACCTTCCACTGGTTCCAACATAACTTCTTGCAAGATACCAGAAAGTATCACCCATGGATCTCATCCAGAATCAGAACAGGATGCCTGCTCTGATACCAATTGAAATTCTGGTGTAGTCAGAATTCAGATGTTATACTCCACGTCATGACATCTGATCTAACATTGTAACTAATACAGCAAGATAGTTATTAACCACTGTACTAATATGCACAGGTTCACAGATGTCACGACATCTCATTCTATGTCACCCTAGAATGTATGAACACCTGGTTCTGTGCATCAGGAAGAAAGACTCAACAAAAATCAAACCTAGCACTCACTTCTGTTGTTTTCTTCCACAGTTATCAGCATGATGTCTTACTGTTGTTTGTGGACATCATCTGTTACATTGTTCCTGTGTGTATATCTTTTACTTGTATTTCCTGGATTAAAGGTTGGACACGTTAATCTAATTTTCACTTATTAGATTGCTAACAACTAGGCTATTTGTTAGGTTCATTAATTGTAGGTTAGTAGTTGGTTTCCTGGTTTTTCTCTACACTATTGAATCCCTGAAGAATAGCCTGAGAAAAATACTGAACCAGAAAAACCAATCATCCTACACTGTAGCACCTGCTGTTGGGAATGAATGTCACAACATTCAGTTCAACATCCAGACCATATGCTGAGTCTGTTATGTTCCTGGACACGTGCTGTGCTAAGTTTGCAATACTGTAAAAGACCAACTAGTCTCTACTTCAGTATCAGCCTTCAGTATCAACTGTCAAAACATCCAGTTTGACAACTTCACTATGATCCTTCAGCCAGGTCTGTTATCCTTGAAAAGAACAGACTTAAATAAATACTGAACTAAAGTTAACTTACTTATCATTCAGTATGCACTGTCCCTGATGAATGTTACAACTTTCTGATTGACATTCAAACAGAAGGCTATATGCCAGGTCAGTTATCATCTTGATAAGCTGACTGGAATACCTGCTGAGTTATGGCAGTAATAAACACATGCAGAAGGAAAACAAACACAGGAAATTGTTAACCCAGTTCAGTCCAACATGACCTACATCTGGGGGCTACCAAGCCAGGAAGAAGATCCACTATTAGCAGTATTAATTCAGAGTTAAACTCACCAGTTTACAACTCTTCACTTAATCCCTACCCAATGCAATCTATACCTAGGAACTCCTAGATAGAAACCTCCAGTTTCCATTCCTATCACTACAAGTATAATATAATGTTAACACACCTTGAACTTGCTTCACAATTTCATTCAAGAACAAAATCACTCTTGCCTACAGGCTTTGAGTTACAAAACTCTCAGCTTTTACCACTGAGAAACATATGGTAACCTTCCCACAGATTGGGAGGTTTACCTCACACACACCCCTAAATTTTCATTCTAAGAGGCTTACAAATACTAGGTTACAATCAGCTATTTATAACCTAATCACCCAACTGGATTTGGGCCTTCAGAAATCGCAGCAGACTTGTTCTTTGCTGTTACAACTTCAGCAGAAAAATTCTGCTACAAACAAGGTCTTCAATCCTAGAATCTCTCCATATATATCTCCATATTTTGAGCCTATATATCTTCTGATTGAGTCTTCAAGACCTCCACATGGGAGTTAGGATATTCACCAGATATCCTTGTTGATCCCAGAATATATACTGAATTAATTAATTCAGTTTTCTACACATGTGCGATGTCACAGACCTGATGTCGTGACATCGTACATGACATGTTGGTCCAGATGTTGAATTTCTTCAACCCAACATATTAAAACAACAGAGATGATTACATTATTTGTTTTCTAAAATTAATGCCAATCCTAAGGAATCAACAAAAATGGATTAAAATCTCAAATAAATCTCAAATCAAATAAGAAATTGATGGGACTATTTTTCATTGATTTATCAACTTCCTATCAATTAAGGAAGGATACAATTCAGCATACGTCATCGGAATCGGGTCAAAAGTCACCCTCTTCCTCTCATAGTTGTTGGTGTTGGTGTTGTTATTGTTACGAGGCTCGTAAGCCTGTTGTTGTTGACGATGTTGTTATGGTTGCTTTTGGTGAAGTCCGAGGGAGCACTAGCAATCATGCACTCGTAATAGAAAGAGCTTAAAGTCATCAAGAAGATCTTTGTCATCTCTTTCTCCTCCAGGGGTGGCATTATCTGAGCTGCCAATTCTCGCCATCTCTGGGCGTATTCCTTGAAGGTCTCCTTGTCTTTCTAGGACATCACCCTCAACTGGTCCCTATCTGGAGCCATATCCATATTATATTTATACTGCTTCACAAAGGCCTCGCCTAGATCATTGAAAGTGCGGATGCTAGCACTCTCCAGCCCCATATACCACCTGAGCGTAGCACCTGTCAGGCTATCCTGAAAGTAGTGAATCAACAGTTGATCGTTGTCAGTCTGGGTTGACATCTTGCGAGCATACATCACAAGATGGCTGAGTGGACATGTGTTTCCCTTGTACTTCTCAAAGTTAGGCACTTTGAATTTAAAAAGGATCTTAACGTTGGGCACCAAGCAACTACTCAGCAACACTTTTCCCAAAGAGGTCCTTACCCCTCATTGTCTTCAGTTCCTTGCGCAGCTCAAGGAATTGATCTTTCATTTCGTCCATTTTCTCATATACGTCCGGGCCCTCAAATGGGTCGGAATGATAAATGGTGTCTTCTACTCGTGGGAGATTGTGCACAATGGGAGGTGGCATAGACATGACCGGGTTAGATGCCGGCGTAGAAGCAAGAGTGGGAGTAAAACCCTCTAGAACAAAATTAGATGGCATTCCCCAAGGGAATCAGATGGCATAGTAGGAGCGAAGTGGGCGGTGGCGGAAGGCACGGTTGAAGTAGCTACCTCGGAGATGACAGTCCTCGCGGGAGGAGTTGCAGGAGTTGGTGAAGCTTGACTTTGTACGGCCATAACTGACTCCATCATGGCAGTCAGTCTAGCGATCTCTTCCTTCAGGTCCCTGTTCTCTTGCTCGAAGTGTTCCATTATCTTCGGATGACTTGCTCTGGTGTTATACCGGTGCCTCAGCTTGTCTTCAAAATAAATGAAGAGCAAAGAGTTAGACCACTGATCAAGAGCTCGGAACAAAACCTGCTTATGCATATGATGCATGTAATGCTTGTGCATATGATTTGTTTTTATCATAGGAACTTTATAGAGATCTATTTGCAAACATTTGAAAATATTGAACTTTTAAGACATATATGGAATACTCATAGCAATAATATTTGGAAACTTTTTACACCAAAGAAGTAGTACAATTTTGGTAACCAAATACAACACAAGAGAAAAGGAGAATAAACATCCTATGGAGCTCTAGAAGCAATCTTCCAAAGCCTTCGAGATCAGATGATACGTCGCACGAAGCCTCTTCACTTCTCTCTCATAAGCTGCTTCCATGTCGGCCTTCTCCTTGGCGAGCTGATCATACTTCCTCTTCCAAAACCTAGACGAGTGAGGAAGGATAGAACAAAATTAGATGCTCTAGAAACTCGATCACTGCATCCTTATCCTTGAGCTGTTGAAGAAGTTCCTCACGCTCACGAACCCATGAGCGCGACCGGTCTTCGTCTCTCAACTCCTCTACTCTTTGATTAGGGAGGGTTGAAGGCCCAACCATAATCATATGGGTAGATCTCGGATACTCGTATGGCATGCGGTATTCAAGAGCTCTCTTCCTTACCCAAGAGGTGTAAGGTTCCAAAGCAATACAATTCTTCAGACCAAGCTCATTCCTCCCTTTCTTATGAACCTTGCGCCACGCGCGGACCATTCTATCCTTCAAGTTTTGGGGATCTTTACCCTCTTGAAAGAATAAGCCTTCCAACAAAATGTTGTTAGGTTTATCTTTTAAGGGGAACGCAAGCTGACTACGAGCCAAAGCAGGGTTGTAGTTAATTCCACCACATGTACCAAGAAGAGGTATAATGGAGAACTCACCACAAGAGTCAATAATCTGAACGCCATCATAAACATGATTATACCAAGATATATCATCATTAGTGAGAGACATAAGTCTCGTGGACCACCGTAGACATCCCTTGTTCTCCTTGAAGGCAAGCGTCTGAGGCAAGTGCAAAATAAACCACTTGTACAACAGAGGCAGACAACACACAATGGAACCACCACCCTTTGCATTCCTCATATGCAAAGAGAAGTAAGTGTCACCCAACAGAGTCGGAACAGGATTAAGAGAAGATAAAATCCTAATAGCGTTCACATCCATAAAGTTATCGATGTTGGGAAATAACACTAGCTCATAGATGAGGAGTACAAATATGGTTTCAAAAGCTTCCTTACTAATGGTCTTCCCAAACAAAGTAGCTTTGACAATCAGAAAATCAGATGGGAGACCTTGAATTCCACCTTTGGTAGTCATATGAGCAAAAATGTTAGATGCATCCACATGAAGCATATCAACAATCTCTTGAGAAGACATAATCTTCTCCAAGCCACTGAACGACAACTGGTCCAGAATAGGTATACCCACATGATAAGAATACTCCTCTAATGTATGCAAAAGCTAGAAATCCGGAAAAGTGAAGCACCGATACAGAGGATCGTAGAACTGCACCAACACACTCATCAGACCCTCATCCACCTTAGTAGAAAGAATAAACAGAAGCTTCCCATGGAGAGCTTTGAACTCCCAAGGCTCTAATACATAAGATGTCAAACTCCTTAACTCTTTCAAGTTGGGTTGTCTGAAACTGTACTTCTTCGTATTCCTTCTTTGCTTATCCATGTCTGAAAATTTGCAAATAGACCTCTTAAATTCCTTGAAAAATCTTTATTGTTGATGACGTGAATGCGAATGAATGCATGAATGTATGGATGCAACAAACACACTCAAGGATCAAGCAAGTCACACCACACAAAGGTCACGGGATGGCTCAAGCCATCGTCAATATCAATCATCCATTTTCGTGGATTACGGTTTACACCTTATCAACACCCAAGTTCCATTGATATTGAGGATATACGAGAACGGATCGACTGCGAATCAAGGGTTTGTTGAGAGTCATAAGCATGGGGTCTCGGTTAAGAAACACCCAACGGGAATGTATTATGGTTAAAGCTGACAATCATGTTCTAAAAAGGTTCCCACAGTCATCATCCCATCTTTCGGATATTATCGGATAAAACGACTACTCGTCCTCCAAAAATATTCTCAAGAGAAACTCTTATGAGTGTAGTATCGCGTAACAATCGCCTTAAGCCTTACACTTGAACGACCTTCGCACTACGTTCTAAAATAGGCCAAGAGGGGCTAGGTATCTAAAGTCCTTGGCTTCTAAGGTTTATATTGGAAAGAGTAATGCCTAACCAAGACTACTCGTGTGACATTATTGATCCCAACAAGACCTCCACCAAGTGAATGGACTTGCAAGTTAACTTGTTAAGGAATAACTCCACACAAGTCAATAGGACTATGCCATTCTCCTATCATAAGTGCACTCGAGTTCGGGTATAGAACTCATCTCACAAGAAACCACCAAGCATACCAGCAATTAATATATCAAGTAATTCATACATTACAAACAATACAGTCATCCCAAATTTGCACAAAAAGTATGTCCCAAATAAATATAAACATACAACACACATAAGCAAAAAGTAGGCTAAACCCACTAGAGAGATAATCCCCAGCAGAGTCGCCACTTTTCTGAAGCGGGGTTTTTGTTACCATTAGGTTTATTAACTAAACCAAAAGTCAACGTACAATTCGAGTCGCCACCGCACTTTTATTTGTCCAAAGGAAAGGATAAAAAGCGAACAAAAGCCGAGGTAAAAAGTTTTTCAAATCAAAAACTAATAAAAATATCAGAGATCTGGGTAAGTGGGTTGGTTATGAAATGGTAAGGTTTTACACACCCAAAACATCCTTAGTACTCTAAGGGAACCTTTTTTTGCAAATATGTGTTGTAGGTTGGTATTTGTGAAAATATTTGTACAAAAGATTGGGGGGATAAGAGAAGAATAGATTATATTTACAAATTTTGTTGTTTGAATGGATGAACCCATTGCCTACGTACCATCACAAAGGAGGATCAAAACCTCGTAGTTCGGGGTAAAAATCTCAAAGATTGGTGAATTAATTTGATCAAAAGCCTTAAGGTCTTTTGTTATCAAAGGGATAAAACTCAAACTAAACCAACAATCCACCATGTGAGGAGGGCTTCAACATGCTAGTTAGGGGTTAACCCTATAATAAGCATGGAAGACTTATAATCCAATCACTAAGGATGAGGTGAGATTTACATCAACCACTATGATAACTCAAACCTATGACTAATGTTTTTGAAAAGGTTTTAATAAGTGGCCATTGGAACCACAAAACAACTTGAACTGAGTTATATTTACAAGTTAGATTTATTTACCAAATGAAGTCAAAGTTGGATTAGTGTTTGTTCACAATTAGTATTTATGAAAAGAGTTTTTAAAAGTCAAAGGCTTAAGGCCTAGGTTTCTAATTTGAAACAAAGTCAAAGTTTATAAAAAAGATTTTGGCTTGGTTAGAGTGGGGAGAAGAAGAGAAGGGCTAGTCCTAAAGCATACAAAGATAAGAGGGGAAAGATAAACCCTTGGAGTTCCTTTTCTTGGAGTCATAGAGATGACTCAAGATGCTCCTTTCCTTTGGACTTAGCACACAAACAAGTAATCACACAAACTGAACTCAAGCTCATAGGATTTCCATTTGGCTTGTCTCTTAACTTGGTTACTCATGACAATGGTCCTTTTTTCATAATCTCAAGGTAGGATCCATATCACACAAAAGCAAACATCAAAAAGTTCACAAAACACAATAAGAGGAATGGAAAAAGAATAACTTTGGAGGAGAAGTCCTTTGAAGTCAACTTCGAAAACATCCTCAGAACCTAAGTTGACTAGCTCAATCTGCTCTTCAAACGGCTGAATGGTCTTCTCATCACGCTCAAGAAGACGAGACAATTTATCACTCACTTCTTTATCACTTTCCTCCTCGGCCTCAAACACATGGAATTCAAAATTTGGAGAAGGAGAAGGATCAGTGTATTCAATGGGGTTAGAAACCAACCTGCATAATGATTTGATATTTTTATTTTAGAGAAGTGAATTTGTGACCAAATATTATGCAGATGGACAATTATATTGTTTATTTATGTTTTTTTGTGATTACCATTTTTAGAGTAAAGCAAAAAGTAAAAACAAAACATCATAGATGTGGATGAATAGAATTAATTTTATTAATGATCAATCTAAAAATGCCCAACAATATTCCTGCGTCACAAAATTGGTGCAGTCTTCCTCTTCGTCATCCTCTAGCACAACAGCTAAGTGTTATTCATTGCCATGAATGAACCCTCCGCTATGGAAGCTAAGTTGCATATCCTCTAACCTTGCAGCTGATGAACCTCGTTGAAAACCCATACCGGTTCTGCCTTTGTTGTCGGAGACCTCTACCATGCGCCCTCACTGGTCAACATTGCTTTCTTCAACAATCTTCTTTGCATCTTTTAATGAGGACATAGGTGCCCCAATTCTCTTTTTAGCAGCAATAGATAAGGCTTGGAACGGAGTTCCAACCTAATCCTCAGCTTCAACATAAGGTAAAAAGGATAAGTGGCTAACCAACACTGCTTTCTCCCCACCAACAATGACAAGCTTGCCATTCTTCACAAATTTGAGCTTCTGATGCAATGTAGAGGTAATAGCTCCCGCCTCATGAATCCATGGCCTTCCTAACAAGCAACTGTAGGCCAGGTGGATATCCATTACTTGAAAAGTAATTTGAAAATCACTCAGACCTATCTTAACTGGAAGGTCCACTTCACCAATAACTGTTTTGCGTGAACCGTCAAAAGCTTTGACGATTACACCGCTATACCTCATAGGCACTCCTTGACATGATAGATTTGACAAAGTTGACTTAGGAAGCACATTCAATAACGACCCGGTGTCAACAAGCACATTCAACAAAGCATCATCGTTTCAATTCATAGAGATATGCAAAGCCAGATTATGATTTCTACCCTCCTCAAGGAGTTCTTCATCACAGAAACTGAGGTTGTTGCATGAAGTGATGTTAGCTACAATATGATCAAACTGATCCACCGTAACATCATGTTCTACAAATGCTTGCTCAAGAACTCTCTGCAGTGCTTCTCTGCGGGCTTCTGAATTCATAAGCAGAGACAATACTGAAATCTTTGAGGGCGTTTGAAACAGCTGCTCCACCATATTAAACTCGCTCCTTTTGATCAATCGAAGTACCTCATCATCATCATTAGTCTTCAAATTGCTAGATTCACCAGAATTACCCTTTGAAGCACTAGCTGGATCTACAACAGGCACTTCCACCTTCTTACTGACAACTGATTCTTCTTTATCCTTTGGGAACACCGGCCCAAACACACGACCACTGCGGGTCACCTTGGTAACATCAGCAATGCTCACTACAAAAATGGTCGTAGGTAACGGGACCTCTTGACCATCTTTCATCATTGTAGCATTATACTGATACGGAACAACTTTATCAGGTGAATACGGGTCTGGGCCTTCTAACCGTATAACTAACGGTGATACTGATTTATTGCTGATGCTGTTACTATTACTGTTGTCGTACTGGATCACCAATCTCTCTGATTTCTTGGAAACAAGAACTATGACATTCACATCGTCATCTACATGACATGATTGAACAATCTGGATCATGCCTTCATCCATCAGTCGCTCGATGTCCCTTTTCATAACCTCATAACCTCTTGAATTAATACTGCAAACAGCACAACCATCATGGTCATGCTCACAATCACTCACCATACAAATGTCCTTATGCATCTGCACAAAGGACCTTCGGATGAAATGAACATAAAACACCTTAAACTGGCCAGGGAAACCATCCACCATGTTAACAGAGGAATTTTCATGAGCGGGCAATGGATTTGCTTTCACGTTCGGCGCACGGTCCTCAAAGGACACCATTCCACTCTTCATCTGCTTCTGAACCTTATACTTGAGTGGGTAGCAGTTTTCTATATCATGTTCGGGTGTTCCTTGGTGAAAAGCACAACGGAGTTCAGGCTTATACCACCATGGAAATGGTTCTGGAACTTGCAGCGGGTTTCTTGGATGAAGTAGGTTCTTGAGAACCAAATACGGATACAGTTCAGCATACGGCATAAGAATTTGGTCGAAAGAGACCTTCTTCCTCTCGAAGTTTTGTTGATGATGATTGTTGTTGGTATTGTTATTATTGTAGGTGTTAATTCGTTATTGCGGTTGACGTTGTTGTTGTTGAATTGGTACTGATTGATTATTGGAAAATACTGGAATGACTGAAGATACTTGATGATGGTGTTGACAGGGTGATTGATTTCTTCTGATCTGAGGCCTCCTCTGCCTCCCACTGGTTATTGCATTTGTTTCGCTATCCTTCTTCTTCCCAAAGCTACTGCCATACCTCTTACTTGATGATGCTTCATCTTTTGACAAACGTCCTTCTCGGACACCTTCCTCAAGCCTCATCCCCATGTTTACCATTTCGGTAAAGTCACTGGGGGCACTAGCAATCATACGTTCATAATAAAATGAACTCAGGGTCTTTAGAAAGATCTTTGTCATCTCCTTTTCCTCCAAGGGAGGAGTGATCTGAGCAGCCAATTCTCTCCATCTTTGCGCGTACTCTTTGAACGTCTCTTTATCCTTCTGAGACATAGACCTCAATTGGTCTCTATTAGGTGCCATATCCATATTCTACTTATATTTCTTGACAAAAGCCTCTCCCAAGTTGTTGAAAGTGCGAATGCTCGCACTGTCCAACCCCATATACCAACGGAGCGCAACACCGGTCAAACTATCTTGGAAATAGTGAATCAACAGTTGATCGTTGTCAGTTTGGGTAGACATCTTGCGGGCATACATCACTAGATGACTGAGAGGACATGTGTTCCCTCTGTATTTTTCAAAGTCAGACACTTCGAATTTCACCAGAATCTTCACATTCGGCACCAGACATAACTCATCAGCACTTTTCCCAAACAAATCCTTACCTCTCAACGTCTTCAATTCCTTGCGCAACTCAAGAAACTAATCTTTCATTTCGTTCATTTTCTCATAAACATTCGAACCCTCAGACGACTCAGAATGATAAATGGTATCTTCTACACGAGGCAAGGTGTGCACAACGGGAGGTGGCACATACATGACTGGGCTAGATGCCGGGATGGAAGCAAAGGTAGGCGCAAAGCCTTCAGGCATGAAGTTCGGCGGCATTCCTCACTAGAATCATGCAGACATAGCAGGTGCAAAGTGAGTGGTAGCAGTAGGCATGGTAGAGGTAGCCACCTCTGAAATAACAGTCCTCTGAGGAGGAGGAGTTGCAGGCATTAGAGAAGATTGACTCTGAGCAGCCAACACTGACTCCATCATGCATGTCAGTCGAGTGATCTCGTCCTTCAACTCTTTGCTCTCTTGCTACAAGTGTTCCATGATTATCAGATGATTACCGCGAGTGTTGTACCGATGAGTCAGCTTGGCTAAAGCACAAAAGAACACCAATGAGACATCTGGCGAAAGAGAAACCTGCTTTTGCAAATGATGCATGAAATGCAATTCTTGTTTGTTTATTTTTATTTTCAAGGATCTTACTATATCATTTGCAAATATATATACATATATATATATATATATATATATATATATATATATATATATATATATATATATATAACAATAATTGCAACAATTTGATATGACCAAAAATCTCTTTTTATTTATATAATTGGAAGGATTACACTGAGTACAATTTCAGAAACCAAATGACAAAATACAAGAGAAAAGGAGACTAGTCATCCTAAGGATCCCTAACAACAACGACAGAAGATCTGAGTGTAGGCACGTACTTCCTTTGAATGCGTCGAATCTTGGTCTCGAAAGAAGCCTTCATCTGAGTCTTCTCGAGGACAAGCTGATCAACAATCTTCTTCCAAGCAACGGAAGGCTGAGACATGCTAGAATATGAAACCTCCGACTCTCTCTGTCTCTTTGTCACTCGGTCTTCAAGTAGCTCAATAAGTGCATCTTTGTCCTTAGACTCCAACTACAACTCCTCATGCTTCTTGCTCAAAGCATGCAAACATTCTTCCCACATATCCTTCTCTTGCTTCATCTTGGTGAGTGCGTCTTCCAACTCCTCTACATCTTGGTTAGGGAGAGTTAATGGTTCAACCACAACCATAGACATAGGTCTTTCACAAAGAGAAGGCATCTTTAACTCCAAAGCTCTCTTCTTCACCCAAAGAGTGTAAGCTTCCAAAGCTCCACAATTGCACGGACCAAGCTCGGATCTTCGTTTCCTATGCACATTATGTCAAGCATGTACAATCTTCTGCTTCAAATGTTGGGGATCTTTACCCTCTTGATAGAAAAGACCTTCTAACAACATGTTATTAGGTTTGTCTCTCAAGGGAAACCCAAGTTGACGATGAGCCAAATCAGGATTATAGTTAATTCCTCTTTGTGTACCAATGAGAGGCACATTAGAGAATTCACCATAACTGTCAATAAAATATATAAACCGCTCAAAGAAGGATCATACCAAACTATATCATCATTAGTGAGAGACATAAGTCTCTGAGACCACCGTAGACATTGTTTGTTCTCCACAAAAGCAGGTGTCTGAGGCAAGTGCAAAATAAACCACTTGTACAGAAGAGGAATGCAACAGACAATAGTTCCACCACCCTTATAATTCCTTAGATGCAAAGAGAAGTACATATCACCCAACAGAGTAGGCTCCCAATCAAGAAAAGTCTAATGGCGTTAACATCAACAAAACCGTCACTATTAGGGAACAAAGCTAATCCATAGATGAGCAACACAAAGATAGCTTCAAAAGCATCCATACTACCAGCTTGAGCAAAAGCAGTAACTTCCTTGATGAGGAAATCAGATGGCAACCCAAGCAATCCTCCTTTCTTCACCCAATGAGCCCATATCTTAGACTTCTTCAAGTGAAGAGCTTCAACAATAAGATTAGATTAGGGAATCTCTTCCAACCCACTAAAAGACACCTTACTAGAAATAGGTATTCCTAAGAGATGGGCATACTCCTCCAATGTAGGCACAAGCTAATAATCTGGGAAAGTGAAGAAACGGTAGAGAGGATCATAGAACTGCACTAGGACACTCAAGAGTCCTTCAACCACATCAGCATACAAGATAGACAAAAGCTTCCCATGACGTTGTTTGAAGTCCAAGGGATCTAATACAAAAGATGCTAGCTTCCTTTACTCTTTCAAGTCGAGACATCTGAAACTGTACTTCTTAGTGTTCTTTCGTCCATAATCCATGGTCTGAAAATATTTGCAAATAATGCCTCAGTTCCTTGAAATTTTCGTGTGATAAATGTCATGATGCATATGAATGCATGAATGCAATAATCACAAATAAGGGATCACACATAAGGAAAGCAAACAAAGGCCAAGGGATGAATCAAGTCATTATCAAGATCAATCAACCATTTTGGTGGATTATGGTTTACACCCTATCAACACCCAAGTTCCATTGATATTGACAAGACTTGATTGGATCAACCAAAAATCAAGGGTTTGTTGTGAGTCACGAGCATGGAGTCTGGGTAAGAACCATCCCAAAAGAGTGAACTAAGGATAAAAACCTGTAGATCATGTTCTAAAAAGTTCCCAGAGTCTTAATTCCATCTATCGAATATTACAGGTTCAGATGACTGACTCATCGACCCATAATATTCTCAAGAGAAACTCGTCTGATTGTAGTATCGCGTAACAACTATTATCAAGTCTACACTTGAACAGTTTCCGCACTACGTCCTAAATAGGCCAAGAGGGGGTAAGTGTTCTACGGTCCTCAGCTTCTCGGACCCAAATTAGAGATAGTAATGCCTAGCCACAAATACTTATGTGACATTTCCAAATCCAAAAGAGTCTCCACTGAGCAGATGGATCTCAAGCCAACTTGTTAAGGACTACTCCACACAAGTCGAACATGACTATACCATCCTCCTATCTTAATTGCACTTAAGTTCGGGTTAGAACTTATCTCACCACTCAAAGATCACAAAGCACAACAAGCAAATTATATCATACAAACAAATATACATACATCACATATATACAATTACATACACACAAAAAAGTAGGCTAAACCCACGAGAGACTACTCCCCAGCAGAGTCGCCTCTTAATTTCTGTAGCGGTAAATTCATGATCATAAAGCTATGGATATGTAAGACATCAAATAACAAGAGTCGCCACCACGTTTTTATTGTTTCCAAGGGAAAAGGGAAAAAGTACGAACAAAACCCAAAAGTAAGAAGTTTCCAAATCAAAACTAATAAAATGTCAGAGATTACAGGTAAGGGGGTCGGTTACACAGAGGAAATGTGTTAGCACCCAAAGTGTCCTAGGTACTCCTACGGAGCCTTTTTGTGTGTGTGTGTGTGTATTTTGTACAAAGTGATGTTTACAAACAAATAGAGATAGGGGATGAGAAGAGAATTCATTAATCATATTTTTGTGTTTGACAAGACCTTCGGGCTTGTGCCTACGTACCAATATAAAAATGAAGGATCAAAACCTCGTAGTTCGTGATACAAATGTCAAAGTGGATGCATAGCTTTTAACAAAAATTTAGTTTGAGAGGCACCAAGGCCTAAAAATGGTTTGAATGAGTTAGTTCTTTTTGGATTTTTGAAAGTTTAAGTCAAGTATGGTTAAGTCTATTTACAAGTTTGATTAAGAAAAGAAGTTCGAAAATGCAATGGCATAAGGCCAAAGTTTCTAGTTTGCAAAGTGGTCAAAGTTTAGAACAAAACTAGTTTAAGCAAATAAGAATTTTTAAAAGTAGGGAGAGATTTTGAAATTAAAGAAGTGGGGAGGAGATGAAGAGACTAATCATATGCAGAAAATTAAAAGTTAAGAGTTGAAAAGATCTAACCAATGGGTAGCAATCCAATAGACAAGAATGTCTTATAGAAACCCAAATTCCCTTGCATATTTTGAATCAAGAACCACACAATGCACAATTATATTAATCTTGAAGAGCAATGCATCAAATAAAGATAACCACATCCAAGCTTTTGCCACTCCATGATCTTCTTCAAATTAGCCCATGTAGCAGATGAATTCCTCAAGTCACAGGTTCAAAATAACATCTTCATAATGATCATGTTGCAGATGAACTCAAAGGGATCTTCAAAGATGTATCAGATGAAGTTTCAAATTACAAGCACTTGGTTACACAAATGTTGGCATTCACCAAGTCCTTTAGCATAGGGAGGTTGCCTAGATTCTAAGTCCAATTTGTCCAAGATCAAGTCAACAGTCCACACAAAAGTTTTTTAGGTTTTTGTGTTCTTATTATGTACATCAATGGTCAAAGACCACACAAACAAACAAAATATACACAAACAAGATATATCACACAATATGGTCCAAATGGACAAAGTAAAAATTGCACTAACATGAACAATTAAAATGGTATGAATAATGGCAAATGAATAGAACTCAAAAATTAAAGTGCATTAAAATAAAGGACTTGAAATTAAATGTTAGTTGTTAATGAGTTAGAAGTTAGTATTGTTTTGCTTTTGCTTTTCATTTTAAGTCATTCTTTGGAGAACACTCAACCCACTTATCACAAGCATGGATCCTTGAGCCAAGACATCTTCCAAAGGAAGGAAAAAAGGCCAAGTTTCCACACAATACCATGAAAGAGGGGAGACTTACAATCTCACTAACTAGAATGATATGCCTTTTGTGTCAAAAATTTAGCGCTATGTTAAGCAATCGTAATTGGACTTATGTATAAGTCACAACTATTTGAGGTCGGGCAATAGAATTTTGGTGTTAGTGCATGTTAGAGACATAGTATAACGAATTATGCTCATGAAACATACCACACACAAAAAGAATATGCAAAAAAGGTGGCCTAATCTCATCCATACTTATGTTGATTTTGCAATCAACTAGCCTTAGGACTTAGAGATATCATACGCCAAATGAAATGAATGCATAAAGAAGGGGAATTAGATGAAGAGGGAAGGGAATGGATCAAAACTCAAATTGGTCAAAGGAGGAATTTTACCAAATTAATATCATTCATTCATTTTGGGAGATGGAATGTACGTTCCATCAATCCCCTAAATCCAATGATATTAACTTAACAAAGTCATATCAACCTTGACCAAGGCCCAACAACATAAGTCAAACTTACACAAATCATCACAAGAGGTCAACACAATTATTTGACATTTATTCAAATTAAAAAAATACTAAAATAAGGCATTTAAATTAAATATGGTTTGCCAAATTCCTAAAACCTCATCAAAACACTAAAGAAATGGTCATGAGATTTATCATAGGACAAACAAGGTCAAAGGACCTTGGAGAAAATTTTTCAGAATTTTTAAAGACTTAAAAGTATTTTTAAACAATTAAAAATAATCAAAATAAATTAAATCATGAAAAATATTAATAATGATCAAAAAATAATTTTAATTCAAAATATGAAAGAGGAACTTATTTAAATTTTTTTGGTGAAACTCTCATATTTTTTGGATCAACATTAAAATTAATATGAATTAATGAATGTCAAATGAATTAAAAGAAAAATAAAAAAATCAAAAAAATGTGAGCCACTTGATCTCCCTCATTGATTGAGGTGGCAGATCAAGTGGACACAAACGCGCGTTCTACAATAGACCTAAGTCAATGCGCTGTAGGATGGTAATTAAAATCAACGCGTGAGATTAAAATAATTCAAATGAGATTAATGGCTCAGAACCTGTTCATCATTCCACCGGCGCTGGACCTCCGGTCACCTTCTCAGGCGAGGTCCACCGGACTGGTTCACTCATCACCATCAAGAAAATGAAAAAGGAGGACATGATCTGAAAGAAAAATGGCGTAAAGCACGAATCTGACCTCAATTTCAACTAACTCCAAATATATAAAAAGATGTAAGGATTTGAATTTTGAGGTGTGTCAACTGAGTTGCTTCGATTTAACCTCTAAGCAACTCAATCTTCTTGCCTATATTGGTAGGACTTCAGACAACCAAAGACCCAAGAGAATTGAGTAGAATTTAGTGAGAATCAAAAAGATGAAGTTTTCTGAAATTTACCTTCAATGTTATGCAGAACTTGATATTGCTTACTTCAATCTTGATCTGATCACACTTGAGAAGCTTGCAGGAGAGGTTTAACAATGGTACAAAGCCTAGGATCTTAGAGTTCTTGAATCTCCAAACAGTGAGACTCAATTTTCAAGTTGAAAATTCTTAGGTTTTCCTTTTGAAATGTGAGTGTAGCGGGGTTTTCGTTACTGTCGTACCCCAAAATTCACCCTACCCCGATACAATTTTCATCTGATCCATGACCCTACTACACATGCATACATTCATTAATTCAAAAAAAAATGGGTAACCGGTTACCCTAATAAGGGTAACTGATTTCCCAAACCAAAAACTGATTTTTTGGCCATTTTGGGACTATGTAACCGATTACCCTAATTAGGGTAACTGATTACACCTGCGCAGACAGCAGAAATAGCTCTGTTCTTTACCCAGAGGACCTTTTATTTCACCCACTTCAACCCCTTTGCTTCCCCTATAAATAGAGCACTATCCCCACTCATTTTTCATGCTTCCTAGCCCCTAAACGTTCTGTCCAAGTACCATTTTCTCTCCTCTCCAAACCTAAGTCAAAACAAAAAAATCTTTCTCACTTAGAAAAGTAACCCCACCAACTTTTCTTTGTCATCTTTCATATTTTTTTCAAAGCTTCTCACTCTCTAACACTCATAACTCAGCTCCTTCACTAAACTTCCACCATAAACACTTTCATCCCAAACCCCTTGCTTTATATCCAAACTCAACACCATTTCAACCTACCTTTTTCAACATTTTTTGGGTAATGCTTTTAGCTTAAACTTTGTTAATTTTTGGTTATGTTTTGTGTGTGTGTTGAAAATGGTTGTTTACCACCTTTAATCAAACTTTGTATTTTGTTTCATTTGCTATTTATTGTTGACTTGTTTTCACATTTATTTGGTTGATGAGATCTATTAGATCATGGCCATGGTTGTTTAGAGTTGATAAAACCTTCAATGTTTCAAACCTATTAATGATTGATCAATAGATCCTTCATGATACTTTGAGGAATTGATAGGTTTCCTCTATTTCAACCATATTTGGGTCATTTGATACATAGATGAAACCATTTTCTTTACATTAACTTTTTATTCTATTTGCTTATTGTTATTCTATTAACCACTAACTACTAACTCCTAACATTTACATTATTGCACTTTACTTCCTTGCAATTTATTTTATTGTTCACTTTATTTCAAGTACTTTATGTTTATGTTTATGTTTATGTTCCTTGTTATCTAACCATATCATTTACATTATACTAACTTATTTACTCTCTTACTATCTTGCTAAATAAAAGAGGAGTAAAAAACAAAAATAAAGAGAACAAATCATAATATTGATAGATGGACTTAGGGTTGCATAACTTTCTTTGTTACAAATCTATTGTTAGTTGATTTTTCAATCATCTTCAATACTTTGCATCAATGATAAGCTATCCCTTAATGTGTCATATTTTGAGTCTTTTTGACCTATGAAAAATAGTCCTCAAGATGTTCATTGTGTACATGTTACTAACCACTAATTATACTTCACTAACTTTTTTTATCATTAACCTTTGTTATTGTGTTTTCTTTTTGTTACCATTAACTTGTGGTTTATTTTGTGTCATTTACATTCACTAACCATTATTATTGTGATATTGTCTTTCTTTATCTTGTGATTTACTTTTATGTTGTTACCTTGTAATTTACATTCAAGTACTCATTATCATCATCATTGTACAAACTCATCATGCATGTTTATTTATTTGTTATTTTTTTTATTGTCATCATACACTAAAAACAACAAAAACATGATAAAATGGTAAGACCAAAAATATTCTTCCACTCTTAATCAACTTGGACTTAGAGAATTTCATCTTAGGACCTTTGCTTGGAGGCCTTCCTTTACTCTTTGTGATACTTTGTAAACACTTGGATTTTCATCCGTAACTTACATGCATGTTGTAAGAATGGCATCATGGCACAACCTTAGGGGGACATGTTTATAAGACCATTATCCTTTGTTTAGCTTAGGTCACTTTTGCACACAAAAGACTTTCTCTTGGGCTACCTTACAATGAGACTCTTTAATTTCTTGTTGGTTACTTTGCATTCATGTTGCATAAGCCAAATTTCATAATTAAATAAAACAAACCCTTGATTCAACGTCAAGTGGCATTTTTATAATCAAATTCAAAATACTTAATAATTAGGATTATTATTGTGCACCACAAGCCTTAAGTGGTGGAGATTGAGTGAGAATGGAGCATGCCTACCCTTACTCTGATTATTTTGGACGCAAGACGCTTGGCTTGTTGTCAAGAATAATCACCTCCGCCCATAGACTTTAGTACAATATAATCACAAAGATTCTTTCATAAAACCCTTATTCAAGGTAAAAACAATACAACTCATCAAACTCTTTTTTTGTGCTTTAAGGCATCATCCTGAAAACCCTTTTTTCAAAGGTAAAATCAACCAACACACAAATATTTTCTACTCCAAACTACGAAGCTCTGATTCCTCATCCCCGAATGAGTGATACGTAGGCACAAGGGCCACAATCCTTGGCGAGCACTATAATAACAAAAACACCCCCTTTTTTTCACACATTCTTTTGAAAATAAAACAATAATAGATAAATCCCATGTATGTAATACAACCCAAATGGTTCCCATGGAGTACCATGGACGTAAGGGGTGTGAATACCTTCCCCTTACATAACCGACTTCCGAACCTAAATCTCGGTTGCAAGACCGATTCCTTATTCTCTTTTAGCGCTTCTCGTGCGCGTCTCTTTTCCGAGGGTTTTATCAACTATTTCCCCTCTCCTCTCCGATAGAGGTAAACTAAATAAAATTCGATGGCGACTCTTTTGACATGGCCTCTCTTTGGCATTCTCTTTAGTCCCGGTTTCGTTATCGTGAAATCCTGGTAGCGACAGTTACCTTTAGGTTTATTAACTTAACCAAAAGTCAACATACAATTCGAGTCGCCACCACACTTTTATTTGTCCAAAGGAAAGGCTAAAAAGCAAACAAAAGTCGAGGTAAGAAGTTTTTCAAATAAAAAACTAATAAAAATGTTAGAGATCTGGGTAAGGGGGTTGGTTATGAAATGGGAAGGTTTTACGCACCCAAAACATCCTTAGTACTCTAAGGGAACCCTTTTTGCAAATATATGTTGTAGGTTGGTTATTGTGAAAATATTTGTACAAAAGATTTGAGGGATAAGAGAATAATAGATTATATTTACAAATTTTGTTGTTTGAATGGATGAACCCATTGCCTATGTACCATCACAAAGGAGGATCAAAACCTCATAGTTCGGGGTAAAAATCTCAAAGATTGGTGAATTGATTTGATCAAAAGCCTTAAGGTCTTTTGTTATCAAAGGGAGAAAACTCAACTTAAACCAACAATCCACCATGTGAGGAGGGCTTCAACATGCTAGTGAGGGGTTAACCCTATAATAAGCATGGAAGACTTATAATCCAATCACTAAGGATGAGGTAGGATTTACATCAACCACTATGATAACTCAAACCTATGACTAATGTTTTTGAAAAGGTTTTAATATGTGGTCATTGGAACCACAAAACAACTTGAAGTGAGTTATATTTACAAGTTAGATTTATTTGCAAAACGAAGTCAAAGTTGGATTAATGTTTGTTCACAATGAGTATTTATGAAAAGAGTTTTGAAATGTCAAAGGCTTAAGGCCTAGGTTTCTAATTTGAAACAAAGTCAAAGTTAAGAAAAAAGATTTTGGCTTGGTTAGAATGGGTAGAAGAAGAGAAGGGCTAGTCCTAAAGCATACAAAGATAAGAGGGGAAAGATAAACCCTTGGAGTTCCTTTTCTTGTAGTCATACAGATGACTCAAGATGCTCTTTCCCTTTGGACTTAGCACACAAACAAGCAATCACACAAATTGAACTCAAGCTCCTAGAATTTCCATTTTGCTTGTCTCTTAACTTGGTTACTCATGACAATGGTCCTCTTTTCACAATCTCAAGGTAGGATCTCTATCACACAAAAGCAAACATCAAAAAGTTCACAAAACACAATAAGGGGAATGGGCAAAGAATAAGTTTGGCGGAGAAGTCCTTTGAAGTCAACTTTGAAATTTAGCATTCTAAAGGCATGAGGCCTAGTTTCTCTTCAAAAAATTTAGCATTCTAAAGGCATGAGGCCTAGTTGCTCTTGAACTCCTTTTAGCATAGGTAAATCCTAATTCTAAGTCCTTTCTCCTTTTGCATTTGGTTCACACAAAACAAACACAAAGCAAACACAAGATAGCAATATATTTATATACAAATAATGAGCTCAAACGAGCAAAAGAAAAAATGACATAAGCATAAAATATGTGCTCAAGTGAGCAAAGGGAAAATCAATATGAATAATGAGCAAGAAATAAATGACATTAAAATTAAATGACAAGAAATTAAATGCTCAAATTAAATTAGTAATTAGTGGAGGTTATGTTAGTTTGTTATAAGACAATGTAGCGCTATGTTAAGCAATCGTAAGTGGACTAATGTAGTAGTCACATCTATCTGAGGCCGATCAATAAAAATATAGGCAACGAAACACAAGTTAGAGATCATGACTAGTAAACCAAGCTCCATAAACTTGCCATGCCAAAACAAAAGGGAAGGGCCTTGTATTGTCTTTAGGTTATTTGCTTGACCAAGAAGCAACCTATCTTGGACACAAAACAACTCACTTGATCATGGATCAAGTTGAGATTGGTTTGGATCAAAGAAGGTTAAACCTCTCATTTGTCAAAACCAACCATAAGAACATAACTCATTGGCCAATGATTGAAAGAATGGGATGAAGATGAAAGGGAATGGAAAAGAAGACAAGTATCAAATCCAATTGATCAAATGTGAATCAAATAATCATCAATCAACACCAAACAGAAAAGAAATGAAGATAACAAGTCAACAATATTTTTTTTGGTATTTTTTGGATTAAAATAAAATGCAAACAAAAAATAATCAAATAAGGTCAAACCTCAAATTCAATTCAAATCAACTTCAACAAGTCCAATGGATTAAACCAGCTTTGACTAATTTTCTCAACAATTTTTGAAATCAGAAAAGCAATTAAAAACAATTAAAAATAGCACAAAATGGATTAAAATCTCAAATAAATCTCAAATCAAATCATAAATTGATGAGACTATTTTTCATTGATTTATCATGATCCATAAATGCTAGAAAATATTTTTGGATTTTTCAAAAGTCAGAAAGTATTTTAAAATGAATTAAAACTATTAAAAACCAAATAATCCATAAAAAGTATTAAATGAAGTCACAAAAATAATTAAAAATCAAAATATGAAACTAAATTTTTTGGAATTGGTCTCATATTTTTATGACTTCAAATAATTTTTTTTATGAATTTTTGAAAATCAATTGAATTAACTGAAAATAAAAGAAAATAGAAATAATAGAAAAAACCACAGCCGCGTGATACAATTCATTAATTGACGTGGCATGGATTAATGGCTCAGATGTGAGGGCGCAGCGTGCAACCAAGTCAAACGCGTGGCATAATGAATTAAATGAAGTACACATAATGGATGCACACGATTATAACGTGAGAACCAAATCCAAGGGCTGGGAATGAGCACACGTGGTGATGGTGGTGGAAACCACCATCTTCTCCGGTGAACCAACCAATTCCGGCCACCAGTTGCAGAGAAAAAAAACTTAACAAAAATGGAAAGTAAGGACATGAAATTGAAGCTCGTGTGATGGAGATCAACACTATATACATGGATCTTCCTTGCTCTTCCTATATTGAGAGGAATGTGAAGTGGAAGATCATGGTGTTCAAACTGAAAGTGAACGAAATGGAAAATTGAAACCACCATTGGCTTGCCTCAAGTGTGAGGACTTTAGAAAACCACACAAATAAGAGAATACGACATTGAATTGCAAGTTCTAGATCCAAAAAGTTTGAAGATATACCTCTGAATTGAAGCTTTTTAGGCCACGATTTCTTCAAGATCTTGGCTCCTCTTTGCTCTAGGGATGCAATGGAGATGAAAGGTTAAGGAATTAAGCTTTGAAGATCAACTAATGATGTTGAATTTCAAGCTCGAAAGTGAGAAAAATTCTGAAAAATTCCTTTGGTATGGCTATGGTTTCAATGCTGCAACAATTCAGATCTCCAAAAAGGTTGATGAATAAATGAGAAGGAGTGTTTATTTATAGCTGAAATTGGTTGTGCATCATGCTTCCCTCGTATGCATGGCATTTGAAATTGGATATGCATGGGCTTGTACAGGCATATGTAAGGCCCAATGATGGGTGAAAAACCATGATGAGTTCATTTGGAATGGATTTGGACATGTACATGAAGTGAAATTAGCCTTCATACTAAGTTATAACATGAAATGCCAAAATGCACATAAATGAAGAGTTCTTCGAAACTCCCAAATGGTAAGTCCAAAAAAGTAATGTGAGTAATTGTTGGAAATCCCTTGAAATAAGGAAAAAAAGTCTTTTTGGGCAAAAATTCATTTGGCATTTGGAAATTAATGAAAACTGGATGTGAAAATCCAAGTACAAAACATGTTTAAGTCACCTTTGAAAAGTTTCACCAAAATTAAGCCTAATCAAACCCCTCTATTTTCATGATTCACGCTTAAAATGGAAAAACCTCCAATATTAAAGTTGTATATATTTTCAAGGTGATCAATTTAGACTCAAAGTTTGCATCATTTGGATTTTCTATGACAAAGTTATGGGCATTTGAAGTTGGGTACTTTTTCAAATTCAATGAATTAGGTCCAAGATGACTTATAATGCTTTGTATTATCACATGTATTTATTTTAGGATTATGAAATTTCGTCCAACATAACATTTGACGTAGACATCCCAATATTTCCAATGCATTTTATCTCACCTAAAAATCATAAAAATTAAGGACGTTATGCCCTTGGTAAGTTGACCAAAAATTAGGGTTTCAGTCAAAATGACCTATAATATTTTGAAATTAATGATGATCTTACAAGTTTCAAATGGATTTTTTATGAACATGAAAGTTGTTAATATGGTTCTTAAGAACACTTTTCCTCTTGGGGTCATCTTCATTTGACAAACATATCAAAACTTATATCTCAATGGTGCTCAGCTTAGTCAGATGACTTAACTGGTCAGCTTTTCAAGGCCAAACTTCCAATCTTGATGAATAAATGATTTAGGATCCTCAAATAGGCTCATATATGCATAAAATGATTAATTAAAGAACTTGCCTTGATTAAATTTGATCAGAGGTTGAGATTGCTTCATGGGCAAGGCATAGTCAAAGCATAGCTGAATTAGGGTTTCCTTGAGAAACAATCCTCAAGCCCTTTGGGCTGTCTTGATCAAATTGGCAAGTTGAGATACTTGGGAGAAATATATGATGATTAGGAGCTTTGTGGACCATTGTCATGTTTTTTCTCATCTTCATCTAGCCATTTCATTGGGCTTAAGAGCCTCCTAGGGGCATTGGGGCCTATGATCACTTGAGCTTCAAAACAAAAAGAGTTAGTGACATATTTTTGTGCTTTTGGTTAGTAATAAAAAATAAGAAAAGCAATAATATACAATACAATCATGCTTGGTGGTCTCAAACAACTCACACAAGTCCTAACCCTAAGGTTTTGGAGACAAACATGCTATGATCCTTGAGGCAATGCAATTGTGCAATAACATGATGCCATGAGGGATCTTAGGGTCAAAATTAGGGTCTTACAGTAAGGTTTTAAATTGGGGGGTAAAGCTGGCACGCAAGGTGTGTTTGAATTGAGCTCAGGGGGCTTGTATTTATACCATTTGGGACTGATATTTGCACACTTGAAAAATTGCTAAATTTGGACATTTCATGCACAAGCTTTCATGGGCATGTACAGGCCCATGAATTTAAATCCATTTTGATCCATATCCAACTGTTCTTAAGTTCAAATGAGGCTTGAGTGGCAAGGCAATGATATGTGGAGTTTTGGACATTTGATTTTCTCCAATGATGCAGCTCTGTTAAAGCCATGCGCAGACCTAGCAAACTTCATCCAAAATGCATGAACTTGGGTTCTTTTGAAAGCTTAGGTCAAGGGGAACAAGTTTGATGTTGAACACTTTTTTATTTGGAGCTTGGATCATGGTGAATTTGAAGGTGGAAGTTTGGAAATTTCAACATGTTGAATTTTTTTTTAAGTGTCAAGCCATATATCTCAATATTCCATCTTGCTTAACTTTTTATGTGAGCTTAAAATGAGAAAGGTGTCTTCATAAAGGTTTTAGATATTTTTAATACCTTCAAAATGGGCACTAATGTAATTGAATTTGGATTTATAATGGTAGAGTTATGCATTTTTGAAGTTTGGAAAAATCATTTGTTCAATGGTATAGGTCAAAAATGACCTATAATGTATCCTCATATCACATGATCATAAAAGTTGATTTAGCTCTCACTCAAAACATCAAAGTTGAAGTAGACACATTGAATTTGATTTTACAACTTGGAAATCTTTCATATCATAAAAATTGAGCAAGTTATAGCCTTGGTAAGTTTACTTTCAAATTATGGTTTAGACAAAACGACCTACAATGTTTCAACATAGAAAATGATTTTCCAAGCAAAACTAGCTCTAGGTCTCAACATGAAAGTTGTTTTGAATGTCATTTAGAGTAACGTTTATCTTGGAATCATTTTCATATGGTGAAAATTGTAGGAGAAAGGGTCTAGGGAGACCCAGTTTTGATTAGATGAATTCATCTGGCCAACCATCATCAACCAACTTGCTAACCTTAAATTATTTTGACTTTCATGGCTCATGGTAGATCATATATGCATAAGATGATGAATTTTGAAGTGCCCCTTGAGGAATTTGATCAATTGGTGAGATAGTTTGTTGGAGAAGTTACTCAAGATACCCAGTCAAACTAGGGTTTCCAAGGTAAATCACCTCCCCACTCTTGAAGAAAACTTGATCAATATGACATGTAGAGATCAATGGGACTCATATATGATGCTTTGAGACATTGTGAATCAATACTTGGTTGTCCTTTTATCCATGAGGGTCTTAAACCCTAGATATGAACATGATAGATCAATGAGAACCATGCCCTTCCTACAAAAGAGTTAGGCAAATGCAAAAGACATATTTTTGGTTTTTTTGTTAGTAAAATGACAATATACAAGTATTATATAATCACATAGTACTTGGTGATCTCTCCTAAAACAAACCCAATGAGAGAGGGGTAAGGAGGATGCCAAGGTATGATCCCAATGCTAATGCATATGATGAAATTGTATGAGGGATCTTAGGGTCAAAATTGGGGTCTTACAGTCGTCTTATGTCAAAGCTGAAGATGTGAAACCTAGTTTCCGTAGTGGAGGGTTCATTCATGGTAATGAACAACACTCAGTTGCCGTGATCGAGGGTGATGAAGATGAAGACTGCGCCAATTTTGTGACGCATGGAAGGGCTTGCAACAATTGGACCGTTGTTGATGTTCCTGTTATTGTCCATCGCTCTAAGTAATTTGTTTTTTTTATCATTTTAGAAAAATCCTTCTCCTATGCCTAAGGGAGAAGTGAACATTGTTGGGCGTATTTTAAATTAATCATCAATAAAATGCAATTCGATTCATCCACATCTATGATGTTTTATTTTTACTTTTTTCTTTTTTAAAAATGGTAATCATATAAAACATAAATAAATAATAATTATCCATCTGCATGATATTTGGTCATAATTCACTTCTCTAAAATCAAAGTATCAAATCATTATGTAGGTTGGTCTCTAAATCCATTGAATGCAATGATCATACTCTTTCTCCAAATTTTGAATTCCCTGTGTTTGAGGCTGAGAAAGAAAGTGATGAAGAAGTGTCTGATGAATTGTCTCGTCTACTTGAGCACGAGGAAAAAGCCATTCAGCCATTCGAAGAGCAAATTGAGTTAGTCAACTTGGGATCCAAAGATGATGTGAAGGAAGTCAAGATTGGGTCTCAACTGTGTCCAGAGGTTAAGAAGGGTTTAAATGATCTTATTCGAGAGTATTCAGATTTGTTTGCTTGGTCCTATCAAGACATGCCTGGTTTGGATTCTGAGATTGTGGAGCATAGATTGTCGTTGAAGCCAGAATGCCCGCCATTCAAGCAGAAGCTGAGAAGGAGTCACTCTGATATGGCAGTGAAGATCAAAGAAGAAGTGCAAAAGTAAATTGATGTTGGTTTCCTTGTTACTGCCGAGTATCCGCAGTGGGTGGCCAACATTGTGCCTGTTCCGAATAAAGATGGAAAAGTCTGTATGTGTGTTGACTATAGAGATTTGAACAAAGCTAGTCCGAAAGATGATTTTCCTCTGCCACATATTGATATGTTGGTACATAATACAGCTAAACTCAAAGTATTTTCATTTATGGACGGATTTTCCGGTTATAATCAGATCAAGATGGCACCCGAGGATATGGAGAAGACCAAATTCATTACACCCTAGGGAACATTCTGCTATAGAGTGATGCCTTTCGGTATAAAGAATGTTGGTGCAACGTACCAGAGAGCTATGACCACTCTTTTTCAAGATATGATGCATAAAGAGATCGAAGTTTATGTTGATGACATGATTGCCAAATCAATTGATGAAGAGGAACATGTTGAGCATTTGTTGAAGCTATTCCAGCGTTTGAGGAAGTATAAACTCCGCTTGAATCCCAATAAGTGTACATTTTGTGCTCGTCCTGGTAAGTTGTTGGGCTTTATTGTCAGCGAGAAGGGTATTGAAGTTGATCATGCCAAGGTCAAAGCAATACAAGAGATGTCTGTGCCCAAAACTGAGAAGCAAGTGATCAGGAAAATAGGAAGTGTACTATTTTGCCTTTTATAGTAATAATGGGGAAATTCCCCGAATGTCGATCTCAAGGACTACACGTTAATATCGAGTTTAAATTATCATTCAATTAAACAAAAGTATTAATTTGGTTTTTAGATGTAAAAGTATAAGAATAAAGGCAAAGACAAATAAGAATGAAAATAAGGGTTTGCAGGGTAAAAGGAACAACACCAGGGAAGGTGTATGATTTATCCATGTAACAACTCTGAGTCACTGGCATCAACAAATATCAATTACTACCAGTTCTTAAGGGTATTTTCTCCCAAGTCCTTGGTGAGAAAACCTTTAATCAATCTACCCTAATTTCTATGTCCATAGGAAATTAAGGTGAAGTTAAGCTTTATAATGTCAAGAATACTTTGGTTCATACAGGGTATCCCTAGTCCTAGGTGATATCTATTATAGAGTAACCTTATGAAAACCTTATCAATGGCGGTCCAGCCTAATTGATAATCACAAATCAATCTCGATTGGTCCGAAAGAGAAAGCAATAAACACATCAAAAGGTTACCGTAAAAATAATATTATAAATGCAAATGTAAACTCAAATTCGTTACAATTCTAAATCAGGGACATCCCCCTAGCATTTGGGGGTTTAACTACTCATATTGTTTAAAACAAATGCAAGATAAAAATTACACATTACAAGTAATTGGATGACTTTGATCTTCAATCGCTCCCGCTCATGAAAACCTCCAGCTCTCCAAAGTCCTTGTTCTCTGTAATACTTGATTGCTTCACAATACTCTATTTTTCCTTGTTCCAGGATGATTTTTCCTTAGGCAGAAGGTCCTCTTTTATAATGAAAATTCCAAGCAGCAGGTGGACATGTCCAAAAATCTCTCTGAAAAGCCCGACGAACAAAAGCCCGAGAAAAAGGGAAATTTTGGGCTTGGGCTGACACGACCCATGTCAGCTGACACGGGTGGCCTTGTTAGCCTACTGTTATTGGTGACACGCCCATGGTCTCTTCACACAGGGGGATTGATGCCTAACACGGCCCAGGTCAGCTGACACAGGTTGCCAAAAATCTTTTGACAATATCAAGGAATATCTGCTTCAGCCTCCAATCCTGTCTCCAGCTGTTGAAGGAAGATCGTCGATCATGTATTTGACCGTGCTTGATGAGAGTATGGGTTGTGTTCTATGTCAGCAAGATGAAACTGGAAAGAAAGAATATGATATTTACTACCTCAGTAAGAAATTCACCGACTGTGAGACTCGGCATTCTATGCTAGAAAAGACTTGTTGCGCATTGGCTTGGGCTTCTAAGCATCTGTGTCAGTATATGTTGAATCATACCACTTGGTTGACATCTAAAATGGATCCAATTAAGTATATTTTTGAGAAGCCTGCTTTAACTGGGAGGATTTCCCGTTGGCAGATGTTGTTATCAGAGTATGATATTGAATATCGATCTCAAAAAGCAATTAAAGGTAGTGTCTCGGCTGACCATTTAGCCCATCAACCGATTGAAGATTATCAGTCAATGCAGTATGATTTTCCTGATGTAGAGATCTTGTACCTGAAAATGAAAGATTGTGACGAACCATTGCTTGTGGAAGGGCCAGAACCTGGTTCCCGCTAGGGCATGGTTTTTGATGGAGCTGTTAATTAGTATGGCAATGACATTGGGATAATGATTATTACTCCTCAAGGCACTCATTTTCCATTTACAGCTAGATTGACTTTCAAGTGTACGAATAATATGGCTGAGTACGAAGCTTGTATTATGGGGCTTGAAAATGTTAGACTATGGCACGGATCTAGAAGGGGGGGTTGAATAGATCCCAGTTAAAAACTTGAGTCGGCGCTACCAATTTAAACAAAAATTGGTTTTAAAAATGTTTTAGGTGCGGAAGCGACCGAGGAAAATTTAGTCTAAAAACGAACCGTTATTGGAAAACCGGATATGCGTTAAGCTAATGGATAAGAGATAAAACGAGATACAATTCGCTACACTAGTATCACAATCAATGATAGAGTTCACTTACTAGCAAGCCTAGTTCCAATGAACCAAAATACCAAATTGAAACACAGTGCAAACTTAAGGCAACTTTGGCTTAGGCAATTTTACAAACACTTGGTGTGCATAAACACTCCAAGTGATATTTGAGTTGAGTAAGTAAGTCAATTTATCCTAGTACAATATGTTATTGTACTTAGTATTCCAACAGCTGTTTTAATCACTTACTCAACTTATATCAAAGTTTGGCAAAAATTGCTTAAACTAAAATCACTTAAATTTTAAGCTGAAAAACAGATTATGCAGAAAATTTAAGGAGACAGAGATTTGGTGAGGCAGTTCCCCCGCCGTCCTCGCTTCGGGGTACGTCTGCCCTCAATTCTAAAAATAGAATTGAGATGATTAATTAGATATCACCTGTGAGATTTATTCGTTTTTACAAGGAGTGCAAAGTATGTAAACAACAGAATTTCCAATATGTTGAATGATACTTCTTTTCCTTGCCCCTTGATTCAAGATGAATCAAGACCTTTGATTGTTGATGCTTGACCTCCGTTTCCTGCCACTTGTTGATGAACCTTCCGTTCTTCAACCCCTTGGCCCGGCTGATCACGAACACGAACGAATCAAACCCGGATTCTTCACTACTCAAACACCGACTCCGCTACTAAACTGATGAAGACTTTCTCTTATCAGTTACCTTCGCTCAGCTGAAAGATAATGAAGCAACCCGTCCAAAAACCCCCAAACGCAAACCGGTATTGGAGGATAAAACCCTAATGGTTTTATTCAAGAAAGAACCTGCCAAGACTTCAACTCGAACCCGATTCTTCAATCGCTACCTCGAACCTTATCACCTTCAAACTATCACAAATCGCATCAAAAGTTATTGTGTGCAGTTGATGTATTGTGGACTGTTGAAGATGAAGATGATGAATCTTTGACAACTATTTCACTCTTTCTTGTTTCCTTGAACACTTGTACTCAAAAATAGCAAATGTTAGTTAATAGAAGTGTTTTGACTTCTATTTATAGTAACAGACAAAACCAAACAAACATAACAGAAATTTAAACTTTGAAATAACTCAGAAAGCTGAGTTTGCGCGCGAACGGTCGACCATAGGGTCGGCGTGCGCTGACCCGTGGGGCACGCGCCGACTGCATGCGTCGACGCAGGGATTTTTGCGCCGACCCGTGAGTTAAGCGTCGACGCAAGGGGTTTTTGCGCTGACTCCCTCTAGTTTGGACAGAGCCTTTGCACTGACCCGTGAGCTTTGAGCTGACCCCTATGGTCGACTCAAAGCCTTCAAATCTGCAAAAAAGCTGTGATTAGTGATTTTCATGTATTTGGTCATGATCACACTTTGTCTATATGTTTTTGATGATTATAGTAGCTTTAGGATAACGTGAAAAAGGATATGATGGGTAATGTGTTGCATTTGTTCGTAGACGTGTTGTCATCATCGAAACTTGATATCGTATGTTGTATGACACTTTGTCTTTACATACTCCCCCTTTTTGATGATGACAACCCGTATAGCTCAGCGTGACGAACATCATGCAGTATTGACACATTTTGCACACTCCCCCTTTCTTTTGTAATCTAAGGCCATTTGCAGTTTGTCAGACTGTTAGTTTGTCAGCATGTCAGCATTTTTCTCCCCCTTTGACAACATCAAAAAGAGAGACAGAGTAATTATTCAAGATTGCAACGATAAATTCACAGGCAGTAGTAGAAATATAGATATCAACGGAATAATATCACACAAATATCATTTCTTAACAATAGTCATTAATTAAGAAGGGGAAAATACATAAGGAAGTTGTGGTGCATAAACGGGCAAAGCAAAACAAAATACATGCAAAAACAACAAGTAACATGGAAGTGCATATGAATGGCTATTGTCTTAAGTGACGGTGGCCGGGATGGTAGCATACGCCTGGGTTTCTGCTAGGGTCAGCCAGAGTTTCTAGGTAATCACAAACACCTTCCAGATGCCTAAGACTCCCTGTGACCTGCCTATCCAAATCTGCATATCGTTCATTTAGGCTTGTGGAGAAGTTTTCGATCCGCTCATTTTGGGTTTGAAGTTGACTGGTAATTTGAGCAAGTCGGTCATCCTGGGATTCCATGAAGGTTTGTTGGGCAAGTTGCATGCTTTGCATCATCTCCAACAGCTCTGAAGAGTCAACAGGATGTGGTGGGGATGGAAGAAATTCTTCCTCCGGATGGTGATACGGTTGGTAAGATTCACGTCGAGTTGTCCAACCAGTATGTTGCCATTCACCCCAGCCACCCCATCGTGGAACAGCTTCTTCATATGTATCCGGCTGCTGTACCCAAGCAGAGCCGGAGTGGTCGTATGTGCCAATGGGTGAAGGACTGTCGTCTCCACCATTGTGAGCATTATCGTGCCTTGCTTCTTCTTCTTCATCTTCTTCTTCTTCTTCATTTTCCACTTCATCGTCCTGTTCTTCGCTTTCATCACTGTCAGCCCTTGGAGGAACGTATCCTCTTCTAACAAACTTATATTTCTTCCGCTCCTTGCACCATATATATCCCATCATAGACATGGTTTTTGTGCTAAATTCTTTGTCAGGTGTGATTGATGTTAACGGGAAAGACGGATGACTAACATTGGCTGTTGTAAGGGCTTCTTGGATGAAGGATCCGTAGGCGAGAGCAGTTCCTTGTCCGGAATCCCGAAGATTATACATTCTACTAGCAATGTAGTATGGCCAGTTGATTTTTATCTTATTTTTCAGAATGTATATCAAATGCACCTCCGACTGTTCGACTCTGGAGAGACCGCCCTTCTTGGGCCGCAGGATGCGTGAGACAATCCATTGGAGAATTCTTTCCCCGACGCTCAGTTTGCCCGCAGTGACGGTTCGTGGGAACAAGTCACTCTGCACAAAATCATCAGAATATGGCCGTTCCAACATGTCATTTAATGCACTCTTAAACTCATAGCCATCTATGTGGTGAGAATCAGTCACCTCAGGCAGGGGATTTCCAGCATCATCCACAGACAAATCAAAATATTTGTTCCAGAAATTTGATTTAATTGATACCTTTGTAGAGCCAACTTTGGAGGAAAGCTTGTGTCCCCGAAAGTTCTCATGAAGACCGGAGTAGAAGACTCGGACAAGGTCTTCACTGTATTGAGTGTTGCACTCCAAGAAGTTGATGAGACCTTGATGCTGCAGCAGAGACAGGACTTCCGGTAAGTGCATGCGTTCAACTTCAAGTCTATAGAACGCGTGTTGTTGCACAACTCCTCGTTTACCGATGTCTTTGTTGAACATTTCGACACGAGCAGGTGGAACGAGTGATACAGCAGATACGGAAAGAGATGCACCGGATGATTCTCGGGGTCTTTTGCCGGAGGGTCTGCGTGATGAGGAAGCCATTTGAGTGGGTTTGAGATTGAGTGTTTGGATACAGAGAGAGGGTTTAATGAGGGTTTTGAGAGTGATTCCTCTAGAGAGGGGTTTTTCCCAATTTATAGTGGAAAGGTTAGGGTTTTGGGAAGATGGAAGATCAAAGAGCAATAGCCACTAGGTAGATGCAAGTTACAAAGTAGTGGGTAGTTTGAAAGATAATGGAATGTAATTGCACATTTAATGATGTGAATGCATGAGAGATGATTTAAAATTTTTCTGCAGAAAAACGAAATCTTTGAGTGATGCGTCGACCATACCCCTGTATGCGTCGACGCATACTGTTTGATTTTAAAGAAATTGCAAAAGTTATTTAATCATGCGTCGACCATAGCCCTGCTGCGGTCGACTCATACAGTTTAAAATTTTCATTTTTCACTACTCAGTACATGCAATGACCAGTTTGATGCATAATTAACACCACATACAGCAATACACAACCAAAGAGATATATCAGGCGTATATATATAAACACTATCATTTTGAGATAGAATTATTGCAGTCATGAGATTTTGCAGAGAGGGGAAGAGGAACAATTTCACCTTAATGCCGTAGTAACTTAGTGAACAGTAGACATGTGCTTACAACAACATAGATTTGTCAGAAGTACAGTATTAAGGTTTTAAGTGTAGTAAGGTAAACAGCAGATTATAGTGTCCGTTCCGAAATATCGAGAATGCCAAGTTCTCGGCGAATATGAAAGAAAGGTTCAGTGGCTAGCGGCTTTGTGAAAATGTCCGCTAGTTGATTTTCAGTATTTACGTGTTCAAACACGATGTCACCTTTCTCTACATGATCCCGAAGAAAGTGGTGTCGAATTTCGATATGTTTGGTGCGGGAATGTAGCACAGGATTCTTGGTCAGGTTAATAGCACTCGTGTTGTCACAAAAGATGGGAATACGATCAAGTTTGAGGTTGAAATCCAATAGTTGTTGCTTAATCCATAGGATTTGGGCACAACAACTACCGGCGGCAACGTGTTCCGCTTCGGCGGTTGACAAGGCAACAGAAACTTGTTTCTTGCTATGCCAACTAACCAAAGAGTTTGAAAATAGGTGACAAGTGCCACTTGTGCTTTTCCTATCCGATTTGCAACCAGCAAAGTCGGAATCGGAAAAACCTACCAAGGAACAATCATTTCCTTTGGAATACCATAGACCATACTTCGGAGTACCGGATAAATATCGAAGTATACGTTTAACGGCTTTTAAATGGGATTCCTTGGGACATGATTGATATCTTGCACACATGCATACGCTAAACATAATATCGGGACGGGAAGCAGTAAGATAAAGGAGTGAACCAATCATACCTCTATACCGTTTCACATCTACTTCCTTACCGTCTTCATCTTTGTTCAAGTTGGTACACGTAGGCATGGGGGTGTCTATGGCCTTAGCTTTTGCCATGTCAAATCTCTTGATAAGGTCCAAACAGTACTTTTTCTGGCTCACGAAGGTTCCTTCTTTGAGCTGTTTGATTTGCAGACCGAGGAAGTATGTGAGCTCTCCCATCATACTCATTTCGAACTCGCCCTGCATAAGGTCAGAAAACTCTCTCACAAGATTCATGTTAGTAGATCCAAAAATGATATCATCTACATAAATTTGCACTAATATCAAGTGCTTTCCTTGACGTTTAATGAAGAGGGTTGTGTCAACCTTTCCTCTTGAGTAACCTTGATCTAGTAGGAACTTGCTTAGTCTCTCATACCAAGCTCTAGGAGCTTGTTTGAGACCATACAAGGCCCTTTTCAGTTTATAAACATGATCAGGATACTCATGGGATTCGAAACCCGGAGGTTGTGCGACATAAACTTCTTCATTAATGTGACCGTTAAGGAAAGCGCTCTTAACATCCATTTGGAATAGCTTAAAATCCTTTGCACAAGCGAAGGCAAGGAGAAGGCGTATAGCCTCGAGTCGGGCAACCGGCGCATAAGTTTCCTCATAGTCGATGCCTTCCTCTTGGTTATACCCTTGCGCGACTAAACGCGCCTTATTACGGGTTATTACCCCGTTTTCGTCCAGCTTGTTCCTAAACACCCATCGGGTGCCGATTACTCGATGATCTCGCGGAGGAGGGACAAGCTCCCAAACCTCATTTCTGGTGAACTGATTAAGTTCCTCCTGCATTGATAAAAACCAGTGTTCATCGAGTAGGGCTTCTTTAGGGTTTTTAGGTTCCATCTGCGAAACGAAAGCGAAGTGATAACAGAAATTACTTATCTTAGATCGAGTTGTTACACCCTTTGAGATATCTCCGATAATGTTGTCGATTGGATGGTCTTTGGAAGACTTCCAAGCTTGAGGAAGATCATCGTTTGAAGGCGGATGATCTACTTCTATTTCATCATGGTGTACATCTTTGTCCTCCTCAATTTTGACTATGTCGGGTTGATCAATCCCCGGCTCGCCACCTTTGAGTATGTCTTCGGTAGATGTACCTGCACCATGAAAAACACTACCCTTTCCGACATTTCTCGGATTGGATTCATCAAAAGTAACGTGTACAGACTCTTCTACAGTAAGGAATCACTTGTTGTATATTCTATATGCTTTGCTAGATTGAGAGTATCCGAGGAAGATACCTTCGTCGGCCTTAGAATCGAATTTCCCTAAGCTTTCCTTTCCATTGTTTAACACAAAACATTTGCAACCAAAGACATGCAGGTGAGAAACATTTGGCTTTCGCCCTTTTAAAAGTTCATACGGTGTTTTGTTTAGAATGGGGCGAATGAGCACCCTATTCAAAACGTAACAAGCCGTACTAATGGCGTCAGCCCAAAAATATTTTGGTAAGCCACTTTCATTGATCATTGTTCTTCCCAATTCTTCCAAAATTCGATTTTTACGCTCCACAACCCCATTTTGTTGAGGAGTACGTGGAGCGGAGAAGTTATGATCAATACCATGGTTACCGCAATATTCTTCAAATAGGTGATTTTCAAATTCACCTCCATGATCGCTTCTAATCGCAACAATGTTTGTATTTAGTTTATTTTGGGAAAGCTTAGCAAATCGTTCAAAGGCGGCGAATGTGTCACTTTTACTTACTAAGAAAATAGTCCAACAAAATCGAGAAAAGTCGTCCACTATTACGAAACCGTAATAGTTTCCTCCTAGACTCTTAATCCTAGATGGCCCGAATAAATCCATATGGAGAAGCTCGAGAGGTCTCGTTGTTGAAACGATGTTTTTGGATTTAAAAGAGATCCTCGTTTGCTTCCCCTTTTGACAAGCATCACAAAGGTGATCCTTGGTGAACTTAATCTTGGGGAGACCTAGGACTAGATCTTTTGAGACTATTTTGTTAAGTAAGTCGAAATTAACATGTGCTAAACGTCTATGCCATAACCATGAATCTTCATTCATTGTTACAAGACATTTGTCACTTGTTAAAGATACTTCATTTAAGTCAAGCATATAGACATTGTTCACACGAAGACCATTAAACATGCTCTTCTTATCATCAGTATGCACAATTTTGCAACAATCTTTTGAAAACGATACATTGAATCCTTTGTCACATAACTGGCTGATGCTAAGTAGGTTATGTTTAAGACCTTCGACAAGCAATACGTCAGAAATAGTAGTGGAAGAGGGATTACCTACACTACCTTTACCAAGTATTGCTCCTCGGTTGTTGTCACCATAAGTTACATACCCCTTCTTCTTAGCCACGAAGTCAATGAAGAGAGATATGTCTCCTGACATATGCCTTGAGCATCCACTATCGAGAACCCATCTTCTCTCGGTAGTCTCGAGGCATTGTACCTGTGATAAGATAATTAACAAAAGAAGGTACCCAATGGCTTATTGGGTCCTGAGTGGTGAGGAACAAGATGGTTGCATTTGGGCACCCATTGATAAATGCCTTTAGGAACCAAAAATCTCCTAAATCTACACTTAGCAATGGAATGACCTTTCTTGCAACAATAAAGACAAGAGAACTTTTCATTTTGATTACTTTTGCTATCTTCATCCTTTATAACATATTTATATTTTTGATATGGATTAACCATACTTGATCGAAAATTAGATTTATCAATAGCAAAAGTAATCTTGGGCTCGAGAGCCTTGTTAAGTTTGGCTTTTAGGTTCCTTACTTCACTTTGCCAAATGTAACAAGTATCACACCCAAAGTTCATCATTCTACTTTTAAGGTCCTCATAACTAGTTTTTGTGCTTTCCACTATAGAAGCCTTAAGTGCCTCAAGTTTCCTTTCGGATTCTTGAATTTTTTGTTCTAAATGAGAAAAAAATTTCTTATTTGAGGCAAGCCTTTTAAAGGCCTCTTTTGCTTCACAGTGTAAAGTTTCAAATACAGTTTGCAATTCATGATGAGACATACTAGAGGAATTTTCATATTTAGCATGTCGTACCTGTTTCTTCTTATTCTTTTGATGAGCAGAGAGACATAGATTTGCATTTTCATCTTCATCACTGGAGCTTTCATCATCGGAGGAGTCGCTATCGCTTTCCCAAGCAATGTATGCCCTCCTTGGCTTTGATGGTTTCTTATGTGATTTGTATGAATCTTTTTCTTTTGTCTTTTTGTTCATCGGACAGTCCGGTTTGTAGTGACCCGGCTTTCCACACTTGTAGCACGACCCTCTAGTTGTTTTTCCTTTGGAGTCATCATTTTTGGAGAACCTAGATTGCTTCCGGAAGTTAACTAAGTTCTTCTCGGAATGTTGGATGCCGTTCTTTCTCACGTAACGGTTGTAGCGTTTGACGAACAGCCCCATATCTTCACTCTTGTCCTCTTCTTCTTCGTCACTTGATGAATAATCACTTTGCTCTTTTGCTTGAGACTTTGAGGAGGAAGTCTTTAGAGCTATTGATTTCTTTTCGCTCACCTTGGCTTTGTCTTTCTTATCTTTCTTTTCATGTTGTTCCAAGCTTAATAGAACTTGTTCGTGCTCTTGTAGTTTGCCGAACAATGTTGTTAAGTCCAATATGGTAAGATCGTTTGCCTCTTTGATGGCGGT
The DNA here is from genome assembly GCF_024323335.1 of Lathyrus oleraceus. Classification (NCBI taxonomy): domain Eukaryota; kingdom Viridiplantae; phylum Streptophyta; class Magnoliopsida; order Fabales; family Fabaceae; genus Lathyrus; species Lathyrus oleraceus. The sequence continues at coordinate 184,509,845 of NC_066585.1, forward strand.
CACTTTCGGCTGCCATTCCCTGTTAAGACATCTTAAGATTTTATTAGTAGCAACATCATTGGAAATAGGTTTACCTAGTGAATGTAATCGATTGATTAGATGAGTGAATCTCTTTTGCATGTCGGCAATGGTTTCCCCTTGCTCCATGAAAAAGAGATCAAACTCTTGCGTTAGTGTATTGATTCTAGCCAATTTAACATCGTTCGTCCCCTCATGGGCAATTTGAAGTGAATCCCACATGGCCTTAGCAGTAGGACAATGGGATACACGATAGTATTCGTCTACCCCTAATGAGGAGATTAAGATGTTTTTGGCTTTCCAATCATAGTTGTATTTCTTTTCATCATCATCGGTCCATTGTGCTTCGGGCTTAGGCACTATTTCATTATTCTCATTGGTCATGGTTATTTCAATTGGACCATTGAGAATAACATTCCATATTTTTCTATCTATGGAATTTATGTGCACCCGCATACAGTCTTTCCAATAACTATAATTTTCACCATTGAAAACGGGAGCTCTATTGTAAGCCCCTTTAGGTTCGTTAGCCATTTTCTATCAACGTTGTATTTTGAAGCACGGAGTGAACCGGAGCTCCTGATACCACTTGTTAGACTATGGCACGGATCTAGAAGGGGGGGTTGAATAGATCCCAGTTAAAAACTTGAGTCGGCGCTACCAATTTAAACAAAAATTGGTTTTAAAAATGTTTTAGGTGCGGAAGCGACCGAGGAAAATTTAGTCTAAAAACGAACCGTTATTGGAAAACCGGATATGCGTTAAGCTAATGGATAAGAGATAAAACGAGATACAATTCGCTACACTAGTATCACAATCAATGATAGAGTTCACTTACTAGCAAGCCTAGTTCCAATGAACCAAAATACCAAATTGAAACACAGTGCAAACTTAAGGCAACTTTGGCTTAGGCAATTTTACAAACACTTGGTGTGCATAAACACTCCAAGTGATATTTGAGTTGAGTAAGTAAGTCAATTTATCCTAGTACAATATGTTATTGTACTTAGTATTCCAACAGCTGTTTTAATCACTTACTCAACTTATATCAAAGTTTGGCAAAAATTGCTTAAACTAAAATCACTTAAATTTTAAGCTGAAAAACAGATTATGCAGAAAATTTAAGGAGACAGAGATTTGGTGAGGCAGTTCCCCCGCCGTCCTAGCTTCGGGGTACGTCTGCCCTCAATTCTAAAAATAGAATTGAGATGATTAATTAGATATCACCTGTGAGATTTATTCGTTTTTAGAAGGAGTGCAAAGTATGTAAACAACAGAATTTCCAATATGTTGAATGATACTTCTTTTCCTTGCCCCTTGATTCAAGATGAATCAAGACCTTTGATTGTTGATGCTTGACCTCCGTTTCCTGCCACTTGTTGATGAACCTTCCATTCTTCAACCCCTTGGCCCGGCTGATCACGAACACGAACGAATCAAACCCGGATTCTTCACTACTCAAACACCGACTCCGCTACTAAACTGATGAAGACTTTCTCTTATCAGTTACCTTCGCTCAGCTGAAAGATAATGAAGCAACCCGTCCAAAAACCCCCAAACGCAAACCGGTATTGGAGGATAAAACCCTAATGGTTTTATTCAAGAAAGAACCTGCCAAGACTTCAACTCGAACCCGATTCTTCAATCGCTACCTCGAACCTTATCACCTTCAAACTATCACAAATCGCATCAAAAGTTATTGTGTGCAGTTGATGTATTGTGGACTGTTGAAGATGAAGATGATGAATCTTTGACAACTATTTCACTCTTTCTTGTTTCCTTGAACACTTGTACTCAAAAATAGCAAATGTTAGTTAATAGAAGTGTTTTGACTTCTATTTATAGTAACAGACAAAACCAAACAAACATAACAGAAATTTAAACTTTGAAATAACTCAGAAAGCTGAGTTTGCGCGCGAACGGTCGACCATAGGGTCGGCGTGCGCTGACCCGTGGGGCACGCGCCGACTGCATGCGTCGACGCAGGGATTTTTGCGCCGACCCGTGAGTTAAGTGTCGACGCAAGGGGTTTTTGCGCTGACTCCCTCCAGTTTGGACAGAGCCTTTGCGCTGACCCGTGAGCTTTGAGCTGACCCCTATGGTCGACTCAAAGCCTTCAAATCTGCAAAAAAGCTGTGATTAGTGATTTTCATGTATTTGGTCATGATCACACTTTGTCTATATGTTTTTGATGATTATAGTAGCTTTAGGATAACGTGAAAAAGGATATGGTGGGTAATGTGTTGCATTTGTTCGTAGACGTGTTGTCATCATCGAAACTTGATATCGTATGTTGTATGACACTTTGTCTTTACAGAAAAGGCCATTGATCTCAGAATCAAGTGTTTGGATGTCTATGGAGATTCAACTTTGGTTGTGAATCATATCAAAGGAAAATGGGAGGCGAATCAGTCCGGTTTGATACCATATAGAGATTATGCGAGGAGGATTTCAACTTTCTTTACAAAGGTTGAGTTTCATCATATCCCTCGAGATGAAAACCGGATGGCAGATGCTCTTGCCATGTTGGCTTCAATGATTATGGTGAAATTTTGGAATGAATTTCCCAATTTGACTGTGATGCGTCTTGATAGGTTAGCTCATGTGTTTTCTGTTGAAGAAGTCAAAGATGAAAAGCCATGGTATTTTGATATTAAATGTTTTCTCCAAAGTCAGATTTACCCGCATGGGGCATCTTTGAAAAATAAGAAGACTTTGAGGAGATTAGCCGACAACTTCTACCTGAATAGTGATGTGTCGTACAAGAGAAACTTCAATATGATTATGCTCATATGCGTGGATAGACACGAAGCAGACCTGTTGATGACTGAAGTTCATGAAGGTTCCTTTGGTACTCATTCCAATGGACATGCTATGGCTAAGAAGATGTTGAAAGCAGGTTACTATTGGCTGACAATGTAATCTGACTGTTGCAAGTTTGTGAGGAAATGCCACAAGTGTCAAATATATGCAGATAAGATTCATGTTCCTCCGACACTATTGAATATCATTTCCTCCCCATGACCCTTCTCCATGTGGGAAATCGAAATGATTGGCATGATTGAGCCCAAAGCTTCGAATGGACATCGTTTCATCCTAGTGGCTATTGACTACTTCACAAAGTGGGTTAAAGCGGCATCATATGCAAATGTAACCAAGCAAGTTGTTGTAAGGTTTATCAAGAATCAGATTATATATCGGTATGGTGTGCCAAGTAAGATCATTACTGATAATGGATTGAACTTGAACAATAATATGGTGGAAGCTCTTTGCAAAGACTTCAAGATTGCACAACATAATTCTTCTCCCTACAGACCTAAGATGAATGGGGTTGTTGAAGCTGCGAACAAGAACATCAAGAAGATCATTCAGAAGATGGTTGTAAGATACAAAGATTGGCATGAGAAGCTCCCATTTGCTTTGCATGGGTATCGTACATCCATCCGCACTTTAACAGGGGAAACCGTTTTCTCACTTGTTTATGGCATGGAAGTTGTGCTCCCCGTAGAGGTTGAGATCCCGTCATTACGTGTCTTGATGGAAGCCAAGTTGACTGAAGCTGAATGGTGTCAAACTAGGTATGATCAGCTGAATTTGATTGAAGAAAAAAGATTGACTGTCATGTGCCATGGTCAGTTGTATCAGCAGAGAATGAAGAAAGCTTTTGATAAGAAGGTCAAACCTCATGGGTTTAGAGAAGGTGACCTTGTGCTCAAGAAAATTCTATCTTTCAAAGCATATTCTTGGGGAAAATGGACTCCTAATTATGAAGACTCATATGTTGTTAAGAGAGTCTTTTCAGGCGGTGCTTTGATTCTTACAACTATGGATGGTGAAGAATTCATGAATCCTGTGAATGCGGATGCAGTCAAGAAATACTTCGCCTAAAAAATAAAAGAACAACTCGCTAAGTTGAAAACCCGAAAGGGCGACTTAGACAAAAATGAGCGTCTCGGTGGATTAAAAACTCGAAAGGGTGATCTAGGCAAAAGTTAGAGACATAAAATAGAAAATTATCCCGATAAATTGAGTACCCCACCTTGGGGAAATTTATGAAAAAATTAGGGATTATGGCAAGTAACTATATCCTGTTGATCTTCAGTCTTGAAGACATTCTTGAGCACAATGTTTGGTTCTGATTCATCTTCAACCAAAGCCAAGAGCACAACGGATATTGAAGACGGTAGAAGGATTAGTGATCATTGTATTCAATGTAGCCCTTTTCCATGTAAATTACCAGTTTTCAACTTTTGTAAAGATCTATGGAGTCTTGTCATTTACAGACTACCATTCTATTAAATAAAGTTGAGCTTTTATCCAATTGTTTCTACTCTTATTTATTCAGCAAAATAAAATTAAAATTTTATGATGGTCATTTTGAAATTGAAAATTTAAAATCAAAATCATGTTTTCTTAAATAATAAAAGCAGTTACTTTAAAAGAGTAATTGATTTCATTTAAGGAATATCAACATCGGTCTGAGAACAGGTGAGCCCTAAAATATGAAGCATTATTGGTTTTCCTCGAGCAGTTGGCGTGATCTCTAATTCATCCCCAGCAGCATTACATCATCTCCATCCGAATTTTGTTGGTTTCCCCAGCCAAGTTTGCATTTGCCTCCCGTGAGTTGTAGGCGCATTTTCTCAGTGATTTGCGTAGATCCAGCACAAGATTGTGTTTCCCCTCAAGTCTCCAACAGGTTCCAGTTCAACACTGATTCTAGAGTAGTATTTCTGGTACTTTGCAAGGTTGTCTCCCATTTGATATGGTGTTGACCTAAAATCCCCGCAGAGTTGATAGTGTAGATCCTTGGCAGGTCTTTCCCTTTTTCCCCAACCAGGGTTAAGCCTTTGTGATGGATATTTCACGTTCATCCCTTGCCTCCCTTCCTCCAGTTGATTCCCTCCTGTTGAGATTGGTTGAGATGTTGTATTGATGATTCAGATCGGCGATGTTTGTATCCTTTGTGATCGTTTTGTCAGCATAATCATCATTATATATATATATATATATATATATATATATATATATATATATATATATATATATATATATATATATATATATATATATATATATATATATGTATATATATACACACACACACATATGCATATACATCCATTATTACATTATTACATCTTGTGATTCATTTTTTCTCTAATCCTCTGCTATGGTGGTATCCTTTCCCCCATGCAGATCCAGTGTGTTTGTCCTCTTTCAATTGTAGAGTGTCATCCCCTTAAGCAGAAAGAATTCAACCTATCTTATTCCCCACTGAGCTATTTCCTCGTGGATGATTAGTATTTTAGATTCCTCCCCAGTTGATTACCTGGATGGAACCATTCCCCCCTGAGTTATATCCTCATTGGGTTAAGTATTTGATTGACCTTTTCTTTCTAGATCTTGCCTAGATAGATGCTTTTGGGTCCCCTGAGAGTCTATTACCCAGTAACTGGTAATATTCTTCTCAATTTGTGAGTACTTTACTTTTGCCCCATACCCGGTAAAAGTAATATATTTCCTCTTTCTCCCCAGGGGATTCGTTTTCACGTTTCCCCAAGAAGTCTATCCTTGACATGTTCATCCTAACTGATGACGGATATTTTCTTCCCCTACTTCGAGTTTATCCTTGATATGTTCATCCTAACCAGTGACAAATATTTTCTCTTTGGTATTCTACCCAGTAAGAAGGTAGTTGTAGTCCCTATTTTTCCCGAGAGGGTTAATCCTTGATATGTTCATCCTAACCGATGACGGGTTTCCTCCTCTTTGTGGTCTTATGCCCATTAACCGGTAGTTGTAAATCCTGCTTTCCCTTTTGCGGAGTTTATCCTTGATATATTCACTTTAACCGATGACGTATATTCTCTCTTTGGTATTCTATCTAGTAACCGATAGATATAATTCCTGTTTCTCCCCTCGAAGTTTATCCTTGATATGTTTACCCTAACCGGTAATAGATATTCTCCCTAATTCCCCAGGTGGTCTATCCTTGATATGTTCATCTAAACCGATGACATATATTCTTCCTTTGAGTTTATCCTTGATATGTTCACTTTAATCAGTGACAGATATTCCCTCTCTTTGGTCTTTTTCCCAGTAACCGGTAGTTGTAAATCCTATTTTGGCTTTTCCCCAGCTGGTTATTCTTACCCAGTAACTGGTAATGGATACACCTCTCGTTGCCCTCAGCGAGTCATCCTTGATATGTTTACCCTAACCGGTAACGGGTGTCCTCTCTGTCAAATTATGTTATCTTCCTACCTAGTAACCGGTAGTGGATAATATATTTTTGTTACTCCTGTGTTTAAGTTCTTTTCTTCCCTAGTTGAGTTTGGTTGCGTATTTCCTCATTGAAATAGTTGTCCCCTATCTGGAATGAGTATTTCAGTTTTGTTTTGATCTACCCGTTTCCCCTGCATTTTTTCCTTTATCTCCGGTTGAGTCTCTCCATTGATTTATTTTCATGGAATCCCTCGTGTCCCCCAGCAGTTTTAAGTTGTAGCCTGGCCTATGCACAACTTTTATCCCCTAGAGTCTCTGTCTCCCCAGTGAGTTCTCCTTATGGAATGCACTATGCTTCTGTGGGTTTTCAGTCTCTCAGAATTCTTTTCCTTTGCGACAACATTTTCCCCACAGAGATTATTTTTAACACTTCATATCAAATGCATCATGAGGTCTCTTAGGGACCGAAATTTGATTCTATTTTGTTATTTAAGTCCATTCTACTGAGTCGATACAAAGATTTTAACCTTCATCTCCTCAGCTAGAACGTCCTTAAATAGGGGCAGTTGTAAGACCCTAATTTTGACCCTAAGATCCCTCATGTTATCTTATCATATGCATTAGCATTGGGATCAAAACTTGGCATCCTCCTTACCCCTCATTCATTGGGTTTGCATTGGGAGAGATCACCAAGCATATTTGATTGTATCATACTCCATTTATCTTTATTTACTAACCAAAATACCAAAAATATGCCATTGTATAGTTTATTGCTTTTGTAGGTAGTGTACATGCTCACCTATGCTCTATCTAGATCATATCTAGGGTTTGAGACCCTCAATGCAAGAAGCTCAATCAATATTTGGTTTACCTTGGCTCTAAGTGTCATATATGGATCTCCATGTTCTTCACATGTTATTTTGGTCAATAAATCATCAAGAGTTTGGAGTTGGTATGCCTGGGAAATCCTAATTCATCTGGGTATCTTGTGTGACTTCTTCAATAAGTTTCTTCATCAATTGATAAAATATTTCATGGGATACTTAACATTACATCACCTTATGCATATATAATCCTCCATGAGTCCCAAAAGTCAAGAGAATGTCAATCTAGCAATTTGGTTCATGGTGGTTGACCAGAGGAAGTCAACTGGTAAAAACTGGGGTTCCCTAGACCCTATATCCTACAATTTTTGTCATATGAAAATGATTCCAAGAGAAACCTTACTCTAAATGACATTCTGCACAACTTTCATGTAGAGGTATAGAGCTAATTTTGGTTGGAAAATCATTTTTTATGGTGAAAGATTATAGGTCATTTTGTCTAACCCCTAGTTTGGAGGTCAACTTCCCAAGACCATAACTTGCTCAATTTTTATGAGATGAAAGCCATTCAAATTGCATAATCAAATTAAAGATGTCTAGTTCAACTTTTATGTTTTGAGGAAGTTTAAATTCAACTTGAAAATGCATGTGTCAAGGGAAAACATTATAGGTCATTTTGGGCCAATACCATTGAACAAGTGATTTTTCTTAACTTCTAAAATGCATAACTCCTTCATGCCAAATCTAAATGAGGTAAAATTTCTGACCAAATTGAAGATGATTGAAATAGATTCAACTTTGATGAAGGAACTGTTTTCATTTGAAGTCCCTAGAAAAAGTTATTCAAGGTGGAAGAAGTAAACATTTGACTTGGGACTTAGAAAATTTTCAAATATGTTTGATTTCCCAAACGTCCACCTCAAAATTCATCATGATCCAAGCTTAAAATGAAAAAGTTTTCAACATGAAAGTTGTTCCCCTTGATCTCACCTTTCCAAAACATCCAAGATCATCTTATTTAGATTAAAATTGAGGGACTTGCTCATGGCTTAATTATGGAAAGTGTTTTGGCAAGATTGGATTTCAAATGATCAAATTCTCTTGCAAGCTTACACATGATGCATTCAGTACTCTTTACACACGAATGGGAAGTGGATTGCATCATTCTCAAGGCCCAAACCATTGCCATTGCACCCATGCAAGAAGGTTTCCAAATTTGTCCAATTTTCAAGTGGTGCAAATATCAAGTGCATTTCCTATTTAAACAAGCTTAAGGCTTCAGATTCATCATCAACACCTTGCCCAAGCTTTGCTACACCATTTCAAACCCTCACTGCCATAGAATTTCTGAAGGTTTCTCTTGAAAATCGAGCTTCAACTTCATCTTCTGTTTGGAAGTTCAAACTCCAGAAATTCACTTCCCTTTGCACCTCATTTGGTTTCTACAAGCAAGAAAAGGAGAAAGCAATCAAATCCAGATCATGATCAAGTGGAATTAGATCAACTTAAAGGTGATGATTGAAGGTGGACCAGTCTGGTGAGGTCCATCAGAGAAGAAGACCGGAGCTCTGACTCCGGCGATGTGTTGGAAGCATCTCAACCATAGGATCCTTTTAAAATGTTTTAATCTTGGGCGTTGCTTCTGATTACCACGCGTGCATCTCATTTGACTTAGGCATATGTGGAACACGCGCTCTAATCCATCTAATCTGCCACCTCAATTAATGAGGGAGATCAGATGATCCACGTTTTTTTTTATTTTTTGAAATTACTTTTAAATTATTTATTTTCATTAATTCACATTAATTTCATTATTGATCCAAAAATTATGGGACTTTCTCCAAAAAAATTCAAATATTTTTCTTTCATTTTCTGAAATAAAATTATTTTTTTGGATCAATATTGATATTTTTCATGATTTAATTATTTTTGTGCATATTTTTAATTGTTTAAAAATACTTCTGACTTTTCAAAAATGATGAAATTTTTTCTCCAAGGTCCTTTGATCTTGTTTGACCTATGATGATCTCTTGGCCATTTATTTGGTGTTTTGAGGAGGTTTTAGGTTTTTGATCAAACATAATTTAGTTTAATGCATTTTAATTTGATATTTAATTGTTTAATTGTGTAGAAATTATGTTGAGCCATTTTTATTGACTTGTGAAGTTTGACTATGTGTTTGGTCCTTGGTCAAGGTTGATTTGACTTTTGTTGGATTAAAATAATTGGATTTAGGGGATTGATGAAATTTACATTTCACCTCCCAAAATGAATGAATGATTTTAATTTGATAAAATTCCTCCCATGACCAATTTGTGTTTGTCTCATTTCCCATCCCTCTTCATCTATAATCCCATTATATCCTATCCCTTCCATTGGCCAATGACATCTCAATATCCTAAGGCTAATTGGTTCATCAATAACTTCATGTTAGGTGAACCAATACAAGTATGGATGAAATTTGGTCCATCCTTTGATCATTTTCTTTTTGTGTGTGGTATGTTTTAGGAGTATGGTTCATTATACCATATCTCTAACATGCATTAACACCAAAATTTCTATTGCCCGGTCTCATATAGTTGTGACTTCTACATAAGTCCAATTACGATTGCTTAACATAGAGCTAAATTTTGACCCAAAAGCATATCATTCTAGTAAGTGAGATTGTAAGTCTCCCCCCTTTCATGGTATTATATGGAAACTTGGCCTTTTTTCCTTCCTTTGGAAGATGTCTTGGTTCAAGGATCCATGCTTGTGAATAGAGGGTTGAGTGTTCTCCAAAGAATGACTTAAACAATTAAAAAGTAAAACTCCACTAACATCTAATCAACTAACATTTGACTAACTTTTAATTTCAAGTCATTTACTTTATGCACTTTAAATTCAAGCCATTTATCATTTGCCATTATACATATCATTTAACTTGTTTATTTTAATGTCATTTTCCCTTTGCTCACTTGAGCCATATATTGTGGCTGTATATCTGTTTGTGTATTTTGTTTGTGCTTGTGGTCTTAGGACCTTAAAATACTTAATAAACAACAAAAACCCCTAAAAAATGTTTGTGTGGACTGTTAGATTTGATCTGAGCTTTGGACTTATAATTAGACAACATTTCCTATGCAAAAGGACTTAGCCAATGCCAACATTTCTGAAACCAAGTTCTTGTGATTTGAATTCTCATCTGATGCAAGTATTGATATCCATTTGAGTTCATCTGCTACATGATCTTGATGCAAATGTTATTTTGAACCTAGATCGAATTCCTTATTCTGAGCCATTCAAGGAGTATGCCATCTGATACATGGGGAAGATTATAAAGAAGACTATGAAGTTGTTAGCTTGGATATGGCTATCTTTATTTGATGCCTTGCTCTTCATTGTGTTACTTGCTTAATGATATTGCTTGATTTAAATTCCAAAGGAAAAGTGGGTTTCTATATGACATTCTTGTCTATTGGTATGCATCCCATTGGTAAGATCTTTTCAACTCTTAACTTTTAATTTATTTTTTTGCTTAGGATTAGTCTCTTCATATCCTCCCACTTCTTAAATTTCAAATCTCTCCCCCCTTTTCAAAATCTTCTTTGCTTGTGATTTATAAACTTAGACGTTATTGCAAATTAGAAACTTTGGCCTTATGTCATTGCATTTTTCAAACTCTTTTCTTAATCAAACTTGTAAATGAACTTAACCATATTGACCTAAAAAATTCAAAAGACAAAAGGAACTAACACTCATTCAAACTCTTTTAGGCCTTTTGTGCCTCTTTTAAACTTAAATTTTTGTTAAAAGCAATTCACTCGCTTTGAAATTGATACCACGAACTACGAGGTTTTGATCCCTCATTTTTATGTTGGTACGTAGGCACAAGTCCGAAGGTCTTGTCAAACACAAAAATCTAATTAATGAATTCTTTTCTCATTCCCACACTCTATTTATTGCAAACATCATTTTATACCAAAAACACACACACACACATAAAAAAGGGCTCCCTAGGAGTACCTAGGACACTTTGGGTTCTAACACCTTCCCTTTGTGTAACCAACCCCCTTATCTGTAATCTATGACATTTTATTAGTTTTTATTTGAAAAACTTCTTATCTTTGGGTTTTGTTCGTACTTTTCCCTTTTCCTTTGGAAACAATAAAAGCGCGGTGGCGACTCTGGTTTTATTGACATTAAGTTTATCCATAGCTTAATGGTCATGAATTTACCGCTACATCACCCAAGATAAAAGACCATTGCAATTGTTGAATCTCCTCGATACACGCCTTAGGTATAATAACTGTCATCATACTATAAGTGGGAAGAGCTTCAATTATCGCTTTGGCAAGAGTGACACGACCAACAAACGACAATTGATTTCTTTTCCTGTTAGAGAGTCTAGTTTAAACTTTCTCACTCAAGTACCCATAGTCTTTAAATATAGAACTTCTTATAGTTAACGACACTCCTAAAATACGTACCAAAAACGTCAGTTTCTCGAAAGCGAGCCTTGTTCAGAATTAAACTCCTAGAAGCCTTCCTAGTATTCCTAGAGAAGGTGATATTGGACTTTTCCATACTCACCCTTTGTCAAGTTCTTCAGATGTTGTTCAAACCGGTGATTCTGAACTAAAAAAAAATCAGTATTTTCTATAATTTCATATTGTAACATGGGTGTTAATAATGACTCATATTATGTGGAAACTTCACACAAGTGTTAGGCCTAACTATTTGTTATGAGAAGGTAACTCGGGGATGCAATGGCTTCAAGGTATTATTTTAAACTTAACCCTAATATTATATATATTGTTTGTAACACTCTAATAATAATTAATAAGACAAAAATCAAGGAACTATAACTACTATATACTTGCAGAGGTAGACACCATTGATTGAGTTACGTTAACCAAGATCAATCGTGTTCATTGTCTTTTACTTTTGTTTCTCTCTAATATTCCATATTAATTATTCATATAATAATTAGAATATGTACATCCTAGAATTCCCAAAGGTCGAGATTTTGCATATCGAGTACAAAGGGGCAAGCAAGTCGGATAACATAACCCTAAGTAAGTCGGAACCTAGTTAGGGAAAACAAAATTACAAGACTAGAGAAGGTCGGATCCGGTCTCATAGTAACTTTGGAAAAGGAGCAAGTCAGATTGGGTATCTTGAAAGGTGCTAGGAAACAACATGAATAGTCACATGGGTATCTTGAGGGAGGAGGCGTTACTTGGTAGTTATGGAAGACGAAAGACATTACTAGGGTCACTTTAACATGGGATATGAATATGCATACCTTTAAAGGACATTGGTGGGTGAATGAGTATAAAAAGAAACTTCTCGATGAGGAAGGGAGACAACTAATACCTCATAACAAAATAGGACGATTGTGACCTCACCTGGCTAGCTTCATAGAGGTTTTTCTAAATAATCTTTAGCAAGAACATTTGACGCCCACTGTGGGACCTTGTTAAAATTTTCCCATAGACGATTTGGGGTGACCAAGTCCAAGAAAGCTTTAAACCACCACCTTTTCCATCCTTCATTGGAAAAATTGATCCTCAGGAGCGTATAATATCAATAAACAATCATATGGCGATAGTAGGGGCTTCTGAATCCCTAAAATGCAAACTCATGGCAAGAACATTCAAAATATGGGATTACATTGGTACATGAGTCTGCCTAGACTATCAATTACCAACTACTAAGACCTAACTAAGAAAGTGGTATATTATTCCTCCACCATCAAACACAGAAAGGTGACTACCACCACCTTATTCAACTTACGTCAGGGACCCTCTGAGTCCCTTAGGGAATATATGACAAGATTTAATAAAGAGACCATAAAAGTCTCCCATCCAAATCAAGAGATGTTAGTAGAAGCTTTCCAAAATGGTTTAAAAGCCAACCATTTCAATGAATCACAAGCGCAGAAGCCATCCACTAGCATGGAAGAGGTCATGAGCAGAGAAGAATGTCATGTCAAGGGAATGAAGTTTAGATGTCCATACTCGTGATGCCATACCCAATTCTTGTCCTCTTCTACATTCGAAGCAAGACACTTGTGATCAACTAGGTTGATCTCTACCTTAAAGGTTCTATTGCCAGCCAATGGTGCCTTCAGAATCAACCTTCCATCACCATGATACACCTTCATTTGATTCTTTTCTATCTTCATGTTGTAACCTTTTACAACTAATTGACCTACACTTATCAAGTTACTTATCATCGAAGGTATATACAACACATTAGTGATGTTGGCTTTTCGACCATCCTTTCTAACATCAAAAATATCTCCTTTTCCACCTGATGTGATGTGTCTGTATCTGCAAACTTTATCACTTTCTCGGTTGATTCATCTAGTTTGATGAACTAGTTTTTATTACCAGCCATGTGGTTACTGCATCCTGAATCCAGGTACCACATGTTGATATGCTCAATGTTCGAGTGAGTGTTGGCCATTAGTAGCACATCATCAAAATCATTATCTTTAGGATGTGCATACTGCAATTCATCGATATCTTTCGCTTATGCTTCCTTATTTCTTCAACAGTCTCGAGCATATTGGCCAAACCCTTGACAGTTGTAACATTGTACCTCCTTCATGTCAAATTTCTTCCCATAATACTCGTTTCTCATGCCTTTCTTGGTTGAATCAGAATGATTCTTTAAATTCTTGCTTGACTTCTCATTATTTCCCTACTTCTCCTTCTCTTTCCCAGATTTCTTGATGAATTTTGCTTGTAGTGCCTGTTCAACCACCTTTTCCCTTTCTGAGTTCCTCTGCTTCAACCTATTCTCATGAGCCTCTAATGAAGCTTGAAGCTCTTCAAACTTAATATTATAAATATTCTTGGACACTTCAATTGACACTACAATGCAATCAAAATTCACAATCAGAGATCTCAACACTTTCTCAATCTTCTACAAATCATTGATTAATTCACCACACGCCTTTATCTGGTTTGTTAACAACACAACACATGAAAGGTATTCTGAGACTGATTCATATATTTGATTCATCTTGAGTTGCTTTCTCAATGTTTGCAACTTCACCCTATAAGACCCTAATTTTGACCCTAAGATCCCTCATGGCGTCATGTTATTGAACAAGTGCATTGCCTCAAGGATCATAGCATGTTTGGCTCCTTAACCCTAGGGTTAGGACTTGTGTGAGTGGTTTGAGACCACCAAGCATGCTTGTTCCTAGATTGATTCCTTTCTTGTTATCCCCTACAGTTCCCTGTGGTTTAGTTATTCAATTGCTCAGTAACCGATCATTGTCCATCTTTTCCCCAGCGAATTTTTGTGGCCTTCTACCCAGTAACCGGTAGTTGTAAGTCCTATTTCTGTGGTTTTCTACCCAGTAATCGGTAGATGTAATCCCCTCTTTGTTGGTTATCTTTACCTAGTAACCGGTATTGATATTCCTTCGTTTTTGAGTATACCACCCAGTAACCGGTGATATATCTCTTGGATATTTGCTTTTGTCAGGAAGTTTCTCCCTTGTGAGTCATCTTTCATTTACCCTTGTCTGGTAATGATTGTTTCTCCATCTTGATTGGTCATCATTTTATACCCAATAATCGGTATCCCGATATCCTTTCTTTTCGGTCGATTTATCCTTCATTAACCCAGTAACCGGTTGTGGATAATATTCCATGCAAGTATGTTATCTATGTTATGACGATAATAGATAATATATCTCATGCGCTCTTAAGTAGAAGTCTGTTTCTTCCCCAGTTGAGTAAGATTCGTATTTCCTTGTGGAATCGAATGCCCATCCTGTAAGTCGAGTTTACTTTTCCAGCCCTCCTTTTGGATGATGAGTGTCTTGGATATGTTCCCAATTCACGCCTGGTTGATCACCTATTATATGCCCAGTAACTGGTATCCCTGGTGTTCCTTCCTTCTGCTCCCTATTATGAGTTTTTTGTCCCCAGTGGAGTCATATTTCTCCCTGAGCGTGTTGTTCTCTCACCCAGTAACCGATGTTTTGATAACATGTCTCACTTTGAGTTTATTACCCAGTAACCGATAATATCTCGGTGTTGCTTCCTCAACTGAGTCCTTTGTGGACCTCCCTGTCTGAGTCCGGATTTCTATCTGATGTATCCTTTGTGCATAGGTTTGCTATATTGGCATATTCCCCAATACATGCATTTTTGCGTCAGCTCGAGTCTTTCCATCGATTTGTTTTCGTGGAATCCCTTCGTGTCTCCTGGCAAGTTTTCAAGTCGTGACCTGCTTACGCATTTTTACCTTATTTCTCCCCGGAGTCTCTGTCTTCTTAGTGAGTGTGTTACTGCTATTGGATTTTTCAGTTTCTTCTGATTTCTTTTCCTTTATGGCAATTATTCACCATGAAGATTTTTATTTTGCAGGCATACATTCACATCATGAGGTCTATTAGGGACCAAAATTTGTCTTTTTGTTATTGTTTAAGCTCATTCTATCTCGTCGAGACGAAGATTTTAACCTTCATATCTTCGTCAAGAACGACCTTAAATAGGGGCATCTGTAAGACCCTAATTTTGATCCTAAGATCCCTCATGGCATCATGTTATTGCACAAGTGCATTGCCTTAAGGATCATAGCATGTTTGGCTCCTTAATCCTAGGGTTGGGACTTGTGTGAGTGGTTTGAGACCACCAAGCATGCTTGTATTGTATTTTATTTCTTTTCTTATTTTTATTACTAACCAAAAGCACAAAAACATGTCACTAACTCTTTTTGTTTTGAAGCTTAAGTGATCATGTGTTCCCATGCTCCTAGGAGGATCCTAAGCCCAATGAAATGGCTAGATGAAGATGACAAAAAGCATGACAATGGTCCACAAAGCTCCTAATCATCTTATATGTCTCCCAAGTATCTCAATTTGCCAATTTGATCAAGATAACCCAAAGGGCTTGAGGATTGTTTCCCAAGGAAACCCTAATTTCAACTGTGCTTTGACTGTGCCTTGCTCATGAAGAAACCTCAACCTATGATCAAATTTAATCAAGGGAAGTTATTTCATTCATTATTTTATGCATATATTATCCTATTTGAGTATCTCCAATCATTTATTCATCAAGATTGGAAGTTTGGCCTTGAAAAGTTGACGAGTCAAGTCATCTAACTAAGTTGAGGTCCACTGAGATATAAATTTTAATGTGTTTGTCAAATTAAGATGACCCTAAGATAAAAGTTTTCTTAAGAACCATATTAACAACTTTAATGTTCATCAAAAATCCATTTGAAACTTGTAAAGTCACCATTCATTTCAAAACATTATAGGTCATTTTGAGTGAAACCCTAACTTTGGGTCAACTTACCAAGGACATAACTTCCTTAATTTTTATGATTTTGAGGTGAGACCAAATGCATTGGAAATCTTAAGATGTCTACTTAAAATGTTATGTTGTACAAAATTTCATAATCCTAAAAGAAATACATGTGATAATACAAAACATTATAGGTCACGTGTCATTGAATTTGAAAAAGTACCCAACTTCAAATGCCCATACCTTTGTCATAAAAAATCCAAATGATGTAAACTTTGAGTCTAAATTGATCACTTGAAAATATATACAACTTTTATGTTATAGGTTTTTCAATTTGAATCTTGCATCATGAAAACAGAGGGGTTTGATTAGGCTTACTTTTGGTGAAAATTTTCAAAGGTGACTTAAACATGTTTTGTACTTGGATTTTCATAGATAGATTTCATTAATTTCCAAATGCCAAATGAATTTTTTCCCAACATGACTTTTGTTCCTTGTTTCAAGGGCTTTCCAACCATTACTCACATTACTTTTTTGGACGTACCATTGGTGAGTTTCGAAGAACTCTTCATTTATGTACAATTTGACACTTTTATGATGAAACTTAATGTGCAAGCTAGTTCCCTCCAAAATGCACATCTAATTACTCTTCAAGTGAACTCAACAAGGTTTTGCACCCATCATTGGGCCTCACATGCGCCTGTACAGGCCCATGCATATCCATTTTCAAATGCCATGCACACGAGGGAAGCATGATGCACATCCAATTTCAGCTATAAATAAACACTCCCTCTCATTCATTCATCAACATTTTGGAGATCTGAAATGCTGCAGCATTGAAACCATAGCCATGCCAAAGGAATTTTGTAGAAATTTTTCTCACTTTCGAGCTTGAAATTCAACATCATTAGTTGATCTTCAAAGCTCAATTCCTTAACCTTTCATCTCCACTGCATCCCTAGAGTAAAAAGGAGCCAAGATCTTAAAGAAATCATGGCCTGAAGAGCTTCAATTCAGAGGTATACCTTCAAACTTTTTGGATCTAGAACTTGCAATTCAATGTAGTATTCTCTTGGTTGTGTGGTTTTCTGAAATCCTCACACTTGAGGCAAGCCAATGGTGGTTTCAATTTTCCATTTCGTGCACTTTCAGTTTGAACACCATGAGCTTCCACTTCACATTTCTCTCAATATAGGAAGAGTGAGGAAGATCCATGGATATAGTGTTGATCTCCATCACACGAGCTTCAATTTCATGTCCTTACTTTTCATTTTTGTTAAGTTTTTTTTCTCTGCAACTGGTGGCCGGAATTGGTTGGTCCACTGGAGAAGATGGTGGTTTCCACCACCACCACCACATGTGTCACCCTTGGCCTTTGGATCATGAGTTCAGGATCTAATCTTGGTCCTTCATTGCGTTTACTTTATTTAATTCATGATGCTGCGCATTTGACTCGAACACACGTTGCGCCCTCACATCTAGATCGTTCTTGGCTGCCATGTCAATTAATGAATCCATCCTGTGGCGCTGGATTTTTCTAGTTATTCTATTTTCTTTTAATTTTAGTTAATTCCTTTTATTTTTAAAAATTCATAAAAAATTTATTTGAAGTCATTAAAATATGAGAACAATTCCAAAAAAATTCTTGAAAAATCTAGTTTCATATTTTGATTTTTAATTATTTTTGTGACTTCATTTAATATTTTTTGTGAATTATTTGGTTTTTAATAGTTTTAATTCATTTTAAAATACTTTCTGATATTTGAAAAATCCAAAAATATTTTCCTAGCATTTATGGATCATGATAAGTCAATGAAAAATAATCACATCAATTTCTTATTTGATTTTAGATTTATTTGAGATTTTAATCCATTTTGTGCTATTTTTAATTGTTCTTATTTGTTTTAATTGCTTTCTGATTTCAAAAATTGTTGAGAAAATTAGTCAAAGTTTGTTTGACCATGTTAGACCTATGGGAATTTAATTTGACTTATTGAAGTTGATTTGAATTGAATTTGAGGTTTGATCTTATTTGTTTATTTTTTATTTGCATTTTATTTTAATTCAAAAAATACAAAAAAAAAATATTGTTGACTTGTTATCTTCATTTCTTTTATGTTTGGTGTTGATTGATGATGATTTGATTCACATTTGATCAATGGGACTTGATACTTGTCTTCTTTTCCATTCCCTTTCTCCTTCATCCCATTATTTTCATCATTGGCCAATGAGTTAATATCTTATGGTTGGTCTTGACAAATGAGAGGTTTAACCTTCTTTGATCCAAACAAACTCAACTTGATCCATGATCAAGTGAGTTGTTTTGTGTCCAAGATAGGTTGCTTCTTGGTCAAGCAAATAACTTAAAGTCCATACAAGGCCCTTCCCCTTTTGTTTTGGCATGACAAGTTTATGGAGCTTGGCTTACTAGTCATGATCTCTAACTTGTGTTCTTTCACCACAAGGTTTATTGACCGACCTCAGATATGTGTGAATACTACATTAGTCCACTTACGATTGCTTAACATAGCGTTACATTGTCTTATGACAAGCTAACATTACCTCCACTAATTACTAACTTTAATTTGAGCTTTTAATTTCTTGTAATTTACTTTTAATGCCATTTATTTCTTGCTCATTATTGATATTGATTTTCATCTTTGCTCACTTGAGCACATATTTTACGTTTATGTCATTTTTATTTTGCTCATTTGAGCCCATTATTGTATATAAATATATTGCTATTTTATGTTGTTTGTGTTTGTTTTGATGTGAACCAAATGCAAAAGGAGAAAGGACTTAAAATTAGGATTTACCCATGCTTAAAGGAGTTCAAGAGCAACTAGGCCTCATGCCTTTAGAATGCAAAATTTGTTGAAGAGCAACTAGGCCTCATGCCTTTAGAATGCTAAATTTCAAAGTTGATCTTAAAGGACTTCTCAACCAAACTTATTCTTTGTCCATTCCCCTTATTGTGTTGTTAACTTTTTGATGTTTGCTTTTGTGTGATAGGGATCCTACCTTGAGTTTATGAGAAGAGGACCATTGTCATGAGTAATCAAGTTAAGAGACAATCCAAATTGAGATCCTAGGAGCTTGTGTTCAAATTTTTTGATTGCTTGATTGTGTGCTAAGTCCAAAGAAAAAGAGCATCTTGAATCATCTCTATGATTTCAAGAAAAGGAACTCCAAGGGTTTATCTTTTCTCTCTTACCTTTGTATGCTTTAGGACTAGCCCTTCTCTTCTTCTCCCCACTCTAACCAAGCCAAAATCTTTTTCTTCAAACTTTGACTTTGTTTCAAATTAGAAACCTAGGCCTTAAGCCTTTGAATTTTTCAAACCCTTTTCATCAATACTCATTATGAATAAATCTTAATCCAACTTTGACTTCATTTTGTAAATAAATCTAACTTGTAAATATAACTCATTTTAAGTTGTTTTTGTGGTTCCAATGGCCACTTTCCTAAAACCTTTTCAAAAACATTAGTCATGGGTTTGAGTTATCATAGTGGTTGATGTAAATCTCACCTCATCCTTAGTGGTTGGATTATAAGTCTTCCATGCTTATTATAGGGTTAACCCCTCACTAGCATGTTGAAGCCTTCCTCACATGGTGGATTGTTGGTTTAGGTTGAGTTTTCTCCCTTTGATAACAAAAGACCTTAAGGATTTTAATCAAATCAATTCACCAATCTTTGAGACTTTTACCCCGAACTACGAGGTTTTGATCCTCCTTTGTGATGGTACGTAGGCAATGGGTTCATCCATTCAAACAACAAAAATTTGTAAATATAATCTATTCTCTTCTCATCCCTCCAATATTTTTGCACAAAATCTTTTCACAAATACCAACCTACAACACATATTTTCAAAAAGGGTTCCCTTAGAGTACTGAGGATTTTTTGTGCAAATTTGGGATGAATATATTGTTTGTAATGTATGAATTGCTTGATATATTAATTGCTTGTATACTTGGTGGTTTCTTGTGAGATGAGTTCTATACCCGAACTCGAGTGCACTTATGATAGGAGAATGGCATAGTCTTGTTGACTTGTGTGGAGTTATTCCTTAACAAGTTAACTTGCAAGTCCATTCACTTGGTGGAGGTCTTATTGGGATCAATAATGTTACACGAGTAGTCGTGGTTAGGCATTACTCTTTCCAATATAAACCTTATAAGCTAAGGACCTTAGATACCTAGCTCATCTTGGCCTATTTTAGGACATGGTGCGAAGGTCGTTCAAGTTTAAGACTTAAGGCGATTGTTACACGATACTACACTCATAAGAGTCTCTCTTGAGAATATTTTTGGAATACGAGTAGTCATTTTATCCGATAATATCTGAAAGATGGGATGATGACTATGGGAACCTTTTTAGAATATGATTGTCAGGTTTAACCATAGTACACTCCTGTTAGGTGGTTCTTAACCGAGACTCCATTCTCGTGATTATCAACAAACCCTTGATTCGCGGTTGATCCGTTCTCGTATATCCTTAATATCAATGGAACTTGGGTGTTGATAAGGTATAAGCCATAATCCACCAAAATGGATGATTGATATTTGTAGCACCTCAAATTTGCACCTACCTTTTGTACATACATTTTCATGATTATGTCATTAACATTACATAGTCCACTGCATAGCATTGCATTGTCCTTTGCCCAAGTGCAAGTCATCAGACAAGATTAGGTCAACTGGTCATGAGAATCAGTCAAGCAAGCAAGCAAATGAAAATCCTATTGAAGCAAAGACCTAAGGTTGGTTCAACAAGTTCATATGGTCTAGGGAACATTTTGAAGTGATTTGGCCAAAGATTGGATGATCAAAGCTCAACAGTCAAGCTGAATTTCATCTGAAACCCTAGAAAGTCAACTGTGGTCAACTGTGCATGAAATCATGGATTTGAAGGTGGGAGATGGTTTGAAAGGCCTCATTCATGTCCATACAAGTCTCATTTGACATGTCAAAGATCATCATTGAGGAATTTGAGGTCAGAAGAAAAGTTTCCAAAAATAGTAAGTGACCTGTAATTTCAAACTGCCAAAAATGGAAAGATATTCTCCTCAAATTTACATCATCATGAAAGCTTCAAATGGAATTTTGTACAACATGAAAGTTGAAGATATTGCTCTCACCTTTCCAAAAAGTCCAAGAACATACATTTCTCATGTATGGTTGGCAAGTTATGATCAAATCATTGTCAAGAATTTTTTAACTTCAAAGTGGGATAACTTTCACACCATTTGGCCAAATTGAGTGGGGTTTCTTGCTACATTTCACATTTGACATGAGCTATCATAATCCTTCATCACATTTCATCAAAAATCATCACACAAAAAGTCCATTTTTCAAGTGAATCAATTTGAATTTTTGGAGGGAAAAGGTGATTTTGAAAAGTAAGCATGATTTTCACTCCAAACCAATTCCAATTGCATTAAAACAGAATTTGTGACTTGCTGCAAGGGATTTTGGCACTGTTCCATTGGTCATATTTGCATAAGGGCATTTTTGCCAAATTTGCATAACATGTTCAATTCACTAATCCATTTCATTTTTGCTAATCATGTTTAGCTAGTGTGATTAACAGGTGGTATAAAGCACTAATTATAACAGAATTCTGAATCAACACTTCATAATTTCATATCCAAACTCAAATTCTCTCAAATTCTCCCAACTTTGTTCTTGATTTTTCTTCATTTCTTTTGCTTGTTTCTCGATCTAATCATCATCTGCAGGACTAGAGGAAGATCTGTTGAAGCAAATCGTGGATAATTCATGCTAAATTGCAGCTGTTGAAGCATTGCACATTCATATAGCAGTTGGAAGTTTCATCGAAATCAAGCCGTGTTGAGCTGAAGTTTTGCTTCCATACATCCTCCTAAGCATCATTGAACCTCTGTTTTCATCTTCCAGGCCTTGATTCACACGAATTCAGCTGCTGCATCTTCATAGAGGTAAACTTCGATCGTGCTAATTCTTGAAATATTGATGTGCTTTCTATAGATCGTGCCATGCTGAGTGTACTGAACTTTATAGTTTTGAATTTCATCAAGAAATGAGAGAGTTATCATGAATTTAAGTTTGAGATGTAGAACTTATTTCGCTCGATTTGGATTTATTAGCATGAATTAGATCAAATTGGTTATGGATTATTGTTGTGCTTGAGAAGACGGATCTAACGATATATCATTTGTTGATTTCTGTGGAAAATTGTGTGTGTCAGGAGATGGATGTAAGCCCAGCGATTGGCATTCCGTATCCTCTTGTTGTATGCTTGGAAGCTGATATAAGTCCAGTGATTGGCATTCGGGTTCCAGTGTGGGTGTGTTTGGTTTGGAAGCTGATATAAGTCCAGCGATTGGCATTCGGGTTCCATGTTTGCCTGTTTTTGTGTGGAGTTTGACGTAAGTCCAGCGATTGGCAGTTGATTTCCTGTGTTGTTTTGTTTGGCGTGTGTGAGCCGAGCTACGGATGCTCTGATTCTTCTTAGTCCGAGAAGATACGTATGCATAGGATGCGACATCCTAGCGAGCATGTGTTTTTCCCCAGTCCGAACTACTTCGACTCTGATGTCTATGCTTGATAGACTAAGTAGGCCCAGGATGCGATATCCTGCCGAGTCAGTTTCGCTTGTTTTCTTGTGTCTCTTTCAGCCAGTGTCTGTTTGTTTGTTTTGAACAGTGTTTTAGCAACCATTTTCCTTCCTATTGTGCGTGGATCCCGTCGAGTACGACGGATGCGTAGGGGTGCTAATACCTTCCCTTCTCATAACCGACTCCCGATCCCATTCTCTTTGGTCGCGAGACCATGTTCTTTCCAGGTTTACTTCGAGTGTTTCCTTTCCCTCTTTTCGGATAAATAACGCACGGTGGCGGCTCTGTTGTTCTTGTTTCCCGCCGGTTTTTCGCGTAATGCGACAATATTGATGATGACTTGAGCCATCCCGTGACCTTTGTGTGGTGTGACTTGCTTGATCCTTGAGTGTGATTGTTGCATCCATGCATTCATGCATTCATCCGCATTCATATCATCAACAATAAAGATTTTACAAGGAACTTAAGAGGTCTATTCGCAAATTTTCAGACATGGATAAGCAAAGAAGGAATATGAAGAAGTACAGTTTTAGACAACCCGACTTGAAAGAGTTAAGAAGTGTGACATCTTATGTATTAGAGCCCTTGGAATTCAAAGCTCGCCATGGGAAGCTTCTGTCTATTCTTTCTACTAAAATGGATGAGGGTCTGATGAGTGTGTTGGTGCAGTTCTACGATCCTCTGTATCGGTGCTTCACTTTTCCATATTTCCACCTTTTGCCTATGTTAGAGGACTATGCTTATCATATGGGTATACCTATTCTTGACCAGTTCCCGTTCAGTGGTTTGGAGAAGATTCCGTCTTCTCAAGAGATTGCTGATATGCTTCATGTGGATGTATCTGACATTGTTGCTAATATGACTACCAAAGGTGGAATTCAAGGTCTCCCATCTGATATTCTGATTGCCAAAGCTACTTTGTTTGGGAAGGCCATGAGTAAGGAAGCTTTTGAAGCCATATTTGTTCTCCTCATCTATGGGCTAGTGTTATTTCCCAACATCGACAACTTTGTGGATGTGAACGCTATTAGGATTTTCTCTTCTCTTAATCCCGTTCCGACTCTGTTGGGTGACTCTTATTTCTCTTTGCATATGATGAATGCGAATGGTGGTGGTTCCATCGTGTGCTGCCTGCCTCTGTTGTACAGGTGGTTTATTTCGCACTTGCCTCAGACAATTGCCTTCAAGGAGAACAAGGGATGTCTATGGTGGTCCACGAGACTTATGTCTCTCACTAATGATGATATCTCTTGGTATAATCGTGTTTATGATGGTGTTCAGATTATTGACTCTTGTGGTGAGTTCTCCAATGTACCTCTTCTTGGTACATATGGTGGAATTAAGTACAACCCTGCTTTGGCTCATCGTCGGCTTGGGTTCCCCTTAAAGGATAAACCTAACAACATTTTGTTGGAAGGCTTCTTCTTTCAAGAGGGTAAAGATCCCCAAAACATGAAGGGTAGGATGGTCCGTGCTTGGTGCAAGGTTCATAGGAAGGGGAGGGATGAGCTTGGTCCAAAGAACTATGTTGCTTTGGAACCTTACACCTATTGGGTGAAGAAGAGAGCTCTCGAGTACCGCATGCCTTATGAGCATCCGAGACCTACCCCTATGGTTATGGTTAGGCCTTCAACCCTCCATAATCAAGGAGTAGAGGAGTTAAGGGACGAAGACCATTCACGTGCTTGGGGTTCGTGAGCGTGAGGAGCTTCTTCAGCAACTTAAGGATAAGGATGTAGTGACAAAGTTTCTAGAGCATCAGGTTATTGATGAGCCCGATGATGTGGTTACTTCTCTTTTCCTCACTCATCTAGGTTTTGGAAGAGGAAGTATGATCAGCTCGCCAAGGAGAAGGCCGACATGGAAGCAGCTTATGAGAGAGAGGTGAAGAGGCTTCGTGCGATGTATCTTCTGATCTCGAAGGCTTTGGACAATTGCTTCAAGGGCCCCATAGGATGTTTATTCTCCTTTTCTCTTGTATTGTATTTGGTTACCGAAACTATACTACTCCTTTAGTGTAAAAAGTTTCCAAATATTATTGCTATAAGTATTCCATATATGTCTTAAACATTCAATATTTTCAAAATGTTTGCAAATAGATCTCTATAAAGTTCCTTTGATAAAAAAAATCATAAGCACAAGCATTGCATGAATCATATGCATAAGCAGGTTTTGTTCCGAGCTCTTGATCAGTGGTCTAACTCTTTGCTCTTCATTTATTTTGAAGACAAGCTGACGCACCGGTATAACACCAGGGCAAATCATTTGAAGATAATGGAACATCTCCAGCAAGAGAACAGGGACTTGAAGGAAGAGATCGCTAGACTGACTGCCATGATGGAGTCAGTTTTGGCCTCACAAAGTCAAGCTTCACCAACTCCTGCAACTCCTCCCGCGAGGACGGTCATTTCTGAGATAGCTACTTCAACAGTGTCCGCTGCAACAACCCACTTCGCTCCTACTATGCCAGCTGGATTCCCTTGGGGAATGCCACCTAATTTTATGCCAGAGGGTTTTGCCCCCACTCTTGCTTCTATGTTGGCATCTAGCCCGATCCTGTCTGTGCCACCTCCCGTTGTGCACACTCTCCCACGTGTAGAAGATACCATTTATCATTCAGAGCCATCTGAGGGCCCAGACGTATATGAGAAAATGGATGAGATGAAAGATCAATTCCTTGAGCTGCGCAAGGAACTAAAGACTTTGAGGGGTAAGGACCTCTTTGGGAAGAGTGCTGCTGAGTTGTGCTTGGTGCCCAATGTTAAAATCCCTGTTAAATTCAAAGTGCCTGACTTTGAGAAGTACAAGGGAAATACATGTCCACTCAGTCATCTTGTGATGTATGCTCGCAAGATGTCAACCCATACCGACAACGATCAACTGCTGATTCACTATTTTCAGGATAGCCTAACAGGTGCTGCGCTCCGGTGGTATATGGGGCTGGAGAGTGCAAGCACCCGCACTTTCAACGGTCTAGGTGAGGCCTTTGTAAAGCAGTATAAATATAATATGGATATGGCTCTAGATAGGGACCATTTGAGGGCGATGTCCCAAAAGGATAAGGAGACCTTCAAGGAATACGCCCAGAGGTGGCGAGAATTGGCAGCTCAGATAGTGCCACCCTTGGAGGAAAAGGAGATGAAAAAGATCTTCCTGAAGACTTTGAGCTCTTTCTATTACGAACGCATGATTGCTAGTGCTCCCTCGGACTTCACCGAAATGGTGAATATGGGAATGAGGCTAGAAGAAGGGGTTTGTGAAGGACGCTTATCCCGTGATGATGGTTCCTCAGCAAATAAATATGGAGGATTTTCTAGGGAGAAGGAGGGGGAGACTCATGCAGTTTCTTTCCATATCAAAATAAGGCCCTCTGTGAGGAGGAAGGATTTGTGACCAGCCGTCAACCAACACCAAATGGCTCATATAGCACCTGCTTTCTTAGAAGTTCAACAACAGCCACAACAACAACATCGTCAACAACAACAGGCTTATCAGCCTCATAACAATAACAACACCAGCACCAGCAACTACGAGAGGAAGAGGGTGACTTTTGACCCAATTCCGATGACTTATGTTGAACTATACCCTTCCTTAATCGATAGGAAGCTGATAACTCCTCGTGATCCTCCTGTTGTGCCAGCCAATCCTCAATGGTGGTACAAGCCCGAACTTCACTGTGTGTATCATTCTGGCGCTCCCGGACATGATGCGGAGAATTGTTTTCCTTTGAAGACCAAGGTGCAAGACCTGGTGAGGAGTGGTATATTGTTCTTTGAGGACGTAGGCCCGAATGTGAAGAAGAACCCACTGCCCGAGCATGGGAAAGCAGCTGTCAATATGGTTCAGGGGTGCCCTGGCAAGTATAAAGTCCTTTATGTGAATGACATAAGGCAGTCCTTAGTAGAGATGCATAAGATGTTGTATGAACACAACCATTATGAGCATGATCATGATAGGTGTCAGGTGTGCACTATCAATGAGAGAGGATACCGTCAAGTGAGAAAGGACATCCAAGAGATGATAGATCAAGGGATGATTGAGATACTTCAAAATCGTAATGAGGATGAAGTTGATGTTATCACTCCTGTGTTTAAAATTCCTGATCCTGTTGTTATCAAGTATGATGGCAGCAAGAAGAAAGTATCGCCAACTCTTGTGATCAAGCCAGCGGGTCCTGTCCCGTATGTATCTGATAAAGCGGTCCCGTACCGCTATAATGCTGTCATGCTAGAAGATGGGAAGGACGTGTCGTTGCCCTCAACTTCCATAGTAATCATTTCGGATATCAGTGGAGTGACCCGTAATGGTTATATTTTCTCGGCTCAGCCGAAATCCCACGAACACGTTGTGAAGAAAGTTGTTGGCAATCCTGCTAGTCTCGTGGGGACTTCTTCTTCAAATAATCCTATTTCTGTTGTGAAGGGTGTTGACCCTGTTGTTGTTAAAACCAATAATACTCCTATCCTGGTTGGCCAGTCTGGCATATTGAAAGAGGATGGTGATGAGATGCTAAGACTCGTCAAGAGGAGTGAGTATAATGTTGTGGATCAGTTGCTACAAACTCCATCAAAGATATATGTCTTATCTTTGCTGATGAATTCAGAGCCACACCGCGAAGCATTGCAGAGGGTGTTGGACGTGGCATATGTGGATCACGATGTCACAATTGAGCAGTTTGATAGCATTGTTGCAAATATAACCGCCTGCAAGAATTTGAGCTTCTGTGATGATGATCTTCCCGAGGAGGGAAAAAACCATAATTTGGCTTTACATATATCTATGAATTGTAAAGACGATGACCTGTCCAATGTGTTGGTGGTCATAGGGTCATCACTCAATGTATTGCCAAAATCTACTCTTGCCAAACTTTCGTATCAGGGGCCTCCCATGAGGCAAAGTGGAGTGGTAGTGAAGGCGTTTGATGGATCGTGCAAAACTGTGATTGGCGAATTAGAACTTCTGATTAAGATTGGACCTAGTGATTTCCAGATCACTTTCCATTCATGGATATTCATCCGTCTTATAGTTGTTTGCTTGGTAGACCATGGATTCACGAGGCAGGCGCCGTGACATCCACCCTGCACCAAAAGTTGAAGTTCGTTAAAAACAAAAAGTTGGTGGTGATAGGGGAGAAAAGGCTCTCTTGGTCAGCCATTTGTCTTCCTTCTTCTATATTGATGTTGAGGATGAGGTTGGAACGTCGTTCCAAGCCTTGTCTATTGTTGAGCCTTCTAGGAAAGGACTTTCTTCATTTGTCTCCTATAATGACGCGAAGTTGGCCATTGAGCATGGTGCAACTACTGGTTTGGGGAAAATTATCAAGTTGGAAGATAATAAGTCTTGGGCTGGAATAGGGTACTCTTCTGGTGTTTCCAATGATTTTGGGTTGTTCCAGAGTGGAGGTTTCATCCACACCGTTGAAGATCAGGAAGTTGCTGCCATCATTGAAGGAGATGAAGAGGAAGAAGACCTTGGCAACTTTGTCATACCTGGAGGAATCTGCAATAATTGGGTCGCTGTTGATGTTCGAACAGTTATCCATAAGTCAACGTAATGTGTTCATTTTGATTAAAAACCCTTCTCCCATGCCAAAAGGAGAAGTGAAGACATTGTTGGCATAATTGATTAATACAATGATATTCATTCAATAATCGCATGTTAAATGTTTATTTTCTCAAATTATTTTTCCTTTTTGCTTTTTGCATGAAATTGGTGATCACCATAAAACCCTAAAAAAAGAATAAAATCAATATTTTCATCTGCATAATGATTTTCCTTGTTTGAATTCTAAAATCTCTTTTATACTCAAAATCATTATGCAGGTTAATCAAACCCATTGAACATAATGATCCAACACCATCTCCCAACTTTGAGTTCCCTGTATTTGAGGCAGAAAAAGATGATGTTGAAGAGATTCCTGATGAGATTACCCGTCTGCTTGAGCACGAGGAGAAGATCATTCAGCCGCATCTTGAGAATCTGGAAACAGTCAACTTGGGGTCTGAGGACTACATTCGTGAAGTGAAGATTGGGGCACTCCTGGAAGAGTCTGTTAAGAAAGGTTCATTGAGTTTCTACGAGAATATGTCGACGTCTTTGCCTGGTCGTATGAAGACATGACTGGTCTAGATACTGATATCATGCAACATTTCTTGCTGTTGAAGCCTGAGTGTGTGCCTGTGAAGCAAAAGCTCAGAAGGACTCATCCTGATATGGCAGTGAAGATTAAAGAAGAAGTTCAGAAGCAAACTGATATGGGGTTTCTGGTGACTTCTACATATCCTCATAGGATGGCCAATATTGTGCCTGTGCCTAAGAAAGATGGAAAAGTCCGAATGTTTGTGGATTACCGTGACTTGAATAAAGCTAGTCCAAAAGATGATTTCTCTCTACCACACATTGATATGTGGGTAGATAATACGGCTAAATTCAATGTCTTTTCATTTATGGACGGATTTTCCGGTTATAATCAGATTAAAATGGCACCCGAGGATATGGAGAAGACAACATTCATCACACCTTGGGGAACATTATGTTATCGAGTGATGCCCTTCGGGTTGAAGAACGCCGGAGCCACGTATCAACGTGCTATGACTACCTTGTTTCATGATATGATGCACAAGGAGATCGAGGTGTATGTTGATGATATGATTGCAAATTCGAAAACAGAAGTTGAACATGTAGAACACTTGTTGAAGCTTTTCCAACGTTTGAGGAAGTACAAACTCTGCTTAAATCCGAACAAGTGTACATTTGGAGTCTGTTCCAGCAAGTTATTAGGCTTTATTGTCAGCGAGAGAGGTATCGAAGTTGATCCTGCCAAGGTCAAAGCAATATAAGAGATGCCTGCGCCCAAAACTGATAAGCAAGTCCGAGGTTTTCTTGGCCGCTTGAATTACATTTCAAGATTTATATCCCACATGACTGCCACATGTGCGCCTATATTCAAGCTCCTCTGGAAAGATCAGTGTCATGACTGGACCGAGGATTGCCAAAAGGCCTTTGATAGTATCAAAGAGTATTTATCTGAGCCTCCGATTTTGTCTCCGCCTGTTGAAGGGAGACCATTGATTATGTACTTGACTGTGCTTGATGATTCCATGGGGTGTGTCCTGCGTCAGCAAGATGAATCAGGAAAGAAAGAATATGCAATATACTACTTGAGTAAGAAGTTCACTGACTGCGAGTCTCGGTACTCATTGCTTGAGAAGACATGTTGTGCTTTGGCTTGGGTTGCTAAGCGCTTACACCAATATATGTTGAACCATACAACTTGGTTGATATTCAAAATGGATCCAATCAAGTATATCTTTGAGAAGCCTGCTTTAACTGGGAGGATCGCCCGTTGGAAGATGTTGTTATCTGAGTATGATATTGAGTATCAAGCTCAAAAAGCTATTAAAGGTAGTATCTTGGCTGACCATCTGGTGCATCAACCAATTGAGGATTATCAGTCCATGTAATATGACTTCCCTGATGAGGAGATTCTGTATTTGAAGATGAAAGATTGTGACGAGCCTACGCTCGATGAAGGGCCAGAGCCTGGTTCCCGATGGGGTATGGTGTTCGATGGTGTTGTCAATCAGTATGGAAATGGTATTGGGGCAGTAATTATTACTCCTTAAGGCACATATTTTCCTTTTACAACAAGGCTAACTTTCAAATGCACGAATAATATGGCGGAGTATGAGGCTTGTATTATGGGTTTGGAAGAATGTATTGATCTTAGGATCAAACATCTTGATGTTTATGGTGATTCGGCCCTTGTTGTGAATCAGATTAAGGGTGAATGGGAGACGAATCAGCCTGGCCTCATTCCATATAGGGATTATGCGAGGAGGATTTCAACTTTCTTTACTAAGGTTGACTTCCATCATATTCCTCGAGACGAGAATCGGATGGCGGACTCTCTCGCTACGCTTGCTCAACGATTGTAGTAAAATATTGGAATGAAGTCCTAAATATTACTGTGATGTGCTTGGATAGACCATCTCATGTGTTTGCGGTTGAGGAGGTGAAAGATGATAAGCCATGGTATTATGATATCAAATGTTTTCTCCAAAGTCAGACTTACCCGTCTGGGGCATCTGTCAAAGATAAGAAGACTTTGAGGAGATTATCTGGCAGTTTCTACCTTAATGGTGATGTGCTTTACAAGAGGAATTTTGACATGGTTATGCTCAGATGCGTGGATAGACACGAAGCAAACCTGTTGATGACTGAAGTCCATGAGGGTTCATTTGGTACTCATTCCAATGGGCATGCTATTGCAAAGAAGATGTTGAAAACAGGCTACTATTGGCTGATAATGGAGTCTGACTGCTGCAAATATGTGAAGAAATGCCACAAGTATCAGATTTATGCGGATAAGATTCATGTTCCCCCGACACTTCTGAATGTTACTTCCTCTCCATGGCCTTTCTCCATGTGGGGAATTGACATGATTGGCATGATTGAACCTAAGGCGTCGAACAGTCACCGTTTTATTCTCGTAGCCATTGATTACTTCACCAAGTGGGTTGAAGCGGCATCATATGCAAATGTGACCAGGCAGGTGGCTGTGAAGTTTATTAAGAACCAACTCATATGCCGATATGGTGTGCTAGACAAGATCATTACTGATAATGGATCTAACTTGAACAATAAGATGATGAAAGAGTTGTGTAGTGAGTTCAAGATTGCACACCATAATTTTTCTCCCTATAGACCCAAGATGAATGGGGTTGTTGAAGCTGCTAACAAGAACATCAAGAAGATTATTCAGAAGATGGTTGTTACGTACAAAGATTGGCATGAGATGCTACCATTTGCTTTGCATGGCTATCATACATATGTCCGCACTTCAACAGGGGCAACCCCTTTCTCTCTTGTGTATGGCATGGAGGTTGTGTTCCCCGTAGAGGTCGAGATCCCATCAATGAGAGTCTTGATGGAAGCCAAGTTTACTGAGGCTGAATGGGTTCAGAATCGTTATGACCAACTAAATTTGATTGAAGACAAGAGGTTAACTGCCATGTGCCATGGTCAGTTGTATCAGCAAAGGATGAAGAAAGCCTTTGATAAGAAGGTCAAGCCTCGTGTGTTCCGAGAAGGTGACCTCGTGCTTAAGAAAGTCTTGTCCTTCGCGCCCGATTCCTGGGGCAAGTGGAATCCAAACTATGAAGGTCCATATGTTGTTAAGAGAGCCTTTTCAGACGGCGCTTTGTTTCTTACAACTATGGATGGGGAGGATTTCACTCGTCCTGTGAATTCAGATGTAGTCAAGAAATACTTCGCTAAGTTGAAAACCCGAAAGGGCAGCTTAGGGAAAAATGAGCGTCTCGGTGGATTGAAAACCCGAAAGGGAGGTCCAGGCAAAAGTTAGAGACATGAAAAAAAATGAATAAATATATCCCGCTGGATTGAGTACCTCACCCTGGGGCAATCTAGGCGAAAATTAGGGATTTGGCAAGTAACTGCATCCTGACAAGACTTTGTTCTACAACTGTCGTCTATCAAAGATTCTCGCTCAGTCATCATCAACTGAAGTTTCGAATACAATGGATTCAGAGTTGGTGGAGAAACGGTCATTATGTCCAATGTAGCCCTTTTTCCATGTATATCACCAATTTCAAATTTGTAAAGATCTGTGGAGTCTCGCCATTCACAGACTACCATTCTATTAAATAAATTTGAGCATTTATCCAATTCTTTGCACTCTTATGTGTTTTTTGTTTAACAAATGTTTGCATGCTTTAATTGATGAATATCATTGCTTTAAACAAATAAAGTTTTTATAAACTGTTTTGAACAAAATGAACATTCACGATGACTGAAAGGATAAGTGGAACGTCCTCAAGTGCTTTCCCAAGGATAGTATGATTACCAAAAGGAAAGACATTTATTCATATTCTGGCATTCTTATGTCCTCTTCATCATTATTCTGGTTGTCTCCCCATCGAGCACAGAAAGAATACTATGTCATCAGCTTCCCAGAGTGTCTGATATGAGAAGTTCTCTTTGATGGCAGTGGATTGATCTATCTTATTGGATTGCTTTCTCCTAGCAGAGTTTGTGGATGTTCATCTAACATATTTCCGGATGGTTTGTTTGTGCATACATGCGTGTTCCCCCCGCAGAGTCTTAGCAATCCATGTTTGGTCGCATGGTTGATCTGTGATTGATCCCTTCTGTTCCAGTTCTTGCCTTGATCTTTTAGAGACTTGTATCCCTCTATATCAGGCACTAGCATTTGTGTTTTATCAATTATATAGTTGTCATCCCTTGTGTGGACTGACCTAAAATCCCTTATAGATTGATAAAAGTTGATATGCTATTCTACTCACAAGAACTTTATCTTTCCCCGGCATGAATAGAATTCCTCAGTGGAGAAGGCATGTGTTCCCCACAGAGCTATCTTTCCAGATAATTGTCTCCTCAGCAGGAAGTTTCCTAGAGCAATTGATGAAGGGCTTGTTTCCTTTTTTCATCCCCAGCATGTCGCTTGTTGACAAAGGATCCATTTCCGATTTCCTCAGCTAGGGTAGTTCCTTCGAGAATATTTGCAGCTTGACCCCGGTAGGGTTACCAGATGATGAGTTGGATGTTTGTATCCTCTCTGAGTCCGAAGATTTCTTTTAGTATTGAGAGTTGTTGAAGACGTGTTCGTTTCCTTCCCCAGTGGAGCAAAATACTATTTCTCCCTTTTGCAGAGTTTCCTCGCCCGCAGTTAGAAGGGAGTATTTTACTTGATGTATATCCGATGGGTGGTTGTTCCCCACGGAGTTTCACATCATTACTTGATAAGTTCCCCAGTAGAGTTTCCTCTCTGGCGGATCTTATTGCCTGCTGTGGTCGACGTCTTCCCGTGGTTATTCTTCTTCCAGAGATGATCCTCATCAGAGTTGAGTTCTCTATTTTGATCATCTTCTTTCGCTGCTCCAGAATACATCTTCTTTGTATCCTCAGCGAGTGTAGCCCTGGGATAGGGTTTGATATCCCCGATGATTTATTTTCATCCTGCTCGGGTTGTTCCCAAATTGAGCTCTCCAGTAGGCTTTGCCCTTCTCGTTGAGATATTGTGTCGGGTGTCCATTCGTGATTCTTGGACTTATTTGTGTTAGATATGTCTGTTTGTCAGCATTAATCATACACAAATCATGCATATACATGCATAATCATAGCCTTCAGATATTCATGACTGCATTCTTTGCCATATATCTTTGCTTATTATCTCTTGCTATTGGTGAAATGTTCTTCCCCAAGCGGATGTTTGTGTCTGATCTCTCCATATAGAGTCAGCCCCATAGGCAGAAAGTGTCTATCATTTCTCCTTTCTTCCCCACTGAGTTATGCCCTCGTGGACGATTGTTGTTTCAGTTTCCTCCCCAATTGTGTATTGGGATGGAATTACTCCCCTGAGTTATATCCTCATCGGGTTGAGTCTTGTTTGATTGTGTCTTTCTAGTTTGTTCCTAGATTGATTTCTTTCTTGTTATCCCCTGCAGTTCCCTGTGGTTTAGTTGTTCAATTTCTAGTAACCGGTCATTGTCCATCTTTTCCCCAGCGAATTTTTGTGGCCTTCTACCCAGTAACCGATAGTTGTAAGTCCTATTTCTGTGGTTTTCTACCCAGTAATCGGTAGATGTAATCCCCTCCTTGTTGGTTATCTTTTCCCAGTAATCGGTATTGATATTCCTTCGTTTTTTAGTATACCACCCAGTAACCGGTGATATATCTCTTGGATATTTGCTTTTGTCAGGAAGTTTCTCCCTTGCGAGTCATCTTTCATTTACCCTTGTCTGGTAATGATTGTTTCTCCATCCTGATTGGTCATCATTTTATACCCAGTAATCGGTATCCCGATGGCCTTTCTTTTCGGTCGATTTATCCTTTATTAACCCAGTAACCGGTTGTGGATAATCTTCCATGCGAGTATGTTATCTACGTTATGACGGTAATAGATAATATATCTCATGCGCTCTTCAGTAGAAGTCTGTTTCTTCCCCAGTTGAGTAAGATTCGTATTTCCTTGTGGAATCGAATGCCCATCCTGTAAGTCGAGTTGGCTTTTCTAGCCCTCCTTTTGGATGATGAGTGTCTTGGATATGTTCCCAATTCACGCCTGGTTGGTCACCTATTATATGCCCAGTAACCGGTATCCCTGGTGTTCCTTCCTTCTGCTCCCTACTATGACTTTTTTGTCCCCGGGGGAGTCGGATTTCTCCCTGAGCGTGTTGTTCTCTCACCCAGTAACTGGTGTTTTGATAACATGTCTCACTTTGAGTTTATTACCAAGTAACCGATAATATCTCGGTGTTGCTTCCTCATCTGAGTCCTTTGTGGACCTCCCTGTCTGAGTCCGGATTTCTATCCGATGTATCCTTTGTGGATAGTTTTGTTGTATTGGTATATTCCCTAATACATGCATTTTTGCGTCGGCTCGAGTCTTTCCATCGATTTATTTTCGTGGAATCCCTTCGTGTCTCCTAGCAAGTTTTCAAGTCGTGACTTGCTAACGCATTTTTACCTTATTTCCCCCAGGAGTCTCTGTCTCCTTAGTGAGTGTGTTACTCCTGTTGGATTTTTCAGTTTCTCATGATTTCTTTTCCTTTCTGGCAATTATTCATCATGAAGATTTTTATTTTGCAGGCATACATTCACATCATGAGGTCTCTTAGGGACCAAAGTTCGTCTCTTTGTTATTATTTAAGCTCATTCTATCTCGTCGAGACAAAGATTTTAACCTTCATATCTCCGTCTAGAATGACCTTAAATAGGGGCATCTGTAAGACCCTAATTTTGACCCTAAGATCCCTCATGGCATCATGTTATTTCACAAGTGCATTGCCTCAAGGATCATAGCATGTTTGGCTCCTTAACCCTAGGGTTGGGACTTGTGTGAGTGGTTTGAGACCACCAAGCATGCTTGTATTGTATGTTATTGCTTTTCTTATTTTGATTACTAACCAAAAGCACAAAAACATGTCACTGACTCTTTTTGTTTTGAAGCTCAAGTGATCATGTGTTCCCATGATCCTAGGAGGACCCTAAGCCCAATGAAAAGGCCAGATGAAGATGAGAAAAATCATGACAATGGTTCACAAAGCTCCTAATCTACATATATGTCTCCCAAGTATCTCAATTTGCCAATTTGATCAAGATAACCCAAAGGGCTTGAGGATTGTTTCCCAAGGAAACCCTAATTTCAACTGTACTTTGATTGTGCCTTGCTCATGAAGAAACCTCAACCTATGCTCAAATTTAATCAAGGGAAGTTCTTTCATTCAATATTTTATGCATATATTATCCTATTTGAGTATCTGTCGCAACCGAGGCGAAAAAACAACCGGCGAAAAAAAAAGAAACAGACAGAAGAGTCGTCACCAAAGGAGGGAAAGGAAACGATCAAAGAAAACATGAAGAGAGGAAAAGACAAGGTCTCGGAACCAAATCTTGGGTTCGGGAGTCGATTATGCGAAGGGAAGGTATTAGCACCCATACGCATCCGTAGTATTCTACGGGATCCACTCTTGTTGTTCTAGTCTAAAGGGTGTATGTATATTTAATGTACTATTTACTAAAAGAGGGTCAAAAGAAAATGACTCGCAAGGATGTCACATCTACTGCCTACGTATCTCCTCTGAGTATGAGAATCAGAGTCTTCGTAGCTCGGCTACCTAGGGGTGAAAGAGAAGTGTGCTCGGTAAGACATTGCGTCTTATGCCTACGTATCTCATCTGGAATAAGAATCAGAGCAAAACGTAGTTCAGCTAACTACAGGAAAAAGGGTCTCGATTGCGACTAGGGCAAGAGAAAGGGAAGGTCTCGATCGCAACGAGGGAGAGAGAAAAGAATCGCAACAAGGGCGAAAGCAAGCAAGCATTAGTTGTTAGTCGTCAGTCAAAAACTCGCCAAGACATCGCATCTCGTGCCTACGTATCTCATCTGAACATGAGAATCAGAGTTATCGTAGTTCGACTAACTAGGGGAACAAGGGTCTCGATTGCAACTAGGGCAAGAGAA
The DNA here is from genome assembly GCF_024323335.1 of Lathyrus oleraceus. Taxonomy (NCBI): domain Eukaryota; kingdom Viridiplantae; phylum Streptophyta; class Magnoliopsida; order Fabales; family Fabaceae; genus Lathyrus; species Lathyrus oleraceus. Next base: position 184,546,774 of record NC_066585.1, read on the forward strand.
AGGGAAGGTATCGATCGCAACGAGGGAGAGAGAAAAGAATCGCAACAAGGGCGAAAGCAAGCAAGGATTAGTTGTTAGTCGTCAGTCAAAAACTCGGCAAGACATCGAATCTCGTGCCTACGTATCTCATCTGAACATGAGAATCAGAGTTGTCGTAGCTCGACTAATTAGGGGTTAAGGATTGCCATCTGAACATGGACTTACATAAGAGGACACCATTTGTGTCAAAGGAAAGTGGGCAATGTGTTCAACGTCCTAGCAGTAGGTGTCGCAACTCGCTAAATCGAGTCTTAGGAAGTTACCTCTGTGCAATAGAACGGATTGACATGCCACAAGATCGGAGACGCACGGAAGGTCTAAAAGGTGGGGAAGCTCTGCCCTAGAGTTGTCATGCAATGTGGACTTATGTGTTAGGATTTACATAAGGGAACATCTACCTAATGTTAGCATGCAAAGAATAAGGGAATTCTACCTATGTTATCATACAAAGGGTTCTATCTAATGGGTGCTACCTAAACGGAACAAGAGTCGACGGATGGAGCAAGGAGAGGAGCAACGAATAAGGATAGATGGCGATGCCTGAGGCAATCGACTTACAGGTATATGGTGATGCATGAATCAATCGACTTACAAGAGAAATGGTGATGCCTGAGGCAATCGACTTACAAGAGGATGGATGAATACATGTTGGTTCTGTTAAGTTTTGAAAATGATTACTCGACGTTGGATCGAGCTTTTGATCTTGTTTTGAAATGATTATCGGATGTTCATTTTAATTCTTGTATTAACAGATGAATAAAGAATGAAAGAATAAACATTATACACTTCATGGGAGAGGGGTACATTTGTTATGAATGGGGATGGTTCATGGCAATCAAACAATAAGAATATATGCCTCATACATCATACAAGTTGGCAACAGTTAAGCAAACAGATAAGACAAGCAAATAGGTATATAATCAAATCAAAGAATTAAAGAATGATATAATGGAGCATTAAACAATGCATGAGAAGTATAAACATGTTAAACAAATCAAACAATAGAAGCATGGATGAAAGAAACAAGTATAACAAATGACAGATGAATCAGACAGATGAAAATATGCACAAAAGGGGTTCACTGAATAATTTAATCAGGAAATGATGCAAGGATCAAATAAAATCAATATGAAAGGCCTCTAATACATGGCATATGAGATGAACAAGGGAGGATAAAAAGATCTCTTCAATTTCCATAAGCAATCCCTAAGTCAAACATCAATCATAGAAAAGTCAACTGAAAAGTCAAGTCAACTAAAAAAATATGAAATAAATAGCAAATTAATCAAGAAAATTATGAAAAATTAAACTAAATAAAGTGGGGTCAGGAAATCATCATCCCCCAAAAATATTTTAAAAATAATAAAATTTAGTGTATAAATTAATTGAAATAAAACAGAAATCTAATTAAAAGTCAACCAAACAAACTAGGTCAAAAAATAAATCCAAAATAAATTGAAAATGGGAAATAAAATTCCAAGAAAAGGCCAGTTGACCATGAGACATTGGTCAACCTTCATCCCAAAAATCAAAAGTTAAAAATAATTTTAACCTATGAAAATAAAATCAATAAAAATAAGTGTGTTAAAATGGACAATTTAGAATAAACAATTAAAATAAAATATTAGTATTAAATAAATACGAAAATAAAAATTAAATAAAATTAAATAAGACCTTAAGAATGTGGAAAATATTTCTTTTGGTATTTTATGGAGAAAGGAAATATTTTAAAATAATAAAAATCTAAACAGAAAATAAATGGGAATTAAAATAAGAAAATAAAAGAGATTGACTAATGTTGATGGGCCACGAATGCAGGGGGTATGAAAAGCGAATGATGGAAGCCCAGTCCAAACATTATTGAAGCAGCGCGTGACACTAATTAAAATGAACGTTTTATTAAAAATAAACCATGTAACTCATGTCAATTGGTCAGGTTGGTTTTAAGTCACTACATGACAAAAACGGTTGGACGGTTATGATTAAAAGACAAGCGCATGATCTAATGGCCCTTAACGTGACACGTCGCCATGCATGCCGAAACGCGACACATGCAGTGGATATTCTCCAACTTCAATTCAAAAAATGCAATCAACGTAGTGCACCAAATGTCATGACATAAAAACCAAAGTTCAAGTGTGAAATGTGAGGTTTAAAATGGTATCTTATTTTAGGTGAAATGGTGACTTAAACATGGTGAAAAATTGACCACAAGACACCCACATGGTCACGGATATGAGTAGTATAAACTCAGCAACATGAACAATGCCTCATATTGAGGGCTTCAGCAACAAGCACAGCATAATGTTAACATGGAAAACAATATGAAGCAAGCATGGCAATGGCATGAAAAACAGTAATGAAGCAAGCATAATGATGAGCATAATAAGCTACACATGGCCATGGAAGAAGGAGAAAGATGATTACCTAGTGGAAGTCAGTCCACTGCTTCTTGGTAGTGGAGAAGATGGAAGAAGAATAATGCTTTGGTACTTCAAAAAATTCAACTCAAGAGCTTGAATGAGAAAGATGAAATCTGATCTTAATGGCCTCCTTCTTGCTTTTTTCGAAAATCACCAAATGCCTTCCTTCAGATTAGGGTTTAAGTGTTTAAATATGATGGATCTAACATTCTTAATGGGCTGAAAAATAACTTGTCTTGGCTGTGAGAAAAAGAAGCAAAGGTGAGGTGGTGTGAGCAAGTTACTTATTTTGGCAAAATTCAAGTGAGTGGAAATAAAAGTGCATGGACAAAAGAGGTAAAAAAACGTGGTTTTGCAGCATGGCATGGTTGGTTCCTCTTATACAGCACATCGTCTTTGTTCAAGAAGAAAATTCCTGCCAATCTTCTCAAAGTCTTTCTATCATTGTTGGATGTCCCTGCAAGGTACTCTTGATTCTTCAGAAAGCACTTGATGTCGTGGTACCAGGGCTTGTCATCAACTACCAGTTCAACAGCAAACACATACGCGGCCCTATCAAGGCGCATAACATTGATCCTGGGAGCATAGTTCCACCGAATCACCTTGATCATGGAGGATAGAGTAGCAAGAGCATCTACCATCTGGTTCTCATCACGAGGTATATGATACAACTTTACTATTGTGAAGAAAGTCAACAGTCTTCTCGTGTAATCTCTGTAGGGGACCAGATTAGGCTGGAGAGTATTCCAATCACCATTCACTTGATTTATCACTAGAGCTGAATCTCTGAAGATGTCCAGACTCTTGATTCTCAAATCAATGGCTTGCTCAATACCCAAGATACAAGCCTCATACTCAGCTTCATTATTGGTGCACTCAAAAGTCAGACGAGCGGTGAAAGGCATGTGGGCACCATTCAGAGTAGTAATGACAACACCAATTCCACTTCCTTTGGCATTGACGGCCCCATCAAACGTTAAAGTCCACTTTTCATCTGGATCAGGTCCCTCCTCAACAACTGGCTCTTCGTAGTCTTTCATCTTGAGGAACATGATGTCTTCATCCGGAAAATCAAACTTCATCGGCTCGTAATCATCAATCGGCTGCTGAGCAAGATAGTCTGACAGAATACTCCCTTTGATGGCTTTCTGGGATGTATACTGTATGTCGTACTCTGTCAGTACCATTTGCCAACGAGCAACCCTTCCGGTGAGAGCTGGCTTCTTGAATATATACTTGACTAGATCCATTTTGGAGATCATTAAGGTTATGTGAGTCAGCATGTATTGTCTCAATCGCTTAGCAGCCCATGCAAGTGCACAACATGTCTTTTCAAGCATTGAGTACCTTGACTCGCAATATGTGAATTTTTTACTCAGGTAGTAGATGGTATACTCTTTCCTACCTGTCTCGTCGTCTTGACCGAGAACACAACCCATGGAATTGTCCAGTACTGTCAAATACATAATCAGCGGTCTCCCTGAGACTGGAGGCATAAGGATAGGAGGATTCTGCAAATACTCTTTTATTTTCTCAAAAGCCCTTTGGCAATCATCATTCCACCTGATAGTCTGATGTTTTCTCAACAACTTGAATATTGGCTCACACGTGGCTGTTAGGTGAGAGATGAACCTTGCAATGTAATTCAACCTTCCTAAGAAACCACTGACTTGTTTTTTTGTTCTTGGCTCAGGCATTTCTTGTATCGCTTTCACTTTGTCAGGATCCACCTCAATCCCTTTTTCACTGACAATAAAACCCAACAGTTTTCCAGATCTCACCCCGAAAGTACACTTGTTCGGATTAAGCCTCAGCTTGAATTTCCTCAAACGCTCAAACACTTTCTGCAAATTCATCAAATGCTCTTCTTCCGTCTGAGATTTGGCAATCATATCATCAACACAAACCTCGATTTCATGATGAATCATATCATGGAAAAGAGTCACCATAGCTCGTTGATATGTTGCCCCAACATTTTTCAGACCAAACGGCATCACCTTGTAGCAGAAGGTGCCCCATGGGGTTATGAAAGTTGTCTTCTCCATGTCTTCTGGTGCCATCTTAATTTGATTGTAGCCAGAAAAGCCATCCATGAAGGAGAATACCGAGAGCTGAGCCGTGTTATCCACCAAAACGTCAATGTGAGGTAATGGGAAATCGTCTTTAGGACTAGCTCTGTTCAGATCCCGGTAGTCAACACACATCCATACCTTTCCATCCTTCTTAGGTACTGGAACGATATTTGCAACCCATGGCGGATAATTTGTAACCGCTAGAAACCCTGCATCCAACTGTTTTTGCAATTCTTCCTTTATCTTGACAGCCATCTCTGGTCTTGTTCTTCTGAGCTTCTGCTTGACCGGAGGACGGTCCCCTTTGAGAGGCAAACGGTGTACCACAATGTCTGTGTCAAGCCCTGGCATATCCTGATAAGACCAAGCAAAGATGTCAACATACTCTTGCAGCAATTCAATCAGCCCCTTCTTCACATCGTCTTCCAAAGCAGCCCATATCTTGATTTCTTTCTTGACGTCCTCGGTGCCAAGATTAATCACTTCAACAGACTCTTGATGCGGTTGAATGACCCTTTCCTCCTGTTTTAACAACCTGGCAAGTTCTTCAGGGAGTTCACAGTCTTCATCACCCTCTTCTTCAGCTTGAAAGATCGGATTTTCAAAGTCGAAGCAAGTCATAGCAGAACTGTTATCAATAGGATCCAGTGACGTATATCTGCATGACTGATGGTATGTGCTTATGAGTGTGAACAATGAGTGAAAACTAAACAAAACATTGCCAAAATGTATTTTTTTTATTTTTGAAAAATGCAAAAATAGAAAGACAGTGAACAAAATGTTTGAATGCAAAAGGACGTCCTTTATTTATGATTAAAAAAATGCAGGTATTCACATAGATGAGCCCTACAATGAGTCATTACGCCCTAGGCGGAACGTAAGACTTGGACATGCACAAACGAACAAAGAAAATTACTTTTCAAGAAGAGTGACTTGGATAATCTGTTCAGAAGACCAATTGTTGATGACTTCACCCGGGACCCTCAGACGCACCCAGTTATCAATGTCGCAATCACTATCCCCATCTTCTTCGTTGATTGCAGAGATCTGGCCATACTGAATGATGCCAGCGCTGGAGAAAGTAATCGGCCCCTGACGAGTATGAGGCGCTGAAGTTGTAGAAGTCAATGTTGGCTGATACCCAATCCCAAATTTGTCTTCCTTTACAGGTAAATCCAACAGACGTCCCCAACCGGGAGCAACACCTTAATCTACCAAGGCTTGTGCCTGCTTGAAGGACGAGATAGAGGCACCTGCTTTAACCTCTTCCACCGGAGCTGCATCCTTGACTTGAACTGCCTCAAAGGCCTGACACAGGGTCTCATGAATCTCACCTTCTACCTCTACATACTTGAATGTAGACAGGTGACTGACCAGAATATCCTCCTCACCACAGACAGTGATAATTCTTCCATTGACTGGGAATTTGATCTTCTGATGCAAGGTCGAGGAGACTGCCCCAACATTGTGGATCCAAGGACGTCCTAGCAATCAGCTATACGAGGGACTGATATCCATCACATAGAAGATAGTGTTGAAGGTTTGTGATCCAATCTGAATTGGCAATTCTACCTCTCCGAGAACCGACCTCTTGGAACCATCGAAGGCTCTCACCACAAGATCGGAAGGCTTCAAGACCAAACCTTCTACTTCTAACCTTGACAGGGCTCTCTTGGGTAGCACATTGAGAGAGGAACCTATATCCACCGGAACATGTGATAACACAGTGTCTTTGCATTCCATCGAGATGTGCAAAGCCTTGTTATGATTGCGTCCAGCTGGTGTCAAGTCAGAATCAGTAAAACCCAACCCGTTGCTCAAATGAACATTTGCAACGATCCCTTCTAGTTGGTTCACTGAGATCTCTTGAGGCACATACGCAGCATTAAGGACCTTTAGTAGTGCCTCCCTATGTGCCTTCGAACACAACAGGAGTGAGAGAATAGATATCTTGGACGGCATCTGAATCAACTGATCAACTACCTTGTAGTCGCTTTTCTTTATAATTCTCAAAAGCTCGTCCACATCCTTTGCAAAAGTAGGCTCAGAACCAGCCTGTGGTGCAGAGGTACCCTCATTCACAGCTTGCTTGCCTTTGGCCTTCGCCGCGGCGTCAGCACTATCAGGTTGGGTAACCGGTGGTGAGAACAGTCTACCACTTCTGGTGAATGGCCCGATTCCACCAACATTGTCCACTGCGGGATCTTTTAACTCACCTTCAGGTTCATACTTCTGATCCTGCATCTCTTCTATTTTCAGTGGCTGCTCCACTCCATGATCATGCGTGTACACACTCCCCCCGTAATGCCAAGGAATGGGCCTTTCGCTGGTGAAAGGTAAAGCACCAGGCGTCGTGATGGTCATAGTGGATGGACGCACTGGTGGTACCGGTTGCGCTTCTGGCACACTGATCTGAGCAGTTGGTAGAAAATTGTGATTGTGGCAACATCACAGTCATACTCAGAAATCTCATTTATTGAAATACAAGCATCTGAAACATCGGAGTCGAGTTCAACAAGTACGTCAGAATTAAACACATTGTTTGGGATATCAGCAACAACATTAGAAAAATTAAATATATCATTGGGAATTACAAACTCAACAGGATCAACATTTGTGAATTCTTCAACGGCATCTTCAAACACCTCTTCCGCAACCCCTTCAACAGACTCTTGGACAGACAAGTCTTCAGCTTGGAGGATACCATCGTCAAGCAAGGCCTGGATACCCTGCTGCAGCCTCGAGCAACCTCCGCTCTATGCAGCACAACCCAAACAACCGCTCCCGCAACCGGGGAAAACATCGGCCTTCAGCAAGTAGTCTTTAATCTCCAACAGCGGAGTCTTCAACTTCAACACATCCTTGACGGACTTGACTTCTTCTTCCACCATGTTAACATTTGCACCACCATGCTGCGGCATGGGATTATTGACAACATTAGGAGTCGGCGCAAAGTTGATGGCCTTTGAATCTATGAGGTCCTGGACTACGTGCTTAAAAGCTTTGCAGTTCTCAATATTGTGGCCAGGTGCCCCAGAGTGGAAATTACACCTAGTGTTAGCGTCATAACCCACTAGAAGCCTGCCAACAGGAGGAGCTAAAGTGCGTAACTACACAAGTTGTAATTGTTGAAGGCTAGGAAGCAACTGAGCGTACGACATCGGAAGAGTGTCGAAACGCCTGTCCATCATCTTTTGCCTATGTTGATAGGCAGGTCTGTTACCCTGCTATTGTGGGTACTGATTTGGTTGGCGTTGTGGTTGTTGTTGTTGCACTGGTGCTGCATCCGGAATGGTCATAGCTGCAACATAAGGTTGCTGATGGTAATTCTGAAAATTGTTCCTTCGGATACCCCTGCTCTGATATGAAGACAAAGAATTTGCATCCCCCTCTCTCCGCTTCTGTCCTCCAATGAACGACTTCTTTGTCCCTGATGATGATCCAACCCCGCTTTGGATCTTGCACGTCTTCAAGTAGATTTCCACCCTCTCACTGGTATAAACCACATCAGCAAAGTTGGAGGCGTTGCAACCCACCAGACGCTCCAAGTAGGACCCAGGCAGTGTATTCATGAACATGTTGGCCATCTCCTTTTCCAACATCGGAGGCTAAACACGGGAAGCCGTCTCTCTCCAGCGTTGAGCATATTCTCTGAAGCACTCGTTACTCTTGAGAGACAGATTCTGGAGTTGAGTTCTGTCAGGCGCCATGTCCGCGTTGTACTGATATTGCTTCACGAAGGCCTCAGTCAAGTCTCTTCAGCAACGGATGTGGGCTCTGTCCAGCCTCATATACCATTCCAAGAATGCCCTAGCTAGACTATCCTGGAAGAAGTACATGAGCAGCTTCTCGTCATCCGAGTATGCAACCATCTTGCGGAAGTAGGCTTGCACATGAGTCTTCGGGCAAGAGTTGCCATTGTACTTATCAAACACGGGGACTCTGAATTTGGCGGGACTCTCATGCCTAGGACCAGCCCCAAGTCAGCAACATCTACCCCCAGAGCATTCTGTCCTTCCACAGCCTTTAATCTCTCCTCCAATCTCCTAAACATGGGGTCCATACCATGGCCCAAGCCAAAGTCTTCCTGCAGCAGGGTGAACTGATCCTCCTGATCATCATGAATGGGTTGTTGATCAGGGATGACACGTGGGATCGGGATAGGCCCTGGTCCACTAGGTTCATTAACCTCTCCAGTTGGAGGATCAATCACAGTCTCCGGTTGAGTAGTAGGGGGATTCCTCTATATCATCTGTCTGAGCTCCTTCTGTCCCTGAGCCACTCCTTGGACCGCGTCCATGAATTGATTCATGTGAATCCTCATCTCTGCGAGCTCTGCTTGTAGGCCTTCCATTGCTCTCTGTTGATTTCGGCGGGTACCGTACTGGTGAATGCCTGAGTCAGCTATCCTGCTAGTGAAATACCAAACAAAACTGAGAACACTGTCGCGGTACCTGTTATGCGAGACATGCTAATGGATATGCAAATGCAATGACATGTTTATCAATTCCAAAGGGTATTCTATCCCCTTGATTCCAGTCTCTCAATAGATAAACAGTGTAAGAAACCTCGACTAGAATCAAGAAGAAGATATAAACCCCTAGAAATAGATAAACATGTGTTAAATGATGTGAATGCAGAATGATGTGATGCAATGCAGTGACGTGGAAATCAGGATTGCTGTATCTGCTTGAACAACTGTCAGGTCGCACTGTCTGAAGAGAAACCCACTGAAGAACATAATATGAGATCAAAGCTCTGCTCCAGAAAACCGGGTTGGTTGAAGGTTAAGGTTTCCTGAATTTAGCCTGCCCCTCATTGGTAGGTTCTAAGAACAGAAGTTCGTCAGCTTCTTGCCCTTCAGTCGAATAATACGTTTACCACTGAAGGTTTGGCATTATTACGAGACAAAAGACCTCCACTGACTCTCTTTAACAGGACATCGTAAAGCAAGTTCCCAGCCTCGGGGTCCTCGGATTGAGCAGCGAGAATGCGCCCACCAGAGCTAACATAAACGCGTCTCAGAGGAGAGGCCTCGGCTGAGTCCTCGGGAAATGGTCACCAGAGTCGACGATTTCTAGAGGAACATCTGTCGTTATGGAACACCCATAGGACAAAATATATCCAAAAGAAACCTCGTCTGGGTGTGGGTCTTCATGAACGACTTAACGTAGCAACATGCTACGCAAGCCTCATGACTATCCACTCTAAAACCTGTGTGTACGCTCAAGCCTGGGTAGTGGGCTTATCTCTCATAGAACAACCCATCCCAATAAACAACCAAACCCCACAGAGCCAATAGATACAGCAATCATATGTACATAATGCAATAAGATAAAGCAGATAAATGTTGAAAGAAAATAACTGTACAAAAGAATAAACACCCAACAAACAAGAAACTACAAGAGCTAGGAGGGACTTGCATAGGGAAACCAGGGTCCCCAGCAGAGTCACCAGCTGTCGCAACCGAGGCGAAAAACAACCGGCGAAAAAAAAAAGAAACAGACAGAAGAGTCGCCACCGTTCATTATTTATCCCAAAGGAGGGAAAGGAAACGATCGAAGAAAACCTGAAGAGAGTAAAAGACAAGGTCTCGCAACCAAATCTTGGGTTCGGGAGTCGATTATGCAAAGGGAAGGTAATAGGACCCCTATGCATCCGTAGTATTCTACGGGATCCACTCCTGTTGTTCTACTCTAAAGGGTGTATGTATATTTAATGTACTATTTACTAAAAGAGGGTCAAAAGAAAATGACTCGCAAGGATGTCACATCCACTACCTACGTATCTCCTCTGAGTATGAGAATCAGAGTCTTCGTAGCTCGGCTACCTAGGGGTGAAAGAGAAGTGTGCTCGGTAAGACATCGCATCTTATGCCTACATATCTCATCTGGAATGAGAATCAGAGCAAAATGTAGTTCAGCTAACTACGGGAACAAGGGTCTCGATTGCGACTAGGGCAAGAGAAAGGGAAGGTCTCGATCGCAACGAGGGCGAGAGAAAAGAATCGCAACAAGGGCGAAAGCAAGCAAGGATTAGTTGTTAGTCGTCAGTCAAAAACTCTGCAAGACATCGCATCTCGTGCCTACGTATCTCATCTGAACATGAGAATCAGAGTTGTCGTAGTTCGACTAACTAGGGGAACAAGGGTCTCGATTGCGACTAGGGCAAGAGAAAGAAAAGGTCTCAATCGCAACGAGGGAGAGAGAAAAGAATCGCAACAAGGGCGAAAGCAAGCAAGGATTAGTTGTTAGTCGTCAGTCAAAAACTGGGCAAGACATCGCTTCTCGTTCCTATGTATCTCATCTGAACATGAGAATCATAGTTGTTGTAGTTCGACTAACTAGGGGTTAAGGATTTCCATCTGAACATGGACTTACAAAAGAGGACACCAGTTATGTCAAAGGAAAGTGGGCAATGTGTTCAACGTCCTAGCAGTAGGTGTCGCAGCTCGCTGAATCGAGTCTTACGCAGTTACCTCTGTGCAATAGAATGGATTGACATGCCACAAGATCGGAGACGCACGGAAGGTCTAAAAGGTGGGGAAGCTCTGCCCTAGAGTTGTCATGCAATGTGGACTTATGTGTTAGGATTTACAGAAGGGAACATCTACCTAATCTTAGCATGCAAAGAATAAGGGAAGTCTAGCTATGTTATCATACAAAGGGTTCTATCTAATGGGTGCTACCTAAATGGAACAAGAGTCGACAGATGGAGCAAGGAGAGGAGCAACGGATAAGGGTAGATGGCGATGCCTGAGGCAATCGACTTACAGGTAGATGGAAATGCATGAATCAATCGACTTACAAGAGAAATGGCGATGCCTGAGGCAATCGACTTACAAGAGGATGGATGAATACGTGCTGGTTCTGTTAAGTTTTGAAAATGATTACTCGATGTTGGATCGAGCTTTTGATCTTGTTTTGAAATGATTATCGGATGTTCATTTTAATTCTTGTATTAATAGATGAATAAAGAATGAAAGAATAAATACTATACACTTCATGGGAGAGGGGTCATTTGTTATGAATGGGGATGGTTCATGGCAATCAAACAATAAGAATATATGCCTCATACATCATACAAGTTGGCAACAGTTAATCAAACAGATAAGATAAGCAAATAGGTATATAATCAAATCAAAGAATGATATAATGGAGCATTAAACAATGCATGAGAAGTATAAACATGTTAAACAAATCAAACAATAGAAGCATGGATGAAAGAAACAAGTATAACAAATGACAGATGAATCAGACAGATGAAAATATGCACAAAAGGGGTTCATTGAATAATTTAATCAGGAAATGATGCAAGGATCAAATAAAATCAAGATGAAAGGCCTCTAATACATGGCATATGAGATGAACAAGGGAGGATCAAAAGATCTCTTCAATTTCCATAAGCAATCACTAAGTCAAACATCAATCATAGAAAAGTCAACTAAAAAGTCAAGTCAACTAAAAAAATATGAAATAAATAGCAAATTAATCAAGAAAATTATGAAAAATTAAACTAAATAAGGTGGGGTCAGGACATCATTATCCCCCAAAAAGATTTTAAAAATAATAAAATTTAGTGTATAAATTAATTGAAATGAAACAGAAGTCAAATGAAAAGTCAATCAAACAAACTAGGTCAAAAAATAAATCCAAAATAAATTGAAACTGGAAAATAAAATTCCAAGAAAAGGTCAGGTTGACCATGAGACATTGGTCAACCTTCATCCCAAAAATCAAAAGTTAAAAATAATTTTAAGCTATGAAAATAAGATTAATAAAAATAAGTGTGTTAAAATGGACAATTTAGAATAACCAATTAAAATAAAATATTAGTATTAAATAAATAAGAAAATAAAATATTAGTATTAAATAAATAAGAAAATAAAAATTAAATAAAATTAAATAAGACATCAAGAATGTGGAAAATATTTTTTTTGGGATTTTATGGACAAAGGAAATATTTTAAAATAATAAAAATCTAAACAGAAAATAAATGGGAATTAAAATAAGAAAATAAAAGAGATTGACTAATGTTGATGGGCCACGAATGCAGGGGGTATGAAAAGCGAATGATGGAAGCCTAGTCCAAACATTATTTAAGCAGCGTGTGACACTAATTAAAATGAACATTTTATTAAATATAAACCATGTAACTCATGTCAATTGGTTAGGTTGGTTTTAAGTCACTACATGACAAAAACGGTTGGACGGCTATGATTAAAAGACAAGCACATGATCTAATGGCCCTTAATGTGACACGTCTCGATCTTCTTCCACACAACAAAACCCTAGCGCCATGCATGTTGAAACATGACACATGCAGTGGATATTCTCTAATTTCAATTAAAAAATGCAACCAACGTAGTGCACCAAATGTCATGACATAAAAAACCAAAGTTCAAGTGTGAAATGTGAGGTTTAAAATGGTATCTTATTTTAGGTGAAATGGTGAGTTAAACATGGTGAAAAATTGACCACAAGACACCCACATGGCCACAGATATGAGTAGTATAAATTCAGCAACATGAACAATGCCTCATATTGAGGGCTTCAGCAACAAGCATAACATAATGTTAACATGGAAAATAACATGAAGCAAGCATGGCAATGGCATGAAAAATAGTAATGAAGCAAGCATAATGATGAGCATAATAAGCTACACATGGCCATGGAAGAAGGAGAAAGATGATTACCTAGTGGAAGTCAGTCCACTGCTTCTTGGTAGTGGAGAAGATGGAAGAAGAATAATGCTTTGGTGCTTCAAAAAATTCAACTCAAGAGCTTGAATGAGAAAGATGGAATCTGATCTTAATGGCCTCCTTCTTGCTTTGCTCGAAAATCACCAAATGCCTTCCTTCAGATTTGGGTTTAAGTGTTTAAATATGATGGATCTAACATTCTTAATGGGCTGAAAAATAACTTGTCTTGGCTGTGAGCAAATGAAGCAAAGGTGAGGTGGTGTGAGCAAGTTGCTTATTTTGGCAAAATTCAAGTGAGTGGAAATAAAAGTGCATGGACAAAAGAGGTAAAAAACGTGGGCTGGTTTGTTTTGCAGCATGGCATGGTTGTCTTGGTCTGGCAAGGAAACAGTTCAAGATAGTGACTTTGTGGTCATATATCTTAATGAGAACATGACCAATTGGTAAGACAATGCAAATAGTAGAAAGATTTCATGGAGCTTAACATCTTTAATGTTGGACACAAATGGAAATGATGAATGGAAGAAGGTGAAAAATGGGCTTAAAGTTCAGGTTTCATCATGCCAAAAAGGTTGGGTCAGTTTGGCCTAACATGCTGCCTAGAAATTCAAATCATGATGCCAACTTTAGATGAATGCATCTCTCAAACCATGGATCCAAATGAGATGATTCCAAAAGGATGTGAAAGAGGAGCTGGCAAGGTAAAATTGTTGTGAAGAAAATATTTTCAAATGATGCCTTGAAGTGCAAGAAAACTGACCAAGAAGTCTTGACAAACTTTGAAGATTTTGGTCCTAGAAAAATGTCTCACTTTGACTAAGCATAACTTTCTCAATTTTGATCCAAATGGAGCAAACTTTATATCTCTAGAAAGCTTGGAACAAGAGGAACAACTTTAATGTTGGAGAAATTTTCAAATGGAGCTTTTATATTGATGGAAAGCAGGCTTAAAGTGAGTGCAACAACCATGAAAACTTGCCCTAAATGGAAAGTCAACCATTTCCAAATTAAGTAACTTTTCCAATTCCTGATTAAATGATGAATCCATGATCCAACCTTGATCAAATTTCACATGTAGTCTCCCTTAGGCATAGATTTTGAGATTCCACTCTCAAAATGTTAGGAGTTGACTTTTCTGGCCCCACAGTTGACTTTTCCAAAACTGTCTGATTCCCGATTCCATTGATCAATTGAAGCACTTCTAGCTCAAATAAAGAGCTGATTTTTTGTATGTAGACCCTTGTGGACATATATACTTAGAGAATGAAGTCCAATTCTCAATCTTGCTTTGTGTGGGCCCCTTCTGCTAAGGAGTGATCAATCAAAACCTGATTTCCGAGTCACTAATGCAGTATGCAATGACCTAGTATGATGCTAATGCAATGTGAAACAATCTCATGCTTCTAGGAGAAAAAATGAAGGGTAAATTTTGGGGTATTACAGCATCCCCAATCATTTATTCATCAAGATTGGAAGTTTGACCTTGAAAAGTTGACCAGTCAAGTCATCTAACTAAGCTGAGGTCCACTGAGATATAAATTTTATTGTGTTTTTCAAATTAAGATTACCCCAAGAGAAAAGTATTCTTAAGAACCATATGAACAACTTTAATGTTCATCAAAAATCCACTTGAAACTTGTAAAGTCACCATTCATTTCAAAACATTATAGGTCATTTTGACTGAAACCCTAATTTTTGGGTCAACTTACCAAGAACATAACTTCCTTAATTTTTAAGATTTTGAGGTGAGACCAAATGCATTGGAAATTTTGAGATGCCTACGTAAAATGTTATGTTGTACAAAATTTCATAATCCTAAAATAAATACATGTGATAATACAAAACATTATAGGTCACATGTCATTGAATTTGAAAAAGTACCCAACTTCAAATGCCCATACCTTTGTCATAAAAAATCCAAATGATGTAAACTTTGAGTCTAAATTGATCACTTTGAAAATATATACAACTCTTATGTTGTAGGTTTTTCCATTTGAAGCTTACATCATGAAAACAGAGGGGTTTGATTAGGCTTACTTTTGGTGAAAATTTTCAAAGGTGACTTAAACATGTTTTGTACTTGGATTTTCACAGGCAGTTTTCATTAATTTCCAAATGCCAAATGAATTTTTTCCCAACATGACTTTTGTTCCTTGTTTCAAGGGCTTTCCAACCATTACTCACATTACTTTTTTGGACTTACCATTGGTGAGTTTCGAAGAACTCTTCATTTATGTACACTTTGGCATTTTTATGATGAAACTTAATGTGCAAGCTAGTTCCCTCCAAAATGCACATCCAATTACTCTTCAAGTGAACTCAGCAAGGTTTTTCACCCATCATTGGGCCTCACATGCGCCTGTACAGGCCCATGCATATCCATTTTCAAATGCCATGCACACGAGGGAAGCATGATGCATAGCCAATTTCAGCTATAAATAAACACTCCCTCTCATTCATTCATCAACCATTTGGAGATCTTAAACGCTGCAGCATTGAAACCATAGCCAAACCAAAGGAATTTTTCAGAAATTTTTCTCACTTTCGAGCTTGAAATTCAACATCATTAGTTGATCTTCAAAGCTCAATTCCTTAACCTTTCATCTCCACTGCATCCCTATAGTACAAAGGAGCCAAGATCTTAAAGAAATCATGGCCTGAAGAGCTTCAATTCAGAGGTATACCTTCAAACTTTTTGGATCTAGAACATGCAATTCAATGTAGTCTTTTCTTGATTGTGTGGTTTTCTGAAATCCTCACACTTGAGGCAAGCCAATGGTGGTTTCAATTTTCCATTTCATGCATTTTCAGTTTGAACACCATGATCTTCCACTTCACACGAGCTTCAATTTCATGTCCTTACTTTTCATTTTTGTTAAGTTTTTTTTCTCTGCAACTGGTGGCCGGAATTGGTTGGTCCACCGGAGAAGATGGTGGTTTCCACCACCACCACCACGTGTGTCACCCTTGGCCTTTGGATCATGAGTTCAGGATCTAATCTTGGTCCTTCATTGCATTTAATTTATTTAATTCATGATGCTGCGCATTTGACTCGAGCACACGTTGCGCTCTCACATCTGGATCGTTCTTGGCTGCCACATCAATTAATGAATCCATCCTGTGGCGCTGGATTTTTCTAGTTATTCTATTTTCTTTTAATTTTAGTTAATTCCTTTTATTTTCAAAAATTCATAAAAAATTTATTTGAAGTCATTAAAATATGAGACAAACTCCAAAAAATTTCTTGAAAAATCTAGTTTCATATTTTGATTTTTAATTATTTTTGTGACTTCATTTAATAATTTTTATGAATTATTTGGTTTTTAATAGTTTTAATTCATTTTAAAATATTTTCTGATATTTGAAAAATCCAAAAATATTTTCCTAGCATTTATGGATCATGATAAGTCAATGGTAAATAATCTCATCAATTTCTTATTTGATTTTAGATTTATTTGAGATTTTAATCCATTTTGTGCTATTTTTAATTGTTCTTATTTGTTTTAATTGCTTTCTGATTTCAAAAATTGTGGAGAAAATTAGTCAAAGTTTGTTTGACCATGTTAGACCTATGAGAATTTAATTGGACTTGTTGAAGTTGATTTGAATTGAATTTGAGGTTTGACCTTATTTGTTTATTTTTTTATTTGCATTTTATTTTAATTCAAAAAATACCAAAAAAATATTGTTGACTTGTTGACTTGTTATCTTAATTTCTTTTATGTTTGGTGTTGATTGATGATGATTTGATTCAAATTTGATCAATTGGACTTGATACTTGTCTTCTTTTCCATTCCCTTTCTTCTTCATCCCATTCTTTTCATCATTGGCCAATGAGTTAATGTCTTATGGTTGGTCTTGACAAATGAGAGGTTTAACCTTCTTTGATCCAAACCAAACTCAACTTGATCCATGATCAAGTGAGTTAATATGTGTCCAAGATAGGTTGCTTCTTGGTCAAGCAAATAACCTAAAGTCCATACAAGGCCCTTCCCCTTTTGTTTTGGCATGGCAAGTTTATGGAGTTTGGCTTACTAGTCATGATCTCTAACTTGTGTTATTTCCCTATATTTTTATTGACCGACCTCAGATAGGTGTGACTACTACATTAGTCCACTTACGATTTCTTAACATAGCGCTACATTGTCTTATGACAAGCTAACATAACCTCCACTAATTACTAACTTTAATTTAAGCTTTTAATTTCTTGTAATTTACTTTTAATGCCATTTATTTGTTGCTCATTATTCATATCGATTTTCATCTTTGCTCACTTGAGCACATATTTTACATTTATGTCATTTTTATTTTGCTCATCTGAGCCTTTTATTGTAAATAAATATATTGTTATTTTATGTTGTTTGTGTTTGTTTTGATGTGAACCAAATGCAAAAGGAGAAAGGACTTAAAATTAGGATTTACCCATGCTTAAAGGAGTTCAAGAGCAACTAGGTCTCATGCCTTTAGAATGCAAAATTTGTTGAAGAGCAACTAGGCCTCATGCCTTTAGAATGCTAAATTTCAAAGTTGATCTTAAAGGACTTCTCATCCAAATTTATTCTTTGTCCATTCCCCTTATTGTGTTGTTAACTTTTTTATGTTTGCTTTTGTGTGATAGGGATCCTACCTTGAGTTTATGAGAAGAGGACCATTATCATGAGTAACCAAGTTAAGAGACAATCCAAATGGATATCCTAGGAGCTTGAGTTCAAATTGTTTGATTGCTTGATTATGTGCTAAGTCCAAAGGATATGAGCATCTTGAATCATCTCTATGATTTCAAGAAAAGGAACTCCAAGGGTTTATCTTTTCTCTCTTACCTTTGTATGCTTTAGGACTAGCCTTTCTGTTCTTCTCCCCACTCTAACCAAGCCAAAATATTTTTCTTCAAAGTTTGAATTTATTTCAAATTAGAAACCTAGGCCTTAAGCCTTTGACTTTTTCAAACCCTTTTCATTAATACTCATTGTGAATAAATCTTAATCCAACTTTGACTTCATTTTGTAAATAAATCTAACTTGTAAATATAACTCATTTCAAGTTGTTTTTGTGGTTACAATGGCCACTTTCCTAAAACCTTTTCAAAAACATTAGTCATAGGTTTGAGTTATCATAGTGGTTGATGTAAATCTCACCTCATCCTTAGTGGTTGGATTATAAGTCTTCCATGCTTATTATAGGGTTAACCCCTCACTAGCATGTTGAAGCCTTCCTCACATTGTGGATTGTTGGTTTAGGTTGAGTTTTCTCCCTTTAATAAAAAAAAGACCTTAAGGCTTTTGATCAAATCAATTCACCAATCTTTGAGACTTTTACCCCGAACTACGAGGTTTTGATCCTCCTTTGTGATGGTACGTAGGCAATGGGTTCATCCATTCAAACAACAAAAATTTGTAAATATAATCTATTCTCTTCTCATCCCTCCAATCGTTTTGCACAAAATCTTTTCACAAATACCAACCTACAACACATATTTGCAAAAAGGGTTCCCTTAGAGTACTGAGGATGTTTTGGGTGCGTAAAACCTTCCCATTTCATAACCAACCCCCTTACCTAGATCTCTGACATTTTTATTAGTTTTTGATTTGAAAAACTTCTTACCTTGGGTTTTGTTCTCTTTTTAGCCTTTCCTTTGGACAAATAAAAGTATGGTGGTGACTCGAATTGTATGTTTACTTTTGGTTTAGTCAATAAACCTAAAGGTAAGGAAAACCCCGCTACACACCATTTTCATTTTTTCATCTCTATCATACAAGTTCTTAAACTTGTCCCACACTCCTTTTGCCGTTTCTTCTTCAATTATCTTCCTAAACACGTTAGCGTCCACACACTGATGAATCAAGAACGTAACTTTTCCATCTTTCTTTCTTCGTTTCTTGTGCGCAGCTTAGTGAACATCTTCTAGATTCGCTTCCAATGTCGGTACTCCATCGTTCACGATTTCAGCCACATCTTGAAATCTGAAGATGACATTCATCTATGCAACTGATAACATTGAATCACACCGCGTATTTGACTCGGATTGCACATGTTTATTAGGTCTTTATTATCATTTTGCTTGTGTTATGCTTTCTTTTGTGTTGTTTTCAGGTATTTAGCTCTTTCAGGATCTTTGTAGAAGAAACGAAGCAAAAAGACCAAAAAATTATGGTTTTCGGCAAATATTGTACTCGTGGCGTTCTGCATAGCGGCCGCTATAGGAGAAGCCATGACACATCATCCCTCAACCAGGAGGAAACTGCCACGATCCCATGAACTTCCCCATCTACTCACATGGCGGACGCCATGGAGGAATGGCGGGCGCCACCTTTGAGTTCCACATTCCCACTAAAGATAAGTTGAAGGGCATCTTGGTCTTTGCATGCTGTTGAGTTCCTCTATAAATAGGTCGTTCTAGTTCACTTCCAAATCATCCAACTTAGTTTATAACACTAAGACTATAATATCATCTGTAAAAGCGGTAATCCGTCACATCGAGGGGTTATCGCACCTTAGTGTAATTGAGTTGGAGCACTTTGATTTTGCCGTCATCTTTCTTTTAAAAGTCAAAGGTTCATTTACTTCCTTGTACCAGATTTAAAGCCTCCGTTTGGAGCAGGTTCTAATTTAATCGCCTTTTTATTTTACTTGACATGCCTTACTTTATTTAAATCCTTGTCATGCCTTACTTTATTTAATTTCTTGCCCTGTTTTACTTTATTTAATTCCTTGTCATGCTTTACTTTATTTAATTTCCTGCCATTGTCTTTACTTTATTTAATTTTCTCGCCATTATCTTTATTGCTCGTTTTAATTGTTTTACACGCTTTACTTGTTCTTCACGCCTTACATTCTAAACTTCTTTTCATCATGTTCAATATCGTTGTATTTGTTTGTATTACCATGTCTGGCTAAATCTTTCAAAGGTTAGAATGTAAGGATCGTGGTTAAAGAGATGTTTCACATATTGCATCTGTAGAAATGCTTTAGGGGCTGTTTTGATTTTTTTAATTCGCGTTTTCTGAAATAAATTTGGTTAATTTTAACTACTCAAGGAGTGCGAAAGCACCCTGGCTTGGTTAACTAGGAATATTTACCACTTTAAGGAAAAATGATTTTTGAAACTATTTTCGGATGCGTTGATAGATTTAAAATCAGGAAACTCCTTGGGTAAACTTTCCGAATC
The DNA here is from genome assembly GCF_024323335.1 of Lathyrus oleraceus. NCBI lineage: Eukaryota > Viridiplantae > Streptophyta > Magnoliopsida > Fabales > Fabaceae > Lathyrus > Lathyrus oleraceus. The sequence goes on from NC_066585.1 coordinate 184,567,174, forward strand.
AAAATCACTTTTCAACTAAGCTTACGAGTCTTATTTCTTAAAAATAGGTTTACTACTTTAGCATTCTTCGCACCTTTTATACGTGACAATAAAAGGCCTTAATTTAAGGGTAAACTCGGTTCTGAATATGCGAAAGCGACAGTTCCTGTTAAATGGATTCTTTTCAAGAGTAGGAAATATTGCCCCATGAGTAGTTCTATTTAGACAATCGAAGCATCGTTTAACTGACGTGAAATACATTTAAGCCTATCTTTATCTGCACTGTATTTATCATTTTCTTTATTTACTGTTATTTTGCAACATCGATATCTCATTTGTACCGCCTTAGATAAACATCGTAACAATAGTAATCGATAGATTGACGATTTGATCTCTGTGGGATCGATAATCTTTTATATTACTCTGACGCAATTCGTGCACTTGCGAATATAGCGATCAAGTTTTTGGCGTCGTTGTCGGGGACCAACTTCGTCAAATTTCGTACCTTGTTGTTACACCATCTAGACTAAGGCATTATTAGCCGGTAAATGCGAAGAACCCGTAGTACCGGAAATTTAGTAGATCCTTTAGCGAAACCCGAACGTTACACTCGTACACGCCTCTAACTCATCTGATTTAAGAAAGCTATGGCCGAGAATTGCGACCGGAGACCTCTTAAGGAATTTGCCCAACCCTCTGACGAGGAACCTAGTTCTAGTATAGTAAACCCCCTCATTCCTGTCAATAATTTTGAACTAAAACCATCTTTACTGCAATTAATGCAACAAAACCAATTCGCGGGTCTCGCAACTGAGAACCCAAATCAACATTTAAAAGTCTTTATCCAACTGGATGACACCTTTAGATCCAACGGTGCTTCACCTGATGCGATTCTCAATAACTACCTGGGAAGACCTTAGGAGAGTATTCCTTGCTAGATATTTTCCCCTAGTAAGACTGTTGTTCTTCGAAACCAAATAACTAGATTTCCTCAAAACCAAGGAGAATTGATAACACTGAAATTTACCGTATTTTCGACTCCGATTTCACATGCATTCTAGTTGTTTTATTGTTATTTTGTCGTGTTATTGCTATGTTTTCCTTTGTTTTCAGGTTTTTACTTTAATCGGAGCCCCGATCGAGAAAAGGAGTGAAAAAGAGCTAAAAACCCTAAAATTCAGCATTTTGCACTTGTGGCCTACCCCATGGCTGGCGCCATAGACCCTACCATGACGTGTCCAAGCTCAACTTCCCTCAACTGCCATGTTCTCCACTACTTCCACTAAGGCGCCTCAAAATGGCCTTGTGGCGGGCGCCATGGCCTTGTGGCGGGCGCCACAAGAGGAAAATAGTTTCCCTCCCATTTTCAAGTTGAAGGGCATCCAAGTCATTTCCATCTTTTTACTTGCTTATAAATAGAAACTCGAAATCACTTTTATAATCATCCAAACTTAGAGCAGACGAAGATCCAAACTTAGAACAGAGGCAAACTCAGAGTAACTTTGTTTCACTTAGGCATATATTCAGTATTTTAAAGTGGTAATCGCTTCGCATTGGAGTGTTACCACAATTGTGTAATCGAGTCTTTGATAGAGTCTGTAATCGAGTTTGGAGCACTTTGGAAGGAAGTTAATCCTGCCGCCATTTTCATTTCCGCTTTGCAATTTATTCAACCCTCCGATTGGAGAAGGTTTTTATTACTTGTCTTTATCTTATTTATTTCCCGCACTCGCTTTAAATTGTTTATTTCTCGCACTCGCTTTACTTTCATTTATTTCCTCGCACCCGCTTTACTTTCATTTATTTCCTCGCACTCGCTTTAAATTATTTATTTCCTCGCACTCGCTTTAAATTATTTATTTCCTCGCACTCGCTTTAAATTATTTATTTCCTCGCACTCGCACTACTTTCATTTACTTTCCGCACTCGCACTACTTTTATTTAAATTAATGCACTTTTACTTTACCATGTCTAACTAAATTTATAAGGCTAGAATGTGAGGATCGTAATTGAACCAATAATCTGTACAATTGTTCGTAGAAACACTTAAGGGCTATTTTAACTTTCAACTAGAGTTTTCCCGCACTTCAATTCCGTTGGGGAAGATCGAAAGCCGTCCAACGTCTATTTAAACTTAATTGTTTTTAACTATTTCAAAAACAGCAAAAGCGCTTTGTTTAGTTCATTAGGAGTTTTTAACTTAAGAAGAAAAGAGATTTTAAAACTATTTTCGGACGCGTTTATAAGTTTAGAGTCTGGTTCGTGAGAACCTCTTTTGGTTAAGAAATCCAGGTTATAATACTTTTCAACTTAGTCAAGATACTATATTTCTTAAAAATAGGTTTACTACTCTAACGCAATGCGCATCTTTTTATAAGTGACAATAAGAGACTTTGATTAGGGAGTACAACTCGGTTCTGAATACGCGAAAGCGATAGTTCCCGTTAAATTAGTTCTTTTCAAAGTAGGAAACATTGCCCATAAGTAGTTCTATTAGCAAGTACTTGGATTATTAATTGATTACGTGAATTACATTCGATCCTGTCTTTATTAATTAAACTTTACTCAATACTTTACTTTTCATTGCACACTCTAAAAACACCTATTTTGATTGCCTTTGATAAACACCATAACAATAGATAACGATAGATTGACGCTTGGTCTCTGTGGATTCGATAATCTTTTATATCACTCTGATGCGTTCGTATACTTGTGAAACACCGCATCAAGTTTTTGGCGCCGTTGTCGGGGACCAATTTCATCAAATTTCATTTTCCTGTTGTTATATCGTTTAGACTTAAGCTATTTCCCGCCGGTCAATGCGAAGAACTCGCAGCACCAGAAGTTTAAGCTTAGTATACCCTCTGGCGGAACCTGAACGTTACGCTCGCGCACGTTTATTCTTTCATAGAATTAAGAGAGTTATGGCCGAAGATCAAAACCAAAGACCTCTTAAAGATTTTTCTCAACCATCTAATGAAGAACCTAGTTCTAGTATAGTAAACCCAATCATCCCAGCTAATAATTTCGAACTTAAACCATCCCTGTTGCAACTAGTGCAACAGAGACAATTCGCAGGTCTCGCTACTGAGAACCCCAACCAACATTTAAAAATATTCCTTCAATTAGAAGATACTTTTAAAACCAATGGAGCTTTTCCTGAGGCAATACGTTTAAGATTATTCCCTTTTTCCCTCAGAGATAAAGCCCTATCATGGTTAGATTTCCTTCCACCCAATAACATTACGAATTGGGATAATCTTAGAAGAGTATTCCTTGCTAGATACTTTCCCCCGAGTAAGACCGCCGTTCTTCGAAACCATATAACTAGATTTACCCAAAACCAAGGAGAATCGTTGTTCGAAGCTTGGGAGAGATATAAAGAGTTGTTACGAGCATGCCCATATCATGGTTTAGAAAATTGGTTAATCATTCAAACCTTCTATAATGGACTTCACTATAACACAAAGATGACCATCGACGCTGCCGCAGGCGGTGCTCTGATGAACAAACCTTACCCTGAAGCTAGTGCCCTCATCGAAGATATGGCTCAAAACCATCAATCATGGGGAGTTGAACGAGCGACAGTTGAGAAGAAGGAAGCCCAAGGAGGAGTGCATGAACTAAGCTCTATAGACATGATGCAAGCTAAAATGGACGCATTATCCCTCAAAGTTGAGCATATGTATATAAACCCGAATACTGTAGCCGCAGTTTCGTCGGATTGTGAGATATGTGGAACCAAAGGACACCAATCTGCAGAACGCAGTCTATTGAACGGAACCCACTTTGAGCAAGTGAACTACACCCAAGGGAACCCATACTCGAATACCTATAACCCTAGATGGAGGAATCACCCGAACTTCTCCTATAAAAACAATAACTCAATCCAAAATAATGCACCTCTGAGACCTAGTTATCAAGCCCCAAGATCAAATCAACCTATGCAACCTGTACCACTAAAGCCGAGCCTTGAGAAAATTATGGAAAATTTTATCACCGTTCAAACCCAACAAAACAAGGAGTTCATGAACCAAAACATTCATGTTAACAAATTGATTACTCAGTTAGGAACCAAGGTTGACCGAATAGTTACTCATACCAAGATGCTTGAAACCCAGATCTCTCAGGTAGCTTTAAACCAAGCCCCTCAGACCACACCTGGAGGACAATTCCCTGGACAACCTCAACAAAATCCGAGAGGGCAAGCTAATGCCATTACCCTACGAAGTGGGAACGCTTATGATGAGCCACCAAACCCAAGATTGAGTGAACCCGAAACTTCTAAGGAATGTACCAAACCCCTGGACAAAGTAAAGGAACCAAAGGAATCTGAAAACCAGGGAGGTCGAGAGAAAGGAGAAGAACCTAAAGATAAAATTTACGTACCACCCCCGCCATATAAACCACCTATACCATATCCGCAAAGACTCAAACAAACCCAGATCAATAAACAGTATCAAAAATTTATTAAAGTTATAGAAAAACTTCATGTAGAAATCCCTTTCACAGAAGCCATCACCCAAATACCTTCTTATGCAAAGTTTCTCAAAGACATCCTTACCAACAAACGTAGACTTGACGATCCGAAGCCTTTGGAATGTAATGCTATTTCCGAGGACAAATTAGCAAAAAAAGATAAAGATCCTGGAAATTTCTCCATTCCTTGCCTTTTGGGTAATCATGTCATCGAAAAAGCTTTTCTAGACTTAGGAGCTATTGTGAGCCTAATGCCTTTAGCAGTTTGTGAGAGGTTAAACTTAGGAGAATTACAACCCACTAAGATGTCACTTCAGTTAGCCGATAGGTCTATCAAATATCCGATAGGCATTTTAGAAGATGTTCCTGTTAGGATAGGTCAGTTATTTATCCCTACTTACTTTGTTGTCATGGACATCAAAGAGGACAATGATATACCAATCCTTCTAGGTAGACCATTCTTATCAACTGCAAGAGCCATAATAGATGTCAAGAAAGGAAAGTTGACATTTAAGGTAGGTGACGAGAAAATAGAATTTATACTTTCGAAATTTCTTATGGCACCTGTGATGGGAGACGCGTGTTATGCCTTAGATATCATTGATGAATGTGTTAGAGAATTAGAACAAAAAGAAATTATAAAAATAATTAAGTTACCATCAACTCTCATAAGGGAAGATGATGACTTTAAGAAACCCTACATCGATGATAACCTTTACGAATGTTTATCCCTTACTCTAGATCCTATTCCATGCCCTAAGAAACCAACCTTAGAACTTAAGGAACTTCCTAAGAACCTGAGATATGAGTTCCTCGATGAAAAGATGAACCATCCAGTTATAGTTAGTGCTACCTTGAGCCAAGAGGAAACGAACCAACTTTTAGACGTTTTACGAAGACATCCCTCAGCCTTAGGATATAATATCTCTGACCTGAAAGGTATAAGCCCATCCGTATACATGCATCGGATTTTGCTAGAAGAAGATTCAAAACCCTCCAGGGAACATCAGAGAAGGATAAACCCTATAATGAGTGATGTTGTTAAGAAGGAAGTTCTTAAGTTACTTGAGGCTGGTATAATCTACCAGATCTCAGATAGTAAGTGGGTGAGCCATGTGCATGTAGTACCTAAAAAGGGAGGCATCATAGTCGTGCAAAACGATAAAGGCGAACATGTAGCAAAACGTTTAGAAGGAGGATGACGGGTGTGTATAGACTATAGAAAATTAAATAAAGCAACCAGGAAGGATCATTTCCCTTTACCATTTATAAACCAGATGTTGGAGCGTCTAGCCAGACACTCTTACTTCTGCTATCTAGATGGATACTCTGGATTCTTCCAAATACCTATCCACCCCGAAGATCAAGAAAAAACTACCTTTACATGCCCTTATGGAACTTTTGCCTACAGACGAATGCCATTCGGCCTCTGTAATGCCCTAACTACTTTCCAACGCTGCATGATGTCAATCTTTGTAGATTACCTAGATGGTATCATGGAAGTGTTTATGGACGATTTCTCGGTTTGAGGATTTGACTTCCACAATTGTCTTGCTAACCTTGAGAAAATCCTGGAGAGATGCGTGAAGGTGAACCTCGTGCTAAACTGGGAAAAGTGTCATTTCATGGTGACCGAAGGAATAGTTTTAGGACATATAGTTTCCGAAAAAGGTATAGAGGTAGATAAAGCTAAAATAGAAGTTATAGAAAACCTAAAACCACCAAAAACCATCAGAGAAGTTCGAAGCTTTCTTGGACACGCTGGATTCTACCGGCGTTTTATTAAGGATTTCTCCAAAATTACCAAACCTTTAACTGGACTTTTAATGAAAGATGCTGAATTCATTTGTGGTGAAAAATGTAATGATGCATTTAATCTTTTAAAACAAGCATTAATCTCAACACCCATTATGAAACCGCCCGATTGGTCGGAACCTTTTGAGATAATGTGCGATGCTAATGATTACGCAGTTGGAGCCGTTCTAGGACAAAGGAAAGATAAAAAAATTACATGCCATTTATTATGCCAGTAGAACCCTAGATGCTGCCCAACTTAACTACGCAACAACTGAAAAAGAATTACTCGTTGTAGTTTTCGCTATAGACAAATTTAGATCTTATCTAGTAGGAGCAAAAATTATAGTTTACACCGATCATGCTGCCATTCGTTACCTCTTAAGTAAAAAAGATGCCAAGCCCAGGTTACTCCGATGGATTCTATTACTACAAGAGTTTGATTTAGACATAAGAGATAAAAAAGGCACTGAAAAAGTAGTAGTCGATCACCTTTCTAGGCTAGAACATCTAAAACCAGAACTAGTTCCCATAAATGATGATTTCGCCTACGATAGACTGATAGCTAGAGTAGAAACCATTGAAGATAATAACCTAGATCCTCATGAGCACTCCCAAAATTCCTTAGCAATAAGTAACGTACCCTGGTATGCAGACTTCGTTAATTACCTAGCTGCTGATATAGTACCCCCTGATCTTGACTACCACCGCAAGAAGAAATTCTTCCACGATGTGAGAAACTTCTATTGGGACGAACCGCTCCTTTTCAAAAGGGGTAAAGATGGCATTTTTCGCCGTTGCGTTCCAGAAGAAGAGGTAAATAGTACTATCGAGCATTGTCATTCTGCACCTTATGGTGGACATGCGAGTGTCTCTAAGACATACGCCAAGATTCCTCAAGATGGCCTATTCTGGCCTACCATGTGGCGTGATGTCTATGCTTGCATTGTCAAATGTGATAGATGCCAACGCACTGGAAACATTTCAAGACGTGATGAAATGCCTCTAAGAAACATTCAGGAAGTAGAACTCTTTGACGTATGGGGTATAGATTTCATGGGACCTTTCCCACCATCCTTAGGAAACAGGTATATCTTAGTAGCTGTAGACTATGTGTCTAAGTGGATTGAAGCTATAGCTGCACCCACAAACGACACTAGGGTAGTAATCAAACTATTTAAAAACTATATTTTCCCTAGATTTGGAACACCATGTTTAGTCATAAGCGATGGAGGATCACACTTTATATCGAGAATATTTGATAAACTTTTAAGAAAATATGGAGTTAAGCATAGAGTAGCAACACCATACCACCCACAGACTAGTGGTCAAGTAGAAGTATCTAATAGGGAGATAAAACAAATCCTGGAGAAAACTGTTTCTATTTCTAGGAGAGACTGGTCTCAGAAGCTTCAAGAAGCATTATGGGCCTATAGAACCGCTTTCAAAACCCCTATAGGAACTACTCCTTACCAACTAGTTTATGGAAAATCCTGTCACTTACCGTTCGAGTTAGAGCATAAAGCCTATTGGGCCATTAAAACTTTGAATTTAGACTACCTAGCCCCTGGAGAAAAGCGTACCCTAGACATTCATAAACTAGAAGAACTTAGGCAATCGGCCTACGAGAATGAAAAAATATATAAAGAGAGGACAAAAGCCTATCACGACAAAAGAATAGTAAAGAAAAACTTCAATGTAGGCGATTATGTTCTCCTTTTCAAAACTAGGTTACGACTCTTCCCTGGAAAGCTACGTTCAAGATGGACTGGTCCTTTCGAAGTATCCAAGATTCTGAGATCCGGAGCCGTAGAAATCAAGAACGAAACCTGTAGTCCATTCATTGTAAATGGACAAAGACTGAAGCTCTACGAAGGAGGAGACATTCCAGCATACTACTCAAGCCACACCCTGATTGATCCACCAATTCCTACTACTACAGGTGTATAAATTCTAATCGTCAAGCTAATGACGTTAAACGAGCGTTGCGTGGGAGGCAACCCATGGTTTTTCTTTTCATTTTACTTTTTCGTATTTATTTACTTTTATTTTATTTTATCATATTTTGCATTGAGACTAAAAATTTGAATGGTTTGCATTTTTCAAGATCACTTTCTTAACTTTTACAGGATGTAGGATTTCGATGACATGCACGTGGCCTATAGAGATAATGCTCAGAGAGAACGCTACATCGCTCTGTATCAGCGCCTTATGGCACCCACACGTTACCCTAATCAGCATTATATGAAGGCACTGGGTATCGAGCCGAGTATCTAATTCCTTAGCCACCAGCTTCATTGGGACGAATTTGCTGATGACTTGAGTAACACATACCGGAACCTGACGTTGGAGTTCCTGAGTTCATTCGACTATGACCCATACTCTGGACCAGATGGGTATGCTGCTTTCAAGCTCTTTGGAGTTGAGTACTCTTTCAGCCAGAAAGAGTTCGGCGACCTATTGGGTTTCCAGACCACTCTTGAGGCTATCCCGGAGACATCTATGGGATATTTCTTGGGTAAGGAGGTGGAGAAGTTTTGGAGTGATATATCAGGTGGCGGAAGCCAAGATCCATCTATGCAGCTATCTCATGTTATACATAACCCCGCCTCCAGATACTTTCAGATGATATTAGCACATTCCTTCCTGGGAAGACCGGATGCAGAGACACTACTGAGTGAAGAGGAGATCTTCCTATTATTTTGTGCATCCCAGTCTCGCCCAATAGCATGTGGGAACTTTTTTTTATATAGTCTCTGCGGTATCTCTAGATCTATCGAAGGAGTCATCCATGTGGGCGGAATCATCACACAGATTGCTGTCACTTTAGGTCTGTCTCGCAAGTTGTCACATCTTCGGATATACTATGGGTACACTACCATGGACATCGATTTCTGTTTGACCAGAGGATTGATGAGGAGAGCCTCTTTCCACCCATGTCAGTTCCGATTGCTAGTCGACAGCGAGGCTATCCATTATTTCACGCTGCCAGACCCTATGATGACCAGTGTGCATGATCCAGCGAATTGGAGTTATGCTCTAGAGGGCCAGGGAGAGACCGTCGAGGAACCGAGATCACCACCCGTTGTTGAATACACGCCTACACCACCATCTCCCAGAATCACTGTTTTCTCTAATAATCGTTCATTGTAGACACCCAACATACGCACCTAGATTGTTGAGTGTCATAGAGAGATCGCAGAGCTTAGACAGGAGGTGGCTGACCTCACTTTACAGATGGGAGTGTCTGATCTCACCCATGCTACTGAAGCCGATTGTCTATATCAGGAGATCGCAGAGCTCAGGTAGGAGATAGCCATGCTCCGTGGATCCACTCAGGAAGACGACATCCCTACTATATGATCTCACCATTTCATCTTATTTTATCTCCTTTTATATTTTTCGTATTTGCATAACTCATTTTATATTATCGCATTTGGAATATTATATAAATACCTTGATATTTCTACTTTTATCTATATATGTCTTATGTTTGATTTATTTGCATTTTTTATTTTAGTTGTTTATTTATTTATTTATTAGTCTAATATTTAATTTTTGTTTTTATTTTCATCTTTTATTTTTACTTCTATAAAAATTATGCAAGCCAATGATACTAGGAAATCACAAGACAAATGCTATTCGGACCCCTCAAAGCCAAAAGACAAGAGAAGCCCAAACCAAAGGACCAAAATCTAGCCCAACCAGATTTGGCCTTGTGGCGCCCGCCATAGGACCTGTGGCGCCCGCCACAGCGTCTGTAAAAGGTCGGGGCAGAACCCCTTCCTTCACCATTTTCACACCTTACAACCTTCCAAACCCATTTTTTCACCTTGGAAAAACATCCTTGAACCCACAAAAAGCTCATACCTTTCTAACCACCACACCGTACAAATCATTATTCCAATTTCCATTTTCGATTTCATCCATCGGATTTTGTAAAAATCCAACCTTTTCACAAACCACTTCATCTTCTTCATCACTTTTCAAGAGCATTCAAATGGAGTTTAACGGATTCATTCTTCGAGGCGGGAAACCGGGGGATAGACAAAGAAAAATTATTGAATGGTTGCAAAATCGGGAAATCCTCCCGACAAGGTATGTTGACGAAAACTGTCTCTACACTTTAGGTATCTATCATAGCATATTCCATTTATTAGATAATTTAGGTTTGCATAATTTCTTTTCCAACAAAGAACCTACCTATGAGCGGTTGACAATCGAATTTTTGAGTTCCTTAATTTATATTGTCAACCCTAACACTGCTAGCACAGTTGGTACTGTCAGATTTAGAATATTTGCTGTTGAATATGAGTTCAGTACTGACGAACTAGCCAGCTTGTTAGGAATCCCTCATGGGGACGGTGCTATTTGTGAGGCCCCTTTGGATTCCGAATGGTCTGTTGAGGTATTTTCCTTCTGGGAGCGTTTATCAAACACATCCATAAACTCTTTTGAAGGAGTTCTTGCCTCAACTATCCATAACTCGGCCATCAGAGTTTTTAGATATCTGTTGGCATGTACTATTTTTGGCCAGGAGAATCCAAATAAGGTTAATGCTAGAGAGCTTCTATTTTTGCAAGGAAGCCTCACAAATAGGAGAATTAATTCGGTCCCGTTCATGCTTGCCCATATGACTTTAACTTTGAATAAAGAGGGACCGATTTCTTTTGGTGGATTGATTACGTCTATTGCTCGGGCACTTAACCTGAACAATGAGATGGCTACCCTAGACCCCTTACCTCCTCGCACAATTAACCTAAAATTTCTAAGAGCATGAAATTATGCCGTTCAAGGAGAGAAGGAGGTTATACACTTATGGTTCATGGTGTAGCCATCCCATCTATTGTCCTACCTTGCACTAGATGTACAGATATACGAGATGAGAGGAATTGGACCTACGATTTAGATGCTCCACCTGTTTTGGGTCCTCTTCCTCCTAACATTCCTGATGAGGTGGGACATGACACTGATGATGAATATGATCGGAGAGAGAGATCTCCCATACCCAATGTGTCCCCCCATCATCCTTCACCACCACACACCGCACCATCTTCTTCTTCTGCAGGTACCACTCCTGGCTTCTATATTCATAGGAGATGTGGCGTGACCACATGGCTAGAGATCAAAGGAGAGATGACCTCCTCTCTACCATCCAACAACAACTGGTGGATAACATGAGCTTCATGCAAGAGTCGCAGCGGAGGACAGACAGGTCCTACGACACTGTTCTACAGTCCCTGCTTACGATTACAAATATGCAAGCCCGTCAGCAGCAATACCACCAGCAACACATGGCACTCATTGAAGCCACTTAGGGTTCCATTATAGGTAACCTTCGAGAGGTGAGGGTCGCTCAGGATGCCTTGCAGGCCAGGATGGTTCAGCGAGACCGTTGTCATACCCGATCCCGTCGTCCACCTCAGGATGGCGAAGGCACCAGTGGTCAGCAATAGGTTGCCAGGTAACTCTTCCCTTATCTTATTTCGAAACATTGGGGACAATGTTCGATTTAAGTGTGGGAGGAGCCTTTATCAATTTTCTTTTATTTTCAGTTTTCTTTGTTATTTTCAGATAGTTTGTTTATTTTTATTTCCTTTTAGTTGTTTATTTTGCTTTTTAGTTTAATGCATGAATCTGACGAGTCACAAAATATAGTAGATTTCTAGTACAATCCTATCTCCCCATACCTTTAGCCCCACCAAAAATTTTTTTAAAAAGAAAACAGTGTTATTCCGAAAGCTTTCAGGTTTTAAAGACATGTTTTGAGTAAGGATGTGGTGACTTGGGAGAACTTTGCGAAACATCAGTATTATTTTAGCACCATAGACTTCGTAAATATAGGAACCACTCCCGAAACCCCATATACCATGGCCTTAATCATCATTTCCGTATAAGTCCTCAGTAGTTTATCTCAGCAGTCAGCTCCGGCCTACGCATCCTCTACGTAGGGGACCGATGCAAATAAGTGAATGATCCAGCAAAACAAAAAAAAAGCAAAAAGGCAACTCCGATATAGGTGACCCTCACAAAGTCATTTAAACCAAAGGATTGTAAAAAATTGCTAGTAAAAGAAAAAGAAAATAGAAAAAGAAAAAGAAAGAAACTCACTAGCTATTAATTGGTTCAGAGGTATCTGGCACTGAACTCGGTAGGGCGGATTACGATATGATCCCCCACAACTACAGTTGGGTCCAATAAAAGAGTTTACACATATTTATGTGCCAGAAACCCCATTCTCATATCAGAATCACTAACAGGCCACTCTACTATGAAGCATGTACGAATAACGGGCTTAATGTGATTGCGCCTGAATGAAAAGGACACAAAAAGAGATGAAGAGGCAGGCCTAGGTATTGTGGGATAATATGGGTTGGTTAATATAGGAATGAAGTTTATGTCCGTATTTGCGGATTAGTGTCATCATGATACCCTTAGTTCACTCAGTTAGTACCTATCACTGCATCCCGACTTGAACTTAGAATTTTTACCTGAAGTACTCGTTTACACCAGTTTTTCTTTCATAAGCTTTATAATGTTTTGCTTGAGGACAAGCAAAGGTTTAAGTGTGGGAGAGTTTGATAACACTGAAATTTACCGTATTTTCGACTCCGTTTACATTAGGTTTTTACTTTAATCGGAGCCCCGATCGAGAAAAGGAGTGAAAAAGAGCTAAAAACCCTAAAATTCAGCATTTTGCATTTGTGGCCTACCCCATGGCTGGCGCCATAGACCCTGCCATGACGTGTCCAAGCTCAACTTCCCTCAACTGCCACGTTCTCCACTACTTCCACTAAGGCGCCTCAAAATGGCCTTGTGGCGGGCGCCATGGCCTTGTGGCAGGCCCCACAAGAGGAAAATAGTTTCCCTCCCATTTTCAAGTTGAAGGGCATCCAAGTCATTTCCATCTTTTTACTTGCTTATAAATAGAAACTCGAAATCACTTTTACAATCATCCAAACTTAGAGGAGACGAAGATCCAAACTTAGAACAGAGGCAAACTCAGAGCAACTTTGTTTCACTTAGGCATATATTCAGTATTTTAAAGTGGTATTCGCTTCGCATTGGAGTGTTACCACAATTGTGTAATCGAGTCTGTGATAGAGTCTGTAATCGAGTTTGGAGCACTTTGGAAGGAAGTTAATCCTGCCGCCATTTTCATTTCCGCTTTGCAATTTATTCAACCCTCCGATTGGAGCAGGTTTTTATTACTTATATTTATCTTATTTATTTCCCGCACTCGCTTTAAATTGTTTATTTATCGCACTCGCTTTACTTTCATTTATTTCCTCGCACCCGCTTTACTTTCATTTATTTCCTCGCACTCGCTTTAAATTATTTATTTCCTCGCACTCGCTTTAAATTATTTATTTCCTCGCACTCGCTTTAAATTATTTATTTCCTCGCACTCGCTTTAAATTATTTATTTCCTCGCACTCGCACTACTTTCATTTACTTTCCGCACTCGCACTACTTTTATTTAAATTAATGCACTTTTACTTTATCATGTCTAACTAAATTTATAAGCCTAGAATGTGAGGATCGTAATTGAACCAATAATCTGTACAATTGTTCGTAGAAACACTTCAGGGCTATTTTAACTTTCAACTTAAGTTTTCCCGCACTTCAATTCCATTGGGTAAGATCGAAAGCCGTCCAACGTCTATTTAAACTTAATTGTTTTTAACTATTTCAAAAACAGCGAAAGCGCTTTGTTTAGTTCATTAGGATTTTTTAACTTAAGAAGAAAAGAGATTTTAAAACTATTTTCGGACGCGTTTATAAGTTTAGAGTCTGGTTCGTGAGAACCTCTTTTGGTTAAGAAATTCAGGTTATAATACTTTTCAACTTAGTCAAGATACTATATTTCTTAAAAATAGGTTTACTACTCTAACGCAATGCGCGCCTTTTTATAAGTGACAATAAGAGGGTTTGATTAGGGAGTACAACTCGGTTCTGAATACGCGAAAGCGACAGTTCCCGTTAAATTAGTTCTTTTTAAAGTAGGAAACATTGCCCATAAGTAGTTCTATTAGCAAGTACTTGGATTATTAATTGATTACGTGAATTACATTCGATCCTATCTTTATTAATTAAACTTTACTCAATACTTTACTTTTCATTGCACACTCTAAAAACACCTATTTTGATTGCCTTTGATAAACACCATAACAATAGATAACGATAGATTGACGCTTGGTCTCTGTGGATTCGACAATCTTTTATATTACTCTGACTCGTTCGTATACTTGTGAAACACCGCATCAAGTTTTATCGGGCCAGACTCGGCAAAATAAAGAATTCCTAAATCAGAACATTCACGTAAACGAACTGATAACGCAATTAGAGACTAAGGTTGATCTGATAATTACTCACAATAAGATGCTTGAAACCCAGATCTCACAGGTAGCACAAAACCAAGCCCCACAAGCTACACCTGGAGGATAATTCCCTGGACAACCTCAACTCAACCCTCGAGGGAATGCTAACACTATCATATTACGAAGTGGGACCGCTTACGAAGGGCCTTATAACCCAGCAATGAGCGAGTCCAAAGCTTCTAAAGAAAATATACCTACCAACCAAGGAGGGGAACTAGTGGAACCCGAAAAACAAACCGACCAAGAAGGAGAAGCCAAGGATAAAACTTACAAACCACCACCCCCGTACAAACCACCAATCCCATATCCGCAAAGACTTAAACAAACCAAAATCGATAACCAATACCAAAAGTTTATAAAAGTAACAGAGAAGTTTCATGTAGAGATTCCTTTCACCGAAGCCATCACCCAAATTCCATCTTACGCCAAATTTCTCAAAGATGTCTTTAAAGATATAAGACATTTCTATTGGGATGAACCACTCCTTTTTAAAAGAGGAACATATAAAATCTTTCGACGTTGCATCCCGGAAGAAGAAGTTAGGAATATCATAGAGCATTGTCACTCTTCACCCTATGGTGGAAATTCAAGCACATCCAAGACATACGCTAAGATCCTTCAAGATGGTCTTTATTGGCCAACACTATAGTGAGATGTCCATACTTATATTGTCCAATGTGATTGGTGCCAGCGCGCTGGAAACATCTTAAGTCGCGACGAAATGCCTTTGAAGAACATCCAAGAAGTGGAATTATTTGATGTTTGGGGTATTGATTTCATGGGATCTTTTCCATCTTCGATGGGAAACAAGTATATTATGGTAGTCGTCGACTATGTGTCCAAATGAATAGAAGTTATAGCCTCACCCGCTAACGACACAGGAGTAGTCATCAAGTTGTTTAAAAACAATATTTTCCCCAGATTTGGAGTACCACGACTTGTCATCAGTGATGGTGGATCACATTTTATATCCAGGATATTCGATAAAATCTTAAGAAAGTATGAAGTAAAACATAGAGTAGCAACACCATATCATCCCCAGACTAATGGTTAACTGGAAGTATCAAATAGAGAGATTAAGCAAATCTTGGAAAAAACTATTTCAATATCCAGAAAAGATTGGACTGAAAAGCTAACAGAAGCATTGTGGGCCTACAGAACTGCTTACGAAACCCCTATTGGAACTACACCATACCAGTTAGTCTGTGGAAAGTCATGCCACTTACCTTTTGAACTTAAGCATAAAGCATATTGGGCCATCAAGACCCTGAATTTGGATTACCTAGCATCTAGCGAGAAGCGAATCCTCGATACCCACAAATTGGAGGAACTCCGCCAGAACGCTTACGAGAATGCCATTATATACAAAGAAAGAACCAAAGAATGGCATGATAAAAGGATTGTGAAAAATGACTTTAATATAGGAAACTCTGTTCTCCTTTTCAATTCCAGATTACGACTTTTTCCAGGTAAGTTGCGTTTGAGATGGACAGGCCCCTTTAAGGTTTCCAAAATCCTCAAATCTGGAGCAGTTGAAATCCGAAACAATTCCTGTAATCCGTTTGTGGTAAATGGACAAAGACTGGAGCAATATCAAGGAGGTGACATCCCCACAGAATGCCCTGGCCATACTCTGATCAACCCTCCGGTTCCTACCTCTGATATATAAAGTTCAAATCGTCAAGCTAACAACGTTAAACAAGCATTGCATGGGAGGCAACGTTAAAAAGAGCAAAGTTACTCCTTATTACATTCCAAACAACTTTCATGTTTAGGTCAAGAGCTATTTATGCTTGGAAAGTCATTTTTTATTATGAAAGATTATAGGTCATTTTGTCTGAACCCTAGTTAGGAGATCAATTTCCAAGGACCATAACTTGCTCAATTTTTATGAGATGAAATCCATTCAAGTTTCATGATCAAATTAAAGACCTCCTCTACAACTTTGTTTATTTTAATAAGTTCAAACTCAACTTGAAAAGGCATGTGCCAAGAGGAAACATTATAGGTCATTTTGGGCCACTACCATTGAACAGGTGATTTTCCTCAACTTCTAAAATGTATAACTCCTTCATGACAAATCCAAATGATCTTAAATTTGTAACCAAATTAAAGAGGTTTGAAAGAGATACAACTTTTATGAAGGTACGTTTTTCATTTGAAGCCCATAACAAAAGTTATTCAAGGTGGAAGAAGTGAACATTTGACTTGGTACTTAGAAAATTTTCAAATATGTTTGATTTTCCAAACTTCCACCTCAAAATTCATCATGATCCAAGCTTAAACTTGAAAAGTGTTCAACATGAAAGTTATTCCCCTTGATCTCACCTTTCCAAAAAGTTCAAGATCATCTCATTTGGCCAAGAATTAGAGGACTTGCGCATGGGTTCTTTTCAAAGGTTCATTTGGATGAATTTCACATTCACATTTCAATCTCCTTTGCATGACCATATGACATGATTTAAGCATTGCACATGAGTGATTTTGGACCTGATAACATCATTTGATGGGCCTATCACATGCTCATGCAAGCATGCAATGGAATTTCTATTTTTAGCCAATTTTTTGAAAGTGTGTGAAAATCAAATGCATAGCCTATAAATAAGACCCTCTTGGCTCAGAATTAAAGACCTCTTGCCCAAGCTTTGAACCTGCAATCCAAACCCCCACCATTAAAGGATAATCTTGAAGGTTTTCATTTGAAAATTGAGCTTGAAACCTCTTTCTGTTTTGAGATTGAAACTCCAAGAGTCTAAGCCTTTCCTTGATCCAATTCAACTCCTACAAGCTTCTGAAGTCAAGCCAAGGCCAATTGGAAACAAGATCAAGCATGTTTGAAGCTCACTCAAAAATGATTTTCCAAAATTTTCATCTCTTTAATTCTCTCTCAATTCTTCACTATTCTTTATGATTTTTGATTGGCTGAAGTCCTACCAATGTAGGCAACAAGATTGAGTTGCTTTGAGGTTAAATCGAAGCAACTTTGTTCATGATCCTCATAATTTAAATCCCTGTATCTTTGTATATACTTGGAATTGGAGAAAATTGAGACCAGATCCGTGATCCTGGGCATTTTCCTTTGAAATAGTGTCCTTGTTTTTCATTTTCCATTGAGATGAAGTTGAACCAGTCTGGTGAAGGTCATCGGAGAAGATGACTGGGGCCCTAGCTCCGGTGGTGTGTTGTCACACTTCCTAGCCATCTGATCAAGTTTGAATGTTCTAATCTGGACCGTTGCATCTGATTACCACGCGTACATTGAGTTGACTAGAGTTCACCATGGAACACACGTGTGCGGCCATCAGATCTGCCACCTCAATTAATGAGGGAGATCTGATGGCTCTTGTGTTTTTCTATTTTTATTTTAATTTTTGATTTTATGTTTAATCCTTTTATTTTGTTTAATTCATAATAATTTCATTTTTAATCCAAAAAAATGGGACTTTCACCAAAAATCTTTAAATATTTTTCTCTTTCATGTTCTGAATTAAAATTATTTTTTGGATTAATTTTGATATTTTTTATGAATTAAATATTTTTATGCATATTTTTAATTGTTTAAAAATACTCCTGACTTTTCAAAAATCATGAATTTTTTTGTCTAAGGTCCTTTGACCTTGTTTGACCTAGGATAAATCTCTTGGCCATTTATTTGGTGTTTTGAAGAGATTTTAGGTTTTGACCAAATTAAATTGTATTTTAATTCATTTTTAAATTGATTTTTAATTGATTAAATGTGTAAAAATTATGTTGAGTCATTTTTATGGTCTTGTGATGTTCGACTATTTATTTGGGCCTTGGTCAATATTGATTTGACTTTTGTTGGATTAAAACCATTGGATTTAGGGGATTGATGAAATGTACATTTCATCTCCCAAAATGAATGAATGGTTTTTATTTGATAAAATCCTCCCCTGATCAATTTGTGTTTCTATCTTCCCCTCCCTCTTCATCTTCATCCCTATTATTTCCCATTCTCGTATTTGACCAATGATATCGCTAATGTCTTAAGGCTAATTGGTTCATCAATGACCTTGTGTCAGATGAATCAGTACAAGTATGACTGAGATAGGTCCATCCATCTTGATCTTTTCTTTTAGTGTGTCGTATGTTTTAGGAGTTTGGTTCTTCATACCAACTCTCTAACATGCATTAACACCAAAAAATTTATTGCCCGGCCTCAGATAGTTGTGACTTCTACATAAGTCCAATTACGACTGCTTAACATTAAGCTAAATTTGACCCTAAAGGCATATAATTTTAGTAAGTGAGATGTAAGTCTCCCATTCTTCATGGTATTATGTGGAAACTTGACACTTTTCCTTTCATGAGAGCTAGTGGCATACTTGTTGAGTTATCCAAGTTGGATCCCTTCTCATGGAAGATGTTTTGGTTTAAGGATCAATGCTTGTGAATGGATGGTTGAGTGATCTCCAAAGAATGACTTAATCAATTAAAAAAAACACCACTAACACTTGACTAACCTTTGACTAACATTTGACTAACTCTTGTTAATATTGCTTTACTTTCAAGTTATTTACTTTATGCAATTTAAATTTCAGTCATTTATCATTCATTACCATTTACATTCCATCTAACTTGTTTATGTTTATGTCATTTTCACTTTGCTCATTTGAGCCATATTTTGTAATTGTATATATTGTTTGTGCATTTTGGTTTTGTTTGTGGTCTTAGGACCTTAAAATACTTAATAACAACAAAAACCCTAAAAAAATGTTTGGTGGATTGTTGATCTTGATATGAACTCTTGGACTTAGGATTAGACAACATTCCCTGTGCAAAAAGGACTTGGCCAATGCCAACATTTTGAGACCAAATTATTATGAACTAAGCCTTCATCTAGTGCAAGTCTCGGGATTTGTTTGAATTCATGTTCTACTCTGTCTTGGTGCTAATTGTTATTTTGACCTTGTGTCTGATGCTTTGCTTTGAGTTGATCAAGGAATATTTTATCTGATACATTGGAAGACAAAGACTGCTAGCTATGGGAATTGCTTGTTTGGATGTGACTATCTTTATTTGACGCCTTGATCTTCATAATGTCTGGATATTGCTAATTACTCCTTGATTATTGCTTGATTCAAAGTCCAAAGGGAAAATGAGTTTTCTATATGACATTCTTGTATGTTGGATTGCATCCCATTGGTCAGATCTTTTCAACTCTTAACTTTTAATTTTTGTGCTTAGGATAGCATCTTCATCTTCTCTCACTTATTAAATTTCAAAATCTCTCCCCCTTTTCAAAACTTTCTTTGCTTGTGATTTCAAACTTAGACCTTATTTTTAATAGAAACTTTGGCCTTATGCCAACGGATTTTCAAACTCTTTCTTAAATCAAATTTGTAAATAAACTTAATCATATTGACCTAAAATTTCAAAATACAAAAAGAACTAATAACTTCATTCAAATTTTTGGCTGTTTATGCCCTTTTTCATTTAAACTTTTGATTAAAAGCAATTCACCAACTTTGAAATTGTTACCACGAACTACGAGGTTTTGATCTCTCATTTTTATGTTGGTACGTAGGCACAAGTCCGAAGGTCTTGTCAAACACAAAAATATAATCTGTTGATTCTAAGTGTTGGCAGCAATTTTGGTAAAACAAAGAGTGTTCACAAGATGTCATGTGTGATGTCTTAACATGAGATATCCCATGTACCTGCTGGAGTTAAAGAACATGTGCAAGCAGGATTGTTTCAGAATGCCACATACAAAGACAAGGCTTCTGATATTGGATGTACCTGATGGAGCTTAAATAGAAGACATGTTCATGCAGGATTATTTCAGATGACATACACAATGTCATGGCATCTGATATGGTTGTACCTGCTATAAAAGGAAATATGGATTATGCAGGATTTTTCCAGGATGTCAGACCCGATGTCATGATATCCTGTACACAGAACATTCAGTATGAATGTCTGGTGTTTTGTGATTGCACAATTAATGGCAATCATTGGTTGATTGAAGATATGGCTAGCTGGCGCATTCATTCAGGGATTTCAACCAGATTTGATTATTTTCCAAGGAGATCTACACAGCTGTTATAAAAAGATTTGATTGGAAAATAGATTTAGGGTTTTCAAGATGTCCAAATACTTCTATAAAAAGGGACTTAGAAAACCTGTTTGAAGACACAACCAAGACTGAGTGAAATTTATAGAGAGAGCTAGGGTTTGTGTCTGTAGGTCATTCAAGTCATCCATTGATGATTGAATTGGACTGATTTGTCTTCTTGATCAAAGCTTTGATGCAAGATCAAGAGTGTGTCTTCTTGATTGAAACTGTGAAGTAAAATAAAGAGTTTGTAATTGAAAAGTATTTTCTTTTCACAGGGATTGTTATTTAAAATCACGGGTGTGTGATTGTAAGGGAAGTGAGTGGGTTCTCATATCTAAGAGTGCTTAGGTAGAAGTTGCACGGGTAGAGATTAGGTGAGAAAGACTGTAACTTGTTGAAGTGTATGGATAGTCTTTGAACTAATTCTATTATAGTGAATTTCCTTCCTGGCTTGGTAGCCCCCAGACGTAGGTGAGTTGCACCGAACTGGGTTAACAATTGCCTGTGTAGATTGCTTTACAATTCTGTTTATTTATCCATTGTGTATTAACAGATATTAGTGTCGTGACATTGCCTTCGACATCTTATATCTGATACCAGAATTTCAATTGGTATCAGAGCAGGCATCCTGCTCTGGCTCTGGGTGAGATCTAGGGAGAATACTTTCTGGTACAATGGAAAGGGATGGAGGATCTGTTCATAAGCCACCAATTATGGATGGTTCTAACTATGACTATTGGAAACCAAGAATGGTAGCCTTTTTAAAATCCCTTGATAACAAGGCTTGGAAATCTATCTTGACAGGCTGGGTGCATCCTGTAGTTACTAAAGAAGGAGAAGTCTCTGCTGAGAAAAATCCTGAAGAACAATGGTCCAAGGAGGAGGATGACCTAGCCCTTGGAAATTCTAAAGCTTTGAATGCCATCTTCAATGGAGTGGACAAGAATATTTTCAGGCTGATAAATAACTGTGAAATAGCCAAAGAGGCTTGGGACATTCTCAAGACCACTCATGAGGGCACCTCTAGGGTAAAGATGTCTAGATTTCAGCTGCTCACCTCCAAGTTTGAAAACTTAAGAATGAAAGAAGATGAAAATATTCATGAATTTTACATGAGTGTTCTTGAAATTGACAATGCCTCTAGAGCTTTGGGCGAGAAGATGTCAGATGAAAAGCTGGTAAGAAAAATATTAAGATCACTCCCCAAGAGATTTGTTATGAAAGTCACAGCCATAGAAGAATCTCAAGACATCTCAAATATGAGAGTGGATGAGCTAATTGGGTCCCTCCAAACATTTGAGATGGGAATATGTGATGGAGCTGAAAAGAAGGCCAAGAGCATAGCATTTATGTCAAACACTGAAGAGGAAGATGAGGTAGGTGGTCACGACATTGATGGAGACCTGGAAAATGAGATAGCAATGCTGGGAAGACAGTTCAACAGACTAATCAAAAAGGTAGATGTCAGAGCTAAGGGCAATGTCAAAAACATCACATCTGACATCAATAAATCCAACAGCTTTGGTAAGACCACAAAGTCTGAAGAAAAGCCCAAAGATGTTCAGTGCTATGAGTGTAATGGATATGGTCATATCAAAACTGAATGTGGGACCTACCTTAAGAAACAAAAGAGGAGCCTTGTAGCCTCTTGATCTGATGGAAGTGAAACTAAAGAAGCTACAAATCATGTGAATGCTTTGACAAGAAGATGGGGGTCTGAGGAAGAGTCAATTGATGATGAAAGATCCTTTGAAGAGCTGGACACTACCTACAAAGAGTGGTGCCACAGAAGGGCAGGAGTGTGCAGACAAGTTGAAAGACAGAAGCAAATGATAGCTCAGCTGAAAAATGAGAAGAAAAAGCATATAGAAACCATCTAAAAATTGAAAACTGAGGCTGTTTTCTTGAATTCTAAACTAGATGAGATGACTAAGTAGGTAAAAATGCTTAAAAATGGATCTGCCACCCTAGATAAGATTCTCCAGACTGGGAAAATAACTAGAAACAAATCTGGCATTGAATTCAAGGTTGAATGCAGTTGCAAATCAAAATCCAAGCCTAAGAGCAGCCATGTTAAAAACAAACCTGAGATGTCACATCAGATGTCACAACAGCAGAAAGGGAACCATCAAAGATGGAAATGCCAATATTGTGGAAAATTTGGCCATCTGAAGCCCTTCTGTTATAAGCTTTATGGCTATCCTGGTCCTGTTCAGTCTCAACACCAATCTAGGTCCAAACATCACAAGACTGTCAGCAGAAACCAATGGGCCCTTAAGACAGAGGTCACAAGTCTGATAGCCCACACTTCCCTCAGAGTCTCAGCCAAAGAAGATTGGTATTTTGACAGTGGTTGCTCCAGACATATGACTGGGAACAAAAACCTGTTGACTGAACTCCATCCTCATTCCATGAGTTATGTTACCTTTAGTGATGGTGCAAAAGGTGAAATCAAGGGAATGGGTAGGCTGGATTGCCCTGGAGTTCCTGACCTTGATGATGTTCTACTTGTTAAGGGATTAACTGCTAATCTTATAAGTATCAGTCAACTATGTGATCAAGGTCTGAATGTAAACTTCACAAAAACTGAATGTCTGATTACAAACAAAGAAAATAAAGTAATCTTGAAGGGAGTTAGGTCTAAAGACAACTGCTACATGTGGAGCTCTCAAGAAACTGGATACTCTTCAATGTGTACCTTGGCCAAAGAAGAAGAAGTGAAGATATGGCATCAAAGATTGGGCCATTTGCACCTGAAAGGTATGAAGAGAATCATATCAGTAGAAGCAGTTAGAGGGATTCCCAACTTAAAGATTGATGAGGGAAAAATCTGTGGAGAATGTCAGATTGGAAAACAAACAAGGATGTCACACCAGAAGCTCAGACATGACACAACTACCAAAGTCCTAGAGATTCTTCATATGGACTTGATGGGACCCATGCAGGTAGAAAGCCTTGGTGGGAAGAAATATGCATATGTGGTGGTAGATGATTTCTCCAGATACACCTGGATCAATTTTATAAGAGAAAAATCTGATGTGTTTGAAGTCTTTAAGGAGCTGTGTCTGAAACTTCAAAGGGAAAAAGAAAGTCCTATTATCAAAATTAGAAGTGATTATGGAAAGGAGTTTGAAAACAGCAAATTTGCTGAATTCTGTTCTTCAGAAGGAATTCATCATGAGTTCTCATCTCCCATCACTCCCCAACAAAATGGTGTGGTGGAAAGAAAAAATAGGACTCTGCAAGAATCAACCAGAGCTATGATTCATGCTAAGAAGTTACCCTATCATTTTTGGGTCGAAGCCATGAACACAGCCTGCTATGTCCACAACAGAGTGACATTAAAGAAAGGGACTCCCACAACTCTCTATGATGTCTGGAAAGGAAGAAAACCTACAATCAAATACTTCCATGTATTTGGTAGCAAATGCTATATCCTAGCTCATCGTGAGCAAAGAAGGAAGATGGATCCCAAAAGTGATGAAGGAATATTTTTGGGCTATTCAACAAACAGCAGAGCCTACAGGGTCTTCAATTCCAGAACTAATGTGTTGATGGAATCCATTAATGTAGTGGTTGATGATCAACAGACTGATGTCACAGACGATGTCGAGACATCTCTGAATGATTCTCCAGCTGACCCCTCAGACAAGAATAAGGAAGAAGAACCACCTCAAGCTGAACCTAAAGATGACAAAATCAACAAGGGACCCTCTATCAGAATTCAGAAGGATCATCCCAAAGACCTTATCATAGGAGACCCAGATAAAGGAGTCACTACTAGATCAAGATAAGTAATCTCACATGGCTGCTTTGTGTCAAAGATTGAACCTAGAAATATCAAGGAAACCTTGACAGATGAGTTCTGGATCAATGCCATGCAAGAAGAGTTAGGTCAATTCAAAAGGAATGAAGTATGGGAATTGGTTCCTAGACCTGAAGGAGTAAATGTCATAGGTACAAAGTGGGTATACAAGAATAAATCTGATGAACAAGGGGTTATTACAAAAAATAAAGCTAGATTGGTAGCTCAAGGATATACTCAAGTTGAAGGAGTTGACTTTGATGAAACTTTTGCTCCTGTAGCTCGCCTTGAGTCCATTAGATTATTGCTTGGAGTGGCATGTATTCTGAAATTCAAACTGTTCCAGATGGATGTAAAAAGTGCCTTTCTAAATGGCTACCTAAATGAAGAAGTATATGTTGAACAACCTAAAGGATTCACAGATCCAAACCTCCCAAAACATGTGTACAGATTGAAGAAAGCCCTCTATGGGTTAAAACAAGCTCCCAGGGCTTGGTATGAGAGGCTCACAGTGTTCCTCACTGACAATGGATACAGGAAATGAGGTCTTGACAAAACTCTATTTGTGAAGAATGAAGGAGGGAAGCTCATGGTGGCACAAATATATGTAGATGACATAGTATTTGGTGGAATGTCAGAGCAGATGGTTGAACACTTTGTTAGACAAATGCAATCTGAGTTTGAGATGAGCCTTGTTGGAGAACTGACTTACTTTCTTGGGCTACAAGTCAAACAGATGGAAGACTCTATCTTTTTATCTCAAAGCAAGTATGCCAAGAACATTGTGAAGAAGTTTGGCATGGAGAATGCAAGCCATAAAAGAACTCCTTCTCCTACACATGTAAAAATCTCCAAAGATGAAAATGGTGTCAGTGTAGATCAAAGTCTATACAGAAGCATGATAGGCAGTTTGCTATATCTCACAGCAAGCAAACCTGACATTGCATTTGCTGTTGGTGTATGTGCTAGATATCAAGCTGAACCAAAAGTCAGTCACATAAATCAAGTAAAGAGAATACTGAAATATGTCAATGGCACCAGTGACTATGGGATGTTATATACTCATGGATCTGGATCTATGTTGACTGGATACTGTGATGCAGACTGGGATGGAAGTGCTGATGATAGGAAGAGCACATCAGGAGGATGTTTCTTCTTAGGGAACAATCTGATTTCATGGTTCAGCAAGAAACAGAACTGTGTATCCCTATCCACTGCTGAAGCTGAGTACATAGCAGCGGGAAGTAGCTGTTCTCAACTGGTCTGGATGAAACAAATATTATCTGAATACAATGTCACACAAGAAGTCATGACATTATACTGTGATAACCTGAGTGCTATAAATATCTCCAAGAATCCTATTCAGCACAGCAGGACAAAGCACATTGATATCAGGCATCACTTCATCAGAGAACTTGTGGAAGAAAAGATCATAGCACTGGAGCATGTTCCTACAGAGAGGCAATTAGCTGACATATTCACAAAAGCCTTGGATGTCAATCAATTTGAATGTTTAAGAGGAAAATTGGGGATCTGTGTGTATGAGAATCTATAGCAATCAATGGAGTCTGGGGATAGTTCTCACAAAAAGAGTATGGAGTTGTGTGAAGAATGTTGTAGCGAAATATGTGATGGGTGTAAAGATTCGATGAGATTTATTTACCTTTGGTCAATTTTGACTAAAAAGGGGGAGAAGTATGTGGAGCTGGTGGAGCTGGGTGGAGCTGGGTACTGGCAAAGTTGGATGTGGCTGAATAGAAGTACAGCTATTATTGAAAGAAGTGCACAGGTGCTACTACAGGATGTCTGATATGGTGCACAGGTGTTGATGTTGAAGCAGATGTCAGTATGACATTCTGGCTGGTACAGGGCCAGAGTTACAGTAGCTGTTATTTGATGAATGCACAGATTTAGGGGGAGAAGAAGTACCCTTGTGCATTGTGCATTTGTGTGTCTTACTAGTTGCATCCATAACTAGTAATTCTGTTGTTGTTGCACATATTTAGGGGGAGGAGAAGTACCCTTGTGCATATGTGTATTACTAGTAGCCATAGCTAGTAATTGTTTTTGCTTCTGCTGCAGATTAAACTACTGTTAAGTTGTTTAACTGCTGATAGTTTGTCTTGTGAACAAAAAGGACAGATATATGTTTTAGCCAAAATTTGCCAAAGGGGGAGTTTGTTGATTCTAAGTGTTGGCAGCAATTTTAGTAAAACAAAGAGTGTTCACAAGATGTCATGTGTGATGTCTTAACATGAGATATCCTATGTACCTGTTGGAGTTAAAGAACATGTGCAAGCAGGATTGTTTCAGAATGCCACATACAAAGACAAGGCTTCTGATATTGGATGTACCTGATGGAGCTTAAATGGAATACATGTTCATGCAGGATTGTTTCAGATGACATACACAATGTCATGGCATCTGATATGGCTGTACCTACTATAAAAGGAAATATGGATTATGCAGGATTTTTCCAGGATGTCAGACCCGATGTCATGATATCCTATACACAGAACATTCAGTATGAATGTCTGGTGTTTTGTGATTGCACAATTAATGGCAATCAT
This sequence comes from Lathyrus oleraceus, assembly GCF_024323335.1. Lineage (NCBI taxonomy): Eukaryota > Viridiplantae > Streptophyta > Magnoliopsida > Fabales > Fabaceae > Lathyrus > Lathyrus oleraceus. The sequence goes on from NC_066585.1 coordinate 184,594,264, forward strand.
TGGTTGATTGAAGATATGGCTAGCTGGCGCATTCATTCAGGGATTTCAACCAGATTTGATTATTTTCCAAGGAGATCTACACAGTTGTTATAAAAAGATTTGATTGGAAAATAGATTTAGGGTTTTCAAGATGTCCAAATACTTCTATAAAAAGGGACTTAGAAAACCTGTTTGAAGACACAACCAAGACTGAGCGAAATTTATAGAGAGAGCTAGGGTTTGTGTTTGTAGGTCATTCAAGTCATCCATTGATGATTGAATTGGACTGATTTGTCTTCTTGATCAAAGCTTTGAAGAAAGATCAAAAGTGTGTCTTCCTGATTGAAACTGTGAAGTAAAATCAAGAGTTTGTAATTGAAAAGTATTTTCTTTTCACATGGATTGTTATTTAAAATCACGGGTGTGTGATTGTAAGGGAAGTGAGTGGGTTCTCATATCTAAGAGTGCTTAGGTAGAAGTTCACGGGTAGAGATTAGGTGAGAAAGACTGTAACTTGTTGAAGTGTACGGATAGTCTTTGAACTAATTCTATTATAGTGAATTTCCTTCCTGGCTTGGTAGCCCCCAGACGTAGGTGAGTTGCACCAAACTGGGTTAACAATTGCCTGTGTAGATTGCTTTACAATTCTGTTTATTTATCCATTGTGTATTAACAGATATTAGTGTCGTGACATTGCCTTCGACATCTTATATCTGATACCAGAATTTCATAATCAATGAATTATTTTCTCATCCCCACACTCTATTTTTCTCAAACATCTTTTATACAAAAACACATACACACATAAAAAAAAGGCTCCCTAGGAGTACCTAGGACACTTTGGGTGCTAACATCTTTTATTAGTTTTGATTTGAAAACTTCTTATCTTTGGGTTTTGTTGGTATTTTTCCCTTTTCCTTTGGAAACAATAAAAGCGCGGTGACGACTCTGGTTTTATTGACGTTAAGCTTATCCATAGCTTGATGGTCATGAATTTACCGCTACAAACATAAAAAAAATTATTTTTTATTTTTTTAATAAAATCTTCTATAAATAAATTTCTTTAACTTACACAAATTAGGATTACCCATATTTATACACAAACATCTTACTTTGCAACAATTGCCCATATAGAATAGAAAAGACGAGGAAGAAGGAATATAAGCGGATAAGATAACTTTATTACAAAAAAAGGGTGAACTAATTCTAATGAAAGAAGATAATATATATAAGAATAAATATAATTTTTTATCCAAATAACCATAATTTTCAAAAAAAATCCCAAAATAACCCATTTTTCAGATTAATTCCCAAACTACCCCACTTTTAAGAGGATGCGCTAGATGAATCGGTGCTTGCTCTTAAACTTAGAGAGGAGGTGCCAATTGGATTGGATAGTGCACATAATTCTGTCAATCCAATTGGCGCCTGTGTGTTAATTGTTAAAGGAGGTGTCAATTGGTCTGACACCTGTGTGTGTTTCGTAATTTTTTTTGAAATGATTGTTGGGGTGTTTGGTAACCATATGGTTGTTGAAGGTTTTAGTTTGAGATGTTTGGGCTTCTTAGCTATAGTAGGAGGAGGGACGGTTGGTGTTAAATGATCGCTGGGTGTTTTGGTTAAGGCGACTATGATAGGGTGATATGTTAGGTGCATAAAGATGTTGGGTGTCTTGATGATGATCTACTTGTTGGTGGTGGTACGGGGTATGCTCTTGGTATTGTGGTTGTATGTTTGGCATGTTATGGTTGTAGGTTTGTGTGTTTGTGGATCGGAAATTTTGATGGATAAGGGGTTGTGAGTAATCGGTCTGACAATGTTGTTGGGGGTTAGATATTGAACCTACTGGTGTAGAAGTTGTCTGGCATGGATCATATAGGTACATATCCTCGACGATAAAATCAAATTCAATCGATCAGTACCAAGTCATATAATTACGACTTGGTTTTTCTTCGGTTGGCATCGCAACGTCAGTTAAGACATGTCTTGTCGGTGCTTATTTTCGACACTCAGATCTGGCGAAGCTTTGCCATGGGTTAAAGTTCCATTGGTCGTCAACTTTGCGTAGATGCCATTCTCCGAGGTTTGTCAGGGGATCTGAGATATGTTGAATCATACTGAATTGCAATTTAATACGATCACTATTGTGCATCTCGACAGTGGTGAATCTTATGATCGGTGTGCATGCAGTCTAAACGGTTGCGTCTTGTTCATTGATTTCATGGTCATGATCCAATTTTAGATATGGACGCCAAATAAACTGAAATGTGAACATATATTAGATTATAAATTTGTTAGAAGAAATTAACAAATTATTACGAAATAATAGGTTAATGAAAATACATCTGTCGGCCGAAGGTGATCCAAGAGATTGCGATACTAGGTAATACAATGTCTAGGACATCTGTTATAACTCATACCACGTGTCGACCATCTGCACCATAAAAATAAAAAAATTATTTTGAGATAATAATCGGTAAAGTAAGTAAATATAGTCCATTTTTAAGAACTTACTTTTGTGTGTACGGAAAATGTGAATGGGTTATTGTTGACGGGTGCTAGGGACGGTAGTCTAGACCAACCCCATGCTTGGAGAAAAACAACACATCCAGAAAATGTAGATGTGTCTTTGTGTGCATTTGTACACAAAGAGCTATAAAGATAAGCCAAACAAGCGGACCCCCAATTGTAACTTCTTATTCTATCTACATGTCTTAGTAAAGGTAAATACATAACATGCATATTGGAATCACTACCTTCGGGAAATAAAAATAAACCAATTAAAAGCATAATATAACACCTAATTTTTATTATTCTAGCCTCTTCGGTAGAATTCTTATCTAACTGTAAGTTGTTATAATATGCCTTAAGGCATGAAAGAAGTATACCTTGAACTCTCGAGTTATCATCTAACAAGTCAACATTCAAGAGGTCCATGCAAATTGAATTCGCATAGTTAGTTTTACCATTTACCGCCTTACCTTCAATAGGCAGTCCCAATAACATGTAGACATTCTCTAACGTCACGGTACATTCACCGGTTGGAAACTAGAATGTATGTGTCTCGGGACATCATCTTTCCCATAATGCAAGAATAAATTTAGTATCAACCGACCAAGACATTATTTTGCTTACATGTATAAAACTGGCGAGTTTGACATAAGGTTGAATCATCGCGTCCATGTGAAAAAATTCATGGACACGAGTTCGAAACCTAGAAACATCCTAAAAAATAAACAACAAAATAAGTTACTTTATAAAAAATAAACAACAAAATAAGTTACTTTGGAAAAATAATACAGGAATTAAACGCTTACATAAGTTGTTATGTTTGCAATTGTGCCTCTATGTGATTCATCCATAGTGAGCAGAGACATATTGTCGTAGTAAATATATGAAAGAGTGGTTGTTGTAGATGAAAGAGTGGTTGTTGTAGATGAAAGAGTGGTTGTTGCAGAGGAAGAAGTGATTGTTGGTGATGAAGAAGTGAAACTTGCATGACTACTTATAATGAGAGACATGCAAAGACATGAAAACGTTTGGATGCATGAATAATTGGGCTTGCATGTAGGCGCCAATTGGTTTGGCCTACACATGCAATATTACAATGCAAGTGCCATATGGACTGGCGCCTCCTAGGCTTGCATGCATGCATGATCTTCACATAGGTTGCAGGCTACATGGCTATCTGCATGCATAATTTCGAGGTCTGCAAGGCGCCACATGGATTGGCGCCCATGTACAAATATCACATGCAGGCGCCAATAGGATTGGCACTAGGGTTTGCATGCATGTCATGTCACATGGCTATTTAAGTGTCTTACCATTTCATCCTACAATCAACACAAATTCATCTGCACCAAAAAATTTACTTTCCATCTACACCCAAATATTACAATGTCATCTGCATCCAAATATATTATCAATGCTCACTGCAACGGTGAGACGTATGAGTTTGATGTATACGGGTTTTGTTTTCGAAACACCGATACTATTCGACTTACGATCAAGAGAAATCAAATTTCTTGCATTTGAAAAAATAAGTTGATTCCTGCATAAGATCTGGTCTTGTGTCACAAATCACGTATCAAAATCCAATTTATTTCTAGAACAGTAAATGTAAATTTTACCCTCTAACGGTACGGGACGATGAAGATGTTGAATATATGTTTGTTAGTCATGAACATTCTGGTTGCAACTCTATTGAGTTATATATTACTCTTCAATCAAGTATATCGTCTCAGCAATCTCAGATAACTAATCAAGTTGAATATGACGAATTTGATTCAAAAAACTCAGATGAAGCCGACCTAGAAGTAGAAGCAGAAGTCAACGTCGTTGATGATGAAGAAGAAGAGTCTGAGACACAGGTCGATCATATGTTGAACAACAACATTGAAGATGACGATTATCCAGCGTCATTACCTCCAAGTCATGTATATAATCCGCCTCAACATATGACAAACATGGATCTGCATAACTATGAAACATCCAACGGTGTTTTTTATAACCTGTATCCACGATCAGAGGGTGAGTTAAAAGTGGGAGACAGGTTATGCATTACAGAAGAATGTGTGCGAGCTATCAAAAAATTTCACATGAATAACTCTGCTGATTTCACCGTAAAACATATGCACCAGGAACTGTTACAATTATGGAGACATTTCCAACATTTATGCCAGACAGAACTTGTGTTGCTGGAAATATAATCTTTCATTACCCTTTTGGGGCGTTTGAACCGTACATCAAAGATTTTGCATTCTACAAACATATTATTCAAATTGATGGAACATGGTTATACGACAAATACAAGGGTACTTTGCTTATGGTTGTTGCATAAGACGACAACAATAATGTCTTTCTCATTGCCTTTGCTCTGGTTGAAGGTGAAACCGCTGGTGGTTGAGGTTTCTTCCTTCGACATCTTAGAACACATGTCGCTCCACAAGTCAATCTCTATTTAATTTCAGATAGACATGCTGCCATTGAGAGTACTTACAATAACCATGATAACGAATGACATGATCCTCCTTCTACCCATGTCTATTACATTAGACATATCGCACAAAACTTCATGCATGCAATCAAAGACAATAATCTTCTCAAAAAAATGGTGAATGCAGGGTATGCTCTAATGTAGATGCAGGAAGATGGGTGGATAACATACCAGTAGAGCAGTGAACAAGTGCATTTGATAGAGGCTGTCGATGGGGCCACATGACAACAAACCTTGTGGAATGCATGAACGACGTATTCAAAGGCATAATCTACCAATAATCGCTTTGGTCTGAATAATCTATTTTAGGTTGGCATCTACCTTCGCAATCAGGGGTGAAAGATGACATGCTGCCATTGAGAGTACTTACAATAACCATGATAACGAATGACATGATCCTCCTTCTACCCATGTCTATTACATTAGACATATCGCACAAAACTTCATGCATGCAATCAAAGACAATAATCTTCTCAAAAAAATGGTGAATGCAGGGTATGCTCTAATGTAGATGCAGGAAGATGGGTGGATAACATACCAGTAGAGCAGTGAACAAGTGCATTTGATAGAGGCTGTCGATGGGGCCACATGACAACAAACCTTGTGGAATGCATGAACGACGTATTCAAAGGCATAATCTACCAATAATCGCTTTGGTCTGAATAATCTATTTTAGGTTGGCATCTACCTTCGCAATCAGGGGTGAAAGATGGAATGCAATGTTAATGTCGAGTCAAATATACAGTGAATGTTGTATGAAAGTGATCAAAGAGAAAAGTATCAAAGCTAGCACACACGCGGTTATAGTCTTTGACCGTCATATGCAAAATTTCAATGTATAGGAAATAATGGACCAGAATGAGGGGAGACCAAATTTATCATATGCTGTCAAACTAAACAAAAGTTGGTGTGACTGTGAAAAGTTTCAGGCTTTCCGTATTCCTTGCTCACATGTCATTGTGGCATGCACACATACTCGTCAGGATGCTTATAGCCATATATCTGATGTTTACAAGGCCATTACCATCATGAATGTGTATAACAAAAGCTTCCCAGTGCTACCAATGGAGGAATATTGACTTCCATATGAAGGTGACATAGTTTGGCACAACGATGAGATGCGAAAAAAGAAAAAAAGGACGACCAAACAACACACGTATTAGAATAGAAATGAATACAACTGATAAAATGATAAGATTATGTAGTATATGACGTCAACCCGAACATAATAAGAACACATATCTCAATCTAGGAGCAACATCTGCATCATAATTTAATACCTCCTTTCAATTTTTGTAACCTTGGATTTTTATATATCATTATCTTTTTGTTACAACAAGGTTAACAACAAACATCACTACAAATCACTACAACATAAGCAAATTTAAAACAAAACATTTCTAACTTATTACAACAATCAAACTGATGTCATCTCGTCCAAACATCATTTCCTTAGCATCCTTATTAGTTTTTACTCGCACCCAACCAAATATATTATCGAGTCTCTCAATACTTCTTATTTTTTTACTTTTTGGTATTTTTCCATCTAACCAACGAACAAACTCCCTCTTCAGTTAATCGAAACTACAGATGTTCCAGAAAAGCATCAACATCAGATGCTTGCCTCTTGAATAAATCATTTTTCCATAGCGGCGACGAACACCAAACATGTTTGCAATATGATGAAATGAGATGTGGAAAAATGAATCACACAACACCTCTATTTATAAAAAAAAATTGCACATTACACTGAGACACCAGACCAATTGGCGTCTCCTCTCAATTAGTGTACATGGACGCCAATTGGATTGGCAGCACCATGTGCTGTAGTCAATTCAATTGGCGCCCCCCTCTTAAATTTTAAGGGTAGACGCCAATTGGTCTGACGCCTATGCCTTAAGTATTTTATTTTTTAAAACTAGGGTAGATTAAATTTTTTTTTTTAATTATTTTGAGATATTTTTTAAAAATATGGGATATTTAAGTAAAAAATTCAAATAAATAACAATAGAGCCTAGATATGTATGAAAAGGGTCAAAAGCTAGTACTAGTGTAGGACGCGAGGGACTACGAATAATAGCAATTGATGAACATCACCGAGAAAATAAAACCTAGATATGTATGAAAAGGGTCAAAGCTAGTATTATTCAAGAGGATGATGCCACTGTTCTTGCCATTTACAAATGGAAGGGGAAGAGAATGTCCAGGTACATTCTAATTAAAAAATTTAAACAATTGGAATCGTGAAAATAAAAAGTGAATAAGAAGCAGTTACTGTTATTATACATGAAAGGTTTGTGTCTCAATGCCTGATTCTTTTCTTTCTCACTTTTTTTTATTCCTTATTACAATTTTCATTCTTACTATAACTTTCTCATTCCTTGCTTCACTTTAATATGGAATTATTCAATATCATTAACTAAAGCAAAACCAAAACCAAAATTCTTTCTAAACTTTGCAAAAGAATCTTAATCTATGTTCTATAAATGTTGTCCTAGGCGTCCAATTAAATAAATAATTACACAAGAGTTTCATCTATACGTTTATTCATCACAACACAAATATTAATATATATATATATATATATATATATATATATATATATATATATATATATATATATATATAAGTCTAACATTCATATTTTCTTTTTTCTTGCAAGCCTTTATTAATATTTTGAGAATCCAACTATATAGACCATGGAAGCGTTGGGTGTAATATGGGAAGTAGCTAAAAGTTTGTTCAGTTGCACAAATGCACAAGCTGCCTATGTTTATAAGCTGCAGGAGAATCTGGAATCATTGATGGAAAAATGGGAAGATCTTCAAAACAAGAAAAAGGATGTGCAAACAGAAATTGATAGAGCTGAGAGCACAGGACTCATGAAAAGAACAAACGAAGTGATTGGTTGGCTACATGAATTTCTAAAACTTGAAGAGGTATTTTTCATACTAGCTTTTCTTTATTTGACTTTAATCTACATCACATACATTGAATTTCAAGTTTGGAAATTGGAAAATATATGTCCGTGTCCAAAACCGACATTTATTATAGTTTAGTTAGGATGATATTTCTTGGAACATAATGACATTTTTCTAAATTTTCTTCCTGCCTCATATGCTCATGACTCTGTATTTCTAACAGAAAATGAAAGATACTCCCAGTTCTCAAGAAGTTCAAAGTAACCAATGTCTGAATGGTTATTGCCCAAAGAACATTGTGTCAAGCTACAAGTTAGGGAAAACAATTGTTAAGAGGCTCAATGAGGTAAATGGCCTTCTTGCTAGAGCTGGTAATATGCAGATTGCTCTCAAGCAACCACCTAAACCTATAGATGAGATGCCTTCTAGTGAGACTATAGGCTTAGACTTGATGGTCCACAAAGTATGGAATTCTCTTGAGGATGACACTGTTGGTGTAATCGGTTTATATGGAATGGGTGGGGCCGGAAAAACAACCCTTATGAAAAGAATTCACAATGAATTAGGAACGAGGGAGCATAGTTTTGATCTAGTGTTATGGATAGTGGTTTCTAGAGATTCTGATATCAATAAGTTAATGAATGACATCAGCAATAAATTAGGAATTGAGGAAGGTTTTTGGAATAGAAGTACTCAAGATCAAAGAGTATCAAAGATTTATGACCGGTTAAAAGGAAAAAAGTTTTTGCTGATGTTAGATGATTTGTGGGGAAAGCTAGAACTAGAAGCAATAGGAGTTCCTGATCCGGAAAAAAATAACAAATCAAAAGTAATGTTCACAACACGATCTGAAGATGTGTGTGGTAAAATGCAAGCTCAGAAGAAACTCAAAGTGGAATGTTTATCAGATGAAGAAGCATTTGATTTGTTTTGTAAGAAAGTAGGTGATGAGACTTTAAAATGTCACTCAGAGATCCCAAAGCTAGCGCGTGAAATGGCTAAAGAATGCAGAGGATTGCCGCTAGCATTAATCACTGTGGGAAGTGCCATGGCTGGAGTGGGCAGTTTTGAAGCTTGGATGGTTGCGAAAAATAACTTGAGGAGTTCTCATTGGACAGCCTCAGATTTTGAGGATAAAGTTTTTCATATCCTCAAGTTTAGCTACGACAAACTTCCTGATGAGGCGCATAAAAACTGCTTCTTGTACTGTGCACTATACCCAGAAGATTTTGAAATAGACACTGATGACCTTATTGATCGATGGATCGCTGAGGGATTTCTCTATGATGATATCAGTATATATGATATGTACAACCAAGGGAAGTCTGTTGTTGAGAAATTAATACTTTCATGCCTATTAGAAGAGAGTATCGAATCTTTTCATTTTGGTTGGAGGAATAATAGGATAATTAAGATGCATGATGTGATTAGAGATATGGCACTATGGTTAGCTCGAGATGAAGACAAAAACAAAGACAAAGTTTTAGTTCAGGGGGAAGTATTTTCCATGTCAAAAATGGATTCTAAAAGATTGAATGCTATAGAGAGGATTTCAATAATAATTACAGAGAGTTTAGATGAAAATTGGAATTTTCTGGCTTGTCCAAATCTCATCACTCTTTTCTTTAGCATTCGATACTTGTTTGTCCGTCATAATCCTTTTTTTTCAACAAATTTCCAATCATTGAAAAGGTTGAGAGTGTTGGATTTATCATATACTACATCTCTTGAGGTAATCTCCCCTAAAATAGGTGAGCTAATCAACTTGGAGTTCCTTAACATTTCTGGAACATCAGTATCTTCGTTTCCGATTGAATTGAAGAAGTTGAAAAATTTGAGGGTATTCCTTATGGAATATATGAATGGCTTTTCTATAAATATTTTTCCATTGGCAGTGATAGAAAGTCTTGAACAATTAAAGGTGTTTAGATATAGCAGAATATCTCCAGTTATTGAACAAGGAGGCATTTCATTACTAGAGAAACTGGAATCCTTACCAAATTTGGAGGAACTGGGCATTCAATTAACTAGCTTCACTAGTGTGCAAAGACTATTTCGCTCCACCAGATTACGAGGTTGCTCTCGACATCTTAAGCTTAATTGGATGGAGCAAGACACAGTTGAAATGTCATCATTATTAGCATCCATATCAGAAATGACTCATTTGGACTACATACATCTTTCAGGACAATACAGCCTTGTGGATGGTTCATCGATTACACAGAAGTGCCATCTTGGCAAGCTTCGAGAAGTGCACATAGCTGTTTGTTTTTCAATTACTCATTTGACCTGGTTGAGGTATGCTCCACTTCTCGAGTATCTTGGTGTTTATTATTGTTTGTCAGTTGAACATATCGTGAAGGAAGCCAATGACGAAGATGTTGGCTCAGAATCTAAGAATGATAATATGTTCATAAATCTTAAAGAACTTCTCCTTTCAAAAATTCCAAAGCTAGTGAGCATTCACAAAAGAGCATTGGCTTTTCCTTCCTTAAAACGTATTCGTGTAAAAGATTGCCCCAATCTGAGGAAGCTTCCTTTAAACTCCAGCTTTGCATCAAAGAACAACTTGGTTGCAATCGTAGGAGATACCGAGTGGTGGGACAAGTTAGAGTGGGATGACACAATCATTGAACACTTACTACGTCCTAAATTTCAAGACTAGGACACTGATGAATATTGGTAACCAATAGAAATAGGAATTAGTAGCTGTGATTGAATAATTAGCCTATGTTTGATATCCAAGTGAAACACCGTAAGTTTGAAAAGCTAATGTATGTATTTATCTTTTACCGTAAGTTTGAAAAGTTAATGTATGTATTTATTTTTCACCGTAAGTTTGAAAAAAGCTAATGTGTGTAGCTTTTGCTTTTCGTAGATTTAAAAGTTACTTTTCACATGAGAACTAAAGTTTCCAAACATAACCTTAATTTTTATGCTTCAAAGTAAACAACCAAACGCGGATGTAAATAGAGACAAGGGGACATATGATAAACAATAACCCCGTAATTTTTGAAGGACAATTCTATACATTTGATAAGTTTACACCAATCGTGCAAAGTTTCACAAACAAAGTAAAAATAAAACTAAAATTAGTAATGGAAATTAAATAAAACCAAGACAGATAAATTATACACTTTTAACACATCCATGAAAGAAGAAGTCGGGTCAATCGAGAAGAATAAGATCTGGGAGCTTGTCGGAAAGTCAATCAAGAAGCCAGTTGATGTGAAGTGGATTTACAAGCTGAAACGAAGGATGAATGGAAAAAATTTCAAGTATAAGGAAAGATTAATGGCGAGAGGTTTTCTACAAAAATCTGGTATTAATTTCGACTAAGTCTACACACCTGTTGCAAGGTTGGAGACAATCAGAATTGTTGTGTCGACAACAACATATAGAGGGTGGAAGATACATCAGTTGGATGTAAAATCAGCATTTTTGAATGGATCTATGGAGGAAAAAGTCTATGTCAGTCAACCACCAAAATTCAAAATCAAAGGGCATAAGCCGAAGGTGTATAGATTGAGGAAAGCTCTTTATGGCTTGAAGCAAGCTCCAAGAGCTTGAAATAAGAGAATAGATGGCTTCCTGATCGAAGTAGATTTCACGAAGTGTGTCTCTGTACATGGAATGTATGTTAACGATGCAGACAGGGTCAGTCGAATCATCATATGCTTGTATTAGATGATTTGTTGATTACAGGTGCAAATGAAGTTGGGATAAGTAAAGTCAAGACGAAGCTAATGCAAGAGTTTGAAATGTCCGACCTAGGGAATTTGTCATATTTCTTAGGGATGAAGTTCAAAGACACGGGCGAAGGAATGTTTCTGACTCGATTTTGACTCCTGGATATCCCTAGACCTATTTCAAAAGCATTTAATCAAAAGATTCATTATTTATTCATAAAAAATGACTTATGTCATGATTATGTTACAAATGCTAATTTCCAACAAATTCTATCTTCCATCAAGCTTCATTCCCATGGCTTGTTCTTCACTTTCCAATATTGCTTCAAGTTCATTCTTCCACTACAATGCTCATTTTTCTACAAAGAAAATTGGGATCAAGTTAGTCTTCATGAATCATAAGCGTAAGTCATCAAAAAGCAATAAAAAAAATCATGAAGAACTCAAGAAAACTTAGGAAATTCTGCAATCTTCCTTAAATTCAATACTTATTTTTTCAACACTTTCCAACATTGATTCATGCCCAAAAAATCAAAATTTGATTCATAAGTTTATACTATTCAAAAGTGCACTTTTTCAACACAAAATCATTTCTCAAAAGCACTTAAAGTCATGGGATAATTCAGCAAAAATTCATGACAAAAGTGGCAAAAAATCAAAGATAAAAACATTCAAAAATTCCAAGTTTCGTGCATAATCACCAATGACCTTCTATCTTATATTCCAACTTAATACTTTTGCAAAAACCAAACATCATTTGTCTCTAATTAGCTATGCGTTCACAACCATTCAATTACATAATTAACTCTTAACTACCATAACTACCAAACTAACACAAATTTCAAATTTTATTTTCAATTAAATTTTCATTCAATCATAACCATTCATAACAATCAATTCAAGAGTTGAAATTAGTGATCCACAACTAAGTCTTAGATTAATTTCCAACCATTGATAAACCTCTTACTTTGATCACTATCCAATGACGCTCATTCATTTACAAAATCTATATAAACATGCAATTTTTTAAAATTTCAGACTTAACTCATATTAACTCCTTTAACCATTTTACACCATTTTTTTCTCTTTTCTTCACTCCCTCACCATCACCAAAGCTCATATTCAATACCATTTAGAACTTCACATTGAAGTTCTAAATTTGGTGGAACTTAACCACAAACCAATTTCAGTCAATCATCAAGTTTCAGTAATTCATTATCATCAAAAGTCATCATCCGAAGTTCATCAAGATTCAAGTATATTCATCAATATTCTACATTCAAGATTCATCTTCTATATTCATTCATCATCAAAAATAATCATCAAACTTGAAAATTATTGGAAGCATAGCGAAAAAGATTTACCTTTGAAGTTTTCCGGATTTCTCTCCGGCACTCCGTTAGCAACCTTTAACCGGAGAAAACAATCCGCTCTGAAGGTAACTCTTCAACTCTTTTATTCCATACCAGTGCCATGAGTTGTTGAATGATTCTTGTTGATTAATTTAAGTCACTGTTATGAAATAACTTATTTAATAAGCACTTTTTTCTTTAAACAAAAGAAATCCAATTTCAAGTAGTTAGAAAATTGCAAAAATCAACATACCATAGTTTTGCATAGCGTTGAATTATGCATTGTATTAGTGTAGAGTTTAGACATAGAGTATGAAATAGTTTATTAGAATAATCACTTATTTAAGACAAAAATCCAACTTTGTCATAGATCACAAAAAACTTTCTCCTTGAATTTTCAAAACAATAATCAACACAACAAAAAGATCAAGAAAAAAACAGAAGTGAAAGGAGTTCATAATAGAATCGTAACAAACCAAACGAGAAATAAAACTTGATTGAAGCAATTCACAGAACACTTGATATGCAAATTACGAAACATCAAACTATAATAATTATGTCGATACAGAAACAATGCAAAACCAAAACTGAATTGGAACCTGAAAATCATGAACAAAGTCTAATCAAAAATCAAAACCTAAACGAAATTGATGAACTCTGAATCCAAACTTGATACCGAACCAAAACCGTTCATCCTACTTAATTTATTATTATGTGTGTGATGTTGCTGCATTGTGCAAGAGTAATTTATTCTACGCTATAATGTGAGTGCCGCAAATTAGAGACGGTTGCTTTGCCAAAAATATCGTTGGTACAAAATCCATTTCGAACTTTTGTAATATCTTTCCATTTCGATTAGAGGTTTCTTGTGCCCTGTTTCTGTCTTTCCTTTTTAGCAAAAGAACATGGAAATAACTCTTAGTTAACCGTTTATGGTTTGTATCATATTAATAATCAGTATTCAATTTCTTAGAGGGGGTGAACAATGACACTTTGGATTCTCCATATTAGGATGTTGTCACTTTTACTGCAAACATGGAATAGATGATAACTATGGATTCATTTTTATCAACAAAAAAAAATAGAGTTTATTTTGACTTAATTTTCATTAGAATTAATCTAGTTTTGTAATAAAAATAGGACATTAGTTCTCTTGAATAATTAGGATTAAGTTAAATTTTATTAGAAAATTAGAGTGAATATCATCTGATTTTTTTATGCCTCTTTGATAGCTTGACCTTATATCTTGCATAATCTCATTTGTCTTGATCTACTTAATTGTTTAAATTCCTTTTGGTCAATTAATTAGATTAATGAATTTAAGACTATTTAATTAATCTTTCAAAATAAATTGCATACTCCCTTAGGTTTTTATTCAATTAATTGATCACAAGTCCCTTGATCACTAGATTTGAATTAGATCTTAAGACTTGCACCCATACTTGATCCATTAAATCAATCCTAAATCCTTTCACATTCAAAACCCTAGAAAATAGAAAAATTAATGCACGGCCACATTATGCTCGAGCCCCATTTTGGTACCATTTCCTATTCTCTCATATTCATGTCTTTTCCTTTGCCCATTTAAAACTAAAGATCTTCTTTTGAAAATAAATTCAAAATACTTAACAATAAACGAGTTTAATTCGGTCCTCATAGGATGAAAAAGAGAGGTCATGATGCACTTGCCCTTTCAGCTCTCGAGTATTCTGATTGTCGGTCGTACTTAGCATGTGGTTAGATTCTTGTCTCCCTCTAAGTACCAACGATTAAACTCGCCTCACAAATTTCATAAACAAAAGCTTTTGGGAGGAAAGAGAGAGGTCAGGATGCAATTGTCCTTTCAGGTCCCGAGTACTTGGATTACCGGTCGTACTTAGCTTGTGGTATGATACTTGTCTTCAACTTAAAATCAATCACAACCAATCAAATTCAATTTTCTCCGCCTTAGGGAATTCAAAAGGTTTTTCATAAAGAACATGTCATTTTTGTTCTGCCTCAATACAAACAATGCTTAAACCTCCCACGTACGAGTATACAAGCAACGTTTAACTACTAGAACATGAGCATTAACATCATCGAATAAAAATGACCAACAAAGACTCATTTTCTACCCCATAAACTTTGAGGCTCTGATTTTTTTATTGCACTATAAGAATACTTAAGCACAGGATTTTGAAATCTTTGCGCGACATTAATTAAAAACTTATTTCCCCCTTAATTAAAATCAATCGTAAGTAACCTTTAGATAATAACACTCATTCATGCAAAAACAATCAAAACTGTTCCCGTTGTATACAACGGATGTGAGGAGTTCTAATATCTTTTCCTTGCATAATCGACTCCCGAACCCGAATTTGGTTGCAACGACCATCTTCTTTTCTTTTAAGTGTTTTATCGATATTTTCTATTTTCTTTGGAATAAATAAAGTTCGGTGGAGACTCTGTATTTTTCGCGGTGTGATAGAGGTTACATGAGTAGAAGCACTACTATCAACCACCCAATCCATCTCATCACATGATAGATTTACATTTTCTACATAACTATCATAAAAAACAAAGAAATCATCAACAATAGCAACATCTTCATTATTGTTACCTTCCTTTTTGTTGTTGTTGTTGTAGATCTTCTTCTTGTTTTCCCTTTTCAACTGTCGACAATACTTTTTTATGTATCCCTTTTTCCCACAATGATGACACTCAATATTAGAGAATTTATTACAGTCTTCTTGTGATTACTTGAACCTCTATTTTGATGTCTCCCCCTCGATTCTGTAACCAACACCTTGAAATATGAAGAAGAACCTTGTGACTTACCCCTCAACTCCTCATTCAACACACTACTTTTAGCCAAGTTCATCAAGATGATACCATTTAGAACAGAGTTAGATAAGGATATCCTAAAAGTCTCCCAAGAATTAGGCAAAGTACCAAGAAACCACAAATCTTGAATTTCATCATCAAAAGTAAGATTCATCACCGACAATTGATTTAGAATCCCTTGGAAAGTGTTCAAGTGATCGGTCATGGGGGAACCATCATTATACCTCAATGACATCAATTGCTTGAACAAGAAAAACTTATTGTTCCCCGTCTTTCTTGCATACAACTCCTCAGGGTTAGTTCAAAGAAAGCGAGCATGACTCACCGAGATCAAATGATTCAAAACATTATCATCCATCCATTGATGAATGTAACCACAAACTTGTCTATGAAACAAAGTCATTCTTCATCACTCTTTCCATCGGGTTTTTCACTTGAGAAAACCGGCAAGTGAAATCCTTTAACATCAATCAAATCTTCCATCTTCCCTTTCCAAACATTATAGTTGGATCAATTCAAACTCACCATCCTAGACGTTTTCATCTCCATCATTACATAAATCAAACCACGACTCTAGATACAACTTGTTAGGAGGAAATCACAAACGCAATGGAAAAATTCAACAACATAATCTCTCTCTAATACCAAATGCAATGACAATTAACAAAATACACCAAATAACACAACACAATTTTAGCATGGAAAAACCTCTGTTAATTAGGAGTAAAAAACCACGGGACATGTAGTCCACTTAATATCTCCACTATAATCAACAATGAGTGCACACAAGGTTCTCTCTAAAACTAGTTAGATAAATACATAAACATCATCAAGATCTACAATCAATCTTAGAATTCAACAAGAATCAAAAGAGACAAATAACCCAAAAACACCAAGAAATTTTCAACTCACAAATAGACTCGTCAGACAGACTTAAAATGCTCGGAATCTGATCTCCACTGTTAAGAATGTACTCCTATGAGTGACGAGCATTGTGCCAAAATTTCAGGACGATCCAACGGTTGAATTGCGCACAAACTCAGATCTCATAAAATTGGTATGTGCTGAATTGGGTTGCGAGATTTGGTGTAGCTGCTGGGATTTTCACTCTTCTCTATTCTTTTTTTCTTTTCACATGTTAACCTTATTCCTCTTTGTTGGATAATAACAAAGGCTTACACACACACGGGTTACTAATCCACATTCATTTGAGCCACTCTAAATATGAGGGATAACCCACAACACATGAAAGTGCATGACTTTGCCAAAACACACCTTTCAGACTGCCACAAGTGTTCCTAAACCTTAATCTTTCTTGCAGATAGTCAAAAACTCCAAGGCAATGATTGTCCAATGTAGTTAGATTTTAAAGCCAATTAGCATAAAGGTTACACAAAGGGATACAACAAAGGTGTGAAAGAATGTGAAAACCATCTTCATGGTAATTTAATCATGGGGAAAAGGGATACTCCTTTCACAGCAAGAGACTTAATAAGAAAGATGATGCTAATTTAGAAAGGTCTTGCACCGTGGGGACTCGTCCCACTTTGCAAGGGTCTATATGTGTTCCATTTTGGAGCTGCAGAAAACAAAAGAAAGGCTTTATCTATAGGTTTGTACACTTCACATTACGGTTTGCCTAGGTTATCAAAGTGGGAACCGGACTTCAATCTATACACCCAAATATAAACGCACGTTCAATCATGGGTGAAATTTTATAACCTTCCTCGATAATATTAAAGGTCTCGAACCCTATTTGAAATTGCTTAAGTAATCGGGTCACAATTGATAAATGATGAATTAACATAAAAATAGGCTTTCAGTCATTATGCGAGTTAGTGAATGTAGATCTTTCACATCTTATCTTCCATTATATAGTGGTGGAACGATATAGGTTTGCGTTCTACGTCGATGTTTCTTATAAGATGCTTCCAAATTTATGAACCTATTGTTTCACCATTGGCCACTCGATAAAGGTTTGTAACAAAATAAAGAAAAAAACAGGCATCACATGAGGAAGAAGTTGCTACTATTAAAGCGTGTAATAGAGGGTGATAAACTTTGTGGAACGATAGTTATCATTGCAGATAATATGGGATATAATAATGCAATTCATAGTCAAAATAAGTTTGTGCCAACTATAATTGTGGTGAAAAAAGATGCTTAGGGGGACATGGAAACGGTTACACAACACTTATTATTATTCAAAATAAAAGTGGAATGACTAAATTTGTGGAACAAAGGGATACACGAGAGAACAATATCAGAAACAATTATGCAATACATATACTACGCAAAATAAAAGTGGAACAACTAAATTTGTGGAACAAATGGATACTCAAGAGAGCAAAAAGGAAAACATGTGATGGCTAAATTTGTGAAAGAATATTATATTGAGGACAACGCAGGAAGCACCAATGTAGAACTGGATAATGCAAGTGCAACTCAGGTAGAAACTTCTAATACAAATCATGAGGTGAAACAGAATACAACACTAGAACACTTAGAATTAATTCAGATATTTGATCATGACGGGAATATGGTGGCAATAAATACATCTAAGAACCAAAATTTGTGCGTCAACAAAGATCTATAAGTCTTGGTTCTGACTTTGAGGGAACAGACATAGGAGATTCAAGGATCGCCATAAACCCATGAAGACGCGTGCAAGATGAGTAAAGAACCTATCAATAACAGAAGCTCGTATGACTTTGTCTTAAATACCCTTGAAGATACAAGAATTTGTATGATTTATACCCAAAACAATCTACTCTCTTGAGGTGGTGCAAAAAGATTTACAAATTATAACTATTGTATGGGAAAATGAGACAAAAAAAGAATAACACTACATTAGTAGTAACGAGGCAACAAAAGAAGAAGAATAAGAAAGTGTCGAGTGCAAGACTTCATTCCACCTAATTCAAGGGTTGAACATTGCATATTCACATGTTTCTAAAGAAATTAACTCCTATGCAGATAAGTTCACAAACTATAGTCACACGACTGCTTCAACACTTTGATGGACTACAAGTCCCCCACTCATGAAGGAAGAGTTTTCGAGAGATAAGTTGAGTTATTCAAAATACATTTTTCGTAATAATATTCTTCAATTTTATTTTATTCGAAGTTTTGGTATAGCCCCCTATATATATATATATATATATATATATATATATATATATATATATATATATATATATATGAATAAAAGTTATGGGTTATGATAGCTATTGGTCCCAACATAATTAGAATGATTAGATACTCTCTTTATTAAGGATGATTTCAATTCAGCAAAATATTTAAGCGGCATATTTGGTATCAAAATATGTGTTTTGCATTCGATTACGGTGATTTCCTAATTACATTTGCCCAATAAAGCATAAACCCAAAAAAATATAACACACACTTAATTAAACTTTGCAAAATCGCTCAAATATACCAAACCTCACATATAGTTTCTATTGATATCATGTGCTATAACATCTTACAACATTCTTCCTCTAGTTTTTATTATAAGAATTTTGTTTTTTTAAATTTGTTGAATAATTATTATATTATATATATATATATATATATATATATATATATATATATATATATATATATGGATTAATTACTGTACACTGTCAACGTAAAAGGATTTACAATGTCGATTCATCACCATCACCCGTTTGCATTAATTGTTCCCCAAGCAGAGGTTACCCTAAAAAGTCTCTTATGAGCTTTTTCCCCTGCAGAGCATTTCTAGTAAATCTCCCTCAAAAGGAGTCCTTTCTTAAAAATTTCCCCCAACAGACGAACAGTCGAGATACTGCTTCATTTATCTGAAAAATCTCATTTATTTGTTTGAGATACTGCTTCATTTATCTGAAGAATCTCACTTATATGTTTGAGATACTGCTCTAAGTATCCTCGAAGAGTCTTAGATTCAATTGAGGTATTTTTCCCTTGCTGGAATATCTTAATTCTATCATATAAGATGTTGTTTCGACCCGATGGAGAGAATCTCATTTTTACTGTTTGAGATGTTGCTTCATATGAAGAGTCTCATTTTAGATTTTTTTTTTAGAGATACTACTCTAATATACTCGGAGAGTCGTAGATTCAATTAAGGTATTTTTCCTTTGCTGGAATATCTTAATTCTATCATATAAGATGATGTTTCGACCCGATACAGAGAATCTAATTTTTACTGTTTGAGATGCTGCTTCATCAATATGAAGAGTCTCATTTCAGATTTTTTTAGAGATATTGCTCTAAGTATCCTCGAAGAGTCTTAGATTCAATTAAGGTATTTTTCCCTTGTTGGAATATCTTAATTATATCATATAAGATGTTGTTTCGACTCGATACAGAGAATCTCACTTCTACTGTTTGAGATGCTGCTTTGTCAATATGAAGAGTCTCATTTTCTATTTTTTTAGAGATACTGCTCTAAGTATCCTCGAAGAGTCTTAGATTCAATTAAGGTATTTTTCCCTTGCTGGAATATCTTAATTCTATCATATAAGATGTTGTTTCGACCCGATACAGAGAATCTCATTTTTACTGTTTGAGATGCTGCTTCATCAATATGAAGAGTCTCATTTCATATTTTTTTAGAGATACTGCTCTAATATCCTCGGAGAGTCTTAGATTCAATTAAGGTATTTTTTTCCCTTGCTGGAATATCTTAATTCTATCTTATAAGATGATGTTTCGACTCGATACAGAGAATCTCACTTTTACTGTTTGAGATGTTGCTTCATCAAAATGAAGAGTCTCATGCCAGATTTCCTGTATACTATTCTAACATCCTGGAAAAGTCTTAAGATTTAGCTAGGGATGTCATTCCATTACTAACATATCTCGACTGTGATGTCCAAGATATTGTTTTGGCGACTCCTAGAAAGTCTTGTATGTTCCATTTTACTTTAGGATAATGTCTTTTACTATTTCTCACCGCATTTTCTTCCTTGCATTTCCTAGGACAAAATTCGGGTCTCTTTGTATTTAATTATCTCCCACCGCGAATGCACGAAGACTATTGTCATTCTTACTTTCCAGTTTGAGGTAATTAAATAGGGGCAACTGTCATACCCTAATTTTTTCCGAGCATATTTAAATTTTCATAAATTCGATTTAATTTTCAATTTACATCATATGTACAGCATACCATGTATTTTATCATTAATAATACTCGAAATATCTGTCAAAATAAACTTATTAAAAATACAGACAAATCGATTGAATCTTTCCTCAAGTACGGACAAAATCAGCAGATAAAGAGTTTCGAAATTAAAATCGCAGACGCCAGTATTATTAATCTACGGTTCGTGTAGTTTAACCTGGTGTGCTCTTTGTATTTTTCAGCGACTGTTTCAGTTGCATTTTGATCCGCCTGAGCCTCTTAACCGGTGAAAATTTATTTCAAAATTTAAAGAAACGCTGTATTTTTTCAATAAGTATATTCCGCACTGATCATTTTCATGCATCCGATTTTATTTTTTGAGCAAGTTTTCGCCCGACTTTTATTCATTTTTATTTATTTTAATTTTATTCTTTCACCAAAATATTCGGATTAAATAAATAGAATTTTCCATGTCCTTGTTTTGTTTTTATCATACTCATTTTAGAAGTTGAGAATTTTATTTGATTCAATTGGTTTAAATTGTTCTAAATCAATTAAATCATATAAAAAATACATTATATGCATTTGAACCTATTTAAAATAGTATGTGCTTCTTGGTGTGTTTCTTTGAATTGATCCAGGCCATCAATTCAAATTTATCAATCCTCCCCATTAGAAATCTGTGTTCATTTCTATCATCCAATCAAAAATAGCATTTAAATTAATTACATAATTAATAAAGAAAATGGAAAATATGTCTTCTTCTTTCGGACACGCCAACGGTTAGAAAGGAGAGAAGGGAAAACTCTCTCACACTCCAACGTCTCTCTCTGAGCCAAAAACGACAAAAAGAAAAATAATAAAGACTCCAACGGACAAAAACACAAAAGATATCCCTCACGTCCCTCTCTCTACTGCAACAAGAAAAAGAAGAAGCTCAGAGCTTTGAAAGAAAAAACAAAAGAGTTTTCATTGTGGAGGCACATACACACTCACATTACATAACTCTCTCCGCTGTAACTTCATAAAATCTTCCTTCACCCCACTCCATCTTCAACCTAATACTCTTTCTTTATCTCATATCCAAGTCCCTCATTCTCTACCATATACCATTTCTTCTTCCCTTCAAAAGAACAAAACCTCCTGCTACTTCATTCCAAGTTCCAACAACACACAAACCACAAACTTCTCCCTCCATCTGCAAAGTGCATACTCACCACCTTACATCATGTTCTCATTGATCTAACACACACAATCTAACCAATATCCACCTACATAAAACAGCACAACGACATAGCATTATTCATCCGCAAACCCTCACACAATCCTCACGCAAATTCCAAATGCATCGTCTACTACAGTGCGTAAATCGCCACGAGGTCGCCGAGCCACCACTTCAAGATACAGTTTCGTCACCAGAAAATTATGAGCATCACCGACGAG
The DNA here is from genome assembly GCF_024323335.1 of Lathyrus oleraceus. Lineage (NCBI taxonomy): Eukaryota > Viridiplantae > Streptophyta > Magnoliopsida > Fabales > Fabaceae > Lathyrus > Lathyrus oleraceus. The sequence continues at coordinate 184,616,577 of NC_066585.1, forward strand.
CCATAGTCACCGCGTATTTAAAACGAGGAAGACGAGCACAATGAAGCTCTCTGCGGGACCTGCGGTAGAAATTACAATGCCGGCGAGTGTTTTTGGGGGGACTGCGATATATGTAAGGGGTGGTCCCATAGGAAATGCATGAAGATCACTCCTGCTAGAGCTTATAGAATATTTATCAGAAATCAAACACCGCAACAACAACCGCATCATGGTAGCATGCTTACGCATCGACGTTCACGCAATAACACAGAGTGAAGGCACCAACTCATAACACGACAATCAAACTCAGTGAAAATATTGACAGACGCAACAACAACTTGTAGCATTAGGAATCCGCGTTTCGGTAAAGATCTCGAGTTTTTTCAAACATATCTATTATGCTGTTTCATTTTGGCTCAAAATCATGCGTTTGTTTTTTACAAATTGTTACGAATTTCATTACCGTATTCCATATTTTACCATCAAAAATTGTTTGTCTTCGAAGCGGTGCACCTGATGTGTATTTGTTGTTATCCTAGTGCTATTAATTTATGATTCTCGAGTCGCCATAATAATTTACATAATGGCATGTGAGTGTTGTTGTTCTGTTTTGGTAATTACATTATTTTTGTTTTTTGCTTTACGTGGTTGCGTTCGACTCTAAAACAACATTGCAACTTTGAGTTTTGTTTCCAATACTTATTTGTGCGAGTTGTGCTGCGGTTTGGGTCCTATAAAACAGTGATACCGATATTCTTGTCGCAAATAAGTAGTATTGTTGTTTTTATCGGGGAAATCATTCTATATTGCGGTTTATTTCCGTTCGACATTAAGGTTGAAACCATAGCTAAATGTTGGAGATAGGCTGTCTTAATTTTAGAGTATGTTTTTTTGTTGCTGCTTGTGTTTGTGGAGTATGTTGAATTCAAGAAGAAAACTGAGGAAAATTTAGTTCTGTTTTTCATTGGAATGTATTGGGCTTCATTTTGGTTTTTTTTTCTTTCTTTGTTATTTTCGACCCCACAGGCCTTAATACCATTAGCCAAGGATAATTCTCTTGTAAATACAAGATTACATGGAATCAGGAAGTAGGGGTGGTGTTCCCCTTTGCATCTTTTTTCTTATTTTATTATTATTATTATTATTATATATTATTAGAAAGTTGAATTAAGTTTTAGATTTCCTAGTGCATATATTAGGCTCATTGATACTTGTCACACCCTAAAATTTGCCCTCCTTTTCGCTTTTTCATCGGACTATAACTTGATATCCATCTACCCTCATTCATACTCATTCATGTGCATTCAAACATTCATAATTAACATCAGCTCATTGTCGCATTACGCGAAAAACCGGCGGGAAAACGAAACAACAGAGCCGCCACCGTGCGTTATTTATCCCAAAAGAGAGAAAGGAAACGCTCGAAGTAAACCTGGAAAAGACATGGTCTCGCGACCAGAGAGAGATGGGATCGGGAGTCGGTTATGCGAAGGGAAGGTATTAGCACCCCTACGCATCCGTCGTACTCGACGGGATCCACGCTCAGAAAGAATAGAAGAAAGGTTGCTAAACACTGCTCACAAACTGCACAAGGCTGGAAACAGACACAGAAAGACGGAAGAAACAGGACTCGGCAAGATATCGCATCCTGGGCCTACGTAGTCTGTCAAGCACAGACATCAGAGTCGACGTAGTTCGGGACAGGGGAAAACGTGCTCGCTAGGATGTCGCATCCTATGCATATGTATCTTCTCTAACCGGAGAAGAATCAGAGCACCCGTAGCTCGGCTAACGCACGCCAAACAAAACCCACACAGGAAACCGACTGCCAATCGCTGGACTTACGTCAGACTCCACACAAACAGGCAAACATGGAAACCGAATGCCAATCGCTGGACTTACATCAGACTCCGAACCAACAAACACACACACAGGAGGGTTGAAAAAGTAAAAGGGCGCCCGGAGAGATCAGCTCATCTCCTGCCTACGTACCTTATCTGGTATGAGGATCAGGGCGACGTAGTTCCCCTACGGAGGGAAAGAACTTCTAACCTAACCAGAGACTGGGAAATGACAAACTAGAAGGGAGACTAACTCGAGCCTAATAGTTATCATGTAAATTCACCATGGCCCTAGGTTAAAGTTTCTATCCTAACTTGCACAGGAAGCAAGCTAGCCTAAACAGCACAATCATCAAACACAAGCACAAGTAGCACACACTATATGCAATCAATTGGCTCAATCAAGGTTAGGTTTTAGTCAAGGGGTCATGTCAACCTCGACAAACAAACCAATTGGAAAAGGGTGTTGTTAGCTCTTAACCCTAACATTGAGAGTTAGGGTGAAGCAGATGAAATGGGAAGTGAGGATAAGACCTCACAACTCTTATCCCTGGCCTGGGAGAGCTTGACTCAAAATAGAAAGTGTGGGAGTTCAGAATGTAGGAACTCTTCTCCACAGATGACTGACTCAACATGAGCTTGGGTTAATATTCAAAGTGCATCAACACAATAGTGTGAGCAGGATGAATGACACAACTGAATAGCAGGGGATGGACTGCACATCCCTTGTATCTGCCAATGCCTCTTCACTGAGGAGGTCTTTGAATGTACAAGGCACAAAATTAAACAAACACAAGCATTGCCTCTTAAGGAAGGCTTCAGACAGGTGCCTGCCCACATAACAGGACAGGTCTTCCAGACTACATGAAGTCAAAGGAGTTATACCTTAGTGGTAAGCAAACCACAAGCTAGCAAAGCAAGTTCAAAAGAACTCAAAGCAACTTAGGTACCTGTGAAAAATCTAAACCAATCAGTTCAACTGTACAGACAAATAATCAACAGGCAATAACAAACAGACAGACAATGTTCACAATGTGCAAGCCACAAGGCAAACTCAAATGAGTTAGCATCAACCTACAAAACACACAAGTGTTAGTAATCAAGAGCAAACATCAATGCTCAAATGAGGAAGCATCATCAACTATGGACCTGGATGTTTAAACCTGAAATCAAAGCCCACATGTAAGCCACAAACCACTAGGTCAAAGCCTAGGGTCAAAGATGGAGAAAAAAGTCAAAACAGAACCTCAAATTTAACATGAATCAACCTTATCCAATCAAGAATAAGTATCAAAAAGTCTCACATCAAAATCATTAAGCATATTCATTTCATGAGCAAAACATGGCAAGGTATGCAAAAGCTAGTCACATTTGAGACATCAAGAAGAAAAATGCACATCAAATCCAAAATGACTCAAATAATCTTGGCAAAATTCATGAGTACACAAGACATATAACATGATCATCATACAAAAATCAGAGGCATTGGATATCATTTGGCATGGCAATCATTTTGTACAATCCAAACAATCACATGTGTGACACAAATTGTCACACCAAGTTAGCATAGGCATGAAATAGAATTGGATCATGAGAAAAATATCAAACCAAAGCCAAAATGTTCATCAACATGTCTAGTATTAGCATGCAAAATTTCAAAGCGATTGGATAAGAAACAAGCATTTTATGAAGGAGAGAGCAAGGCAATATCATGAATGGATACATGTTCAATCACCCTAGGACAAATCATTTTTTAAGCCAGGCACAACTTTGCAATTCATGATCATAAAAAAGTAGACAGGATAAGGAACACATAGCAAAAAATTGGGGATCAATTGGAGCATTTTTCAATTTTATATGATTTTTGGAAGTTTGAAAGAAAAAAAAATTTAAATGTAATGAACAAGCATGGCAAATAAAGGAGGGAAGGTGGAAAATGCATTGCAATTTGAAAAAGTCCCTCAGCCGGATTCGAACTCAGCACAATTTTGAATACGCGCGCCCCAACCAAACGACTGCGTTTTGGCTCTAAAACCCTAGTGCGCCCAGATTTCGTAGCTAATTCAAAATCTCGTAGCAAAATGGTAGCAACTTCATAGCTATTCTGGAAATTGCATGAGTTTCGAAGGTTGAAGATGAAGATCATGATGATCTTCATCTGAATTTTCCAGAAAACCAAAAAATGTTCCAGAAATCACAAATAATACCATAATTCAACCGGTTTCTTCATGGTAAGCACGGATCCAACAATGAATCAACCAAAAACAACACATATCACTCAAATCGAAGAAATCAAACTTGAACACTCAAACTTCAATCATGCATAACTTCCATAATACAACACCAATTCACTCAAAATTTGCATCAGAATCATCACCAAGCCATGATCTACATGAATATCCTAATAATTTGCAAAATAATCAAACTCGAAAACTGACCTTCTTGATGAACAGAACTTGGAATCACGTGATGTAAGGCTTGTAATGGCTCAATTCTTCTCCACAATGCTCGATGAGGTAGTTGATGATGAATTTGAAGCTCAATTGCACACGAATCCAGCTTAATTTGCAAATGCCATGGATGCTTCAAGCTTTGAATCTAGCTCAATATGCCACGATTTGCCTTGATTCCACGTCCAAATTGGCTCAGAAATGCTTCATGAGGATGAATCAATCAATAGAAAGTGTTCATGTGTGAAGAAATTGAAAAAAAGTTTAAGAGAAAATTTTTGTGAATCTTGGAATTCAGATATGAAATGTGTCTTAATGATGGAAACAGTTATGATTATCTATATATATGCCATGCTAATGATGCTCAAATCATGTTTAGGCCAAATGCAAATGAGATTAGCAACTTATGAAGTGTTTTCACTTATTGGTATTTTCACCCTCCATGCATGAAGGGCCACGTGAACAGTACACAAACTTGATCCAAATATACTTAAAACAAGCCCATGCACACATTTGAATTGGTTTTGTATGCTCATGATCAACCAAAATGGTTTTATGAAATTTTCTTCACAAATCTTCATGAATAAGCACATGCCTATGCAAAGGAAATTTATGCCATGTAATGCTATGCTTGGAAAGTACATGTCATGAGGATCAAAATGCAAAAAGAACCACTCATTTTGGAGCTTTGGTTCAAAAGTTATGCTCATTTGAATCTTCAAACACACTTTGCCATGATTGGATCATATCTCCTCAACCACACATGAGAAATTCATGATCTTGGATGTTTTGGAAATGGGAGAGAAAGATATTCAACTTTCATGTTGGACAAAGATTCATTTGAAGCTTTCTTGATGATGTAATCTTGAGTTGAAGTTGGTCCAAAACCTTTCCATTTTTGGAAACTTCACATTATAGGTCACTTGCTATTTTGGGAAAGTCTTGACCTGACTTCAAATTCTTCAATGTGAGTGTTTGAAATGTCAAATGAGACTTGTTTGAACATGAATGAAGCATCTCTAACCACTTCCCACCTCCAAATCCACAGTTGACCTTGCAGTTGACTTCTGTTGACTTTCATGGGCCTTAGATGAATTGCACATGCACTGATGAGTTCTGAGCCTTCAACACTTGACCAAATTACTTCAAAGTGATCCTTGGGTCATGTGAGCTCAATGAAACAACCCTAGGGCTTTGATCTCAAGGAAAATGCTCTTGTTGCCTTGCACAGTTGAATCTCTTGACCAGTCTTGCCTGATGATATGCAATGGACTATGCAATGCCAATGCAATGTTAATGACCTAAAAATGAAATGTATATACAAATGGGAGGTGAAAATTTGAGGTGCTATAGCTGCCCCTATTCAATCAACAGGGAACCTGAACGGATGAGAGCAACGGCTGTCAGACCTTCAAGGTAAACAGGGATTGAATACCAAAGAACCGTAGAAATTTGCACTCTGCGGGATATAATACAAGGAAAACGCCAGACCATTTACCGATGGCGGCTGCACAATAACTTCAGGAAAGCGAAACCATTTACCGATGGTTACTTAGCTGGGAACTGGATATTTGATATTTACCGATATCAACTTCAGCGAGACCATTTACCGATGGCTGCTGGGAAACAACATTCAAAAGAAGCAGGACCATTTACCGATGGTGGCTTCAACTGGGAATTTGATATTAAGAGGAAACAAAACCATTTACCGATGGTGGCTTCAAAGCAACTTGATATTTACCGATATCAACTTCAGCAAGACCATTTACCGATGGCTGCTCCGACTGGGGATTCGATATTTACCGATATCGAAGAAAGTGAGGCCATTTACCGATGGCGGCTAAATTGGGCATTCGATATTTACCGATATCGAAGCAAAATGAGGCCATTTACCGATGGCGTCTCCACCTGGGGGGGGGGGAAGAAGATATTTGCAACTGGAACCAGACAAGACGTTACCGACGACTCTACTGGGGATCTTTGATTTTTATCAAAGGAAGGAAACCAGACCCGACATTTACCAATGACTGGGATGAGACTCGATGTTTACCGACATCGAAAGATGATGTTTTACCGACATCAATCAAAATAAACCAGACATTTACTGATGACTGGGAAAGACGATATACAAACAGACGTCAACGGACGAATGGGAAAAACTCAACGTTTATCGACACCAACGGAGAGGTGGCCAGACATCAACGGATGACCTGGGGGAAGGAGATACAACTAGACGTCAACGGACGAATGGGAAAAACTCAACGTTTATCGACACCAACGGGGAGGTGACCAGACATCAACAGATGAACTGGGGAAAGAATACTGCTATACGTCAACGGACGAATAGGAAAAAAACTCAACGTTTATCGACACCAACGGAGAGGTGACCAGACATCAACAAATGAATGGGAAAGGATAGAGAGATGTTACGAACATCTGTAGCACCTCAAATTTGCACCTCCCATTTGTATATACATTTTCATTCTAGGTCATTAACATTTGCATTGTCATTGCATAGTCCACATCAAGTCATCAGGCAAGACTCTGGTCAGGAGATTCAATTGTGCAAAGCAAGCAAGAGCATTTCCAATGAGATCAAAGCCCTAGGGTGATTCCATTGAGTTCATATGACCCAAGGATCATTTTGAAGTGATTTGGCCAAAGGTTGAAGGCTCAAAGCTCATCAGTCCATGTGCAAATCATCTGAAACCCTAAAAAGTCAACAGGAGTCAACTGTCAATTCAACTATGGATTTGGAGGTGGGAGATGGTTAGAGATGCCTCAATCATGTGTGAACAAGTCTCATTTAACATCTAAAACATCAATATTGAAGGATTTGAGGTCAGATCAAGACTTTCAAAAAATAGCAGGTGACCTGTAATTTGAATTTGCCAAAAATGGAAAGGTTTTCAACTCAAGATTACATCATCAAGAAAGTTTCAAATGAAATTTTGTCCCACATTAAAGTTTAAGATCTTTCTCTCCCATTTCCAAAAAGTCCAAGATCATGAATTTCTCATGTATGGTTGAAGAGATATGGATTAATCTTGGCCAAGTGTGGTTTGAACTTCAAATGTGCATAACTTTCAAACCAAAGCTCCAATTCAAGTGGCTCTTTTTTGTAAATTCTTCTCTTGACTTCTACTTCCCAAATCATGAATTGCATTTCATGAATTGTGATCACATGAATATTTGGTATTTCACTTGATTTTTGGAGGGAAAATGTGAAGTTTAAAATTGATGCATTATTTGAACATTCCACCACTTCCATTGGCTCTAAAATGAAATTTTAAGTGAAATCAAATGCATTTCGTGTACTGTTCACCATGCATTTTCATGCATAGGGTGAAATTGCTAATTTGCATATGCACCTCTTTTTTGCTAATCCATTTACCATTTGGTTAAACATGATTAAAAGCATGATTAAGAGGAAGTATATAACACAAATCATAACTGTTTTCAGCTAACAGTAATCACTTTTTCAGATCTAGATCTCAAACACTCCAAATCTTCCTCTCAAACTTTCTTGCATTTTCTTCACACAACATCCATTCATCTTGCTTAATTCTTGTTGCTGAGGTGTTTTTGAGCAGGATTACATGTGGAATCGAAGCCAACAGTGCAGGATCAAAGCATTCTTCAAGCTTGAGCATCAATGGTGATTTCAAAGTGAGCTGGATTCGTGTGCAATTAAGATCCAAATTCTCCTCCAAACACATCCACAAGCATTATAGAAGGATTCTGGAACTTCACAAGCCTTGAAGCAAGTTGAATCCAACCTCTGTTCTTCAACAAGTCAGAATTCGAGTTCCCTATTTTTGCAAATCCTTGTGATATTCATGTAGAGCATGGTTTAGTGATGATGCTGATATAAATTTCGACGGAATTGGTGCTGTTTTGAGCTAGTTATGGTTGATTGAAATTTTTGATGACAAACTCGTTTGCTTCGATCCATGCATCCCTTGTTGTTTCTTGATGAATTGAATATGGATTTGTGATGTATGAAGCAAGATCTACATGATGATATGTTTAATTGTGGTTTCTGAGAAAATTGTTCTTGGTGCTCTTGAGTTTGTCACTGTTCATGCTGAACACGATGGAGAAGACGATACTGTTGCAATAGGCCACGGTTTTAATTCATAGAAAACGTTTTTTGGTGTTTGCATGTGTTTAAGTTAGGGCAACTCGTGATTGGTCCGTGCTAACTCCCATGCTTGCAATCTGATTGGCTGGGTGCGCGCTGACTTTGGTTGACCGGCCAAACTTAAGTGAAACGGGGCGTTTTGCCCTTGGCGCCATTCCAAATTCAAATTAAATAATGTAATTTCAATTTATTCATTTCATTTGTGACATTTCCATTTCATCTTCATTCCAAACTTTAGAAATTCATAACTCATTGAGTTTTGATCCAAAAATTATGGGATTTTTTGCAACATGATCTTTGAGTCCTCTAGTTTTTTATCATCACTTTTTCATAAATTGTGCTTGGCTGGAAAATATTTTGTGCTAGGGTTTGTGAACATGTATGCCTTTTGACCTTGCCTTGCCATATCCTTTGTGAAATGCTTGATTCTTGTCCAATGCTCATGAAATTTGGCATGCTATAACTAGACATCTTGCTGGACATTTTGGTGGTGAGTTTGCATTTTTATCAATTGTCATTTTTGTTTTATGATTTTCCTAATTTGGTGTGACAATTTGTGTCACACCTTGTGATGTTCAAATTGATTGATGAGTTTGCCACGCCAAATGAATTCCAAATGTCCTGATTTTTTGTATGATGCTTGATATGAATTTTGTGATTGCTCATGATTTTTGGTGGAAGTTTTGGAATCATTTCTGATTTAATTGAGATTTTTCATTCTGGATGGTCACTTTTGAGCTTTTAAATTGCTTTGAACTTCATTTGATTGTGAAATGCTTGTGGTTTATCCAATGAATGTGAAATTTTGCACACTATTTCTAGACATGTTAAATGCTGTTTTGGCTTTGGTTTGAGGTTTTTACCATGATCCATCTTTGTTTGATGCCTATGCTAAGTTGATGTGACAATTGGTGTCACACATGTGCCTATTGTGTTTGTTTTGACTTATGATATTTGATTGCCATGCTTAATGATGTCCAATGTCTCTAATTTTTTGTGTGGTGATCATGTTGTATGTCCTGTTTACTCATGAATTTTGTTGAGATTATTTGAATCATTTTTGAATTAATGTGCATTTGTTCATTCTGATGTCACAATGTGGTCACAACTTGCATACCTTGCCATGTTTGGTTCATGAAATGCTTTTGGTATATGATATTGACATGAGACCTTTTGGATTGTGTTCTTGATTGATTAAGGATGATTCATGTTGAATTTCATGTTCTGTTTGAAATTTTTTCTCCATCTTTGACCCTAGGCTTTGACCTAGTGGTTTGCCTCTCATGTTTGAGCTTTGATTTTAGGTTGGACATCCAAGTTATATGGTTCATGATGCTCCATCATTTGAGCATTTGATATTTGCCTTTGACTACTAACATTGTGTGTTTTGTAGGGTTGTTAACTCATTTGAGATTGACTTGTGGCTTATGCCTTTGCTTATTGGGTTTGACTGTTGATATTGACTGTCTATTTGATTGTTGGACTTGTATACTGATTGGGTTAGAATTTTTTCAGGTACATTAGTTGCTTAAGTTCATTTTGAACTTGCTTTTGCTTTGCTTGGTTGCTTAACCATTTGAGGTATAACTCTTTGACTTCATGTAGTCTGGAAGACCTGTCCTGTTATGTGGGCAGGCACCTGTCTGAAGTCCTCCTTAAGAGGCAATGCTTGTGTTTGTTTAATGTTGTGCCCTGTACATTCAAAGACCTCCTAAGTGAAGAGGCATTGGCAGATACAAGAGATGTGTAATCCATCTCCTGCTACTCAGTGTGTCATCCACTTTGCTCACACACCTTGTGTTGATGCATTGTGGATATTAACCCAAGATCCAGGTAGTGTCAGTCATCTGTGGAAAAGAGTTCCTACTTTCTGAACTCCCACACTTTCATTTGTCTGAAGCCCTCCCAGGCCAGGGATAAGAGCTGTGAGGCACACCCCTCACTTCCTATTTCATCTGCTTCACCCTAACTCTCAATGTTAGGGTTAAGAGCTAACATCACCCTTTTCCAGTTGATTTGTTTGTCGAGGTTGATATGACCCCTTGACTAAAACCTAACCTTGATTGAGCCCATTGATTGCATATAGTGTGTGCTATTTTGCTTGTGTATTTGTGTTGTCTAGTTTAGCTTGCTTCCTGTGTAAGTTAGGACTAGGTTGACTTGCTTCCTGTGCAAGTCAGGTTTAGGTTAGCTTGCTTCCTGTGCAAGTTAGATAGAAACCTCAACATAGGGCTATGATGCATGACAACTTCTAGGCTCGAGTCGTAGTCTCCCTAGTAGTTTGTGTCTCCCTTTGTATCTGGTTAGGCTAGTTCTTTTTCCCGGTTTAGGGGAACTACGTCGCCCTGATCCTCATACCAGATGAGGTACATAGGCAGGAGATGAGCTGATCTCTCCGGGCGCCCTTTGCCTTGTTCAACCCTTTGGGTGTGTTGGAGTCTGACATAAGTCCAGCGATTGGCAGTCGGTTTCCTATGTCTTGTTTTCTGGTTGGAGTCTGATGTAAGTCCAGCGATTGACATTCGGTTTCCGTGTTTGTCTGTTTGTGTGGAGTCTGACGTAAGTCCAGCGATTGGCAGTCGGTTTCCTGTTTGTGTTTTGTTTGGTGTGCGTTAGCCGAGCTATGAGTGTTCTGATTCTTCTCTCGTTCGAGAAGATACGTATGCATAGGATGCGACATCCTAGCGAGCACGTTTCCCCTGTCCGAACTACATCGACTCTGATGTCTGTGTCTGACAGACTATGTAGGCCCAGGATGCGATATCCTGCCGAGTCCGGTTTCTTTTGTCTTCCTGTGTTTCCTTCCAGCCTTGTGTGGTGTTTGATCAGTGTTTAGCAACCTTATTCCTTTCTTTTGTGCGTGGATCCCGTCGAGTACGACGGATGCGTAGGGGTGCTAATACCTTCCCTTCGCATAACCGACTCCCGATCCCATCTTTCTCATGTCGCGAGACCATGTCTTTTCCAGGTTTACTTCGAGCGTTTCCTTTCCCTCTTTTGGGATAAATAACGCACGGTGGCGGCTTTGTTGTTTTCGTTTCTTCCGCCGGTTTTTTCGCGTAATGCGACAGCTGGTGACTCTGCTGGGGAATATCCCGAGAAGTTGACCTCTTGTTGGTCAATCTTCCCTAAGCGAGTCTCTCCTAGCACTTTTTAGATTAGGGTTTTGTTGCTTTTACTGTTTCATTTATTGCATTCATTTATTTATGTTTGCATTTATTGTTTGCATTTATGTTTGCATTCATCATATTTCATCTGTGCTGGCTGGTTGTCTGTTTCTCTCTGTTGGGGTGGGAGTCACATGAGGTAAAAGGCCCAATACCCAGGCTATGAGTGAAATCTAGGACACCTAGGAATAGAGTGATTCATGGGAAGCGGGTGGTATTGCGCCACTTAGCGGAACTTGATATCACGAGCAGTTCAGACTCTGATGGGGTATTATCGTTACATACTTCGGGTGTGTATATGATGATATTCTATGAAAGGGTTATTTATGCTGCGTTTCTCTCGACCTTACCCTGGCCTAGATGACACCCGTGAGTGGGGAGGGAATGATCATTATTACAGGTACAGTTGGTGATTTGTTGGTGACTAGTTGGTGACTTGTGATCCTGTTGGTGACTTGGTTCTTCAGATATGAATCTCAGACGACTTTGGGGTTTCAGATGGATTTGTGGTTCCGAGTTCAAGCCGAAGCTTTGATCCTGTGCTCCGAGATGCACAGCCAGCCAGTCTTGTCTGCATCATTTGTATCATAGCATGTTTATTTTCAAAAAATAATGCAATAAAAGAAAGAAATGAAAAAGAAAGAAAAAAGAAAAAGCTAATATCCTCATGCATATCATTTCTTAGGTCCATTCAGGGGTCTATTCATTGTGAGAGATGGCATCCGTCCCAGAGTTGAAGCGGAAGACATGCTCCTACAGTTTTCACCGTGAGCCTTTGGCATCTTTGATAGAGTTGAGCAACTTTGTGACCAGTGGTAACCAGAAGGGGTTTGCTGATCAGTATGGGGATTTGTTGACACTGTTGAGGATGGTGGTAGATCCAGTGCCGTTGCAGACTCTCCTACAGTTCTATGACCCAGAGCTCCGTTGCTTTACCTTTCAGGATTATCAGTTAGCACCCACTCTAGAAGAATACTCCATTCTGATGAATGTCCCGATCCGGTACCAGGTGCCTTTCTTGGATGTGCCTAAGGAGGTTGACTTTAGGGTTGTTGCTAGAGCTTTTCATCTAAGTGTCAAGGAAGTGAGTGATAATTGGAAGTCCAGTGGGGATGTTGATGGTTTGCCTTTGAAGTTCCTGTTGAGGATTGCTAGAGAAGAAGCAAAGAAGGGGAATTGGGAAGCTTTTCATGCTCAGTTGGCCATCATGATTTATTGGATTGTGTTGTTCCCGAGTATGCCCAATTTTGTGGACCTTGCTGCTGTTACTATCTTTCTTGGAGGAAACCCGGTTCCTACTCTGTTAGCTGATACTTACTATGCTATTCACAGTAGGCATGGTAAGGGTGGAGCTATCAGATGCTGTCTCCCATTGTTACTCAGATGGTTCTTGTCTCTCGTGCCAGTCAGTGGACCTTTTGTGGATGCTCAGAGCACTCATAAGTGGACTCAGAGGGTTATGTCTCTTACCTCTTATGATATCAGGTGGCAATCTTACCAGATGGATGTGCGTAATGTCATCATGAGTTATGGAGAGTTCCGTAATATGCCACTTGTAGGGACTAAGGGTTGCATCAATTACAACCCGGTTCTTTCTCTTCGCCAGTTGGGGTTTGTGATGAGTGGAAGACCACTTGATGCTGAGATAGTTGAGAGTGTATATTTTGAGAAGCGGAGTGACCCTGCTAGACTGGAGCGAGTAGGAAGAGCTTGGAAGACTGTTGGTGTTAAGGATGGATCTGTCTTAGGGAAGAAGTTTGCCATTGCTATGCCTGATTACACTGATTGGGTCAGAAAGAGAGTGGAAACTTTGTTGTTGCCCTATGATAGGATGGAGCCTTTGCAAGTGCAACCACCTTTGATCCTTGCTGAGAGTGTACCTGCTGAGCAGTACAAACAAGCATTGATGGAGAATCGCCGGTTGAAAGAGAAGGAGCAAGATACCCAAATGGAGCTCTACAAAGCCAAAACTGATAAGTTGAACCTGACTCATCAACTCAGAGACGTGCAGAGTGTAGATGTTGTTAGATTGAGAAGTAAGAAGAGATCCTATGAGGAGATGGAGAACTTGTTGGATGCAGAACACCGGGAGTGCTTGAGGCTGTAGAGAGCTGAGGCCAGTTACCAGAAGAAGATAAGAGACTTGGAGAAGCAACTCAGAGACAAAGACATCCAGTTGAAGAAGGAAGTAGACTTGAGACATGCATCAGAGAGCCAACTTGGAGGAGAAGTTGTGGAGCTCAGAAGACAATTGGAGGAGAAGCTCACTCCTTTTCCAGAATGTTCAGAGTGTGACCTGTTGATAGACCAGTGTCAGTACTTGAAGACTCTCAGTCCGGGAGGCCGTTTGTCTTAGCTTGTATCTCTGATGTTTATTATGAGAATCACCTCCAGGCTTGTTGGATGGGATTCATTGTTGTACTCCGTTTATTTGGATCTTTGTTGACTTTGTTGTATGATCCTGTTGCTCATATCTATAGATGAGGTTGTTGTTGTTTCACCTCGTGCTCATTATCTTGTGTGCTTCTGTGTTGTTCTTGTTGCAGGTTGCCATCTTTTGAAGATAAATCAAGCTCTTTGAATGCCTGAGAAATGAACATATCATGTGCATCATATGCATCATTAGCATCATACCGATATCATTTGCATAACAGGTGTTCTTGTTCGTGACTTCTCACTCTGGTTCCTGTGTTAGGCAGGATATCTGATCAACGTCCGCACCGCTACTCAACCAGACTGAATCATCAGAGGAACATGGACCAGGTTCAAGCAGAATTGGCTGAGATGAGGGCCAACATGGCCCAATTCATGACAATGATGCAAGGGGTTGTTCAAGGGCAAGAGGAGATGCGTGCCTTAGCCCAGAGACAGGAAGCTTTGCTCCCACCACCTAGCCGTGCTTCACCAGTGGGTGTCCCGGTTCATGATAATGTTGCTGCTGCTGCTCCCGCCAATGACTACGCTGTAGGGGATGAATTGAGGGGTATTAGGATCAACGGACAGCCTCTTGCTGCAGAGACTACTAATGCCAGAGCTACCCGGGCTCCGATTCGTCATCCTGCTCCGCTTGTTGACAGGCAGGAGGACATGTTCACTCTGCTCAGCGAAGATGATGATGTGGTGAGGGTTGATGAGAGGGATCGTAAGGTGGATGCCCTAGCTGAGAAAATCAGAGCTATGGAATGTCAGAACTCCCTAGGTTTTGATGTTTCAAACATGGGGTTAGTGGAAGGGTTGAGAATTCCCTACAAATTCAAAGCGCCCTCATTTGACAAATACAATGGTACTTCTTGCCCTCGCACCCATGTGCAGGCATATTACAGGAAGATCTCTGCTTATACAGATGACGAGAAAATGTGGATGTACTTCTTCCAAGATAGCTTGTCTGGAGCTTCCTTGGATTGGTACATGGAGCTTAAGAGAGATTCTATCTGAAGCTGGAGGGATCTGGGTGAGGCCTTCTTGAGGCAGTATAAACATAATATGGACATGGCGCCGAGCCGGACTCAGTTGCAGAGTCTTTGTCAGAAATCTGGTGAAAGCTTCAAGGAGTACGCCCAGAGGTGGCGTGAGTTGGCCGCAAGAGTACAACCCCCTATGCTGGAGAGGGAGTTAACTGATATGTTCATTGGTACATTGCAAGGAGTATTCATGGATCGGATGGGGAGTTGCCCATTCGGTAGTTTCTCCGACGTGGTAATATGTGGGGAGAGGACTGAAAGCCTGATCAAAGCTGGAAAGATTCAGGATGTGGGTTCCTCGTCTTCCAAGAAACCATTTGCTGGGGCACCTCGCAGGAGAGAGGGTGAAACCAATGCGGTGCAACACCGAAGGAATGTGTACAGAGGAAGTGTGAATAGAAATCAGTATCGCCAGGTTGCTGTTGTAACCATTCCAGCACCTCAAGCTCGTCAACAACAACAACCGAGAGTTCAACAACCACCGCAACAACAACAACAACAACAGCAACGTCCGTATCAGCCCAGACAGAGGATGCCGGATCGATGTTTTGACCCTTTGCCGATGACCTATGCTGAGTTGCTACCTAAGTTGCTCAGATTGGGATTCGTGGAGTTGCGTACTATGGCTCCGTTGACAAAAATACCACCTGGGTATGATGCCAACGTGCGTTGTGATTTCCATTCTGGTGCACCGGGGCACCATATTAAGAACTGCAGGGCTTTTCATCATAAGGTCCAGGACCTAATTGACGCTTAAACTATCAATTTTGCTCCTGTGCCGAATGTTGTAAACAACCCTATGCCTCCGCATGGTGCACACAGAGTGAACAATATGGAAGGGGGAGAAGCTGAAGACTTGGTGGTCAGTATTGAGGAGATCCAGACTCCGTTGATAGTTGTGAAGGGTCGTCTGTTGGAAGGAGGCGTATTCCCGGGCTGTGATCAGGGTTGTGTAGACTGTGCAAAGTCAGAGAATGGTTGTGATCAGTTAAAGGCTGGTGTTTAGAGTTTGATTGACGAGGGTTGTTTATAGTTTGTTCGAGCTGCTAAAGAACGTGGGGTGGTGTCAACCATCACCATTTACTTCAAACCGTCCGAAGGACGTGGCCAAAGGACTGTTAGTGCGCCTACAACTGTTGGTACTCCTGTTACCATTTCTGCTCCTGTAACCATCAGCGCTCCAGCTACTATCGTTGCTTCGGGTAGAAGACCGGTTGAGAACAGTAAGGTTGTGCCATGGAAATATGACAATGCCTATCGCAACAACAGAAGGGCTGAGAATCAGGTCAGGCCAGTGAATCAGTCTCCGGTGACAATTAGTGTGACTGGTAAAACTCATGTGGTTGTGACTCCAGTTGTGGACAATGTTGGAGGACCAGGAGGTTTTACCAGAAGCGGTCGTTTGTTTGCTCCACAACCTTTGAGGGACAATAATGTCGAGGCTCTCGCCAAGGCTAAAGGTAAACAGGCCGTGGTTGATGAAGAACCTGCTCAGAAGGAGGCGCCTGAGGGTTCATTTGAGAAAGACGTGGAGGAGTTCATGAAGATAATAAAGAAGAGTGACTACAAGATTGTAGATCAGCTGAATCAGACTCCGTCCAAGATTTCTATCCTCTCATCACTCCTGTGCTCTGAGGCACACCGTAACGCCCTGCTGAAAATGTTGAATCTGACTTACGTGCCTCAAGAGATTTCTGTCAACCAATTGGAGGGTGTGATTGCCAACGTCAGTACCAGGCATGGTTTGGGGTTCACATATTTGGACTTGACGCCTGAAGGACGTAACCATAACAAAGCCCTACATATCACTATGGAATGCAAAGGAGTAGTGTTGTCTCACGTGTTGGTGGACACTGGCTCGTCTTTGAATGTGCTGCCTAAGAAGATCCTGGGTAAGATTGATGTTGATGGGGTTGTGCTCACTCCGAGTGATCTGATTGTACGTGCATTTGATGGATCCAAACGGTCGGTTTTTGGTGAAGTCACCTTGCCAGTGAAGATAGGTCCGGAGGTTTTTGACATTGTCTTCTATGTGATGGACATCCAGCCCGCATATAGTTGTTTGTTGGGGCGTCCTTGGATTCATGCAGCTGGGGCAGTTTCGTCAACTCTCCACCAGAAACTTAAGTATGTCTGGAACGGTCAGATTGTGACTGTGTGCGGTGAAGAAGACATTCTGGTGAGTCATCTATCCTCTTTCAAGTATGTAGAGGTGGATGGCGAGATCCATGAAACTCTATGCCAGGCATTCGAGACTGTTGCTCTTGAGAGGGTGGCTTTTGCTGAGCAGAAGAAGCCAAGTGTCTCAATTGCATCGTACAAGCAAGCAGTGGAGGTTGTCAACTCTGGTAAAGCTGAAGGTTGGGGCAAGATGGTGGACTTACCTGTCAAAGAAGACAAATTCGGCGTCGGTTATGAACCCCTGCAGGCAGAGCAGATTGAGCGGAAAGGGCCGAGTTCCTTTACCAGCACTGGGCTGATGAATCATGGTGACGTCTTTGCAACCGGTGGTGAAGATTGTGACAGTGATTGTGATGTTGACAACTGGGTTCGCCCGTGTGCACCAGGGGAGTCGATCAACAATTGGACGGCTGAAGAAGTAGTCCAAGTTACTCTTCAGACAGAGTAATTTTCTTTTGTTTTTCATTTTGCATGAAAACCCTACGTTTTGCCCAAGGCGTAGTGGTTCATTGTAGGGCCTCATCATGTTTTTCAATGATATCATTAATAAAGGACGTTTTGCAATCAAATTTTGTGATCCCTGTCTTTCTATTTTTGTTTTCATTTTTCAACAAAATAAAAATGGCAATGTTTTTTTTGTTTTTGTGACTTTCTTGAACTCTTTTTTTCTAAAATAAAGCATTAAACATGCAGAAGTGATCTCACGGAATCCACTATGAACAGTTCTGTTATGGCTCAGTATGATTTCAATAATCCCATCTACCAAGCTGAAGAGGAGAGTGAGGAACATTGTGAACTCCCCGCAGAATTGGTCAGATTGTTGAAGCAAGAGGAGAGGGTCATCCAACCTCATCAGGAGGAGTTGGAGATTATTAATTTGGGTACTGAGGATGCCAGAAGAGATATCAAGATTGGGGCTGCTTTAGAGGACTCTGTCAAGAAGAGGTTGATTGAGATGTTGAGAGAATATGTGAAGATATTCGCCTGGTCGTATCAAGACATGCCTGGTTTGGGTACGGATATTGTGATGCACAGGCTGCCTCTCAGAGAAGAGTGTCCTTCGGTCAAGCAGAAGCTTCACAGAACTAGTCTTGATATGGCGGTCAAGATCAAGGAAGAGGTTCAGAAGCAGTGGGATGCAGGTTTTCTGGCAGTTACCAATTATCCCCCTTGGGTGGCCAACATCGTTCCCGTGCCGAAGAAGGATGGCAAAGTCAGGATATGTGTCGACTACCGGGATTTGAATAGAGCGAGTCCGAAAGATGATTTCCCATTACCTCACATTGATGTATTGGTTGATAATACGGCTCAATCCTCGGTTTTCTCTTTCATGGATGGTTTCTCTGGCTATAATCAGATCAAGATGGCGCCAGAAGACATGGAAAAGACGACATTCATTACACCTTGGGGCACGTTCTGCTATAAGGTGATGCCATTTGGGCTGAAGAATGCCGGTGCTACCTATCAGAGGGCTATGACGACTCTTTTTCATGACATGATGCACAAAGAGATTGAAGTGTACGTGGATGATATGATTGCGAAGTCGCAGACAGAAGAGGAGCACTTGGTAAATTTGCAGAAGTTGTTTGACAGGCTGAGAAGATTCAGACTGAGGCTGAATCCAAACAAGTGTACGTTTGGAGTGAGATCAGGGAAGCTGTTAGGCTTCATTGTCAGTGAGAAAGGGATTGAGGTTGATCCAGTGAAAGTAAAAGCTATCCGAGAGATTCCTGAACCGAAAACGGAAAAGCAAGTCCGTGGGTTTTTAGGGAGACTGAACTACATTGCAACGTTTATATCTCACCTAACTGCCACGTGTGAACCAATTTTCAAGTTGCTAAGAAAAGATCAAGCAATCAGGTGGAATGATGACTGTCAGAAAGCTTTTGATAAGATAAAAGAGTATTTGCAGAAACCTCCAATCCTCATACCTCCAGTTCCTGGGAGACCTCTGATAATGTACCTGTCAGTGACTGAGAACTCGATGGGGTGTGTATTGGGACAGCATGACGAGTCTGGTCGAAAAGAGCATGCCATATACTACCTTAGCAAAAAGTTTACCGAATTTGAAACAAGATATTCACTGCTCGAGAAAACTTGTTGTGCTTTGGCCTGGGCTGCTCGCCGACTGAGACAGTATATGTTGAACCATACTACCTTATTGATTTCTAAGATGGATCCAGTGAAGTACATCTTTGAGAAGTCGGCTCTCACCGGACGTGTTGCTCGTTGGCAGATGATTTTAACAGAGTATGATATTCAGTACACATCGTAGAAGGCCATCAAAGGTAGTATTCTGTAGGACTACCTTGCCGAGCAACCGATTAACGATTATCAGCCGATGATGTTTGAATTCCCTGATGAAGACATCATGTATCTGAAGATGAAAGATTGTGAAGAGCCTCTTGTCGAGGAAGGACCGGATCCTGATGACAAGCGGACACTGATGTTTGATGGGGCTGTGAATATGAATGGCAACGGTGTTGGGGCAGTACTGATTAATCCAAAAGGTGCTTGTCACACCTCGAAAAAATGGGGATATGACTTCAAAGCGAAACGCGATCGCACGCTCGCAATGATGGACTAAACAGAGTCGCCACCGAACTTTATTTATTCCTAAAAAGGAATGGAGAAATATCGATAAAACCCAAGACAAAAGAAAGGATAAGATATGGTCATCGCAACCAATATTAGGGTTCGGGAGTCAATTACGCAAGGGGAAGGTATTAGCACCCCTCACGTCCGTTGTACTCAACGGGAACCATTAGGTCAGTTGTGTGCGTTAATGTTAGTTGAAATGTTAGGCTTTTCGAATTATTAAGTGGGAAAGTAAGAGCAAAAGAGAGAAGAAATGTTTTTGTATTTTTGACGAAGGACTAAACCTAAGTTTTTTATTAATGGGCCTGACAAGATTTATAAATCCTGCTCCTACGTATCTCAAAAGAGAAATCAAGGCTTACGTAGTTCTGGGTAGAAAAAATGTTTGTTTGTTGGTCGATTTTAGCGAAAGTCATATTGTATTAATCGACGAAAACATTATTTTACCCAAAACAGATGAGGAGTGAACGCATATCACACATCGAACGGATTTGCAAATCTACATTCGGAAAAGCGTCATTTATCTCTACTCAACAATCGTGGCCGAAACATTGTTTTGTATCTCTTAAGACAATATATCTTTCATTTTAAAAGGTTTTTGATTAGTCGCACGGCGGCGAGAAAAAGGGTTTGATTGGTTGGATGTACTTTGAGTGATGGCGAGAACTTGGATGAGCGAGATATACATCTCGAATCCTAGCTTCAGGAGTGCATGGTATACACCATGTTCCATTTCCATCCTTATTGAAAAAGGTTAAGATAGGAATTAAGTATTTTGGATTTTGATTGAGAAAGGGTTTGAAGAAACCGCATTGACAGTTTTAGGTGATGGCGAGAGTTAAGATTGGCGAGGCATACGTCTCGAATCTTAACCTCAGGAGTGCATGGTATACACCATGTTCCATTTCCACCTTTATTGAGAAAGTGTTAAATAAGAATTAGGTATTTTGAGTTTTGTTGTGAAAATGACTTGACCCTAGATCAAGTATTGATGGACGTTTGAGAAAGATTTGAATGAGTGTTTGAGAAAACAAAGTGGGTAAATTGGATGATGGCGAGAGCTAGGATTGGCGAGATATACATCTCGAATCCTAATCTCAGGAGTGCGTGGTATACACCACGTTCCACTTCCATCTTTATTGAAAAAGTCTTGACTATGAATTAATATTTTTTGAGTTTTTATTAGAGAAAATGGCTTGACGTTAAACCAAGCGTTTGATGAAAGTTTGGAAGAACTGGAATGGAATAGGAGGGAGAAATGAATTGATTTGTTTATTGAGAAAATACTCGACGTTGGATCGAGTCATATTTTTGTATTTTTTAGAAATGGTGGATTTTACTCTTGTGTTAGTATCTAAAACAAATAGAGAAATAAAACAATACAAAATTATATACGCATTGGGGAAGTGGGGTACATTTTGTCAAATGGGGATTCAAAATCATGAAATAATTAAATCAGGCCCAAACAACAAATGATGCGAAATATGAGTGTAAGTACAAGAGAACCGGAGTACAGGAGAAATTAATATAAAAACATAATCATGAAAAAAAATGCCAACAGAAATAAAATGCTACATATAGGTATCAAACCCAACCCACTAAAGATCATGAAACCAAACTCTCTCCAATAGACCATTTGTGGTTAGTTATTATTTTAATACTAATTTAGATATATAAACCAAAATAGATTAAAAATTAGAATTCAAAAAAATAAAAATAAATATAAAAGAAAGTCTGTTGCACTACCAAATAAATGATGGGGGGACCACAAAATTAAAATCCAGCCGCCTGGCTGTTGGGTTTCCAAAAGAGAAATGAATTGGAAATTAGGAAAACTAAATGTATTTTTATGGATTAAATCATTTGTTTTATTTAAAATAAAGAAAAAAGAAACTGAAAGGAAAATGAAACACAGTAAGGAAGAAACAAAAACTCTCTCGTCGTCCTCAACCAAAATCGCCCTCACTCGCTACGATTCTCCTTCCTCATCGCTCCCTCAAACCTCAAGATTTTTCTCTCTCGCTCTCAAACGCTATCCCTCAACCTTTACTCTCAACAAGTCTCTCTCTCGCCCAAACAACATGAAAGTCCGAAAGAAAGCTCACCTTTGCGGTGAAGCGGTAGCTCAGGTAACGACCGAATCGCCTTCCTTCGCCTCTTTCAATCGATTTCTCTTCTGGTTTGGGGATTAGGGTTCTTTTGTGGGGTTTGGTCCGCCTCCTCCATTTTTTTTCCTCCCCTGATTCGCCTCTCTATTTATCTCTTGCAGATAGGGTTTACAATCTTGTCTTTGGTGATCCAAACAGGTGTTTCTGCCAAAATCCTTTTTTGTGTGCCCAGTTGGGATTCCCCTATTTGATGTTAACTTCGGAAATGGTAACCAATCTACGTACTTTTCGTCTTCGTTTTTGTCCTATTGCCAATTTGGGATTCTTCTTGGATTTTAACGCTTGGTAATTAACCCTACTTTTTTTACTGCAGTGAAATTGGTGAGCTTTGGCTTGATTTTGCTTCTCCCACTGAGTCCGAGATAGCAGCAGCAACACTTGCATTTGACACCATTCCCTGGCTAATAGTTTCTGTGCTTGCTCACGAGCCAGCTTGAGTTCTTCTGGTATTATCTGCGTTGATTGCTGAGTAATCTTATTGAAGTAATACTTTCCTCCATCTGAAGCAGTGAACTCTTTCTTAGACAGTTGATGCATCAGCCCTCTCAAGAGGTGACATCAACTCCAAAGGTTTTTTCAAAGATTGCCTTGTAGTCTTGTTGTAGTGGTATCTTTTCCCGTCACCAGCATCATGCTCTGCCCAAGCGGATGCAGAGTTCGGGTTAGTGGTATTAGCTGCCATATCACTTGATGCAGTACCAGATGATTGAACTCCAGCCTGTTGTACCGATGTAACCGCTACAGCACTCTGAGATACTGAGGACAGCCATAAATCCATATGCTCTATGATCTTTTGTCTGACTTTGTGAACAGCATCAGGTGATGTGCAGTTCTTGTCATTGCCTTCAATATTAAAGGGATTTTAAGGGTAACCTCGAATGTCTGTTCCATGGCCACAATTATGACAAGTGATGGTGTAGGAAGGCTTATCGGGTGATGAAATTTGTTTAGATGCACGACGCCAAGGATCTTGTGAACCATTTGTGAATACTATTTTGGAACCAACAATTTTTGTGCCTCCATATTATAAATTAGTTGCATCAACATCAGGATATATGCCCTTTCCAAAGACATTTTTGCAAAGGTCCAAATGGTATCTCGTGTTAACTTTGTGGGAGCGTATACTGTCATTTGAAGGAGCCACCTGAAAGTATGTAACTTCAGTACAAACTTGAAACCACCATGATCTATCAGCACTGTTTTCAGTGATAGCAGTGTTCTTCAAGTTCTGTTGGTTATAACTTTGTGTACTACCTTCAGTTTTAAGGAAAAAATCTTTGATAAATTTGGCATAAGCTTCCACCAAATCATCTCCATGCTTCTTTGCTTCAACAAGAGGCTTGCATAATATATCCGGATTTCCATATTGAAACGCTATAACAGAAGCATCAGCCACGAAATGCAAGAAGTCTCCATCATTTTCAAGATTAGATGCATTAAAAGAAGCCTTCATCATATAGGTTTTGCATTTGATTTTTTGTGTTTTTGTTGTATTCTCCAAAACTATTCTTCATTATGTTCGTAATACTGATAAAGTTTTGGTGACAGGGGACTGTACACATCGGTACTGGCGGGAGGTAGGCAACATTTATGCATTGACTCGAATAAGCTTACCATATACTCATGCGCGTTCTCTTGCTTACACTTTTGATATGTTCCGCAGGTTTACAATTATGCTTGTGTATGACCATTTGATGTTGGGTCTGTTTTGGACAGGAAGCTGATTTTAGAAGATTTGCATTCGAGAACCTTAAACTATCCATCTGACAAACATCCTTTAGGCCTGTACAGGTTGCCTTGGATAGAATCCAAAAAGTTCCTAGAGTTCGTCCCATATGTTGCCATCCGATTGCAGGAGTCTCTGACTGAACCGCGTGATATTGAATGAGATTCCTGATACTCGCATATGATGAATGGATGCAGTAACAAGTCTGATGCAGAAGGTGTTAAATCCAGTTCCTTGTGAAAGCATTTCAGCAAAAACTCCTTTGCCTCAGCAGACAGTTGTTCAGGTATTTGCTGCAAGTCGTTTCATGTTTTGACTTGGCTCAGGTTGCAAGTTTATTCCATCTTGGTGTGCTTTTATGCAGGTATTCGAAGAGACTTCTCTTGTCAAGGAATTCCCACCTGGACTTAACTTGACTAAACTGTGTGAAATGCTTACAGGTACAGGCCCTTGCAACCTGTTATAGGACAAATCGACAAGCGCTAACCGTGGTGGAGATAAAAGGCCTCCGGGAAAGGGCTCGGATGAATGATTATCGGTAAGATTCAATGAACTGAGATATTCTGTAATTCCAAAAAGAACCGGACCGGTAAACTGATTTTTGATTAGCGCAAATCTTCCAAGAGATGTGATGTTCACAATTGTCATTATGGTCTTGCTAATTAGTTTATCAGAGGAAAGACTCAAAAATTCCAATTTGAAAATGATGTTAATATTTGATGGAATAAAACCAGAAAGATCATTTTCTCTTTATTTCCTTGTCATAACAAAACCATTATTTTCTTTATTTCAGGTACATGTCGAGCTGCCCGCCGAGAAGCTCTTAGATAAACCTGTGTTAATGTCAAGTTTCTCAGCCTGGATTTCAACTTTTGATTTCGCTTCTTCTGTACCATGCTTTGTTTCTGTTCCTGTTAGGTGTGGTGTTTGAACTTTTTTCAAGGGAAATAGTTTTTCTTTCTGCCTTTCATTGCCGAGACATCAGCGTAATGATTACTAGTCTTCCGTTTCTTGGAAAGGAACAGGGTAAGTCAGATTAGCAAAGGCCTCATCATTCTCATAATCACGATGGGTAGAATCTGGAGTTACACTTGCTCGTTCTAACAAGCTTTTCCTTTTTGCTAGATAGACATCATCCTTTAGATTATGTTTACGCTTGCGACGGGATCGGTTTGCGGCTTTTGAATCTCCAGCACCAGTTTGATCGCCAGTTCTACCCACATGAATTGTGCTTGTTAACTTCACTCAATCTTTTATTAGTATCGTTCATTGAGAGGTTGATGTTGTTGTCCGAACCTCTGAAATATCAGAATTCAGGCGAGTAAGAGTAACCCTTTAAACGGTAGAATGCAAGTAACTGAGCCTTAGCTATTAAAAGCTCCAACCGATCAAAACCTCCCGTTGGAAACTTGGATAAATCTTTCAAATATTGCATAAGCTTCTCAGGTAAAAAAACTAACACTTGAAGATTCATCAACTCTGTTTATGAAATTTGGCTCTTGTTGAATCCCACAGTTTTCAATAGTCTGGTGTACATTGCAAGCTTGCTTTCATAAGTTAAAACTTGAGTTTCTTTAACTGTTTCAGGTAGCATTGTAGCAGAAATACTCTAATTTGAAGTTCGGGCTGCGGCGGTTAGAAGAAATGCAGAATTGGCATGTCTACTATGCCTCTTCTAATTCCGTGAGCTCAGAAGATTCTGTCTACACACTCGAGATGTGTATGACCGGCTTAGACCGAGAGAAAGCCTCCGTTTTCTTTAAAGAACAAACAGGTTCGGCTGCCGAGATGACCGTCAACTCTGGCATTAGGAAAATTCTTCCAAATTCTGAAATTTGTGACTTTGATTTTGAACCTTGTGGTTATTCAATGAATTCTGTTGAGGGGCCTGATGTATCTACCATTCATATTACTCCAGAAGACGGTTTTATGCAAATTTTGAGACTGCAGGATACAATTTGAAGGCAATAAATCTGAACGAAATGGTGATGAGGGTGCTAGCTTGTTTCCAACCAACTGAGTTTTCTGTAGCTGTTCACGTGGATAATGCAAGCAAGTCATTTGAGCAGGGGTGTTTGCTGGATGTTAAGGGATACTGCTGTGAAGAGAAGAGCCACCAAGGGCTTGGAATGAGTGGATCTGTTAAATTTTTGATGGAGCTTTGATTGTTCATTAGGATTGTATTTGTAGGATTTATGTAATGGGATGAACTTGTATGAAAATGTTGAGAAATGCAATTTGGAACATGATTTTGTAATTTATGAAAATGTTGTAATGCTATTTTGATTTGATATGAACTATGGATGGAAAATGGATCATGTTTGGTTATAAAATGGATTTTTAGAAATAATCCAAGACTAATTTAAATATCAATTTAAATAATAATAAAAAATCAGTAAAAACCAAATTAAAATCAAATTAATCCATAATTTGTTAAAATTACTTTGATATCAATTCTAACATTTATTTGAAAATTAAAATCAATTAGAGTTTGAATCATTAGTAAAATAAACAATTAAAATTAAATTGAAATTTGGAATTAAACTTAATTCGAAATTAAAATCAAATTGAAAATTAAAAACAAGTCAAATAATTAAAATCCATTTTATAATCAAAAGCACCATGATAAAAAAGGCCTAGACAATGACCAATGTGTAACAAAATATAGATTTGGGAATGGTCGTATGCAAATGAACTTTAGGCCAAGTGCCAAATAAAAATGAAAAAAATGGAAAAATGTCAAGGTCAAAATCGGGGTATGTCAGTGCTCATATACCTTTTTCTGCCAGATTGACATTTGACGTAAACAACAATGAGGCTGAGTATGAGGCTTGTATCATGGGGATAGAAGAAGCCATTGATTTAAGGATCAAAACTCTGGATATTTATGGAGATTCCGCTCTAGTGATTAACCAAGTCAATGGAGATTGGAATACCAATCAGCCGCATTTGATTCCTTACAGAGATTACACCAGAAGAATACTGACGTTCTTCAAGAAGGTGAAGCTGTATCACGTCCCCAGAGATGAGAATCAGATGGCTGATGCCTTGGCTACTTTGTCTTCTATGATCAAAGTTCATTGGCATAATCATGTGCCACACGTTGCTGTGAATCGACTCGAGAGGCCTGCGTATGTGTTTGCAGCCGAGTCTGTTGTGGATGAGAAGCCGTGGTACTTCGATATCAAGAATTTCCTCAAGAGCCAGGAGTATCCTGAAGGTGCGTCAAAGAATGATAAGAAAACCCTGAGAAGGCTAGCTGGAAGCTTTTATTTGAATCAGGATGATGTGTTGTACAAGAGAAACTTCGACATGGTTCTGCTCAGATGTGTGGATAGACACGAAGCAGACATGCTGATGCAAGAAGTGCATGAAGGATCTTTTGGTATCCATGCTGGTTGTCATGCAATGGCCAAGAAGTTGTTGAGAGCCGGTTATTACTGGATGACTATGGAATCCGATTGTTTCAAGTACGCTCGGAAGTGCCATAAATGTCAGATTTACGCAGATAAGGTGCATGTGCCACCAAGCCCTCTGAATGTTATGAATTCACCTTGGCCATTCGCGATGTGGGGCATTGATATGATTGGGAAGATTGAACCTACTGCTTCTAATGGACATCGCTTCATCCCGGTTGCGATCGACTATTTCACCAAGTGGGTGGAAGCAGCCTCCTATGCTAATGTTACCAAACAAGTGGTTGCCCGATTCATTAAGAAAGAGATTATCTATCGTTATAGGGTTCCTGAGAGAATCATTACTGACAATGGTTCGAATCTCAATAACAAGATGATGAAAGAGCTTTGTAGAGGTTTCAAGATTGAGCATCACAATTCTTATCCTTACAGACCAAAGATGAATGGTGCTGTAGAGGCGGCTAACAAGAATATCAAGAAGATTGTGCAGAAGATGGTCGTGACGTACAAGGATTGGCATGAGATGCTGCCTTTCACTTTGCATGGGTACCGTACCTCAGTACGTACTTCGACCGGGGCAACCCCCTACTCCCTTGTGTATGGTATGGAAGCAGTCCTACCTGTTGAAATGGAGATTCCTTCTCTGAGAGTCCTATTAGATGTCAATCTTGACGAAGCCGAGTGGATTCGAACAAGGTTTAACGAGTTGAGCCTTATCGAAGAGAGACGGTTAGCAGCTGTGTGCCATGGGCAGTTGTATCAGAGAAGGATGAAGAGAGCCTTTGATCAGAAAGTGCGTCCTCGAAGCTATCAGACTGGTGATCTAGTTTTGAAGAGGATCCTTCCTCCCGGTACAGATAACAGGGGCAAGTGGACTCCTAATTATGAAGGTCCATATGTTGTTAAGAAGGTTTTCTCCGGTGGAGCCTTGATGCTTACAACTATGGATGGTGAAGATTTCCCGTCCCCTGTTAACTCAGATGTAGTCAAAAAATACTTTGCATAAATTGACCCGCTGGACAAAAAGAATAAAAAAGTCCAGGCAAAAAAGGGCATCCCGGCGAACCGAAAAAAAAGAGAAAAGGTTCGGGCAAAAGTTAGGGATAAAAAATGAAAAGAATTTGTACACCCGGTAAGTCGAAAACCCACAAGGGCGGCTTAGGTAAAAATGGGTATCCCGGTGGATTGAAAACCCGAAAGGGCGATCCAGGCAAAAGAGGGATTAGAGCGAAGACTACAGTCTGAGTTATCTGTACTTCATCGCGCTTCAACATCTACCGTCTCGAAGGATATGACCGGTCCAATCGTTCTTCTCAGAAAGCAAGGAATTTGGGAGGAATTGAAGATATACGAGTCATAACAGAATTGGAAATTAGTGGATGTCGTGTTCACATTGCCATTAGGATAGTTTATTTCCTTTTGTGCGCAATTACCTCTTCATAGGGATTGCTTCCTGATGTATTTGCCTTTTCAGGCTCATTTCCAATCAATAAAAGTCGTTATTCAGATAAATTTCTCTTTGTTTTTATTTTACTGTTTTGTTTGCAAAAACGTCCGAATTTTTGATAAACATTGCATATAAAAACATGAAGGCCAGACAATAATGTGCAGAAGGATGAAACATTTGAAAATCATTTTGAATGTTGAGTACACTTGGGTGTATTTTGTCCATGCAATCCCCTGTGGCGTGTTTGTATTGCTGTTTGCAGGATGTTATCTTTTGATTTCTGGCTAAGCAGAAGCCACCATTTATTTTCAACATTGTCCAGTAGTGTGAGAGGTTGATTTTGTCCAAGGCAAAATTAGGGTTTGTATCCCCAACGAAGTAAATCAGGGTTACCTCAGCAGCCTAGTCTGAGATTGATTGCAAATCCCTGGCAGGGTCGTGAAGAGTATTCTCCCCAGCAGGCCTGAGAGTTGGTCTGTTCCCAGCAGGCCTGAGAGTTGGTCTGTTCCCAGCAGGCCTGAGAGTTGGTCTATTCCCCAGCAGGTCTGAGAACTAGTAATTCCCCACTGAGTCGGAAGATTGTTATTTCCCCAGCGGAAATGTCTGTGGATAGTTCATTCCTCAGCAGCCAGGTTTGAAGTGTTGTAGTCCTCATCAAGATTGAATTGACGGTTTTCCCTGAGCGGAAGTCTGCGGTGTTGTTTCCCCAGCGGAGGTGGATTGGTTTGTTTATTTCCCTAGCGGTATCCCCCAAGTGGATCGGGTTCAGTAGAGGTCGTCTCCAGTGAGGATCATCTGTCCCCCAGCGGCAGTGCATTGTCCCCACAGAGTTGGAAGATCGAATCAGATTTTGTTTGCCCGGAAGCATGTCGTGTGCTTTCCCAGCAAGGATTCTCCTACATTTGCATTTTTCATGTAGTAATCATCATTGCATCCTCAAATTGCGTAGCATTTCCATTCAATATGGAGCATTACGCCATAAAAACTCAAACATATGCATACATATGTTACATCAATAGATCATATCCCCGACCGAGGTGGATCGTATTTCAACATCAGTACAGCGTATGTGTTACAGTTGCTCCTGACAGCATTCAGGATTGATGTATCCCGAGAAGTTTGTTTCCTCGCTCGTCCGTAGAAGGAAAGTTTGATTGACCCCCCAGCGTGGTCCCCGGCAAGGGATTGACCTTGTCTCAACGTATGAATATGTCATCCTCGTGATACCGGTAAGTGTCATGTCAGCACCCGCGTGTGTTCTTTCTTTGGTGTCGGTAAACACCATTCTTTCGGTGTCGGTAAACATCGAGTCCCACTCCAGTCATTCGTTAATGTCTGGTCGTTTTTGTTTGATGTCGGTAAACATCATCTTTCGATGTTCGTAACATCTCTCTCTTTCCCCAAGCAGAGTTCACCTCTCCGTTGGTGTCGATAAACGATGAGTTTTTCCTATTCGTCCGTTGACGTCTAGTTGTATCTTCCCTACAGTCATTCGTTAATGTCTGTTCACCTCTCCGTTGGTGTCGATAAACGATGAGCTTTTTCCTATTCGTCCGTTGACGTATTGTTGTACTTTCCCCAGGATTCACCTCTCCGTTGGTGTCGATAAACGCTGAGTTTTTCCCAATCGTCCGTTGAGGTTTGGTTGTGCTTAGTTTTCCCTCAGTAAGTTCACCTCTCCGTTGGTGTCGGTAAACGTCGAGTATTTTCCCCATTCGTCAGTAAATGTCTGGTTGTTCCCCAGCCAGAAATCCCCAGTAGAGTCGTCGGTAAACGTCCTGTCTGGTTTCCGGTTGCAATTACCCAGTCATCGGTAAATGTCTGGTCATCTTTGTTTGATGTCTGTAAACATCATCTTTCGATGTCGATAAACATCGTGTCTCATTCCCAGTCATCGGTAAATGTCTGGTCGATTTTTTTGGTGTCGGTAAACATCATCTTTCGATGTTGGTAAACGTCGAGTTTCTTTCCCATT
Organism: Lathyrus oleraceus; assembly: GCF_024323335.1. Classification (NCBI taxonomy): domain Eukaryota; kingdom Viridiplantae; phylum Streptophyta; class Magnoliopsida; order Fabales; family Fabaceae; genus Lathyrus; species Lathyrus oleraceus. The sequence continues at coordinate 184,647,130 of NC_066585.1, forward strand.
CATCAGTTGATGATTGGTAACCTCTCCGTTGGTTTCGATAAACGTTGAGTTTTTCCCATTCGTCCGTTGACGTCTGGTTGTATTTCTCTCTTCCATTCATCCGTGGATGTCTGGTAACCCCTCCGTTGGTTTCGATAAACGTGAAGTTTTTCCTTCTCGTCCGTAGAAGTTTGGTTGTATCTTTTCAAAATCCCCAGTAGAGTCGTCGGTAAACGTCTTGTCTGGTTTCCTTTTGTAAATACCTTGTTCATCCTGCAGAGTGCAAATTTTTTTCGGTTCTTTCGGTATTCAATCCCTGTTTACCTTGAAGGTCTGACAGCCATTGCTCTCATCCGTTCAGGTTCCCAGTTGATTGAATAGGGGCAGTTGTAGCACCTCAAATTTGCACCTTCCATTTGTATATACATTTTCATTCTAGGTCATTAACATTTGCATTGTCATTGCATAGTCCACATCAAGTCATCAGGCAAGACTCTGGTCAGGAGATTCAATTGTGCAAAGCAAGCAAGAGAATTTCCAATGAGATCAAAGCCCTAGGGTGATTCCATTGAGTTCATATGACCCAAGGATCATTTTGAAGTGATTTGGCCAAAGGTTGAAGGCTCAAAGCTCATCAGTCCATGTGCAAATCATCTGAAACCCTAAAAAGTCAACAGGAGTCAACTGTCAATTCAACTATGGATTTGGAGGTGGGAGATGGTTAGAGATGCCTCAATCATGTTTTAACAAGTCTCATTTAACATCTCAAACATCAATATTGAAGGATTTGAGGTCAGATCAAGACTTTCCAAAAATAGCAGGTGACCTGTAATTTGAATTTGCCAAAAATGGAAAGGTTTTCAATTCAAGATTACATCATCAAGAAAGTTTAAAATGAAATTTTGTTCAACATGAAAGTTGAAGATCTTTCTCTCCCATTTCCAAAAAGTCCAAGATCATGAATTTCTCATGTATGGTTGAAGAGATATGGATCAATCTTGGCCAAGTGTGGTTTGAACTTCAAATGTGCATAACTTTCAAACAAAAGCTCCAATTCAAGTGGCTCTTTTTTGTACATTCTTCTCTTGACTTCTACTTCCCAAATCATGCATTACATTTCATGAATTATGATCACATGAATATTTGGTATTTCACTTGATTTTTGGAGGGAAAATGTGAAGTTTAAAATTGATGCATTATTTGAACATTCCACCACTTCCATTGGCTCTAAAATGAAATTTTAAGTGAAATCAAATGCATTTCGTGTACTGTTCACCATGCATTTTCATGCATAGGGTGAAATTGCTAATTTGCATATGCACCTCTTTTTTGCTAATCCATTTACCATTTGGTTAAACATGATTAAAAGCATGATTAAGAGGAAGTATATAACACAAATCATAATTGTTTTCAGCTAACAGTAATCACTTTTCAGATCTAGATCTCAAACACTCCAAATTTTCCTCTCAAACTTTCTTGCATTTTCTTCACACAAAATCCATTCATCTTGCTTAATTCTTGTTGCTGAGGTGTTTTTAAGCAGGATTACATGTGGAATCGAAGCCAACAGTGCAAGATCAAAGCATTCTTCAAGCTTGAGCATCAATGGTGATTTCAAAGTGAGCTGGATTCGTGTGCAATTAAGATCCAAATTCTCCTCCAAACACATCCACAAGCATTATAGAAGGATCCTGGAACTTCACAAGCCTTGAAGCAAGCTGAATCCAACCTCTGTTCTTCAACAGGTCAGAATTCGAGTTCCCTATTTTTGCAAATCCTTGTGATATTCATGTAGAGCATGGTTTAGTGATAATGCTGATATAAATTTCGAAGGAATTGGTGCTGTTTTGAGCTAGTTATGGTTGATTGAAATTTTTGATGACAAACTCGTTCGCTTCGATCCATGCATGCATTGTTGTTTCTTGATGAATTGAATATGGATTTGTGATGTATGAAGCAAGATCTACATGATGATATGTTTAATTGTGGTTTTTGAGAAAATTGTTCTTGGTGCTCTTGAGTTTGTCACTGTTCATGCTGAACACGATGGAGAAGACGATACTGTTGCAATAGGCCACGATTTTAATTCATAGAAAACGTTTTTTGGTGTTTGCATGTGTTTAAGTTAGGGCAACTTGTGATTGGTTCGTGCTAACTCCCATGCTTGCAATCTGATTGGCTGGGCGCGCGCTGACTTTGGTTGACCGGCCAAACTTAAGTGAAACGGGGCGTTTTTCCCTTGGCGCCATTCCAAATTCAAATTAAATAATGTAATTTCATTTAATTCATTTCATTTGTGACATTTCCATTTCATCTTCATTCCAAACTTTAGAAATTCATAACTCATTGAGTTTTGATCCAAAAATTATGGGATTTTTTGCATCATGATCTTTGAGTCCTCTAGTTTTTTATCATCATTTTTTCATAAACTGTGCTTGGCTGGAAAATATTTTGTGCTAGGGTTTGTGAACATGTATGCCTTTTGACCTTGCCTTGCCATATCCTTTGTGAAATGCTTGATTCTTGTCTAATACTCATGAAATTTGGCATGCTATAACTAGACATCGTGCTGGACATTTTGGTGGTGAGTTTGCATTTGTATCAATTGTAATTTTTGTTTTATGATTTTCCTAAGTTGGTGTGACAATTTGTGTCACACCTTGTGATGTTCAACTTGATTGATGAGTTTGCCACGCCAAATGAATTCCAAATGTCCTGATATTTTGTATGATGCTTGATATGAATGTTGTGATTGCTCATGATTTTTGTTGGAATTTTTGGGATCATTTATGATTTAATTGAGATTTTTCATTCTAGATGGTCACTTTTGAGCTTTTAAATTGCTTTGAACTTCATCTGATTGTGAAATGCTTGTGGTTTATCCAATGAATGTGAAATTTTGCACACTATTTCTAGACATGTTAAATGTTGTTTTGGCTTTGGTTTGAGGTCTTTACCATGATCCATATTTGTTTTATTCCTATGCTAAGTTGATGTGACAATTGGTGTCACACATGTGCCTATTGTGTTTGTTTTAATTTATGATATTTGATTGCCATGCTTAATGATGTCCAATGCCTCTAATTTTTTGTGTGGTGATCATGTTGTATGTCATGTTTACTCATGAATTTTGTTGAGATTATTTGAATCATTTTTGAATTAATGTGCATTTGTTCATTCTGATGTCACAATGTGGTCACAACTTGCATACCTTGCCATGTTTAGTTCATGAAATGCTTTTGGTATATGATATTGACATGAGACCTTTTGGATTGTGTTCTTGATTGATTAAGGATGATTCATGTTAAATTTCATGTTCTGTTTTAAATTTTTTCTCCATCTTTGACCCTAGGCTTTGACCTAGTGGTTTGCCTCTCATGTTTGAGCTTTGATTTCAGGTTGGACATCCAAGTTATATGGTTCATGATGCTCCATCATTTGAGCATTTGATGTTTGCCTTTGACTACTAACATTGTGTGTTTTGTAGGGTTGTTAACTCATTTGAGCTTGACTTGTGGCTTATGCCTTTGCTTATTGGGTTTGATTGTTGATATTGACTGTCTGTTTGATTGTTGGACTTGTATACTGATTGGGTTAGAATTTTTTCAGGTACATTAGTTGCTTAAGTTCATTTTGAACTTGCTTTTTCTTTGCTTGGTTGCTTAACCATTTGAGGTATAACTCTCTGACTTCATGTAGTCTGGAAGACCTGTCCTGTTATGTGGGCAGGCACCTGTCTGAAGTCCTCCTTAAGAGGCAATGCTTGTGTTTGTTTAATGTTGTGCCCTGTACATTCAAAGACCTCCTAAGTGAAGAGGCATTGGCAGATACAAGAGATGTGTAATCCATCTCCTGCTACTCAGTGTGTCATCCACTTTGCTCACACACCTTGTGTTGATGCATTGTGGATATTAACCCAGGATCCAGGTAGTGTCAGTCATCTGTGGAGAAGAGTTCCTATTTTCTGAACTCCCACACTTTCATTTGTCTGAAGCCCTCCCAGGCCAGGGATAAGAGCTGTGAGGCACACCCCTCACTTCCTATTTCATCTGCTTCACCCTAACTCTCAATGTTAGGGTTAAGAGCTAACATCACCCTTTTCCAGTTAGTTTGTTTGTCGAGGTTGATATGACCCCTTGACTAAAACCTAACCTTGATTGAGCCCATTGATTGCATATAGTGTATGCTATTTATGCTTGTGTATTTGTGCTGTCTAGTTTAGCTTGCTTCCTGTGCAAGTTAGGACTAGGTTGACTTGCTTCCTGTGCAAGTCAGGTTTAGGTTAGCTTGCTTCCTGTGCAAGTTAGATAGAAACCTCAACATAGGGCTATGATGCATGACAACTTCTAGGCTCGAGTCGTAGTCTCCCTAGTAGTTTGTGTCTCCCTTTGTATCTGGTTAGGCTAGTTCTTTTTCCCGGTTTAGGGGAACTACGTCGCCCTGATCCTCATACCAGATGAGGTACGTAGGCAGGAGATGAGCTGATCTCTCCGGGCACCCTTTGCCTTGTTCAACCCTTTGGGTGTGTTGGAGTCTGACATAAGTCCAGCGATTGGCAGTCGGTTTCCTGTGTCTTGTTTTCTGGTTGGAGTCTGATGTAAGTCCAGCGATTGGCATTCGGTTTCCGTGTTTGTCTGTTTGTGTGGAGTCTGACGTAAGTCCAGCGATTGGCAGTCGGTTTCCTGTTTGTGTTTTGTTTGGCGTGCGTTAGCCGAGCTACGAGTGCTCTGATTCTTCTCTCGTCCGAGAAGATACGTAAGCATAGGATGCGACATCCTAGCGAGCACGTTTCCCCTGTCCGAACTACATCGACTCTGATGTCTATGTCTGACAGACTATATAGGCCCAAAATGCGATATCCTGCCGAGTCCGGTTTCTTTTGTCTTCCTGTGTTTCCTTCCAGCCTTGTGTGGTGTTTGATCTGTGTTTAGCAACCTTATTCCTTTCTTTTGTGCGTGGATCCCGTCGAGTACGACGGATGCATAGGGGTGCTAATACCTTCCCTTCGCATAACCGACTCCCGATCCCATCTTTCTCTGGTCGCGAGACCATGTCTTTTCCAGGTTTACTTCGAGCGTTTCCTTTCCCTCTTTTGGGATAAATAACGCACGGTGGCGGCTCTGTTGTTTTCGTTTCTTCCGCCGGTTTTTTCGCGTAATGCGACAACATCGAAAGATTATGTTTACTGACATCAAAAAGGGATAACCAGACATTTACGATGATTGGGAAAGACCCGATGTTTACCGACACCGAAACGATGGTGTTTACCAACACCAAGGAAAGAACACACACGGGTGCCGACATGACACCTACCGGTATCACGAGAATGACATCTGCAATATGTCAAGGCAAGGCTAAACACTTGCTGGGGACCTCACTGGGGAGAATCAAGCTTTCCTTTCACGGACAAGTGAGGAAATAAACCTCTCTGGGGAAAACCAAGCTTTCCTTTCACTTGTAGGTGAGGAAATAAACCTCTGGGGAATTATCAATCCTGAATGCTGTCAGGAGCAACTGTAGCAAATGTGCCGTACAGATTTTGAACAATGATCCGCCTCTGCCGGGGATACGGTCTGATTGGGTTTAACACATGAATGCATATGTTTGAATTTTTATTTTTATTTTTTTATGGTGTAATGCTCCATATTGAATGGAAATGCTACGCGATTTGAGGATGCAATGATTACTACATGCAAGATGCAAAATGATGCAAACTCCTGCTGGGAGCAAACGGACTGCTCTGCTGAGCACACAAATTTGAATAGATTCTCCAACTCTGTGGGGAGACGCACTGTTGGGAGTGCTCTGAGGGGGAATAGCGCCAACTTCTCACTCATGCTGGGGAATAGCACTACTGTTGGAGCAAGAATAGATCCTGCCGGGGATAACCTTCACCGACTCCAATCCACTCGGGGACTCCGCTAGGGAAACAACCAATGCTCACTTCTGCTGAGGATAACGACCAATCCACAGGTAAGATAAACTCTACTGAGAATAATCTTCACCAAACCTGGTCCACTTGGGGAACTCGCTGGGGAAAACCATCAACACAACCCTCTGCTGGGGAGATCTGCTAGGGAAAACATTCACGACCCTGATGGGGAGAGGCATACTCTTGTTGGGGAAATAATAGACCAGACAATGCTGGGGATACAGTACTTCGAACCCGACTGCTGAGGAATAAACTACTCCACTGACACCTCTGTTGGGGATACAACATCCTCCCGACTCGGTGGGGATTAACGATCTTCAGACTAGCTGGGGATAAACCCACTTTCAGGCCTGCTAGGCAACTGCTGGGGAAGAACAGTTCTAATATCTTTCAGACTTGCTTGGGGAAACTAGCACTTCCAAGCCTGCTGGGGATACAAACTCGATCCTACTGAGGAATTCCTGATCTGGAATATGCTGGGAGACAAGTCCTGAACTTGCTTCATCTGCTGGGGAAGATCCCTATCTCACACTACTGGACAGTGCTGACAGCATCCCTGAACAAACCGTGGCTTATCTACTTCAGCCCGGAACCAAAGATAATAACCTGCAAAACAGCAAGATAAACATGCCCCAGGGGATTGTACGGACCAGATACACTCAAGTGTACTCAACATTCAAAATGATTTTCAAATGTTTTATCTTTCTGCACGTTATTGTCTAACCTTCATGTTTTTATATGCAATGTTTATCACAAATTCGGACGTTTTGGCAAACAAAACAATAAAATAAAAACAAGAGAGCAATTTATCTAAATAACGACTTTTTATTGATTGAAAATGGGCCTGAAAAGGCGAATACATTAGGAAGCAATTCCTAGGAAGAGGTAATTGCACACAAAAGGAAAATAAACTATCCTAATGGCAATGTGAACACGGCATCCACTATTTCCCAATTCTGTTATGACTCACAGATCATCAATTTTCTCCCCAAATCCTTGCTTTCTAAGAAGAATGACTGGACCGATCACATCTTTCGAGATGGTAGACAATGAAGCGCGATGAAGTACAGATAACTTAGACTGTAGTCTTCGCTCTAATCCCTCTTTTGCCTGGATCGCCCTTTCGGGTTTTCAATCCACCCATTTTTTCCTAAGCCGCCCTTGCGGGTTTTCGACTTACCGGGTGTACAAGTTCTTTTCATTTTTTATCCCTAACTTTTGCCCGAACCTTTTCTTTTTTTTTGGTTCGCCGGGATGCCTTTTTTTGCCTGGACTCTTTTATTCTTTTTGTCCAGCGGGTCAATTTATGCGAAGTATTTTTTGACTACATCTGAGTTAATAGGGGACGGAAAATCTTCACCATCCATAGTTGTAAGCATCAAGGCTCCACCAGAGAAAACCTTCTTAACAACATATGGACCTTCATAATTAGGAGTCCACTTGCCCCTGTTATCTGTACCGGGAGGAAGGATCCTCTTCAAAACTAAATCACCAGTCTAATAGCTTAGAGGATGCACTTTCTGATCAAAGGCTCTCTTCATCCTTCTCTGATACAACTGCCCATGGCACACAGCTGCTAACCGTCTCTCTTCGATAAGGCTCAACTCATTAAACCTTGTTCGAATCCATTCAGCTTCGTCAAGCTTTACATCCAACAAGACCCTCAGAGAAGGAATCTCCACTTCAACAGGTAGGACAGCTTCCATACCATACACAAGGGAGTACGGGGTTGCCCCGGTCGACGTACGTACTGAGGTACGGTACCCATGCAAAGCAAAAGGCATCATCTCATGCCAATCCCTGTACGTCACGACCATCTTCTGTACAATCTTCTTAATATTCTTGTTTTCCGCCTCTACAGCACCATTCATCTTCGGTCTGTAAGGAGAAGAATTATGATGTTCAATCTTGAAATCTTTACAAAGCTCTTTCATCATCTTGCTATTGAGATTCGAACCATTGTCAGTGATGATTCTCTCAGGAACCCCATAACGACATATGATTTCCTTCTTAATGAACCGGGCAACCACTTGTTTGGTAACATTAGCATAGGAAGCTGCTTCCACCCACTTGGTGAAGTAATCAATCACAACCAGGATGAAGCGATGTCCATTGGAAGCAGTAGGCTCAATCTTCCCAATCATATGAATGCCCTACATCGCGAACGGCCAAGGCGAATTCATAACATTCAGAGGGCTTGGTGGTACATGCACCTTATCAGCATAGATCTGGCATTTATGGCACTTCCGAGCATACTTGAAACAATCGGATTCCATAGTCATCCAGTAATAACCGGCTCTCAACAATTTCTTGGACATTGCATGACCACCAGCATGGGTACCCAAAGATCCTTCATGCACTTCTTGCATCAAAATGTCTGCTTCGTGTCTATCCACGCATCTGAGCAGAACCATGTCAAAGTTTCTCTTGTACAATACGTCATCCTGATTCTAATAAAAGCTACCAGCTAGCCTTCTCAGGGTTTTCTTGTCATTCTTTGACGCTCCTTCAGGATACTCCTGGCTCTTGAGAAATTTTTTGATGTCAAAGTACCACGGCTTCTCATCAACAACAGACTCGGCTGCAAACACATACGCAGGCCTCTCGAGTCGATTCACAGTAACGTGTGGCACATGATTATGCCAATGAACTTTGATCATAGAAGATAAAGTAGCCAAGGCATCAGCCATCTGATTCTCATCCCGGGGAACATGATACAGCTTCACCTTCTTGAAGAACGTCAGTATTCTTCTGGTGTAATCTCTGTAAGGAATCAAATGCGGATGATTAGTATTCCAATCTCCATTGACCTGGTTAATCACTAGAGAGGAATCTCCATATATGTCTAGAGTTTTGATCCTCAGATCGATAGCTTCTTCTATCCCCATGATACAAGCCTCATATTCAGCCTCGTTGTTGGTTACATCAAAATTCAGTCTGGCAGAAAAAGGTATATGAGCACCTTTTGGATATATAAGCACTGCCCCAACACCGTTTCCATTCATATTCACAGCCCCATCAAACATCAATGTCCACTTGTCATCAGGATCCAGTCCTTCCTCGACAAGAGGCTCTTCACAATCTTTCATCTTCAGATACATGATGTCTTCATCAGGGAATTCAAACATCATTGGCTGATAATCATCAATCGGTTGCTCGGCAAGGTAGTTTGACAGAATACTACCTTTGATGGCCTTCTGCGATGTGTACTGAATATCATATTCTGTTAAAATCATCTGCCAACGGGCAACACGTCCGGTGAGAGCCGGCTTCTCAAAGATGTATTTCACTAGATCCATCTTAGAAATCAATAAGGTAGTATGGTTCAACATATACTGCCTCAGTCGGCGAGCAGCCCAGGCCAAAGCACAGCAAGTTTTCTCAAGCTGTGAATATTTGATTTCATAGTCGGTAAACTTTTTGCTAAGGTAGTATATGGCATGCTCTTTTCGACCAGACTCGTCATGTTGTCCCAATACGCACCCAATCGAGTTCTCAGTCACTGACAGGTACATTATCAGAGGCCTCCCAGAAACTGGCGGTATGAGGATTGGAGGTTTCTGCAAATATTCTTTTATCTTGTCAAAAGCTTTCTGACAGTCATCATTCCACCTGATTGCTTGATTCTTTCTTAGCAACTTGAATATCGGTTCACACGTGGCAGTTAGGTGAGATACAAACCTTGCAATGTAGTTCAATCTCCCTAAAAACCCACGAACCTGCTTTTCTGTTTTCGGTTCAGGCATCTCTTGAATAGCTTTGACTTTTGTTGGATCAACCTTAATCCCTTTCTCACTGACAATGAAGCCCAACAGCTTCCCGGATCTCACTCCAAACGTACACTTGTTTGGATTCAGCCTCAATTTGAACTTTCTCAGTCTGTCAAACAACTTCTGCAAATTTACCAGGTGCTCCTCTTCTGTCTGCGACTTTACAATCATATCATCCACGTACACTTCAATCTCTTTGTGCATCATGTCATGAAAGAGAGTCGTCATAGCCCTCTGATAGGTAGCACCGGCATTCTTTAGCCCAAATGGCATCACTTTATAGCAGAACGTGCCCCAAGGCGTAATGAATGTCATCTTTTCCATGTCCTCTGGCGCCATCTTAATCTGATTATAGCCAGAAAAACCGTCCATGAAAGAGAAAACCGAGGATTGAGCCGTATTATCAACCAATACATCAATGTGAGGTAATGGGAAATCATCTTTCGGACTCGCTCTGTTCAAATCCCGGTAGTCGACACACATCCTGACTTTGCCATCCTTCTTCGGCACGGGAACGATGTTGGCCACCCACGGGGGATAAGTAGTCACTGACAGAAAACCCGCATCCAACTGCTTCTGAACCTCTTCCTTGATCTTAACCGCCATATCAGGACTAGTTCTGCGAAGCTTCTGCTTGACTGAAGGGCAATCTTCTCTGAGAGGTAGCCTATGCACCACAATATCTGTATCCAACCCAGGCATATCTTGATACGACCAGGCGAATATCTCCACATATTCTCTCAGCATTTCAATCAACCTTCTCTTGACGTCTTCCTTCAAAGCAGCCCGATCATAATCTCTTTTCTGGCGTCCTCAGTACCAAGATTAATAATCTCCAACTCCTCCTGATGAGGTTGGATGACCCTTTCCTCCTGCTTCAACAATCTAACCAGTTCTTTGGGGAGTTCACAGTCTTCCTCACTCTCCTCTTCAGCTTGGTAAATGGGATTATTGAAATCATACTGAGCAATAACAGAACTGTTTATAGTGGAGTCCGTAAGATCACTTCTGCATGTTTAATGCTTTATTTTAGAAAAAAGAGTTCAAGAAAGTCACTAAAAACAAAAACATTGCCATTTTTATTGTTTTGAAAAATGAAAATTAAAATAGAAAGACATGGATCACAAAATTGTTTGCAAAACGTCCTTTATTAATGATATCATTGAAAAAACATGATGAGGCCCTACAATGAACCACTACGCCTTGGGCAGAACGTAGGGTTTTGTGCAAAATGAAAAACAAAAGAAAATTACTCTGTTTGAAGAGTAACTTGGACCACTTCTTCAGCCGTCCAGTTGTTGATCGACTCCCCTGGTGCACACGGGCGAACCCAGTTGTTCAGATCACAATCACTGTCTCCGTCTTCACCACCGGTTGCAAAGACGTCGCCATGATTCATCAACCCAACGCTGGTGAAGGTACTCGGCCCTTTCTGCTCCCCCTGCTCTGCCTGCAGAGATTGATAACCAATACCGAACTTGTCTTCTTTGACGGGCAGGTCAACCATCTTACCCCAGCCTTCTGCATTGCCCGAGTTGACAACCTCCATAGCCTGCTTGTAGGATGCAATTGAGGCACTTGGCTTCTTCTGCTCAGCAAAAGCCACCCTCTCAAGAGCAACAGTCTTGAATGCCTGGCATAGAGTCTCATGGATCTCGCCATCCACCTCCACATACTTGAAAGAGGATAGGTGACTCACCAGAATGTCCTCCTCACCGCACACAGTCACAATCTGACCGTTCCAGACATACTTCAGCTTCTGATGGAGAGTTGACGACACTGCCCCAGCCCCATGTATCCAGGGACGCCCCAATAAGCAACTATATGCTGACTGAATGTCCATCACATAGAAGAAAACATCAAATACCTCCGGGCCAATCTTCACAGGCAATGTGACTTCACCAAAAACAGACCGTTTGGATCCATCAAATGCACGAACTATGAGATCACTGGGAGTGAGCACAACCCCTTCAACATCAATCTTACTCAAAATCTTCTTGGGCAACACGTTCAAAGACGAGCCAGTATCCACCAACACATGTGACAATACTGCGCCTTTGCACTCCATGGTGATATGCAGGGCCTTGTTATGGTTGTGACCTTCAGGTGTCAAATCCAAATCTGTGAACCCCAAACCGTGACTGGTACTCACATTAGCAATGACCCCCTCTAACTGGATGACAGAGATCTCTTGAGGCACGTAAGCCAGATTCAACATTTTTAACAAGGCATTACGGTGTGCCTCAGAGCACAATAGCAATGAGAGTATAGAAATCTTGGACGGAGTTTGATTCAGCTGATCTACAATCTTGTAGTCACTCTTCTTAATAATCTTCATGAACTCCTCCACGTCTTTCTCGAAGGAACCCTCAGGCGCCTCCTTCCGAACAGGTTCTTCCTCAACCACGGCTTGCTTACCCTTAGCTTTGGCGAGAGCCTCGGCATTGGTGTCTCTCAAAACCTGCGGTGCAAACAAACGACTGCTCCTAGTGAAACCTCCTGGTCCCCCTACATTGTCCACAACCGGACCAACAGTCACAGGGGCTCTGCTCGGCAAACCAATAGTCACGGGTGCTTAATTAACCGGCCTGACCTGACTTTCTGCCCTTCTGTTGTTGCGGTAAGCATTATCATACTTCCATGGCACGACCCTACTATTCTCAACAGCCCTTCTGCCCGAAGCAACAATAGTAGTGGGAGCACTGACAGTTACTGGAGCGGATATGGTAACAGGAGTACCAACGGTTGCGGGTGCACTAACAGTTCTTTGGCCACGTCCCTCGGACGGTTTGAAATAAATGGTGACAGTCGACACCACCCCACGATCTTTCACGGCTCGACTAAACTGCAGACAGCCCTTATCAATCAGATTCTGGATACCAACACTCAACTGTACACACCCATTCTCTGAACCTTCACATTCTGAACAACCCTGATCACAGCCCGGGAACACTCCCCCATTCAGCAGACGATCCTTCACAACAAACAACGGAGCCTGAATCTCATCAATACTGACAACCAAGTCCAAAGCTTCCTCACCTTCCACATTGTTCACCCTATGTGCACCATGCTGAGGCATAGGATTGTTCATAACATTCGGCACAGGAGCAAAATTGATTATTTTGGCGTCAATTAAGTCCTGGACCTTATGATGAAAAGCCCGACAATTTTCAATATGGTGCCCCGGTGCACCAGAGTGGAAATCACAACGAACGTTGGCATCATACCCAGGTGGTATTTTTGTCAACGGAGCCATTGTACGCAATTCAACAAACCCCAATCTGAGCAATTCGGGCAACAATTCAGCGTAGGTCATCGGCAACGAGTCGAAACGTCGATCCGGCATTCTCTGTCTTGGCTGATACGGACGTTGCTGTTGTTGTTGTTGTGGTGGTGGTTGTTGAACTCTCTGTTGTTGCTGTTGTCGTGGCTGAGGTGCTGGGATAGTTACAGCAGTGACCTGGCGATATTGCCCTCTGTTCACATTTCTCCGACTGTGTTGCACAGCATTGGCTTCACCCTCTCTCCTACGAGGTGCCCCAGCAAATGGCTTCTTTGAAGATGAGGAACCAGCATCCTGAATCTTTCCAGCTTTAATAAGGCTCTTTGTTCTCTCTCCACAGATCACCACATCAGAAAAACTACCGAATGGGCAACTCCCCATCCGGTCCATGAACACTCCTTGTAATGTTCCAATAAACATGTCGGTCAACTCTCTTTCCAGCATAGGAGGTTGCACCCGTGCAGCCAATTCCCGCCATCTCTGGGCGTACTCTTTGAAACTCTCGCCTGATTTCTGACATAGACTCTGCAACTGAGTCCGGCTCGGCGCCATGTCCATATTATGTTTGTATTGCCTCAAGAAGGCTTCACCCAGATCCCTCCAACTTCTGATAGACTCTCTTTTCAGCTCCATGTACCAGTTCAAGGAAGCTCCAGACAAGCTATCCTGGAAGAAATACATCCACATCTTTTCATCGTCGGTGTAGGCAGAGATCTTCCTGTAGTAGACCTGCACATGGGTGCGAGGACAAGAAGTACCGTTGTATTTATCAAAAGAAGGCGCCTTGAACTTATAGGGAATTCTCAATCCATCCACCAGACCTATATTTGTCACATCAAACCCCAACGAGTTCTGACACTCCATGGCTCTGATCTTCTCAGCTAGGGCATCAACTTTTCTGTCCCTTTCGTCGGTTCTCACAACTTCCTCATCATCACTAAGGAGAGTGAACATGTCCTCTTATCTATCAACCAACAGAGCAGGGTGGCGAACTGGAGCGCGGGTTGCTCTGACATTAGCAGTCTCTACAGCAATAGGTTATCCATTGATTCGAATACCCCTCAATTCATCACCTACGGCATAATCATTGACGGGAGCAACAGCAGCAACATTATCATTCACAGGTACCCCCACTGGTGAAGCACGACTGGGTGGCATAATCACAGCTTCCTGTCTCTGGGCTAAGGCACGCAACTCCTCTTGCCCTTGAATGACTCCTTGCATCATTGTCATGAATTGGGCCATGTTAGCCCTCATCTCAGCCAACTCTGCTTGCACTTGGTCCATGTTCCTCCGTTGATTCAACCTTGTAGAGTAGCGGTGCGGACGTTGATCAACAATCCTGCCTAAAACAGGAACCAGAGTGAGAAGTCTCGATCAAGAACACCTGTAATGCCAAATGATATGGGTATGATGCTAATGATGCGTATGATGCACATGATATGTTCATTTCTCAGGCATTCAAGAGCCTAATTCACCTTTCAAGAAATGGCAACCTGCAATAAACAACAAAGCAACAACCTACACAGGATAGTGAGCACAAGGTGAAACATCAGCAATCTCATCTATAGACATGAGCAACAAGGATCATACAACAATATTCAGACAAAGATCCAAATGATCAGAGTACAACAATGAATCCCATCCAACAAGCCTGGAGGTGATTCTCAACATAAACAACAGAGATACAAGCTAAAAAAGATGTCCTCCAGGAATGAGCGTCTGCAGATACTGGCACTGGTCTATCAACAGGTCACATTCTGAACACTCTGGCAGAGGAGTGAGCTTCTCCTTCAGTTGTCTTCTAAGCTCCACAACTTCTCCTCCAAGTTGGCTCTCTGATGCACGTCTCAAGTCTACCTCCTTCTTCAACTGGATGTCTTTGTCTCTGAGCTGCTTTTCCAGGTCTCTTATCTTCTTCTGATAATTGGCTTCAGCTCTCTGCAACCTTAAGCACTCCCGGTCTTCTTCATTCAACAGGGTTTCCATCTCTTCATAGGACCTCTTCTTGCTCTTCAATCTGCTAGCATCTTCACCCTACATGCCCTTGAGTTAATGAGCCAAGTTCAACTTGTCAGCTTTGGCTTTGTAAAGCTCCATCTGGGTATCTTGTTCCTTCTCCTTCAACCAACGATTCTCCATCAAGGCTTGCTTGTACTGCTCAGCAGGCACATTCTCAGCAAGGATCAAAGGTGGTTGCTCTTGCAATGACTTCATCCTATCATAGGGCAACAACAAAGTCTCCACTCTCTTTTTGACCCAATCAGTATAATCAGGCATAGCAATGGCAAACTTCTTCCCCAACACAGGTCCATCCTTGACACCAATGGCCTTCCAAGCTCTTCCTACTTGCTCCAATCTAGCAGGGTCACTCCGCTTCTCAAAATACACACTTTCAGCTATCTCAGCATCAAGTGGTCTTCCATTCATTACAAACCCCAACTGACGAAGACAAAGAACCGGGTTGTAATTGATGCAACCCTTAGTCCCTATAAGTGGCACATTACGAAATTCTCCACAACTCATGATGACATTACGCACATCCATCCGGTAAGATTGCCACCTGATATCATAAGAGGTAAGAGACATAATCCTCTGAGTCCACTTATGAGTGCTCTGAGCATCCACAAAATGTCCACTGGTCGGCAGAAGAGACAAGAACCATCTGAGCAATAAAGGGAGACAGCATCTGATAGCTCCACCCTTACCATGTCTGCTGTGTATAGCATAGTAAGCGTCAGCTAACAAAGTAGGAACTAGGTTTCCTCCAAGGTAAATAGTGACAGCAGCAAGGTCCACAAAGTTGGGCATACTCGGGAACAAGACAACTCCATAGATCATGATGGCTAACTGGGCATGAAAAGCTTCCCAATTTCCCTTCTTTGCTTCTTCTTTAGCCATCCTCACCAGGAACTTCAAAGGCAACCCCACGACATCACCACTCGACTTCCAATTGTCACTCACTTCTTTGATACTCAAATGAAGAGCTCTGGCAATGACTCTGAAATCAACCTCCTTTGGCACATCTAAGAAGGGAACATGATATCTGATCGGGACATTCATTAGAATGGAGTACTCCTCAAGAGTGGGCGCTAACTGATAATCCTGGAAGGTGAAACAGCGGAGTTCTGGATCATAGAACTGTAGAAGAGTCTGCAACGGCACTGGATCTACCACCATCTTCAACAATGTCAGCAAATCCCCATACTGATCAACAAACACCTTCTGATTACCGCCGGTCACAAAGTTGCTCAACTCTATCAAAGACGTCAATGGCTCACGGTGAAAACTGTAGGTGCACGTCTTCCTCTTCAACTCTGGAACGGCTGCCATCTCTCACAGTGAATAGACTCCTGAATGAACCTGAGAAATGATATGCATGAGGAGATTAGCTTTTTTCTTTTTTTCCTTTTTTCAATTGTTTTTTCAAAAAAAAAAATTTGCATTATTTTTTCGAAAATAAACATGCTATGATGCAAATGATGCAAACACGACTGGCTGGCTGTGTATCTCGGAGCACAGGTTTAAAGTTTTGGCTTGAATTCGGACCCACAAAGTCATCTGAGACCCAAAATCATATGAGACCCAAAGTCATCTGAACCAAGTCACGAACAGAACCCAAGAGTCACCAACAAATCACCAACAAGTCACCAACGGTACCTGTAATAATGATCATTCCCTCCCCATTCACGGGTGTCATCTAGGCCAGGGTAAGGTCAAGAGAAACGCAGGATAAACAACCCTTTCATAGAATATCATCATGTACACACCAGATGTATGTACCGATAATACCCCATCAGGATCTGAACTGCTCGTGATATCAAGTTCTGCTAAGTGGTGCAATACCACCCGCTTCCCAAGAATCACTCTATTCCTAGGTGTCCTAGAGTTCACTCATAGCCTGGGTATTGGGCCTTTTACCTCTTGTAACTCCCACCCCACAGAGAGACAAACACACAGCCAGCACAGATGAAAATATGATGAATGCAAACATAAATGCAAACATAAATGCAAACATAAATAAATGAATGCAATAAATGAAACAGTAAAGCAACCAAACCCTATCCTAAAGAGCGCTAGGAGAGACTCGCTTAGGGAAGATGGACCAGCCAGAGGTCAACTTCTTCCTATATCCCCAGCAGAGTCGCCAGCTGTCGCATTACGCGAAAAACCGGCGGGAAAACGAAACAACAGAGCCGCCACCGTGCGTTATTTATCCCAAAAGAGGGAAAGGAAACGCTCGAAGTAAACCTGGAAAAGACATGGTCTCGCGACCAGAGAGAGATGGGATCGGGAGTCGGTTATGCGAAGGGAAGGTATTAGCACCCCTACGCATCCGTCGTACTCGACGGGATCCACGCTCAGAAAGAATAGAAGAAAGCTTGCTAAACACTGCTCACAAACTGCACAAGGCTGGAAACAGACACAGAAAGACGGAAGAAACAGGACTCGGCAAGATATCGCATCCTGGGCCTACGTAGTCTGTCAAGCACAGACATCAGAGTCGACGTAGTTCGGGACAGGGGAAAACGTGCTCGCTAGGATGTCGCATCCTATGCATACGTATCTTCTCTGACCGGAGAAGAATCAGAGCACCCGTAGCTCGGCTAATGCACGCCAAACAAAACCCACACAGGACCCCGACTGCCAATCGCTGGACTTACGTCAGACTCCACACAAACAGGCAAACATGGAAACCGAATGCCAATCGCTGGACTTACATCAGACTCCGAACCAACAAACACACACACAAGAGGGTTGAAAAAGAAAAAGGGCGCCCGGAGAGATCAGCTCATCTCCTGCCTACGTACCTTATCTGGTATGAGGATCAGGGTGACGTAGTTCCCCTACGCAGGGAAAGAACTTCTAACCTAACCAGAGACTGGGAAATGACAAACTAGAAGGGAGACTAACTCGAGCCTAATAGTTATCATGTAAATTCACCATGACCCTAGGTTAAGGTTTCTATCCTAACTTGCACAGGAAGCAAGCTAGCCTAAACAGCACAATCATCAAACACAAGCACAAGTAGCACACACTATATGCAATCAATTGGCTCAATCAAGGTTAGGTTTTAGTCAAGGGGTCATGTCAACCTTGACAAACAAACCAATTGGAAAAGGGTGTTGTTAGCTCTTAACCCTAACATTGAGAGTTAGGGTGAAGCAGATGAAATGGGAAGTGAGGATAAGACCTCACAGCTCTTATCCTTTGCCTGGGAGAGCTTGACTCAAAATATAAAGTGTGGGAGTTCAGAATGTAGGAACTCTTCTCCACAGATGACTGACTCAACATGATCTTGGGTTAATATTCAAAGTGCATCAACACAATGGTGTGAGCAGGATGAATGACCTAACTGAATAGCAGGGGATGGACTGCACATCCCTTGTATCTTCCAATGCCTCTTCACTTAGGAGGTCTTTGAATGTACAAGGCACAAAATTAAACAAACACAAGCATTGCCTCTTAAGGAGGGCTTCAGACAGGTGCCTGCCCACATAACAGGACAGGTCTTCCAGACTACATGAAGTCAAAGGAGTTATACCTTAGTGGTAAGCAAACCACAAGCTAGCAAAGCAAGTTCAAAAGAACTCAAAGCAACTTAGGTACCTGTGAAAAATCTAAACCAATCAGTTCAACTGTACAGACAAATAATCAACAGGCAATAACAAACAGACAGACAATGTTCACAATGTGCAAGCCACAAGGAAAACTCAAATGAGTTAGCATCAACCTACAAAACACACAAGTGTTAGTAATCAAGAGCAAACATCAATGCTCAAATGAGGAAGCATCATCAACTATGGACCTGGATGTTTAAACCTGAAATCAAAGCCCACATGTAAGCCACAAACCACTAGGTCAAAGCCTAGGGTCAAAGATGGAGAAAAAAGTCAAAACAGAACCTCAAATTTAACATGAATCAACCTTATCCAATCAAGAATAAGTCTCAAAAAGTCTCACATCAAAATCATTAAGCATATTCATTTCATGAGCAAAACATGGCAAGGTATGCAAAAGCTAGTCACATTTGAGACATCAAGAAGCAAAATGCACATCAAATCCAAAATGACTCAAATAATCTTGGCAAAATTCATGAGTACACAAGACATATAACATGATCATCATACAAAAAATCAGAGGCATTGGATATCATTTGGCATGGAAATCATTTTGTACAATCCAAACAATCACATGTGTGACACAAATTGTCACACCACGTTAGCATAGGCATAAAACAGAATTGGATCATGGGAAAAATATCAAACCAAAGCCAAAATGTTCATCAACATGTCTAGTATTAGCATGCAAAATTTCAAAGCCATTGGATAAGAAACAAGCATTTTATGAAGGAGAGAGCAAGGCAATATCATGAATGGATACATGTTCAATCACCCTAGGACAAATCATTTTTTAAGCCAGGCACAACTTTGCAATTTATGATCATAAAAAGGTAGACAGGATAAGGAACACATAGCACAAAATTGGGGATCAATTTGAGCATTTTTCAATTTTATATGATTTTTGGAAGTTTGAAAAAAAATTTTAAAATGTAATGAACAAGCATGGCAAATAAAGGAGGGAAAGTGGAAAATGCATTGCAATTTGAAAAAGTCCCTCAGCCGGATTCGAACTCAGCACAATTTTGAATACGCGCGCCCCAACCAAACGACTGCGTTTTGGCTCTAAAACCCTAGTGCGCCCAGATTTCGTAGCTAATTCCAAATCTCGTAGCAAAATGGTAGCAACTTCATAGCTATTCTGGAAATTGCATGAGTTTCGAAGGTTAAAGATGAAGATCATGATGATCTTCATCTGAATTTTCCAGAAAACCAAAAAATGTTCCAGAAATCACAAATAATACCATCATTCAACCGGTTTCTTCATGGTAAGCACGGATCCAACAATGAATCAACCAAAAACAACACATATCACTCAAATCGAAGAAATCAAACTTGAACACTCAAACTTCAATCATGCATAACTTCCACAATACAGCACCAATTCACTCAAAATTTGCATCAGAATCATCACCAAGCCATGATCTACATGAATATCCTAATAATTTGCAAAATAATCAAACTCGAAAACTGACCTTCTTGATGAACAAAACTTGGAATCACGTGATGTAAGGCTTGTAATGGCTCAATTCTTCTCCACAATGCTCGATGAGGTAGTTGATGATGAATTTGAAGCTCAATTGCACACGAATCCAGCTTAATTTGCAAATGCCATGGATGCTTCAAGCTTTGAATCTAGCTCAATATGCCACGATTTGCCTTGATTCCACGTCCAAATTGGCTCAGAAATGCTTCAGGAGGATGAATCAATCAATAGAAAGTGTTCATGTGTGAAGAAATTGAAAAAAAGTTTAAGAGAAAATTTTTGTGAATCTTGGAATTCAGATCTGAAATGTGTCTTAATGATGGAAACAATTATGATTATATATATATATATATGCCATGCTAATGATGCTCAAATCATGTTTAGGCCAAATGCAAATGAGATTAGCAACTTATGAAGTGTTTTCACTAATTGGTATTTTCACCCTCCATGCATGAAGGGCCACGTGAACAGTACACAAACTTGATCCAAATATACTTAAAACAAGCCCATGCACACATTTGAATTGGTTTTGTATGCTCATGATCAACCAAAATGGTTTTATGAAATTTTCTTCACAAATCTTCATGAATAAGCACATGCCTATGCAAAGGAAATTTATGCCATGTAATGCTATGCTTGGAAATTACATGTCATGAGGATCAAAATGCAAAAAGAACCACTCATTTTGGAGCTTTGGTTCAAAAGTTATGCTCATTTGAATCTTCAAACACACTTTGCCATAATTGGATCATATCTCCTCAACCACACATGAGAAATTCATGATCTTGGACTTTTTGGAAATGGGAGAGAAATATCTTCAACTTTCATGTTGGATAAAAGTTAATTTGAAGCTTTCTTGATGATGTAATCTTGAGTTGAAGTTGGTCCAAAACCTTTCCATTTTTGGAAACTTCACATTATAGGTCACTTGCTATTTTGGGAAAGTCTTGACCTGACTTCAAATTCTTCAATGTGAGTGTTTGAAATGTCAAATGAGACTTTTTTGACCATGAATGAAGCATCTCTAACCACTTCCCATCTCCAAATCCATAGTTGACCTTGCAGTTGACTTCTGTTGACTTTCATGGGCCTCATATGAATTGCACATGCACTGATGAGTTCTGAGCCTTCAACACTTGACCAAATTACTTCAAAGTGATCCTTGGGTCATGTGAGCTCAATGAAACAACCCTAGGGCTTTGATCTCAAGGAAAATGCTCTTGTTGCCTTGCATAGTTGAATCTCCTAACCAGTCTTGCCTGATGATATGCAACAGACTATGCAATGCCAATGCAATGTTAATGACCTAAAAATGAAATGTATATACAAATGGGAGGTGCAAATTTGAGGTGCTACACTCATAGGTGTCACGGATTCAGGGTTTGTGGTTGATAAAATCAGGGTTTTGGATTGGAGTTTATGGCATTATACATCATATGGATCAAAATCCTAATTCTTGACTTTGATAGTCAAAGATCTTTTGTAGCATTTTCTTTTAACTTCATTAGTGGGCCATTTGATTCAAATCATCCTTAAGCCCATTTAACCATAAATCTAAGCCATCCCAATATCCAATTCCTTATCCATTATTACCACTCCAAATCCATTCAAAAATCCAAATCCTTTTCATTTTATAAACCAAATTTGCAATTATCCATATTTTATATTCATTTACATATCCATAAAAAAGGGCAATGTAAAAAGCATGGTACGTAATGCTACATTCTCATACACTTCATTCCATTAATATTTATATATCATGAGCACATTTTTACATGTTAAAGCCAAGCATGTTTCCATGAGCATAGTGTCGACATATTTGTTACATAGCTTATATACTAACCTTTTATTACAAGCATTTCACCATTGTATACATATATCACAAAGAGAGCCAGTTACAATCAGAATGAAAAAGAGGGAGAGTCTTGGTATGCCTCATGATTCTATACTTCACGCTTCCACTTGCCGTGCATTTTCTAACCAAAAAGCTGCTACCAAGCAAATACCACGGCAATCACAATATAAACCAACTGCAGCATGAAACATAAGCCACGCTGGAACCAACGGCAACGCCGACAACAGACCGCAGCAGCAACTGAACATAACAGTCTCACAAATGCATACCAACTGCAAGCCACAATGATGTAGTGAGAGCCAACGGCAACGCCGACAACGAAACTCAATCAAAAGCTATAAGTCACCATCGGCTGCAACAGAACCGCAAATGGTAAGTCCAAAACAACATTCTGCATCAAATCAAGGTCATAATTAGAAGTAAATATCCTCATTGCCAAGCCTGTCAAAATCAAAAACCTGAAATGTATCATGGATTAGCAACAATGTGTCAAAACCTATAATGCAAAATCCACAATTGGGTTGCACCCTGTTGGCATACTAAACTGTTTCAAATTAAAGTCAAACAAAGCAGTTCTGCAACATGAAGCAAACCAAAACCATAGCATGGATCTCACATCAATTCATACATCAACCAAGCACCCTACTGCAACTTCGGAGCTACCTGCAAAAGAGGACCAAGATGATTCTAATGACTACACCGGCAAAATCCATAACAATCGGCAATGCAAGGCGAGAAATGGAATTTGAGTCATAATCAGGGTAACTACCCTGCTGCGGAACCAAAGCCAAGAAAACCGGCAGAAACAGGGCAAGTTATCTGAGCATACCAACACAGACTTACAATCCAAAAAATAGTTCGATTCAAATCATTGAGTTTCAAAACAATAAGAAGTTCAGGAAATTAAGGGATCCAAGCCAGTTTGGTTCAAGGAAAATATCCACAGTTGGGACTTCAGTGAACAAGTCAAGGAGTGAAGCGTGCCATTCAATTTTCTAAATCCCACGTGACTTAATTCATGATGTAAAAACTCACCTTCTCATTCACTTAAATGCCAGCTGGATGATGCAGATTGAACCATTCAGACTTAATTCTCCAATTTGCCCTTGGATCGTGCTATATAAGTGGCAATCATTGTCAATCATTGGGTTCAGACTTTTTTCCCTCATTCCAAAAGCTTTTGCACTCAATTCCCATCTTCAGTACACGCTCTTTTTTCCATTGTTGTGAGAGCTTCATCACTCGAAGCTCTACACGACAGAGTTAAGCCGCCACCACCACCGGAAGCTTCGAAGCTCGCAGATCGTTATCGCTCACACGCTTCCAGCTCGCTCCAACACTGTGAGAAAAGGAAGAGAGACGCTCAGAAGCTGTGCGTGTTCGTCATCATCGTCGCCACCTCCGTCGTCATCTTCGACAAGTAGCTCTTAATCCGTGTGCTTACGCTTCGATTTAGTTGCCATGAGGATGTATTGGATAGTAGAAGTTGTCACCATTGCGTAATCGTTTGTGAAGTTCTGGTATAATCTCCATTATAGAACCAATTGCATTTTTGCTTGTGGATAAGCTTTGTGAATAAGCGCGTTTGGTAAGCGCTTTTCCGTTTGTGTTTTCTTGTTTTGCTGCCTGCTTACAGTAGCCTTGTAGAGGCTTGGATAGGGCCTATGGTACTTCACAAACACACCCCGTTTTTCAGCTTGCACCCTCCCGGGGCCCATTCTGCACTTTTAAAACTCATACACCTTGCTTTATAGCTAGTTAGTTTAGATTAATTAGGATTAGACTTAGGATTAGTTGTTAATTAGGATTAATCTTAAGAAGTGTTAATTGGTTAGTAAAAATAATTAGGACTAATGGTGTTTAGAATTGAATTTAGGAGTTAATTTTGTTTAGAATTTAATTAGATTTGATTTCTAGAATTGACTTGGTAATTGTTTTAGAATTTGTTTTTGTTAATTGATGATTCAATTTTGGAATTGATTTGGTATTTGTTTTAGAATTCAATTTTGTTAACTGTTTTGGAATTAATTGTTGATAATCGTTTAGAAATTGAATTTTGTTAAATATTCTTTTATCATTTCTATTTGATCTAACATCTAACATTAATTTCTAACACCTAATTCTTTTACTTTTTGCACCTACTTTAATTTTCGTAGGTTGACTTCTAACACTTTACTATTTCGTACCTAACTTTTAAATTTCGCATCTAACTCCTAACATATATTTTTGCCAAATTGCTTTTATTTTCTTTACATTCTATATTGTACATATTCATATCATACTAAAATGAACATAAAAAAGGCAAAGACTTAAAAAATACAAAAAACAAGATAATTTCCCAAGCATGGTGAGGACTTTGGACAATGGACTTAGAGACTCATTAGGACCCTTTGCAAAAGAGACTTTGGACTAATGTGATCTACCATGGAAGAATGCAAGTATCAAGGAGAATTTGTAATATCAATTGTAATCTTTTACTTGTTTTCCCCATCTAGAACACAATTGCACACACATGGCTTTCTCTTGGGCTACCTGACAATGAGACCTTTTATTTCCGCACCCCCTTGTATTTTACATGTACCCCTCTCCCCACTCCGATGTATGCTTTTACTCGCTTTCTTTTATTGCTTGTTAGCTACTCCTTAGGCATTAGGAACGTTCACCCATTCAAAACCGATAATCAAACCCTTGATCCAACGTCAAGCGGTCTTTTCCAAATCAAATTCAATAAACAAACCCTTGATCCAACGTCAAGAGTTCTTTTCCAAATCAAAAATCCAAAAAACACAATAAATGGCGATTAGGATCGTACATCACGAGCCTTAAGCGATAAAGAAGGGATGAGACTGGAGCTTTCCTACACTCATTCTGAATGCTTCGAACACAAGACGTTTGGCTTGACCGTTTGTGGTATTCACCTTTATCCATAGTCTTTAGTGCAATCCGAAACCAATAACACTTTCTCAAAACTTAGAAACAATTCCACGCATTCAAACCTTTTGTTTGAGCCTTAGGGCGACACATTCGAAAACCCTTCTTCAAGGTAATAAAATCAACAAAACAAACACAAACAAATTTCAAATCCACGAACTACGAACGCTCTGATTTCTCACTTCAACAAGTGGGCGTACGTAGGCACGAGGATCCATTCCTTGGCGAGCACACTAATTTAAAATCTACCTCCATCTCCTCAACCCTTTAGCAAGCAACAATTGATAAACAATACACACGTAAGCGCAAACATCCTAGATGGTTCCCATGGAGTACCATGGATGTGAGGGGTGCTAATACCTTCCCCTTGCATAACCGACTTTCGAACCTGTTCGTGGTTGCGACGATCATATTTTTGGGTTTTCTCGATATTTTCCCTTTCCTTTGGAATAAATAAAAACCGATGGCGACTCTGTATTTTTCGCGTAGCGACAATACTGTTACCCCCCTTTTATGATAAAAACAATTTCGTAAACAACATTGTTTTTTATTTTTCGTCATGTTATATGAATCGGACATGGAAACGTGGAGTCGACATCTTTATGCCGTTATTCCACCAAAATGAAATATATTAATAGAACACTTCACCGCGTTACGATTTTGCGAATGACGTTAACCATGTTGTCATTTCGCACAAACCGGTTTGAGCACACCGATTCAATTAATTAAATCGATATCGTCACTTAATTCTTTTTATTTTAATTTATATTTAATTAATTAATTAAATTTTGACCAATTAGTTAATTATTATTAATTAAATTTAATTAACTTGATTATTTGATTTAACTAAATAATCGTTAATTAATTTTAATTAATTTAGTTAATCGATTCAAGCGAACTTTAATCAACTAATTTTAATAATTAAACATTGATCGATTTATTTTACAATCGTTTCAATCATTTCTAAACCAATACCAATTCAATTTCATCATCAATCCAAACCAATTTCAAAACCACTTTAAACTACTAAAAATCACACAGTTCTTGATTCCAAGTCAAGCCCATTTTCAAACACCTTTGTAAGTCGGTCGTTTTAAAGCATCGTCGTCAACCTCACATAACTTACTCTTGGGCTTTTTTACAATGAGACCTATTCGATTATTAAATAATCGATTAGATGATTGATTCACTCAATAAAATACAATTTATTCGCAAACACCAATTCAAACCTCGATCTAATATCGACCATTTTTATTCAAACTCAATTAAAATACTCAATCACAATCAAATATCCTTTCATTTGGAAATGAAAAGGGGGATGGTTTTGAGTTTTCAACTCCTCTCCTCGATCATTTGAATAACGAGTTCTCTTACTCGGTTAGTCAAATAGTCGTCATTTTTATCCTCCTAAACACAATAAAAACGAATCATTCTTGTAATGATGAAATGAAAAGGGAGATGGTTTTAAGCCTTTAACTCCTCTCCTCGATTGTTTGAATACAAGTTTTCTTACTCGGTCAGTTAGACAATCGTCATTTCTTTACGAACCTTAAACCAAGTTTAAATCAAATTATTTTCATACTAACGAAATGAAAAGGGAGATGATTTTGAGCCTTCAACTTCTCTCCTCAATTGATTGAATACGAGTTATCTTACTCGGTTAGTCAAACAATTGTCATTTTCCCACAAACTTGTGACTTAATCAAATCATTTTCACACTAAACTATATGAAAAGGGAGATGGTCTTGAGTCTTCAATTTCTCTCCTCAAATGCTTGGACATGAGTTGTCTTACTTAGTCATTCGAGCATTTGTCGTTTATTCTAAAGTACATCAACCATATACGACCTTATTTTCATAAATACTCAGATGAAACAGAAAGCGATCTATAGTCTTCTATTCCCTTTCCTGATTATTAAGGTACGAGTTGTCTTGCTCGATTGCCCAAGTAATCATCATCCAGTCAAAATACCTTAACTATTATCAAACCCTTTCTATAATTAAAGATGAAAAAGAAAGCGGTCTAGAGTCTTCTATTCCCTTTCCCGACTGTTAGGATACGAGTTGTCTTACTCGACTATCCAAGTAATTGTCATCCAACCAAAAACATCTCAACCAATCAAAACATCAAATATATTAATCTAACTTGTCACCCTCGTGTGATCAAAACTCTTTTCAGAAAGAACACCGTCTAATCCTTTCTAATGCGCACAACAAACTAGTATTTAAGCCTCTGTCGAGAGTAGACAAGTTAGCGTTTAGCCTTTAGAACGCGATCTAAGCAGTTGTTCACTAAAAGACATCAACCAACCGTAGTTCCCCGAACTACGAATGCTCTGATTTTCATATTGCACCATAAGGATACGTAGGCAGGAGATTGTTGTATCTTCGCGAGCACACTAATAAAAAACCTCCTCTTTCCCTTTCTGAGGTTCTCATCCATTTCTATTTTTAATATTTCATAACCCAAAGATAACAAACAAACATAAATTAACACTCGAAACGCAAATTAGAACTAAAAGGTTCTCGTTGAGTACAACGGACGTGAGGGGTGCTAATACCTTCCCCTTGCGTAATCAACTCCCGAACCCGAATACGGTTGCGACGACCATTATTCCATTTCCTAAAGGTTTTATCGATATTTTCCTATTCCTTCATTGGGATAAATAAAGTTCGGTGGCGACTCTGTTCGAACATAATTTTTTCCACGACCATCGCGAGGAATCGTAATTTTCGAGATGCGACAAGTGTATTTCAATTAAATTATATATATATATATATATATATATATATATATATATATATATATATATATATATATATAGTTATTCAATATATTTTAAAAGTATATTTTTTATAATAAAGATCTTACTTTACACAGTTGGCCAAATAGAAAATAAGAGGAAGAAGGAATATAAGCGGATAAAATAACTTTATTAAACAAATAGGTGAACTAATTCTAATGAGAGAAGATAAAATATAAAGAATAAGTTTTAACATTAGAGCCTAAATATGTATTAAAAGGGTCAAAAGCTTGTACTAATGTGGGACGTGAGGTACTAGAAAATATAGTTGGAAATTTTGAAAAGAATAGAAAATACAAATCCCAATTAAGCCTGTCAGCAAGCATCATTGATTTCCCAAGCCACTTCAGCTAGAGGGTACAAAAAGCATCATTTATTCCTTATTACAATTTTCATGGTTACTTTAACTTTTTTATTCCTTGCTTCACTTTAATATAGAATTATTCAATATCATTAACCAAAGCAAAACCAAAACTAAAATTCTTTCTAAACTTTAGAAAAGAATCTTAAGCTATATATGTTCTATAAATATTGTCATAGGCGTCCAATTAAGTAATCACACAAGAGTTTCATCGTAGGTATGAAATGCACCCATCAATCATTATTATAAATAACTTTTTTTATATATTTCATCATTAGTTTATGTAATTTATATGAATGAGATATATTAATGGTCAAATATACTAAACTTATAATAACGACGGGGAGAGTGTATATATTTAATTGAATAATTTCTTTTTTATTGTTCACAACACATATTTATATATACAAGTCTAACATTCAGATTTTCTTTTTTCTCGCTAGCCTTAATTAATATTTTGAGAAAACCATGGAAGCGTTGGGTGTAATATGGGAAGTTGCTAAAAGTTTGTTCAGTTGCACAAATGCACAAGCTGCCTATGTTTATAAGCTGCAGGAGAATCTGGAATCATTGATGGAAAAATGGGAAGATCTTCAAAACAAGAAAAAGGATGTGCAAACAGAAATTGATAGAGCTGAGAGCACAGGACTCATGAAAAGAACAAATGAAGTGATTGGTTGGCTACATGAATTTCTAAAACTTGAAGAGACACTACGCCAAAAACTGGAATAGACAGCGCATCTTAGAGGACGCTTTATTACAAAAGCGCACTCTAAAGTGAAGCGAAAAAATAAGGAGCGAACAACTGGAATAGACAGCGCACTTTAGAGGGCGCTTTTGTAATAAAGCGTCCTCTAAGGTGAAGCGAAAAAATAAGGAGGAGATAGAGGGACAACAATACAGGGCGCTTTTAAAAAAACGCTCTATAAGTCCATGTGCATTTCCAGTTTATAAAGCGCTTTTGGAAAGCCTTAGAGAGCGCTTTCATAAGCGCCCTCTTAGACCCCCTTTAGAGGGCGCTTTTTTTCTACAAGCGCCCTCTAAGGTCCCCTTTAGTAAACATTAAAATTATATCATACTGCGCGTTTTGTTATTTCACTCTCTGTTATTTTTGTTCTTTTTCACGTTAGGGTTCTCACTGCTACGATTTTCGCTACTTCTAAGGCGTTCTCCTTCCACCTCTGTTAGATCTCGACGTTTCCTCCTTCTATTAATTCGTTGTTAGCTGTTCGATTTTGACACCATAGGTATTTTTCTAATCTTCATATTACTTGGTTTCTCTTCTGACGTTCGCTATTGTTCATTTTTGGTTTCATTTTTCTTGGTTCATATATTTATTGAGTATTCTCAACAATAATTATTGTGTTGCAATGCTAGCAATGGAGACTAGGCATTATGGGTTAAATTTCACCAATTGTTCCATTTGTTTCTCGATGTAGAAAAAGGAGGCAACAATATCTAAAACACCTTCTACCAATCAAAGGTACACTATGCAACTTATGAGTGTATTTATTCTAGCATACATAGCGTAGCTAGTAACTTAAGAAGTTTAGGTATGGATGTTATTTGATAGAGTAAATTAGAGTCGACTATTCTTCTGTTAGCTTTCAGTTAGACCATTATACAATTCTACATATATATTTTCTTGTCAATGTTTATCTTTTGTAAAAACTATATGATGATATATAACTATGCTACAAATTAGTGCATACCACTAATGCTTAATGCATGGTTCATACATTCTCATGCTATTGAAGTCAGAGATATCTGAAAATGTTGAGAAACTAACTCAATAAACCAAAATTGTTTTGGTTTTGGGTTGTTGTTGGAGACATGAATGCCCTGCACAGAGACTAACTCAATAAAGCGAAATTGTTTTGTCTCATCCCATTTTTGGTTTCTCTTCTGAAATTGTTTTTTGTTTATTCTAATTAGTAATGGATAATACATGGATGTCTTCCAGTCGATTATCGAGAGAGTACGAGAATGGGGTATCAGAATTCGTTAAGTTTGCCGTTGTGCACGCCGAAGACCCCAGTAGAATGATATGTCCTTGCTTGGGTTGTTGTTATGGGAAACGGGTTGACGCAGTTCAGTTGACATCGCATCTAATGAGGCATGGAATTCGAAGTTATACATGTTGGAATTTGCATGGTGAGAAAAGTAACGAGAATGTTGAACCGGGGGATAGTACGACCTATGCCTCAAACTATAGTGGCGCAGATACATACGATTGTGATCGAGTTGAAGAGATTGCAGAAGCACTTGAAGGAGATCTTAAGGATTGTCCCGAAATGTTTGAGAGGTTGGTAAGTGATGCAAAGAAACCTTTGTATGATGGTTGCACTAAATTCACAAGATTGTCTGCGGTGTTAAAGTTGTACAACTTAAAGGCGGGCAATGGATGGTCGGATAAAAGTTTCTCAGAGTTATTAGCCCTTTTGAAAGATATGCTTCCTAAGGATAATGTTCTTCCCAATCGAACATATGAGACCAAAAAGATGTTGTGCTCTATTGGCATGAGCTATGATAAGATACATGCATGTCCAAACGATTGTGTTTTGTTTCGAAATGAGTATGCATCGCTAAATGAGTGTCCTAAATGCGGTATCTCGCGATATAAGAACAAGTTGTCTCCAGCAAAATTCTTGTGGTATTTTCCTGTTATTCCGAGATTTAGACGCATGTTTCATAGTGAAACCGATTCAAGACACTTGACCTGGCATGCAGATGAAAGAATTATAGATGGAAAGTATCGACATCCGGCAGATTCACCACAGTGGTTGAAAATTGATAATGATTATCCTGAATTTGGAGAAGAATCAAGAAACCTTCGCTTGGCATTATCTACTGATGGAATGGACACACACGGTATCCAGAGTATCTCACACAGTACATGGCCTGTGATTATTATGATTTATAACCTACCTCCATGGCTATGTATGAAGCGTAAGTACATGATGTTGTCTATGTTGATTTCTGGACCTAAACAACCAGGGAATGACATAGACGTGTACTTGAAGCCCTTAATCGAAGATTTAAAGATTTTGTGGGAGACCGGTGTGGAGGTTTATGATGGATATGGGAAAGAAAGTTCCAACTTGAGGGCGATGTTGTTTGGCACAATTAATGATTTTCCAGCATACGGAAATCTATCAGGGTATAGCATAAAAGGTCAATGTGCGTGTCCTATTTGTGAAGATAAAACAGATTGGAAGCGCTTGGAGTTTGGTCAGAAGAATGTCTTTCTCGGTCATCGGAGATTCTTAAATTCAAATCATCACTACCGTGGATGGAGAAAGGCGTTCAATGGAGAGATAGAACAAGGCAGAGCTCCACCTATATTGACGGGTGATCAAATTTTTGAAAAGGTGAAAGATTTGGATACTCAGTTTGGCAAGCCTTTTACCCACACACTTGTCAAAAGTGGGTGGAAGAAGAGGTCAGTTTTTTTTGAATTGCCGTATTGGAAGTCCTTGTATGTGAGACATTTTCTTGATGTTATGCATATTGAAAAAAAATGTATTTGAAAGTGTTATTGGCGCGTTACTCAATATACAAGAAAAGTCTAAGGATGGCCTTAAGGCAAGAAAGGACTTGATAGCGATGGGAATAAGAACTGAATTAGGACCCTTGAAGAAAGGAAAACGAACATATCTACCGCCTGCTGCTTATACTCTATCTAGAAAGGAGAAAAAAACATTGTGTAAGTTTCTAAGTGAAGTTAAAGTTCCAGAAGGGTACTCTTCAGATATTAGAAGACTTGTGTCTATGAAAGACCTCAAGTTAAAGAGTTTAAAGACCCATGATTGCCATGTTATAATGGAACATTCTCTCCCAATAGGTATATGTTCTATTCTTCCAGAAAAAGTAAGAAGCTCTATAACTAAGTTGTGTTCTTTCTTCAAGTCAATTTGCAGTAAGGTGATCGATCCTGCGATCTTACCAATGTTGCAAAAAGAAATCGTTATTACTTTGTGTGAGCTTGAAATGTTTTTTCCTCCATCATTTTTTGACATAATGGTACATCTAGTTGTTCATCTTGTGAAAGAGACACAATTGTGTGGACCAGCTTATATGAGATGGATGTACCCTGTTGAACGTTATATGAAAATATTAAAAGGGTACGTGAAGAACCGAAGTCGACCAGAAGGTTGTATGGTTGAAAGATACATTGTTGAAGAAGCCATTGAGTTTTGTACTGAATATTTGTCTAATGTTCAATCAATCGGACTCCCCAAGTCTCAGCTTGTCGAAAAGAAAGAAGGAAAAAATCTAATTGGAAATAAAATCGTGGCAGTATCAAGGGTCGAACGGGATCAAATGCATTTGTATGTTCTGCACAATGAGAATGAGGTTGAGCCGTATGTTGAAATTCACAAGGATGTTCTCCGAGGTTTAAATCCCAATAGAAATGAAAATTGGATAGTACGAGAGCACAATCGATGTTTTATACCTTGGTTTAAGGATCATATTTATTCAAAGTATTATTCAGATCCCGCTTCAATAACAGAAAGGTTGAGATGCTTAGCATATGGTCCAAGTTTCCATGTTTTTTCTTATAGCGCATACGCGATTAATGGATACACATTTTATACCAAAGAACAAGATGATAAAAGTACTATGCAGAATAGTGGTGTCACCGTGGTAGCTGAAGCAATGCACATATCAAGTGTGAAGGACTTAAACCCCAAATTTGCAAATCTGTCGTATTTTGGTGTTATCAAGCGCATTTGGGTGTTTGATTATGAGAAGTTTCAGATTCCTATATTTGGTTGCAAGTGGGTTGAAAATAATAACGGCATTCGAATGGATAAGTCAGAATTTTTGCAAGTGGATCTTAATAGGGTGGGATACAAAGATGAGTCTTTTATTCTAGCCTCTCAAGCTAGACAAGTGTTCTATGTCAATGATCCGAAAAGTACGAAATGGTCTATAGTTCTTTTTCCCAACAAAGTAATTGATGAAAACACTGGAGATCAAGGTGATATTGATGTTGAGATTGAATCGTTTACCAAAAAATGATCAAGATGAGAATATTATATCAAATGATTCATATATTAGAAATGATCATAATGAGGGTATTTGGATCAATCCAACCGTCCGTGTTGTTAAGAGACATGTAGAACATATTCCAACCAAGAAAAGAAAGAGAACTTAGTGAAAAAGGTACAGGTCAAATGATTTTAATTGTTTTCTTTATTACAGGTAAAATGGCTTTTATGATTTTAATTGTTTTTATATTTGTCATCTGATTTTAATTTTTTTCTTTATTACAGGTAAAATGGCTATTATGAAGTCAATCATTGGTGCAAGGGGCAAGGGATACTTGAAAGTATCAATTGATATTTGTTTAGATGGAGATGTTCCATTGTCGTCAAGCCTCATTCGCGTAGATGATGATGCTGAATATTTGAAAGTATCAATTGATATTTGTTTAGATGGAGATGTTCCATTGTCGTCAAGCCTCATTCGCGTAGATGATGATGCTGGATATTTGAAAGTATCAATTGATATTTGTTTAGATGGGGATGTTCCATTGTCGTCAAGCCTCATTCGCGTAGATGATGATGCTGGATATTTGAAAGTATCCCTCTACGACAATGGAACATGTCCATCTAAACAAATATCAATTCTATCTTCAAAAGATAAGGGACCAAAAATATAAGGGGATTACGCAGCAAATCGAGTCAGTTGCATCAAAAAAAAGGTATAAACACAATTATATGATATTTATGCATAGAAAATGTTAATTCTTGATCTTATACTTCACCTAACTAATTTTATGATATTTTAGGTTCATGCTATTGATATTGAACAAAAAGAGGTTGTTGCTAAGAAGACTGCGGCTAGCAAAAAAAACATACATCTCAGAGATGCCTTTGCTACTTAGTTTTATTTCTTTTTAAGTTATGAATTGGTTGTATATTTAGAATCTTTAGAAGTTAAACGATTATATATCAGTGGATTGTTGTATATGTATGGATTGTTGTATATAAGGCTTGTTGAATGCAATGTGTGAAAAGGGGCTTCAAATTATACAGTTTTAGGTGTACTGCTTCAATATACAGGTTGTCTAAAATAAATAAAAAAATATAGCGCTTTTTTTTAAAAAAAATTTAAATAACCACCCACTTTAAAGGGCGCTTTCCAAAATAAGCGCCCTCTAAACCCTTTAGATTTCCACTTTAGAGGGCGCTTTCCAGTAAAAGCGCCCTCTAAACCCTTAAAAGTTTCCACTTTAGAGGGCGCTTTCCAGTAAAAGCGCCCTCTAAACCCTTAAAAGTTTCCACTTTAGAGGGCGCTTTCCAGTAAAAGCGCCCTCTAAACCCTTAAAAGTTTTCACTTTAGAGGGCGCTTTCTTTAAAAAACGCCCTCTAAAGTGGCCCTTAAAGGGCTTAAAGAGCCACTTTAGAGAGCGCTTTCACCAGGAAAAAAAGCGCTGTCTTTACCTATGCCATCGCCAGATTAGAGGGCGCTTTAAAGCGCTGTTATAGGCCAAAAAAAGCGCCCTCTTTTCCCTTATTTGGCGTAGTGAGGTATTTTTCATACTAGCTTTTCTTTATTTGACTTTAATCTACATCACATACATTGAATTTCAAGTTTTGAAATTGGAAAATATATGTCACATTATTATCGATATGGACGTATCACTGTCTGTGTTTTCTGTGTTCGTGGTTAATAGGATACCGATAGTTTAGTTATGATGATATTTCTTGGAACATAATAACATTTTTCTAAATTTTCTTCCTGCCTCATATGTTCATGACTGTGTATTTCTAACAAAAAATGAAAGATATTCCCAATTCTCAAGAAGTTCAAAGTAACCAATGTCTGAATGGTTATTGCCCAAAGAACATTGTGTCAAGCTACAAGTTAGGGAAAACAATTGTTAAGAGGCTCAATGAGGTAAACGACCTGCTTGCTAGAGCTGGTAATATGCAGATTGCTCTCAAGCAACCACCTAAACCTATAGATGAGATGCCTTCTAGTGAGACTATAGGCTTAGACTTGATGGTCCACAAAGTATGGAATTCTCTTGAGGATGACACTGTTGGTGTAATCGGTTTATATGGAATGGGTGGGGCCGGAAAAACAACCCTTATGAAAAGAATTCACAATGAATTAGGAACGAGGGAGCATAGTTTTGATCTAGTGTTATGGATAGTGGTTTCTAGAGATTCTGATATCAATAAGTTAATGAATGACATCAGCAATAAATTAGGAATTGAGGAAGGTTTTTGGAATAGAAGTACTCAAGATCAAAGAGTATCAAAGATTTATGACCGGTTAAAAGGAAAAAAGTTTTTGCTGATGTTAGATGATTTGTGGGGAAAGCTAGAACTAGAAGCAATAGGAGTTCCTGATCCGGAAAAAAATAACAAATCAAAAGTAATGTTCACAACACGATCTGAAGATGTGTGTGGTAAAATGCAAGCTCAGAAGAAACTCAAAGTGGAATGTTTATCAGATGAAGAAGCATTTGATTTGTTTTGTAAGAAAGTAGGTGATGAGACTTTAAAATGTCACTCAGAGATCCCAAAGCTAGCGCGTGAAATGGCTAAAGAATGCAGAGGATTGCCGCTAGCATTAATCACTGTGGGAAGTGCCATGGCTGGAGTGGGCAGTTTTGAAGCTTGGATGGTTGCGAAAAATAACTTGAGGAGTTCTCATTGGACAGCCTCAGATTTTGAGGATAAAGTTTTTCATATCCTCAAGTTTAGCTACGACAAACTTCCTGATGAGGCGCATAAAAACTGCTTCTTGTACTGTGCACTATACCCAGAAGATTTTGAAATAGACACTGATGACCTTATTGATCGATGGATCGCTGAGGGATTTCTCTATGATGATATCAGTATATATGATATGTACAACCAAGGGAAGTCTGTTGTTGAGAAATTAATACTTTCATGCCTATTAGAAGAGAGTATCGAATCTTTTCATTTTGGTTGGAGGAATAATAGGATAATTAAGATGCATGATGTGATTAGAGATATGGCACTATGGTTAGCTCGAGATGAAGACAAAAACAAAGACAAAGTTTTAGTTCAGGGGGAAGTATTTTCCATGTCAAAAATGGATTCTAAAAGATTGAATGCTATAGAGAGGATTTCAATAATAATTACAGAGAGTTTAGATGAAAATTGGAATTTTCTGGCTTGTCCAAATCTCATCACTCTTTTCTTTAGCATTCGATACTTGTTTGTCCGTCATAATCCTTTTTTTTCAACAAATTTCCAATCATTGAAAAGGTTGAGAGTGTTGGATTTATCATATACTACATCTCTTGAGGTAATCTCCCCTAAAATAGGTGAGGTAATCAACTTGGAGTTCCTTAACATTTCTGGAACATCAGTATCTTCGTTTCCGATTGAATTGAAGAAGTTGAAAAATTTGAGGGTATTCCTTATGGAATATATGAAACGCTTTTCTATAAATATTTTTTCAATTGCAGTGATAGAAAGTCTTGAACAATTAAAGGTGTTTAGATATAGCAAAGAATATGCAATTATTGAACAAGGAGGCATATCATTACTAGAGAAACTGGAATCCTTACCAAATTTGGAGGAACTGGGCATTCAATTAACTAGCTTCATTAGTGTGCAAAGACTATTTCGCTCCACCAAATTACGAGGTTGCTCTCGACATCTTAGGCTTAGATTGAATGAGAAAGACACAGTTGAAATGTCATCATTATTAGCATCCATATCAGAAATGACTCATTTGGACTACATATATCTTTCAGGACAATACAGCCTTGTGGATGGTTCATCGGTTACTCAGAAGTGCCATCTTGGCAAGCTTCGACAAGTGCACATAGTTGTTTGTTTTTCAATTACTCATTTGACCTGGTTGAGGTATGCTCCACTTCTCGAGTATCTTGGTGTTTATGCTTGTTTTTCAGTTGAACATATTGTGAAGGAAGCCAAAGATGACGAAGATGTTGGCTCAGAATCTAAGAATGATAATATGTTCATAAATCTTAAAGAACTTCTCCTTTCAAAAATTCCAAAGCTAGTGAGCATTCACAAAAGAGCATTGGCTTTTCCTTCCTTAAAACGTATTCGTGTAAAAGATTGCCCCAATCTGAGGAAGCTTCCTTTAAACTCCAGCTTTGCATCAAAGAACAACTTGGTTGCAATCGTAGGAGATACCGAGTGGTGGGACAAGTTAGAGTGGGATGACACAATCATTGAACACTTACTACGTCCTAAATTTCAACAAGACTAGGACACTGATGAATATTGGTAATCAATAGAAGCTGTGATTGAATAATTAGCCTATGTTTGATATCCATCTGGGGTGGCTAATATGTTTCCAAATACATAATTAGCCTATGTTTGATATCCAAGTGAAACACCGTAAGTTTGAAAAGCTAATGTATGTATTTATCTTTCACCGTAAGTTTGAAAAGCTAATTTATATATTTTTATTTTTAACCGTAAGTTTGAAAAAGCTAATGTGTGTAGCTTTTACTTTTCGTAGATTTAAAAGTGACTTTTCACATGACAACTAAAGTTTCCAAACATACTCGAGCCCCATTTTGATACCCTAACCTATTCTCTCATATTCATGTCTTTTCCTTTGCCCATTTAAAACTAAAGATCTTCTTTTGAAAATAAATTCAAAACACTTAACGATAAATGAGTTTAATTCGGTCCTCATAGAATGAAAAGAGAGGTCATCATGCACTTTCCCTTTCAGCTATCGAGTATTCTTATTGTCGGTCGTACTTAGCTTGTGGTTAGATTCTTGTCTCCCTCTAAGTACCAACGATTAAACTCGCCTCACAAATTTCATAAACAAAAGCTTTTGGGAGGAAAAAGAGAGGTCAGGATGCAATTGTCCTTTCAGGTCTCGAGTACTTGGATTACCAGTCGTACTTAGCTTGTGGTCTAATACTTGTCTCCAACTTAAAATCAATCACAACCAATCAAATTCAACTTTCTCCGCCTTAGGGAATTCAAAAGCTTTTTCATAAAGGACATGTCATTTTTGTTCTGCCGCAATACAAACAATGCTTAAACCTTCCACGCACGAGTATACAAGCAACGTTTAACTACTAGAACGTGAGTGTTAACATCGTCGAATAGAAATGACCAACAAAGACTCATTTTCTACCCCATAAACTATGAGGCTCTGATTTTTTTATTGCACTATAAGAATACTTAAGCACAGGATTTTGAAATCTTGGCGCGACATTAATTAAAAACTTATTTCCCCCTTCATTTAAATCAATCACAAGTAACCCTTAGAAAATAACACTCATTCATGCAAAAACAATCAAAACTGTTCCCGTTGAATAC
Organism: Lathyrus oleraceus; assembly: GCF_024323335.1. Classification (NCBI taxonomy): domain Eukaryota; kingdom Viridiplantae; phylum Streptophyta; class Magnoliopsida; order Fabales; family Fabaceae; genus Lathyrus; species Lathyrus oleraceus. Next base: position 184,685,461 of record NC_066585.1, read on the forward strand.
AACGGATGTGAGGAGTTCTAATATCTTTCCCTTGCATAATCGACTCCGGAACCCGAATTTGGTTGCAACGACCATCTTCTTTTCTTTTAGGTATTTTATCGATATTTTCCATTTCCTTAGGAATAAATAAAAATCGGTGGAGACTCTGTATTTTTCGCGGTGCGATAGAGGTTACATTTGTAGAAGCACTACTATCAACCACCCAATCCATCTCATCACATGATAGATTGACATTTTCTACATAACTATCATAAAAAACAAAGAAATCATCAACAATGGCAACATCTTCATTATTGTTACCTTCCTTTTTTTTTTGTTGGTGTTGTAGCTCTTCTTCTTGTTTTTCCTTTTCAACAGTGACAATACTTTTTTAGGTATCCCTTTTTCCCACAATGATGACACTCAAGATTAGAGAATTTATTAGAGTCTCCTTGTGATTACTTGAACCTCTATTTTGATGTCTCCCCATCGATTCGGTAACCAGCACCTTGAAATATGAAGAAGAACCTTGTGACTTACCTCTCAACTCCTCATTCAACACACTACTTTTAGCCAAGTTCATCAAGATGATACCATTCAGAACGAAGTTAGATAAGAATATCCTAAAAGTCTCCCAAGAATTAGGCAAAGTACCAAGAAACCACAAACCTTGAATTTCATCATCAAAAGTAAGATTCATCACCGACAATTGATTTAGAATCCCTTGGAAAGTGTTCAAGTGATCGGTCATGGGGGAACCATCACTATACCTCAATGACATCAATTGCTTGAACAAGAAAAACTTATTGTTCCCCGTCTTTCTTGCATACAACTCCTCAGGGTTAGTTCAAAGAAAGCGAGCATGACTCACCGAGATCAAATGATTCAAAACATTATCATTCATCCATTGATGAATGTAACCACAAACTTGTCTATGAAACAAAGTCATTCTTCATCACTCTTTCCATCGGGTTTTTCACTTGAGAAAACCGGCAAGTGAAATCCTTTAACATCAATCAAATCTTCCATCTTCCCTTTCCAAACATTATAGTTGGATCTGTCGTACCTCAAATTTTGACCACTTTTCATATGCTCTCTAGTACCACTTTATTTCAAATGAATGAAATAGCACAATCGGTAGAAGAGTATGTATAAGGAGTTATGAGTGTGAGAGGTTATGAGTTCAAATCCCACCTTTCTCACTTTTAAGTTATTTTTTCTCTTTTATTTATTTTTCTTTAATTCTAACTTTTCTATTTTTAAAACTACAAAAAAAATCACAAAATTATATTATTTATTTTTTATTATTAATTTTCGTATTTATAAAATAGGCATTTTTAAAAATAAAAAAAATCGTTTTTTTAACTTTTTATTTAAAAAATAGCCAAAAATCATTAAAAAAAAGATTGGAAAAATTGTGTTCATATTTTATTATTTAATTTCATTTAACATTTCATCATTTTAGGATATTAATTTAATTTGATATACAATAAATATTTAAAGATTTCGTTCTTTTTAGATTATTCTATTTTTAGGATACTATTTTTATTTTTGAAAATAATCAATATGAGTAAGTAAATAAGTCAAAAAAATAAAAAAGGTGATTTTAATTTTAATTTTTCATTTTTATTTAAGGCATTTTTAAATATAATCATTATTTTATTTTAGTCCAAGAAGAGTAAAAAAAAACTATTATCATTATTTTTTTTTTTTTTTTCATTTTGGATTATTATTATTAATTATTTTTGTATTTATCATCATTATTTTAAATTTAAATTATAGTTATTTATTATATTAGTTATTACTATCATTATAAAAAATAAAAATAAAGAAACAATTTTTTTTTATTTGTGAGAAAAATATTTGTTATTACTATAGTAATTAAAAAAAAAATTCAAGTATTATTATTATTAATTATGGTTAGTTATTGAAAAGATAAAGTCCATTATTATTTACTATTAGTAGGAAATTATGTGATCACAAACCTTCCCGATATCAAAAACATGGTTCATCTCTTCCCAAAATAAATCAAAATCTTTCCAAAACAATGTATAGACAACCATTCATCAGCATTCAAAACTCCATATCTCAACATTCAAATAATTTCTAAAATTAAGAGTGAGAGAGATCAAAGAAATAAATTAGCATTGAAGATTGTCTCATTATATAAAAAAAAAACTCTACATCAGTGAGAGGGGGAAAACAACAACTTGACACATATTTAGATAAAATTATAGAGTTTTATACCCGTCCCAAATTTTTTAGAGTTTCAGTTTCTCTTTTAAATAAGTTTTTCGTCTGCTTTACTTTAACTGATTTTTTTTAACCAAATGATGTTCATCTGATGGTTCTTTTTTAATCTCTTTATCATATATATTTTTTTACCTTTTATCTGTTAAGACAAACACTAACAGTCACTTTTCCATACAATTGAGTTTTTTTGTTATTGAAATTTCATAGTAAATAATTTCTAAATCATTAATCGACAAATAAAATGAAAATTAAATTCTCAAGCTATTTATTAGTTTCATGTGAAAGAATGAACTAAGTACCGATTATTATCATGATGTACTATTCATAATTTATTTATTTAGTAATAGTAGTATATTGCAAATTACAAATTGTTGTAACAACCACTTTTCTTTTTTATGTGTTACAAGCTGAGACTACCCAGAAACCACCACTACGGATCTGATGCATAACCAAGTTCGACGACAAACCATTCGCACCGACGAATACTACCCCCGCTGCAGAATCGCGACGCCCCTCTGTCGTTTTTCATCGTTTCTCTGTGGCCGGATTCGTCGCCACCAGGTTCTATTTTTTGCTATTGTTCTTTTCTTGATATCTTTAAATTTGATTGAGTGTTTAAATTAATGATTTTTGAGAGATGGGAATAAAAAAAATTGATCTATGAAAGGGAGAAGAAAACATGGGGCATTGATGAGAGATTTAGAGAGTTTCGAGGGATGAGTAAAGTTTCACGTCCTCTCTTTGTTGTTTATTATTTTTTTTCTTTTAAAAATTCTATGCCATGTTTCGATTTCTTATTGGTTTCTAAAAGGACCTGGAAAAATTCTTCTCCATTCTTACTGCAAGTAAGAGGCGCCTCCCCTCATAATTTTATAAAAAAATATACTATTATTTATTTCTTTTTTTGTTTATTGGTTTTTATCTGGTTATTAGGGTTAGATTTCTTAGGCCTTGTTGAGTTTATAGTCTCCATTATAATGTGAGCACCCTTCTTTTCTAATAAGTTAATTTGAATTTCTTTGTATTTATCAGTAAATCATCAAATAATAATAATAATACAAAATATTTATTTAATTAATAATTAGGTAATTAAAATAAAGGAAAATATAATTAATAAATAATAATTAGGAAATTAAGGTTAATTAAGTGGAATTTTTTGGGGATAATTAAGGAATTAAATTCAAGGGTAATTTAGGGTTGACCAACCTAATTAGGGATAAATAATCAGGTATAATGGATAATTTTTTAATATTTTGGATTAAAACTCTCTCTCTCTCTCTCTCTCTCTCTCTCTCTCTCTCTATATATATATATATATATATATATATATATATATATATATATATATATATATATATATATATATATATATATATATATATATATATATATATATATATATATATATATATATATATATATATATATATATATATATATATATATATATATATATATATATATATATATATATATATATATATATTATTAGAAGTTCATTTTCTTAATAATTAACACATCATTTTTGCAAATTAACCAATAATAAAAATAAATTCACACAGTTAAAACTTCAAGGCCTCTCTGCCTTTGTGTACTGAGGCACTTTCAAATCAAACATTTTCTCCCCCTATTTTTATTTATTTTAGTTAATTAATATATAGTTTGGTTTATTAAATTAACTAACATTAGATTAATGTAATTAAGTTAATAATTAGGATTTTCAGTATTTCAATATTTTATTTATTTTTATAATTTGATTTGTTTATATTTTTATTCAAATAATTGAGGGAAAATATTTAATTGATTAGGGATTAATATAATGAAAATTTATAGTCAATTGATAGGGTTTTTTTGGATAATTATGGGATAGAAATTTGGGATAAATAATTAGGGATAAGTATGCGATAAAATCCTAGGATTTTAAGGGATAAAAATAAGGGATAAAAATAAGGGATAAAAATAAGGGATAAAAATAAGGGATAAAAATAAGGGATAAAAATCAGGGATAAAAATCAGGGATACATCAAGGGATAAAAACGAGGGATACATCAAGGGACAAACACAAGCGATACATCAAGGGACAAACACAAGCGATACATCAAGGGACAAACATGTATAAAATTCTATAACAATTTCAAGGGATAAAAACAAGGGATAAAATTTACGGGATAAAATTATAAGGTAATTCAGGGATAATTATGGGATAAAATTTAAGGATAAATTCTAGAATTTTAAGGGATGTAAATTAGGGATAAAATTGGGATAAGGGATATATCTTATTAAATTTTATTTAACTTTCTTAATTAAATTAAATTATATTTTCAAATCAAATTGGACAAGGAGATGGGATAAAATATGGGATAAAACTCTAAGGTTTTGAAGGGTTAAGTGAGGGATAAAATCGGGATAAAGGATTATGTATAATATTCTAGTATAATCACTATTTTTTTTTTAAAAATTAAATACTATCTTTACAAGCAATCAAGGGATAAAATCAAATTCAACACACTTCAAACTATAAGTCCTCTACCCTAGTGTATTGAGGCATTTTCTTAAAATCAATCACTTCTCCGCCCCCGGTGCGTGAGAATCTTCAAGGGATAAAAACAATCAACAAACAACTTTTTCTACCAGAACTACGGGACTCTGATCCTTCAATGAACTTGGAGGTACGTAGGCATAGAGTTGTAAACTCTAGCGAGTACAATAATCAAAAACATCTTTAAGTCTTCCTTTCTTAGTCAATCAATTTTCTTTTAAATAATAAAATAATTTTCAATAAATAGATAAATAATTAATCAATAATAATTAATAAAGCAAACATCTCAAGAACACATTAACCCTAGAATTAGAGGAGGATCCCATTGAGTACAATGGAGGTAATGGGTGCCTAACACCTTCCCCTTACTTAACTGACTCCCGAACCTAGTATCTCACCTTAACTATTAGGTTTTATCATTATTTCCCTGTTCCTTAGGAACGAATAAAGGATGGTGGCGACTCTGTCATTTTTCCAGCCGCGACAGCTGGCGACTCTGCTGGGGAGTTCTTATACTTTCCCTAAAGAGAGTCAATCCTAACCTTGGGTTTTAGGGTTATGTTTATTTCTATGTGTATTTGCTTTCCTTTATTTATGTTTATTTATTTATTTATTCACTTTATTATTTAATATATTATTATGCCTGTCATATCATATTGATTGGGATTTTCAAAGGTGTGAAGCCAAAACCCAGGCTTGAGAAAAAATATAAGCTTAAGTAAGGGGTCGTCCTGTCTCGGCCACCGGGGCTTTCATCCTGTGGGGTCTTTGATGACGATTCCGCCCAGAATAGATCAATTCAAAAGGGTTGTCATGAGAAGGCCAACACTTCTTCGTGATAAAACTTTGAATTTGATCCATGACTCTGGGGACCTCTTCTAGAACCCTCTTAACTTAGGGTGACCTTATGTTATCAACCTGCAAAGGTTGTTACTAAGGTCCCTCCTAGACGAGACTTATCCCGAAGGATTACCGTAGGAAGGCTTGCTCCTTCTCATGGTAAAACAAGGGTATAATCCATGACTCTAGGGCTATCATCCTACAAAAACATTATATCCTATAAGTGAGGGGATTGGGTAGTCTAAGCCTAGATCTGACATATCATAAGGAATCTACCCTTAACTAGGTCATGCTTGCATATTATCTTACATGTCTCAAAATCGTTTGGGTTTCCCATGTCGATCCTTATCCATATCAATAAGGATACTTCTAAAAAAAAGGCGTCCTTATATATGGCATTATCCCTAAACTCGTGTGGGTTCTCCTATCTGTCACTACCCTAATGTGACAATTGTATGACATCTAAAAAAAAAACTTTTAGTATACCTTCAAAAATTAAAATTAAAAAAAAATATATATATATATATTTTTGCATACACATGCATTTGCATACATACACATATATTTGCATATCTTTTCTGCTTCCTCCCTTATCCAACTATCATCCAGCTAGCAGACTTCCTGATACTCATGAACAAACTTGAAGGACGTCTCAATAAGGGAAAATACCATTGAAGAGAGAAGGCAACCCTTCGCCATGCAAGTCACGACCTACCTAGAGCCTCAAATACAACACTGGATAATGCCACCGCAACAAGGTCTGCAACAATATCTTCTTCAGCAGTAGCCTCATGTGCCTCATCAATCACAACAAATGAAGCCTGGAAGGAAACTGGATCCTACACCAATGTCTCATGACTTACTCAGAAGTGCCATAGTAAAGCTACAATCATTTGGTCTTTCTCCTCGTCTATATCCTATAAGTCATGACGAGAATGCCTAATGTAAGCACAAAGTACAAGACCTACAATTGACTTTCAAAGAGGGAGTCCCATTGGTGAATGGTTACCCTTACTTTAACAAAGTGCAAGGACATCAAAAAAGGCATCCCCTAAAAGACAGTGGATCAACAATGAAGCTCATCCCTGAAATCAATAGACTTTATCATTGCTAGTTGTAATTTCTTTTTTGCTAAGGGTTGTTTGTATTTAAAATTTGTACTCTTTGAAAAGTAATTTTAATAAAACGAGCATGCATATTTTTGAATCAATCCATTCGTTTACACTCTCTTCTATGCCATCACTTGCTAAAAAATCAAAATTTTCCATTTCACTTTTACCTCTTAACAAACTTAAGAGGAGAATGATGTAATAAATAACTGAATTTGCTGAGTATGCTTTTAATAGTAAGACCTGGCTGATGATGTAAGGCATTGTTTCACTTCCCAAACACTGGAGAAATAAGGAGTTAATCCGTAGTCAACCCCCTCGAGCCAGAAGTTGGTGTTTCTTTTTCAATTCATAAAAACCCTTAATATATACCAGGGGCAGGGTAGTTTCAATTAAGTCAATGATGCATTCTAGTCTCAAGAGAACCACTCCATAATCACATCAGTAAGAGGTTCAAGCAACATCTTCCTTACACCATTCAACATCGAGGAAGCAATGAAAATACAAAAGCTCATAATAGCTAACACGGCAGTCACAACTTTCAAAATGTAAATAAAAAAGAACACATGAATTATTCCAAAAAGAGCTCGCTAAGTAAAAAAAAAAAGGGAAACAACCAATTTTTTTTACTTAGGCAAAAGTTAGGGCATCGTGTTTAAAAAAAGGGCCGCTAAGTCAAAAACTAAAACGGAGCTGACTTAGGCAAAAGGGGCATCCCGATGGACCATAATTCAAAAGAATTGGTCCATGCAAAAATAGGGATTAAAAAGCAAAGAAAGGAAAAAAAGGAAACAAGCTTGTAAGTGAAAGCAGGTGACTGCCACCTCAAGAATTTCATCAGTGCTTGAACTATTACATCCATCATCATTATCAAAATTCTCTTGCGGACTAAATGCATTCGTTGAATTAATTGGACTTAGGAACGAAGATCATCAAGGAGAAGGGGTGGGATAAAATTAAAATTTGAGCCTTATATCTTTTGTTTTGTAAACCGTGAACCAGACCACATTATAACATTCAAAAGTCCTAATTGAAGCTAGGTTCACTATGAAAGCATACTCGGCAAAATAGTTAAACTGACTCTGAATGTTTGTTATTAACCATCTTGTTCTATCACATCTCCATTTGTGCCAACCTCATGGTTATATATCATATGTATACACCATATCCATTGTCCATAACAATTTTCAATTTCAAAAACCTGCATGAGCATGATGTTAGAATTACTTTTCAAAAAGGAACATTTTTTCGCAAATCAATACTTAGCACCAAGGAAATATCAACAATGGTCTGATCAAGGGCACACTACTTCAAGACATTCCCGACTAGGGGTAAGTCACCTAAGGATCCTTTCAATTATGGGGGAAATCCTTATGATCCTCGGGGCACATCATCTGAAGATCCTACTGATTAGAGGCGAAACATTTCAATCTTTCAGACACCTATGTCAAATAACAGTCATAACCCTCATAATCAGAGGCATACCTCTCAAGACTCACATATTGGGGCATATCGACTCAAGGGCATAATGAGGCCAATCACTCCAAAAAAATGATTTAATCCGGGTACTTTTCAAGGATTCAAATACTGGGGCAATTCATATAAAGGTCAGATCGTAACATTGGGGGATCCAAGTTCCTTCTCAGGACACTCCTCCAGACACTAATAATCAGGGACATACTTTTCGAGATCCATATAATGGGGCATTCCATATCAAAGTCATACTACAGCATGATGGGATCCAAGTTCCTTTTCAAGAGATACCCTCAAAGGCTCTATCAATTTGGGGCAGACGCCGCAAGGCTTGATCAAAAGAGACTGCTTCAAAATAGTAGTTTATCAGGGGCAAATCATTCCAAAGGTCGATTAGTCAAAGACAAATCTCTTCAAGGCTGATATTACGGCAGGACGTCTCAAGTGCATGGGACAATCCCTCTCAATACTTTCAAGATGCATGTACAAGATCTATCATAGATTAACAATCGTCAAGTTTCAAACGGGTATCGGGAGGCCATGCTAGCGTAACACCCTACCACCTTTTGACAAAATATCTTGGTTACACTAACAACCTCTCTAATCCCTAATAGTCCACGACCCACCACAGGGGCACTTGTGGAAACATTCAAATCATTGTCATGCATTAGTCATGTCGCTACGCTCTAGCGTCAAACCATTCATCTCATCTCATTCATATAGCACATTCCCATATCATGAATCTAACATCTACGCATGCCCAATCTTACTTGGCACCACACAAAAGCCTAATCTTACTTGGCACCTATATCCTAAAAGCCCAACCTCATTTGACATTCATCATAAAAGCCCAACTTTGATTGGCATCTCACAAAAGCCCAACCTTGCTTGGCACTCAATACCTACAAATGGCCTAATCTTCAGTGGCACAGACCAAGAATAATACATTGCATGCATCAATCATCGCATTAATACATCATATCACGCGTAGCATATCCATGAATGTGGAGCATTACGCCATACAAACTTTAAACATGCATACATAACATGCATAACATAACATAGGCTGAGACTTAGAACTCGTCGTGAGAGTCTGGATCAATCCCCAACTAAATCGGTGATAGATCTCAGTCCAAGCTTCTCCCGAGCTCTTTTTCATTGTACACCCAGTGGGTTAGTCTTAAGGACAATTCCCCCGCAAGTATCCTTGGAACTCATTCTCCAAGCAGAAAATACTTAGCAGCATTGTCCCTAGTATGCCCTAATGGTATACAATTCCTTCACCAGATCCTTGCAGGGATTTCTTAGGGATTTCTCCAACACCCGCGCTCCTCAGGGAACCTCTCCTGGAAGCATATTCCCTAGTAGACAGTCATCTTACGTGACACCAGTCTTCCCCATTAGGGACATCGAGTTCTTTTATCAATCTCCTTTTATTCACGTCTTCTCAGAGAAATCCTCAATAAGAGTTCTATTACCATTGTCACTTTGGTTCTTACACCACTGTTCACTTTGGTTCTTACACTATTTCCACTCAATCACTTTGGCTCTTACACCGTTGTCATTTACTCACTTTGGGTTTTACGCCGTTGTCATCCAATCATTTTGGTTCTTACCTTGTTTGTCAATTCATTTGTACGGTTCTTATACCGTTTGTCATTTCAGTTTACGGTTCTTCTACCGTTGTTACTTCTTTTAGTTCTTATACCACTATCACTACTCTCGGGGTTTTACAACAATGATAATTTATTTAGCATTGGTTCTTATATCGAGGACGATTGAATTCTCAATCCCGAGCTATACAGGTACAATTTCCAAGCAAGAATGCTTATTGGGCTTCCCCAATAAGTAACCATCTCCATAGAGCCTTTTCAATAAAGGACTTTCCCAACAAACTCACTCACCGTGAGTCTTCAGGGGAATCTATCCGGTAGTCGGTCATCCATAATGATCGTTATCAACTATTTAGCGGGTCTTCACCTCTCACATCTCCAGGTTATTAACCTAACCCACACAAGGGATGCGTTCAATCAAATATACCAGGGTTTTATCAAAGGGTTCCACTGGGGTTTATCAAGGGGTTCCACCAAGGGTTTCATCAAAGAATCTTTACCATGATTTCCATTAGGGGTCTCATCAGAAGTATAAAGGATTTTCATCAATGGGTTCTACCAAGGGATTTTATCAAAGGAGTTTTATCAAAGGGGTTCAATCAAGGGGTTTTCATCAGAGATTATCCTCCGAGGGTTCACTAGGGTTTTACCAAGAAGTTTCAACAAAGTGTTATTATCAAGGGGTTTCATCATAGATTTATCAAAGGGTTTCACCGGAGTTTTCTATCAAAGGGTTCTGCCAGAACTTTATCAAGGGATTATCAAAAGGGTTTTGTCAATGGATTTTATCCAAAAGGGTTTATCAAGAATGTCATCGAAAGATTCCATCAAGGGGTTCTTCCAGAATTTTACCAAGGGGTTTCATCCAGAGTAATCGGGGTATCAGTAGAGTAGTACCCGATTCCCGTAAAATGATCGAATAACCACGGGAATCGTATGCAAGTTTCACCTAGAGGGGTTAAGATTGATCAAAAAGGGTAATTCATTAATAGGTTTCATCAAAGGTATTAAGGGTTTCATCATGGTTTTATAAAAGGGGTTCCACCAGGATTCCACCAGGTTTACACTGTGGGTTTCACTAAGGATTTTATCAGGGGTTTCATCAAAGGATTCTATCAGGAGTTTCATCAAGGGGTTCTATCAAAGGGTTTCACCAGATTTCTATCAGGGGGTTTCATAAAGGGATTTCATTAAAAAAGTTTTATCAAAGGTTTCATCTAAGAATTCTATCTGAAGGATTCTAGCAAGGAGTTCTATCAAGAGTTTCATCAAAGGGTTCTATCAAGGGGTTTCACCAGATTTCTATTAAGGGGTTTCATAAAGGGATTTCATCAAAATGGTTTTATAAAGGGTTTCATCTAGGGATTATATTCGAAGTTTCATCAAAAGTTTCCATCAATGGGGTCTACCAGAACTTTCTCAAGGGGTTTCACCAGAATATCACAAGAGGGGTTTCATCCAGAGTGATTGTGATATCACTAAAGTCCTACTCGACTCCAGTGACATGATTAGGGGATCATAGGCAAATTTCACCCGGAGAGGTTGAAACTGATCATCAGGGATTAATCAAGGGGTTCCATCAGGAATTCGTCAAAGGGTTTCATTAGGGTTTTATCATCAGAGGTTCCATTAGAAGTTGTATCAGGGGTTTCATCAAGAGTTTTGCAAAGGGTTTTATTATGAGTTTTATTAGGGGTTCTACCAAGGTTTTATCAAATAACGACCGGAGGATCGTCAAAGTCCTACCAAATTTCAATAACATGATTGGGTGATTATAGGAATTGTGTGCAAATTTCACTCGGATGGACTGAAATTAATCACTAGGGTATTATTGAGGTTCCATCAAAGGTTGTTCTTGATCCCATTAGAGCATCAAAGATTGTTCAATCATTGTGTATTCCCAGAATCTACTGACTACGCGGTCAAAATTAGGGTCTCTCTCTATATTTAATCATCTTCCACCATGAGAAGATGAAGGCTCAACGTCATCATCCTCCCAGTTTGAAGCTGATTAAATAGGGGCAGCTGTCGTACCTCAAATTTTGACCACTTTTCATATGCTCTCTAGTACCACTTTATTTCAAATGAATGAAATAGCACAATCGGTAGAAGAGTATGTATAAGGAGTTATGAGTGTGAGAGGTTATGAGTTCAAATCCCACCTTTCTCACTTTTAAGTTATTTTTTCTCTTTTATTTATTTTTCTTTAATTCTAACTTTTCTATTTTTAAAACTACAAAAAAAATCACAAAATTATATTATTTATTTTTTATTATTAATTTTCGTATTTATAAAATAGGCATTTTTAAAAATAAAAAAAATCGTTTTTTTAACTTTTTATTTAAAAAATAGCCAAAAATCATTAAAAAAAAGATTGGAAAAATTGTGTTCATATTTTATTATTTAATTTCATTTAACATTTCATCATTTTAGGATATTAATTTAATTTGATATACAATAAATATTTAAAGATTTCGTTCTTTTTAGATATTCTATTTTTAGGATACTATTTTTATTTTTGAAAATAATCAATATGAGTAAGTAAATAAGTCAAAAAAATAAAAAAGGTGATTTTAATTTTAATTTTTCATTTTTATTTAAGGCATTTTTAAATATAATCATTATTTTATTTTAGTCCAAGAAGAGTAAAAAAAAACTATTATCATTATTTATTTTTATTTTTTTCATTTTGGATTATTATTATTAATTATTTTTGTATTTATCATCATTATTTTAAATTTAAATTATAGTTATTTATTATATTAGTTATTACTATCATTATAAAAAATAAAAATAAAGAAACAATTTTTTTTTATTTGTGAGAAAAATATTTGTTATTACTATAGTAATTAAAAAAAAATTCAAGTATTATTATTATTAATTATGGTTAGTTATTGAAAAGATAAAGTCCATTATTATTTACTATTAGTAGGAAATTATGTGATCACAAACCTTCCCGATATCAAAAACATGGTTCATCTCTTCCCAAAATAAATCAAAATCTTTCCAAAACAATGTATAGACAACCATTCATCAGCATTCAAAACTCCATATCTCAACATTCAAATAATTTCTAAAATTAAGAGTGAGAGAGATCAAAGAAATAAATTAGCATTGAAGATTGTCTCATTATATAAAAAAAAAACTCTACATCAGTGAGAGGGGGAAAACAACAACTTGACACATATTTAGATAAAATTATAGAGTTTTATACCCGTCCCAAATTTTTTAGAGTTTCAGTTTCTCTTTTAAATAAGTTTTTCGTCTGCTTTACTTTAACTGATTTTTTTTAACCAAATGATGTTCATCTGATGGTTCTTTTTTAATCTCTTTATCATATATATTTTTTTACCTTTTATCTGTTAAGACAAACACTAACAGTCACTTTTCCATACAATTGAGTTTTTTTGTTATTGAAATTTCATAGTAAATAATTTCTAAATCATTAATCGACAAATAAAATGAAAATTAAATTCTCAAGCTATTTATTAGTTTCATGTGAAAGAATGAACTAAGTACCGATTATTATCATGATGTACTATTCATAATTTATTTATTTAGTAATAGTAGTATATTGCAAATTACAAATTGTTGTAACAACCACTTTTCTTTTTTATGTGTTACAAGCTGAGACTACCCAGAAACCACCACTACGGATCTGATGCATAACCAAGTTCGACGACAAACCATTCGCACCGACGAATACTACCCCCGCTGCAGAATCGCGACGCCCCTCTGTCGTTTTTCATCGTTTCTCTGTGGCCGGATTCGTCGCCACCAGGTTCTATTTTTTGCTATTGTTCTTTTCTTGATATCTTTAAATTTGATTGAGTGTTTAAATTAATGATTTTTGAGAGATGGGAATAAAAAAAATTGATCTATGAAAGGGAGAAGAAAACATGGGGCATTGATGAGAGATTTAGAGAGTTTCGAGGGATGAGTAAAGTTTCACGTCCTCTCTTTGTTGTTTATTATTTTTTTTCTTTTAAAAATTCTATGCCATGTTTCGATTTCTTATTGGTTTCTAAAAGGACCTGGAAAAATTCTTCTCCATTCTTACTGCAAGTAAGAGGCGCCTCCCCTCATAATTTTATAAAAAAATATACTATTATTTATTTCTTTTTTTGTTTATTGGTTTTTATCTGGTTATTAGGGTTAGATTTCTTAGGCCTTGTTGAGTTTATAGTCTCCATTATAATGTGAGCACCCTTCTTTTCTAATAAGTTAATTTGAATTTCTTTGTATTTATCAGTAAATCATCAAATAATAATAATAATACAAAATATTTATTTAATTAATAATTAGGTAATTAAAATAAAGGAAAATATAATTAATAAATAATAATTAGGAAATTAAGGTTAATTAAGTGGAATTTTTTGGGGATAATTAAGGAATTAAATTCAAGGGTAATTTAGGGTTGACCAACCTAATTAGGGATAAATAATCAGGTATAATGGATAATTTTTTAATATTTTGGATTAAAACTCTCTCTCTCTCTCTCTCTCTCTCTCTCTCTATATATATATATATATATATATATATATATATATATATATATATATATATATATATATATATATATATATATATATATATATATATATATATATATATATATATATATATATATATATATATATATATATATATATATATATATATATATATATATATATATATATATATATATATATATATATATATATATATATTATTAGAAGTTCATTTTCTTAAATAAATTAACACATCATTTTTGCAAATTAACCAATAATAAAAATAAATTTCACACAGTTAAAACTTCAAGGCCTCTCTGCCTTTGTGTACTGAGGCACTTTCAAATCAAACATTTTCTCCCCCTATTTTTATTTATTTTAGTTAATTAATATATAGTTTGGTTTATTAAATTAACTAACATTAGATTAATGTAATTAAGTTAATAATTAGGATTTTCAGTATTTCAATATTTTATTTATTTTTATAATTTGATTTGTTTATATTTTTATTCAAATAATTGAGGGAAAATATTTAATTGATTAGGGATTAATATAATGAAAATTTATAGTCAATTGATAGGGTTTTTTTTGATAATTATGGGATAGAAATTTGGGATAAATAATTAGGGATAAGTATGCGATAAAATCCTAGGATTTTAAGGGATAAAAATAAGGGATAAAAATAAGGGATAAAAATAAGGGATAAAAATAAGGGATAAAAATAAGGGATAAAAATCAGGGATAAAAATCAGGGATACATCAAGGGATAAAAACGAGGGATACATCAAGGGACAAACACAAGCGATACATCAAGGGACAAACACAAGCGATACATCAAGGGACAAACATGTATAAAATTCTATAACAATTTCAAGGGATAAAAACAAGGGATAAAATTTACGGGATAAAATTATAAGGTAATTCAGGGATAATTATGGGATAAAATTTAAGGATAAATTCTAGAATTTTAAGGGATGTAAATTAGGGATAAAATTGGGATAAGGGATATATCTTATTAAATTTTATTTAACTTTCTTAATTAAATTAAATTATATTTTCAAATCAAATTGGACAAGGAGATGGGATAAAATATGGGATAAAACTCTAAGGTTTTGAAGGGTTAAGTGAGGGATAAAATCGGGATAAAGGATTATGTATAATATTCTAGTATAATCACTATTTTTTTTTTAAAAATTAAATACTATCTTTACAAGCAATCAAGGGATAAAATCAAATTCAACACACTTCAAACTATAAGTCCTCTACCCTAGTGTATTGAGGCATTTTCTTAAAATCAATCACTTCTCCGCCCCCGGTGCGTGAGAATCTTCAAGGGATAAAAACAATCAACAAACAACTTTTTCTACCAGAACTACGGGACTCTGATCCTTCA
This sequence comes from Lathyrus oleraceus, assembly GCF_024323335.1. Taxonomy (NCBI): domain Eukaryota; kingdom Viridiplantae; phylum Streptophyta; class Magnoliopsida; order Fabales; family Fabaceae; genus Lathyrus; species Lathyrus oleraceus. Next base: position 184,701,153 of record NC_066585.1, read on the forward strand.
ATGAACTTGGAGGTACGTAGGCATAGAGTTGTAAACTCTAGCGAGTACAATAATCAAAAACATCTTTAAGTCTTCCTTTCTTAGTCAATCAATTTTCTTTTAAATAATAAAATAATTTTCAATAAATAGATAAATAATTAATCAATAATAATTAATAAAGCAAACATCTCAAGAACACATTAACCCTAGAATTAGAGGAGGATCCCATTGAGTACAATGGAGGTAATGGGTGCCTAACACCTTCCCCTTACTTAACTGACTCCCGAACCTAGTATCTCACCTTAACTATTAGGTTTTATCATTATTTCCCTGTTCCTTAGGAACGAATAAAGGATGGTGGCGACTCTGTCATTTTTCCAGCCGCGACAGCTGGCGACTCTGCTGGGGAGTTCTTATACTTTCCCTAAAGAGAGTCAATCCTAACCTTGGGTTTTAGGGTTATGTTTATTTCTATGTGTATTTGCTTTCCTTTATTTATGTTTATTTATTTATTTATTCACTTTATTATTTAATATATTATTATGCCTGTCATATCATATTGATTGGGATTTTCAAAGGTGTGAAGCCAAAACCCAGGCTTGAGAAAAAATATAAGCTTAAGTAAGGGGTCGTCCTGTCTCGGCCACCGGGGCTTTCATCCTGTGGGGTCTTTGATGACGATTCCGCCCAGAATAGATCAATTCAAAAGGGTTGTCATGAGAAGGCCAACACTTCTTCGTGATAAAACTTTGAATTTGATCCATGACTCTGGGGACCTCTTCTAGAACCCTCTTAACTTAGGGTGACCTTATGTTATCAACCTGCAAAGGTTGTTACTAAGGTCCCTCCTAGACGAGACTTATCCCGAAGGATTACCGTAGGAAGGCTTGCTCCTTCTCATGGTAAAACAAGGGTATAATCCATGACTCTAGGGCTATCATCCTACAAAAACATTATATCCTATAAGTGAGGGGATTGGGTAGTCTAAGCCTAGATCTGACATATCATAAGGAATCTACCCTTAACTAGGTCATGCTTGCATATTATCTTACATGTCTCAAAATCGTTTGGGTTTCCCATGTCGATCCTTATCCATATCAATAAGGATACTTCTAAAAAAAAGGCGTCCTTATATATGGCATTATCCCTAAACTCGTGTGGGTTCTCCTATCTGTCACTACCCTAATGTGACAATTGTATGACATCTAAAAAAAAAACTTTTAGTATACCTTCAAAAATTAAAATTAAAAAAAAATATATATATATATATATTTTTGCATACACATGCATTTGCATACATACACATATATTTGCATATCTTTTCTGCTTCCTCCCTTATCCAACTATCATCCAGCTAGCAGACTTCCTGATACTCATGAACAAACTTGAAGGACGTCTCAATAAGGGAAAATACCATTGAAGAGAGAAGGCAACCCTTCGCCATGCAAGTCACGACCTACCTAGAGCCTCAAATACAACACTGGATAATGCCACCGCAACAAGGTCTGCAACAATATCTTCTTCAGCAGTAGCCTCATGTGCCTCATCAATCACAACAAATGAAGCCTGGAAGGAAACTGGATCCTACACCAATGTCTCATGACTTACTCAGAAGTGCCATAGTAAAGCTACAATCATTTGGTCTTTCTCCTCGTCTATATCCTATAAGTCATGACGAGAATGCCTAATGTAAGCACAAAGTACAAGACCTACAATTGACTTTCAAAGAGGGAGTCCCATTGGTGAATGGTTACCCTTACTTTAACAAAGTGCAAGGACATCAAAAAAGGCATCCCCTAAAAGACAGTGGATCAACAATGAAGCTCATCCCTGAAATCAATAGACTTTATCATTGCTAGTTGTAATTTCTTTTTTGCTAAGGGTTGTTTGTATTTAAAATTTGTACTCTTTGAAAAGTAATTTTAATAAAACGAGCATGCATATTTTTGAATCAATCCATTCGTTTACACTCTCTTCTATGCCATCACTTGCTAAAAAATCAAAATTTTCCATTTCACTTTTACCTCTTAACAAACTTAAGAGGAGAATGATGTAATAAATAACTGAATTTGCTGAGTATGCTTTTAATAGTAAGACCTGGCTGATGATGTAAGGCATTGTTTCACTTCCCAAACACTGGAGAAATAAGGAGTTAATCCGTAGTCAACCCCCTCGAGCCAGAAGTTGGTGTTTCTTTTTCAATTCATAAAAACCCTTAATATATACCAGGGGCAGGGTAGTTTCAATTAAGTCAATGATGCATTCTAGTCTCAAGAGAACCACTCCATAATCACATCAGTAAGAGGTTCAAGCAACATCTTCCTTACACCATTCAACATCGAGGAAGCAATGAAAATACAAAAGCTCATAATAGCTAACACGGCAGTCACAACTTTCAAAATGTAAATAAAAAAGAACACATGAATTATTCCAAAAAGAGCTCGCTAAGTAAAAAAAAAAAGGGAAACAACCAATTTTTTTTTACTTAGGCAAAAGTTAGGGCATCGTGTTTAAAAAAAGGGCCGCTAAGTCAAAAACTAAAACGGAGCTGACTTAGGCAAAAGGGGCATCCCGATGGACCATAATTCAAAAGAATTGGTCCATGCAAAAATAGGGATTAAAAAGCAAAGAAAGGAAAAAAAGGAAACAAGCTTGTAAGTGAAAGCAGGTGACTGCCACCTCAAGAATTTCATCAGTGCTTGAACTATTACATCCATCATCATTATCAAAATTCTCTTGCGGACTAAATGCATTCGTTGAATTAATTGGACTTAGGAACGAAGATCATCAAGGAGAAGGGGTGGGATAAAATTAAAATTGAGCCTTATATCTTTTGTTTTGTAAACCGTGAACCAGACCACATTATAACATTCAAAAGTCCTAATTGAAGCTAGGTTCACTATGAAAGCATACTCGGCAAAATAGTTAAACTGACTCTGAATGTTTGTTATTAACCATCTTGTTCTATCACATCTCCATTTGTGCCAACCTCATGGTTATATATCATATGTATACACCATATCCATTGTCCATAACAATTTTCAATTTCAAAAACCTGCATGAGCATGATGTTAGAATTACTTTTCAAAAAGGAACATTTTTTCGCAAATCAATACTTAGCACCAAGGAAATATCAACAATGGTCTGATCAAGGGCACACTACTTCAAGACATTCCCGACTAGGGGTAAGTCACCTAAGGATCCTTTCAATTATGGGGGAAATCCTTATGATCCTCGGGGCACATCATCTGAAGATCCTACTGATTAGAGGCGAAACATTTCAATCTTTCAGACACCTATGTCAAATAACAGTCATAACCCTCATAATCAGAGGCATACCTCTCAAGACTCACATATTGGGGCATATCGACTCAAGGGCATAATGAGGCCAATCACTCCAAAAAAATGATTTAATCCGGGTACTTTTCAAGGATTCAAATACTGGGGCAATTCATATAAAGGTCAGATCGTAACATTGGGGGATCCAAGTTCCTTCTCAGGACACTCCTCCAGACACTAATAATCAGGGACATACTTTTCGAGATCCATATAATGGGGCATTCCATATCAAAGTCATACTACAGCATGATGGGATCCAAGTTCCTTTTCAAGAGATACCCTCAAAGGCTCTATCAATTTGGGGCAGACGCCGCAAGGCTTGATCAAAAGAGACTGCTTCAAAATAGTAGTTTATCAGGGGCAAATCATTCCAAAGGTCGATTAGTCAAAGACAAATCTCTTCAAGGCTGATATTACGGCAGGACGTCTCAAGTGCATGGGACAATCCCTCTCAATACTTTCAAGATGCATGTACAAGATCTATCATAGATTAACAATCGTCAAGTTTCAAACGGGTATCGGGAGGCCATGCTAGCGTAACACCCTACCACCTTTTGACAAAATATCTTGGTTACACTAACAACCTCTCTAATCCCTAATAGTCCACGACCCACCACAGGGGCACTTGTGGAAACATTCAAATCATTGTCATGCATTAGTCATGTCGCTACGCTCTAGCGTCAAACCATTCATCTCATCTCATTCATATAGCACATTCCCATATCATGAATCTAACATCTACGCATGCCCAATCTTACTTGGCACCACACAAAAGCCTAATCTTACTTGGCACCTATATCCTAAAAGCCCAACCTCATTTGACATTCATCATAAAAGCCCAACTTTGATTGGCATCTCACAAAAGCCCAACCTTGCTTGGCACTCAATACCTACAAATGGCCTAATCTTCAGTGGCACAGACCAAGAATAATACATTGCATGCATCAATCATCGCATTAATACATCATATCACGCGTAGCATATCCATGAATGTGGAGCATTACGCCATACAAACTTTAAACATGCATACATAACATGCATAACATAACATAGGCTGAGACTTAGAACTCGTCGTGAGAGTCTGGATCAATCCCCAACTAAATCGGTGATAGATCTCAGTCCAAGCTTCTCCCGAGCTCTTTTTCATTGTACACCCAGTGGGTTAGTCTTAAGGACAATTCCCCCGCAAGTATCCTTGGAACTCATTCTCCAAGCAGAAAATACTTAGCAGCATTGTCCCTAGTATGCCCTAATGGTATACAATTCCTTCACCAGATCCTTGCAGGGATTTCTTAGGGATTTCTCCAACACCCGCGCTCCTCAGGGAACCTCTCCTGGAAGCATATTCCCTAGTAGACAGTCATCTTACGTGACACCAGTCTTCCCCATTAGGGACATCGAGTTCTTTTATCAATCTCCTTTTATTCACGTCTTCTCAGAGAAATCCTCAATAAGAGTTCTATTACCATTGTCACTTTGGTTCTTACACCACTGTTCACTTTGGTTCTTACACTATTTCCACTCAATCACTTTGGCTCTTACACCGTTGTCATTTACTCACTTTGGGTTTTACGCCGTTGTCATCCAATCATTTTGGTTCTTACCTTGTTTGTCAATTCATTTGTACGGTTCTTATACCGTTTGTCATTTCAGTTTACGGTTCTTCTACCGTTGTTACTTCTTTTAGTTCTTATACCACTATCACTACTCTCGGGGTTTTACAACAATGATAATTTATTTAGCATTGGTTCTTATATCGAGGACGATTGAATTCTCAATCCCGAGCTATACAGGTACAATTTCCAAGCAAGAATGCTTATTGGGCTTCCCCAATAAGTAACCATCTCCATAGAGCCTTTTCAATAAAGGACTTTCCCAACAAACTCACTCACCGTGAGTCTTCAGGGGAATCTATCCGGTAGTCGGTCATCCATAATGATCGTTATCAACTATTTAGCGGGTCTTCACCTCTCACATCTCCAGGTTATTAACCTAACCCACACAAGGGATGCGTTCAATCAAATATACCAGGGTTTTATCAAAGGGTTCCACTGGGGTTTATCAAGGGGTTCCACCAAGGGTTTCATCAAAGAATCTTTACCATGATTTCCATTAGGGGTCTCATCAGAAGTATAAAGGATTTTCATCAATGGGTTCTACCAAGGGATTTTATCAAAGGAGTTTTATCAAAGGGGTTCAATCAAGGGGTTTTCATCAGAGATTATCCTCCGAGGGTTCACTAGGGTTTTACCAAGAAGTTTCAACAAAGTGTTATTATCAAGGGGTTTCATCATAGATTTAGCCAAAAATCATTAAAAAAAAGATTGGAAAAATTGTGTTCATATTTTATTATTTAATTTCATTTAACATTTCATCATTTTAGGATATTAATTTAATTTGATATACAATAAATATTTAAAGATTTCGTTCTTTTTAGATATTCTATTTTTAGGATACTATTTTTATTTTTGAAAATAATCAATATGAGTAAGTAAATAAGTCAAAAAAATAAAAAAGGTGATTTTAATTTTAATTTTTCATTTTTATTTAAGGCATTTTTAAATATAATCATTATTTTATTTTAGTCCAAGAAGAGTAAAAAAAAACTATTATCATTATTTATTTATTTTTTTTTTCATTTTGGATTATTATTATTAATTATTTTTGTATTTATCATCATTATTTTAAATTTAAATTATAGTTATTTATTATATTAGTTATTACTATCATTATAAAAAATAAAAATAAAGAAACAATTTTTTTTTATTTGTGAGAAAAATATTTGTTATTACTATAGTAATTAAAAAAAAATTCAAGTATTATTATTATTAATTATGGTTAGTTATTGAAAAGATAAAGTCCATTATTATTTACTATTAGTAGGAAATTATGTGATCACAAACCTTCCCGATATCAAAAACATGGTTCATCTCTTCCCAAAATAAATCAAAATCTTTCCAAAACAATGTATAGACAACCATTCATCAGCATTCAAAACTCCATATCTCAACATTCAAATAATTTCTAAAATTAAGAGTGAGAGAGATCAAAGAAATAAATTAGCATTGAAGATTGTCTCATTATATAAAAAAAAAACTCTACATCAGTGAGAGGGGGAAAACAACAACTTGACACATATTTAGATAAAATTATAGAGTTTTATACCCGTCCCAAATTTTTTAGAGTTTCAGTTTCTCTTTTAAATAAGTTTTTCGTCTGCTTTACTTTAACTGATTTTTTTTAACCAAATGATGTTCATCTGATGGTTCTTTTTTAATCTCTTTATCATATATATTTTTTTACCTTTTATCTGTTAAGACAAACACTAACAGTCACTTTTCCATACAATTGAGTTTTTTTGTTATTGAAATTTCATAGTAAATAATTTCTAAATCATTAATCGACAAATAAAATGAAAATTAAATTCTCAAGCTATTTATTAGTTTCATGTGAAAGAATGAACTAAGTACCGATTATTATCATGATGTACTATTCATAATTTATTTATTTAGTAATAGTAGTATATTGCAAATTACAAATTGTTGTAACAACCACTTTTCTTTTTTATGTGTTACAAGCTGAGACTACCCAGAAACCACCACTACGGATCTGATGCATAACCAAGTTCGACGACAAACCATTCGCACCGACGAATACTACCCCCGCTGCAGAATCGCGACGCCCCTCTGTCGTTTTTCATCGTTTCTCTGTGGCCGGATTCGTCGCCACCAGGTTCTATTTTTTGCTATTGTTCTTTTCTTGATATCTTTAAATTTGATTGAGTGTTTAAATTAATGATTTTTGAGAGATGGGAATAAAAAAAATTGATCTATGAAAGGGAGAAGAAAACATGGGGCATTGATGAGAGATTTAGAGAGTTTCGAGGGATGAGTAAAGTTTCACGTCCTCTCTTTGTTGTTTATTATTTTTTTTCTTTTAAAAATTCTATGCCATGTTTCGATTTCTTATTGGTTTCTAAAAGGACCTGGAAAAATTCTTCTCCATTCTTACTGCAAGTAAGAGGCGCCTCCCCTCATAATTTTATAAAAAAATATACTATTATTTATTTCTTTTTTTGTTTATTGGTTTTTATCTGGTTATTAGGGTTAGATTTCTTAGGCCTTGTTGAGTTTATAGTCTCCATTATAATGTGAGCACCCTTCTTTTCTAATAAGTTAATTTGAATTTCTTTGTATTTATCAGTAAATCATCAAATAATAATAATAATACAAAATATTTATTTAATTAATAATTAGGTAATTAAAATAAAGGAAAATATAATTAATAAATAATAATTAGGAAATTAAGGTTAATTAAGTGGAATTTTTGGGGATAATTAAGGAATTAAATTCAAGGGTAATTTAGGGTTGACCAACCTAATTAGGGATAAATAATCAGGTATAATGGATAATTTTTTAATATTTTGGATTAAAACTCTCTCTCTCTCTCTCTCTCTCTCTATATATATATATATATATATATATATATATATATATATATATATATATATATATATATATATATATATATATATATATATATATATATATATATATATATATATATATATATATATATATATATATATATATATATATATATATATATATATATATATATATATATATATATATATATATATATATATATATATATATATATATATATATATATATATATATATATATATATATATATATATATATATATATATATATATATATATATATATATATATATATATATATATATATATATATATTATTAGAAGTTCATTTTCTTAAATAAATTAACACATCATTTTTGCAAATTAACCAATAATAAAAATAAATTTCACACAGTTAAAACTTCAAGGCCTCTCTGCCTTTGTGTACTGAGGCACTTTCAAATCAAACATTTTCTCCCCCTATTTTTATTTATTTTAGTTAATTAATATATAGTTTGGTTTATTAAATTAACTAACATTAGATTAATGTAATTAAGTTAATAATTAGGATTTTCAGTATTTCAATATTTTATTTATTTTTATAATTTGATTTGTTTATATTTTTATTCAAATAATTGAGGGAAAATATTTAATTGATTAGGGATTAATATAATGAAAATTTATAGTCAATTGATAGGGTTTTTTTGGATAATTATGGGATAGAAATTTGGGATAAATAATTAGGGATAAGTATGCGATAAAATCCTAGGATTTTAAGGGATAAAAATAAGGGATAAAAATAAGGGATAAAAATAAGGGATAAAAATAAGGGATAAAAATAAGGGATAAAAATCAGGGATAAAAATCAGGGATACATCAAGGGATAAAAACGAGGGATACATCAAGGGACAAACACAAGCGATACATCAAGGGACAAACACAAGCGATACATCAAGGGACAAACATGTATAAAATTCTATAACAATTTCAAGGGATAAAAACAAGGGATAAAATTTACGGGATAAAATTATAAGGTAATTCAGGGATAATTATGGGATAAAATTTAAGGATAAATTCTAGAATTTTAAGGGATGTAAATTAGGGATAAAATTGGGATAAGGGATATATCTTATTAAATTTTATTTAACTTTCTTAATTAAATTAAATTATATTTTCAAATCAAATTGGACAAGGAGATGGGATAAAATATGGGATAAAACTCTAAGGTTTTGAAGGGTTAAGTGAGGGATAAAATCGGGATAAAGGATTATGTATAATATTCTAGTATAATCACTATTTTTTTTTAAAAATTAAATACTATCTTTACAAGCAATCAAGGGATAAAATCAAATTCAACACACTTCAAACTATAAGTCCTCTACCCTAGTGTATTGAGGCATTTTCTTAAAATCAATCACTTCTCCGCCCCCGGTGCGTGAGAATCTTCAAGGGATAAAAACAATCAACAAACAACTTTTTCTACCAGAACTACGGGACTCTGATCCTTCAATGAACTTGGAGGTACGTAGGCATAGAGTTGTAAACTCTAGCGAGTACAATAATCAAAAACATCTTTAAGTCTTCCTTTCTTAGTCAATCAATTTTCTTTTAAATAATAAAATAATTTTCAATAAATAGATAAATAATTAATCAATAATAATTAATAAAGCAAACATCTCAAGAACACATTAACCCTAGAATTAGAGGAGGATCCCATTGAGTACAATGGAGGTAATGGGTGCCTAACACCTTCCCCTTACTTAACTGACTCCCGAACCTAGTATCTCACCTTAACTATTAGGTTTTATCATTATTTCCCTGTTCCTTAGGAACGAATAAAGGATGGTGGCGACTCTGTCATTTTTCCAGCCGCGACAGGATCAATTCAAACTCACCATCCTAGACGTTTTCATCTCCATCATTACATAAATCAAACCACGACTCTAGATACAACTTGTTAGGAGGAAATCACAAACGCAATGGAAAAATTCAACAACATAATCTCTCTCTAATACCAAATGCAATGACAATTAACAAAATACACCAAATAACACAACACAATTTTAGCATGGAAAAACCTCTGTTAATTAGGAGTAAAAAACCACGGGACATGTAGTCCACTTAATATCTCCACTATAATCAACAATGAGTGCACACAAGGTTCTCTCTAAAACTAGTTAGATGAATACATAAACATCATCAAGATCTACAATCAATCTTAGAATTCAACAAGAATAAAAAGAGACAAATAACCCAAAAACACCAAGAAATTTTCAACTCACAAATAGACTCGTCAGACAGACTTAAAATGCTCGGAATCTGATCTCCACTGTTAAGAATGTACTCCTATGAGTGACGAGCATTGTGCCAAAATTTCAGGACGATCCAACGGTTGAATTGCGCACAAACTCAGATCTCATAAAATTGGTATGTGCTGAATTGGGTTGTGAGATTTGGTGTAGCTGCTGGGATTTTCACTCTTCTCTATTATTTTTTTCTTTTCACATGTTAACCTTATTCCTCTTTGTTGGATAATAACAAAGGCTTACACACACACACGGGTTACTAATCCACATTCATTTGAGCCACTCTAAATATGAGGGATAACCCACAACACATGAAAGTGCATGACTTTGCCAAAACACACCTTTCAGACTGCCACAAGTGTTCCTAAACCTTAATCTTTCTTGCAGATAGTCAAAAACTCCAAGGCAATGATTGTCCAATGTAGTTAGATTTTAAAGCCAATTAGCATAAAGGTTACACAAGAGGGATACTACAAAGGTGTGAAAGAATGCGAAAACCATCTTCATGGTAATTTAATCATGGGGAAAAGGGATACTCCTTTCACAGCAAGAGACTTAATAAGAAAGATGATGCTAATTTAGAAAGGTCTTGCACCGTGGGGACTCGTCCACTTTGCAAGGGTCTATATGTGTTCCATTTTGGAGCTGCAGAAAACAAAAGAAAGGCTTTATCTGTAGGTTTGTACACTTCACATTACGGTTTGCCTAGGTTATCAAAGTGGGAACCGGACTTCAATCTATACACCCAAATATAAACGCACGTTCAATCATGGGTGAAATTTTATAACCTTCCTCGATAATATTAAAGGTCTCGAACCCTGTTTGAAATTGCTTAAGTAATCGGGTCACAATTGATAAATGATGAATTAACATAAAAATAGGCTTTCAGTCATTATGCGAGTTAGTGAATGTAGATCTTTCACATCTTATCTTCCATTATATAGTGGTGGAACGATATAGGTTTGCGTTCTACGTCGATGTTTCTTATAAGATGCTTCCAAATTTATGAACCTATTGTTTCACCATTGGCCACTCGATAAAGGTTTGTAACAAAATAAAGAAAAAAACAGGCATCACATGAGGAAGAAGTTGCTACTATTAAAGCGTGTAATAGAGGGTGATAAACTTTGTGGAACGATAGTTATCATTGCAGATAATATGGGATATAATAATGCAATGCATAGTCAAAATAAGTTTGTGCCAACTATAATTGTGGTGAAAAAAGATGCTTAGGGGGACATGGAAACGGTTACACAACACTTATTATTATTCAAAATAAAAGTGGAATGACTAAATTTGTGGAACAAAGGGATACATGGGAGAACAATATCAGAAACAATTATGCAACACATATACTACGCAAAATAAAAGTGGAACAACTAAATTTGTGGAACAAATGGATACTCAAGAGAGCAAAAAGGAAAACATGTGATGGCTAAATTTGTGAAAGAATATTATATTGAGGACAACGCAGGAAGCACCAATGTAGAACTGGATAATGCAAGTGCAACTCAGGTACAAACTTCTAATACAAATCATGAGGTGAAACAGAATACAACACTAGAACACTTAGAATTAATTCAGATTTTTGATCATGACGGGAATATGGTGGCAATAAATACATCTAAGAACCAAAATTTGTGCGTCAACAAAGATCTATAAGTCTTGGTTCTGACTTTGAGGGAACAGACATAGGGGATTCAAGGATCGCCATAAACCCATGAAGACGCGCGCAAGATGAGTAAAGAACCTATCAACAACAGAAGCTCGTATGACTTTGTCTTAAATACCCTTGAAGATACAAGAATTTGTATGATTTATACCCAAAACAATCTACTCTCTTGAGGTGGTGCAAAAAGATTTACAAATTATAACTATTGTATGGGAAAATGAGACAAAAAAAAGAATAACACTACATTAGTAGTAACGAGGCAACAAAAGAAGAAGAATAAGAAAGTGTCGACTGCAAGACTTCATTCCACCTAATTCAAGGGTTGAACATTGCATATTCACATGTTTCTAAAGAAATTAACTCCTATGCAGATAAGTTCACAAACTATAGTCACACGACTCCTTCAACACTTTGATGGACTACAAGTCCCCCACTCATGAAGGAAGAGTTTTCGAGAGATAAGTTGAGTTATTCAAAATACATTTTTCGCAATATTATTTTTCAATTTTATTTTATTCGAAGTTTTGGTATAGCCCCCTATATATATATATATATATATATATATATATATATATATATATATATATATATATATATATATATATATATATATATATATATATGAATAAAAGTTATGGGTTATGATAGCTATTGGTCCCAACATAATTAGAATGATTAGATACTCTCTTTATTAAGGATGATTTCAATTCAGCAAAATATTTAAGCGGCATATTTGGTATCAAAATATGTGTTTTGCATTCGATTACGGTGATTTCCTAATTACATTTGCCCAATAAAGCATAAAACCAAAAAACTATAAAACACACTTAATTAAACTTTGCAAAATCGCTCAAATATACCAAACCTCACATCTAGTTTCTATTGATATTATGTGCTATAACATCTTACAACATTCTTCCTCTAGTTTTTATTATAAGAATTTTGTTTTTTTAAATTTGTTGAATAATTATTATATTTAAATTATATATATATATATATATATATATATATATATATATATATATATATATATATATATATATATATAGATTAATTACTGTACACTGTCAGCGTAAAAGGATTTACAATGTCGATTCATCACCATCACCCGTTTGCATTAATTGTTCCCCAAGCAGAGGTTACCCTAAAAAGTCTCTTATGAGCTTTTTCCCCTGCAGAGCATTTCTAGTAAATCTCCCTCAAAAGAAGTCCTTTCTTAAAAATTCCCCCCAACAGACGAACAGTCGAGATACTGCTTCATTTATCTGAAGAATCTCAGTTATATGTTTGAGATACTGCTCTAAGTATCCTCGAAGAGTCTTAGATTCAATTAATGTATTTTTCCCTTGCTGGAATATCTTAATTCTATCATATAAGATGTTGTTTCGACCCGATAGAGAGAATCTCATTTTTACTGTTTGAGATGTTGCTTCATATGAAGAGTCTCATTTAAGATTTTTTTTTAGAGATACTACTCTAATATACTCAGAGGGTCTTAGATTCAATTAAGGTATTTTTCCTTTGCTGGAATATCTTAATTCTATCATATAAGATGATGTTTCGACCCGATACAGAGAATTTAATTTTTACTGTTTGAGATGCTGCTTCATCAATATGAAGAGTCTCATTTCAGATTTTTTTAGAGATACTGCTCTAAGTATCCTCGAAGAGTCTTAGATTCAATTAAGGTATTTTCCCCTTGATGTAGTATCTTAATTCTATCATATAAGATGCTGTTTCGACTCGATACAGAGAATCTCACTTCTACTGTTTGAGATGTTGCTTCATCAATATGAAGAGTCTCATTTCAGAATTTTTAGAGATACTTGTAACACCTCAAAATTTGCCCTCCTCTCTTGGGACTAGCTTAACATATTGCATTTCATTTTTAGGGCATTAGTCATTGCATATTGCATGTCATGTAAATGGACAAGTCATCCTCCTAAGTTTTGCTCAGAAGATAAAAAGTTTAAAAGAGATGCAAGCCTGAGGGTTTCATTGAATTGATCACTAGCCATCTGAGGGTTTGTGCTTCAATTAGGGTTTCTTGGTTCCTCAAGGAGATTGATCATTATCTTGGCTGAAATGGTACATCACCATCATCATGGATACATCATCATCATCAAGAGATTCATTGTGCTTGATCATGTTCCTTGGGATTAGGGTTTTGACCTCTGGTCAACCCTAATCAGTTGTATTATGCCAATCAGGGTTTGTCAAGGAGATGAGGTCTTTGTTGAGATAAGGATCATCACATGGTTTTATTGAGATTGTACAAGCTAGGGTTTCATTTTGGAGCCATTTCATCAGGGGATTGAGGCTCAAGTTCATCTGTGCATGACCAAGTCATCTATCAACTACAAAAGTCAACCACAAGTCAACTGTTGGATTTGGAGGTGGGAAGTGGTTAGGAATACTTCATTCATGTTCAAAAAAGTCTCATTTGACATTTCAAACATCAACATTGAAGAAAATAAAGTCAGGACAAAACTTTCCAAAAATAGAAAGTGACTTGTAATTCAAAATTGCCAAAAATGGAAAGGTTTTCTCCTCAAGATTACATCATCAAAAATGCTTCAAATGAAATTTTGTCCAACATGAAAGTTGTAGATCTTGTTCTCCTATTTCCAAAAAGTCCAAGAACATGAATTTCTCATGTATGGTTGAGAAGTTATGGATCAATCATGGCCAAGTCAATTTGAACTTCACAAGTGCATAACTTTTGAACCATAAGGCCAAATGAAATGGTTTTTTTTGCAACATTTCCATCTTGACATGAGCTATCCAAAACATGCATCACATTCCTTGCATTTTGATCACAAAAATATTGGTATTTTCATTTGAATTTTGGAGGGAAAATCCAAATTCAAAAATTGTGCATTGCTTTCACTTCCAATCATGTGCATTTGGCTTAAAACAGGTTTTGCAAGTGAATTAAGACAGATTTCGTGCACTGTAGCATTGGTCTTCATGCATATAGGGTGAATTGACAAATTTTCATAACACTTGGTTTTCACTAATTACTTTGGCATGGCTTAATCATGATTAGCATGCATCATTAACAGAACATATATATAGCATAATCATAACTGTTTTGGATTTAACACTTCATTTTACTCAGATCTAGATCTAGTTTCACAATTCTCTTCACTTGGTGCTCTCACTTTTTCATCAAATTTCTCCATAAACCTTGCATTGTTCTTGATTAATCCTTCATCCATAAGCATAATTGGACACTTTGGAAGCAAGATCTATCCATTTTCGAGCTGATTTGAAGACTGTTGCAAGCTACCTCCATCAATGGCAGTTGGATTTTCCAGCAATATCAAGCACGATTAACACTCAAGCATTCATCCAAATCATCATTCAAGAGCTGAGGAAGCGCTGTTTGGACTTCTCAAGGCCTGAAAGCTACAATTCCAGTTCTGCATTCTCTTGAAGGTCAGAATTCGACTTTCTTAATTCATGAGATTGATAGATGCATGTTGTAGATCTTTCATTGGTGAATAATCTGAACTTTAGATCCATGAAATCCATGTAGAAATGAATTAGTTATGTTGATTTTAAGTTTGATAGGTGAAACTTCTCTTGCTCGATCCATTCATGCTAGTGAAAGTTAGGTTAATTTGGATGTGGACTCGTGTTGTGCTTGAAAAGATGAACATGATGATATAGTTATTTTCCATTTCTGGATGATTTTGTTCTTGAGCTCAAGAACACGATGAATGTGTATGAACCTAGGGTTTTTCGTTTTCCAGAACTCATTTGATCCGTCCAGTGCGTATTCTGCATGTGTTTTCATGTTTGTGTCCATGCATTGGTCCAGCTCAGCTTGGCGTGGCTTTATGATTGGCTGATAGCGCATGACCGTGCCACAGCAGTTAAGTGAAACGGTGCGTTTCACTTAACTGCGCGCCTTCATTTCAAATTTAAATTAAATAATTCGTTTAATCATTTAATCCATTTTCCTTGTTAATTTTTATTTCATTTTTTTTCTTGCATCTTAGAAATTCATAACTCAATGATTAATGATCCAAAATTTATGGGATTTTTTGCATTATGTCACATTTTCTTTCTAGTTTTTTATGACTATTTTTCCAGAATTTGTGCACGGATGGAAAATGTTTTGGCCTAGGGTTTGTGTATGCATGTCCAATTTGTACCTTGCTTGCCATATGCTTTGTGAAATGATGGATTTTAATCCAATGCTCTTGAAACTTTGTGTGCTTAAACTAGACATATTGCGGGTCATTTTGGTATAGAGTTTGCATTTTTCTCATTTCTGGTTGTGGAGTTATGATCTGGTTAAGGTAGGTGTGACAATGTGTGTCACACCATTGCTTGTTTAACTTGTGGATTTTGTTTACCATGCCAATTAAATGCCAATTGATGTGATTTTTTTGCATGATGCTACTTCTGGATGTTAGGTTTGATCATGAATTTTTGTGGAATTTTTGAACTCATTTCTGATTTGTTTGGGATTTTCCTTGCTAGTTGATCATGTTTGAACTTTTGAATAGTCATGAACTTCAATGATTTGTGAAATGCTTGATGTTTATCATATGAACTTGAAATTTTGCAAATTGTTTCTAGACACTTTGAAGTTTATTGTGGCATTGGTTTGAGACATTTATCATTTGTCAATTCTGTTTTAGGCTTGTGTGAAGTTGATGTAGCATTTTGTGCCCTAATTGAGCTTGTTTGTGCTTACCTTGACTTGATGAATTTGATTTCCATGCTTAAACATGTCCAAATGCCTTGAATTTTGGTGTGATGATCATGTGATGTGTTTTGTTTAGCCATGATTTTTCTTGAAATTTATTGAGCCATTTTGAAATAATGGTGCATTTGTTCATTCTGTTGCTTCTATGAGCTTTCAACTTGCATGCTTTGCTTTATTTGACTTGTGAAATGATTTTGGTGCATGATATGGATGTGGAACTTCTTGGATATTGTTCTTAATTGGTTGAGCTTGATTCATGTAAATTTTCATGTTCTGTTTTGAATTATTTCTCCCTCTTTGACCCTAGGCCTTGTCCTAGTGGTTTGTGCTTATGTTTGAGCTTTGTTTTTCAGGACAAGAAGCATATGACCTTGAGGAATTGATTCATTGGTTTGAGTAGCCTATTTGGTTGATGTTGATTAACATTGAAGTTGTTTTGTAGGTGATTTAGCTCATTTGAGTTGAGCTTGTGCCTTGCACATTGTAGCTTGCACTTGTTGTCTGTTTGACTATGTCTGTTGACTTTTGGATTGTCGGTTTAACTTTTTGACTTGTATACTGACTGAGTTAGATTGTTTTCAGGTACATTAGTTGCTTAAGTTCACTTTGAACTTGCTTGTGCTTGGCTTGGTTGCTTAACCATTTGAGGTATAAATCTCTGACTGCATGTAGTCTGGAAGACCTGGCCTGTTACTTGGTCAGGCACCTGTCTGAAGTCCTCCTTAAGAGGCAATGCTTGTTGTCATACGGTGAACTGACTTTTGTGGTGTTTTTGATTTGGAAAGCAAATGTCGTGGATAGCAAGAGTCGCCACCGACTTTTCTTTTATCCAATAAGGAAAGGTGGAAAAGAACAGGAAAGACCTTGATTAGATTTTGGGTTCGGGAGGTACATTATACAAAGGGAAGGTGTTAGCACCCTTTGTATCCATGGTTATCCATGGGCTCTTAATTGCTTAATCCCTTATGTTTTTCTTGTTTGAAAAAGTATTTGAGAAGTGTTTAGAAAGTGTTTTGAAAAGATACTTTAACTTTGTAATGATTCTTGTACGAATGTATACAAAGTGTTTATCTCGTTTAACTTTGAAAGTTGTTTAGAAAAATATAACTCGGTAATGATTCTAGTACGAATGTATACCAAGTGGTGATTTTCTAAAAGATGTTTTGAAAGGTGTGAGGTGTGAAAAGTGTTTTAAGTTGTGAGTAAGCATTTAAGAGTTATACCTACCCGAGGTCTTTATGAGTATTTCCTATCCTTATGAGGATAAAACTGTCCTTACTATTGAGAAGTAAGTAGTCTTATCCTTTGGATGTAAAGGGACATCATAGGGTCATCGATTGGTCATTGAAGGCAACATTTGTAAGGATACCTTAGCATTCGAAGGGACGATCATCATTTAACCGTAGGCTACAACGAAGGGTCATTGAGGGACAAAGTCGTATATTCGAAGGCAACATCCGAGGGACTATGATTTATCTTGTAGGGACATGATGATTTAATCAAAGGGTCTTTGCTAAGTGTATCCCCATATTCGCAGGACATGACCGTAATACCGTAAGGCAACAAAGAGAGGACCAAGATCACACGCATTCAAAGGCAATATTTGTAATCAGTTAGGTAATTAGAATATATCTCCACAAGGGTATCCCACAAATAAAGTGGAATACCTAGCAAGCTACCTTTTCCGGGAGTATGTGAGCCCTTACAAAATTAAGCAAACAGGTCAGAATACCAAATCAGGGTGCAATCAAGAGTTGCACCAAACAAAAGGAATCACAACAGTAATAGCGTCAGGTAAACAATGCGTGGTTATAATAAAACATGTCGGATGAGCAAAGATCAGAACAGCGACTGTCATGTTCGCTGCTGCCTCGCCTAGCGAGGGCCTGGCAAACACTCGCTACATGTTCGCTTAGCGATGTGCTAGCGAACGGCTGCGGGTTTTGAATTTAAGAACAGTACGATTTCAGCAAGCTCCAAACCCTATGGCATCCATTACAGAAATTACATGGTTAAACATTCAAGATATCCATGCATACTTAAATCCACATGCAAAACCTAAGATATATTTATAAATTCAACCATAATATCACACGTAAATTAGGAACATAAAGCGGTAATGATAGTGCAAACCTGTTTGCAATTGAATTGCAACGTTGAACTGGCAGATCACTCTTAGGGTTGGTGCCGGATTGAGTTGGGCGGAGGTAACCTTTGTGCAGATGAGTTTCCTTCAGGGTTTCCTTCAGGGTTGCTCTGAATTCTCTTGGTTAGCCTCTAGGGTTTGCTCTCTGTGTGTGTCTCTTTTTCTCTTTTCGTTCCTTTTTCGTTCAAAAAGAACTCCTTTTCTGAATGAGGTCTTGGTATTTATAATAGTTTTTGTGACCTGATGGGCTCAGAATGAAGCCCAAAATTTCTGGTATCCGCAAGCTTCGCTAGGCGAGTGGTGCAGCGAAGGGTTCGCTAGGCGAATGATTTGCTCGCCTAGCGAGCATGCCAGTTTAAGTCCTTTCTGGATTGGGCCACCTGTGTGCTGGGCCTTTGCTCCTTTAAGATCAACGTCTTGAAAAATGAGTTAGAATGCCTTGAAAATGTCTTGAATAATTAATGGGCAAATTTTGGGGTATGACAGCTGCCCCTGTTCAATATTCTTAAACCGAGAGAGTTAGAATGGAATGTACGCCATTCGTGGTCTGGAGGTGGAAGATTATTGAACACTTAGAATGCCCCAAAAATTTGCACTTGTTAACTGAAAGTTAGTCTTGATGGAGATGGGCTTAAAGATGCCATCCAGGAAGTTTGATGATGAGAGCTTCAGAGTGCGTCATTTGAAGGCATGGGTGCCACACCGGGTCGTACGCTAGACCGTATAGTGAGTCATCCATTAGGCTGCCGACTCCACTGGGGATAAAGGATCAGAATGGATCATACCCTAGATCATATCTGAGTTGCAGAATGAACCGTACGTTAGGCTATATCTGACGAAATAAGGATCAGAATGGATCGTACGCTAGATCGTATCTGAGTTGCAGAATGAGCCGTACGCTTGGCTGTATCTGAAGAAAGTAGTCGTACGCTAGACTACACCTCGGAATGTACCGTACGCTAGGTAGTATCTGAGGAATGAAAATCAGAATGGATCGTACGCTAGATCGTATCTGAGTTGCAGAATGAACCGTACGTTAGGCTGTATCTGAAGAAAGTAGTCGTACGCTAGACTACACCCCAGAATGTACCATACGCTAGGTAGTATCTGAGGAATGAAGATCAGAATGGATCGTACGTTAGATCGTATCTAAGTTGCAGAATGAGCCGTACGTTAGGCTGTATCTGAAGAAAGTAGTCGTACGCTAGACTACACCCCGGAATGTACCGTACGCTAGGTAGTATCTGAGGAATAAAGATCAGAATGGATCGTACGTTAGATCGTATCTGAGTTGCAGAATGAGCCGTACGTTAGGCTGTATCTGAAGAAAGTAGTCGTATGCTAGACTACACCTCGGAATGTACCGTACGCTAGGTAATATCTGAGGAATGAAGATCCAAATGGGTCGTACGCTAGACCGTATTGGAATAGTTGAAGAAATCATATGTTGGGCTGAATCAGAATAAACCGTACGTTAGGCCATATCTGATAATATTTGTATATGTTGAATTTGCAATAAATGTCCGGGATGGGCTTACAGATGCCACCATTAGGAGGATATCAGAATGCTTGTCAGAATGAATGTTCATATGGAGTATATTTGAAAGATGTATCCCAACCTTGAATATAATCGATAAGAGTATCTGTCTGAATGGATCTTTATTTTGACTGTATCATGAGGATAATTAACCTGAAAAATAAGGTTAGCTTCATGCCATGTCATGATGCATGGGATGTGTTATGCTTTCGAAAAATAAATACGAGCATTATATGCATGCATATGCTGGGAAATGATGTAATGAATGAATTATGCGTCTGAGAAGTTCTGCCAGGGGAAAATAAATCCTGAGATTCCGGTTGGGGACGTTTGTGTTGATGACCCTTTCTCAGCTGGGGGTATTTGATTTCTGTCTGATGGTAGAAATATTCAACAGAAGCCTGGCTGGGGATGGAAGAGATGACCAGTCTGGCGAGTAATGCCAATTTCTTCTGGGGAATAATTGGCATTGCTGGGGAATAAAATTAGCAACCAGATTCATTGGAAAGCATGGTTAGACCTTCTCCTCGATCCTGAAGTCTTTTAGTAATTGCTATTTCTATTTTATGCATGTATTTTTGGTAAACAGCAGTCATATTCAAATGCATATATTAATTCAAATTAAATCAATGGACGTTTATGCAAACAAAACAGAGAAGTAAGACAAAAGCATCTTTTTGGAAATAAAATTGTATTGATTTTGAAAGAGGGCCTATAAACAAGCAATTTGAGTACAAGGAGATAGAAATCCTAGTAAGAGGAAATTGTCAAGAAAACAAAGAACAAGCTATGAAGGAAAAAGCCCTATTGATTTTAATTCTGCTATTGTCATTATGTCTTCAAGCATCTCATCTCCTGCTGTCGGATAAAAGTGATTGGCTTGTTCAGTACCTTAGACTTGGGTGAGGCTGACTGAGAACGGGACATAGTCATACGCTTTAATCCCTAATTTTTTCCTGGACCGCCCTTTCAGGTTTTCAGTCCACCAGGATACCCTTTTTTGCCCAAGCCGCCTTTTCAGGTTTTCGACTTGCCGGGTGTACATTTTTATATGTTTATCCCTAATTTTTTCCCGAACACTTTTGGTTCGCCGGGATGTCCTTACTTTTGCCTAGATACGTCGACCTAGCGGGTCTCTTTTATGCGTAGTATTTTTTAACTATGTCTGCGTTCACGGGATGTGGGGAGTCTTCACCATCCATTGTAGCAAGTATCATGGCTCCACCAGAGAATACCTTCTTAACTACAAATGGCCCTTCGTATGTGGGAGTCCATTTGCCTCTGGGATCACCTTGTGTTAGAATGATACGCTTGATCACCAAGTCGCCAGTTTGATACACCTGTCTCTTGACCTTCTTGTTAAATGCATGGGTCATGCGCTTTTGATATATCTGCCCGTGACAAACAGCCGCAAGTCTCTTTTCATCAATCAAATTTATCTGATCGAGTCGAGTCTGAATCCATTCATCTTCGTCTAATCCTGCATCTTTCATGATTCTTAGAGAGGGAATCTGAACTTCCACTGGTAACACGGCTTCCATTCCGTAGACTAAAGAGAAAGGAGTTGCCCCTGTCGAAGTGCGATAACCATAAAGAGCAAATGGTAACATCTCATGCCAGTCTTTGTACGTTACTGTCATCTTTTGTATAATCTTCTTAATATTCTTATTAGCAGCTTCTACGGTGCCATTCATCTTTGGCCGGTACGGAGAAGAGTTATGGTGTTTTATTTTGAACTGCGTGCAGAGTTCAGTAATGATCTTGTTGTTCAAATTAGTGCCATTGTCAGTGATAACTCCTACTATTCTTCCGGAGAGAGCAGGTTTCTCAAATATATATTTGATAGGATCCATCTTAGAAATCAATGAAGTGGTATGATTCAACATATACTGTCTTAGTCGGCGAGCAGCCCGAGCCAAAGCACAGCAAGTCTTCTCAAGCAGTGAATATCTTGTTTCACAGTCGGTACACTTTTTGCTAAGGTGGTATATTGCATGCTCTTTTCGACCAGACTCGTCATGTTGCCCCAGCACACACCCCATTGAATTTTCTAACACGGTCCAATACATGATTAGAGGTATTCCTTCAACTGGTGGCACCAGAATTGGAGGTTCTTAGAGATATTTCTAGATTTTGTCAAAAGCTTCTTGACGTTCATCGTTCCAGATTACCTCAGTAATTTTCTTGTCCATTTCAGTATCCAGATTTACAATTTCAATTGATTCTTCATGCGGCTGTATGGTCTTTTCTTCTTGCAGTAATAGTCTGGCAAGCTCTCCAGGTACTTCACAATCTTCCTCACTCCCATCCTCGGCTTGGTAGATCGGATTTTTAAAGCCATAATGAACAGTAGCAGAATTGTTATCAACAGGATCCAGAGTGGATATGGATCCGCAATTTGTTACGTGAGTGTGTGCAAGAAAACATAGCTTATTTGAAAGATGACAGGAAAGATAAAGAGCGCAATATTTGAACGCAAAAAGTCCATTGATTTATTGAATGTGAATATGCTTATAAAAAATGACAAAACCTTTAACAAAATTCGATACACTAAGATAAGCAATAACAATTACTCCTGACTAAAGGAAGTCGGAATAGTGTCTTCAGCCTTCCAGTTATCCAAGTTGTAATCGCTATTCGCATCTTCTACAACATTAACAGTCTTGTCATGATTAGGCATAGGAGTGGTGATGACATTAGGAGTCACCAGAGGATCAAATTCAATTGCCCCCGCGTCGATCATATCCTGAATCTTATTCTTCAACAACCAACAATCGTTTGTATCATGCCCAGGGGTATCGGAGTGATATGCACACCTGGCATTGGGATTATAATGAGGAGAAGTAGTGTTGGGATTCACAGGAGGATCTCTGAGGGTAATTAAATTTGCCTTTAGCATACCTTGCAGTGCTTGTGCTAAAGTCATATTGATCTTGGTAAACTGCCTTCTTGGCATGTCTTGTCTGTGCTGGAAGTTTTGAGATGGCGGTGCTGCAATCATAACTTCCCCAACAGTATGGTCATGATTTTTCTTGTTATGAACCCTTTGACCGTACACATCATTTGATTCATCCCTCTCCTGATAGGACTTTTTGGTGCTTGCAGAGGTAGCCGCCTGTATCTTTCCACTTCGAATGCCGCTTTCAACCCGTTCACCTGTCAATACAAGTTCAGTGAAACCCGATGAAGAACTTCCCAGTAGATGGTTGTAGAATGGGCCAGTTAGTGTACCCATGAACATGTCCACTAATTCTCGATCAGTCATAGGGGGTTTGACTCTGCAGCCAAATCTCTCCATTTTTGAGCATATTCTTTGAAACTTTCTTTAGAGCCCATAGTCATATTCTGCAGCTGTAGCCGAGTAGGCGCTAATTCAGAATTATACTGGTAATGCTTGTAGAAAGTTGTCACTAAATCAGTCTAGGTGTGGATGTTAGAGCTCTCGAGCTGATAATACCACTCTAACTGTGTGCCAGACAGACTCTCTTGGAAGAAATGGATTCATAGCTTCTTATCAGTGGTATACGGCTGAAGCTTTCTCACATAAGCTCTTAGATGCATCTGAGGACAAGACGCACCATCATACTTAGTGAAAGCGGGGACCTTGAATTTGCGAGGAATGACCACATCAGAGACCAGACCTAAGCTTTCGAAATCCAGACCGGGCGCTTTCTGACCCTCCATAGCTAGCATACGTTCTTCCAGCAACTTATACTTATCATCTTTTGGAGAGTATTGTTCATTTTCATAATCTTCATCGTTGTCCTCAGGGTTGAAAGGATCAGCATTCTCATCTTCTGAATCATTCTCTGTCTCTTCTTCTTGATCCTTCGGCATTCTGATCTTGACTCCCGCAGCCTGTCCTTTAAGCCTTCTTCCTGGGTTAATGTAACTCACTGGTTTCTTGTCTTTCTTCTTCTCGAGCAAGAGAGCCTTCAGTTCCTCCTGCCCCTTGGATAAGCTTAAGATCATCTCCTGGAATTGAGCATTTTGAGCCTGGAGATCTTTGACAGTTTGTTCGAGGGCCATTTTTCTGTTTGCAATAGGAAGACCGTGAGAACATTGATCCTTTAGAATACCTGTTATGCCATGTTATGTTATGCTATGCAATGTATGGAATGTTTTCAAGGACTTTTGGAATTTAACTTTGCGTAAACCACCAAAAAAGGAACCCTTTTTTTATTTTATTTTTTTTACAAAACAGAGCAAAGTTAAATCCCTAAGTCCTCGAAATGGTTAGTACAATGACATGATGTTATGATGTTATGATGTTATGCAAATAACAAGCACAAACAAGTCACACAACAATCATTCCTAGGTTTTAAGGCTTGCATGAGTTCCATAGGTAAGTACCCTCCCCACTGAAGTTTGGTTGGTTCAACCTGTCCTAGAGTAGTAACCAGGTTCTAGAAGGATCTCAAATCATTGACCTTTCCTTAAGTCCACTTCAGTGCAACACCAAGCGGTTGACCGAAGCTTCCCTAAAGTCCAATCTCAAAGAGTGTAGTATCGAGTCTCAACCAACCCCAGTCGGAACCGAAGTCAGTTATCTCACTACTTTCTAATGGCTAGGATGAGTCAATTAGGGTTCTAAAGGTCTGGTTAACGCTTTGATGACACCACGCGGACGCCAAATTTTTCCTCAAGTAAACATGAGGAACATCAGGACATCCAAAGTGTCACATTAACCGTAGCCATCATTTTAACCATTCCAGTATACGCCAGATAGTCGCGATGACTCTTGCTACTTACCTAAGGTACACTAGATCCGGGTGTAGGATCTTTCACTCAAGCATAAAATACCCAAGCAATCCCTTAAAAGTAAATCAGACAATTCGAATACATAAGTGATCTTGTTTTTTTTAGGTAACCTCTCTTTTTAAGGATCCCCAGCAGAGTCGCCAGTTCTGTCATACGGTGAACTGACTTTTGTGGTGTTTTTGCTTTGGAAAGCAAATGTCGCGGATAGCAAGAGTCGCCACCGACTTTTCTTTTATCCAATAAGGAAAGGTGGAAAAGAACAGGAAAGACCTTGATTAGATTTTGGGTTCGGGAGGTACATTATACAAAGGGAAGGTGTTAGCACCCTTTGTATCCATGGTTATCCATGGGCTCTTAATTGCTTAATCACTTATGTTTTTCTTGTTTGAAAAAGTATTTGAGAAGTGTTTAGAAAGTGTTTTGAAAAGAGAGTTTAACTTTGTAATGATTCTTGTACGAATGTATACAAAGTGTTTATCTCGTTTAACTTTGAAAGTTGTTTAGAAAAATATAACTCGATAATGATTCTAGTACGAATGTATACCAAGTGGTGATTTTCTAAAAGATGTTTTGAAAGGTGTGAGGTGTGAAAAGTGTTTTAAGTTGTGAGTAAGCATTTAAGATTTATACCTACCCGAGGTCTTTATGAGTATTTCCTATCCTTATGAGGATAAAACTGTCCTTACTATTGAGAAGTAAGTAGTCTTATCCTTTGGATGTAAAGGGACATCATAGGGTCATCGATTGGTCATTGAAGGCAACATTTGTAAGGATACCTTAGCATTCGAAGGGACGATCATCATTTAACCGTAGGCTACAACGAAGGGTCATTGAGGGACAAAGTCGTATATTCGAAGGCAACATCCGAGGGACTATGATTTATCTTGTAGGGACATGATGATTTAATCGAAGGGTCTTTGCTAAGTGTATCCCCACATTCACAGGACATGACCGTAATACCGTAAGGCAACAAAGAGAGGACCAAGCTAGATCACACGCATTCAAAGGCAATATTTGTAATCAGTTAGGTAATTAGAATATATCTCCTCAAGGGTATCCCACAAATAAAGTGGAATACCTAGCAAGCTACCTTTTCCGGGAGTATGTGAGCCCTTACAAAATTAAGCAAACAGGTCAGAATACCAAATCAGGGTGCAATCAAGAGTTGCACCAAACAAAAGGAATCACAACAGTAATAGCGTCAGGTAAACAATGCGTGGTTATAATAAAACATGTCGGATGAGCAAAGATCAGAACAGCGAAAAAGAAACAGCGACTGTCATGTTCGCTGCTGCCTCGCCTAGCGAGGGCCTGGCGAACACTCACTACATGTTCGCTTAGCGATGTGCTAGCGAACGGCTGCGGGTTTTGAATTTAAGAACAGTACGATTTCAGCAAGCTCCAAACCCTATGGCATCCATTACAGAAATTACATGGTTAAACATTCAAGATATCCATGCATACTTAAATCCACATGCAAAACCTAAGATATATTTATAAATTCAACCATAATATCACACGTAAATTAGGAACATAAAGCGATAATGATAGTGCAAACCTGTTTGCAATTGAATTGCAACGTTGAACTGGAAGATCACTCTTAGGGTTGGTGCCAGATTGAGTTGGGCGGAGGTAACCTTTTTGCAGATGAGTTTCCTTCAGGGTTGCTCTGAATTCTCTTGGTTAGCCTCTAGGGTTTTCTCTCTGTGTGTGTCTCTTTTTCTCTTTTCGTTCCTTTTTCGTTAAAAAAGAACTCCTTTTCTGAATGAGGTATTGGTATTTATAATAGTTTTTGTGACCTGATGGGCTCAGAATGAAGCCCAAAATTTGTGGTATCCGCAAGCTTCGCTAGGCGAGTGGTGCAGCGAAGGGTTCGCTAGGCGAATGATTTGCTCGCCTAGCGAGCATGCCAGTTTAAGTCCTTTCTAGATTGGGCCACCTGTGTGCTGGGCCTTTGCTCCTTTAAGATCAACGTCTTGAAAAATGAGTTAGAATGCCTTGAAAATGTCTTGAATAATTAATGGGAAAATTTTGGGGTATGTGTTAGGGACCAATTTGTACTACTTTTTATACCTTTTTATTGGTCCCTTTTACCAAGTTTTGATGTAATTACACACTTTTATCTTCATTAATTTGTATAAATGCAATTAGGTTTAATTTATTTTGTTTTGAATAGTTATTTCACATTTTTGTTAGTTGTGTAGAATTTTGGATAAGCAAGACCTTGGTTTCAACATGGCATTTTGGAGGAAGCTTGCCAAACAAGGAAGCTGGGAAAGCTACAGTTCGCGCCGCGAACTCCCTTCGCGCCGCGAAGGCTGCGAATCCAGCAAGCTGACCAAGGGTCAAATGTGCTGCTGTGCAGAAAAAGTAATTGCCATTTTGATGTCTGCCTGGAAAGTGCTTTTCTGCTGCTGATGACAATGTCCAAATGGGGAAATGTCAACCTTTTTGGTAGAGACAAAATAGTTTAACCTAGGGTATTGAGACATTATTCCATTGATTCACACATTGGTGCTGTAGAGCTTTTGTAATAGAGAAAAACCAGAGTTTTCTTCTAAATCTTTCTGCTTTGTAACAATGGTGATGAGGAGCTAAACTCCCTTTTGTCAAGATTGGAGGTAGTAGCTATTCTCATCTATCTATGTATTCACTTTGATTTATATATGAGATAAAGATTGTTGATGTATTGGAACTGTTTTTGCTTTACTTTGAAAACCAGATTTGAGTAGTTGTCGAGAGAGATTACTCGAGTTTAGACATAAAACAGATTTTCAAGTAATGAATAAGTTGTAGAGATAGATTTATTCATTACTATTCTTGGATATTGAACATTCAAGGTTACTATATTGATAGTTAGGTGGAGAGATCGTCTAAGGATCAATATAGTAACTATCACGATATCATTTAGACATAAATGACTTTGAGAGGATATTTGAACATCATCAATAATCTTGAATCTAATTATGTATCATAGGGAATCATAGATATTTGAAATAGTGAACTCCAATCTTGCCAAGCTTTTATATTTGTCTAAAACCACTTAATAGTTTATGTTAAAATTGATTAACAAGATATTTTTCCAAACAAAACAAACCTGTTACTTTCTAAACTTAAAACATTTGAATTATCGAACGGCGGTAATATCACCTAATCTCTGTGGATACGATACAAAAATATTTGCCAAAGATATACTCTTTCAACAAATTGGCGCCGTTGCCGGGGATTGGTGTCGATATTACAAGCATTGCAATAATTCTTTGTTTTTAAGTTTGTTACATTTACTGTTATTCCTCTTTTGTTTCACTTGGTTTGTTAGTTTTGTAGATTCTAGTGCATGCGAGGAAAAGTAACCGAGGAGCAACTTCAATTCGATCCTGAAATTGAAAGAACACTTCGGAAGCTCAATAGCAAAACACGAAGAAGAAGGAAACTAGCCGAAGAGAGGAACCGGAGAGAAGAAGCATCTACTTCCGCACTTGTTCCAATCGAAGAAGTGGTTGTAGAAGCTTGTGAAGGAAACATGGCGGAGGATAATCGTACTGAAATGTCCGCTAATAGTCCAAGAAGGAATGCTCAATTTGCCCGTGGAGGAAGAAATACGGAGATGAAGACCGGAATCCTCCAACTTCTCTATGCAACTCCATTCACCGGAATGGATCACGAAGATCCGTATACCCATCTCATCAAATTCTATGAGATTGCGGGTTCTACGGGAATAGACGAGGCGGGTGAAGAGACGTTATTCAAGAGGATGTTCCCACACTCATTAGTGGGAAAAGCAAAGGAGTGGTACCTTGATCAAGAATCAAGAGTGATGACGGATTGGAATCTATTAGAAGAAAAGTTCTTAGAAAGATACTTCCCTCAATCCCGATTCATGGAAGCCAAGACGGCTATAGCTGTATTTACTCAAGGAGGAAACGAATCTCTAAATGAAGCTTGGGAGAGATTCAAATCAATGTTGAGGAAGTGTAAGGGACATGGTTTTGATGAGCTTACTCAAATCCACATCTTTTTGAATGGTCTCCAATCAACCCATAAGACACTTCTGGACGCCACCGCGGGTGGTTCGCTTATATCAAAAACTGCGGAGGAAGCTAAAGTCATTATTGAACGGATGGCCCGTAATGATCATCAAGGTCAACATGATCGTAGCCCTTCACAACGTAAGCCCGGAGTTTTGGAGTTGAATACCAATGATGCCATCCTTGCACAGAATAAGCTACTCTCTCAGCAAGTGGAGCTTCTTACTCAACAAATGGCCAAGCTTCCACAGCAAATAAAAGAGATTCAAGGTTTTCAAGTTCAGCATCAAGTCGCATGTTGTGAGTTGTGTCAAGGGGATCATCCTACTGGTTTTTGTCCTCCACCTCAAGAAGAAGTCAGTTATGTGAACAACCAAAACCAGGGATATCAAAGACAACAGCCTAACAATCAAGGCTATCAACCAAGAAACAATCAAGGGTATCAACCGTCAAGGTTCAACAATCAGAATTATCAACAGCAAAGCCCTTACCAACAACCAAACTCTCAAGGTCAGCAGTCGCAAGAGGAAATTCCAAGCTAGAAGACACTCTTCAACAATTCATGCAAGCTTCTATGGCAAATCAGAAAAGTAACGAGGCGGCAATAAAAATCTGGAAAATCAAGTAGGCCAACTCGCGAAGCAGCTGTCGGAACAAAATGCAGGGCCTTCTTTTTCTGCTAACACTCAACCAAATCCAAAGGAGCATTGCAAAGCAGTTGTCACAAGGAGCGGTAAAGCGTTGGTAAGTGAAAAAGGTAAAGAAATTGTAGAAGAGAACACCACTGAGGGGATTCTGGAAGAAACAGATATAGTTGGTGAGAGAAAAAATGATTCTGGAAATGCTCAGTTCGCGCCGCGAACCACCTTCGCGCCGCGAAAAGAGCAGGTTCTGCCCACTGCTGTACAGACTGATTGTGAGGAGAAAAAAGATGCTGAATCGAAGAAAAAGAAGAAATCTGAGAAGGGAGTGAATGTCATCCCAACTCAACATCTACCCTACCCACATGCTCCATCAAGGAAAGACAATGCTAGGCACTATGCACGATTCATGGACATTTTCAAGCAACTCCAAATCAACATTCCATTTTCTGATGCACTAGAACAAATGCCACGATATGCTAAATTTATGAAAGACATTCTTACCAAGAAAAGGCGACATGTGGAAGATGAGACCATCATTCTTGATGCACGGTGTAGCGCAATCATTCAGAAGACTTTACCTCGGAAGGAGTCCGACCCGGGACGGGTTGTTCTACCGGTAACCATTGGAAGCACATACGTTGGGAATGGTTTGATAGATTTGGGCTCTAGTATAAATTTAATTCCCCTTTCTATTGTCAAACGATTGGGAAATGTGGAGATTAAATCAACAAGAATGACCTTACAACTAGCAGACAAGTCTACAACCTCACCATACGGAATTGCCCAAGACATGCTCGTAAAAGTGGACAAATTTCTATTTCTGTGGATTTTGTAATAGTAGAGATGGATGAGGACCGCGATGTACCCCTAATCCTTGGAAGACCTTTTATGAAGACCGCTCGAATGATGATCGACATAGATGATGGGCTTATGAAGGTTAGAGTGCAAGATGAAGAGGTGACTTTTAACCTTTTCGAAGCAATGAAACATCCAACTGACAAGCATGATTCTTTTCGAATTGATGCAAGTGAAGAGGAAGTAGTGGAGGTCGTGAATCAAATCCATATTTCTAACCCTTTGGAAAGATCCCTTATTGGAGCATACAATGTGTTAACTGACAATGAGGAACGAGAGATCGAAGCGATGTTGCGTGAGTTAGAATCTTGTGGTGAACTGGCCTATCAAGAAGAATTAGTGGAAGATTTGAATGCAAAGAAGGAAACTGAAGAGCAAAAGTTAGAATTGAAGATGCTTCCGTCGCATTTGAAGTATGTGTTTCTTGGAGATGAGTGTACCAAACCGGTGATTATAAGCAACACATTGTCCACGCAGGAGGAAGATAAGTTGATTCGAGTTTTGAAAAAGAACCAAGGTGCGATAGGGTGGGTTTTATCCGATTTGAAGGGTATTAGTCCAGCATATTGCATGCACAAGATAATGATGGAGGAAAACTTCAAACCGGTTGCACAACCTCAGAGGCGTTTGAATCCATCAATGAAAGAGGTGGTTCGGAAAGAAGTTGTTAAACTTTTAGAAGCAGGAATGATTTATCCCATATCTGATAGTGCATGGGTGAGTCCGGTACAAGTGGTCCCCAAGAAAGGTGGAATGACGGTGATTAAAAACGATAAAAACGAGTTGATTCCGACGAGAACAGTGACAGGGTGGAGGATGTGCATCGATTATAGAAGGTTGAACCAAGCCACAAGAAAAGATCATTTCCCACTACCTTTCATGGATCAAATGTTGGAGCGGCTCGCCGGCAAAAACTTCTACTGTTTCTTGGACGGATATTCGGGGTATAATCAAATTTCAGTAAATCCGGCAGACCATGAGAAAACAGCTTTTACATGTCCCTTCGGCATTTTTGCTTACCGAAGAATGCCTTTTGGATTATGTAACGCACCGGCCACGTTTCAACGGTGTATGCAAGCTATCTTTTCAGACCTGATAGAAGAATGCATCGAGGTGTTCATGGACGATTTTTCTGTTTATGGATCATCTTTTGAAGTGTGTTTGAAGCATCTTGATGTAGTTATAGAGAGATGCGTGGAGACCAACCTAGTGCTCAACTGGGAAAAATGCAATTTTATGGTAACTGAGGGTATAGTGCTTGGTCACAAGATTTCTTCTGAAGGGCTAGAGGTGGACAAGGCCAAGGTGGAAATTATTGAAAAGCTGCCACCTCCAACCAACATCAAAGGAATAAGAAGCTTTCTAGGACATGCCGGTTTCTACCGGAGATTCATACAAGACTTCTCAAAGATCGCAAAGCCACTGAGTAATTTACTCAACAAAGGTACGCCTTTTCTTTTTGATGAGTCATGTCTTAAAGCCTTCTTAGATTTGAAACAAAAGTTGATCACCGCACCAATAATCGTAGCACCAAACTGGAATCTTGATTTTGAACTCATGTGTGATGCTAGCGATTATGCAGTGGGTGCGGTGTTAGGACAAAGAAGCGATAAAGTTTTCCATGCCATACACTATGCTAGTAAGGTGTTGAATGACGCCCAAGTTAATTACGCAACAACTGAAAAAGAATTGCTAGCCATAGTATATGCATTGGAAAAATTTAGAGCTTATTTGATTGGTTCAAGAGTTGTAATTTACACTGACCATTCTGCAATCAAATATCTGCTTACCAAGCCGGATTCAAAACAAAGGCTTATTCGTTGGATCCTTTTATTACAAGAGTTTGATCTAGAGATTAGGGATAAAAAAGGTTCCGAGAACTTGGTAGCAGATCATCTGTCTCGATTGGTCAATGTAGAAATTACAAACAAAGAAGAAGAGGTGAGAGAAGAATTTCCAGATGAAAAACTCTATGCGATTCAAGTGAGGCCTTGGTTTGCTGATTTTGCTAACTACAAAGCAACTGGTTTAACACCGGAAGACCTCACTTGCAATCAAAGAAGGAAATTCTTAGCTGATGCAAAATATTATGTCTGGGATGATCCTTATCTTTTTAAAGTGGGGGCAGACAATATTTTGAGAAGGTGTGTAACAATGGAGGAATCAAGAGACATTCTGTGGCACTGTCACAACTCTCCGTATGGAGGTCACTATAGTGGTTTGAGAACAGCCACTAAAGTACTCCAATCGGGTTTTTATTGGCCATCTTTATTCAAAGATGCGCACGAACATGCGAAGAGTTGTGATGCATGTCAACGGAGTGGCGGAATAGGAAAACGGGATGAAATGCCTCTAACCAACATGCTAGAAGTAGAAGTTTTTGACTGTTGGGGTATTGATTTCGTTGGCCCATTCCCCTCTTCTTTCTCTAATGAGTACATTTTAGTTGCTGTCGATTATGTTTCGAAGTGGGTGGAAGCAAGTGCCTCACCCAAGGCCGATGCCAAAACCGTGATCAAATTTTTAAAGAAGAACATATTTTCACGTTTTGGTGTGCCTCGAGTGTTGGTGAGTGATGGAGGCTCACACTTCTGCAATACACCATTAGAAAAAGTTTTGCAACATTATGGTGTAAAGCATAAAGTGACCACTCCCTACCACCCACAAGCGAACGGTCAAACTGAGGTTTCAAACCGGGAAATCAAACGGATACTTGAGAAAACAGTTTCGAACTCAAGAAAGGATTGGTCTTTAAAACTTGATGAGGCTTTGTGGGCATATCGCACTGCTTACAAAGCACCTATTGGGCTGACTCCGTTTCAACTGGTGTATGGGAAGACTTGTCATCTTCCAGTTGAAATGGAACATAGAGCATTATGGGCTCTTAAGTTCTTGAACTTCGATTCCACTCTAGCTGGAGAGAGAAGGAAAGGTCAACTCCATGAGTTGGAGGAACTAAGGAACAATGCATACCATTCTAATAAGCTGTACAAGGAGAAGACAAAAGCATACCATGATGGGAAGGTCCGCCCCAAAGAGTTTCATGTGGGCCAGATGGTATTGCTTTTTAATTCAAGGTTGAAGTTGTTTCCGGGTAAATTGAAGTCTAAATGGTCTGGACCATTTGTGATCAAGGAAGTACGGAATTATGGAGCCATTGTGATAGAGGATCCAAAGTCGCAAGAAAGCTGGACTGTCAATGGTCAAAGACTGAAAGTCTATCATAGCGGTGACATAAACCGTGATGTGTGTGTCCTTTCCTTATCTGGATCAAGCTAATTGAGGTACCGTTGAGCTCCTAACGACGTTAAACAAAGCGCTGGTTGGGAGGCAACCCAACGTTGTTTGTGTGCAATTTAAATTTCTCTGTTGTGTGATTCTTAGCTTTGATTGAAGTTTTAAAAAATTTTTTTTTTGAAGTTCTGTTTTTTGCAGTTCGCGCCGCGATCTCCTGTTCGCGCCGCGAACTGAATGAAAAAATTTGAGTGCTTTCTGTTTTTTGCAGTTCGCGCCGCGACCCCCTGTTCGCGCCGCGAACTGAATGAAAAAATTTTAATTGGTTCTGTTTTCTGCAGTTCGCGCCGCGACCCCCTGTTCGCGCCGCGAACTTTGCGTGACAGAATTCATTTAAATACTGTTTAGGTCAATTCAGTTTCATTTCAAACTTCCTCTTTTCAAACCCTTTTGCCGCGCTTTCATCCCAACCCCCAAATTCCACCATTTCTCAACGTTTTTCAGTATTTCACTCTTCCAATCTTCTTCTTTCTGCAAGTGTAGAGATTCTAAAGGTATGTAATCTTCATTTCCTCTTTTCCAATCCCTTTTTGGGGTTTTTCAATTTAGGGTTGGTTAGAGATGTATTTTTCTGTGAATGCTGTTTGGAATTGCTATGCTTGTGTGAAATAGAATAGGATTAGGTTAGGGTTATGCATTTTGACTGTTTGGGTATGTTAAATCCCTCTTTGGTGAAACCCTAGAAAGCAATTGAGGATTTCCTGAAATCGCAGGGTTCGCGCCGCGAACCTCCCTTCGCGCCGCGAACTGTGAATTCCAGCAGCCATTTTCTTTTTGATTATTGACTAATGCTATAATGTTTGTTTTGTGGTTGTGCTGGTTTTGATTGCAGATGTCTAAGAGAACTAAGACCACAGCACCTCCTCAGGCCCGTGCGCCCCGAAGGTTCATCAGTGAGGAGCACGAAGCACGCTTTGAGAGTCTTGTCAAGAGGACTATTCTACCGGAAAGGTTTATCCGCCTGGCTCCAACTGGAGTGTATCACAAAGTGGTTGAGGTTTTCGAGCAAAGAAAATGGATGAAGTTGTGTGAGCCGGAAGCCGCAATCAACTACGACCTTGTCCGAGAATTCTACGCGAATGCGATGCATCGTGAGGAAGGTACGACCTTCATTCACCAGTCCAGGGTAAGGGGAAAGATTGTGTCATTTGGAAGGGATGACATCAATTCTTATCTAGGTCATCCCTTAACTCTTGGAGAGGGGGAGAGTTGTGAGTACAATACCATGGTAGCAGCTGACAGATGGAACCTGGAAGCAGTCAATGCCACCCTTTGTCTCAGAGGAAAATCTTTTGAAGTGAATGACCAAGGGCACCCGAAATTGTGGAAGAGGGAAAATTTCAATTTGGAA
This sequence comes from Lathyrus oleraceus, assembly GCF_024323335.1. Taxonomy (NCBI): domain Eukaryota; kingdom Viridiplantae; phylum Streptophyta; class Magnoliopsida; order Fabales; family Fabaceae; genus Lathyrus; species Lathyrus oleraceus. The sequence goes on from NC_066585.1 coordinate 184,736,214, forward strand.
GCTAGAGCTTTGTTGGTGCTACTGTTAACCAATATCAGACCAAGAAGCCACACCACCACAATTCCTATGGATGTCGGGTGTCTCTTGTACTGCATCATGATCGGGAAGACGGTGGATGTTGCAGCCCTCATTTCATGCGAGATGAGAAAGATTGTGTTAAGTGGAACAAATTTCGGGGGCAAAGCTGGTGTGCTAGCTTATCCAGGACTCATCATGGGATTGTGCCGTAGGGCCAATGTTCACATTCCTGAGGAAGTGCACTACTCGATCACCAGTGTGATCAGTGACGCTTATTTGAACAGGTTTCTGCAGAACCCGAATGAGAAGACTGATGCATCTGGTACTTCTTCCTCTCGGTCCCGAGCCAGGTCCCGTTCTCAACCTCAACCTCAGAGTACCCCAGGTTTTGATCAGATGGCTTTTGCCAACTACTGCTGTGAGAACTTTGAGGCCTCCAGGAGGTCTCAATCATTTCTTTTTGATGCCATGCAGCAGCAGTTCCAGAACACGTTTCTGGCACCAGAGGCCCGTACTTTTCCATCGCAAGCTGACTATGCAGCTTATGCTGATTGGCCTGTGGGCAGGCCAAATTTTATGGGGGGTGCAGGAGGTAGTGCTGACCCAAATGAGGAGATGGAAGATGTTCTTGGAGGTGTAGGTGGTGATGAAGAGGAAGAGAATTGAATTTGTGGAGTTTTGAAGAGAATTGTTTGTTTGAATTTCGTTTGACTAATTCTGTTTTTGTTTTGGGAATTTTGTAATGTACTTTTTGGTGGCTCTAGTTCACCGTGACTTTATCTTAGCACTTTAATTTTTCTTTAGTCTTTTTATAATTGCATGAGTACCTTGTGAAATTTAAGTGTGTTTTTAATCAAATTGGTTTACCAACAGCTCTAGTTAATTGTTCTTACGCTTAAGTCAAGCCTAAAGCAACCAAGAGTTGTTCGCAAAGAAAGAAGCATAGGATACTTCGAGTGGTGATGATAAGAATTAGTGTCGGCAATTTCAAGGTACACTTTATCGCTTTCTAGACTTAACATGAGTAGGTTGATGTTGTGTGCAAATTCCATTTCATAAATTCATTGAAGTATATGTCAGTTTTGAATCAAAATAGGACTTAACCATTTGTGAGGAAACTTTCCATTGTGCACTAAAAAAGCGGGAAACCGAGCATTATTTTGACTCATTCTTATCATGCTAAATCATGCATCAATCTAATGTTGTGTGAAATTTTTGAAAATGATAGAGGCAATTTTTGTGAGAAAAACCACTTGACCAAAAAGCTTAAATCAACGAACCTTGTGAGGAGTAATCCTTAGTTAACCCCCTTTGAGCTTGTTAGGATTCATTTGATTGATCATTGTAAAATCAATTGAAAATTGTGGAATAAATGAATCCTAATTTCTTTCGTATCAGTTGAAACCTCAAACCGAGTTGTTTGCAAAAATTTTGCCTTTTGCTTATTCTTAAGTAGGGAGCATTATTGAATAAATCGGTTGTGGAATCTAAAGTTGGGGAGAGTAAAGTGAAGAGTTGATAGGGAACTTGGAATAGTGAGTTTCTTTGGAAGGGTAAGAATATGAAAAGAAACAAGAAAAAGAAATCACCCTTGAAACCATAGAGCATATAAAAAAAAAAAAAAAAAAAAAAAAAAAAAAAATTATATGCTCATGGTTGTGTGGATTTGAAAAGAAAAGATAGGAACCAAGGAAAAGGAAATTGGTAGAGTTGAATCTTTGGGAATGCTCCCTTAGGATAGGCAACCTTTTTGAATTCTCTTAATCATATCCTTTCTTGCAACCTAAGCCAAATTACAACCTTTGAAAGACCTCTTGATTCTCATTTTTCACATGATTTGGTACTTGTTGTGATAGCCGCATGATTCGATTTGTTGTTGATTTAACTGCTTGGATGAGTGAAAGTAACCCTTCATGTTATTCATCAACATTGATGTGTGCGTAAGTTTGATTCAATTTTGACATGTATAGCTTTGAGATACTTGGAATGATTTTTGCACTTTACCATTTCCCTTATTCATGTTTGTCTAGAATTGAGAGAGGTGAATTGAGAAGAGGCCAAACACTTTTGAACCATTTGAATGTCCTTGATAAATGCTTGTTTAAATCTTTTGTGTCATGATCTTGGTTGTGAGGGTGGAAACTTTTGTTTAGGGACAAACAAAATGCTAAGTTGGGGAGAGTTGTTAGGGACCAATTTGTACTACTTTTTATACCTTTTTATTGGTCCCTTTTACCAAGTTTTGATGTAATTACACACTTTTATCTTCATTAATTTGTATAAATGCAATTAGGTTTAATTTATTTTGTTTTGAATAGTTATTTCACATTTTTGTTAGTTGTGTAGAATTTTGGATAAGCAAGACCTTGGTTTCAACATGGCATTTTGGAGGAAGCTTGCCAAACAAGGAAGCTGGGAAAGCTACAGTTCGCGCCGCGAACTCCCTTCGCGCCGCGAAGGCTGCGAATCCAGCAAGCTGACCAAGGGTCAAATGTGCTGCTGTGCAGAAAAAGTAATTGCCATTTTGATGTCTGCCTGGAAAGTGCTTTTCTGCTGCTGATGACAATGTCCAAATGGGGAAATGTCAACCTTTTTGGTAGAGACAAAATAGTTTAACCTAGGGTATTGAGACATTATTCCATTGATTCACACATTGGTGCTGTAGAGCTTTTGTAATAGAGAAAAACCAGAGTTTTCTTCTAAATCTTTCTGCTTTGTAACAATGGTGATGAGGAGCTAAACTCCCTTTTGTCAAGATTGGAGGTAGTAGCTATTCTCATCTATCTATGTATTCACTTTGATTTATATATGAGATAAAGATTGTTGATGTATTGGAACTGTTTTTGCTTTACTTTGAAAACCAGATTTGAGTAGTTGTCGAGAGAGATTACTCGAGTTTAGACATAAAACAGATTTTCAAGTAATGAATAAGTTGTAGAGATAGATTTATTCATTACTATTCTTGGATATTGAACATTCAAGGTTACTATATTGATAGTTAGGTGGAGAGATCGTCTAAGGATCAATATAGTAACTATCACGATATCATTTAGACATAAATGACTTTGAGAGGATATTTGAACATCATCAATAATCTTGAATCTAATTATGTATCATAGGGAATCATAGATATTTGAAATAGTGAACTCCAATCTTGCCAAGCTTTTATATTTGTCTAAAACCACTTAATAGTTTATGTTAAAATTGATTAACAAGATATTTTTCCAAACAAAACAAACCTGTTACTTTCTAAACTTAAAACATTTGAATTATCGAACGGCGGTAATATCACCTAATCTCTGTGGATACGATACAAAAATATTTGCCAAAGATATACTCTTTCAACAGTATGACACTTGTGTTTGTTTATCTTTGTCCCCTGTACATATCAAAGACCTCCTAAGTGAAGAGGCATTGGCAGATCCAAGAGATGTGTAGTCCATCTCCTGCTAATCAGTGAGTCATCCACTTTGCTCACGCACCTTGTGTTGATGCATTGTGGATATTAACCCAAGATCTTTGTTGAGTCAGTCATATGTGGATAGAAGAGTTCCAACTTTCTAGACTCCCACAATCTCATCTGTCTGAAGCTCTCCCTGGCCAGGGATAAGAGCTGTGAAGTCTTATCTTCACTTCCTATTTCGTCTGCTTCACCCTAACTCTCAATGTTAGGGTTAAGAGCTAACATCACCCCGATACAGTGGTTTGTTTGTTGAGGTTGATATGACCCCTCAACTAAAACCTAGCCTTGTTTGAGCCCCTCTGTCTGTATATAGTGTGTGTGCTTGCTTTGTGCTTCTGTATGACTGTTTGTGCTGTTTAAGATAGCTTGCTTCCTGTGCGAGTAGATAGAAACCTTAACATAGGGCAATGATGCATGACAACTTCTAGGCTCGAGTCGTAGTCTCCCTAGTAGTTTGTGTCTCCCTTTGTATCTGGTTAAGCTAGTTTCTTTCCCTGTTAAGGGGAACTACGTCACCCTGATCCTCATACAAGATGAGGTACGTAGGCAGGAGATCGTACGAGATCTCTCAGGGCACCCTTTTTCTTTTTTTGTGTGTGTTTGCTTGACCTCTAGCAGGCTCGAGTACCAGACTCCCTGTTAGCTTGTTTGGTCAACTCTTTGTTGCTTTTGACGACTCAGCGTCCGGTTAACTTCTTGTTTGTGTGGAGTCTGACGTAAGTCCAGCGATTGGCAGTCGGTTTCCTGTGTTTGTTTGTGTGCTTGGAGTCTGACGTAAGTCCAGCGATTGGCAGTCGGTTTCCTGTTTGTGTTTATGTGTTTGTTTTGACGTCTCAGCGTCTGGGCGTGTGTTTTGTTTCGGCGTGCGTGAGCCAAACTATGGTAGCTCTGATTCTCATTCCATATGAGATACGTAGGCATAGGATGCGATGTCCTAGCGAGCCCGTTCCCCCCTTTATTCCATCTGTGTTGTATTCCAGTGTGTGTGCATGTTTGTGAGCAGTTTTCTTTTAGAAACCTCATTCTATTTCTTTTGAGCGTGGATCCCGTCGAGTACGACGGACGTGAGGGGTGCTAATACCTTCCCCTTGCGTAACCGACTCCCGATCCCATCTCTCTTTGGTCGCGAGACCATGTCTTTTCCAGGTTTACTTCGAGCGTTTCCTTTCCCTCGTTTGGGATAAATAACGCACGGTGGCGACTCTGTTTGTTTTAGTTTTTCCCGCCGGTTGTTTTTCGCGGATGCGACAATACTGCTCTAAGTATCCTCGAAGAGTCTTATATTCAATTAAGGTATTTTTCCCTTGCTGGAATATCTTAATTCTATCATATAAGACGCTCTTTCGACTCGATATAGAGAATCTCACATCTACTGTTTGAGATGCTGCTTCATCAATATGAAGAGTCTCATTTCAGATTTTTTAGAGATACTGCTCTAAGTATCCTCGAAGAGTCTTAGATTCAATTAAGGTATTTTTCCCTTGCTGGAATATCTTAATTATATCATATAAGATGTTGTTTCGACTCGATACAGAGAATCTCACTTCTACTGTTTGAGATGCTGCTTTGTCAATATGAAGAGTCTCATTTCCTATTTTTTTAGAGATACTGCTCTAAGTATCCTCGAAGAGTCTTAGATTGAATTAAGGTATTTTTCCCTTGCTGGAATATCTTAATTCTATCATATAAGATGTTGTTTCGACCCGATACAGAGAATCTAATTTTTACTGTTTGAGATGCTGCTTCATCAATATGAAGAGTCTCATTTCAGATTTTTTAGAGATACTGCTATAAGTATCCTCGAAGAGTCTTAGATTCAATTAAGGTATTTTTCCCTTGCTGGAATATCTTAATTCTATCATATAAGATGCTGTTTCGACTCGATACAAAGAATCTCATTTCTACTGTTTGAGATGCTGCTTCATCAATATGAAGAGTCTAATTTCAGATTTTTTAGAGATACTGCTCTAAGTATCCTCGAAGAGTATTATATTCAATTAAGGTATTTTTCCCTTGCTGGAATATCTTAATTCTATCATATAAGATGCTCTTTCGACTCGATACAGAGAATCTCACTTCTACTGTTTGAGATGCTGCTTCATCAATATGAAGAGTCTCATTTCAGATTTTTTAGAGATACTGCTCTAAGTATCCTCGAAGAGTCTTAGATTCAATTAAGGTATTTTTCCCTTGCTGGAATATCTTAATTATATCATATAAGATGTTGTTTCGACTCGATACAGAGAATCTGACTTCTACTGTTTGAGATGCTGCTTTGTCAATATGAAGAGTCTCATTTCCTATTTTTTTAGAGATACTGCTCTAAGTATCCTCAAAGAGTCTTAGATTGAATTAAGGTATTTTTCCCTTGCTGGAATATCTTAATTCTATCATATAAGATGTTGTTTCGACCCGATACAGAGAATCTCATTTTTACTGTTTGAGATGCTGCTTCATCAATATGAAGAGTCTCATTTCATATTTTTTTAGAGATACTGCTCTAATATCCTCGGAGATTCTTAGATTCAATTAAGGTATTTTTTCCCTTGCTGGAATATCTTAATTCTATCATATAAGATGATGTTTCGACTCGATACAGAGAATCTCACTTTTACTGTTTGAGATGTTGCTTCATCAAAATGAAGAGTCTCATGCCAGATTTCCTGTATACTATTCTAACATCCTGGAAAAGTCTTAAGATTTAGCTAGGGATGTCATTCCATTACTAACATATCTCGACTGTGATGTCCAAGATATTGTTCTGGCGACTCCTAGAAAGTCTTGTATGTTCCATTTTACTTTAGGATAATGTCTTTTACTATTTCTCACCGCATTTTCTTCCTTGCATTTCCTAGGACAAAATTCGGGTCTCTTTGTATTTAATTATCTCCCACCGCGAATGCACGAAGACTATTGTCATTCTTACTTTCCGATTTGAGGTAATTAAATAGGGGCAGCTGTCATACCCCAATTTTGTCCGGGTATATTTAAATTTTCATAAATTCTATTTAATTTTCAGTTTACATCATATGTACAGCATACCATGCATTTTATCATTAATAATACTCGAAATATCAGTCAAAATAAACTTATTAAAAATACAGACAAATCGGTTGAATCTTTCCTCAAGTACGGACAAAATCAGCAGATAAAGAGTTTCGAAATTAAAATCGCAGACGCCAGTATTATTAATCTACGGTTCATGTAGTTTAACCTGGTGTGCTCTTTGTATTTTTCAGCGACTGTTTCAGTTGCATTTTGACCCGCCTGAGCCTTTTAACCGGTGAAAAATTATTTCAAAATTTAAAGAAACACTGTATTTTTTCAATAAGTATATTCCGCACTGATCATTTTCATGCATCCGATTTTATTTTTTGAGCAAATTTTCGCCCGACTTTTATTCATTTTTAGTCATTTTAATTTTATTCTTTCGCCAAAATATTCGGATTAAATAAATAGAATTTTCCATGTCCTTGTTTTGTTTTTATCATACTCATTTTAGAAGTTGAGAATTTTATTTGATTCAATTGGTTTAAATTGTTCTAAATCAATTAAATCATATAAAAAATACATTATATGCATTTTAACCTATTTAAAATAGTATGTGCTTCTTGGTGTGTTTCTTTGATTTGATCCAGGCCATCAATTCAAATTGATCAATCCTCCTCATTAGAAATCCGTGTTCATTCTATCATCCAATCAAAAATAGCATTTAAATTAATTACATAATTAATAAATAAAATGGAAAATATGTCTTCTTCTTTCGGACACGCCAACGGTCAGAAAGGAGAGAAGGGAAAACTCTCTCACACTCCAACGTCTCTCTCTGAGCCAAAAACGACAAAAAGAAAAATAATAAAGACTTCAACGGACAAAAACACAAAAGATATCCCTCACGTCCCTCTCTCTACTGCAACAAGAAAAAGAAGAAGCTCAGAGCTTTGAAAGAAAAAAACAAAAGAGTTTTCATTGTGGAGGCACATACACACTCACATTACATAACTCTCTCCGCTGTAACTTCATAAAATCTTCCTTCACCCCACTCCATCTTCAACCTAATACTCTTTCTTTATCTCATATCCAAGTCCCTCATTCTCTACCATATACCATTTCTTCTTCCCTTTAAAAGAACAAAACCTCCTGCTACTTCATTCCAAGTTCCAACAACACACAAACCACAAACTTCTCCCTCCATCTGCAAAGTGCATACTCACCACCTTACATCATGTTCTCATTGATCTAACACACACAATCTAACCAATATCCACCTACATAAAACAGCACAACGACATAGCATTATTCATCCGCAAACCCTCACACAATCCTCACGCAAATTCCAAATGCATCGTCTACTACAGTGCGTAAATCGCCACGAGGTCGCCGAGCCACCACTTCAAGATACAGTTTCGTCACCAGAAAATTATGAGCATCACCGACGAGCCATAGTCACCGCGTATTTAAAACGAGGAATACGAGCACAGTGAAGCTCTCTGCGGGACCTGCGGCAGAAATTATAATACCGACGAGTGTTTTTGGGGGGACTGCGATATATGTAAGGGGTGGTCCCATAGGAAATGCATGAAGATCACTCCTGCTAGAGATTATAGAATATTTATCGGAAATCAAACACCGCAACAACAACCGCATCATGGTAGCATGCTTACGCATTGACGTTCACGCAATAACACAGAGTGAAGGCACCAACTCATAACACGACAATCAAACTCAGTGAAAATATTGACAGACGCAATAATAACTTGTAGCATTGGGAATCCGCGTTTCGGTAAAGATCTCGAGTTTTTTCAAACATATCTATTATGCTGTTTCATTTTGGCTCAAAATCATGCGTTTGTTTTTTACAAATTGTTACGAATTTCATTACCGTATTCCATATTTTACCATCAAAAATTGTTTGTCTTCGAAGCGGTGCACCTGATGTGTATTTGTTGTTATGCTAGTGCTATTAATTTATGATTCTCGAGTCGCCGTAATAATTTACATAATGGCATGTGAGTGTTGTTGTTCTGTTTTGGTAATTACATTATTGTTGTTTTTTGCTTTACGTGGTTGCGTTCGACTCTAAAACAACATTGCAGCTTTGAGTTTTGTTTCCAATACTTATTTGTGCGAGTTGTGCTGCGGTTTGGGTCCTATAAAACAGTGATACCGATATTCTTGTCGCAAATAAGTAGTATTGTTGTTTTTATCAGGGAAATCATTCTATATTGCGGTTTATTTCCGTTCGACATTAAGGTTGAAACCATAGCTAAATGTTGGAGATAGTTTGTCTTAATTTTAGAGTATGTTTTTTTGTTGCTGCTTGTGTTTGTGGAGTGTGTTGAATTCAAGAAGAAAACTGAGGAAAATTTAGTTCTGTTTTTCATTGGAATGTATTGGGCTTCAGTTTGGTTTTTTTTTCTTTCTTTGTTATTTTCGACCCCACAGGCCTTAACACCATTAGCCAAGGATAATTCTCTTGTAAATACAAGATTACATGGAATCAGGAAGTAGGGGCGGTGTTCCCCTTTGCATCTTTTTTCTTATTTTATTATTATTATTATTATTATTATATATTATTAGAAAGTTGAATTAAGTTTTGGATTTCCCTAGTGCATATATTAGGCTCATTGATACTTGTCACACCCCAAAATTTGCCCTCCTTTTCGCTTTTTCATCGGACTATAACTTGATATCCATCTAGCCTCATTCATACTCATTCATGTGCATTCAAACATTCATAATTAACATCAACTCATAGGTGTCACGGATTCAGGGTTTGTGGTTGATAAAATCGGGGTTTTGGATTTGAGTTTATGGCATTATACATCATATGGATCAAAATCCTAATTCTTGACTTTGATAGTCAAAGATCTTTTGTAGCATTTTCTTTTAACTTCATTAGTGGGCCATTTTATTCAAATCATCCTTAAGCCCATTTAACCATAAATCTAAGCCATCCCAATATCCAATTCCTTATCCATTATTACCACTCCAAATCCATTCAAAAATCCAAATCCTTTTCATTTTATAAACCAAATTTGCAATTATCCACATTTTATATTCATTTACATATCCATAAAAAAGGGCAATGTAAAAAGCATGGTACGTAATGCTACATTCTCATACACTTCATTCCATTAATATTTATATATCATGAGCACATTTTTACATGTTAAAGCCAAGCATGTTTCCATGAGCATAGTGTCGACATATTTGTTACACAGCTTATATACTAACCTTTTATTACAAGCATTTCACCATTGTATACATATATCACAAAGAGAGCCAGTTACAATCAGAATGGAAAAGAGGGAGAGTCTTGGTATGCCTCATGATTCTATACTTCACGCTTCCACTTGCCGTGCATTTTCTAACCAAAAAGCTGCTACCAAGCAAATACCACGGCAATCACAATATAAACCAACTGCGGCATGAAACATAAGCCACGCTGGAACCAACGACAACGCCGACAACAGACCGCAACAGCAACTGAACACAACAGTCTCACAAATGCATACCAACTGCAAGCCACAATGATGTAGTGAGAGCCAACGGCAACACCGACAACGAAACTCAATCAAAAGCTATAAGTCACCATCGGCTGCAACAGAACCGCAAATGGTAAGTCCAAAACAACATTCTGCATCAAATCAAGGTCATAATTAGAAGTAAATATCCTCATTGCCAAGCCTGTCAAAATCAAAAACCTGAAATGTATCATGGATTAGCAACAATGTGTCAAAACCTACAATGCAAAATCCACAATTGGGTTGCACCCTGTTGGCATACTAAACTGTTTCAAATTAAAGTCAAACAAAGCAGTTTTGCAACATGAAGCAAACCAAAACCATAGCATGGATCTCACATCAATTCATACATCAACCAAGCACCCTACTGCAACTTTGGAGCTACCTGCAAAAGAGGACCAAGATGATTCTAATGACTACATCGGCAAAATCCATAACAATCGGCAATGCAAGGCAAGAAATGGAATTTGAGTCATAATCATGGTAACTACCCTGCTGTGGAACCAAAGCCAAGAAAACCTGCAAAAACAGGGCAAGTTATCTGAGCATACCAACACAGACTTACAATCCAAAAAATAGTTCGATTCAAATCATTGAGTTTCAAAACAATAAGAAGTTCAGGAAATTAAGGGATCCAAGCCAGTTTGGTTCAAGGCAAATATCCACAGTTGGGACTTCAGTGAACAAGTCAAGGAGTGAAGCGTGCCATTCAATTTTCTAAATCCCACATGACTTAATTCATGATGTAAAAACTCACCTTCTCATTCACTTAAATGCCAGCTGGATGATGTAGATTGAACCATTCAGACTTAATTCTCCAATTTGCCCTTGGATCGTGCTATATAAGTGGCAATCATTGTCAATCATTGGGTTCAGACTTTTTTCCCTCATTCCAAAAGCTTTTTCACTCAATTCCCATCTTCAGTACACGCTATTTTTTCCATTGTTGTGAGAGCTTCAGCACTCGAAGCTCTACACGACAGAGTTAAGCCGCCACCACCACCGGAAGCTTCGAAGCTCGCAGATCATTATCGCTCACACGCTTCCAGCTCGCTCCAACACTGTGAGAAGAGGAAGAGAGACGCTCAGAAGCTGTGCGTGTTCGTCATCATCGTCGCCATGAGGATGTATTGGATAGTAGAAGTTGTCACCATTGCGTAATCGTTTGTGAAGTTCTGGTATAATCTCCATTATAGAACCAATTGCATTTCTGCTTGTGGATAAGCTTTGTGAATAAGCGCGTTTGGTAAGCGCATTTCCGTTTGTGTTTTCTTGTTTTGCTGCCTGCTTACAGTAGCCTTGTAGAGGCTTCGATAGGGCCTATGGTACTTCACAAACACACCCCGTTTTTCAGCTTGCACTCTCCCGTGGCCCATTCTGCACTTTGAAAACTCATATACCTTGCTTTATAGCTAGTTAGTTTAGATTAATTAGGATTAGACTTAGGATTAGTTGTTAATTAGGATTAATCTTAAGAAGTGTTAATTGGTTAGTAAAAATAATTAGGACTAATGGTGTTTAGAATTGAATTTAGGAGTTAATTTTGTTTAGAATTTAATTAGATTTGATTTCTAGAATTGACTTGGTAATTGTTTTAGAATTTGTTTTTGTTAATTGATGATTCAATTTTGGAATTGATTTGGTATTTGTTTTAGAATTCAATTTTGTTAACTGTTTGGAATTAATTGTTGATAATCGTTTAGAAATTGAATTTTGTTAAATATTCTTTTATCATTTCTATTTGATCTAACATCTAACATTAATTTCTAACACCTAATTCTTTTACTTTTTGCACCTAACTTTAATTTTCGTACGTTGACTTCTAACACTTTACAATTTCGTACCTAACTTTTAAATTTCGCATCTAACTCCTAACATTTATTTTTGCCAAATTTACTTTACAATTGCTTTTATTTGCTTTACATTCCATATTGTACATATTCATATCATACTAAAATGAACATAAAAAAGGCAAAGACTTAAAAAATACAAAAAACAAGATAATTTCCCAAGCATGGTGAGGACTTTGGACAATGGACTTAGAGACTCATTAGGACCCTTTGCAAAAGAGACTTTGGACTAATGTGATCTACCATGGAAGAATGCAAGTATCAAGGAGAATTTGTAATATCAATTGTAATCTTTTACTTGTTTTCCCCATCTAGAACACAATTGCACACACATGGCTTTCTCTTGGGCTACCTGACAATGAGACCTTTTATTTCCGCACCCCCTTGTATTTTACATGTACCCCTCTCCCCATTCCGATGTATGCTTTTACTCGCTTTCTTTTATTGCTTGTTAGCTACTCCTTAGGCATTAGGAACGTTCACCCATTCAAAACCGATAATCAAACCCTTGATCCAACGTCAAGCGGTCTTTTCCAAATCAAATTCAATAAACAAACCCTTGATCCAATGCCAAGAGGTCGTTTCCAAATCAAAAATCCAAAAAACACAATAAATGGCGATTAGGATCGTACATCACGAGCCTTAAGCGATAAAGAAGGGATGAGACTGGAGCTTTCCTACACTCATTCTGAATGCTTCGAACACAAGATGTTTGGCTTGACCGTTTATGGTATTCACCTTTATCCATAGTCTTTAGTGCAATCCGAAACCAATAACACTTTCTCAAAACTTAAAAACAATTCCACGCATTCAAACCTTTTGTTTGAGCCTTAGGGCGACACATTCGAAAACCCTTCTTCAAGGTAATAAAATCAACAAAACAAACACAAACAAATTTCAAATCCACGAACTACGAACGCTCTGATTTCTCACTTCAACAAGTGGGCATACGTAGGCACGAGGATCCATTCCTTGGGGAGCACACTAATTTAAAATCTACCTCCATCTCCTCAATCCTTTAGCAAGCAACATTTGATAAACAATACACACGTAAGCGCAAACATCCTAGATGGTTCCCATGGAGTACCATGGATGTGAGGGGTGCTAATACCTTCCCCTTGCATAACCGACTTTCGAACCTGTTCGTGGTTGCGACGATCATATTTTTGGGTTTTCTCGATATTTTCCCTTTCCTTTGGAATAAATAAAAACCGATGGCGACTCTGTATTTTTCGCGTAGCGACAATACTGTTACCCCCCTTTTATGATAAAAACAATTTTGTAAACAACATTGTTTTTTATTTTTCATCATGTTATATGAATCAGACATGGAAACGTGGAGTCGACATCTTTATGACGTTATTCCACCAAAATGAAATATATTAATAGAACACTTCACCGCATTACGATTTTGCGAATGACGTTAACCATGTTGTCATTACGCACAAACCGGTTTGAGCACACCGATTCAATTAAATAAATCGATATCGTCACTTAATTCTTTTTAATTTAATTTATATTTAATTAATTAATTAAATTTTGACCAATTAGTTAATTATTATTAATTAAATTTAATTAACTTGATTATTTGATTTAACTAAATAATCGTTAATTAATTTAGTCAATCGATTCAAGCGAACTTTAATCAACTAATTTTAATAATTAAACATTGATCGATTTATTTTACAATCGTTTCAATCATTTCTAAACCAATACCAATTCAATTTCATCATCAATCCAAACCAATTTCAAAACCACTTTAAACTACTAAAAATCACACAGTTCTTGATTCCAAGTCAAGCCCATTTTCAAACACCTTTGTAAGTCGGTCGTTTTAAAGCATCGTCGTCAACCTCACATAACTTACTCTTGGGCTTTTTTACAATGAGACCTATTCGATTATTAAATAATCGATTAGATGATTGATTCACTCAATAAAATACAATTTATTCGCAAACACCAATTCAAACCTCGATCTAATATTGACCATTTTTATTCAAACTCAATTAAAATACTCAATCACAATCAAATATCATTTCATTTGGAAATGAAAAGGGGGATGGTTTTGAGTTTTCAACTCCTCTCCTCGATTATTTGAATAACGAGTTCTCTTACTCGGTTAGTCAAATAGTCGTCATTTTTATCCTCCTAAACACAATTAAAACGAATCATTCTTGTAATGACGAAATGAAAAGGGAGATGGTTTTAAGCCTTTAACTCCTCTCCTCGATTGTTTGAATACAAGTTTTCTTACTCGGTCAGTTAGACAATCGTCATTTCTTTACGAACCTTAAACCAAGATTAAATCAAATTATTTTCATACTAACGAAATGAAAAAGGGAGATGATTTTGAGCCTTCAACTTCTCTCCTCAATTGATTGAATACGAGTTATCTTACTCGGTTAGTCAAACAATTGCCATTTTCCCACAAACTTGTGACTTAATCAAATCATTTTCACAGTAAACTATATGAAAAGGGAGATGGTCTTGAGTCTTCAATTCCTCTCCTCAAATGCTTGGACATGAGTTGTCTTACTTAGTCATTCGAGCATTTGTCGTTTATTCTAAAGTACATCAACCATATACGACCTTATTTTCATAAATACTCAGATGAAACAAAAAGCGATCTATAGTCTTCTATTCCCTTTCCCGATTATTAAGGTACGAGTTGTCTTGCTCGATTACCCGAGTAATCATCATCCAGTCAAAATACCTTAACTATTATCAAACCCTTTCTATAATTAAAGATGAAAAAGAAAGCGGTCTAGAGTCTTCTATTCCCTTTCCCGACTGTTAGGATACGAGTTGTCTTACTCGACTATCCAAGTAATTGTCATCCAACCAAAAACATCTCAACCAATCAAAACATCAAATATATTAATCTAACTTGTCACCCTCGTGTGATCAAAACTCTTTTCAGAAAGAACACCGTCTAATCCTTTCTAATGCGCACAACAAACTAGTGTTTAAGCCTCCGCCGAGAGTAGACAAGTCAGCGTTTAGCCTTTAGAACGCGATCTAAGCAGTTGTTCACTAAAAGACATTAACCAACCGTAGTTCCCCGAACTACGAATGCTCTGATTTTCTTATTGCACCATAAGGATACGTAGGCAGGAGATTGTTGTATCTTCGCGAGCACACTAATAAAAAACCTCCTCTTTCCCTTTCTGAGGTTCTCATCCATTTCTATTTTTAATATTTCATAACCCAAAGATAACAAACAAACATAAATTAACACTCGAAACGCAAATTAGAACTAAAAGGTTCTCGTTGAGTACAACGGACGTGAGGGGTGCTAATACCTTCCCCTTGCGTAATCAACTCCCGAACCCGAATACGGTTGCGACGACCATTATTCCATTTCCTAAAGGTTTTATCGATATTTTCCTATTCCTTCATTGGGATAAATAAAGTTCGGTGGCGACTCTGTTCGAACATAATTTTTTCCGCGACCATCGCGAGGAATCGTAATTTTCGAGATGCGACAAGTGTATTTCAATTAAATTTATATATATATATATATATATATATATATATATATATATATATATATATATATTAGTTATTCAATATATTTTAAAAGTATATTTTTTATAATAAAGATCTTACTTTACACAGTTGGCCAAATAGAAAATAAGAGGAAGAAGGAATATAAGCGGATAAAATAACTTTGTTAAACAAATAGGTGAACTAATTCTAATGAGAGAAGATAAAATATAAAGAATAAGTTTTAACATTAGAGCCTAAATATGTATTAAAAGGGTCAAAAGCTTGTACTAATGTGGGACGTGAGGTACTAGAAAATATAGTTGGAAATTTTGAAAAGAATAGAAAATACAAATCCCAATTAAGCCTGTCAGCAAGCATCATTGATTTCCCAAGCCACTTCAGCTAGAGGGTACAAAAAGCATCATTTATTCCTTATTACAATTTTCATGGTTACTTTAACTTTTTTATTCCTTGCTTCACTTTAATATAGAATTATTCAATATCATTAACCAAAGCAAAACCAAAACTAAAATTCTTTCTAAACTTTAGAAAAGAATCTTAAGCTATATATGTTCTATAAATATTGTCATAGGCGTCCAATTAAGTAATCACACAAGAGTTTCATCGTAGGTATGAAATGCACCCATCAATCATTATTATAAATAACTTTTTTTTATATATTTCATCATTAGTTTATGTAATTTATATGAATGAGATATATTAATGGTCAAATATACTAAACTTATAATAACGACGGGGAGAGTGTATATATTTAATTGAATAATTTCTTTTTTATTGTTCACAACACATATTTATATATACAAGTCTAACATTCAGATTTTCTTTTTTCTCGCTAGCCTTAATTAATATTTTGAGAAAACCATGGAAGCGTTGGGTGTAATATGGGAAGTTGCTAAAAGTTTGTTCAGTTGCACAAATGCACAAGCTGCCTATGTTTATAAGCTGCAGGAGAATCTGGAATCATTGATGGAAAAATGGGAAGATCTTCAAAACAAGAAAAAGGATGTGCAAACAGAAATTGATAGAGCTGAGAGCACAGGACTCATGAAAAGAACAAACGAAGTGATTGGTTGGCTACATGAATTTCTAAAACTTGAAGAGGTATTTTTCATACTAGCTTTTCTTTATTTGACTTTAATCTACATCACATACATTGAATTTCAAGTTTGGAAATTGGAAAATATATGTCCGTGTCCAAAACCGACATTTATTATAGTTTAGTTAGGATGATATTTCTTGGAACATAATGACATTTTTCTAAATTTTCTTCCTGCCTCATATGCTCATGACTCTGTATTTCTAACAGAAAATGAAAGATACTCCCAGTTCTCAAGAAGTTCAAAGTAACCAATGTCTGAATGGTTATTGCCCAAAGAACATTGTGTCAAGCTACAAGTTAGGGAAAACAATTGTTAAGAGGCTCAATGAGGTAAATGGCCTTCTTGCTAGAGCTGGTAATATGCAGATTGCTCTCAAGCAACCACCTAAACCTATAGATGAGATGCCTTCTAGTGAGACTATAGGCTTAGACTTGATGGTCCACAAAGTATGGAATTCTCTTGAGGATGACACTGTTGGTGTAATCGGTTTATATGGAATGGGTGGGGCCGGAAAAACAACCCTTATGAAAAGAATTCACAATGAATTAGGAACGAGGGAGCATAGTTTTGATCTAGTGTTATGGATAGTGGTTTCTAGAGATTCTGATATCAATAAGTTAATGAATGACATCAGCAATAAATTAGGAATTGAGGAAGGTTTTTGGAATAGAAGTACTCAAGATCAAAGAGTATCAAAGATTTATGACCGGTTAAAAGGAAAAAAGTTTTTGCTGATGTTAGATGATTTGTGGGGAAAGCTAGAACTAGAAGCAATAGGAGTTCCTGATCCGGAAAAAAATAACAAATCAAAAGTAATGTTCACAACACGATCTGAAGATGTGTGTGGTAAAATGCAAGCTCAGAAGAAACTCAAAGTGGAATGTTTATCAGATGAAGAAGCATTTGATTTGTTTTGTAAGAAAGTAGGTGATGAGACTTTAAAATGTCACTCAGAGATCCCAAAGCTAGCGCGTGAAATGGCTAAAGAATGCAGAGGATTGCCGCTAGCATTAATCACTGTGGGAAGTGCCATGGCTGGAGTGGGCAGTTTTGAAGCTTGGATGGTTGCGAAAAATAACTTGAGGAGTTCTCATTGGACAGCCTCAGATTTTGAGGATAAAGTTTTTCATATCCTCAAGTTTAGCTACGACAAACTTCCTGATGAGGCGCATAAAAACTGCTTCTTGTACTGTGCACTATACCCAGAAGATTTTGAAATAGACACTGATGACCTTATTGATCGATGGATCGCTGAGGGATTTCTCTATGATGATATCAGTATATATGATATGTACAACCAAGGGAAGTCTGTTGTTGAGAAATTAATACTTTCATGCCTATTAGAAGAGAGTATCGAATCTTTTCATTTTGGTTGGAGGAATAATAGGATAATTAAGATGCATGATGTGATTAGAGATATGGCACTATGGTTAGCTCGAGATGAAGACAAAAACAAAGACAAAGTTTTAGTTCAGGGGGAAGTATTTTCCATGTCAAAAATGGATTCTAAAAGATTGAATGCTATAGAGAGGATTTCAATAATAATTACAGAGAGTTTAGATGAAAATTGGAATTTTCTGGCTTGTCCAAATCTCATCACTCTTTTCTTTAGCATTCGATACTTGTTTGTCCGTCATAATCCTTTTTTTTCAACAAATTTCCAATCATTGAAAAGGTTGAGAGTGTTGGATTTATCATATACTACATCTCTTGAGGTAATCTCCCCTAAAATAGGTGAGCTAATCAACTTGGAGTTCCTTAACATTTCTGGAACATCAGTATCTTCGTTTCCGATTGAATTGAAGAAGTTGAAAAATTTGAGGGTATTCCTTATGGAATATATGAATGGCTTTTCTATAAATATTTTTCCATTGGCAGTGATAGAAAGTCTTGAACAATTAAAGGTGTTTAGATATAGCAGAATATCTCCAGTTATTGAACAAGGAGGCATTTCATTACTAGAGAAACTGGAATCCTTACCAAATTTGGAGGAACTGGGCATTCAATTAACTAGCTTCACTAGTGTGCAAAGACTATTTCGCTCCACCAGATTACGAGGTTGCTCTCGACATCTTAAGCTTAATTGGATGGAGCAAGACACAGTTGAAATGTCATCATTATTAGCATCCATATCAGAAATGACTCATTTGGACTACATACATCTTTCAGGACAATACAGCCTTGTGGATGGTTCATCGATTACACAGAAGTGCCATCTTGGCAAGCTTCGAGAAGTGCACATAGCTGTTTGTTTTTCAATTACTCATTTGACCTGGTTGAGGTATGCTCCACTTCTCGAGTATCTTGGTGTTTATTATTGTTTGTCAGTTGAACATATCGTGAAGGAAGCCAATGACGAAGATGTTGGCTCAGAATCTAAGAATGATAATATGTTCATAAATCTTAAAGAACTTCTCCTTTCAAAAATTCCAAAGCTAGTGAGCATTCACAAAAGAGCATTGGCTTTTCCTTCCTTAAAACGTATTCGTGTAAAAGATTGCCCCAATCTGAGGAAGCTTCCTTTAAACTCCAGCTTTGCATCAAAGAACAACTTGGTTGCAATCGTAGGAGATACCGAGTGGTGGGACAAGTTAGAGTGGGATGACACAATCATTGAACACTTACTACGTCCTAAATTTCAAGACTAGGACACTGATGAATATTGGTAACCAATAGAAATAGGAATTAGTAGCTGTGATTGAATAATTAGCCTATGTTTGATATCCAAGTGAAACACCGTAAGTTTGAAAAGCTAATGTATGTATTTATCTTTTACCGTAAGTTTGAAAAGTTAATGTATGTATTTATTTTTCACCGTAAGTTTGAAAAAAGCTAATGTGTGTAGCTTTTGCTTTTCGTAGATTTAAAAGTTACTTTTCACATGAGAACTAAAGTTTCCAAACATAACCTTAATTTTTATGCTTCAAAGTAAACAACCAAACGCGGATGTAAATAGAGACAAGGGGACATATGATAAACAATAACCCCGTAATTTTTGAAGGACAATTCTATACATTTGATAAGTTTACACCAATCGTGCAAAGTTTCACAAACAAAGTAAAAATAAAACTAAAATTAGTAATGGAAATTAAATAAAACCAAGACAGATAAATTATACACTTTTAACACATCCATGAAAGAAGAAGTCGGGTCAATCGAGAAGAATAAGATCTGGGAGCTTGTCGGAAAGTCAATCAAGAAGCCAGTTGATGTGAAGTGGAT
Source organism: Lathyrus oleraceus (assembly GCF_024323335.1). Lineage (NCBI taxonomy): Eukaryota > Viridiplantae > Streptophyta > Magnoliopsida > Fabales > Fabaceae > Lathyrus > Lathyrus oleraceus. Next base: position 184,755,904 of record NC_066585.1, read on the forward strand.
TTACAAGCTGAAACGAAGGATGAATGGAAAAAATTTCAAGTATAAGGAAAGATTAATGGCGAGAGGTTTTCTACAAAAATCTGGTATTAATTTCGACTAAGTCTACACACCTGTTGCAAGGTTGGAGACAATCAGAATTGTTGTGTCGACAACAACATATAGAGGGTGGAAGATACATCAGTTGGATGTAAAATCAGCATTTTTGAATGGATCTATGGAGGAAAAAGTCTATGTCAGTCAACCACCAAAATTCAAAATCAAAGGGCATAAGCCGAAGGTGTATAGATTGAGGAAAGCTCTTTATGGCTTGAAGCAAGCTCCAAGAGCTTGAAATAAGAGAATAGATGGCTTCCTGATCGAAGTAGATTTCACGAAGTGTGTCTCTGTACATGGAATGTATGTTAACGATGCAGACAGGGTCAGTCGAATCATCATATGCTTGTATTAGATGATTTGTTGATTACAGGTGCAAATGAAGTTGGGATAAGTAAAGTCAAGACGAAGCTAATGCAAGAGTTTGAAATGTCCGACCTAGGGAATTTGTCATATTTCTTAGGGATGAAGTTCAAAGACACGGGCGAAGGAATGTTTCTGACTCGATTTTGACTCCTGGATATCCCTAGACCTATTTCAAAAGCATTTAATCAAAAGATTCATTATTTATTCATAAAAAATGACTTATGTCATGATTATGTTACAAATGCTAATTTCCAACAAATTCTATCTTCCATCAAGCTTCATTCCCATGGCTTGTTCTTCACTTTCCAATATTGCTTCAAGTTCATTCTTCCACTACAATGCTCATTTTTCTACAAAGAAAATTGGGATCAAGTTAGTCTTCATGAATCATAAGCGTAAGTCATCAAAAAGCAATAAAAAAAATCATGAAGAACTCAAGAAAACTTAGGAAATTCTGCAATCTTCCTTAAATTCAATACTTATTTTTTCAACACTTTCCAACATTGATTCATGCCCAAAAAATCAAAATTTGATTCATAAGTTTATACTATTCAAAAGTGCACTTTTTCAACACAAAATCATTTCTCAAAAGCACTTAAAGTCATGGGATAATTCAGCAAAAATTCATGACAAAAGTGGCAAAAAATCAAAGATAAAAACATTCAAAAATTCCAAGTTTCGTGCATAATCACCAATGACCTTCTATCTTATATTCCAACTTAATACTTTTGCAAAAACCAAACATCATTTGTCTCTAATTAGCTATGCGTTCACAACCATTCAATTACATAATTAACTCTTAACTACCATAACTACCAAACTAACACAAATTTCAAATTTTATTTTCAATTAAATTTTCATTCAATCATAACCATTCATAACAATCAATTCAAGAGTTGAAATTAGTGATCCACAACTAAGTCTTAGATTAATTTCCAACCATTGATAAACCTCTTACTTTGATCACTATCCAATGACGCTCATTCATTTACAAAATCTATATAAACATGCAATTTTTTAAAATTTCAGACTTAACTCATATTAACTCCTTTAACCATTTTACACCATTTTTTTCTCTTTTCTTCACTCCCTCACCATCACCAAAGCTCATATTCAATACCATTTAGAACTTCACATTGAAGTTCTAAATTTGGTGGAACTTAACCACAAACCAATTTCAGTCAATCATCAAGTTTCAGTAATTCATTATCATCAAAAGTCATCATCCGAAGTTCATCAAGATTCAAGTATATTCATCAATATTCTACATTCAAGATTCATCTTCTATATTCATTCATCATCAAAAATAATCATCAAACTTGAAAATTATTGGAAGCATAGCGAAAAAGATTTACCTTTGAAGTTTTCCGGATTTCTCTCCGGCACTCCGTTAGCAACCTTTAACCGGAGAAAACAATCCGCTCTGAAGGTAACTCTTCAACTCTTTTATTCCATACCAGTGCCATGAGTTGTTGAATGATTCTTGTTGATTAATTTAAGTCACTGTTATGAAATAACTTATTTAATAAGCACTTTTTTCTTTAAACAAAAGAAATCCAATTTCAAGTAGTTAGAAAATTGCAAAAATCAACATACCATAGTTTTGCATAGCGTTGAATTATGCATTGTATTAGTGTAGAGTTTAGACATAGAGTATGAAATAGTTTATTAGAATAATCACTTATTTAAGACAAAAATCCAACTTTGTCATAGATCACAAAAAACTTTCTCCTTGAATTTTCAAAACAATAATCAACACAACAAAAAGATCAAGAAAAAAACAGAAGTGAAAGGAGTTCATAATAGAATCGTAACAAACCAAACGAGAAATAAAACTTGATTGAAGCAATTCACAGAACACTTGATATGCAAATTACGAAACATCAAACTATAATAATTATGTCGATACAGAAACAATGCAAAACCAAAACTGAATTGGAACCTGAAAATCATGAACAAAGTCTAATCAAAAATCAAAACCTAAACGAAATTGATGAACTCTGAATCCAAACTTGATACCGAACCAAAACCGTTCATCCTACTTAATTTATTATTATGTGTGTGATGTTGCTGCATTGTGCAAGAGTAATTTATTCTACGCTATAATGTGAGTGCCGCAAATTAGAGACGGTTGCTTTGCCAAAAATATCGTTGGTACAAAATCCATTTCGAACTTTTGTAATATCTTTCCATTTCGATTAGAGGTTTCTTGTGCCCTGTTTCTGTCTTTCCTTTTTAGCAAAAGAACATGGAAATAACTCTTAGTTAACCGTTTATGGTTTGTATCATATTAATAATCAGTATTCAATTTCTTAGAGGGGGTGAACAATGACACTTTGGATTCTCCATATTAGGATGTTGTCACTTTTACTGCAAACATGGAATAGATGATAACTATGGATTCATTTTTATCAACAAAAAAAAATAGAGTTTATTTTGACTTAATTTTCATTAGAATTAATCTAGTTTTGTAATAAAAATAGGACATTAGTTCTCTTGAATAATTAGGATTAAGTTAAATTTTATTAGAAAATTAGAGTGAATATCATCTGATTTTTTTATGCCTCTTTGATAGCTTGACCTTATATCTTGCATAATCTCATTTGTCTTGATCTACTTAATTGTTTAAATTCCTTTTGGTCAATTAATTAGATTAATGAATTTAAGACTATTTAATTAATCTTTCAAAATAAATTGCATACTCCCTTAGGTTTTTATTCAATTAATTGATCACAAGTCCCTTGATCACTAGATTTGAATTAGATCTTAAGACTTGCACCCATACTTGATCCATTAAATCAATCCTAAATCCTTTCACATTCAAAACCCTAGAAAATAGAAAAATTAATGCACGGCCACATTATGCTCGAGCCCCATTTTGGTACCATTTCCTATTCTCTCATATTCATGTCTTTTCCTTTGCCCATTTAAAACTAAAGATCTTCTTTTGAAAATAAATTCAAAATACTTAACAATAAACGAGTTTAATTCGGTCCTCATAGGATGAAAAAGAGAGGTCATGATGCACTTGCCCTTTCAGCTCTCGAGTATTCTGATTGTCGGTCGTACTTAGCATGTGGTTAGATTCTTGTCTCCCTCTAAGTACCAACGATTAAACTCGCCTCACAAATTTCATAAACAAAAGCTTTTGGGAGGAAAGAGAGAGGTCAGGATGCAATTGTCCTTTCAGGTCCCGAGTACTTGGATTACCGGTCGTACTTAGCTTGTGGTATGATACTTGTCTTCAACTTAAAATCAATCACAACCAATCAAATTCAATTTTCTCCGCCTTAGGGAATTCAAAAGGTTTTTCATAAAGAACATGTCATTTTTGTTCTGCCTCAATACAAACAATGCTTAAACCTCCCACGTACGAGTATACAAGCAACGTTTAACTACTAGAACATGAGCATTAACATCATCGAATAAAAATGACCAACAAAGACTCATTTTCTACCCCATAAACTTTGAGGCTCTGATTTTTTTATTGCACTATAAGAATACTTAAGCACAGGATTTTGAAATCTTTGCGCGACATTAATTAAAAACTTATTTCCCCCTTAATTAAAATCAATCGTAAGTAACCTTTAGATAATAACACTCATTCATGCAAAAACAATCAAAACTGTTCCCGTTGTATACAACGGATGTGAGGAGTTCTAATATCTTTTCCTTGCATAATCGACTCCCGAACCCGAATTTGGTTGCAACGACCATCTTCTTTTCTTTTAAGTGTTTTATCGATATTTTCTATTTTCTTTGGAATAAATAAAGTTCGGTGGAGACTCTGTATTTTTCGCGGTGCGATAGAGGTTACATGAGTAGAAGCACTACTATCAACCACCCAATCCATCTCATCACATGATAGATTTACATTTTCTACATAACTATCATAAAAAACAAAGAAATCATCAACAATAGCAACATCTTCATTATTGTTACCTTCCTTTTTGTTGTTGTTGTTGTAGATCTTCTTCTTGTTTTCCCTTTTCAACTGTCGACAATACTTTTTTATGTATCCCTTTTTCCCACAATGATGACACTCAATATTAGAGAATTTATTACAGTCTTCTTGTGATTACTTGAACCTCTATTTTGATGTCTCCCCCTCGATTCTGTAACCAACACCTTGAAATATGAAGAAGAACCTTGTGACTTACCCCTCAACTCCTCATTCAACACACTACTTTTAGCCAAGTTCATCAAGATGATACCATTTAGAACAGAGTTAGATAAGGATATCCTAAAAGTCTCCCAAGAATTAGGCAAAGTACCAAGAAACCACAAATCTTGAATTTCATCATCAAAAGTAAGATTCATCACCGACAATTGATTTAGAATCCCTTGGAAAGTGTTCAAGTGATCGGTCATGGGGGAACCATCATTATACCTCAATGACATCAATTGCTTGAACAAGAAAAACTTATTGTTCCCCGTCTTTCTTGCATACAACTCCTCAGGGTTAGTTCAAAGAAAGCGAGCATGACTCACCGAGATCAAATGATTCAAAACATTATCATCCATCCATTGATGAATGTAACCACAAACTTGTCTATGAAACAAAGTCATTCTTCATCACTCTTTCCATCGGGTTTTTCACTTGAGAAAACCGGCAAGTGAAATCCTTTAACATCAATCAAATCTTCCATCTTCCCTTTCCAAACATTATAGTTGGATCAATTCAAACTCACCATCCTAGACGTTTTCATCTCCATCATTACATAAATCAAACCACGACTCTAGATACAACTTGTTAGGAGGAAATCACAAACGCAATGGAAAAATTCAACAACATAATCTCTCTCTAATACCAAATGCAATGACAATTAACAAAATACACCAAATAACACAACACAATTTTAGCATGGAAAAACCTCTGTTAATTAGGAGTAAAAAACCACGGGACATGTAGTCCACTTAATATCTCCACTATAATCAACAATGAGTGCACACAAGGTTCTCTCTAAAACTAGTTAGATAAATACATAAACATCATCAAGATCTACAATCAATCTTAGAATTCAACAAGAATCAAAAGAGACAAATAACCCAAAAACACCAAGAAATTTTCAACTCACAAATAGACTCGTCAGACAGACTTAAAATGCTCGGAATCTGATCTCCACTGTTAAGAATGTACTCCTATGAGTGACGAGCATTGTGCCAAAATTTCAGGACGATCCAACGGTTGAATTGCGCACAAACTCAGATCTCATAAAATTGGTATGTGCTGAATTGGGTTGCGAGATTTGGTGTAGCTGCTGGGATTTTCACTCTTCTCTATTCTTTTTTTCTTTTCACATGTTAACCTTATTCCTCTTTGTTGGATAATAACAAAGGCTTACACACACACGGGTTACTAATCCACATTCATTTGAGCCACTCTAAATATGAGGGATAACCCACAACACATGAAAGTGCATGACTTTGCCAAAACACACCTTTCAGACTGCCACAAGTGTTCCTAAACCTTAATCTTTCTTGCAGATAGTCAAAAACTCCAAGGCAATGATTGTCCAATGTAGTTAGATTTTAAAGCCAATTAGCATAAAGGTTACACAAAGGGATACAACAAAGGTGTGAAAGAATGTGAAAACCATCTTCATGGTAATTTAATCATGGGGAAAAGGGATACTCCTTTCACAGCAAGAGACTTAATAAGAAAGATGATGCTAATTTAGAAAGGTCTTGCACCGTGGGGACTCGTCCCACTTTGCAAGGGTCTATATGTGTTCCATTTTGGAGCTGCAGAAAACAAAAGAAAGGCTTTATCTATAGGTTTGTACACTTCACATTACGGTTTGCCTAGGTTATCAAAGTGGGAACCGGACTTCAATCTATACACCCAAATATAAACGCACGTTCAATCATGGGTGAAATTTTATAACCTTCCTCGATAATATTAAAGGTCTCGAACCCTATTTGAAATTGCTTAAGTAATCGGGTCACAATTGATAAATGATGAATTAACATAAAAATAGGCTTTCAGTCATTATGCGAGTTAGTGAATGTAGATCTTTCACATCTTATCTTCCATTATATAGTGGTGGAACGATATAGGTTTGCGTTCTACGTCGATGTTTCTTATAAGATGCTTCCAAATTTATGAACCTATTGTTTCACCATTGGCCACTCGATAAAGGTTTGTAACAAAATAAAGAAAAAAACAGGCATCACATGAGGAAGAAGTTGCTACTATTAAAGCGTGTAATAGAGGGTGATAAACTTTGTGGAACGATAGTTATCATTGCAGATAATATGGGATATAATAATGCAATTCATAGTCAAAATAAGTTTGTGCCAACTATAATTGTGGTGAAAAAAGATGCTTAGGGGGACATGGAAACGGTTACACAACACTTATTATTATTCAAAATAAAAGTGGAATGACTAAATTTGTGGAACAAAGGGATACACGAGAGAACAATATCAGAAACAATTATGCAATACATATACTACGCAAAATAAAAGTGGAACAACTAAATTTGTGGAACAAATGGATACTCAAGAGAGCAAAAAGGAAAACATGTGATGGCTAAATTTGTGAAAGAATATTATATTGAGGACAACGCAGGAAGCACCAATGTAGAACTGGATAATGCAAGTGCAACTCAGGTAGAAACTTCTAATACAAATCATGAGGTGAAACAGAATACAACACTAGAACACTTAGAATTAATTCAGATATTTGATCATGACGGGAATATGGTGGCAATAAATACATCTAAGAACCAAAATTTGTGCGTCAACAAAGATCTATAAGTCTTGGTTCTGACTTTGAGGGAACAGACATAGGAGATTCAAGGATCGCCATAAACCCATGAAGACGCGTGCAAGATGAGTAAAGAACCTATCAATAACAGAAGCTCGTATGACTTTGTCTTAAATACCCTTGAAGATACAAGAATTTGTATGATTTATACCCAAAACAATCTACTCTCTTGAGGTGGTGCAAAAAGATTTACAAATTATAACTATTGTATGGGAAAATGAGACAAAAAAAGAATAACACTACATTAGTAGTAACGAGGCAACAAAAGAAGAAGAATAAGAAAGTGTCGAGTGCAAGACTTCATTCCACCTAATTCAAGGGTTGAACATTGCATATTCACATGTTTCTAAAGAAATTAACTCCTATGCAGATAAGTTCACAAACTATAGTCACACGACTGCTTCAACACTTTGATGGACTACAAGTCCCCCACTCATGAAGGAAGAGTTTTCGAGAGATAAGTTGAGTTATTCAAAATACATTTTTCGTAATAATATTCTTCAATTTTATTTTATTCGAAGTTTTGGTATAGCCCCCTATATATATATATATATATATATATATATATATATATATATATATATATATATATATGAATAAAAGTTATGGGTTATGATAGCTATTGGTCCCAACATAATTAGAATGATTAGATACTCTCTTTATTAAGGATGATTTCAATTCAGCAAAATATTTAAGCGGCATATTTGGTATCAAAATATGTGTTTTGCATTCGATTACGGTGATTTCCTAATTACATTTGCCCAATAAAGCATAAACCCAAAAAAATATAACACACACTTAATTAAACTTTGCAAAATCGCTCAAATATACCAAACCTCACATATAGTTTCTATTGATATCATGTGCTATAACATCTTACAACATTCTTCCTCTAGTTTTTATTATAAGAATTTTGTTTTTTTAAATTTGTTGAATAATTATTATATTTAAATTATATATATATATATATATATATATATATATATATATATATATATATATATATATATATGGATTAATTACTGTACACTGTCAACGTAAAAGGATTTACAATGTCGATTCATCACCATCACCCGTTTGCATTAATTGTTCCCCAAGCAGAGGTTACCCTAAAAAGTCTCTTATGAGCTTTTTCCCCTGCAGAGCATTTCTAGTAAATCTCCCTCAAAAGGAGTCCTTTCTTAAAAATTTCCCCCAACAGACGAACAGTCGAGATACTGCTTCATTTATCTGAAAAATCTCATTTATTTGTTTGAGATACTGCTTCATTTATCTGAAGAATCTCACTTATATGTTTGAGATACTGCTCTAAGTATCCTCGAAGAGTCTTAGATTCAATTGAGGTATTTTTCCCTTGCTGGAATATCTTAATTCTATCATATAAGATGTTGTTTCGACCCGATGGAGAGAATCTCATTTTTACTGTTTGAGATGTTGCTTCATATGAAGAGTCTCATTTTAGATTTTTTTTTTAGAGATACTACTCTAATATACTCGGAGAGTCGTAGATTCAATTAAGGTATTTTTCCTTTGCTGGAATATCTTAATTCTATCATATAAGATGATGTTTCGACCCGATACAGAGAATCTAATTTTTACTGTTTGAGATGCTGCTTCATCAATATGAAGAGTCTCATTTCAGATTTTTTTAGAGATATTGCTCTAAGTATCCTCGAAGAGTCTTAGATTCAATTAAGGTATTTTTCCCTTGTTGGAATATCTTAATTATATCATATAAGATGTTGTTTCGACTCGATACAGAGAATCTCACTTCTACTGTTTGAGATGCTGCTTTGTCAATATGAAGAGTCTCATTTTCTATTTTTTTAGAGATACTGCTCTAAGTATCCTCGAAGAGTCTTAGATTCAATTAAGGTATTTTTCCCTTGCTGGAATATCTTAATTCTATCATATAAGATGTTGTTTCGACCCGATACAGAGAATCTCATTTTTACTGTTTGAGATGCTGCTTCATCAATATGAAGAGTCTCATTTCATATTTTTTTAGAGATACTGCTCTAATATCCTCGGAGAGTCTTAGATTCAATTAAGGTATTTTTTTCCCTTGCTGGAATATCTTAATTCTATCTTATAAGATGATGTTTCGACTCGATACAGAGAATCTCACTTTTACTGTTTGAGATGTTGCTTCATCAAAATGAAGAGTCTCATGCCAGATTTCCTGTATACTATTCTAACATCCTGGAAAAGTCTTAAGATTTAGCTAGGGATGTCATTCCATTACTAACATATCTCGACTGTGATGTCCAAGATATTGTTTTGGCGACTCCTAGAAAGTCTTGTATGTTCCATTTTACTTTAGGATAATGTCTTTTACTATTTCTCACCGCATTTTCTTCCTTGCATTTCCTAGGACAAAATTCGGGTCTCTTTGTATTTAATTATCTCCCACCGCGAATGCACGAAGACTATTGTCATTCTTACTTTCCAGTTTGAGGTAATTAAATAGGGGCAACTGTCATACCCTAATTTTTTCCGAGCATATTTAAATTTTCATAAATTCGATTTAATTTTCAATTTACATCATATGTACAGCATACCATGTATTTTATCATTAATAATACTCGAAATATCTGTCAAAATAAACTTATTAAAAATACAGACAAATCGATTGAATCTTTCCTCAAGTACGGACAAAATCAGCAGATAAAGAGTTTCGAAATTAAAATCGCAGACGCCAGTATTATTAATCTACGGTTCGTGTAGTTTAACCTGGTGTGCTCTTTGTATTTTTCAGCGACTGTTTCAGTTGCATTTTGATCCGCCTGAGCCTCTTAACCGGTGAAAATTTATTTCAAAATTTAAAGAAACGCTGTATTTTTTCAATAAGTATATTCCGCACTGATCATTTTCATGCATCCGATTTTATTTTTTGAGCAAGTTTTCGCCCGACTTTTATTCATTTTTATTTATTTTAATTTTATTCTTTCACCAAAATATTCGGATTAAATAAATAGAATTTTCCATGTCCTTGTTTTGTTTTTATCATACTCATTTTAGAAGTTGAGAATTTTATTTGATTCAATTGGTTTAAATTGTTCTAAATCAATTAAATCATATAAAAAATACATTATATGCATTTGAACCTATTTAAAATAGTATGTGCTTCTTGGTGTGTTTCTTTGAATTGATCCAGGCCATCAATTCAAATTTATCAATCCTCCCCATTAGAAATCTGTGTTCATTTCTATCATCCAATCAAAAATAGCATTTAAATTAATTACATAATTAATAAAGAAAATGGAAAATATGTCTTCTTCTTTCGGACACGCCAACGGTTAGAAAGGAGAGAAGGGAAAACTCTCTCACACTCCAACGTCTCTCTCTGAGCCAAAAACGACAAAAAGAAAAATAATAAAGACTCCAACGGACAAAAACACAAAAGATATCCCTCACGTCCCTCTCTCTACTGCAACAAGAAAAAGAAGAAGCTCAGAGCTTTGAAAGAAAAAACAAAAGAGTTTTCATTGTGGAGGCACATACACACTCACATTACATAACTCTCTCCGCTGTAACTTCATAAAATCTTCCTTCACCCCACTCCATCTTCAACCTAATACTCTTTCTTTATCTCATATCCAAGTCCCTCATTCTCTACCATATACCATTTCTTCTTCCCTTCAAAAGAACAAAACCTCCTGCTACTTCATTCCAAGTTCCAACAACACACAAACCACAAACTTCTCCCTCCATCTGCAAAGTGCATACTCACCACCTTACATCATGTTCTCATTGATCTAACACACACAATCTAACCAATATCCACCTACATAAAACAGCACAACGACATAGCATTATTCATCCGCAAACCCTCACACAATCCTCACGCAAATTCCAAATGCATCGTCTACTACAGTGCGTAAATCGCCACGAGGTCGCCGAGCCACCACTTCAAGATACAGTTTCGTCACCAGAAAATTATGAGCATCACCGACGAGCCATAGTCACCGCGTATTTAAAACGAGGAAGACGAGCACAATGAAGCTCTCTGCGGGACCTGCGGTAGAAATTACAATGCCGGCGAGTGTTTTTGGGGGGACTGCGATATATGTAAGGGGTGGTCCCATAGGAAATGCATGAAGATCACTCCTGCTAGAGCTTATAGAATATTTATCAGAAATCAAACACCGCAACAACAACCGCATCATGGTAGCATGCTTACGCATCGACGTTCACGCAATAACACAGAGTGAAGGCACCAACTCATAACACGACAATCAAACTCAGTGAAAATATTGACAGACGCAACAACAACTTGTAGCATTAGGAATCCGCGTTTCGGTAAAGATCTCGAGTTTTTTCAAACATATCTATTATGCTGTTTCATTTTGGCTCAAAATCATGCGTTTGTTTTTTACAAATTGTTACGAATTTCATTACCGTATTCCATATTTTACCATCAAAAATTGTTTGTCTTCGAAGCGGTGCACCTGATGTGTATTTGTTGTTATCCTAGTGCTATTAATTTATGATTCTCGAGTCGCCATAATAATTTACATAATGGCATGTGAGTGTTGTTGTTCTGTTTTGGTAATTACATTATTTTTGTTTTTTGCTTTACGTGGTTGCGTTCGACTCTAAAACAACATTGCAACTTTGAGTTTTGTTTCCAATACTTATTTGTGCGAGTTGTGCTGCGGTTTGGGTCCTATAAAACAGTGATACCGATATTCTTGTCGCAAATAAGTAGTATTGTTGTTTTTATCGGGGAAATCATTCTATATTGCGGTTTATTTCCGTTCGACATTAAGGTTGAAACCATAGCTAAATGTTGGAGATAGGCTGTCTTAATTTTAGAGTATGTTTTTTTGTTGCTGCTTGTGTTTGTGGAGTATGTTGAATTCAAGAAGAAAACTGAGGAAAATTTAGTTCTGTTTTTCATTGGAATGTATTGGGCTTCATTTTGGTTTTTTTTTCTTTCTTTGTTATTTTCGACCCCACAGGCCTTAATACCATTAGCCAAGGATAATTCTCTTGTAAATACAAGATTACATGGAATCAGGAAGTAGGGGTGGTGTTCCCCTTTGCATCTTTTTTCTTATTTTATTATTATTATTATTATTATATATTATTAGAAAGTTGAATTAAGTTTTAGATTTCCTAGTGCATATATTAGGCTCATTGATACTTGTCACACCCTAAAATTTGCCCTCCTTTTCGCTTTTTCATCGGACTATAACTTGATATCCATCTACCCTCATTCATACTCATTCATGTGCATTCAAACATTCATAATTAACATCAGCTCATTGTCGCATTACGCGAAAAACCGGCGGGAAAACGAAACAACAGAGCCGCCACCGTGCGTTATTTATCCCAAAAGAGAGAAAGGAAACGCTCGAAGTAAACCTGGAAAAGACATGGTCTCGCGACCAGAGAGAGATGGGATCGGGAGTCGGTTATGCGAAGGGAAGGTATTAGCACCCCTACGCATCCGTCGTACTCGACGGGATCCACGCTCAGAAAGAATAGAAGAAAGGTTGCTAAACACTGCTCACAAACTGCACAAGGCTGGAAACAGACACAGAAAGACGGAAGAAACAGGACTCGGCAAGATATCGCATCCTGGGCCTACGTAGTCTGTCAAGCACAGACATCAGAGTCGACGTAGTTCGGGACAGGGGAAAACGTGCTCGCTAGGATGTCGCATCCTATGCATATGTATCTTCTCTAACCGGAGAAGAATCAGAGCACCCGTAGCTCGGCTAACGCACGCCAAACAAAACCCACACAGGAAACCGACTGCCAATCGCTGGACTTACGTCAGACTCCACACAAACAGGCAAACATGGAAACCGAATGCCAATCGCTGGACTTACATCAGACTCCGAACCAACAAACACACACACAGGAGGGTTGAAAAAGTAAAAGGGCGCCCGGAGAGATCAGCTCATCTCCTGCCTACGTACCTTATCTGGTATGAGGATCAGGGCGACGTAGTTCCCCTACGGAGGGAAAGAACTTCTAACCTAACCAGAGACTGGGAAATGACAAACTAGAAGGGAGACTAACTCGAGCCTAATAGTTATCATGTAAATTCACCATGGCCCTAGGTTAAAGTTTCTATCCTAACTTGCACAGGAAGCAAGCTAGCCTAAACAGCACAATCATCAAACACAAGCACAAGTAGCACACACTATATGCAATCAATTGGCTCAATCAAGGTTAGGTTTTAGTCAAGGGGTCATGTCAACCTCGACAAACAAACCAATTGGAAAAGGGTGTTGTTAGCTCTTAACCCTAACATTGAGAGTTAGGGTGAAGCAGATGAAATGGGAAGTGAGGATAAGACCTCACAACTCTTATCCCTGGCCTGGGAGAGCTTGACTCAAAATAGAAAGTGTGGGAGTTCAGAATGTAGGAACTCTTCTCCACAGATGACTGACTCAACATGAGCTTGGGTTAATATTCAAAGTGCATCAACACAATAGTGTGAGCAGGATGAATGACACAACTGAATAGCAGGGGATGGACTGCACATCCCTTGTATCTGCCAATGCCTCTTCACTGAGGAGGTCTTTGAATGTACAAGGCACAAAATTAAACAAACACAAGCATTGCCTCTTAAGGAAGGCTTCAGACAGGTGCCTGCCCACATAACAGGACAGGTCTTCCAGACTACATGAAGTCAAAGGAGTTATACCTTAGTGGTAAGCAAACCACAAGCTAGCAAAGCAAGTTCAAAAGAACTCAAAGCAACTTAGGTACCTGTGAAAAATCTAAACCAATCAGTTCAACTGTACAGACAAATAATCAACAGGCAATAACAAACAGACAGACAATGTTCACAATGTGCAAGCCACAAGGCAAACTCAAATGAGTTAGCATCAACCTACAAAACACACAAGTGTTAGTAATCAAGAGCAAACATCAATGCTCAAATGAGGAAGCATCATCAACTATGGACCTGGATGTTTAAACCTGAAATCAAAGCCCACATGTAAGCCACAAACCACTAGGTCAAAGCCTAGGGTCAAAGATGGAGAAAAAAGTCAAAACAGAACCTCAAATTTAACATGAATCAACCTTATCCAATCAAGAATAAGTATCAAAAAGTCTCACATCAAAATCATTAAGCATATTCATTTCATGAGCAAAACATGGCAAGGTATGCAAAAGCTAGTCACATTTGAGACATCAAGAAGAAAAATGCACATCAAATCCAAAATGACTCAAATAATCTTGGCAAAATTCATGAGTACACAAGACATATAACATGATCATCATACAAAAATCAGAGGCATTGGATATCATTTGGCATGGCAATCATTTTGTACAATCCAAACAATCACATGTGTGACACAAATTGTCACACCAAGTTAGCATAGGCATGAAATAGAATTGGATCATGAGAAAAATATCAAACCAAAGCCAAAATGTTCATCAACATGTCTAGTATTAGCATGCAAAATTTCAAAGCGATTGGATAAGAAACAAGCATTTTATGAAGGAGAGAGCAAGGCAATATCATGAATGGATACATGTTCAATCACCCTAGGACAAATCATTTTTTAAGCCAGGCACAACTTTGCAATTCATGATCATAAAAAAGTAGACAGGATAAGGAACACATAGCAAAAAATTGGGGATCAATTGGAGCATTTTTCAATTTTATATGATTTTTGGAAGTTTGAAAGAAAAAAAAATTTAAATGTAATGAACAAGCATGGCAAATAAAGGAGGGAAGGTGGAAAATGCATTGCAATTTGAAAAAGTCCCTCAGCCGGATTCGAACTCAGCACAATTTTGAATACGCGCGCCCCAACCAAACGACTGCGTTTTGGCTCTAAAACCCTAGTGCGCCCAGATTTCGTAGCTAATTCAAAATCTCGTAGCAAAATGGTAGCAACTTCATAGCTATTCTGGAAATTGCATGAGTTTCGAAGGTTGAAGATGAAGATCATGATGATCTTCATCTGAATTTTCCAGAAAACCAAAAAATGTTCCAGAAATCACAAATAATACCATAATTCAACCGGTTTCTTCATGGTAAGCACGGATCCAACAATGAATCAACCAAAAACAACACATATCACTCAAATCGAAGAAATCAAACTTGAACACTCAAACTTCAATCATGCATAACTTCCATAATACAACACCAATTCACTCAAAATTTGCATCAGAATCATCACCAAGCCATGATCTACATGAATATCCTAATAATTTGCAAAATAATCAAACTCGAAAACTGACCTTCTTGATGAACAGAACTTGGAATCACGTGATGTAAGGCTTGTAATGGCTCAATTCTTCTCCACAATGCTCGATGAGGTAGTTGATGATGAATTTGAAGCTCAATTGCACACGAATCCAGCTTAATTTGCAAATGCCATGGATGCTTCAAGCTTTGAATCTAGCTCAATATGCCACGATTTGCCTTGATTCCACGTCCAAATTGGCTCAGAAATGCTTCATGAGGATGAATCAATCAATAGAAAGTGTTCATGTGTGAAGAAATTGAAAAAAAGTTTAAGAGAAAATTTTTGTGAATCTTGGAATTCAGATATGAAATGTGTCTTAATGATGGAAACAGTTATGATTATCTATATATATGCCATGCTAATGATGCTCAAATCATGTTTAGGCCAAATGCAAATGAGATTAGCAACTTATGAAGTGTTTTCACTTATTGGTATTTTCACCCTCCATGCATGAAGGGCCACGTGAACAGTACACAAACTTGATCCAAATATACTTAAAACAAGCCCATGCACACATTTGAATTGGTTTTGTATGCTCATGATCAACCAAAATGGTTTTATGAAATTTTCTTCACAAATCTTCATGAATAAGCACATGCCTATGCAAAGGAAATTTATGCCATGTAATGCTATGCTTGGAAAGTACATGTCATGAGGATCAAAATGCAAAAAGAACCACTCATTTTGGAGCTTTGGTTCAAAAGTTATGCTCATTTGAATCTTCAAACACACTTTGCCATGATTGGATCATATCTCCTCAACCACACATGAGAAATTCATGATCTTGGATGTTTTGGAAATGGGAGAGAAAGATATTCAACTTTCATGTTGGACAAAGATTCATTTGAAGCTTTCTTGATGATGTAATCTTGAGTTGAAGTTGGTCCAAAACCTTTCCATTTTTGGAAACTTCACATTATAGGTCACTTGCTATTTTGGGAAAGTCTTGACCTGACTTCAAATTCTTCAATGTGAGTGTTTGAAATGTCAAATGAGACTTGTTTGAACATGAATGAAGCATCTCTAACCACTTCCCACCTCCAAATCCACAGTTGACCTTGCAGTTGACTTCTGTTGACTTTCATGGGCCTTAGATGAATTGCACATGCACTGATGAGTTCTGAGCCTTCAACACTTGACCAAATTACTTCAAAGTGATCCTTGGGTCATGTGAGCTCAATGAAACAACCCTAGGGCTTTGATCTCAAGGAAAATGCTCTTGTTGCCTTGCACAGTTGAATCTCTTGACCAGTCTTGCCTGATGATATGCAATGGACTATGCAATGCCAATGCAATGTTAATGACCTAAAAATGAAATGTATATACAAATGGGAGGTGAAAATTTGAGGTGCTATAGCTGCCCCTATTCAATCAACAGGGAACCTGAACGGATGAGAGCAACGGCTGTCAGACCTTCAAGGTAAACAGGGATTGAATACCAAAGAACCGTAGAAATTTGCACTCTGCGGGATATAATACAAGGAAAACGCCAGACCATTTACCGATGGCGGCTGCACAATAACTTCAGGAAAGCGAAACCATTTACCGATGGTTACTTAGCTGGGAACTGGATATTTGATATTTACCGATATCAACTTCAGCGAGACCATTTACCGATGGCTGCTGGGAAACAACATTCAAAAGAAGCAGGACCATTTACCGATGGTGGCTTCAACTGGGAATTTGATATTAAGAGGAAACAAAACCATTTACCGATGGTGGCTTCAAAGCAACTTGATATTTACCGATATCAACTTCAGCAAGACCATTTACCGATGGCTGCTCCGACTGGGGATTCGATATTTACCGATATCGAAGAAAGTGAGGCCATTTACCGATGGCGGCTAAATTGGGCATTCGATATTTACCGATATCGAAGCAAAATGAGGCCATTTACCGATGGCGTCTCCACCTGGGGGGGGGGGGAAGAAGATATTTGCAACTGGAACCAGACAAGACGTTACCGACGACTCTACTGGGGATCTTTGATTTTTATCAAAGGAAGGAAACCAGACCCGACATTTACCAATGACTGGGATGAGACTCGATGTTTACCGACATCGAAAGATGATGTTTTACCGACATCAATCAAAATAAACCAGACATTTACTGATGACTGGGAAAGACGATATACAAACAGACGTCAACGGACGAATGGGAAAAACTCAACGTTTATCGACACCAACGGAGAGGTGGCCAGACATCAACGGATGACCTGGGGGAAGGAGATACAACTAGACGTCAACGGACGAATGGGAAAAACTCAACGTTTATCGACACCAACGGGGAGGTGACCAGACATCAACAGATGAACTGGGGAAAGAATACTGCTATACGTCAACGGACGAATAGGAAAAAAACTCAACGTTTATCGACACCAACGGAGAGGTGACCAGACATCAACAAATGAATGGGAAAGGATAGAGAGATGTTACGAACATCTGTAGCACCTCAAATTTGCACCTCCCATTTGTATATACATTTTCATTCTAGGTCATTAACATTTGCATTGTCATTGCATAGTCCACATCAAGTCATCAGGCAAGACTCTGGTCAGGAGATTCAATTGTGCAAAGCAAGCAAGAGCATTTCCAATGAGATCAAAGCCCTAGGGTGATTCCATTGAGTTCATATGACCCAAGGATCATTTTGAAGTGATTTGGCCAAAGGTTGAAGGCTCAAAGCTCATCAGTCCATGTGCAAATCATCTGAAACCCTAAAAAGTCAACAGGAGTCAACTGTCAATTCAACTATGGATTTGGAGGTGGGAGATGGTTAGAGATGCCTCAATCATGTGTGAACAAGTCTCATTTAACATCTAAAACATCAATATTGAAGGATTTGAGGTCAGATCAAGACTTTCAAAAAATAGCAGGTGACCTGTAATTTGAATTTGCCAAAAATGGAAAGGTTTTCAACTCAAGATTACATCATCAAGAAAGTTTCAAATGAAATTTTGTCCCACATTAAAGTTTAAGATCTTTCTCTCCCATTTCCAAAAAGTCCAAGATCATGAATTTCTCATGTATGGTTGAAGAGATATGGATTAATCTTGGCCAAGTGTGGTTTGAACTTCAAATGTGCATAACTTTCAAACCAAAGCTCCAATTCAAGTGGCTCTTTTTTGTAAATTCTTCTCTTGACTTCTACTTCCCAAATCATGAATTGCATTTCATGAATTGTGATCACATGAATATTTGGTATTTCACTTGATTTTTGGAGGGAAAATGTGAAGTTTAAAATTGATGCATTATTTGAACATTCCACCACTTCCATTGGCTCTAAAATGAAATTTTAAGTGAAATCAAATGCATTTCGTGTACTGTTCACCATGCATTTTCATGCATAGGGTGAAATTGCTAATTTGCATATGCACCTCTTTTTTGCTAATCCATTTACCATTTGGTTAAACATGATTAAAAGCATGATTAAGAGGAAGTATATAACACAAATCATAACTGTTTTCAGCTAACAGTAATCACTTTTTCAGATCTAGATCTCAAACACTCCAAATCTTCCTCTCAAACTTTCTTGCATTTTCTTCACACAACATCCATTCATCTTGCTTAATTCTTGTTGCTGAGGTGTTTTTGAGCAGGATTACATGTGGAATCGAAGCCAACAGTGCAGGATCAAAGCATTCTTCAAGCTTGAGCATCAATGGTGATTTCAAAGTGAGCTGGATTCGTGTGCAATTAAGATCCAAATTCTCCTCCAAACACATCCACAAGCATTATAGAAGGATTCTGGAACTTCACAAGCCTTGAAGCAAGTTGAATCCAACCTCTGTTCTTCAACAAGTCAGAATTCGAGTTCCCTATTTTTGCAAATCCTTGTGATATTCATGTAGAGCATGGTTTAGTGATGATGCTGATATAAATTTCGACGGAATTGGTGCTGTTTTGAGCTAGTTATGGTTGATTGAAATTTTTGATGACAAACTCGTTTGCTTCGATCCATGCATCCCTTGTTGTTTCTTGATGAATTGAATATGGATTTGTGATGTATGAAGCAAGATCTACATGATGATATGTTTAATTGTGGTTTCTGAGAAAATTGTTCTTGGTGCTCTTGAGTTTGTCACTGTTCATGCTGAACACGATGGAGAAGACGATACTGTTGCAATAGGCCACGGTTTTAATTCATAGAAAACGTTTTTTGGGTTTGCATGTGTTTAAGTTAGGGCAACTCGTGATTGGTCCGTGCTAACTCCCATGCTTGCAATCTGATTGGCTGGGTGCGCGCTGACTTTGGTTGACCGGCCAAACTTAAGTGAAACGGGGCGTTTTGCCCTTGGCGCCATTCCAAATTCAAATTAAATAATGTAATTTCAATTTATTCATTTCATTTGTGACATTTCCATTTCATCTTCATTCCAAACTTTAGAAATTCATAACTCATTGAGTTTTGATCCAAAAATTATGGGATTTTTTGCAACATGATCTTTGAGTCCTCTAGTTTTTTATCATCACTTTTTCATAAATTGTGCTTGGCTGGAAAATATTTTGTGCTAGGGTTTGTGAACATGTATGCCTTTGACCTTGCCTTGCCATATCCTTTGTGAAATGCTTGATTCTTGTCCAATGCTCATGAAATTTGGCATGCTATAACTAGACATCTTGCTGGACATTTTGGTGGTGAGTTTGCATTTTTATCAATTGTCATTTTTGTTTTATGATTTTCCTAATTTGGTGTGACAATTTGTGTCACACCTTGTGATGTTCAAATTGATTGATGAGTTTGCCACGCCAAATGAATTCCAAATGTCCTGATTTTTGTATGATGCTTGATATGAATTTTGTGATTGCTCATGATTTTTGGTGGAAGTTTTGGAATCATTTCTGATTTAATTGAGATTTTTCATTCTGGATGGTCACTTTTGAGCTTTTAAATTGCTTTGAACTTCATTTGATTGTGAAATGCTTGTGGTTTATCCAATGAATGTGAAATTTTGCACACTATTTCTAGACATGTTAAATGCTGTTTTGGCTTTGGTTTGAGGTCTTTACCATGATCCATCTTTGTTTGATGCCTATGCTAAGTTGATGTGACAATTGGTGTCACACATGTGCCTATTGTGTTTGTTTTGACTTATGATATTTGATTGCCATGCTTAATGATGTCCAATGTCTCTAATTTTTTGTGTGGTGATCATGTTGTATGTCCTGTTTACTCATGAATTTTGTTGAGATTATTTGAATCATTTTTGAATTAATGTGCATTTGTTCATTCTGATGTCACAATGTGGTCACAACTTGCATACCTTGCCATGTTTGGTTCATGAAATGCTTTTGGTATATGATATTGACATGAGACCTTTTGGATTGTGTTCTTGATTGATTAAGGATGATTCATGTTGAATTTCATGTTCTGTTTGAAATTTTTTCTCCATCTTTGACCCTAGGCTTTGACCTAGTGGTTTGCCTCTCATGTTTGAGCTTTGATTTAGGTTGGACATCCAAGTTATATGGTTCATGATGCTCCATCATTTGAGCATTTGATATTTGCCTTTGACTACTAACATTGTGTGTTTTGTAGGGTTGTTAACTCATTTGAGATTGACTTGTGGCTTATGCCTTTGCTTATTGGGTTTGACTGTTGATATTGACTGTCTATTTGATTGTTGGACTTGTATACTGATTGGGTTAGAATTTTTTCAGGTACATTAGTTGCTTAAGTTCATTTTGAACTTGCTTTTGCTTTGCTTGGTTGCTTAACCATTTGAGGTATACTCTTTGACTTCATGTAGTCTGGAAGACCTGTCCTGTTATGTGGGCAGGCACCTGTCTGAAGTCCTCCTTAAGAGGCAATGCTTGTGTTTGTTTAATGTTGTGCCCTGTACATTCAAAGACCTCCTAAGTGAAGAGGCATTGGCAGATACAAGAGATGTGTAATCCATCTCCTGCTACTCAGTGTGTCATCCACTTTGCTCACACACCTTGTGTTGATGCATTGTGGATATTAACCCAAGATCCAGGTAGTGTCAGTCATCTGTGGAAAAGAGTTCCTACTTTCTGAACTCCCACACTTTCATTTGTCTGAAGCCCTCCCAGGCCAGGGATAAGAGCTGTGAGGCACACCCCTCACTTCCTATTTCATCTGCTTCACCCTAACTCTCAATGTTAGGGTTAAGAGCTAACATCACCCTTTTCCAGTTGATTTGTTTGTCGAGGTTGATATGACCCCTTGACTAAAACCTAACCTTGATTGAGCCCATTGATTGCATATAGTGTGTGCTATTTGCTTGTGTATTTGTGTTGTCTAGTTTAGCTTGCTTCCTGTGTAAGTTAGGACTAGGTTGACTTGCTTCCTGTGCAAGTCAGGTTTAGGTTAGCTTGCTTCCTGTGCAAGTTAGATAGAAACCTCAACATAGGGCTATGATGCATGACAACTTCTAGGCTCGAGTCGTAGTCTCCCTAGTAGTTTGTGTCTCCTTTGTATCTGGTTAGGCTAGTTCTTTTTCCCGGTTTAGGGGAACTACGTCGCCCTGATCCTCATACCAGATGAGGTACATAGGCAGGAGATGAGCTGATCTCTCCGGGCGCCCTTTGCCTTGTTCAACCCTTTGGGTGTGTTGGAGTCTGACATAAGTCCAGCGATTGGCAGTCGGTTTCCTATGTCTTGTTTTCTGGTTGGAGTCTGATGTAAGTCCAGCGATTGACATTCGGTTTCCGTGTTTGTCTGTTTGTGTGGAGTCTGACGTAAGTCCAGCGATTGGCAGTCGGTTCCTGTTTTGTGTTTTGTTTGGTGTGCGTTAGCCGAGCTATGAGTGTTCTGATTCTTCTCTCGTTCGAGAAGATACGTATGCATAGGATGCGACATCCTAGCGAGCACGTTTCCCCTGTCCGAACATACATCGACTCTGATGTCTGTGTCTGACAGACTATGTAGGCCCAGGATGCGATATCCTGCCGAGTCCGGTTTCCTTTGTCTTCCTGTGTTTCCTTCAGCCCTTGTGGGTGTTGTTTGATCAGTGTTTAGCAACCTTATTCCTTTCTTTGTGCGTGGATCCCGTGATCGTGTACGACGGATGCGTAGGGTGCTAATACCTTCCCTTCGCATAACCGACGGACTCCCGATCCCATCTTTCTCATGTCGCGAGACCATGTCTTTTCCAGGGTTACTGACTTCGATGTTTTCCTTTCCCTCTTTTGGGATAAATAACGCAGGTGGCGGCTTTGTTGTTTCGTTTCTTCCGCCGGTTTTTATCGCGTAATGCGACGCTGGTGACTCTGCTGGGGAATATCCGAGAAGTTGACCTCTTGTTGGTCAATTTCCCTAAGCGAGTCTTCCTAGCACTTTTTAGATTAGGGTTTTGTTGCTTTTACTGTGTCATTTATTGCATTCATTTATTTATGTTTG